>NC_069387.1:67423000-68888000 GCF_027475565.1 Acinonyx jubatus
TTAACTGATTGATTTAAAAAATCATCTTTATATAAACTTTGTTAGCACCTCAAGCCCTCTGTATGTATTGATTTTTCCTAGAGTAACAATGGGGGTAGTGGTTGTTGTATATGTAGAAAAGGTATAATTAAAAATCATTCTTTTTGGTTTAGAATATGTATATTTTTTTAAAAAAAAAGCATGTTACAGGTTTCTTATGTGGTAACAAATGTCTGAAATAATTTATGAGAAATACTAGATGGAAATCAACAGCTGTTTTGAAGGAGGTGAAATGTATATTGGATTTCATCATTGTTTTCTTATAACTGTGTAAACTCATTCTGAAAACTATGTTAGCTCTTTTTGATGTGTAAGATTGCTTACCAAGCCTCTGCTGCCTTGATTTAAGCATCCATACATTAAGTCCATGCTGCTCTGTGAACAGTTAAGAAAACAGTGATTTGAAGCATCCACACAGTACCGTTTACTGCAGTGTAATAGCACGGTTTATAACTTAAGCCCATTTTGAACATTCAAACTAATTAGAGTCGTGAAACTCTAATACTCGTGTGTTTTAATCCTCTGGTATATTAACCACTGTGAGAAAGGCCATGCTTTTCATAGAAAAGATCCGGAACTAGTCCTGAAGAATATTTGGATTGAAACAGGTATGAAATAACAGTTCGGCCCCACTGCTCCTTCAAGTCCCTGAAATATAAATGCAGAGACTTTTAGCCTCAGCACACCAGCTGAGCTGCATAAAGATGGCCAATTTCTAAGGAAACCAGAATTTATGTAATACAGGGCCTTTTAGAACACATCAACTCAATTTCATTTGAAAGCAAATATGTAACTGGTACAGCTCGCAAAGCACGGCATGGCTCTTTCGCATTTTAGATGGCTTGTGTGGCCTCTGTTCTGCACCAGCGGGTTCCCAAAGCTGGCTCCCACAGAAGATTGCTGCAGTCCAATATAGGGATTAGGAAAGCATGGAACACTGTGGTGACAGCAATTTTGAAGACAGATGTCTTCTATCTGTAACCAGATTGGAGATAGTGAAGAAAATGGCTGTGCAAGTTGTTTCCATGAACTTACCCCTTCCTTTTGCTTTGTGAGTATACCCTAGAGAAGAGGAATTCTGACTGCCTTGTGGAAGCTGGGTTTCCAGTGATTGTTATTAAATAGTTGGAAATGTTGACACCAAATAGGGCTGTGCCTTCAAATATTAAACCTGGAGTATCTACTTATTTGTGAAAAGCCACTGTGATGCATAATAAGTGCTGATGATGGGCCTTTCCTTTGGATCATGTATAGCTGGAGATTTATTTGATGTTTGAGATCCATTGTGCTTTGGAATAGAATCCTCTTAACATCCCTACTGTAAGCTCAGATGAAAGATGATTTAAGTGCTGTGGTTGGCTAACATGTATTGCTTCTACTTAGGATGGACTTTTTTTTAAATAAAAGATTTTCAAAGAAAAATCTTAAATATGCTTTAATAGGGTATTTAATATACCACTGAGTGGAGGCTTTTCTTAAAATGCTTTCATTCAAAGACATCTTTTGTTTGGAAAATAGAAATTCTGAAGTTGGTTGCTCTGTTTCATGATACTTTAGAATAAAAGTTAAAAGGTCACTGATTTATAACATTTTCTATGTAATTTCCTTTTTGCCATTTTATTTAGGAGAATGTAAAATAAATAGAAAATTCCTTCACATACATGTGAAAAAAATCACCCTTAGGAGAAAAAGCATACACTTCATACACATGTGTTCTGGAGTGTACACACATTTTGGCTTATATATGCAAGCATTTTAACTTAGGGAAAGATCTAGAAAAATACAAAATCCAGTATTGGAATTCCTTAGTGAACTTTCATGGAATAATAATTCTGAAATAGATCATGACTAAGTCTATGTGGGATAATTTTATATATTTGCCAAATCCCAGGAAAGAAAATAGGCATTCATAATCTTTCAAATAAAAAATAACCAGTCATTCTTCATAGTCTTACCAGCAGTTCATTACTTTTCCTGGGTCTAGCAAGCATACTTCTGCTTATGCTTTCAGACTTTTCTCCTTCATTTCTAAAAAATTTTTAATTCTCTAATTCTAAATAATTTGATTCACTTCTTTAAGTATTTTTTGAATTCTGTATTTCATTTTATTTTTTTTATTTTTTTTATTTTTTTTTTTACATTTTTTTTAACATTTATTTATTTTTGAGACAGAGAGAGACAGAGCATGAATGAGGGGAGGGCCAGAGAGAGAGGGAGACACAGAATCTGAAGCAGGCTCCAGGCTCTGAGCTGTCAGCACAGAGCCTGATGCGGGGCTCGAACTCACGGACCGTGAGATCGTGACCTGAGCGAAGTCGGACGCTCGACCGACTGAGCCACCCAGGCGCCCCCTGTATTTCATTTTAGATGAGATAAAGCAAAAATTTAAATGAGACAAGAAGACGTTTTTGTTTACAAATGGGGTATATTGTGCTTGTTTACAAAGTTGCTTTTTTTAAACTTTGAGTGATGGAAATTCTGAGATCGAATTTACAAAATATTTCTAAGATACCCAAGGATAGTTAACATGGCATAGTAGTAGCAGTATGCTTGCCTCATCCCTCGATCACAGCTAGATAAATACCAAATCATTCTGAATAGCCAAGAAACCAATCTGAGGACTGCCAGAACAAACTATACATCTTAAGGGAGAGAAGGGGCCACATCGTGGAAGGTAGGAGGGGCAGAGATGTAATTTGGGGCAAAAAAAGAATTGTGGGTGCTGCAGAGGGGAGAGAACCCTGATCACAGAGGAGGGGGAGGGAGAGAGAGAGCAGTGCACAGGGGATTACAGAAGAAAACAACGTCCTCAAAATCATTGACTGGGAAAATAAGAGGGGCCGATTATGGTGAATTTTTACAACCAGCAGAGCTCAAAGACAGAAGTCCTTACCATGGCCAGTATGAAGCCTGGCAGGCACAGCAGTGCTCCTGTGGAGAGGGAAGGCAGAGACCCAGGAGGAGACAACATGATCTGAGGATTCCCTGGGATGCAGTGGGGAAGATGTTTCCTCCACCTTGGAGTGCATCTGGCAGAGATGGCATTGCCTCTTTGGGGACAAAAGAGCTGGAGGGCACCGTTGAGCTGCCCCATTCCTTAGCATAGGGGCAGACATACCTGCTGAAGGCAGACAACCTGGATGCCAGCTTTTTGCTGCACTTTACTCTAAACTCCAAGCTCCTACACATTGATGTGACTGCCTTCTGGGCCAAACTGGCAACAGCCCAGTGCAGTGAGACCCTTCCCCAGAGGACCAGTAGGAATCCACACTGTGTCAGGTTACTAAAGTTTGAAGTTTTGAAACTCAGCCAGGGTGCCTGAGATAAAACACAGGGGCATTGCACTGCTGGGCAGGCACATACCCTGGACACAGGGTGAAGACAGGAATTTGAGGGACTCCTGGGACACATGAGAGGAGACTGTTCACTCTTCTGTGAGGGCCTCCCAGACAGTGGCAGGCATGAACTCTCCTCTCTCAGAGGAGGAAGAGGGCTGGTGCCATTTTTCTGTCTCACCCATCAGCTCCAACTGACTTCAGTGAGCAGCACAGCACCCACAATGGAGGCATGAGCCGCTTACACCAAGCCCTGCCTCCCTGCACTCTGTGGGCACTTCTATACTAGGGCAGGTGTGCCTAAGAACTAGAGCAGCAGGTGCCTTCCCCAGAACACCAGCACAACCCCCCTACACATACCAAGTCTACTGACCACAGAAGTGCAGCAAAGCTTCAGCTCTAAAATCAGACTTCTTTTAACAAGCAGAACAGAGCACACCTAGTTAAAACTTTGCACACTCTGGACAAGATCCAAACACTCCCCTTGCAGGCAAGGAGAAACTGTGCAGAGGACTGATCTGAGGGAATGTGCAGCCACAACACAGCAGCAGAGTGCACACAGCATACACCGTAATCACTTTCTGAAGCACCAAGCCCTGGACAGTATACTACCTCTTCTTAATAAAGCCATTACTCTCAGGAGCAGGAAACATAACAGACTTTCCTAACACACAGAAGAAGACAGAGACCTATACAGAATGCCAAGATTCATTGCAAGAGAAACAACAAGAAAAGGTCATGGTCAGGGATTTAATTGAAACAGAAATAAGTAATATACCAGAACCAGAATTTAAAACAACAATCATAAGGACACTAGCTGGGCTTGAGAAAAGAATAGGAGACACCAGGGAGTCCCTTACTGCAGAGATTAAAGACCAAAAAATAGACCAAAATAAAAAGTGCTATAACTGAGATGCAAAACCAACTGGATGTAATGACCACAAGGATGAAAGAAGCAGAAGAGTGAATAAGTGATATAGAAGATAAGTATGAAAAATAATGAAGCTGAAGAGAAGAGGGGAAAAATATTGGATCACGAATGTAAGCATTGGAAACTCAGCGACTCCATAAACTGCAATAATATTTGTATCATAGGAGTCCCAGAAGAAGAGAGGGAAAAAGGGGCAGAAGGTTAATTTGAGCAAATTATAGCTGAACACTTCCATAATCTGAGGAAGGAAATAGACATCCAGATCCAGGGGGGCACAGAGAACTCATCAAAATCAAGAAAAGCAGGCCAACACCAACACATATTGTAGTAAAATGTTCAAAATACAGAGATAAAGGAAGAATCCTAAAAGCAACAAGAGAAAAGAAATCCCTAGCTTACAAGTGAAGACAAATAAGGGTAGTAGCAGACCTATCCACAGAAACTCTGTAAAGTGTTTCCCAGACCAACAAAACCTAAAGGATTTTGTGATCACTAACCCAGCTCTGCAAGAAGTGTTAAAGGGGACTCTTTGGGTAAGAAAAACCAAAAGTGACAAAGACTAAAAAGGAACAGAGAAAATCTCCAGAAACAATGACTTGACAGAAAATACAATGACACTAAATTCATATCTATCAATAAATGCCCTCAATGTAAATGGACTAAATGCTCCAATCAAAAGACATAGGGTATCAGAATGGATAAAGAAAACAAGACCCATTTATATGCTATCTACAAGATACTCATTTTCGACCTCAAGACATCTGCAGATTCAAAGTGAGGGGATGGATAATCATCTATCATACTAATGGACATCAGAGGAAAGCCAGAGTAGCCATACTTATATCAGACAAACTAGATTTTAATCTTAACCAAAGACTGTATAACAAGAGATGAAGAAGGGTACTATATCATAATAAAGGGGTCTATCCAACAAGAAGATTTAACAATTGTAAATATTTATGCCCCCAACCTGAAAATACCCAAATACATAAAACAATTAATAGCAAATATAAAGAAACTCATTGTTAATATACAGTAATAGTAGGGGACTTTAACACTCCACTTACATCAATGGAAAGATCGTTCAAACAGAAGATCCAACAAGGAAATGATGGATTTGAATGACACACTGGACCAGATGGACTTAACAGATCTATTCAGAAGATCTGTTAAAACAGCAAGACACACATTCTTTTTGAGTGCACATGTACATTTTCCTGAATAGATCACATACTGGGTCACAAATCAGGCCTGAACAAGTACAAAAAGATTGAGCTCATACCATGCATATTTTCCAACCATAATACTATGAAACTTGAAATCAACCCAAAGAAAAAATTTGGAAAGACCACAAATACATGGAGGTTAAAGAACATCCTACTAAAGAATGAATGGATTAACCGGGAAATTAAAGAAGAAATAAAAAAGTATACATGGAAACAAATGAAAATGAAAGCATGACAGTCCAAAACCTTTGGCTGGCAGCAAAAGCGATCATAAGAAGGAAGTATATAGCAAGACAATCTTACCTCAGATGGCCAACAGACACTGGAAAAGATTTTCAATATCACTCATCATCAAGCAAATACAAATCAAAACCACAGTGAGATAACACCTCATACCTGTCAGAATAGCTATAATTAACAACAAAGGAAACAACAGATGTTGCTGAGGATGTAGAGAAAGGGGAACCCACTTGTACTGTTGGTGGGAATACAAACTGGTGCAGCCACTGTGGAAAACAGTAAGAAGGTTCCTCAAAAAGTTATAAATAGAGCTACCCTGGGGCACCTGGATGGCCCAGTTGGTTAAGTGTCCAACTGTCGGTTTTGGCTCAGGCCATGACCTCACTGTTCCATGAGTCTGATCCCCACACCTGGCTCTGTGCTGATAGTGCAGAGCCTGTTTGGTATTCTCTCTCTCTCTCTCTCTCTCTCTTTCTCTCTCTCTCTCTCTCTCTCTCTCTCTCTCTCTCTCTCTGTCTGTCTGTCTTTACACCACCTGTACTCATACTGTCTCTGTACCTCTCAAATAAATAAACTTTAAAAAAGAAAAAAGAAAGAAATAGAACTACCCTAAGACCCAGCAATTGCACTACTAGGTATTTACCCAAAGGATACAAAAATACTGATTCATAGGGGCACATGCACCCCAGTGTTTATAGCAGTATTATCAAAAAATTATGGAAAAAGCCCAAATGTCCAAGGATGAAACACACACACACATATATACACAATGGAATATTACTCAACCATCAGAAAGAATGAAATCTTGCCATTTGCAACAATGTAGATGGAGCTAGAGTGTACTAAGCTAAGCGAAATAAGTCAGAGAAAGACAAATACCATATGACTTTACACATATGTGGAATTTAAGGAACAAAACATATTAACATAGGGGAAAGAAAAAAGAGAGGGAGGCAAAAGATAAGAAAGACTCTTAACTGTAGAAAACAAATAGGGTTGCGGGAGGGGAAGTGGGCAGAGGGATGGGCAAAATGGGTAATGGGTTTTGAGGAGGGTACTTGTGATGAGCACTGGGTGTTATATGTAAGTGATGAATCCCTGAATTCTACTTCTGAAACTAATATTACACTGTATGTTCACTAATCAAAATTTAAATAAAAACTTAAAACATAAAAAATATGTATTTCTAAGATACCCAAATAGTGATATTTATTGGATTATAAATGTTTTTTATACAGATCTAGTACAAAGACATTAAAGTTACATCTTACTTGGTTACTAGGAACATTATGCACATTAGAAGTGTTGAATAATTTCTGAGATATTGGTGATCAGCACCACCATAGCTTGTTCTAATAGAAAATACTTTTTATAATTTAAATATTTATTTATTTTTGAGAGAGCATGTGCAAAAGTGAAGGGGACAAAGAGAGAAGGAGAGAGAGAATCCCAAGCAGGCTCCATGCTGTAGAGTGGAGCCCGATGTGGAGCTTGATCCCACAGTTTGTGGGATCATGACCTGAGCCAAAATCAAGAGTCAGATGCTAAACCCACTGAGCCATCCAGGTGCCCCTAATAGACAATTCTTTAAAGCATAAGGTTTAAGTGGAAGAAACCAAAAAGAGAAAAAAAAGCTATAGCCTTGCCTTATCTTTGCATATGTGAAGGATTTTGTGAATATTATATCATTTCTCAGATATAGGTACAACCAAGTTTAATCCTCATTTTTTTTAGTAGCTATGTAAACTTGGATATGTTACTTAAACACGCTAAATCTCCACTCCATCATTTGGGAAATTGGGAAAATGGAAATTGGGAGAAATGATTCTCAGTGTTTCTGCAAGATTTGAAAGTGCTCAGTAAATATTATTTTTTGAATTTCAATAAAATAAAATATACCTCAATCTGATCCAGCCAAAGCCAAGAGTAAGCCCTTGCATATAATATGTATTCAATATACTGTAGTCAGATAATGTTCAGTTATTGAGTGAGACCAGAAGCATATGAATCTTGGTGTGCATGAACAGGGGTTGTGAGGTGAATAAGGACATAGACAATTTTGTGTACACCATGAGGAAGGTCTGTTGCAGAGGAGGCAAATACTGCAATTACTCCTTCTCCATGGAGATACCCAATTATTGCAAACCTGGTCCATTAAATGCAACATGTTCAAGAGTCTCATCATGGGAACCCTGAGTGCCAAACATGACAGAAAGACAGGATTGGGACAGTCAGAAATCTGCTGGCCTTGGGGAAGCAGAACAAAGAGGATCTAAATCTACCTAGCTGGCATTTGGCACTGTTCAGCATGTGTAAAGCAATTAATCAGCAGGCAGACAAGCAGAAATCAAAAGGTGATTATTGAGGGTGAGAGAAAAAAGTAGGTCAGGTGTAATGGTTCCTAAACAAGGAGGAGATGCCATCCATGGTTTCACCTATTAAATTATGAATCACAGTGAATAGAGGAACAGGGAAAAATGGGCAAAACAACAGGTTTATGGCACCAGCTCTAGAGAGTTGTTAACTCACTAACTAGTGTCCATGTTGCAGGACAGCATGTGTGGGCAGCAAATAGAGACAATGAGAATAGTAAATGCACAAGGATCCAAGAAGGAAGCAATAAGTAGCCTAGTAAGAGATATTTGCTTACAACTTCGCACTGTATTTCTGAGGCTATCATCTGGGATTTTTTTTTCCTGATTTGATTGTTACATCTCAGGGTGCCCTCTGACTGGATTTGTGCTTCCTTATGCTACTACTTGGTATAGAATTAGTGCTTCAAGCCCCAAATGGCCCAGAAACTCCTTTGAAATCTATATGATAACATCTTGGACATTACTGGAAACATGAGCCCCATTTTCAATTGTTAAGATGACTTTCTAAGTATGCTGAAGTATGATGCCAACTTGTCACCTTTATACTTCAGGACTTTGGAGAATAATGTGTCATATTAAGTGTGCATTTTAATAGGGTTCGTGGCAACCATGGAAAATACATCCCAGACACTGGTACGTTAGACCAGTGTGAGAAATGTTTTAGGCTCTGTATTTGACAAAATCAGCTAAGGGTTGAAAGAAACAACCTCATTTCTCTGTGACTTCACCCAGCAAATGCATATTTCTTGCTCATGAAATGTCCCATGGGAATGTTCCTGCTCAGACAGCTCTCCTGGTTGGCTCTTTTCTGAGATATGGGTCAGGACTCTGGAATCCTTGCATTCTGTGGCTCCACTGCCATCTTGGAATCCCTTGTTTCCAGCTGCTCAGTCTGGGTGGGGTGGAGGTGAGTGGGACATGGGAAAGGCAGTAGATAATGGAAGTTTACTCCATTTTATGGCCAGGCCTGAAAAAAAGCATCCATGGCTTTCATCCACATTCCACGGCCAGAAGTTAGTTATGAGGTCCCACCTGGATGCAAACTATCCTGGGAAATGTATTCTTCTTGGTGCTGTCAAAGAAAATAAATTGGTTGGGGCATCCGTGTTGCTGTATTTGTAAAGCTTAACCACCTTTGCTCAAGTGCATTGGCTATTGTTCTTTCCCCATTCCCGTCTGCAATGTCTCCCTGTCTATCTGTGCTGCCGCTTTAAGGAAATCAGGAACTATCACCCTAGATGTCTGTAAAGCCAGAGGCTGTTACCCTCTCTCTCAACTTCTGTTTAGAATAAAGTCATGGCGAGGAGCCACCATTTGGGGGGATTTCTTTAGAATCTTAACTATTCCCCTCCTGTTTGAAAAAGTAAACTCACCGTTAATGCATATCCCTTGTATGCCGTACTCCAAATAGTGGCAGAAATAACTCATTCTGGCAAAAGGAAATCACCCTGGAAATTACCAGAGGATGTGACATGGATTATTTAGTGTAATGGCTGAAGGTGTTTTCAGTAAAATGCAGTGTATGCTGTGTTCCCTGATCCCATTTGTCCTCTTAAAATTAATTTCTGTAGTGTTTCACAGTTACCTGTTTAATTATTCATTATGCATGTCATGGAGAATGATACAGTACTGCAAAATAAAGCCAATAAAACAAGTTTCTAATGCTAAATATCGAAGCTGGAAAATATGACCATTACAAATAAGCAAGGATCTGTCTTCCCTTTTCATAAGTATTCTACAAAGACGTGCCATGCAATAAACAATGGCGTTGCTTGGATTAATTTGAAGATGTTTGCATAAATATGCTGAGTTTTATAGCACTCTTTCCCACTACAGTTTGTTTGTCTTACAAGAATGTGTGTTTCCCAGGCAAAATATTCACCTTAATCTTTCATGCCATCGAAACTCCTGTTTCTCTTTGCAGTGCAGTCTTGCGGTTTAGGCGTCAGCTTTCAGAATCAGACAAACCTGAGCACAAGTCCTGACTTTGTCACACTTGATGTGCAGATTACTTGCCATCTCTCAGGCTGCTTCCCATTTGTAAAACATTCCTCACAGAATCATTGTGTATATTAAACTAAAGGGTGTCACTCAAAACCTTAATTTAGCATGCTGGCTTGCTGCTCTCTTGAACAATGATTAATTTCTACTAATAATTTTATATAAATTATAAATAACAAGATTGAGTTCAAAGGATAAAAATATAAATAAGAACAGTTTGAGAAGTGTTATTACTTTATGAAGATGACTAATCGACATGAAGGAATTAATTCCTGTTAAATATGGAACATTTAAAATTATTTAAAATATTATGATATTAAATAGGGTGATTTTGCAACTAAATTTCTTTTTTAAAATTAAGGTGCTCCAAACTCGATAAGCTTAAACATTATCTCCTTTAAACATTATCTCCTATTCCTGAACTCAAGGAATCACACTTCAAGAGGAGGAAAATTCACAGGTGCCTGCATGGCTCAGTTGGTTAAGTCTCTGACTCTTGATTTCGGCTCAGATCATGATCTTATGGTCTGTGGCTTTGAGCCCTGTGTCAGGTTCGGCATTGACAGTGTGGAGCTTGCTTGGGATTCTCTCTCCCCACCTCTCTCTCTGCCCACCTCCAAAAGTAGAGAAAAACTCAAGAAATTGAGACAGAGTCCTTGTGTATTAAAAACAGGATAATAAAAACATTTTTTAAAAAGTCTCCTGGAAGATCAATCCATTATCAAATTATCAAAGAAGAGATGTAAGAAAATTCCGTACCACAGTATGGAGACATGAATCTTCTTCAGAGATTCTGAAGTTTTTCAGAATGGAAAAAGTGACCATCAAACAGGTGTAAGAATCACAGTAGTGTCTGATTTCTCAGTAGTAACACTGCAAAGACAATGGAGCAGTCCTTTCGAGTTTGAAAAGTAATGACTTTCAAAGTAGAATTCCACACCCAAACTTTCGGTAAGCTATGAAGTAAAAATAAAGATAATTGCAAAAATATAAGAACTTGAAAGCTTATCTTCCACTCACCCTTCCTGAGGAAGTTACTTCAAGGTATACTCCAGCCAAACAGTCAGGAAAACCAAGAAGGAGTGAAATTTGAAATATAAGAAACATGGGAACCTATCTATCGAGTTCAATGACAAAAAAATTCCCTTACTTTTCATTCCCATAAATCAAAACTAGCCCTCAAGCCAAACAGAAAGCATAGAATAGAGGAGGACAGAGTAGAAATTGATTCAATTCAAAGATGAAATGACTAACAAGCTAGAAGCTGTTAGCTGTGAAAACATAACGTTTGTTTTTGTTTTTTTTTCAACAGAAGAGAGAAAAAGCAAGCAAATAAATAAACAGAAATATGCGACCCCCATAACCCCCCAAAATAAAACCTAAAACTCTATAACAAAAGCATGGCTCAAAATATATTAAAAACAACAACAAAATAGAACACGCTTTTGAATAGTCACTGGGCTATAAGAGAAACAAATTTTATAATGTTAGAATATTTGAATTTTAAATAGCCCAGAGGTAGTAACATTCAACTATAAGAAAAAAAAAATCAGAATGGAAGAATAAAGTCCTTAACTTAGGAGATAACATATCCCAGTGACCCTGTTCTGGCTGGGCCCTTCACTCTGCTTCACTGTTGCGAGGCCCATAATGATGCTTTGGTTTTTGTGACTTTTTCCCAGGTGATGTACAAGCTAATGCCTGTTCTCTGAAGCTTACTTTCATTTTTTTAATTTAAATTCAAGCTAGCTAACATATGGTGTAGTCTTGGCTTCAGGGGTAGAACCCAGTGGTTCATCCCTTATATATGACACCCAGTGCTCATGCCAACAAGTGGCCTTTGTAATGCTATCACCCATTTAGCCCATCCCCCACCCACCTCCCCTCCAGCAACCCTCAGTTTGTTCTCTGTATTTAAGAGTCTCTTATGGTTTGCCTCTTATTTTCAGCTAGTTCTCTCACCGTTAAAATTTGGGGCGGACAGTAAACTAGTGCTGGCTGGCCTGAAAGATGGTGCGACATTGAAAAAATGGTGTGTTGAAATGTAGAGTGTTTACCTAGCATCACTGGGCGGGTTGGGGGGGGGGTGGGGGAGACACAAAATACTCCTCTTCAGTGGGGAGGAGAGAATTCTTCCTTCCCCTCTTTCTCAGGTCAACCTCAGTGAAAAACTGTGTCCCTATAACTTGTGCCATATGCCGTGTTCATATGTTACCTCAACACTTAGTCATTCTGTGGGAACAAAATAACATAAAAGTTTTGATCAAAGGCTAAAAAGGGAAATCGATATTTTGACAGGTTAAAAAGGAAAATGTGATTGACAGATTAAAAAGGAAAATGTGATATTTAATTATAGTCAACTTTTAAGAGACAAGAATCCAGATGGGGAGGAAAATCCATGAAGTGATTTCTAAGCAGCCTGGAGAATTGTCCACTTTAGATTTAGTGCCATAATGAGGCAGTGACATCTCTGCAATCCTCTAAAGTAGATTTGTCACTGTTTTTCACTATCCCTTTCAGACCCATTCCTAGTGTGCCCTATAGATTAGAGAAATCAATACCTATTTTCTGGTTCAAATATATTTTTTAAACTTTAATGGTAACTTTTATATTATAGAACTAATGGGGGAACTTAAAATTCCCAATAATCCCACCCTAGAGAAAAATATTATTAACAGATGTGAGTATTCACATATAATTTTAAGAGTTGAATTGCAGGATTGTTCCCTGTGACAATTTACAGCTTGAAGACTTTTTTTTTGTGTCTTCACAAACTTTACTATCTGCATATTATATATTCTTTTCTTGTTTTCCTGGCTAAGAATATGCTATTTTGGTTGAATATCCTGAGTTAATAATTTGAAGATTTAATAATATCATAGCTGCATTCCCATTTAAGTTTACTTTATGTTTTAGTTTGGTATTTGCATGGACTCCATATCCTATAATACTATTGTAAACATTTTAATCTAAATTTTTTGTTACCTTATGAGTTTTATTAATGATGATAAGCTTTTTGTTATACATTTCTTTATAAATTACCTGATAAAAATTGGATGAGAAATGGTATCTAATTGAGCTGGAATATAAGTTAGAATGAGGCGTAAAAGCATTGAAATGAGCCAAACGGCTGAAATAGACTAGCACGGTGTCTTTCAGAAAGGACATAATGTGTCAGATTACGATTCACGTTTGAATTTCTATTATTTATCAATTAAAAAGATAAGATTTGGGGGAAACTATTTCTTTTTCTTTGAGAAGACAATCAATACTCCTCTGTCTTTTGAACTGGTTTAGTGGAACTCTGTTCTCATATTACCCATTCCTCATTCCTGTTGGAGGGCTACCAGTCTGTTGTATGATCATGAAGCAGCCACACACACACACCCCACCCCCCCCACCACCCCTTCAGCCTTGTTTTCTAATTCCTAGTGTTTGGCAACAGTTTGTTTTTGTTGTTGTTGTTGTTGTCGTTTTCCCCTGCCAACATCCAAGTAGATTCTGTTAGAGGCTAGTGCCAGATGCTTCATGCATCCCTCAGTAGGAGCAAAAAGCAGGGAGTGGCCCTGGGTTCTTGGAGGAGTTCTTCATTTTATATAGCATTCTAGGGTAAATGACTATTAAAAATGGATCAACAGAGCTAGCCATATTTAGCTATTTTAACTTCTAAATATAATCTAAAAGTTTCCCTGTAATGTTCTTACACTTGGTTTCACAGTGGAAAGTTAAAAAAAAAAAAAAAGGGACATCAAAATTTTCTGCAGTTAAAAATCTTTGATGTGGATGCCCGTTTCTCAAGTTTTTGCTTGGGAGTCATATTTTTTCTATATTTTTTGTCATCTCTTTTGTAATCTATTAAATCATTAAGATTTGTTGAATCTCGGAATACTCCAATTGGATACATATTTAATTTGTGAAGTTATTTTAATTATTGGTTCTGACTTCAGATCCAAATTGATTCTAGATATTTTCTTTCCCAGAATTAATTTATTTCATAATCCTCGGGTTTCTGAGGCTTAGATGGTAGCCTTATAATCTTTCCTAATAGCAAATTATGCTTTATCATTCGGTAACGGAATTGCTATACTCTTTTACATGTTGGTTCTTAAAGAGTAGAACTTTCAGAGTATACTTCCAAGTAATAAAATTATTTAATTTAATCTTATGGGAAACAACTATAAATAATCCTACTGTGCTTTTGCATTTTTTAACTGAGTTTGTTTTCAAAGCATATTTCACTATATATTTGTGTTTCATGATAACAGACTCAGAAAATTTAGCCACTGAAAGTCATTTAAGTATACATACATATTGAGATCTTGCACAGTTTATATTTTCAAGTCTATAAACAAGAATTATATTTTATAGATAATACTATTTTATGATGCTCTCATAAACAAAAGTATCTTTCAAAAATAGATGCATGTCACCATAAGCTATTAAAAATGGACTTAATGCATATATATTTTATTTAATTGTTTTATCTATTTTGATCTCTCAGTAACCTCTGCCAGTATTATTCCAAGAGAAAGCATTTGTTATTTACTAATTTATATGTTCACTTAATTGTATCATGTTTTATATATTACTTAGGTATACATTACTAATAAATATATTCTAAAAAGTCAAATACTATATCATATAAAAGCAGTGCTACATTGGTTTTGCATGGTTCTTTTAACTACTGTTTTGATATATGTTTTCTTTTATCTTAAAACCTTTTGATAGAAGTAGATTCATAATCATGCATATTTGTTTTAAAAAACTGAAATACTGTAGCTATAAATGATATGCTGAAGTCACAAAGCCTGATAAATTCAGTGCTAGAATTAACATATAGTTTTCCTGAATCACAATTCAATAATGTTTAAAGTGCAGATAGTCAAAAGTAAGGATTAAAATAACTTTAACAATTCCATTTTAAGATACGTGTGTGTGTGTGTGTGTGTGTGTCTATGATATTTTTATGTGAAATGGTTCAGTAAGCTGCCTGGCACACCCAGAAATGCCCCCAATTAAAATCGAACATATATTAGAAATATTTCATAATATGTAGGTTTTATTTTTTCCCTTGTGATCATTATCTCTTCTTTGAGAAATGGCCTCTAATAAAGATATTCATTTGGCCCCAGGATATGTGTACATTAAGGAAATAAAAACCTCAAGAGTTCTCCCTTCCCTATTATATCCATAAGATATTTGTCAAATATCCCTAGGGCCTTTCACATACTGGTCAGCTGTGCACAGAGATCATTACGAAAACTTCATGTAGTTTTGCAGTATAACTTTGTGATCCTTCAGAGCTATTATATCTTCTAAGACTTCCTTGTGCTTTATTGAAAGCTTCAGGGAAAATAAATATGTCTTTCTAGACCCAGAACTTGAAATGACAGTGGACTCAAGAGATCAAGGTTATCAAAACACGAGTTGTGTGTTATGGCTTCTGTTTATCTGCAGGAAAGCTGCCAAGGTGAAAGGGGTTGTTGTTATTTTTAAAGTATTGAATTATCTGGAAGAGGAATTTCTTATCAGTTTAGATTATTTTTGTTTCCAATTCTAAATGTTGACCTTATTTTTGATATCATCTCTGTCCTTTGACAGTTATTAGCTTATAGATGATTGTAGGAGAATAACTCCCAAACTTGTACACCCAGGAGGTTATTGGGGATGTTTGACTATGTGTCTGCTTTCTAAGAGGGGAAAAGAGAGAGACTGAAATGATGAGAAAGATACTATTAAAATAATACCTCACCGCATTTTAAAGTAAAATTGTTTATTCCAAAGGATACTCAATATTTTTTTGTGGTTTCTTGTGCCTTTTGTTCACCAATGTATATCCAGGGGAAGGGGTATATGCCCAAGTTTTCAAAGTACAACGTTAATGATATTTTGAGGATGATTTGTGTGCAGTTTTAAAATAAAAGATGTAAGAATTAAGGTGTAAGGATGCTATTGAGAACTATGTGATTTCTACATACCTCTTATAGACACTTACATTATCCTGTAGGTAGTTCTTCTAGGATGAGATTCATAATCCCAAAAGGAAGTTAAACCTATTTCACTCCTGCTGACTTTTGCACAATGAGTTTTGGAAAAAGTTCCTCTATGAAGTTCAAAGTTGTTTATGAATTCAGTGAGGTAATGCAGCCTTACAGAAATATTTTTTCCACAATTTTTTATGACTCTTAGTTTATCAATTGTTCACTTTACCCTCTTACCTCTATCCATAATGGATGACATCAGGTGCAGCTGACCCAAGGGAACCTTCGTGTGTATCCTAAAGGATAAGTCACATGTTTAGAATATCTTATAAGTTGTCTTCTCAAGAGAGAAAATTTTAGTTCTGGACTGATTTAATTATGGGCCTTGGCTTATTTATGTGGATTAGTATGATATGTTTATAATGTTGTTTTGTTGAAAATTTAAAAGCTACAAGCATTTAATCCATGACATTGGCCTTTGCACTGAAAGTCAGTGAGCCGTGATACATACAATCTGAGGAATTATCCACTGGCGGCACATGAACTCATGGCAGGATAAAGATGGTCTTCAGGGAGACCGTCATGGCAGGTACAATTATTGCTCCAAGACTTCTATTTTCATAATGCTGTCAAAGTTGGCCAGTAAATCAGTAAAACCACCCAGTCAGACCATGCCCTTGGCAAAAATGATGCAGTATAATTACAAAGGAGATTTTTAGAGGAAACTCCCCAGAGTCCTTTGTGCTAAGTGCCTAAGGGTTTTTGTTGTTTTGTTTTGTTTTGTTTTGTTTTGTTTTGTTTTTGCTGGCCTTTGATTTGAGATACAAGCATCTCACGCCTCTGGGCTTCCTTTATCTATGGGCTGTATTTTGAAATTTTCACATCTTTACATAAGGCAATGACTACCTATATCCAATTATAAAAATACTGCTTATAAATAAAAATAGTGAAGAACCCACTTGTTTACTCTGGAGATCTCACATTAAGTTAGGTTTCAGTATGATTTGATCTGGCTGGTCACTCAATACATTAGTATTTATTTAAATGTTAGAGAAGCCATGTCTAATTTGTCATCATCCTGCTTACCTGAAAATAATGCTAGCACTGACAGTATTTAAGCATTCGATTTAAAAGATTATTTCAGAGCTGTGACATGCATCTAGGGTCTTGCAAACATATTAGGGGCAGATTTTGTTAGAGGATGTGCTTTTGCTTTTCCAGATTAGGAAGTTCGGAGTTCTGGATATGTTAGGTGACGGATTCTTTATTGTCACTCTGTACAAAAGTGACAGAGGACTCAGGTGGCCGTATTATCACAGACATGCAAGTTCCTGGCTTTACATTCTCTCATCAGCTTTTAAAATCCATTAGGTTCTCATTTTGGTACCTGTTATGAATAAGATTGAAACTCGGGACTCAGAATTCTTCTGCTTGCAGGTAAGGACCACAGACATATAAATACATTAGAGATACTTAGAGAAGAGCAGTTTTCCTTTAGAAGAGCAGAAGATAGTTCACCAAAAGGGATAAGTTATGTTTTAAGGACTTTCTGAGTGAAGAAGATGAGGAAAGGAATTCTGATGGCTTAGTCCTGAAGCATGAGAGAGAGTATGCTATTTACGTGATTTTTGCGTTTATAAAATGTTTTCCAATACATTATATGTTTTCCTATTTTACCAGCCTTGCATGACAAGTGTTACATCATAAGTGTCAGAACTAGAATTTGAATTAATTCATTCCTTCTTTTGCTCAAAAACATTTATTAGATATCAAAAGAAAGAAAAAAATAAGCATTAGAAGCTTACTTCAAAGCAGTACTCCTCAAAGTTTTTTCATGATCACTCCACCTAAGGATCCTTTTTAGATTTTTTTCTTTTAACCTAGTTGCCCTCTCCCTAGGAAATTCTAATACTTCAGATATACTATATATCTATTTTATACTGTGGCTCTTTGGAGGGCCACAAACCATTGTAATAGCTAAGATTTTTTTCACCCCCTTCCCAAGGACCAAGTTTTGCCCCCTTGAAGGTGATATCTACCCTACCAGGAATGCATGCTTTAGAGATATTCTGTTAACTGCTCAAGATATAAAAATGAATAGGATATGGTCCTTTCTCTGAGTCATCTCAATAACTAATGGGTAGGAGGTATAAGCCAAAAAATAATCTCGGTAGTGAGTGTAACAACAGAAGAATGCACAGGCACAGTGACAGCACAAAAGAGGCTGTGTTCAGCTTTGGCATGGAGCAGGTATAAGAGGCTTCGTGAACCCCCATCATGGTGAAGGCTGGCAGTATGAGAATGTGACTCTGGGTGGAAAAATGAAGAAGGACATTGCAGACCAGCAAAAGCCACATATTGAAAGACAAAAGGGCAGTTAAACCACATGGCCGGTTGTGGGGTCTGCATAAGACTTAAGAGGGGAGGGCTTGAGATGTGTTGGGACCATGTTATAACCTGCGAGCCTAAACTTGGTTGCAGAAGCAGTGGAGGCAGGACATGATCAGTTTTGTGCCTTGAAAAGATCTCTTGGGTGTTTCACTTTTTCAAGGCGGCCGAGGAGAACCAGCAAGTTCTCTCTTCTCCCTCCTACCAAAGCCCTGTTGAAATCACATGCATACCCCAACCTTGCCACATCATTGGAAGACTGGAAAGATGCCGTTAGTAAACCACAAACGGTGAGAAAATTTTGGAAGATTTGGGAAGATACGTGAATTAAAGCACTAGAAAAGTTCCTGACATACAAGAAGCATGAGTGTTTGCTGTTGATAAGAACAGCTAAGAGTCTGTACTTAAAGCAAAACATGATGAGATTCTTACCTGAGGCAGGAACGTGGGTAGGCTAAAGGTGGGAGGTAGCTTGAAAAACAACTATATTGTATCAGAGCAGCCTCACTCAGTCTGGGAACTCACCCAGATTGTCTTTTATGTCTTTCACAACAGCCTTTCCATAATGCTTACAGATCCACTCTGGTTACATATGACAATACGTTTGGTCAGTTTGTAGTCATTCATACTAAGAAAATAAAAATAAAATATTAATCATGACCTAATTGCCTCCAAAAGGTCTCACTTGTAATATTATCACCTTGGGAGTTAGAATTTCAACATATGAACATTGAGGGGATGCAAACACTCTGACTATAGCAATTCTTATGACGTTTCTTAAAAAGAATTTTCTGCTTAAAAATTGACAGGCCACCTGGGAAGCTCAGTTAAGTGTCTGACTGCTGATTTTCGCTCAGGTCATGATCTCACAGTCTGTGAATTCAAGCCCCCCTATTGGGCTCTGTGCCACATTGGACACAGAGCCTGCTTGGGATTCTCCCCCTCTCTCTCTCTCTCTCTCTCTCTCTCTCTCTCTCTCTCTCTCTCTCTCTTTAATGTTTATTTATTTATTTTGAGAGAGACAGAGACAGCACGAGTTGGGGAAGGGCAGAGAGAGGGAGACAGAGAATCCTAAGCAGGCTCCATGCTGTCAACACGGAGCCGAACATGGGGCTTGAACTCATGAAACCAGGAGATCATGACCTCAGCCAAACCAAAATTCAGATGCTTAATGGACTGAGCCACCCAGGCGCCCTCTCCCACTCCGTCTGCCCCTCCCTTGCTTGTGCCCTCTCTCTCTCTCAAAATAAATAAATAAATTTTAAAATGTTTTTAAAAATTGATAATATTCCTAATTTTTTTAATATTAAGATCATGAATAATAAGTTCACCTTTCTTTAATCTAGAATTAAAGAATATTCCTGGCCCATGTGTAATGTATGTGCTTTCAAAGAACAGAAATAGCAAGGCATTAATATTTATTGTCTGACTGCTATGTTCCAAACCAATGCCGGGTCCCTTCCTGTGAACTTTTATTTCAGTCTCTCTCTTTGACATGTGAGATAGCATTAAGATATCAAATATCAGATGAAGAACCTGAGATTTGAAGATTTGTAATTCTCATTTCTTGTGTATCATATTTATACGTGTAAGAGAAAAATGCTGCCTTTACCACTAACGGTTCAAAACAATGAATCATTTGTGAATTAGATTATAATGTCAGAAACAAGAAATCTCAGGAAGCAATATCAAAGATGAAATCCTGAGGCAATCTTAAATTCCAACTCAAGAACAAGAAATGAATCCCATATTGTCAATTTGTCCTTATAAATGGGGGACAGCAGAGGCTTAGACAATGTCAGATTGCAAATAATCCAAGAATATGTTCATATGTGATTTTTAAAAGCTTTAGGGTGGATGTTTGTGTTGTAAGAATAACATGTGCTTGTATTTGAATATTTAAGTGGTAAATATTCTAGAAATTATTTTCAAAAAGAATTTACCTAGTGAAATTAGATCCATATACTCTTCCTTTTTATACTTTTCACAATATGCTGGAGATAAAGAGCACTATTCATTATTTTCTTCCTAAAAATGCTGTCATACAGAATGTGACCTATCACACCCATGGGTATGGTTATAATGAAGTATTTCAAGGTATTTTATGTTCACATTTAAATCTGGAAAAAAAAGAATTTTTTATTTGAAACTATACATAAAAATAAATTCCGGATGGATTAAACATCTAAATTCAAATGTGACATCTTCTTAATAGCAATACTACCCATGGGATGCCTGGGTGGCTCAGTCAGTTGGGTGTCCAACTTTGGCTTAGGTCATGATCTCATGGTTTGTGGGTTCAAGCCCCGCATCAGGCTCTGTGCTGACAGCTCAGCACCTGAAGCCTGCTTCGGATTCTGTGTGTGTCTCTCTCTGTCTCTGCCCCTCCCCCACTTGTGCTCCGTCTCTCTTTGTCTCTCAAAAATAAATGTTCAAAAAAATTTTTTTGAAAAAATAACAGTACTACCCAAGTACTAGAAGAAAATATAGGATACGATGTTTTATTTCTTTGAGTGGAGAAGGCCTCCTTAAGCACCATAAGAAACCCAATTTAAAATTTATAAATAAAGAAAAGTAACTGTAAGCAAAATTAAAGTTAAAAATATAATTGAAAGGAAATATTTGCATCATGAGTAACATATAAAATTAATGTCCCTAATATGCAAAGAGTTGATACAAATAAATAGTGAAAAGTTAAACAATCCCATTGAAAAATGAGCCAAGGCTAGACCAGGTAACAGTGAATGATGGTAAGCAGATTTTTTTTTTAAATAATCTCATACTAATGATCAAGTAAATGCAAATTATTAGTTATCAAGATGACAAAAACGAAAAAGAATGACAATATTCAACATTGTTGAAGATTAAAAGACAAAGTAAGCTTCCTCTTCTCACTCTTTGAGAGACCATGAGGAATTTTCATATAAATGTGTATGTGTGGTGTACTTGATGTGTTATTAATATTTGAATATCATAAGTGTCTACCTATGGATTAAAACTAATAGTGATGGGCTGTACATGTTAACAGTATATAGAATTTTTTAAAGATCATGTCATACTCTTAACCCTATCCTCCTTTTCCTCACCTTGTGACTTGCTGTATTAAAGAGCTCCATTCAGTTGCCCTTAACCCTTCCCGACTTGCAAAGAGGATTTAGCCTGGATCATAGTTACATTTGCAACCAGCATCCTCAGGACCTAAGTACATTATAACTGCATTGATGGTTCCATTATCACAGCTTGACCATGCCAGGCTTTATACGGTTGCTAAGTAATCAGTGTCAATTGTTGCTCTCGAGGATGAAGGACAAAATATTTCTTAAGATAAAAAGGAAAGCCTTATAAAAAAGCAGAGGCTACCTTTTTTCCACAGTATCCTATTTCTAAAACACGATCATGTTTTAATATTTTATTCATGAGACAAATTCTTACAAATATGCTGTCATTTTCTCTAGTAACTTTACCTTGGAAGCCATTTTCATTTAGGGCAAAGCGATTCTAACAAACATAAAAGGGTTTTCTGCATGTTCATAAAGTTCATATAGGTTTAGGAGAAATCTACAGATCTAATGTTGAATCTCATGAGCATATGACTGTTCTGCTACCAACTTCCTCTGATCTGGAATGTAAATTAGGCCTCCTGCTAATAATATGTTTACTTCAGCACACATAACAACTATTAAAAAATCTTTTTCATAAATCTGCAAAATTTCTTATTGCATTGAATCATCAAAAATAGATGAAAGCATCGAACAATTTAAATATAAATATTTAAATATTTGGGATGCTATATGATTTTACTCAAAAACTACCACTCCAGTACCCCATCATCGAATAGCTTAATTTGGTTGCAGTGAATCTTTAAAAAAATCACACCGGTCAACACATGTGTATACTCTCTGATGTTCTATGCTACAGGCAAGGAGGGACTTAAAAAACAACATAAAAAAGCAAGACCCTTGTTATGTAGGGAAATTATATCCTTGCCTGTGAAAGGTAAATTAGCAATACCCGGGACATTATGCCTATTCAGAATGGGGGACAGGGCAGTATTATGTGCTGGAATTTTCAGGATATAAGGAAACCTGTCTGGCTTCAAGGTCAGGTGGGCCTGTAATTTTGAAGGTCCACAGGTGATTCTGATGTGTACCTTGGATTGAGAACTACTTCCTTCAAGCATATTAAGACTGAAATATCAGGTATCACTATGAAGTAATTAGAATGATACATTAAGCCGATACATTAAGTACTTCAGGGACTGACTTTCCAATTTACTGCCTAGGTAAATTTGTATGGCTGTGAAGCTGTGTTTCATGAAGGTCTTGCTAGTTGATCCTTATTTTAGTTACTTTTTTTTTTTTTTTTACTGCTTAGTCTTATAAAAAACAAGATATCCTCATAAAATGTCAGAATTCAGTGTTTCTCAGAAATTGTAAGCAACCACAATTAGAATATGGATGAATCATTCCCTGATTTGTTTTATTTATGGAAATGGGATATTGATGTCCTATAGAAACAAATAAATTTGAACTAAGTATGCAAGTCTGTTCATTTGACATAGACCCAAAAGGTAAAGAGTGAAATTTAAAATAAAATCTATTAGAAAATGATTGTTTATTACAATGGAATATTTCACTTTATAAAAAGTTACTACAATTTCTTTTACACATAATACATACAGAAATATTTGATTTGAAATGAAAATCAGTTTTTAATTTTTTAATGTTTTTATATTTTTGAGACAGAGACAGAGCCTGCGCAGGGGAGGGGCAGGGAGAGGGGGGGACACAGAATCCGAAGTGGGCTCCAGGCTCTGAGCTGTCAGCACAGAGTCCGACACGGGGCTTGAACTCACGGAGTGTGAGATCATGACCTGAGTTGAAGTTGGACGCTTAAGCGACTGAGCCACCCAGGCACCCCAAAAGCAGTTTTTATTTTAAAGGAAACATTCACGGCCACTGGTTTGGCATCATGCTCTTTATGGCCACCAGTCAGCTAAGTGACAAGAAAAGTGTGGGCTGCTCCTGATGCTGAAATCAGATTTTCCTCAGTCAGTATTAGGGTTTTTTTTTTTTCCTACCATGTCCAGATACTAAAAATGTAAATAGTATTACCTTAAATACATTTGTATAATGCATTCTCTTGGTTCAAAGTGCATTTGTATAATGCATTGTATTTGTTCATGAATATATTTCATTTTCTTTTTAAATTTTTTCTGAATATTTTCATATCATTTTTAAAAAATATTTTTTGAGAGAGAGGGTGCAAGTAGGAGAGGGGCAGAGACAGAGGGAGAGAGAGAATCCCAAGCAGGGTCTGCACTGTCAGAGCCTGACACAGGGCTCGATTTCACGAACCGTAAGATCATGACCTCAGCCAAAATCAAGAATGGGACCCTCAACCCACTGAGCCACTCAGGCACTCCAAGTATTTCCATATCTGTAGGTAGTCTTCCCCTTATGCCCAATGCTTTTATGGGGGGAAGGGGGAATGCACATTTTGCATTTCTCTGTAGCAAATACAGAACTTCCAAAATCATTCCACTGAACCTGGCAAAGGTTGGGTTTATTCTTTTAACAAATCCAGGTCTTGTAGCGTCTGCTTCTGCCTGCCTGTAAATATATTGCCCACCTATGCATACTCTACCCCTCAGGCCAGGCATGTGGCTTCCTTCTTTTCTTCTTCCTCTATATTCCATTCTTGACAATCTTACTCTGACAGCCTCTAGAGACTGGTGACTCCAGTGTCCATTATTGCCAAACCACACTGCTTTCCTTAGTGTTAGACCCAGAAATCCTGACTGTCCATCCAGCATCTCCAAGTGGATGTCCCATAGGCAAAATAAATTCAGCATATTAAAAGTGAAACTTACATTTCAGATTTTGTCTTCCTCCTGTGTTATCCATTTCCATGGACCATCCAAACTCACCTCCAAATCAGAAACATGAAAATCATCCTATTGGTTAGGGATCCCAATCCTTAAATTCTTGTTGTATCTCCCATTGCATATTCAATACTGACTCCTTCATCATTTCCACTGTGCTGCTGTATTAATTCACCCCATCAGCAACCTTCATCTATTACAGAAGATTCAAAATTCTCCTTCTTAACTGCAGCGTTCCACCCCTATGGCCCCGCAGAATGATCATTATAAAATACAAATGTGCTTCAGTGATAGCCTTGCTTTATTGAAAGAGTCCTTGCTGCCTTAGGCAATGTTCCAACTCATGAGTCAGTCTTGCTCATAAGTCCTTCTTATCTCCCGGGGAGTTTTATTATTGGCAAGACCAATGTGGGTTTTTCATTCTGCCTATTCCTTTGCTCATTCTGTTCCTTGTGCTGAAAAGGCTCCTTCTCTTTTACTCTCTATTTGTCCTTCTTTTTTAGAAAAATAATACTTTGAGGCCACTTGTTACTTCTTGTCCCAGAAACCACCTTCTGTTTTCCATAATTTAGAGGCCTCAGAATTAGGAAAATCAGAATACAATCACCATGTAACATAAATAGTACAATTTAATGATGTAGACCATGCTATGGTAACATAGTAAAGGAAGTGATTATTTGTTGAGCAGTGAGGGGCTTTCTTTCACCAAAGAAGTGACATTTTAACTAAGTCTTAAATGTTGAATGGGAATATTCCAAGAAGGAAGAGGGCGTTCCATATGTGGACAAAGATTTAGACTTCTGAAAGAAGGTGGAACATTTTGGGAAGACCAGAAAGTTTGTGTGGCTGTGAAGCTGTGTTTCCTTACAGGTCTTGTTAGTTGATCCTTAGTTACCTTTTTCCTGAGTAAGATCATTTTTGTTTGTTTTCTCCATTTAGACTGTTCCAATATTGAGACATGCATTCTCCTTAGTGTGTGTGTGTGTGTGTGTGTGTGTGTGTGTGTGTGTGTGTGTGTTTTCTTTCACATTTATCTAAGTTTCCCATGGTACTGGTCCAGCCTAAGTCTTCTGGAAAGGAAGAAGGTACTTCTCAGGAGATTTTAGAGTTTAGATATTGCATGAAAAAATAACTGAAGACTAACTTTAAGTCCTGAAGAATGATAACTCATGCAGGCAGAGGTCACGTGATAGAAATCATGATCAGTGATCTCAGTGATCTCATAGGCTTGGTGCACAGTTCTTTACACCAAACCAAGGCTGTATTCCTGAGCATTCAGGAGAGTTCATCTGCATGCACTGTCTCTCTCCTTTCTGAATGCCACTCTGTTATATTATCCATATTTTCAATCTGAAAGCATATGAAGCCAAACCTACAGGAAGCGAGTGAGCATATATTTCATTGTGAACTTGACATTTTATAAACTCTACGTGTCCTTGTTCTCATGCATGCCTACTTCATAACAATGAAAACCTCTTCTGCCGACCAGTATATAAAATTCAGTTTAGCTTATTCTTTCTACTGCCACTACCATGATAGTGAAAAGCCAAATGACATTTGATTTTTTCCCACTCTTGTTTATTATATTTGATCCATACCACTGGCATCTGACCTTTGAATTAAATGAAGATGTATATGAAAGGTAGGAGAACAAATGAATGTTGTAATTCCTTTGTTTGAAGTAAAATATGAACAATGACATAAACGTAAAGATTTCAATGTCATTTATTGCTGTAATTTGATTTTTAATCTTAGTCGATAAGGAACTATAATGCTTATGCTATTCTTCATTTAATAAATTGTAAATGAAGTTTTGATGTGGATGAAGTTTGTAATGCTGGGAAAATTAGGGATCATCTGATGATAGGATTTATTACGGTACCGTGTAAGAGTTGTAAAACACCGTAGTTATTTTGTAATCATATAAAGTACTATTTAGGTAGCCTGCCCTCATAGTAAGGCATTCTGCTCATTTATATTGCATTGCAAGTTGTTTTTCTTTTGTTGTCATTCTTGCTTTTCGGATTGGAAAAGTAAAAAAGTCCTGGTCAGAACTCACATTTGCAACCCAACATAAATCAAAGCTCCATTCTCCGGTCTGAAAGCTCCCACCCCCACCTTCACTCCCAGTGACCCTGTGAATGTAATCTTTTCACAGTGAACCTTGAATCTGGTCTAGACAGCATGTGACTTATGAAGTGAGGTAGGGTGAGGTGTCCAGGGAGAGAGGCAAATCCTTCAGAAATGAGTCTCAAAATAATGTATTTTCTTCCTTGGAGCCCTAAAATAGGTAGAACTATAACCCATTTCCTTTCTCAAAGGCTGTTTCCTTAGGTTTGGATGTTTTCTCTTTCTTCCAGTATACATGCCTAGTGTTTGTAATCCATTATTAGATTGTTTCTGTTTTTCATTTATTGACCCCCCTGGTGTAGAGGACAAGTCAATATAAATAAGTAGACTGAGGTAAGACTGAAATGTGCGTAAAATTAAGAGAAGGTAGCAACAAGTAAGAGAGTCTGCCTGTTCCTGCTTAATAGTTTGAGTGGTGCTTTTATTGTATACATAGTATCACCATGAGGAAATAATCTAGGAAACCTTTCTCATGAGAAGTTCTGGAAGCTAGTATGATTACTGGAGGAAAAAGGCAAAAAATAGAAGCTGTAGCTCAGGACAGTAACTTCCCTAGAAGGAGAGACTATATCTAAATAATATTTATTTTAATTTATGAAAGTCATTCTAATAGTTTCAAGAGTGTCCCAACTATAGGTCATCACTGAAAGTGATTCAGTCATATATGTGTGGCTTATAAGATCTCTAATACTCTATTTTAGTTGTTAGTACCTTTTTTTAAGTTTATTTTTATTTATTTTGAGAGAGAGATAGAAAGTGAGTGGGGGAGAGGCAGAGAGAGAGGGAGACAGAATCCCAAGCACTCTGCACTTGACAGAGCAGAGCCCTGTAAGGGGCTTGGACTCACGAACTGTGAAATCATGACCTGAGCTGAAATCAGGAGTCAGACGCTTAACCAACTGAGCCACCCAAGTGCCCCATAAGTTGTTAGTACTTTTAAACAATTTAATCTGGTTGGTTCTTATCAAATAGATTGAAATCTTATTCCTCATGGTATTCAGGGATCCAAGTTTGGTAGTGCCATTTTAAATTGTGGTACCTTCAGTCATTTGCCAAAAGTACTGGGTTCCATCTCACTAACTCCTTAGAGTCTTTCTCAACTGTGTGCTCTCCTCCTCCAGCATAGAAGAGCTAAAGTGGAAGCAATGGCCATCTTACTATGGTGGGAAATTTTAATCATCCATTACCCAATATCATTTCTTCATTTTTTATTGAGGGGCTGGAGAGTGGGAGTGTAGGGAGTGGAGATTTTCCTTTGAGAAGCAAAAGCAAACCTGTGAGATTTACCCATATTGTCCCTAATTGGGCAGTAAAATGTTTCTCTAGTGTTTTCAGTGTGACACTTTTAAACAGCTATATCTAGAGTCTGGGCTAATGCTTCAACACTCTTCTCCAGTTCCACCTACTGAGAGAATCAAACACATTAACTTTAGGAACTGTGGCTCACTATCAAATTTTCAACCATGTGCACCATTTTCAACCACTGATTTCTGTGAATCTGGGAAATTCTAGAGGCATGTGGGTGCAAGATGTTCATGTAGGTTTGTGGGCTGAAAAATTCTACAGGTAATTTTGATGTTCCTCGTGGAGGCAGGTATAACCCTTCACCCTTCTCTTTGCCCTGTACAACAATAAGTGGTGTATTCACTTATGTATTTTTCATGAAATTGCTTATGTAAAGAAATATCTATTAGATAAAACATTAAAAAACCATTAAAAAAGTAAATATAGCTGTAGGAAAACTGTTATTTAGGTGGCTTACTATTATCTAGATTCGGGTATTGGGGGTTGTTTGCAAAGGACAATCAAAATGTGCTGGAGTTCAGTGCATTTTTCTTCATTGTTTTTCCTATAGACTTGTTTACGTAGTAATCTATGAGTACTTCTCTTTAGTATGTTTTCACCATGATTACTCAATCACGAATCTTTTCCATATTATAGTAAACATTAAATTTAAAAATTGAATCAACATTTAATAGCTATTTTTTAAATCTTTTTGTTTTTGAGAGAGACAGAGAGAGAGAGCAAATGGGGGGAGGGGTGGAGAGAGAGGAGGATAGAGGATCACAGGCGGGCTCTGCTCTGACAGCAGTGAGCCTGATGTGGGTCTGGAACTCACCACCAATGAGACCATGACCTGGGCTGAAGTTGGACGCTTAACTGACTGAGCCACCCAGGTGCCCCCTTAATAGCTATTTTCATGATTAGGAAGGATAAAGATTATTATGGAGAAATGGAAAAATGGCAAGGAAAATAAAACTTGGCCATAATCCCAGCACCCAAAGAGAAATCAGTGTTAACATTTTGATGTTCTCATTGAGCTGCTGGATGTGCCAGGTCCCACAGTAAGTCTGTGGTGTGAGGCAGGGATTCAGTAGGCACATAGCTCCACGGCATTCTCAATCTCTCATACCAGCCAAGAGCATTGGTATCAAGCTTTGCTCTCTATACTTTGTGTAACAAAAACAGCAGACTTATTGGTTATCCTTTCTCAACTGTGCACACCCAGATTCTGCTAATTTCCTCCATTCACTTCCTCTCCTGCTTCCATTTGAGAATTAGAGGTATTGATGTGAAGAAACACATCAGAAAAAAACAGGGAAACCCCTGATTGGGAAGTGTCCTATTGTTCTGATTCCATCTGACTCCATCACATAAAACTTTGTGATGCTGGGTAGATTATTACCTCCCCGAAGTTTATGTCCACATCCATTATTTAATAATTTATAAAATGGCTTGTGAGGATTGACATAGAAATTCGTGTAAAGCTCTTTGCACAGTGCTTCTTGGAAAGTATTAAGTAACTTTAATGCCAGGACCTGGTTTAGGCCCTATCACTTTTGTTATGTGAATAATTTCCGAGAACAACGATGATTGAGAATAAGCACATGTATTTTTACATGTAACTTGAATGCCCCAGGCTTCACCACTCTGTGAGTGCATGTGAGACCAGTCACATGAATGCCTTCTTCCAGAAGCCTCCATTCACAGAGAACCTCATCTGGCCTTCAAAATTGTCCTGGTTCTTGTACAAGTCTGCACAGGGATATTGGACGTTTTATTCATGTACTGCTGCTTCAGATGTCTTTGATGCCTTCTGTGGAAAGCTGTGTACCCCTCCGTGGAGGCTGTAATAATGAACACCCAGGGTGCTCCCACTGCCGGGAAGAGGGGCGTTTGCAGAGTGAAGGGAGGGAAGGAGGGCCTGTGACCTGCACTCACTCTGCGATGAGCTAGGTCTCCTTGGCCCAGCTTCTTGGTGTCTGTGGCCACAGTCTGACAGTCCCACATGAATACAGTCACTCCCCCCTGTTCTGCACAAACCGCTTGCTGCAAAGCCACTCACAACCAGCCACTGCCCCTCCTCAATGCCCACATCTGCTGTGTTTCCCCATTGCTGCAGCACAAATCTCTTTCCTCCTCCTTCTGCCCAGAGGCAAAAGCCCACAAGCACGCAGACCCTCCCATGAAAGACCAGCCCATCAGTTCCAGGCAGTTAGAGGATACATTGCTGTTCTTTTTTCTCAGGACACGTGTTCATTCAGACACAGAAACTGAGGCTGACCTTAATTATCAAATATGTGTAAAGGTAGAAATAACCCATTCATCTCACCTGCAGACCTGTGGTTCATTTGCAGAAATGGATAGTCTGGACCCAGCTTTTTAATCTCAGGGTTGCCCTGCTCTTCCCTGCAAAAAGAGCCTCTCCACCTCTAAAACCTGTCTCAGGTTGGCCCCGCCTGTTGCTTCCCACAGCCAGCAGCTGTGCAGCATGGCTTTAGACTGTGCTCCTGCTCGTCCTTAGGCATTTGTTCTGCCTCCTGGGCTCCCGCTCTGGCCTGTTGGACAGCTGCCATCCGGGTTCCTGCTGTTCGCCGTCTTCAGCAGCAGCCCACCTGGGGGCTGAGGTAGAGAGAACATAATTTCAGCGCTAGGGCCTTGGCTGAGTTCCAGGTACTAACTGGTGGTCTTGCCATACACCTCACACTTCCTCTGGCTCAAAGGAAATTCAGAGGCTGCAGGACCCCCAGACCTGTGGCATGCTACCAGTTTCCTTAAGTGTGTCAACAAGCGCAAAAATCAAATTCAGTACCGACACCACGCTGTCCTTTCATCTCCCATAATGTGTGCTGACTAAATAGATTCAGTTTTCTTATTCCATCTGTCCATAAATATTTGAATTTCTTGTTGCTGAGAACTCAGGTATGGTTATCAGTTTTATATCTTATATATTAAAGAAATGTTCTGTTGTCCAGGATGTCGTGGGGATGGAAGGTGCCAGGTAGGCAAAAATGCCATTTGTGTCACCTTGAGGGGTCCCCTTATCGCTCGTTGCTTTCTCCTTATAGTGACCAATAACTGGGAACGGGGTCAGAAAGGAACAATGCTTATTTCCAGCAGACCTCAGGCTGTCCTACAATCAGAGACAAGCAGATGTCAACAGTGAGATAGTTGACTCAGAATAGTTTTTAAACATTGAACATGTGAAAATTTCATTAAGTAGGAAGTGAAAACACAAAGGAGAAATCTCCTCTCTCCCTTTGAATGACAATCTGTGAATTAAAATTCATTAGACTATGAGTAGAGTTCGTTAGAACAAATAATCGTATAACCACAGAAGTGTTAAGATCTTACATAAAAAATTAGTAATGATTATCTCGAGGTGATGCAATTATATGTAATTCTTTATTTCCTTGTTTGTATTTTCTAGCATGTCTACAATAAATATATATCACTTCTATAATAAAAATAAATATGTATTAAAACTCTTGCAAGTGTAAATAATCATACCCCCATAACGTTTAAGTCTAAAAAAAAGTTTCTTCATTTTTCGGTATGTGTTTCTAGAATTTTTCTTACATACTAGAAAATCCAATTTGAACTAAAAAAAAAAAAAAGTGAAAAACCTGCATATGCATTTTTAAAAAAAGGAGTGTTTGCTGTTTATGTCACAAGTGCTAGACTATGCAGATAAACAGTAAATTGCCCTCCAGTGTTTGAGTTTTCCATCTGCTTTCTTAGTAAATTAGGTCAGTCATCAGAAAGCCTTGTGTCTGGACTGCCTCACGTTGGTAGCACAGAAATGTCGTCACTGAGTAATGATTTAGTGGTGTATTTTCTGCTTCTGATGATAGAATCATAGAATCATTATAACACTACGGTTAAAATTATAATTTAAAATATTGTCCAGACTCATTGTTCTTTACACACAGGCTTACACAGAAATCTCACTTGTGACATTATTTCTCCAGGAAATGGTTTGTTTCTGCAGATAGATTTTGTGTATGTTCTTATGGCAAAATGAAAACTACCTAATCCAAACCTCCTATGCTGTAACTCCTGGAAATTCAAGTCAAATTCACTGCTCATTTAGTGATCTGTATGTTCACCTAATAGCATCTACTCCTTTACTTGGTTTGCCTATTTGCTTGTTTGGGTTTTGGTTCTTTGGATGGAATCTAATCTGTCTTGATCACTGTATTTTATTTTTATTGTTTTAATGTTTGTTTATTTTTGAGAGAGAGAGAGAGAGAGAGAGAGAGAGCGCACATGTGAGTGGGGAAGGGACAAAGAGGGAGATAGAGAGAATCCCAAGCAGAACCTGATGCAGGGCTCAGACTCACAAACCATGAGATTATGACCTGGGCCAAGATCAAGAGTCAGACACTTGACCGATGAAGCCACCCAGGTATCCCTTGATCATAGTATTTTAAATAGACTGTCACATTTTCTTAGAAGACAAATATATAACCAGACAGTTATCACATGGATAAATGTGACCTTAATCTTCAATTTAACAGAGATGACCTTATCACCAAGAATATTTTAGTATTACTGTAATTTGCTAACTTGAATAATTATATTGGGATTTCTGGTTGGAAAGCTTGCAGTCTTATCTTCATGTGGGTGGATATGGTTGTAAACCAATGGAACTGCCTCTTCATCCTGCAAGAATATCTGAATTTATAGCTTTAAAATTAGTTCTTCACAGCATGCCTCAGGGACTAGTTCACCAATGCTGCCATTTACCAAAAGTTTTTATACCTAGACTTTGAGGACTGAATATTGGACAGTTTTAGACTCATACTAAAATATACTCCAAAGTGTATAGTTGAACCTTATTCTGTACAATAAAGGCATTTATGAAATGTTGCATCAAAATTGATTTTGAAAACTTTGACTCTATTAAAATCATTAGAAGCATCCTTATTTAAAGGAATCCCAAGTCTTGCCACTTTCTTTTTTTGTTTTTGTGAATTTTGAAAATAATTCTCTATTGCGTTGCTGGCACGTTGAAAACCATGGCACAGGGCAAATAAGGCCAATCTGGTAAAGAAATGTGTTTTCCCATTCTGCTCCATTTGACTGGTGATGAAGGTGTCTAGATTAGTGGCTGCACTGCTTTTGTTTCAGATTTTCTGGATCTTATCAAAATATTGCATTTCTTTTACGCCCAGAAGGATAAAGCACTCTACCCCCGAGGTTTGCAGCTCTGTTGCAGCTTTAAATTGATAGCACCACTGTGTTGAAACAATCTTCTGTGGACAGACTATGCCTTAAAGGAAACATCTAAATAAAATAATTCCTCATTGTTATTGGAATGAAAGATCAAAGTCAATTTTAAAAATAAAAATATTTTAGCTTCTTAGTATTATATGAAAATATTGAGCCCATTCTTGAAATTTACATAAGACCTTTAGTTGAGTTTGATAGGCATTTTAAAATGCATGTGATAAAGGAACAATAAAATAGAATAAAGTCTAAAAGTAATGAAGCTATTGAAATTGAATGCTCCTAAGGTAAACAGAAGATGAAAAAGTAATATTTTTTGCCAGATGAAGAGATAGGCTTTCTTATTGTATTGTTCAGACAAATAAAAGCAAGAAATAATCATAGCCAAGCTGTAGAATAATAAAAGTAAGATGAATTTTCATATAAATTGAAATGATAATATATTTTAAATAAGTCATAAAATTATTATCTAAAAAGTTTGTCACTAATATAGTAACAAATGCTATAGCTTAAACATTAACATTTCTGTTTTCTAGTGATGAGTTATAGGCTATCTAAACATTATCTTCACATTTTTGTAATGATACAAATTAGTTTTGTTTTATTAATGAATTTGGCTACAAAAATGTCTCATAAAGATATAATTTATATTTTCTATAATTTTAAAGTTAATGCACGAAGTGACGAGTTAACCTGAGTTAATATATTCTAACACTAATCCTAAGCAGAAAGTATGTTATAAAGACATTGTCCAAAAATTTAGCTATATCACTCTTTGAAAAAAAAAGACAGAGGAAAAGAAAAACTAAGGTTTCTTTCTTTTGAATTTTATGTATTTAACTATTTTAGACATTCATATCCTTGTAATTGAACTTTCATGAAGCATTTATTCATAAAATTACACTTTCAGTAATATATGAAAAAAGGACTTTTTTCGTTATGGTTGATGTTTTTAATACGATGTCATAATAAACCATAACATAGAAAGATTGTTTGAATAAAAGTGGTGTCTAAATAAAAACGATCTGGTTTTTCCTCCTTTGTTTCCTCTGTGTGGTACTTTGCTAGTGTCAGGAAGTTCTTAAATATTTATTTATTTATTTAATTATTATACTATTTACATCTCACTTTATAGATCTATTTTATTTAAAAAAATTCCATGCACATTTATATGCAAAACAATTTTTCAAAAATTAGGCTGTATTTTAAATTAGAAAAAAGGTTCCTATTTTAATCAGTGGTTGTTCAGCTTACTGAGTTATTGAAGTAACTGGATAGTCTCATGTTTTTTGTGAAACATTATGAAAGAGTAGAAATTTTACAAATTATATGAAGAACACATTTTAATTGGAAAACATTTCATGCATTAACTACATTTTTAATCTTCTGGATAGGGAAAGATACCGTTATTTTTCCATCATCGACACAGATTACTATAACATAGTCACCAGTTTTCATAGCTGCATCTCTCTACTGGTTTAAGGAACTTTATGGTAAATATTCCTATCAATACAAAGAGTTACCTTCCTGATCTGTGCTTTCCAATAGTAGCCACTAGCTAAATAGAGCTACTTACAGCTCTTATATAATGGTACAATTCTGAATTGAGATTTGCTAGATCTCAAATACGGTATAAATATACCTTATTAATTTTTATATTTATTTCATGTTGATATGAGAATATTTGGGGTTTAAATATATTATTAGCATCAAATCCACTTGTTCTTTACTGTTTTTAATGTGGAAACTAGAATATTTAGCATTTGAAATTGTATATGTGGCTCTCATCTGTGATCATATTATTTCTGTGGAACAGCACTGGTCTAGATACTCACTTTGAGTGTATCTATTTTATAAGTTGGCACAGTAGAGCAAATCTTCCTTTAAAGTAAGGACCAGCTATAGAGATATTTAAATGTACTTTATTAATATTTGCAAAATAATATTTCAAATATTGTACCATGATCATTGCCTCAGTTTCTCTGCTAGATAGTAGTTTCAAAAGTATTACAATGCTTGGGGCTTTATTTATATGTCGTGTCATTATGTGATAATTCAGTGGCATTTGAATCCTTACTTAAAAAAATTAGAAAAACCTTGTTTGAAATTAACATTTCTATAAGAACTGTGCCAATGTGTTTAACATGGCATAGTTTGAAGATTTTTCTGAAAGTAGAATGGACCAAAGTTAGTTTGTATGCATCAATGATTGCAACTACAATATTTCCACGCATATTATTTTATTTAACTGAATCCTTAGAACAGTATAATCATAAAGTATGATTTTAAAAACACATAACAGTGAATTTCTGAGGAAGTAAGATGAGAAGGACTGTAGGGAGGAGGGAACCAGGACTTAGTAACTCAGCTCAACAAAGTCCTGTCAACAGGAAAGAGATTGACCTGTCATAGCAAGCAAGAGAGAATGGAGGCCCCTTCTAGAGAAATCAGCTAAACTTAGCGGTAAGGCAATATCTCAGACCCAGAAGTTGGAGTTTTTGCGAGAGAGCATTTGCAAGAGAGTCTAATCATTGACCTGTCTCAGTTAAAATATTATGAATACAAAAAGTCAAAGTGATCCAGAAAAAAAAAAAAAAGACATGCCAATGTTATCATTCCTAATATGGAACATAGCTTATGATATGAAACAAGCAGGTTTAAAGTGCATAGATCTTAGAGAAATTGAGTATCATAAATATATTATCAAATATATTAAAAAAGCTTTCTAAGATAATTCCATTTTGCATGTTTTTGTCTTTGTATTTTCATGGATAAGTGTTGTATGGTGGTGACTTTCGAAGATTTTTGACCATGACCAGCAGTGATACATTTACATCACAGCATATATACACACGGTTTACCTCAGCATATTTACCATCACTACAGCTGATGGACTTCAGTATTTTATATCTAGTCTGTCCAATTTCATGTTCTGGTTGTGATCTGCTAAATTTCCCTTACAACCACAACTCACAGCCATTAATTTAAAACATCCCTCAACTTGAGAAAAAAAATACTGTGCTATATAGATTGTTACCCTCATTTTAGGGGAAAAACCAGACCAAGGCACTCTTGCCCCACCACCACCCACTTTGTGTATCGGTAATTCACATGTGGCTTATTCATCCAGTGATTTCAGTGAAAACCAGGTAAGTTTGAGTAATGTTAAGAAAAGTGACCAATGAGTATGAAATTTAGATTTTGGCAGTTTATCAGCAGGTGTTATTCTTATATATGTGCTCACGGAGCACATACTCCCTCATGCCTCGTAATTCCCAGTTCCCAGTTGATGAGCTGATTCAGGGTCACGTTGTGGGAAAAACATGGGCAAATTTGGCCATTCTTTTGATGAAATGTCATTCCATGTGTAATTCTGTAATGTTGTACTAGGTTTCCTTCACCTGGACATGTACTGTGCTGTGTTGCCAGTCTTTTAGTTTGGCGGTGGAATGCCTATGTCTACATAGATTTTTTTTTTCATTTTGGTCCATTGAATCTTGATTTAAATTCCTATCGTAGGAATACAATGCAAGTGTTTGAGATGAGTAATTTTGTGTGGTATTAGTGATGAAATCTCTCTTCAGCCAGTCTTTTGGAAACAAAACATAACAAAACAAATATACATCCCTCAACTTGAAAAAAATTACTTTCCTATGTAGATGCCAGGCAGTAAGCAGCCCCAGGTCAAGCTTGAAGATTTAAACGACAAGGGATAAAAAGCAAGGAAAAGGTTTGGAATCAACACACCCTATCCACAGCAAGAACCAGGGGATCAGAAGGCTCCCTGAGCACCAAATACCTGTGATTAGGGTCAAGTGTAATTGTGATGTAGTTACCTTCTACACAGTACATTTTCCTCCATGAATCCAAAGCAGCCCTGACTAGATGCACCAGATTGCAGTGCATTTCCCTGTTTAGAGTTGTAAAATGACAAAGCAAAGAACTCCTCGCAAAAGCAGACTCTATTTGAAATTTTTAAAGAACGATAAAATAATTAGCTAAAATGAATGGCATTATGTAATATACAACTTAGGATATTCAGGTACTAATAAAGTACATGAACAAATAGCTTCAATTAAATTCTGAGTATAAGCAGGAAAATGAAAACAATGAAGACTGAATGACGTATTATTTGGTCCCGGGTTCTGAACTGAATTATTTCTTTCCCCATCTTTGCAATCAGTTCCTCTCCAAGGGAATATGGTCCTTTATAATTTCTGTTTCTCTTGGAGGTACAATCCCACTTTATTTGTATTTTCCCTGCTTTTCTTTCCAATTTTAGTACATATTCTACTTTGCTAAATGTAGGTGCAGCATTGCTGTTGCATCATTCTGGCCATTTTTAAATTTCTATCCCTAACATCCCTTTCTTTTCTTCAGCTGGTAATGATTGGCAGAAAGCTTGCACATAACCTCCTGCAAGCTTGTACCTTAAGGGACTTGCCTTTCACAGTTAATCCGTGATGCTAAAGCACAGGCCCCTCCCTGCACTTTCGATGTTACTTCTTTGCTAAGTCTTCTCCCTCTGTTCCTGAGACACCTGAACTGTAGCACGTTTGTTGAAATTTAAAGGGCAGCTCTAATCACTGTTCGAGCGTGCTACTTCATTTCTTCTGCTTTAATTTTGGGGAAGTGATTGTAGCTGTGGACATCAATCAAATGGAGAGGCCTGTTCAATTTGAATAAACCTTTGTGCAATTTGTGAAGGAGAAGGGTAAACAGTGAAAAGCCTGGGAGTTCTCAGCACATCCCTGAACCAGTGGATAAGGCCAGGGGCTTAAAGTTGAAATGGCTACTATCTCTTTTAGCTCCCTGTGGGAACAGAGCTCTGAATCACTTTAGCAACCACTACCTCTCAATGGTGTCATCTTTGAAAATGAAAATCATATGGTATGCAGTTAGGGTATAAAAGAAGGTTAAACTGTTCTGTGTTGGTATATGTGTGCATGTGCATGTATAGTATAAATATACATATACTCCTGTGTCTGTAGGAGATACCTTACATATCCATTTCTCCATAGATGGTTTTGAATTCAGATATATTTAAGTTTACTGAAGTCATATGTGTTCCCTTTTCTGTCTATGCTAGGGCATGGCTGATATCAACAAAACTATACTAAACCGGTCAAATATGAAAAGAATCTGATAAATATGATTATGAATCCAAACTGCATTTAATCTGATTCAGAGGACAGGAAGAAGGTTTATCCAACTGTATTAAGTATGCATTTAAAAAGAACAGTGGAAAATAAATCTAAAAGCAAAATTTAATTTCCAATGATAAATATTATTGTTTTAAATATTTCATCAGAACCATTAGTGTTGTACAAAATGCAGAGTAAGGTTGTTTTGTGTTCCTTGAAATTTGATGCCTGTATACTGGCTAAAATGTGTACAGAAAAAAAATATATATATATATACAAATATATATAAATGTATATATTTAATATAGAATTGAAGATTTGGGGAGTTTATCATAAAGCATCTCAACTCTGCCTCAAAAGTGAATTGTCAAAATTCTACATATACATGTCTGGATCTTCTCTAAAAGGGTGTGCCCAAGTTGTTTGTGAGACTTTACCAGCATAGAGAATGGTGCTGCTTTCATTGACAGACTGACTATTTACATATAAGAGTATCCTCTCCAGGGTAGGGTAAAATATATCTGGGGACTCAAAGACAAATCTGATGAATCTTCTGAGACCCAGCAAGACAGGAAACCATCATGGGGAGCATTTATGCTGCGCCAAGTGGATTTTATTTTGTGACTGGAAGTAAGGCTTTTCTGATGTGTTACTTCATTTTTTGCCAGAAGGTGAAGACTTAAAATATTATCAACAGTTCTCTAGGGAACAGCTTTCACAGAGAATGCGCTGACAAGTTTGTAACTTGACTAAATTTGGACTCAGTTAAAAAAAAAAAAAGAACCAACTTGATAAAGATTATTTTCCTTTTTGATATCAGACTCCCTCCTTACCTTCATTTCAGCTTCAAAGCTCTACATCTCTATGTAAATTTATGTAATCATATTGCATATTCTTGACAGCAGCCCTTGCCAGTTATTTGGTAGTTTGTGTTGATCATACATTTGGGAGACATCAGAGATAGAACCTTCCTTAAAACAATCCTAGTGTCTCTATTTTGCCTATATACTTATTCTCTCAAAGTAATTGGGACTATATTTGACAGAGGAATGTGTTTTCAGTGTGCTCTTCCATTGTTAACGCCAACTTTAATACCTATACATTCTATGCTAATACTTTATGTATGTTGATACACCAAGAAGTTTTTCCACCTTATGCTTTTAAAAAAAAAGTTCATGGGGTGCCTGGTTTGGCCCAGTCGGTTAAGCCTCCGACTTTGGCTCATGTCATCATCTCATGGTTTCTGAGTTCCAGCCCTGGGTCAGACTCTGTGCTGACGGGTCAGAACCAGGATCCTACTTCCGATTCTGTGTCCCTCTCTGAGCCCCTCCCTGGCTTGCTCTCTGTCTCTGTCTCTGTCAAAAATAAACATTTAAAAAAATTTAAAAAAAGAAACTCCATCAAAGAGCATATATTTGTCAGAGCATGTGTTTACAAATCCCATGGTGCTAGTAAATTTTTCTTCTGCTTAGTTAATTAATTCAGCCATCTTAGTCACTTTTAATCATTCCCCTAATCGTGTTTTAAAAGTCAGTTCAGCATGCTGTTCACAGCAATAAATATATGTATTGTCATTTTTGGTGTGAGTGTAGTAATGTAGTATTAATGTCCTTTTTTTTCCTTTAAGATAATTGTAGAATAATGCTAAAATAATGACTATTAAGAACAGGCAAAATGAGATTCTTAATTGTTGATTAAATTCCTTTTTTTTTGTTACTTTAAGTAAATGCTATTTCATCTGGCATTGCTTATACAAATCCAATCCCCATTAAACTTATCAGAAAATAAAACATAAAAAACCATCATGCAAAGAAAATACATTAGTAGATTAAACTATCACTCAAGTCAAACAGTGTTTTTAGTCAAGTTGTTCAGACCTGGCTCCTAAAGATGAACCCCAAATCCCCCTGAGGGGCGCCTGGGTGGCTCAGTCAGTTGAGCGTCTGACTTCGGCTCAGGTCATGATCTCTCATTCAGTGAGTTCAAACCCCGTGTCGGGCTCTGTGAAGACAGCTCGGAGTCTGGAGCCTGCTTCTGATTCTGTGTCTCCCTCTCTCTCTGCCCCTCCCCTGCTCATGCTCTGTCTCTCTCACTCTGAAAAATGAATAAATGTTAAAAAAATTGTTTTTTTAAATCCTCCCCAGTAATCTCTTCTACATATCTGATTTTCTCCTGATAGCAATGGGCTAGTCTTTCTTTGCCTAGAGGCCAGAACTTTGATTAATCTTAGAATTATGGTTTACAGAGATATAATGTGATTTTTCAGGTTTTCTCAAGAGATAAGCTAGACCATTTAAAAATCCTTTGTTATGTGATCTTCAGTAACAATGAATAATTTAGGATTATTATGTATTGTTTAAAGAACCATTTTCCCTTCATGCTTCTAAGTTAGCATAATGAGTGTTACTCAGGATGACAAAGTACAGAGAATTATCTGATAAAATCTGAATGAATTGAACCATTGATAACCCAATGTTGCAGAACTCTAGAGTTATCATTGATCAAACTTTTGCATTATAAGAAAAAAAGTTATCTTGACGTTTTAAGTGTTGCCAAAATACCATTTTGAGTTTTTAGTTTTTCAGTTCTTGAGCCATGCAGAACTGGGTTATGACCTTGCAAAATCAGCTTCACTGTCCTGGACCTTAGTACATTCATCTGCAGAATGGGGATATTAAAAGTAGGTTAAACCATATAAAATTAAGTTAATTCATGGAAAACCATATTTGCCTATAGGTCAAATATGGTTTTGTAAAAAAGACAATTTTCAATTATTTGCCCTAATACCTATTTTATAAGTTCAATGAGGGAATTATTATATTGTCATCAAATTATAATTTGATGAAAAGGGCTAATGCATATAAACTCTTAGTGCAATGCTAAATATGCTGGAGTGAGCTTTCATTAATTTTAGTCATTATTCTTATTATTAGAATAAGGAAAGCCAAGATGTATTTTGTCAATTTGAGAATGAGAGAAATATATTCAAGGTGGTACCATCCAGCAGCACAGAGTAGTTTATAATAAATTCTTTTCTTTGCATTTATCAAAGTCAGAATAATTAAAGTCTTTATTTGCATATCTGAGAAGGACGTGGTTTGTTTTCTTGTTCATCCCCCTGACTTGGTATGCATTCATTGCAAAGATCTTTTAAGAAATCAGCCCCCAAAATATTTTGGATACTGCATTTTGCTTATATCATCAAAAGGTTTTCAATATCCAGCTTTAAATTATATTGTGCTGCTTTAATGTAGCTATTTTCTTCCATTCCAGCAGAGACAAAATAAAAGCAAAAACAAAAACTGAGGGAATTACTAAGGTGAATTTAAGCTCAACACATCTGAAAAATTAATAGTATTTGGGAAAGACCAATTAGCATCATAAATTGCAAATTACCCCAAGTCATTTGAGAAATATAATCAGTGCAATGAACCAATCACATTGAATACAGGGGATATTTAGATTCAGAGAACTTGAATTTGATGATTGTGAGAAGCAGAGAAGCAGCAGGTATGATTTGGGCCCTATTTCACTTATTTTGCTTTATGAAGTCCTGTCTCATGGTTTTAGAAATGTTACATGTTCTTAATCATTTTCTGTACTTCAGTAGTACTATCAGGCCATTTACAAACGAACACACCTATATACAAATATGTCCAAGACTGCTTAAACCAAGAAACAATTACACCCCCAAATACTTGTGGACTTGAAGTGCTAAAACTGTTGGATCCAAATTAGAAATGGGAGAAAAGAACTTGAACGACAAGCTGAAATTGACTCCAAGCACTTGTGAAGTTATTGATATTTACATTTCTTAAATGTAAAAGGAGGGAAAAAGAGATCTGTGGTTATGTAAGTTAAGTTTGCAGATTAGGGTATGAGGATCTTGACATCTGGTGATGTCTATTTTCACAGTAAAATGTGAGATGGGACCATTAGCTCCAAGTGAGTCAAAGAGTTTGGGTAGGTCAGAAGAGAGAATAGTATATGAAATAGTCATCTCAAGTATTGGGAATGGAGTTTAATTGAGAAACATGGAAGAATAGCTGAATTGTGTTAAGAGCCCATTTGAGATGTAAGGTCATTAAGTTGAAGTAAAATCAGTATGCCTGGTTGTATAATTTTCTCCAGCTACATTCAGCTACTCAGGAATGCACAGTAAGAAAACAAATGGTTGTGCTCATCTGGAATTAGAGTTTTGCAAAGAGAATACAATGGAGGAGGAGAGAAACAATGTAGTTGAGGCTATGATTATAATAATGGACTTTTGCTTGTATGTTGTGGAAGAAGTGAAGACAGGAGAAAGATGAGGGAAGATGAATATTCATCAGGTCCAATGCCCTGAGGACCTAATGTTCTTTTGTTTTAAGTTTATTTATTTATTTTGGGAGAGAGAGAGAGAGAGAGAGAGAGAGAGAGCGAGGAAGGGGCAAAGAGAAAGGAAGAGAATCTCAAGCAGCCTCTGAGCTGTCAGCACAGAGCCCGACGCGGGGCTCAATCTCACAAACTGAGATCATGACCTGAGCTGAAATCAAGAGTTGGACACTTAACCGACTGAGCCACCCAGGTGCCCCTGTGGACCTAATGTTCTAAGAAAAGTACTATTTGAATAAGTAAGAGAGAAGGATGGGAAACTGAGATCCTAGAGTGGAACATTCACATTTCAGATTTGGACATGGTGCAGATTCTGATGAGGATGAAGTCTTGGCTGTGATCAGGAAAAAGGACACTTGAGGTGTTGAGAAGGACAGGATTGTCTAAGAAGGTCAAGAATCTGAAGGTCTGTTAAATTGGAAGGATTATCCCAGTTGATGATGAAGTTGTCAAGACTGGCTAGAGTTTGTATGACAAGGAAGACAGCGTGTAGAGCTAAAATCATTTGTGAATCCAGGGAAATGACCAAGAAATAAGGAAGAGTAGCTCTGAAGTAGTGAAGGCAGAATAGCAAGTTTTGCAGGGGGCAGATAAAGAAGTGGTTGGAAAGTGGAAATTGGGGTGGGCAGAACCAAGAATGTCAGGTTTCTCTAACTGCTTGATCTGAAGTACATGAAATAACAACAACAACAACCATCACTACCACAATAGTGAAATAAAATTATTGAGAACTTACTGTGGGCCAAGTTACTATTTCAAATGCTTTACATTGATTCACCCATTTAATCATTATAATAACCCTTGTAGAAGTAAGTAGTACTAACCATATCCCCATTTTAGTAAACTGAGGCAACAATAATGTCAATAACTTTGCCAAAGTCACATAGCTAGAAAATGGTGTTCAAATCCTGACAAATGGACTTCAAAGCCTATGCCTCTAAACCACTACATGGTTCGCTTAGTCCTCAACCCAAAATTCAGAGGGTCAACACTTTATAGGAGGATGTGTTCATTTGATTTCAGATTGCTCTGGAACCATTAAATATCAGTGGGCTAAGGCCCTGAGATAGGAAAGCATGGGTCTCGGGGACTCATGCTGCAGGTGTGGAGAGGCAGGACAGGTCTTCCTGTAAACCCTTCTTTCTGGGAAGCCACATGTGCCAGCACAGCAGCTTCTTGCTGCCCCTCACTAACTACCCTCCCAACCTTGAACCTGGGTAGGGCCCCATCTGGATCTCTGCTTTGCCAGATGATGGAGCACACTGCTGTTTTGTGACTAGAGAGAGCCCTGGTCTCTGTAGTTCTCATTAACAATGGATCTTTCGTTGTTTCCAAGTCTTACTAAATAGTACATATTTATGAAGAGATATGAGAAGAAAAGCATATCATAATTTCTGTGGTTTACCATATTTCGCTTGTCTTTTGTCTACATATCAAGGTTCCCAAAGAATCTTGGTTGGCTCTGCCAAGATACACCTTTCATACCTAGTTATCTTTGCGTGAGGCACAATCAGACTGAGAATTGGGACAAGTAAACATTCCACAACCCTTGTTGGAGGTGAAACATCCCTATCTTTCTAATTCCACTGGGTTTTCAGGTTGCTGATAGGACTGCTATTACCACGATTGCCAGCTGCATATCTACCGCTGTATTGGTAGTTTTTTTGTTACGGTTGTCACTTATGCACACCTCTTGGGCAAAGGCCATCCTTTTCTCTGGAAGACCCCATCAAACCTTTGCCTCCTAATTCGCATTTGAATCTCAGTGAGCTACAACACAGACTTTGCCAGCATCTCGCCAATCGGAGTCAGTCAGAATAGAATCTTCCGTGGGCTCCTTGCTGCTGCCTTTTCATTATTCTCAGATTTTTTTGGTGTTTTTGTTTTGTGTGGCTTTGTTTGCTCCTGAATACCAAGAGACTGTCTTTGGTAGCACACTAAATGTATTGAAGTGTTGGGAGCATTTGGTGAAAAGTTTTAAAAAGGAAAGAAAGGGAGGAAGAAAGGAAGGAGCCAAATTAATGACTGTTGTTCTAAATGCAGATGGCACTGATTAGTTTGCCGAGATCTTTCTGTGAAATAAGCTCAGCACCATCACCTTCTTATCTCGGAATCAGCCTTGCTGCCAGAAGTGATGTCTGGGACAATGCAGATGGCGTTCAAGTAGGAGCTTCTCTCAGAACCCAGTCCTTATCACCGCTTTGACTGGCAAAGGCTGTCATTCATGCTGTCACTCACAGTGGGTACACAATGGATCATGTCTGCCTTGCACATCATAGATAACTAGACTAACTGGGGCTGGATTAATTCTTTGGTTAAAGAAGAGGAGAAAAGATAAATCATTGATTATAGAATATCTGATTTTCCTTTAATTCACCTGTCACTGAAACTGTAACCTTGTGTTCTAGATCAGTTAAATTTGTCAGCATCCCTAAGAGAAACTACCATTTTAATAAGATTTTTTTTTCAAACTACATATATTTATAAGTCCATATATGTGACTCTTTCAATCCTGTGTCTATGTGACAATCTTTTCTTTGAAAAACAGCAATGTGGTTTTGATGTGCTTTGGAATTTTTATCCTAACATTTTAAAATAAAATGAGCATTAATGATCTTGATAGAGCATTCTTGGGAAAAAAAAACTGCTTAGGTGAAAATGAAAATATGAAGGTATTAAATAAAAAGGTATTTTATGTGAAAGTCTACTGTTTATACAGTACTCTGAATGGTGACAGCAGAAGGTTCATTTACACATCTAAAGCAGCTTTGTATATTGACAAAGAAGGTGTTAGAGACAGAACCGTCATAATAATAACTATGCCTATTCACCACCATTTTATGTTATTGTATCTCACAAATTTTGTACTCCATATAATATATTAAAATAATCTGATAAAAGGAGCAATAATTCTTAACTAGGTTAATTATTGAGTTTTTGAAAAGCTAATTAACGATATCTGACCTGATTTGTTTTGCTGCTGAAGGAAGGTATTGAAGATTTTAAGATATGCAAACACTCCTTAGTATACAATAAAACATATTTATAATGTTTGCTGAGGAGATTAGTTTTTTTTTCAGTGGGTTACAGCACTGAGAATACAGAGGATAATATTACTTTATGCATCTCTCTTTGCTCAGTGGTGGGAAAGTAGTCACAATGTTCAGGAAAACACATGGAATTAATGTGTCCAATACATATACTTGTGAATTTTACTAGAGGAGTAAATTATGAACATGACTCTTGGTATCCTAACCAAACCAATGTGGTAGTTTTACCTAGGTATTGAATTTCTAGTTATATTTTTATATTTTTACTCTTATATTCACTATATAGATAATTTTAGCTAAAATAGGACAATGCATAGTTTATTAAAATGTTAATAAGAGAGTTCCTTTCAGAAATAGCATTTTAATCTATACAACAACTTCTTTTAGGAATGTGTTCTTTTAGAAAGAATCGTAGCTACTTTTAAGGTTCATATATCATATGCAAATTAAGGAGTAAGGAAGTATTCTTTTAACAATTATCATTGAGAAGTATTTATAACATGCCTATGCAAAGATACAATCCAATGCCCTTAAATTCAAATATGGCCAATAATATCCCAAATTCTACAAATTATTCCCTCAAATAATGTATGTGTCAACTAAGACTTGGTTCGTTTTGACATGTGAGATAAAGAAAGGAGGATGAAAGAAAAGCTGATAAATTGGAGCTTTGGGAAAGGAAAATAATGCACTGCTCTGGTAGTGACCATTATAGGTCACTGTCCAGCTCAGGGATTGGTTATCCTTGAATCAGATACTGCCCCGTTCAGTCCAGTCCATGGCTAACTTGGTGCAAAGACCAGCCTGGGACTCTTTCCCAGAAAACAGGCAATGTGCACGGAAGTGTCAGCCAGAGGAGAATTGAACATGATAGTCTTGTGACGGATATGTCCAGAACATCATCTCTCCTTACATATGCAAATCTGACTCTGGGAGTATTTGAGAATTTAAAGGGTTGTGCTCATTCTTTTCCGTTTCTTTAACACTACCCACACAGAGGCTGTCCAGGTCAGATCTGTGTCCCTGTCTCAGCTCTCAACAGTGACTTGTGGATTTAGGGATGGCTTATAACATTCAGAACTCCAAGGATGAATAAGCTGGAGGGGCAATGGAGACTTGCCTCTGGGTTTTGACTTTATGAGTATGGGGTGCTACAGAGGAAGCTCAGAGCAGTTTCATAGCCTGCCCGGTTGTCATACAGCAATTACTGGCTCATCTCAGTTTTTACAGTCTCTGTGCTTTGTCTGAGCCATGCCTTTGTTCTCATGAAGACTTATCAGATGACTGTTATCCCAGGCTTCAGTTTCCTTTAGTTAACTTCCAGGATAAGAATGAAGTCATTCCTTGGAATCCAAGAGCTAAACCCATCTTTGCCCCACTCCTCTCCTGACCATACCAAGACTATGAAGGATGCTGGGCTACCAACATGGATGACTTCATAGAGGCCTCAAGATTAATTCTCTTCCTATGCTAGGTTTTTATAGTTTCCTGATGATGTGACATATATGATTATGTATAATTAGAAAATAAATGGAGAGAAGATTTTTTATAACCTTGTTCTCTTGCAGAATATATCACATCTAGATATGTGGCTATAGTGTGTGTGTGTGTATGTGTGAGAGAGAGAGAGACAGAGACAGAGATTTGGTTATTTAGAAAGGATTAATTGATATCTGTTCTGATCTTTTGTTTTAATATTCCATATAAACAGTAAAATATAACCTGATAGTTCAGTGAATTCCTTAATTTGTTCCTTTATCTAGTATTATTCAGTTCAACTATTCGAATTCTTATGCATCTAGAAATTAGTGAATTCTCCAAGCAATGTATGAAGATTAGCATTATGAACTTAAGCAGAATGTAAATGCTAATGTAAAACTCTTATGGCCTTGATTTTCCATTTTGCATAGTAGTTAAATGATTTATAAAGTATATGCAGTAAAAATGCATGGGTCACAATAGATCAGTCATTTTTGTTTGGTTTGGTTTTGATTATATAGCATATGTAGGCATAGTCTTGCATTGGGAAAAAGAAAAAAAATCATCCATACTCATAGTTAGATAATGACTATATTAGCCAGATTGGATCTGTTCCAGTCCCCAAGACAAATAACATGTCTATTGGTGATGGAAATGTATCTCTGTCCTTAGTACTATACCAAGTCTTTTTGGTTACACAATGCTAGCAGGAAGAGTGTTAGCTACCAATGGCTGCATATCTTAGCAACTAAAACAGCAAACACATTATCTCACACAATTTCCTAGGGTGAGGAATCTGGGGACAGCTTAGATGGGTAATTCATGTCTGTTATGAGGTTGTATTCAAGATGTAGTCTAAGGCTGCAGTCATCTGAAAGCTTGATTGGGGCTAGAGAATCTGCTTTCTACCTCATTCACATGGCTCTATGCAGGAAGCTTTAGTTTGTTGCTGATTGTTAGCTGGAGACCTCAGTTTCTTGCCACATGTATTTCTCCATAAGGCTGCTCTCACCAATAGAGGTGGACTTCTCTCAGAGTAAATGGTCTGAGAGAGAAAGCAAGTGAACTAAGACAAAGCTACAATGTCTTCATAAACTTATCTCAGAAATAATATACCATCACTTCTGCCATATTCTGTTGTTAACACAGACAACCCTGGTCCAATGCGGGAAGGGATTACACAGGAGCACAAAGGCCAAGAGGCAGGATCATTGGGAGCCATATTGAAGGCTGGGATCAAAAGCTTCTGATTCAATTTCTAGCTGTTTTTTGGAGAAGTCTGACAAAATAACCCTCTTGAAAGCAGTGATTTTTAAAAGAGGATGAAGAGGTATAGATTTGGAGAAGCATGTTCAATATTATAGTGAATTTTATATTTTGAAGAAAACCCACTGTTTTTTGAACATGGGCTACAGAAAACTAAATTTAATCATTGTTTCTTTGCTTGTGGGGATACAAGTGCATGCATGTTAGTGATTCTTTAAGGGAAGAATAGACTCACAATTTTGGTGTGTGTGTTGGGGGGGGTATTTTTTTGTGAGGAGTATGATATTTTTTGTTACTGAAACTACTTTAAAACAAAATTAGAAACCTGTCGTGAAAATATAAACCAATTATTAGACCCATTAGCAATTACTCCTGCTCATCTCAATGAGATCAGCCCATGTGTTTGATAATTCTTTGATTAGCAAAAATTTATTTTGGATTTAAGAAAAAAAATTGCCGAAATATTTGTGTCAATTCATGTAAGCATATTAAGGATTTCTGGCAGCCTTAAGGTATATAGATCTAAAACTGAATAATAAATTATATTAGTGTAGAATATAATGATTTTAGTCCTAAAACAATAAAACAAATAGTATAAAATAATGGGCTTCTACTCATTATAAACACAGGCATGTTATACTTAATTTCTTCATGCTAAAGCAGCAGCTTCCTTGAGTTAGAATCTGTACCAGATACTAAGGAAGCTGATCATATCATTCGGTTATAGTTGAACAGCAGGCAGAGTTCAATGAGGCTTTTTATCTTAAATTATATTTTCAACTTGACCTCATTAAATTCTTTTCCTTCTGTTTGTCACTGTTAGGCTTACTATATTTCATATTTCCTCTCGGCCTTTTTACCATTTTAAAATTGTCCTTTAGAAATAACTCTGGCATGGAGAGTTCATTATTTCTAATAGTGACAACACATTGAATGCCCTAATACACTGATTTCATTGTGCCTCATGACCTACATTTAGAAAAATTCAGGTAGATTTCCTAGTTGCTGATTATTTTTTAGAAAATCATTAAATGTCAAAAGCTATTTTCATGTTTATTTTCGAATGTTTTTAAACTGTCTTTAGGAGAGGAGTTGCTATAGTCTAACAAATGAAAACATTTCCACTTTTTTGCCTAGATTTTGGTTTTGAATGGAAAAATAAATAGTAAATGGGGATTTTTTTTCTCTAACGCATGACCTAAATTTCTCTTGCAATGAAACTGATCTGTTTTTAAATATAACACCCGCTTTTGTAAATTTTTGTAGTAATTTATTTTTCAGTCATTGTGCATGCAATGTGGATATAAATATATACTTTAAATATTTCACATATCAACGTGGGTATAATTTTGATTTAAAAATAAAGTAAGTTATTCTGAATAAAGTGAAGCTTTCCAAGCATGCTTTAAAAAGGGGGGGACATACAAAAGGAGGAAAATCTGACTGAAATATAATCAGATGAGCCAACATTTATTAGACACAACCACAAGAAAGACTAAAGCAACTCATAATGAATTAAAAGAAAAGGGCCATTAAACTGGAGAATCCCAACAATCAAGTGGAGATGTTTCAGGCTCTTTAGGCATTACTGCTGGAGTAAATATGTTACCACACTAAGCTTTAATGAAAGGCTGTTATATTTTTACCAACTTTAATCTGTTTCATTTTTGTGTTTAAAGGATGGGAGTTGCATTAAAATAAAAATTCCATTTGGGTTATTATCTCCCCAGCTGTCTGTACAGACCATAGAGCTGGCCAGAGAATATTCTCATTATGTGTGTTGAGCAGTTACTCAGTGATTGATGCTGCATTAATGCACGACACAGAAGCGTTCCTTTTGTTACTGAATATTAGACAAATTAGTTCTTATGAATTCATGACCCACCCTCCCCCTCCTAGTCTGTGTGTCTTTCTCCTTCCTCTCTGAGCTCCCTACCTGCCCCTGTGCCTTCTGCTGGGCACTGACTTGACTACCATGATAGTTAATATCGTTAATAACCTTTGCTGGAAACCGAAGCATTAGGAGGAAGGGTTTGACAAAGGAAGGGGCTGAAAATGGGCAGTGGTCCTTCTAGTCACACAATATATAATGAGGTTCTGGTCATTTTCCAGGATACCCCAATGTAATAATGACAAATGAATGTTTCCTTGTCACAATCCCAAATTAGTTTTCCCTCCCCCACTGTATGTGAGGAACCATTTATCTTCTCAATTCCTTTAAACTTACTTTTGTCCAGATAGGGAAAGATGAGTCATAATTTTTTTTTTTATTTAGACAGTTTCTTTATCATGAAGCAAGGAAGTAGGGGAGTGGATATACCTCTCTTTCTTTTGCCCAAAATGTTTGTATTGGAATTCTTCCTGGAATTTAAAAAAAAAAGGCAGTACTGATATTAAAATGGAAAAGTGGGTTCTGAGTTGGATTATGTGTCATAGATTTTTGTTTCATTGTGAAAGATATACCAGTGATTACCACATGTTTGTAGTTATCAAAATATATCATTACATGTATATTTTTAGAAGAAAATATTCTGTGTTCTTACTGTTTGCACATTGAATCCTGAAAATGATAAACTTCCAGTTGTACAAATGAGGAAACTGAAGCACAGGGAGGTTAACTAACTTGCCCGGTGTTATATAGTTAAAGTAGATCTTGAACCTGTCTCCTGACATTGTATATGTGGTTTATATTTAGTTTATAAATGAAAATGAATTAAAATTTACTTCTTTTTTAGTTCTCCATTATTAGCTATTCCTTAAAATTCCTTTATGTATTTTTTAATGTTCTAAATTTTAGTTTCTAATACAGTAAATACTGATATATATATATATAGTTATAGTTATAGTTAATAATTATTGTATAGTCCATCTAACCAAAAGCTTGGTTAGTAGTGAATAATATTTTTAAATATACAATTTAGTGGTGGTTTGGGGGTTTTTTGCTCTTATCACAGGATTGTGCAGCAATCATGGTAATGTAATTATGAGACATTTTTGTTTCTCTAAAAGCAACCCCACACCATTTGCAATCACTCCCCATTTCTCTCCAGTATCCTCCTACTAACTTACTTTCTATCTCTAGAGATTGGATTATTCTGAATATTTCAGATAAATGGAATCCTAAAACTCATGTAGTATATCGTTGTTTGCATGTGGTTTCCTTCACTTAGCATCATGTTTTCAAGGTTCGTTAATTTTCTTGCACCTTAGTGCTTCATTTTTTAAATTGTCAAATAGTATTCCATTGTACAGATATATGGCATGTTGTTTATCCATTTATTAGTTGGTGAACATTTGGATTGTTCCTACTTTGGGCTGTTATGAATTGTGCGACAGTGAATATCTGTGCACAGGTTTTTGTGTGGACATCTGATTCATTTCTCTAGGTAGTGTATACCTAGGAGTGGAATTTCTGGGTTGTATGGTAACTATATGTAACCTTTTAAGCAACCACTAACCTGTTTTCCATAGCAACTGCACCATTTTACATTCAGTGTACGAGGGTTTCAATTTCTCTATATATTTGCCAACATGTGGTATAGTGTGTGTGTGTGCGTGTGTATTATAGGCATCCTAGTGGGTATGAAGCGATAGCTCATTGTAGCCTAATTTTCATTTTCCTAAAGACGTTCAACATTTTTTTCATGTGCTTCTTTACAATTTGTATATCTTTTTTGGAGAAATGTCTATGAAAATCCTTAGCTTGTTTTTAAATTAGGTTGTCTTTCTCTTATTGAGATGTAGAAGTTCTTTACCTATTTTAGACATATAAGTACCTTATCAGATATATGCTATACAAATATTTCTTCCATTCTATGGATTCATTTTCTTGATGATATGGTCTAAAGTCCAAATATTTATAATTTGGCTATAGCCCATTATATTATCTTTTGCTGCTTGTGCTTTAAGTTTTATCTAGGAAACTGTGACCTAACTCAAGGTCACAAGGACATATTCTTGTTTTCTTCAAAGTGGTTTTAGCTTTTATGTACATTGTTAAATTGTATTTGAAACACCGTATAAAGAGCTAATGGTGGTATAGACCTAATTCATTTTGGTTTTGCCAATTATATAAATCAATTCAAAACCATTCACAAAAGTTATTTGTGAATGATTTTTCTATTCAAGATTCGTAGTGAAGGTGTTTTCCTAGAATCTGGTAAGTCTGCACTGAAGGAACTTGGCCTAAAAGAAGTAATAGAGTAAGAAGAGTAACTAACATGTGAGGGAAAACGTGACAGGGACTCCATGAAAGGAACGGAATACATATATTGGGAATTCAGAAAAAAAGATTATCTGTGGTTGTGGGAAGTGATATTATTCATTTGAATCTCTAAATAAAAATCAAGGTAAAGTTTTGGCAGACTTTCCCTGCTTTACTAAAGATGATGGCCATCACTGATTGCACTGTGATTTCTGGAGTGGTCACTATGGCTGGCTTTCTGGGTTCTGTGCCAGAGAGCGGCAGTTCTAAAAAGGCTGTTGGCAGAGCACTGAAAGTCCCTGCGACCATTTCAGGTGGTCTTCTAGGTCAAGACAATTTTCCTAATAATATTCAGACATTATCTGCCTTTTTCATTGTATTGACACTGTGCTGGTTATGCAGAAGCATTGGTGAGTAAAACCACTGTGCGTTAGCACGAATCAAGACAGTGGCACCAAACTGTGCTAATAATCATCACATAGTAAACCTGTAATTGCTCCGATTTTGGTGCCTAGACAAGATAGCACAGAATATAAGAATGGCTTGTAATTAATCTTGATGAATGTTAATAGGCAAACCAGGTAAAAAGTCCTTAATGTGCTCAAAATAGATTTAAAAATATATTCTCAAGGGTTTAATATAACCTTATTACCTATAAAATCTTACAAACTCGATACATTTAAGTTGAAAAAATGATACACAGTGACAAAAATAATAGGATTCTGGAACAAATACGAACACATGTAAGTTTAAATTGAGTGTAAGTGCCTGGTTTCTGCCTTAATAACTATCCCCCAAAAGGAGATGCAGGTAAAATATAACTTCCTGCAAAACATGAAGGAAAAAGTAGCAACTTTTAAAAATATAGTAATAGCAGCTTGGTGCACTATATGCATTTTTGGACTATAACCCCCGTGTCATGGTAGATGTATTATTATATCTCCCTTATGAATGTTATTATATGTACTTTATTTATGAATGTGGTAACTGAAGAATTGAGCCAACCCAAAACTAGGTCTGAATTGGTCCCAGAAGCAGGCTTCCCGCCAGGGTGGGAACAGTAGTGCCACTTCCTGCTCTCCTCTGCAACACGCCTGGGGGGGGCCGGGCACCACAACTGTTATTTGACTGGGGAGTGTCAGGGCTCTTTCCTAATTCTAGGCAGGATTCACTATTTGGCAAGAGTCTGATCTGAAGGAAGTGAAGTAGGTGCATTTATTCTGGAGTTTTGGGTCATGAAGAAGAATCTGGTTGTCAGAAGCACATTAAACGGTTTTTTTAAAGTAATTAATTTATTATTAGAGAGGGGGAGAGAGAATCCCAAGTAGGCTCTGTGCTGACAAGCACAGATGGACACAGGGCTCCATCTCACAGATCACGAGATCATAGCATGAGCCGCGATCAAGAGTCAGGCGCTTAACCAACTGAGCCACCCAAGCACCCCTAGTTTTTCACAAAACAAAAAACCACATAAGTTGAATATATGACCTGGGCTTTCGAGAGAAATCTGGGATGGAAATATAGATTTGAGTTATTACCTTATAGGTGATAGTCACTCTAAGACATGACATTTTATCAGAAATTCTGGAGGAAGGTTGTTATCAGTTTCATTATAACCAAACAGGTCAGGAGCATTCTGTGTTAGGTAGCAGTAGACCTTGTAGGTGAAACTGCTTCTCCTATAAAGAAGCTGAAAGTGAGTGGGGGATTTGAATATATAAATAGATGGAAAAGTAAGCGAATAGGGCAAAGGTCAATCATTTGGGGAACATCCGATTATTTTATTTTTTCCGGCTTTATTGAAATATAATTGACATATAATGTTGTGTAAGTTTAAGAGGTACAACATATTGATTTGATACATTTGTCAGGGTGTCAATTGCCAGTGTACAGGATGGAGAATATCCAATATTAAACAGGTGGAATAAAGTAGAGGAAGCCCTTTAAAATCTTTTCAAAGGAATAGAGATGAAGAAAGAAAGCTGGGAAAGAAATGATATGAAAACTAAGGGGGAGACTTATTTTTGAAATGTGGGTGTGCCCATTGTTTCTGATTATACCTGGTGGTTCCATTAAGGTAAGTTCTCAAAGGTGCTCTGGATTCAGCAAATGAAATCTACCCGTGAAGTCCGTATTGGCAGGCTAAATGGAGCAGTGACACTGGCTTGTATGTAGGTTCAAGGATACAAAGACAGTGAGCATGGGCTCCACTTTTAAGAATCATGGCTGTGAAAGGAAGGAGAGCAAGGGAGAGTGTCATCCTGCAAAAGGACGGAGTGTCAAGAAAGCGCTTTTGTTGATTTAGATGGGACAGACTTAAGCGTGTCAGAAGCTAACAGTAAGAGCCAGTGGCAAGGGAGTGGTGGGTGATTTATTTGGGTGACTGGCAGCTCCTGTTCTACTCAGGATAAGAGACCTTGAGTTCTTTTAATTTATCATGGCGTTTTTGGCCCTGATAAACTTACTGTCAATTCTTTCACTTTATGTCTTATAGCACTTCTGTTACATGGCTTAAACTAAAACAAAAAAACATATTTGAGAATGAAATTAATTACTCTAGAAGCTTATTATAATGCCTCAATTAACAAGAAATCTACGAACTTAGTAACCCGAATTTTTTTCTGCACTTTTCCTTTTATATGAATGAAGAAGTATGTGGACATGAGTGATTAAGAATTTAATTTAAAGCCTACTTCAGGGGCAGAACAGATGATCAGTAACCATTTATTATGTGCTTACTCTCCCAAAGATAGGATGGTATTGCTATAGTTGATACAGAGAATTATAGCACATGGTCTTTATTGCATGAAGGTTGCAATCTCAGGATATAAAACTACCTGAAAAGATAGCTAAGAGTGTGACACTATAAATAATAAACAGAAAAATTAATGATATGGATTAAATGCAAAGGAATTTAGAAAAGATGGCTAACACTGAGTTGGAGTGTTCAGAGATAACTCCTTGGGCAAAGTGGAATTCAACAAATCCTTAGGTTGGATGTGGAGATGGAGAGAGAGGTAAAGATGTGGATCCTTAGAATTGGAGCTAGAAAAGCATTTTAACTGGAATGGAAGTAATACTTAGGAGTTAGAGAATAGTATCTGTTGGTGATAAACTAGGTGTTTTAATATGCATAATCATAATTAATGATTTGTGAAGGTGAGGAGGAATAGGATTCATCTCAGGTAATTGAATGCACCATAGATTAATGGGTTAATGGTTTGGTTAGGACATTAGTTAGCCAAAATGCTGTGTTGTGCGTGCATGTGTGCACACTCACACTCTCTCTCACAATGTGTGTGTGTGTGTGTGTGTGTGTGCGCACGCATGTGTGTGTTTATTTTCTGTTCTCCCTGGCATCTGAATTTTCTTCCCATGTTTGGGAAATCCCCCCATATGAGTATTGACAGGGGGCAGACCTTACTTTTCTCTATAAAACTTGGAAAGTCCAGATACTTACTTCCCCTTGCAACAAAACATAGGGCACAGTTTTGACCAAGCAGAAGATGACTGAGACTTGGAATCAGGAGCTAATTGCCTTGTCATGAGGCATCCATTCTGACAGTGGAAGCAGTCACACCCAGTCTCCTTGGTGGCAATGGCAGTGCACCCAATGTTGACTTCTAGCAGAGTTGGTGACGGGGTAGCATGTTGTTGCATGAAGTGGTCAGTGGCAGAAGCAGCAGTGTCCTCTGCAGGTAGTTCAGCAGCATGATTTGGCTACAGTTTGGACTGCCTGGGCTCTCTTTCATGCCTATCTTCTGAGTCAGGGTCTCTTGCCTCTCCAACAATTCTATGAGCAATTTCTTTCCAACAAATTCCCTTTCTGCGTTAACTGGTTAGAATTGTTTTCTATTGCTTGAAGCTAAGAATGACAAGTGAAAGAATTTAGGGTGAAGTGATATGAGAGCTTTTCATGTCCGCATAAGGAGTTTCAACTTTAATCTATGGGAAGTTCTCAATATTAAAGGGTTTTGAGCGGTAGGATAACATTACCTAAGTGATGCTTTATGAAAACCAATGTCAGTATTATGTAGGATGAATAATTTCAGGACTATCACTGAAAAGATAACAGTGGAGAGATGGGTCATATTAAGAAGAGAGCTTGTTTGTAGGAGAAGAGGTTAGACTGATTGAGTAGATGCAACCTAATATATAATTAGGCAATAGCAGTATGAGACTAGGCATAGATCGGAGAAGAGAGAGTCAAAACTTTAATAATAATAAGTGTGTATATGGGGGGGGCATAGGGATTATTCTAGGCAAAGGGATTATTGCTCTGATAAAGAATTATAGAGCATTGGGCCTCTATCTAATCTGCCCTTACATGCCTGAGGGCTAACACATGGACCACACATAGGCCCAGTGGTTCCTTTCAATGGTGATTATATGTTTTCAGCGTTGACAATATGTATTTGCATCTGAGGGAAGGAAGCAAATGTCCACTGAGAAGGATCCAAAGATTATTGAATAAGCTCCCCCCTCTCCAGTGCCCTACTTCACTCCAAATGCATTTACCCAGGAGTCTCTTGCTTAGAAAGGAAAAAACAAAACAAGATGGACAGAAACAAACACTGGTTACACTTATATTAGGGGTTAGAGAAATAAAAGGAATTCATGAAAGAAGAACAAGATTCATACATGAAGTATCAGGATTGCCAGAACTCTTAGCAGCTGAATTCCACTTTTTTTTATTTTAATATCTATATAGGCCTACTCAGAAAGTGAGGCCGGGTATCATAAATAGCACGAGTTACTAGGCTTAAATAAAGTGATTCCTGTATTTTACATCTAAAATCATTGTACTACTGAATAAGAGCTTTAACCACATTCAATAGGATATGAAAGAATGACATTGCTCATAAAGGACACTCTTCCAATAACACTCTTGTAAAAAAAAAAGCTTATAAAAGCAACTGTCTGTATCTTCTAGAACAAAGGGCAAGTCATACCATACTGTTAAAAAGATAAAGATTTCAGGATGTATTCTCCCATTTTGTTGATGGAGTAAATTGAAAGCAAGATAAATTGCTTGTCAGTAGATGCAAAGCACAGAGAATTGTGGGGAAAAGCACCATATCATTTAGTCAAGAGTCTTGTTTTGCCACTAATTATTTCCCTTGAGGATTTCTTGTTCTGTCTCTGCCTCAGTTTCCTTATCTCATAAGTGAAGAGATCATTGAGGGCCTTTGGGGAAAGAATTGAGAAATCGAAGCTATGGTTTAGGAAACTAAAATTGGCTACCAGAGGGAATGAACAGATGATGCCGCAAGAGGAAATTGCAGCCTTCACAGCAGAAGTTGAGAACAGTTGCTACTTTCCTTAAAGGTCATTGCTCATATTCCAATAGGAATGGGGTGGCGATGGCACATTGAGAACCTGTTGTCTTTGTCTAGGGTGGGCCCTACCCTTTTCTAAAAGTTATCTGTTTACCTTTTAATAAAATTAGGCAGACCAGATTGGTATTTAGTCTTGTTCTGACAACAGCAAATTAGGCTTAACTCTTTAATTACAATGAGAAGGAAATCACCTTTCTGATATCCTTCAATTAGCTCAAGCAGCTGTTAAGTTATAATTAAAATTTCACATGGATCATTTGAGTTCCTGGAATGTTTCCATTTAATAACAAAACATTTGCATATATGCATTCAGTTTTCAGCAACCTTTTCAAATCTGTCAATGGTAAACCAAGAACATTGATACTGTATTAAGCAAAATCTTTGTAGTCTTGGAAGCAGACAGCTGGGTCCCACAAAATGAAAAATGGAAATGGAAGATGGTGATCAAAAAGTATTAGTGCTTCCAAGTTTTCTGGAGCTTGTTCAGAGAATTAAACTTTTGCTTCTTTCATACTTATCCAATAGGGAAGAAAAAACTAGCCAGGGGAGAGTGGTTACTTGGTGTTTGACAAATGAATGCCTGCATTACACGCATCCCATTATTCAATACAGCAACAGTCACCCTGCTGTGTCCTTATAAATGGATTCTTGACTCCATAGACTCTCAGAAATATAAATGTGAGAGGAAAAATTACATGTGAAAATTCAAATATTCCCTTTTGTTTTGTTTTTATTTGATTCTGAGAACTGAATTGACTAAAAAAAAAATACTGTCTTTGGAGTTTCTTTGGCCAATATCTTTCTGATACATCTGTGGTTTCAATTATACATGCATGACCAACATGGAAGAATAAATATATATTAAGCACACCTACAATTTAGATATTAAAGGACTTTCAAATATTAAATGCTGGCTAACTTAAACTGAATCCAATTGAAGGATCATAGGAATATTTTTTAGATTATGTTCAGAAATTTGAATTTATGGCAGTTGAGTGGCAGAAAACTGATTAAAACAGGAAGATTTATTTTTCTCCATTTTAAAGATAGAGTTTATATTTTATATTCGTTAACATTGGTAGGAGGAAGTGAGGAAAAAATATTGTAGGTTAGGAACAATGTTGGGAGGTGATGGGCTTCAGAATCTATGCCCAAGGCCCTCAGCTATTTTTAACAAGCCAGGATTCTATTCATGCTTACTCATCGATAGCCTATATTGACAAGTAGAATTCTATACTGGCTAAGAACCTAATGTCCTCCCGACTGTCAATCTGTAATGTATATTATTGAATTGCAACCACTAAGATAATTGTATCCCTGGAAATTAAAGAATGCATGCAGAGAAGGAAGAAAGATGAAAGAGCAATGTCTGATATCACAATTACACCAATGTGCACACTTTGGGGGGCTACCAGCTGTTATCAGCACATTTCCCATCTGCCTTTACTAATTTTATTATGACCTTTTGGAACTGATTTCATCTGGCAGAGAGCTGGCTCTGACACCTTCACTGAGTCAGTTTTATCTTTGAACAACTAGAGGGAACTGTGAGTAACAAGTGTCATTCTATTCACAAGAAAAGTCTTTTGTGAGGAAACCTTGTTGTTGAGTAATTTTGAGATTCATTTCAAGTACTTAGGTTTACCATTCTGCAAAGTCACAGGATACCTTAGGGAATCATGGTTAGATCTAAACTCTCAAGGAGTTTTCCATTCAGGATTCTTTGGGAAATTTTTGTTCAAAGGGTTTTTATATTTTATACAGTTGAAAATGAGAACCTGCAAGAAAGGTAGTTTTCTTTATTCTGATTCTCAGATCTGGAAAGATAACATTCATATTCTTTCTCCCTGCCTGCATTCTCTTTCTCTCCCTCTCTCCCCACTTCTCCACTCCCCCCCCCACACAACATGGAGACTATGCTCTAAAATAATATCAAGAATGTTTAGAGCACTTACTGTGTGCTGTAGTTCACTTACTGTGAATAAACATTTTATTCATCCCCAAACCCAACAATCCAGTATTTATTCCTACATACATTGAATATAAGAGAAAACCAAAGCCATAGAAAGTTGAATAAATAGTGCTTATAGGTAGCAGGAGCAGAACTTAAACCTATGTGTGTCTTTTTCTAAAGCCCATTCTCTTAACCACTATCATGTTATATTCATTTATTCATTAATTTGACAACATGGCATCTTTTCTAGGAGCTAGGAATGCAAAGGTGACCAAAATGGACAGAGTCCCTTTCGTCATAGAGTTGACAATATGTGAAGTTTTCTCCTTATAGATTGATCATATCTCAATGAGTAGGCTTCACTCATAGGCTTAGCCCTAAGCATATGCTGCATGTGGTTTTCAGTGCTGCTGCTGAGACCTACAACAATGCTGGGAACATTCTGAAATCTGTAAGACAGTTTTCTGAGTTTTTTCTAGTGGCCATATTAGCCTTGGCTGGCTGTTTGGGAAGTAGCAACAGCTGTGCAGCCATAGAATATTTCAGAACCCAGCCATTAGACACAGGATCAGTTTCTGAGTTGCTCTTGGGATTTCCTTGTTTTCTAAGAATCTGTATCCCACCTAGCCACCCACAATGGGAGGAATACCCTCTCCAGTTCTCCTGGTAAGTAAAGGAGCAAGCTACGTGAAACCTAAGAGGAAAGTTTTCATGTCTTTCATTCCCATCAAGACAAAGGGTAACATTCTACTCTGACTCTTGTCCTGGGGGAAAATCAGGAGTGAGGAGAAGATGTGAAACACAGAGACAACTAGCAGATCTGAAAAAAGTTCCATTGTGAACAATGTGAACATGCCAATTTGTCATAATGCCTCAGGAGAGCTTGTTACCTTAATAGGATTTGATATTGGAGATATGAATGTGGGAAATAGCAAAATAGGCAAAAAGCACAGCCTCAAAATCATAGCCATTTGTGTACCAGGCACTTATATACCAGCAGCACCCCCGTCTCGTTATATATGCTGAATAGAAGGATTATATTCAGGATTGGTGGAACTCATATATGATTTTCTGGCATAGAAGAAAGGGAGTATTCTGATTAAACTTTATATTCTAGTGTTTAACCAAAAATTTTCCCAATTCCTTCTCTTATTAATATCACCATTATTATTATTTTGTCTCTTAATGAGATTTTGCAACATGCCAGATAACGTCCTGTGTAATTCCCTTACACTTCATCTTCACATTGAATTTTCTCCATTGTAAGGATGAGGAAACTGTGCTGAAAAGGGCCGATTAACTTGTCAGTGTTACCCAGCGGGTAAGTGGCAGAGACCAGCAGAATTTAGGTTCATCTCATTTCAAAGCTGCTCACCTTGAACTAATCTGAGTCACAGGAAGATTGTCCTGCTCCAGCTGCTGTAGGTCCATCCATATGTGGAACTTTCATGGATTTAAGGACCTTCCATGTGTCTTAAGTTTTTTCATTCTAAAGCACAGATCCACAGATTAGCCTGTGGTATGTAGATATTTTCACCTGGTTTGAAGGATTCACATGCTAATTTACAGATTTTGAGCCCATGTCAAAGGTAGGTTATACTTTTGTCTGTTAGGAATAGTTATTTGGTAGAGAATTTTGTTTTCTTTTGAGTTTCATTACTTACCATTCCTGAAATAACTGAGACTTTATTTAAATTATTTAACTTAATGATTGAAGCTCTGTGATAGATCAGTCTAAAAAAGGTTACATTAGGGGTGGCTCAGTCGGTTGGGCATCCAACTCTTGATTTCAGCTCAGGTCTTGATCCCAAGGTTGTGGGATCGAGCCCTGTGTCAGGCTCTGTGCTGAGTATGGAACCATCTTGAGATTCTGTCTCTCTCCCCTCTCTGCCCCTTCCCCCGGCTCGCACACACACATACTCTCTCTCTCAAATAAAAAAAAAATCTTTTAAAGGTTAGGTTAATGACCTAAATGGTGGTGGCCTGATATGGTGGTGACCTAAATGGTGGTGACAAGGTTTCTATTTAAGACCTCTTGTATTCCTATAATTCTTATATATATTTATTGCTAATTGGGCAACTTACTGTATGTCCTTCCATCTCTCTGTGCTTTACATTTTTCATACAAAATAATGTTCCTGCTACTTACTTCAAAAGCATTTAATCTCTAAATCTCTAAAGTATTTTTTAAAAATTCTTTGAAGGAAGAGCCTGTTTAGTTGTATTATGGTTGGGTTTGGAAATGAAGTCGAAAGACTAGAAATCTAGTAAATAGCCACTTTAGGTTAGAAATAGGACACTTTTTTTTTTTAAGCTTACTTATTTATTTTTGAGAGAGACATAGCATGACCAGGGAAGTGGCAGAGAGGAAGGAGGAGAGAGAATCCCAAGCAGGCTCCACACCATCAGCTCTATGTGGAGATCGAACGCACAACAAGTGAGATCATGACCTGAGCCAAAACCAAAAATCAGACAATCAGCTGAGCCACTCAGGTACCCAGAAATCAGACACTTCTATATTCAGATTTCTACATTAATATATTTGCTTATCTGCTCACCTAATAACTTTCTAGTTTTCTCTTGCAAAGGCCATCTGAAATAGGCAATTCTCATTTGAGGTTAATAAAGCAAACCCTTGTCAGGCTGGCACCCACTGTAAGTTAAGACTAACAGTTAAAGTACAGTGGACAAGGTACCTTGCTGTGTGCAGTGTGTTTCTCCTTACAAGTTTTGAGTGACGGTTGCCTTCCTTTTTTCATCCTTTCTAAGAGGAAGCAGTAGATTCTGCTATTCAAAGGAATACTTGATGAAAGTTTCCATAGGAGACAGTCAACATACACCCTCGCACTGGTACTTTCTAATTCTGCTACCTTTTGCCATTTATTGTAAGCATCATTCAACATGGCAATTGTAATAACAATATTTGGTTAATATTTATTATTGTGTATGTTTTTTTTCCTACTGAAGTGATTAACTCCATGAACTTAAAAAGCTAAGTCTTGCACTCTTTTATATTTCTCCACAATACCTAACATGGAGCTGAACATCTGTAACATTATAGTAAATATTGACAGGATTGCATAAACTTACAGTAGAAATTTTTATTTATTTTGCTTAAAGCAAGAAATATCTGTAAGTAATACAGTCATTATAATGGCACTGTATATTTCATATATATGCTAAATCACATTTTTTAAAATACTTGTTATGAAATGCTTAGATACAGGCCTTTGTCCTTCATAACATGTTAACTACTATCTGGGGAACTTTTACAAAACCTGGTCTGGAAGTCTGGGCCTCACGCTCACAGATTCAGTTCTGGCATATTGGGGGAGTTACAGACATCTTTACCCTTAAAAACACCACAGGTGTGGGGTGCCTGGGTGGCTCAGTTTGTTGAGCGGCCGACTCTTGGTTTCAGCCCAGGTCATGATCTCATAGTTCATGGGTACAAGCCCTGGGTCGGCCTCTGTGCTGACAGCACGGAGCCTGCTTGGGATTCTCTTTCTCTCCCTTTCTCTACCCCTCCCCTGCTCTCTCTCTCTCTCTCTCAAAATAAGTAAATAAATAAACTTTAAAAAATACAAGTGATATTATGGTGCAAAGTTGAAAACCACTAGTTTAGGATGACCACAACTAATTCCAAAGAAATTGTCACAGGACATTGCATAGGGTAGTATGGTCTATTTGGTTAAAAAAAAAAAAAAGTAATGAGTAACACTTGTTTTTCATGCTTTTTTCATAAATTAAATAGACTAGAAACATAATTGTCACATTAGTAGACTACTTTAAAAGGCTTGATTAAAAATTACCCTTGTGCATATAATAGACCATAAGGCATAGGGAGAGCATGCAAAAGGTGGTATCTGAAATATTTAATGTCCATTGACAATTACCTGCTTTATGTTGCACGAGGTCTTCTGCCTAACTGCAAAGTTAGGAAATTAAAACAGCAAAACAGAAAAAAAAAATATATATATATATATATATTTATTTATTTAAACATATATACTTTTTAACATATATATATATATATATATATATGGTTCCAAAGAGTTATTTATATATATATATATGTATATGGATATATATCATTTATATCTATACATACATATATAATACATACAAACATGCATATGTATATATTAAGTACTTTAAAAATACTTGATACAGGTTCTTCTTTAAAGCATAAGATATTTGGTGCAGACACTTTCAACTCTTCCAGTTGCATGAGAAATTTGCATGCTAGTTTAATTACTCAGTAGGGAAAAAAATATGTAATAAAAGTTTGTCAATCATGAACTTAATATAAACTTAACTTTCAGTAACGTCTTTTTGAGATTTAGATGCCATTCCATTTGCTTTTAATGGAAAGTCATTGGAAATGCTAATGAAATACATTTGGGACGTTTCCTTAGACTATAACATGTCAAAAGAACAAAACCCCTGCGCAAACCCCTCTTTATATTTTTACTCGAAACATGCAGAAGAAGAGAGGCTTGTCTCTGCAGTTGGTATTGAGCTTGCTTGTTATGAGTTATGGATGTTTTAGCAATAAAATTTGGCTTTCTGGAACAAATGGATGTTCAAACCTGATTTTATTAGTGTGGTTGAACATTGTGGAACTAAAACAAGGAAATTTCTGCATATTGCCACAATTTGAGGCCATACGGATCATAAACTTCTCTATTTATATTTCACTGGTGGACATAAATGGCATTATCTCATCAGGAAAAACTGGGGAAGCAAGGCATACACAACTTAAGTTTAGAAAGGCTACATCTTGTTACTGAATGTCACATAAAGGTGAGGCTTTTAAATAGGAGGGCTCTTGATTTAGTGCCTTTAATGCGCAGAGGAAGGGATATGCAGGGTGCATCATTAGTGTGACAGGGTGATAGGGCGGCACGTGTCTTCCGTTAGTCTGGGAAGAGGATGAATCTGGTACAGCTCTGATGTCAGAACCCCCATCACCTTTCTCACAGATGATGTAGATTTTAATTGTAGTCAGGGCTGACTCGCATCTCACCAGCCCCTACGTGACATTGAGACAGATGAAGCCATTTGTTGGCATTATCAGAGCCAGCTGTGTGCTTGGCCGGAGCTACAGTAGGCATTTTATCTCCTGCATAATCCTCTCATTGAGAGGAGATCACAAGCATCTGAACCATATGGCAAATAATTTTATTATGATCAAAAAAGGACTCTTGAAGCTAGTTAAACAGAAGAGTCCTTGAAATTCAATCAAAAGAAGTTTTATTTTCATGTGCACCATCATCCTAAATTAATTGTTAGTACTGCACAATCAAAGAGAACCCGGACTCCCCCACCCCCACAAAATGGGAATAAGCTTAAAATTATTTTGCCTGCCACCTTTTTTAGTCTTCCCAATTTTGGTGAATTTGCTTGGATCTGTATCGGAGTAGAAAATCTGGATTTTTAAGACTGAAGCCGGCTTCTGATTTTAGTAATGCTACTAATAATAATATCCACAATACCTCTGCAAATACAAGAACCCTATACCAAATGAGCAAGCTTGAATTTATGTCCTCAGTACTCTCCTCCTAAAAGCCATGTAGATAGAGGCTATTTTTTTTCTTAAGGGGAAGTAAAGTCTTAAAAGGAAGAAAGAAAATGTATTCTTTCACAGGGTAGCCTAATGATCCCATAAGTTTAGCGTACATCTTCAAAGGGAAGATGCAAACTTGTCTTTTCCACATGGTGGCATTTCCTGCACATTGTCAAAGAGATGCATGGGTCTCCAAAGCAAAGGCATGTAATCCGCTGCCTTCTGTCCAGGGAAGTGATGGGAAGCAGATGGTATAGGACAAGCAGGGTTCCGGTTAGGAGGAATTGTGTGAGGCTGTGGCAAGAGACGTAGCCTCTAACCAGCATTGCATCTAGCTCTCATATTCCTATGTTAATTGTGACTTTTATTAATCACAAAGGATGTTTCAAAACTCCAGTTCAAGTGTTACAAGACCATAAAACAATAACTTGCCTAATCTTACCTTGTGTATGCTGTGTGTGTTCTGTTCTTTTATTATGATTTTTCTTTCCAGAGGAAAGTATATAGATTTGGGCCTTAGGGCACCTGTTAGTGATGTAAAGGCGTTATCAGCAACTTCCACACCACAGTTTGAGAACATAAAGTATCTCAGGGTCCAAATGGCAACAGCTGCCTTATCTGGAGACTAGTCTTTTATTTGGTATTTTATTGACAAATAATAAAGCTAGTAATTGGACTGGGAGAGGAATATAGCCACCTAATTTACAGGAACCTTAATTTTCTGCTACTAAATGCCTGAAGCAGCTTTTTGTTCTTATCACCCCCTCATGACTAAATCAGAGTATCTGGCTGAACTGTTAAAATGCTTTAAAATGTGTATTTTTCTCTCCATTATTTAAGAGCATGTTTGGAGGAAAAAATGCTTACAATGAAATATGATACTGATTCCTTAAGAAAAACAAAAACAAACAAAAAAAGCACCATGTGATCTTCATTGTAAAGCCAGGATGCATTTGAGCTCTCCTCAGTCCCTGTCCCCAAGCTGAGGGGTGTGGAGCAGGGCTGTGGCCCTGACAGAAAGACGGGCAGAAAGCCCAGACCACCTTCCAGGAACTGCCAGAGGCAGGCTTCCCACATCAGCAGAGCAGCAAATGTGTACATCTCATCCTTCCAACTTCATCAACTTAGCAATTTAAGAAAAGAAAAAAGAAAATGATTATGCCAGTAGTAGGTTTGCCAATTGTTGAAGTAGATGTTGTTGTAAGTTCAGTATTGTGTGTCTTTATCGTCTCTCCCACCCCTATCATGATACAGGAAGACCACAGAGATTTGATCGATCTCTGACAAAGAAAAGGCATTTCAGGCCTTAGAGCTTCGTGCAAGGGAGCTGTGTTAGTGTGGCACCTTCAGGAGTTTGCCCACTTAAGTGAAATGTAGGGTTTTGTCTGGGATAATCCTGGTACTTTTTAAATGTTCAGGGTTTTTGCCCCCGGAAACAATTTACACAGTGCTGAATGATTATTATCCACTATATGCTCTCTGGAAGTTTTTGCTAAGTGGCAGAACCACAGTCTTTGATGTCATACTACATACTTCATAGGGATTTCACTGGCAATGAAGGTTGTACATAAATAATGGATGAAGAGGGGTGACAGGGCCTGAGCACTTGGGGCCTGACAGATTATCTTGTGATGTATTACAATTAGATATGCGTCGGTGTCACCTCATTTATTCAACTAGTAAGAGTGCATAACTCTTTGAAGGTAGATTTATTAAGAGCTTTACTCATGTCTTTTCAAAATTTAGAATTGAGTTTTGAGCATCTCTAGCAACTTTCTAAATCACCTACCTTTACGTGTTTTGTTTTGTTTTGTTTAAGTTGGAATTTGGGGGGAAATCTTTACTGAACACATTAAATATTTGTATATTTTATTTGTGCTCAAGGCAGTTGCTGGATGACAGATCACCTTGTCACCAGCTGGTCACCAGACCGAATGGGCCTTTGGGAAGAGAGAGCATAGGACTGTAGTACAGGAACCATAAGTGCTGGTCAATGGCAAATAATAGACATCGTAATAAAGAGCAGTTGTTTCCATTAGAAATCTTGTGTATATGCATTCCAAGTTGGCATTGGCTTTTTCGTTTTGCAAAAGCGTTGCCAGTGGGGAGAAAAATACGAATCCCTGATGTTAGGAAGCATTTTAAAATAGGACCCTGTTTCTAAATTATACAGATAAAGTTTTTTCCAGACTGCTAGGAAAAAGTACATCAATTAGCAATGACCCGTGTATCCAGGCCCTAAAATTGCGAGGGCAATTAAACCTGATTAGAATTTTACAATGTCTCTGTTGCACCTATTTTTTACTTGAAAACTTAGATGTGTGTCAGAGGTGTATGTTCTCTTTAGAGCTCAGTGACAGGAGGAATAATAGAAGATATTGGGGAATGGCTAACAAAAGAAAAACTGCCCTCTGTAAATGTAAGTGAAGACCATGCTGATTTACTGTTATGGGCCCAAAGTTTCTAGCAAACTGTTTTTCCAGCTTATCCTAGATCATGTTAAATCAGGTCGCTGAGAACTTATTGTTCACATGAGCACATACCTCGTTTCTAGTATGACAATGCATTTTTTTCATTTAATGCAGGTTTACTTAAATAGATACTTCTAAAATAATCTGCATGATTGCAAAAGACTCCAAATCTCTCTAGCCAGAGTTAAACTCCCCTTATAGAGGAATCAATTATTAACTTGGTAAGACCTTCTTGAATCATCCATCATTTTGAAATAAATCATTTTGATTCCCTCTGAATGTGTATATTTTTGGCAAAGGGAAGCGTATTGTATGACAGCGAATGGCTACAAAAAGGGAAGGAACTCAGAAATTCTGGAGATTAAAATTTTCCCTTCCCCCTTTTGAGCCCAAAGCAGTCTCTCCAGAGGTCTGAATAAACACACATGCTTGTCACTGTACGACAACTTTTACATTCTTCAGATAAGGACCCAGCTCAGTTTGGGGTCGAATTATACTAGTAGCAAAGCTGATCAGAGCAAACAAGGTTTCGAGGATTCACTCACTCTTGTAAAAGCTGATTATAATTGATGAACGACCAGCTTGCTAGACCCTGACAGGCTGGTTGCCTGGCCTTTGCTCTCTGCCAGTTCAAGCCTTACAAGTGTGAAATAGCCAATTACTGGAATACCTATTGAAAGTAATAGGCCAATGAGCAAATTGCTACTGTGGGACACCGTGGCAGTGTAGATGGAAGGAGGCCAAGATAAAGTTCTGCTTTGAGCAGCTGCTCCCACCACAGATTGCTAATACTATTGGATGACCAAGAGATGAGAGCAAGGTATTTTCCCATTCAAACTGCAAGTGTCCTGCCTTGTATTGACTTAAAGTTTATGATGCATGATACCATCTTGTTACCCAAGTCCTAATTTGCAGAAATAAATCCTCCTTTTAAAAGGTAGTTAAATAGGTAATAAGGATAGTCACGGCCATAGATTTTGTGCAAAAGCATTAAATACAATTTTTGCAGGGAATGAAAAGTCATATAGTGTGCAGAGTGTTAATACTTGCCAGCCATTTGCTATTGACAGAACAATTTATCTTGATAAAGGACAGTGAAAAATTCCAATCTATTCACTGACATCACATTATCAGCAGTAATATATGACTGCATCTAAATATAAGGTTGAGATCTGATACAGCTGAGAAGTTCCTGGTAATTTTCCTGTAAATATATTGTGTACTGGACAATGAACAAATGACACATTTACCATGTAATTGGATAACCTATTTTTATGTGAAATTCTAAGTTTTGCTGTGTTTAATGGAATATACCATAATGTTTCCTTTTGGAGGTAACCTGTTTCCTTAGTAAGACTTTTAGCAGTAAAATGGGTATTACTGAGTTTGACAGAAAAGAAAAGATAAACAAAGAAAGGCAAATCCTAAAAATCTGCACCAGACAAAAAGTCCTCTTAGTATTTACTACCATAAGAAAGTTACCTTAATATTTACTATAAAATTTTAATTATATTGCAGTTATTAGAATAATAGGTCTTTGTGATAATTGGAAAATTGTGAATTGCCTTTGAAATGGATGCTCTTTGTGAATTGCTCTAGCACAAGTCTGAATTATCTGAAATATGACTGAGTGGGTCGGAATGCTGTAAGCTCAAGGTAGGGTGATGTGGAGCTTGAATGGTGCTAAGATGATTTAGACCTATGAAGAACTTTTTGAACATCATCTCTGCCCAGGTTAGAGGGCATGCAAATTCAGTTCAGTGAGATTATGGGAGGCAGAGTGTAAACACATACAAATCATCTCTATGTTTCTATGGACACTTTTGCCCTCTATCCCCGAGTACATATACTTATATGAGTCTCAAGGAAGATTCAAGTCCATCATTGCTTAAAATATGAATCTTGGAGGTATATGGATATATGTATATCTCATTATATGGAGATATAATGATATAATACATATCACACACACACACACACACACACACACACACACACACAATGTTTATTGGCAAACCTGCATAAATGCCCACAGCATCTCATAAGTGCATTTTCCTTCTTTCTGTTTGTCTTCCATGAACAATTTAACAAAAGAAATGAGAACTTGCTCTTGGCATAAAATAGTTTGGGAGTAATATATGTGTTCCATTTTAAATTGTAGCTATGGAAAAATAGAAATAGTTCACTATTTTCAATATATGTCCTGCTTATTTTCAAGAGGATTTGGGGAACCTACAATTTAAATTAAATCATAATATGAAATCTCTTATTTAGTCATTAAAAACAAATGAAAACAAGAAAATAATTTTCAGAACTATGTCCAAGAGGCAGAAAGAGTGACTACTACCAGGTTCTTGAGAGAAATGTTTTACCGTAATTGGCATTGAGCTTGATAATCTGGTTTGCTGCTTACAAAGACAACAGAAGAAACCTATATGCACCATAGTGTAAGGAAAACATAAGTTGTCCTCTGTTTCTAATATTCTAATATTCACTAGAAGCACCTAAGTGACCTCTAGACTTAATAAGCTAGATTCTTGGTTTCCCTTTTTTCTCTCTTTTGGAAAAAAAAAAGAGTCAAAGGGCACCTGGGTGGCTTAGTCGGGTAAGCATCCAACTTCACCTCAGGTCATGATCTCACAGCTCGTGAGTTCGAGCTCTGCGTCAGACTCTATGCTGACAGCTCAAAGCCTGGAGCCTGCTTCAGAATCTGTGTCTCCCTCTCTCTGTCCCTCTCCAACTCATGCTCTTTCTCTCTCAAAAATAAACATTAAAACATTTTTTTAAAAAAGTCAAAAAACCCAATCCTGCTTTCAAAAATCAAGGTGAAGAGAAAAATCCAATCCATCCTTACCATTCGACTGCCTTTACTTCCACCTGCCACAAGGTGTCGCTGTTGAAAACATCATCTGCACAGTTTGTTGCCTCCCAGTCCACAGCTAGGATTAAGTTCTTCCTGGTCCATATCCCTGTGCAGGACCCAGTGGTTTTTTTCCTGGAGAAAACAGTTCCACTCTATTCAACTGTTCCAATATTTTCCACTCAGGTTTATGTTTCTGTCTCAACCATTCCCCCTTGAAGGACACCAGTAGTGCTGGGAGGGGCTTCAGACTCATGCTGTATGAGAGAACCAGATTATTAGACCTTCCTGATTGTTTGTGTGAGATGAGTATTTGGTGAGGTTTAATAAATTATACACACACACACTTTGAACAGAGATGTTAGCAGTCCTGACTTCTCTCTTTCCTTACCTTTAAGGTTTCCTTTGGAGGCCTTTGGCATCTTGTCCGCGGATTTCAGTTGGTATTCTCTCAACCCATTCAAAAGATTCTAATGTTATTAGTCTTTACAAGGGAAGTAGGGATACTTATCTTTTCCATCCAGGTGCTTCTGTATTTTCTCATCTTCTTCCTAATGACTTGCAGGATAGGTGGGAGTTGGGGGCTACTCTGGTCACAAATGTAAAGCTCCAACTTCACTTTTCTCATGTGTCTTACTGAGACATGAAAGCCTACTATTTTATGTGTATATCAAGCTGAGAGAGATTACTCAGGATTCAATGAAGAACCAATCTTTAAGGTAACTTCCCATTTTCACTTTAAAGAAAACCAGCCAACCACTTTTAAGTGTCAACTTCTCTTTTTTTTAATTTATCTATTTATTTATTTTTCTCAAATTTTTATTTAAATTCCATTTAGTTAAGATACAGTGTGATATTAGTTTCAGGCATAGAATTTAGTGATTCAAAACTTCATTACAACACCAGGTGCTCATCACATAAGTGCACTCCTTAATTCCCATCATCCATTTAACACATCCATCTGCCCACCTCCCCTCTAGTAGCCATTAGTTTGTTCCCTATAGTTAAGAGTCTGTTTCTTAGTTTTCCTCTCTTTAACTGTCAACTTCTCTTGCTAAATGTGTTGTCCACATTGTATTCACTTCCTATAATGAGAAGGTTTTCTAGGAAGATAATTTTATTTTCTTATAGTTAAACTTTAATTTATGGGGTGCCTGGGTGGCTCCATTGGTTGAATGTCTGACTCTTGGTTTCAGTTCAGGCCATGTCACAGTTTGTAAGATCAAGTCTCCATCCCATCAGGCTCTGAACTGACAGTGTGGATCCTATTTGGGATTTTTTTTCCCATTCTCTCTGCCCTTCCCCCCCCTCAAAATAAATAAGTAAACATTAAAAAAAACTTAAAAATCTTTATAACTAGTCTGTATTATAACAAGGGTATTGAGTAATCTGATAATTCTGTCGTGGCCATGAAATGAACTTTGTAGGGAGGGAAAATAATGTTTTTAGGTACTGTAAAGAGTACCATGTTTTATCTGCATGACCCACAAGGGAAATAGTATCCTGGTGTTTCAGGTTAGGAATCCATATTAAAAAAGTTTGTTACATGATTAGAAGTCACGTGGCTTTCACATATGTAAAGGAACTCAAACACAGATCATTAAGTAATTTTAAGGTTTGGATTTCCAATGCAGTGGATTTGCTGAAATCTTTTAATAATCTATAAATCTGTAGATTCTCCTGGATTTTTCACTTATACAATTATACCATCTACAAATAAGATTTTTGTTTCTCCCTTTCCAATTCTTTTAGCTTTTTTAAAATATGTTTTATATATTTTGTTATTATATATATATAAAATATATGGCTCTACACACATATTACATATATATATATATACACACAAATACATACATATATAATACATATGACACTGATCAGGGCTTCTAGTGCAGTGTTAAATACATTGCAATTACAGAAAGTAAAGAATAAGACAAAAATTCCTGTCTTATTCTTAACTTAAAAGAAAAAGCTTTCACCTTTCAACATTTAATTCTAAGAATTGTATGTGCTACATATTTTCATAGATGAGGAACTTACATGTTCTTTCTCTTTTTAAAATATTTTTAATATAAATGAATGTATATTTAAAGAATTTTTAATATTCATTGAAATCATATAGTTATACAATATTAATTTGCTAATAGGGTATATTATGTTCAAAGATTGTCTAATGCTAAAATAACTTAGCATTCCTAGGATAAACACTCTTGTTCATAATATATAATTTTTTATATATTTCCAGGCTTGCTTTTGGCGTCAGGTTATACTAGACTATTTTTTTTTCTATTTTCTACACTAACTTGTTAAAGATAGAAATTACAAAAATGGTTTTAAAAAAAATGCTCCTGTGAAATGGTGGCTAGTGATTTTTTTAAATAATTTTTTAAATGTTTATTTATTTAGTTTGAAAGAGAGCACAAGCAGGGAAGGGGTAGAGAGAGAGGAAGAAAGAGAATCCCAAGCAGGCTTTGTGCTATCAGTGCAGAGCTTAATGCAGGGCTCAATCCCACAAACTGTGAGATCATAACTTGAGCTGAAATCAAAAATCAGACACTTAACCGACTGAGTCACCCTTGCACCCCTGCTGGCTAGTGATTTTTGAGTGGGTTGTTTTTGTGTTTTTTCCGTTAGTCATTCAATTTTGTTTATAGTCTTAGTTAAGATTTGTATTTGCTATAAGCCAATCTAAGTTACTAATATTTTCATTTCATTAAGAATATATCTACTATTTACAATGTCTATGCTGATCTGATACTTGTAAAATACCTACTTTATCAATTGCATATAGATATGTACCCATCTTCCTTTCTACCATTCTGTGTTTTTTTTTCCTTTTTATGTAGTCCAATATTGCCAACAATTTGTCTACCCTGATAATTTTTTCATATTGTTTTTATTGAATACTTCTTTGTTTTCTATTTCAATAATGTCTACTCTTACCTTTATTTTTCCCTAATTCTGCTTCTTTTGGGTTTACTATATTGGCATTTGCCTTAATTCATAAGTCAGTTGTTCTTTGTTTTTTTTTCCCTATTCTCCATACATGCATTTCAGGCTATATGTTTCCTTTCATATACTGAGTTAGTTACATCCCGTATTTTAATAGGGAGAATTTTCATTGCTGTGACACATAAATACTTCTGTTTTTTAATACTCATTCCTTCATCATAAACGGTTTGGAAGTTTGTTTTCCTGTCTCAAGCTTACAGATTGTGCCCTCACCCATTCACATATTATATTTTTGTCAAAAAATACAGTCTGTGCTGTATTGATTCTTTTATATTTATTGATAGTTTCTTAGTAACGTAATATGCTTACAACTATTTTTAGTTTTTTTAGTGTGTTTAAAAAATAGTTCTATAATTTGGAGGCACAAGTTTCTTCTTTTGCCTCATTCCTGTACATGTGAGCATAAATGTGTATGTATATGTATGTACTGTATGTGTATATATATATTTTTTTTTTCATATATATGCACTTGTAGATATACACACACTCATGTATACACTGACATACACAAACATATGGTAGATCAAGCTTGTTAGTTGTGTAACTCTTCTTTGTAGCATCCACAGTACTTTTTGTATATCATAAGCTTCTTAAAATGGTACGATGGAAGTTTACAGTATGTAGATTTATCAATTCCTTATAATTATCTTAAATTTTTCCTTTATGCCTTGTGAGAAGATGTGGTGAAGTGCATATATAATTAATACAGTTGGCTACCTTTTCCTCTCGCACTGTTCATTTCATTTATAAGTAAAATTGCTGGTTTTTTGTTTATAACATTTTACTTTAAAGTCTATTTTGTTTGCCATCACCATTATTATATCAGTTCTTATCTCAGGTTTTATTAGGCTGATATCCCTTTATCATTTCCTTTTCAGACTTTCTTATGTCATTAAGTGTTTAAGTGTGTATCTTTTAAACAACACGTAGCTGGATTCTTATTTATTTTGCATCTAATGCCAGGTTCTCTCTTTAATTATTTATACCATTTTAAAGAAAAGTATACATGTAAACCAAGTGTTCAAACCACCATTCTCAATGCCCTGCATGTACTAACTCATTAAATATAACAATCCTATGAGTTAGCTAGTATTGTCCATCTTTTACAGATGAGGTGTTGGGGCGCCTGAGTGGCTCAGTTGGTTAAGCATCTGACTCTTGATTTTGGCTTAGGTCATGATCTCCTGGTTCATGAGTTCTAGCTCTCCATCGGGCTCTGCTCTGACAGTGTGGAGCCTGCTTGGGATTCTCTCTCTGCCTCTCCCCCAGCTCGCTCTCTCTCTCCCTCCCTCCCTCCCTCCCTCCCCCAAAATAAATAAATAAAAACTTAAAAAAAATTCAATGAGGTGTTAAGACCCAGAGAAGTTAAGAATTTGATCATGATCAGTAACATAGCTAATTAGTAGCAGAGGCTCCTGAGCCCACATTCTTATCTATGATGCATTGAACTAAGGAATGGCTCAAGCAAAGGAACAATCAGGGTAAGGAATTGCAAATTCAGGGAATAAAACCACATTGCAGTTTTGCTGCAACAGAAGGTTCTTTCATTCATGCTTTTATTCATAATTTGTAAAATATTTATTAAAGGCCAGCCCATATTCTCACCACAATCTTGATTCTTCTTAGAGGCCTACCTTGCAAAGTAGGCTTAGCCTTTATGCAGAAGAGGATGGGAGGACTCTAAATTATGTGGCAAAGTTCATCAAGTTCACAAAGGTAGTATCAGTAGTCTCTCTGCTTCTCAAAGGTACACTTTTTCCATTATACCCTTTGGTATCTTTGTAGAAAGCTGGGTCAAAAGATGAGCAAGCTTAGTGTAAACACACTGTTCTTTTTTTATACATGTGAAGTTTTTCTATAACTATTCTTTTCATTTATATCTCTACCTGTAGCTTTATGCACAAAAGCATGTTCAGAAAAGGTCCACAGTAAATTTAAGAAAGTACCCAGTTCATTTGCTAACAAACACGATTATGCTGACACAGAATGGAGCCCATCTTGTTTTGCCAGTTGTGATTTTGTAAACAAACAGTATGAGTGATACATAGCCTTTTCCTTATATTTCTCCCTACTGAGGTTTCCACCCAGAAAGAAAGTTAATGAACACAACATATTCATTTAAGGGCAGCCTAAATGAATTCCATTTTAATGTTTTAATTTTATAATGCGTTGGATGTAATATGTTGAATCTCAAATATGACTATTTGAGCACCTGATTAAGCCTTTAGGTCATCAAATATGTGAGGCCAGTGAAAGAGGACCTTCTGTGCCTTTCTATCTACTCTTCAAAGGACCAAATGTGGACTTCTGGCACATAATTTGGAAATGCATAGCACATCGTTTCTTCAGTTTTTGCCATGTAGATGCTCCAGAAATTTGCCTCCTTTCTGCCAAGGAAATGACTCCAGCAAAGCTGTTCTGTGGAAACACTGTGAAGGAAAAGGACAGGAAAATGGAATCTGAAAAGCATTGTGATATGCTGAGCATTTTAAAGTAGTTAGTTGGTAGAAATAAACACTTTTGTATATTTATGCTTAAAGCACCAACATACATAAATATTTATGGCTATTCAGATTACATTTATAAGTACCAAGTCATTAGCAAAGGTACATATTCCAGAGAACTTTGGAACGTAGAAGAATCTGGATAAACTCCTCCTTCAAAATAAGCTCAAATAATCCCTGCTTTGTAAAGCTTTCTCTCTTCACATGGATTGATTACTCTTTTACCAATGTCATTGCAAAGTACATAATACATGTTTATGTTATAATATTTTTTGCATTGTATCATAGATAAATATCTCCTTATAGATGTTAACTTTGCCGGGAATATAGTGAGATCCTTTGAGATGATTTATGCTAGCCCAACTCAGAAAATGGATGCATATACCAAGATGTCACTTTATTTTCTGAAGGGTATTGGAGATATGTGGATAAACGTTTTCATGGAAGGGAATGCTCAATTTCTGGTCATCCAAGTAGCTCCTGGAAGAGTCTTGTAATGAACAGTGTTTCATGATGATAAAGGAACCCAGAATTTCAAGTGGTTAATAGCAGCCTCAAAGTGGGAACTGTTTTAAGGAATATCTCTTCCAGGATATGGGAAGACATGGTGAGCATTTCTTGTGCTACTCACACCAAAATAAACAGCATTATCAACCTCTTGACACTGTTTTTATCCCATTGACAAGGCTAGATTTAACACTGCCAAAAAGCTTCCTTTGGAGGCTTCCTATTTTTTGACTCAACATAAGTGGAATTAGTACTGTCTTCAGAAAAAATTCAATAGTACTGGATAATTTTAAGTTGTTAAAATCAATTACTTTGTTTTAAGTCTATTATTTATTTATTTATTTATTTATTTATTTATTTATTTATTTACCTATTTATAAGTTTATTTATTTTTGAGAGAGAGAGGCAGAGTGCAAGCAGGGGAGGGGCTGAGGGAGAGGGAGACACAGAATCCGAAGCAGACTCCAGGCTCTGAGCTGTCAGCACAGTGCACAACGTGGGGCTCGAACTCATGAACCATGAGATCATGACCTGAGCCAAAGTCAGAGGCTTACCTGACCGAGCCACACAGGTGCCCCAAACCAACTACTTTTCTAACTATAAAATTGGTCTTGCAGGAGTCCATATGTCCTATGCTTATGGAGTGGACATCCTACCTACTGTGGCTTTATTACAACCGTTGTCTCTTATGTCTTGGTGTGAGGGGTTTTTGCTTAGTACTTAAACAATTGTACGGTATAAGGCAAAGAGGACAGGGACTCCTAAAGTTGTCAAATCATGCATCTGCTGTTGAATCATCAGTGTGCTACGAGTGAAATTCCAATTTCCTCATCTGGAAAAGCAAAATGATGATACTAGAAGAAATAGCAACACTCAACTTCAATGGGGTTTATGAAAAATAAAGGTGATATATGCTAAGCACCTAAAATCCTACCTGGCACCTGGCAGGAGCTCAGGAAATAGAGGCCTTTCTATTATGAAACATATACCTGATTGCATTACAGAACATTATTATGCATCCTGCATTCATTGATTGATTCATTCGTTCATTCACTCATTCATTCAATAATTGCCTGTGTGCTGCCAGACAAGACTTATAACACTGATCCTATGGGTGATGGGCATTGAGGAGGGACTTACTGGGATGAGCACTGGGTGCTGTATGGAAGCCAATTTGACAATAAGTTATATTTTAAAAAAGAAAATTAAAAAAGAAAGAAAATACATTCTACCAGGGGTAGACAGGCTATGAACAAAATAATATTCTATAGTAGAAAATAAGAAATGTTGTCAAGAAAAACAAAACAAACATAAAAAGATAGGGAATTTTGGAGAGGGATTATGCATTTTATTTTATTTTTATTTTTATTTATTATGAAATTTATTGTCAAATTGGTTTCCATACCACACCGAGTGCTCATCCCAACAGGTGCCCTACTCAGTAACCATCACCCCACCACCCCCCCCTCCCACCCCCCATAAACCCTCAGTTCTCAGTTTTTAGGAGTCTCTTATGTTTTGGCTCCCTCCCTCTCTAACCATTTTTTTTCTTCCCCTCCCCCATGGTCTTCTGTTAAGTTTCTCAGGATCCACATAAGAGTGAAAACATATGGTATCTGTCTTTCTCTGTATGACTTATTTCACTTAGCATAACACTCTCCAGTTCCATCCACGTTGCCACAGAAGGCCATATTTCATTCTTTCTCATTGCCAAGTAGTATTCCATTGTGTATATAAACCACAATTTCTTTATCCATTCATCAGTTGATGGACATTTAGGCTCTTTCCATAATTTGGCTATTGTTGAGAGTGCTGCTATAAACATTGGGGTACAAGTGCCCCTATGCATCAGTACTCTTGTATCCCTTGGGTAAATTCCTAGCAGTGCTACTGCTGGGTCATGGGGTAGGTCTATTTTCAATTTTTTGAGGAACCTCCACACTGCTTTCCAGAGTGGCTGCACCAGTTTGCATTCCCACCAACAGTGCAAGAGGGTTCCCGTTTCTCCATATCCTCTCCAGCATCTATAGTCTCCTGATTTGTTCATTTTGGCCACTCTGACTGGCGTGAGGTGATATCTGAGTGTGGTTTTGATTTGTATTTCCCTGATGAGGAGCGACGTTGAGCATCTTTTCATGTGCCTGTTGGCCATCCGGATGTCTTCTTTAGAGAAGTGTCTATTCATGTTTTCTTCCCATTTCTTCACTGGGTTATTTGTTTTTCGGCTGTGGAGTTTGGTGAGCTCTTCATAGATTTTGGATACTAGCCCTTTGTCCGATATGTCATTTACAAATATCTTTTTCCATTCTGTTGGTTGCCTTTTAGTTTTATTGTTTCTTTTGCAGTGCATAAGTGTTTTAACTTCATGAGGTCCCAATAGTTCATTTTTGCTTTTAATTCCCTTGCCTTTGGGGATGTGTCAAGTAAGAAATTGCTATGGCTGAGGTCAGAGAGGTCTTTTCCTGCTTTCTCCTCTAGAGTTTTGATGGTTTCCTGTCTCACATTCAGGTCCTTTATCCATTTTGAGTTTATTTTTGTGAATGGTGTGAGAAAGTGGTCTAGTTTCAATCTTCTGCATGTTGCTGTCCATTTCTCCCAGCACCATTTGTTAAAGAGACTGTCTTTTTTCCATTGGATGTTCTTTCCTGCTTTGTCAAAGATTAGTTGGCCATACTTTTGTGTGTCTAGTTCTGGGGTTTCTATTCTATTTCATTGGTCAATGTGTCTGTTTTTGTGCCAATACCATGCTGTCTTGATGATTACAGCTTTGTAGTAGAGGCTAAAGTCTGGGATTTTGATGCCTCCTGCTTTGGTCTTCTTCTTCAAAATTACTTTGGCTTTTCGGGGCCTTTTGTGGTTCCATGTGAATTTTAGAATTGCTTGTTCTAGTTTCGAGAAGAAAGCTGGTGCAATTTTGATTGGGATTGCGTTGAATGTGTAGATAGCTTTGGGTAGAATTGACATTTTGACAATATTTATTCTTCCAATCCATGAGCAGGAAATGTTTTTCCATTTCTTTATATCTTCTTCAATTTCCTTCATAAGCTTTCTCTAGTTTTCAGCATACAGATCTTTTACATCTTTGGTCAGGTTTATTCCTAGGTATTTTATGATTCTTGGTGCAATTGTGAATGGGATCAGTTTCTTTGTCTTTCTATTGCTTCATTATTAGTGTATAAGAATGCAACTGATTTCTGTACATTGATCTTGTATCCTGCGACTTTGCTGAATTCATGTATCAGTTCTAGCAGACTTTTGGTGGAGTCTGTTGGGTTTTCCATGTATAATATCATGTCATCTGCAAAAAGTGAAAGCTTAACTTCACCTTTGCTAATTTTGATGCCTTTGATTTCCTTTTGTTGTCTGATTGCTGATGCTAGAACATCCAACACTATGTTAAACAACAGCAGTGAGAGTGGACATCCCTGTTGTGTTCCTGATCTCTCGGGGAAAGCTCTCAGTTTTTCCCCATTGAGGATGATATTAGCTGTGGGCTTTTCATAAATTGCTTTTATGATGATTAAGTATGTTCCTTCTATCCTGACTTTCTCAAGGGTTTTTATTAAGAAAGGATGCTGAATTTTGTCAAATGCTTTTTCTTCATTGATTGACGGGATCATATGGTTCTTTTCTTTTATTAATGTGATGTATAACATTGATTAATTTGCGAATGTTGAACCAGCCCTGCATCCCAGGAATGAATCCCACTTGATCATGGTGTATAATTCTTTTTATATGCCGTTGAATTCAATTTGCTAGTATCTTATTGAGAATTTTTGCATCCATATTCATCAGGGATATTGGCCTGTAGTTCTCTTTTTTTACTGGGTCTCTGTCTGGTTTAGGAATCAAAGTAATGCTGGCTTCATAGAATGAGTCTGGAAGTTTTCATTCCCTTTCTATTTTTTGGAATAGCTTGAGAAGGATAGGTATTATCTCTGCTTTAAATGTCTGGTAGAATTCCCCTGGAAGCCATCTGGTCCTGGACTCTTATTTGTTGGGAGAGTTTTGATAACCGATTCCATTTCTTCGCTGGTTATGGGTCTTTTCAAGCTTTCTATTTCCTCCTGATTGAGTTTTGGAAGTGTGTGGGTGTTTAGGAATTTGTCCATTTCTTCCAGGTTGTCCAGTTTGTTGGCATATAATTTTTCATAGTATTCCCTGATAATTGTTTGTATCTCTGAGGGATTGGTTGTAATAATTCCATTTTCATTCATGATTTTATCTATTTGGGTCCTCTCTCTTTTCTTTTTGAGAAGCCTGGCTAAAGGTTTATCAATTTTGTTTATTTTTCAAAAAACCAACTGTTGGTTTCATTGATCTGCTCTACAGATTTTTTTTAGATTCTGTATTTTTTATTTCTTCTCTCATCTTTATTATTTCTCTTCTTCTGCTGGATTTGGGGTGTCTTTGATGTTCTGCTTCTATTTCCCTTTGGTGTGCTGTTAGATTTTGTATTTGGAATTTTTCTTGTTTCTTCAGATAGGCCTGGTTTGCAATGTATTTTCCTCTCAGGACTGCCTTTGCTGCATCCCCAAGTGTTTGGATTGTTGTATTTTCATTTTCATTTGTTTCCATATATTTTTTAATTTCTTCTCTAATTGCCTGGTTGACCCATTCATTCTTTTGTAGGGTGTTCTTCACATGCTTTTGGAGGTTTTCCAGACTTTTTCTTGTGGTTGATTTCAAGCTTTTTATCGCATTGTGGTCTGAAAGTATGCATGGTATGATCTCAATTCTTGTATACGTATGAGGGGCTGTTTTGTGACCCAGTATGTGATCTATCTTGGAGAAGGTTCCATGTGCACTCGAGAAGAAAGTATATTCTGTTGCGTTGGGATGCAGAGTTCTAAATATATCTATCAAGTCCATCTGATCTAATGTATCATTTAGGGCCCTTGTTTCTTTATTGATCCTGTGTCTAGATGATCTATCCATTGTTGTAAGTGGAATATTAAAGTCCCCTGCAATTACCACATTCTTATCAATAAGGTTGCTTATGTTTGTGATTCATTGTTTTATATATTTGGGGGCTCCCGTATTCAGCACATAGACATTTATAATTGTTAGCTCTTCCTGATGGATAGACCCTGTAATTATTATATAATGCCCTTCTTCGTCTCTTGTTACAGCCTTTAATTTGAAGTCAAGTTTGTCTGATATAAGTATGGCTACTCCAGCTTTCTTTTGACTTCCAGCAGCATGATAGATGGTTCTTCATCCCCTAACTTTCAATCTGATGGTGTCCTCAGGTCTAAAATGAGTCTCTTGTAGACAGCAAATAGATGGGTCTTGTTTTTTTTTATCCATTCTGATACCCTATGTCTTTTGGTTGGCACATGTAGTCCATTTACATTCAGTGTTATTATAGAAAGATATGGGTTTAGAGTCATTGTGATGTCTGTAGGTTTCATGCTTGCAGTGAATACTTTGTCTCACAGGATCCCCCTTGGGATCTCTTGTAGGGCTGGTTTAGTGGTGATGAATTCCTTCAGTTTTTGTTTGTTTGGGAAGACCTTTATCTCTCCTTCTATTCTAAATGACAGACTTGCTGGATAAAGGATTCTCAGCTGCATATTTTTTCTGTTCATCACATTGAAGATTTCCTGCCATTCCTTTCTGGCCTGCCAAGTTTCAGAAGACAGATCCGTCAGTAGTCTTATCAGTCTCCCTTTATATGTTAGAGCATGTGTATCCCTAGCTGCTTTCAGAATTTCCTCTTTATCCTTGTATTTTGCCAGTTTCACTATGATATGTCGTGCAGAAGATCGATTCAAGTTACGTCTGAAGGGAGTTCTCTGTGCCTCTTGGATTTCAGTGCCTTTTTCCTTCCCCAGATCAGGGAAGTTCTCAGCTATTATTTCTTCAAGTACACCTTCAGCACCTTTCCCTCTCTCTTCCTCCTCTGGAATCCCAATTATGCATACATTATTTCATTTAATTATGTCACTTAGTTCTCTAAGTCTCCCCTCATATTCCTGGATTTTTTTATCTCTGTTTTTCTCAGCTTCTTGTTTTTCCATAATTTTATCTTGTAGTTCACCTATTCTCACCTCTGCCTCTTCAATCCGAGCTGTGGTCAGCTCCATTTTATTTTGCAGCTCATTTATAGCATTTTTTAGCTCCTCCTGACTATTCCTTAGTCCCTTGATCTCTGTAGCAAGAGATTCTGTGCTGTCCTCTATACTTTTTTCAAGCCCAGTGATTAATTTTATGACTATTATTTTAATTTCATTTTATGCTATACTGCTTAAATCGTTTTTGATCAATTCGTTAGCTGTTGCTACTTCCTGGAGTTCCTTTTGAGGAGAACTCTTCCATTTCATCATTTTGGATAGTCCCTGGGGTGGCGCAGAACTGCAGGGCTCTTCCCCTGTGCTGTCTGGAGTAACTTGTGTTGGTGGGCGGGGCTGCAGTCAGACCTGATGTCTGCCCCCAGCCCACCGCGGGGCCACAGTGAGACTGGTGTGTACCTTATCTTCCCCTATCCCAGGGACAGGACTCACTGTGGAGTGGTGTGGCCTCTGTCTGGGCTACTTGCACACTGCCGGCTTGTGGTGCTGCTTGGATGGGATCTGGCGTATTAGCAGGGGTGGATCCGCAAGGTGCACAGGGATGGGAAGGGCAGACTTAGCAGGCTTTGCCTTAGGTGGTCTGCTTCGGGAGGGGCCCTGTGGCACCGGGAGGGAGGCAGACCCGTTGTCGGAGGGGTGGATCCGCAGGAGCACAGCATTGGGTGTTTGTGTGGTGCAAGCAAGTTCTGTGAGAGGAACTGGCTCCCTTTGGGATTTTGGCTGGGGGATGGGCGAGGGAGACGGTGCTTCCCAGCACCTTTGTTCCCTGCCAAGCTGAGCTCTGTCCTCCGGGGCTCAATAACTCTCCCTCCCACTCTCTGAGCAGCGCTGTTGACTTATAACATTCCAGATGTTAAATCCCATTGGCTGTCAGAACACATTCCGTCCAGACTCTCTGCTTTTGCAAGTCAGACTCGGGGTCTCTGCCTTGCCGGGCGGGCTGCCCCTCCACTGGCTCGGCTCCCTCCCACCAGTCCGTGTAGCGTGCACTGCCTCTCCACCCTTCCTACCCTCTTCCGTGGGCCTCTCATCTACACTTGGCTCCGGAGAGTCCATTCTGCTAGTCTTCTGGTGGTTATCGGGGTAAATTAGGCAGATGTGGGAGGAATCTAAGCGATCAGCAGGACGCGGTAAGCCCAGCGTCCTCCTATGCCGCCATCTTCCCCGGGGTTATGCATTTTAAAAGGGAGATCGGGTAAACAAGAGATGACATTTAAGCGAGGGAATGGAAGAGGCAAGGCACCCAGCCATGCAGCTGTGTAGGGAAAGGATATTCCATGTGGAGGGAACAGCCAATGCAAAATGAAGTGGGGATAGACTTGGTATATCTGGAGGCTATGTTTTAGAACACAATGAACAGGGAAAATGAAATAGAAAATGAGGTCAGAGAAATCACAGGGACCATACTGTGAGGAGCTTTTTTTTTTTCAACGTTTATTTATTTTTGGGACAGAGAGAGACAGAGCATGAACGGGGGAGGGGCAGAGAGAGAGGGAGACACAGAATCGGAAACAGGCTCCAGGCTCTGAGCCATCAGCCCAGAGCCTGACACGGGGCTCGAACTCCTGGACCGCGAGATCGTGACCTGGCTGAAGTCGGACGCTTAACCGACTGCGCCACCCAGGCACCCTGAGGAGCTTTTTTTTTAAGTTTGTTTATTTTGAGAGAGAGAGCATACTCGTGAGAGGGGCAGAGAGAGAGGGTGCAAGAGAATCCCAAGCAGGCACCACACTGTCAGTGCAGGGCCTGACATGGGGCTTGAACTCACAAACTATGAGGTCATGACCTGAGCCAAAATCTAGAATCAGACAGTTAACCCACTAAGCCACCCAGGCGCCCCTGTGAGGAGCTTTGCAAGCCATTGTTAAGAGTTTGGCTTTTACTTTAATTCATATAAAAGACATTGGAGGTTTGTACAATCCTGCCGTGTATCTGTTCTACCTTTTATCTCTCTGATTGCTCTTTTGAGAAGTGGATTCTAGGGAAACAAAAGTGGAAGTGGGAGAACATTTAGGAAACTATTACAGCAATGTAGGTGAGAAATTACCAAGTGGCCATGAATGGAGGTAGTGGGAAATGTTCAGATGCTGTGAGAGCCAACAGGATCCAGATGGATTGCATGTTTGTATGTGAGATAGGAAAAGTCAAGGATATCTATAGAGGTTTTGACCTGAGCAGCTGAACAGATGGATTTTCTGTGTACAAAGCAAGGAATAGTGTATTATTTCTTCTTTGTGTGTACTAGGTAATCAGCCAATATTGATGACCGATTGACTGATTTTGTATGGCCTATTGGTAATGTTGATTCACCTCATCATAAGTTGGGTGTGATGGCTGAGATAATTCCATATATCATAGCTATAGATGGTTATGGTTGGGTTGTTAAATATCTCTGCAGATACTTAAAAAGTATATGAAAAAATAGAGTAGCAATAAATGTTTTTTTCATCAAATTTTTATTTAAATTCAGGGCACCTGGGTGGCTCAATCAGTTGAGCATCCAACTTTGGCTCAGGTCATGATCTCATGGTCTGTGAGTTAGAGCCCTGCGTCGGGCTCTGTTCTGACAGCTCAGAGCCTGGAGCCTGTTTCGGATTCTGTGTCTCCCTCTCTCTGACCCTTCCCCATTCATGCTCTGTCTCTCTCTGTCAAAAAAATAAATAAAGGTTAAAAATTTTAAATAAATAAATAAATAAATAAATAAATAAATAAATAAATAAATAAATAAATCCATCCTAGTTAGGGGTGCCTGGGTGGCTTGTTCGGTTAAGTATCCAACTCTTGGTTTTGGCTCAGGTCATGATCTCATGGTTCATGAGATCGAGCCCCACATCAGGCTCTGTGCTGTCAGAATCCCTGCTTGGGATTCTCTTGCTCCCTCTCTGCCCCTCCCCAGTTTGTGGTCTCTCTTTCTGTCCCTCAAAATAAATTAATTAATTAAAAACTAAATAAATTCTAGTTAGTTAACATATAGTATAGTACAGTATTGGTTTCAGGAGCGGAATTTAGTGATTCATCACTTACATATAAACCCACGGGTCAACACAAGTGCCTTCCTTAGTACCCATCACCCATTTATCCCATCCCCTGCCTACCTCCCTTCCATAAACCCTAAGTTTGTTCTCTATAGTTAAGAATCTATTATTATTTGCTTCCTTCTCTCTTTTTTGTCCTTCCCCTCTGTTCATCTGTTTTGTGAAATCATATGATATATGAGTGAAATCAAATATCAGTCTTTTTCTGACCAACTTATTTTGCTCAACAGTCTAGCTCCATCCATCCATGTCATTGTAAATGGCAAGATTTCATTGTTTTTGATGGCTGAGTAATATTCCATTGTGTGTGTGTGTGTGTGTGTATAAATAAATATTTATACATAAATATTGCCTCTTCTTTATCCACTCATCAGCCAATGGACACTTGGGCTTTTTGCATAATTTGGCTATTGTTGATAATGCTGCTGCAAACATTGGGGTGCATGTGCCCCTACTAATCAGTTTTTTGTATCTTTTGGGTAAATACCTAGTAGTGCAATTGCTGGGCCATAGGGTAGTTCTATTTTAACTCTTTGAGGAACCTCCATACTGTTTTCCAGAATGGCTGCACCAGTTTGCATTCCCACCAACAGTGTAGGAGAGCTCCCCTTTCTCTGCATCCTTACCAACATCTGTTGTTTCCTGTATTGTTAATTTTAGCCATTCTGAGAGGTGTGAGGTGGTATCTTATTGTGGTTTTGATTTGTATTTCCCTGATGATGAGTGATATTGAGCATCTTTTCATGTGTTGCTTGGCCATCTGGATGTCTTCTTTGGGAAAATGTCCATTCATGTCTTCTGCCAATTTTTTAACTGGATTATCTGTTTTTTGGGTGTCGCGTTTGTTAAGTTCTTTATAGATTTTGGGTACTAACCCTTTATCTGATACATCATTTGCAAATATCTTCTCCCATTCCATTGGTTGCCTTTTAGTTTTATTGATTGTTTCCTTCACTGTGCAGAAGCTTTTTATCTTGATGAAGTCCCAGTAGTTCATTTTTGCTTTTGTTTCCCTTACCTCAGGAGATGTGTCTAGTAAGAAGTTGCTATAACTGAGGTCAAGGTGGTTGTTGCCTGTTGTTCTCCACTAAGATTTTGATGGTTTCCTGTCTCACATTTAGACCTTTAATGAATTTTGAATTTATTACTGTGTATGGTGTAAGAAAGTGATCCAGTTTAATTCTTTTCCATATAGCTGTCCAGTTTTACCAGCACTATTTATTGAAGACACTGTCTTTTTTTCCATTGGGTGTTCTTTCCTGTTTTGTTGAAGATTAGTTGACTCAATAGTTGTGGACCCATTTCTGGGTTTTCTGTTCTGTACCATTGATCTGTGTCTGTTTTTATGACAGTACCATACTGTCTTTATGACCACAGCTTTGTAATATAGCTTGAGGTCCAGAATTGCAGTGCCCCCAGCTTTGCTTTTCTTTTTCAAGGTTGCTTTGGCTATTCGGAACAAATTTTTGTTCATATTTCTGTAATAAGAAGTGTTTTTCATCTTTTATTTTGATTTTATTTTATTTTTAAAAAAATTTTTTTTTCAACGTTTATTTATTTTTGGGACAGAGAGAGACAGAGCATGAACGGGGGAGGGGCAGAGAGAGAGGGAGACACAGAATCGGAAACAGGCTCCAGGCTCTGAGCCATCAGCCCAGAGCCCAGCACGGGGCTCGAACTCACGGACCGCGAGATCGTGACCTGGCTGAAGCCGGATGCTTAACCGACTGCGCCACCCAGGCGCCCCTGTTTTTCATCTTTTAAACATTCATTTAGATTCACTGGTTGTAATTGGGTGTTGCTTCACTTAGGAGGGTATTAATTATCTCATTTATTGTATTATTTCTATCAAATCACAGGCCTTTCGAGTGTAATACATTTAGACCTTAGAATTTTAAAGGCAGTCTAAAAGGTAGTATACTTGAAGGGCCTATGGTTTGATAGAAATAATCCAATAAATGAGAAAATTAATACCCTCCTAAGTGAAGCAACACCCAATTACAACCAGTGAATCTAAATGAATGTTCAAAAGATGAAAAACACTTCTTGTTTTATCATAGAAATCTTTTAAAGACTTTCTCTTGGCTTTTAAATGAAACTGAATGAAGCCCTAATGTATAACAAAAAATAGTGTTTAAATGTAAACAGTTATACCTATACCTCTCTGACAATCCAGAATTGATAAACAAATGGACCTGTAGAATGTATCTAGTTTCGCCTCTTAATTTTCCTTCTGAGACACTAACATAAAGAATCAAAGTGAATTGGCTAAGCTCCCATGACTAATTAATGGCTAAGGAAGATTTAAACCCACATCTACTTGTTCCTGGCTCAGTGGTCTACTATACCTTGTTTTTGTTTTGATTTTAATTAGTCTTTTGTAATTTTCAGGGAAATCAGAGATTATGAAATACAGTTATCTCAATCTCCCAACAGTGTAGACATAATTTTAGAGATAAAGTGATTTGACTAAGTCTGATACTTAACTAACTCTGCTATGTTACATGGCCACAAGTTTCAATATACTATTCCCTAATAATGAACTATGACCTGTAAATTCTTAACTATCCAGCCCTCTTTTGATATTGCCTTTTGTGCTGGCTGCACAGAGGTCATGTAAAAGCTGACATCCACCTGGAGGTGTGATTAGACATTTTCGTTTCTGGATTCTTCTGGTTTTTGTCAGTTTTACAAATCGCTGAATGTAATCACGCATTTGCCATTACACTCAGAGTACAAATAATCCAGTCTTGAGCATGTGGATTTCCGTAGCATCTTATGTTAGGCAATGTTGAAAATGATAGATTATTCTTCAAAAAAGATAAATAAATGGCTAGAAGCCAATAATTCAACAATTGCATGTCAACTGTAAAGAAAGGATGGTAAATCTTGGTTAGATGTCTAAGATTAAAACCCTTTCCATAGTTGAGGACAGTGATATTTTTAATAACACTAATTTACAGTGGACAAACAGTAGATGTTTAACATTGATAATCTCACCATTCATTAGACCTTAAAAGTAGGGATAATTATTGCTGCCCGGAAGAGTTGCTATAGTGTTATTTGTAGCCATGATGAGTATAAAAAACTTAACTTTTTATTTCAATTGAATATTAATTCTTGCTTCATTAAACGCAGACTAGAATATTTGCATTGATGCTTTCCCTATACCTTTTAATTTTCCAAGTTGTTTAGGCTGCTTATTTGTCATTATTATATTTTGCTTTGTTCCCCACCCCTAAACAATCCATATAACCTCTCAAGTGGTAAGAAGGAGCCAGAGGGTATTTTCTGAAGGAATTGTGCCCTACGCTTTCTAAGAAGAATTTTTGCCTGATAGCCTGGTGATTAGGAAGAACTTCTGAGCAAAAAAAGGAAAAGCTTTTTGATATCTCCAAACTGATGATTCACGGGACTCAGATCATACATATCCTTCTAATTGGGCTGAGTAACACATCATTATCATGTCGATATTTGATGTACTCATATCCCAGTAAGTTATTTGATAAGAATAATGTAACAGTGGTCTGCAGGAGGTGAAGTTTTACAAGCCCCTGTGGTGCAAACAATTTCAGAAGCGAGTAAAACCAAGTAACTAATGCAAACAGCATAGCAAGAATATTTATTGTCATTTATTTTAAAACAAAAAAAGAAGATGCCATGAACAGTCCTATTTTTTCTAATTCTAAGCCTAAGTTGCAGATGCAGTGAGGAAATATGATTCCATCACTAACAATAAAACAAATGTTGCAAATTCTGTGCTCTAGCTACAGTTATGGTCTCTCTCCACTATTAGCCCATAAGTGGATGTGCAATTTCAAATGTCTTGAGACTATTGCAACTTCCATCCCTTCAAAAAGTCCAAAGACTCAGTTTCTTATTAAAATTCCATGCCTTTATGCTTCATATTTCTAATGCCTCCACCTGTTATGTCACCCTCACTCCTGATAGAAACTTATTTGGATAATGTCTGGAAGCAAAGCGTTCCCCCCTCCAAAAAGGTTAGGGATGGAGGCACTCTGTCAATACCTGACAGGTGTAAATTTTTTAATGTATGAGCAGTATATGAAAATACAAATCACCTCGGAGAGCCAGCCTAAAGCAGACTGAAAAGCTGTCATAAGCAATTTTCAAAAGGCATGAGTTATTTGGTTCCCTTCCAAGGGGAACAACTCCACAGGCATAAATTTGTGAATGGTACTTGACAATCTTAACAAGTCCTGCTCTTTCCTAGCTTACTGTATGGCCAACAATTGTTGTGGACTTTGTTTGCCTGTATTCTGAGACCAACAGAATATCAACATGATAACTGAGAAGAACTTGAACCACCTTCCTGACTGAGGCACATGTCAAGGAACAGATTAAATAGCCTCACAATCTGCGGCTCTTTGAAGCAACTTATTTGCCAATAGATTATTTATGGGCTCTTCTAATACACACCAACTCACTGACTGTCATAATATTAGGGGAAATGGTAAAGTCCAATGGCCCCTCCCCCAATTGCTAGTTAATGTGCTGTACCATTGTAAGATTTTTTTTTCTCTTTGGCCCTGGGTTCATTGAAAAATCTTTACTAACTCAATATCCTTCTCTCTGGTGTGAGAAGGCTGACTTTAGCAAAGGAGTGCATGATTGGCAAGTCGGTTCTAATTGAATGAGTGTCAAGGTCAAAAACCAACAAGTGAAGAAGATGAGGAAGCCCTGGAGTGATGTTTGTTTCAAATTATATTACATATATATATATATATATATATATATATATATATATATATAGTAGCACAGGGCTCTAGGGAGAATATGTAAAATTGAAAAAGCAAGAAAATTACAGTATAGCCTTATGTTATATCCATTGAAATAAAGAAACCTGTATTTTGCAGGTCTTACAAAAATTAGACCACACAAAAGAATTATGATATCACAACTCTTGAGAATTCAACATTTGGGGATGAATTATATCAGGAATGTCTCCCGAAGGATTTGCTTTGATGGAAGAATAAAATAAGGGCTTTGGTTCCTGTAATCCAGGATCCCCCAGTAGCTTCTGCTGATGTTCCCCTAGGACAGTCGTTTTCAAACTACTTTGATCATGACCCAAAGAAAGGAAAATTATTTACTGGGACTAAATATACACAAAGATACCTATAACCACAACTTAAGTATTAGTCAAAGGAGACCTACTCCTGTCTTCCATGATACACTTTGATACTCCCATTCTATCTCAGTATTTCATTTAAGAGGCTGATTATACTGCACTAATTTGATGACACAGCTTAACAGTGATTCACACACACACACACACACACACACACACACACACACACAAAACTGGTTCAAATGCATTTCACTGTAAACATTCTTGTTCCAAGAATATTCTGTCTGTGTTCCTCCCATTGGACCTATGTCCATGCCAGTATTCCTTCCAGAATGCCCTCCCTTTACCTAAATCTTAATCATCTTAGAAGTGTCCAAGAAGGTGGGCTGCCTGGGTGGCTCAGTCTGTTGAGCATCTGACTTTGGCTCAGGTCATGATCTCATGGTTCATGAGTTTGAGCCCCGCATTGGGCTCTGTGCTGACAGATCAGAGCATGGAGCCTGCTCTGGATTCTGTGTCTCCATCCCTCTCTGCTCTCCCCTACTCATACTCTGTCTCTCTCAAAATAAATTATTATCATTAAAAAGCATTAAAAAAGCATTAAAAAAGTGTCAAGAAGGAGAACTCTCACTCATGGAATCCTGGAAACTTATCCTTCACCAGCTATTTCTTTCAGCAAGATTCCTACTGGAGCCACGTGCACAATAGAGCTACAAAGGAACATTTTATTATTAGCTGTGGTTTTAACACCAACCCACAAGGTGTGGTAGCCCAGACTGTGGAGAAAATTTGCTTTAGAGCAACTCTAAAAGTTTAGAGTTAGCCTGGAAACAAAAATCAAAGCAATGCTCTTAGTCACTGCATTCTACAACCATATGCTATATTCATTCATTCAAAATTCATTCAAAATTCATTCATTCATTCAGAAACGTTTATTGTGTGCCTGCAATGTCCCAGGCATTATGTGTTTACTGTGATAACACTATGATGGTGGTCTATCACCAGTATCTGTGGAGTGAAAAAAACTCTCTGTTTCATTAAATCTTTCAGCTCCTCTCTTTAGATCCTTAATTGAATGCTTATCCCTATTTATAGTATTTACCATGTAGTGAGTATTTAGAGGAAGTCGTTTCCCCTCTTTTAAAATCATTTTAGATTCTTGTATATAATACCTAGCACAAGAAGTTGTTCTGTAACAATGATTTTTTCTCAATGCTGTATACTTGGTGTGAGACTAATAATTATCACTTGGGTAAATGCATGAACATACTGGATTTATTTAAAAGGATTACTTTGTTATCCTGGCTATTTGTAACTACTGTATAATTTAGTTACTTGTAGCAAATACATATTTGGAAAACTGAATGGTAGGATGCCTACGCCTAATTAAAAAAAAAAGAAATAAAAGAAAAAAGTAGGCTCTTAAGGGTCTTATGAATTCAGAAAAGAGTCTGAAACTCTTCAAATAAGTATGGAGGTGGTAGCTTTTCTGGTTATGTTTTGCTGTAATAGAATGCTTATCCTAGAATATAAATGGTAATTATTCTGCTTATCTATCACTGTATAGCAACATCTCTAAATTTAGTGGCTTGACACAATAACCACTTTATCATACCTTGTGACTTTTATGGGGCAAAAATTCAGGCAATGCCTTAAGAGTAAATATTCTCTCTATATTTTGCTGGAAGTTGGGCTGATCTGAAGGACCAAAGACCACCTCACTACTGTGTCTGGGGTACTGGCAGGGATGGTTGTGTGACTGGGTTCATCTAAGACTGATAACCAGCCACTGACATGTGACATCTTCACAGTGACAGTTTTAGGGTAGCCAGATTTCTTGTGTGGCATATGAGGACATTCCCAAGGACAGTGTTCCCCAAGTGAGTCTAAGACAGTTAAATGGAAGCTGTGAGACTTTGTATGAACTTGACTCAGAAGTCCCAGAGTACATTGTCTCCACCTTCTAAGAACAGTACATTTGCTTTCTATTATTGCATAATAAATTGCTTCCAAAGACAGCTTACAGTTGCAAACATTATTATCTCACTATTTCTGTATGTCAGGAATTTGGCAGCATTTTAGCTGGTGGATGCTGGCTCAGAGTCTCTACTGAGACTTCAGTCAAGCTATTGGCCAAGGCTGCAGTCTCACTTGAGGACTCAATTGAGGAGATTTTGCTTCCAACTTACATCGTTTTTAGCAGGCCTTAATTTCTCAGTGACTCGTGTCCAGGGATTTTCACTCCTCATCAAATGGACTTCACCATAGGTTCCCTGAGGAACTTTATGACATGGCAGCTGACTTCTTCCAGAGAAAATGACGAGAGAGAGAAAGAAAAAGAAAAGGAGAGAGAAAGAAGGAGAGGGGAAGGGAGTATGGTTGTTTAGTTTGAAGATTGGAAGCACTTCTGATCTCCTTAGAAGCCTTTTGTTTCATTGAAAAGTACACTGAGACACCACCTTGGATCAAAAGATACGCATCTCACATGTAGACTCCTTGCTTCATCTTTCAACTAGGTTTTCTTGCCCGTACCTTGGATTTCACCTTTTTTTCAGGAGGCATTTCCTCATTTTAGTGTCATATGCCATATGAAAATGGCAAGAATTTTCAAAACTATCAGTTTTCACCTCCTTTTTACCAGTCCTTGAGTTCATCTTTATTCTCTTGTACTCCACTATAAGCAGCAAGAAGAAACCAGAAAGCAACTTTAACACATTGTTTGGAAACGCCCTTAATTGAGTCACTCAGTTTAAAAAGGCAATTCGCTTATTTCCAAGTTACCTCAGGTAACAAGATTGCTAAATTTTACTTCTGTTCCGTAAGAAGGACCTCGTTCCCTCCAGTTTTCAATAACATTTTCCACACTTTCCTGCAAATCCTCTGCTACTATCCTATCAGAGACCATTAGACAGTTTCTCTGGGTACTTTAGGCTTTTAACATCCGTATCCTAAAAGCCCACTGCCTGGTTTGAATGCTATTCCCATATTTGAGGGTTTTTGTTTTTGTTTTTGTTTTTGTTTTTATGTTTGTTTGTTTGTTTGTTTTGTTTTGTGGTATTAGTTTTCTATTGTTGTGTAAGAAATTACCCAAAATTTTAGCAGTTAAAAACAACACACATTTATTATCTCACAAGCTTTGTGGGTTAGGAATTAAGAAGCAGCCTAGCTGGCTGTCTTCTGTTCAAGGTCTGTTTCAAGGTTATGCTGATGGAGAGGGAGGGCTACAGTCTCACCAGAAAGATGTCCTGAAGATCACTTCCTAGCTCACATTTGTAAGTAAACTACATAGCTCTTCATGTCGATGGCATTTTCCATTGTCTACTTAGATGCTGTCTTTTAGCTAGATCTTTGACATATTTTAAGAAAATTACAAAACATATGAGTGCACAGTGAGAAAGTCATGTATTTGACAGCAAATTTTAGTGTGATTCTTACAAACTATTATTTCATGATGAAACATACTAATTAGAAATCATTACAATGTAATATAAATAAAAACTTTCCAAGTACGGTTTTTTATAGTAATTAGTTTTTATTCTTTCGCACATGTGATACAGTTTTTAAGTGGCATGTGTGATTTCATGGGTATATACATTCCCCTAAGCAATAAATACTTGTTTTAAAGTATCTCTTTTTGCAAGTTCTACCTTTATTTTTTTGATGCTTATTAATTTTAATGTAATTTATTGTCAAATTGGCTTACAGTGTTTATTTATTTTTGAGAGAGCCAGAACGTGATTTGGGGAGGGGCAGAGAGAGGGAGACACGGAATCTGAAGCAGGCTCCAGGCTCTGAGCTGTCAGCACAAAGACCATCTCAGGGCTCGAACCCATGAATTGTGAGATCATGACCTGAGCCAAAGTCGGATGCTTAAGTGACTGAGCCACCCAGATGCCCCTGCAAGTTCTACTTTTAGATCACTCTCATATTAGATTTTTTGTTAATTAAAGACTTTGTGTTAAAACAAAACACTAATGAAATATTGGAATTACTTTATTAACTTCCTTTTTCCTTCACTTTCGATAGAGTTGTGATTTCTAAGGGCATGTTTAGTTCTGTGATCTGTTATACCTCCATTCTATTTTCAGTCCAAAAATAGGCTCAACAAAGGATTCTTTCTTTGTCCTATGCTTATAAATGCTGGCAAAATGAGTATATCTTTTGAAAGCAATTTCTACTGTTATAACAAGCCGGAGTCAAAATGGCCAATCTGTAATAAGCCAACCCTTATTAACTTGCACTAAATTATTTTCATTTGGCAGATAGAATAACCACTTTTCCACTCTTAATTAGAGTTTGGTCTAATAGGATTGACAAGTCAAACTGGAGGGAAAATGCTGTATTTAATTGCTTTTAGAATTCATATTTTTCAAAAATAGATTCAATTTTGAGAAAGCTATAGAGAAACTTGGAGAACCCACATTTTGTTTTTCAGGTTACTCCTACTCCTAAAAATCAAAACAACTATAACCAATGGATATTTGTAAATTGTGCTGTTGCATGTTAGTATCTATGCCCTTAGAGAACTTAGACTGTAATTAGACAGTGGTAGTTTATTTTATAAGCCACTTATTTCTCTTTTTACTCTTGTTGCATGAAAGTAATTTATTTTGCCCTTTGGGACTATATCTTCTGGTAGAATGTACACAAGTCTGGCACTCATAGAAAAGAGAGGAATGTAGTTTAAAAACAACAACAACAACAACAACAACAACAGCAACAACAAGCTTTAGAACCATAAGTACTCAAGTTCAAATCCTGACTCAGTTGCCTACTAGCTGGGCAACCTTGGGCAAGTTACTAACCTTGCAAGTGTCTCCGAGATGATGTGAAGAGTGGAGGTATAAATATATAATGCTTCTAGTAAAGCACCTGGTACCTAAGATATGCTCTGTAAATCTTGGTTGCTATTACCATGGCTACTGTGTTCTCAACATCACACTACGTTTTAAAGTACACCCACATTTACAGACCTCATCTCTTCCCAGTCCAGGTCCTCAGGTGGCAATGAGAGTGAATAGGTTAAGTAGTCATGAAATTGGAGTTGTAAGTTAGCTTAAATAGAATCTTTAATAACAAAGGTGACTGGGAAACTATGGGGTTTGCAGAGGATGTCATTGAAGGATGTGATACTGGGACAAAAGTTGTATGAAGTCAGTGATTAGAGAAATATAACTAGTTCCAATTTGGGAAGGAAGTGAAGGGAGAGAGAGAAACAGGAAGGAGAGGACCTTAATGTGTTATCCCTTTCCTTAGAAAAATAGTAGGCCATCCCTTGAAGAAATGGACATATCAAATCGTAAGCAAAAGATACATGATGATATCTTTAGCCGTTCTCACTTGAATCAGAAATTGTAATGACTTACAAATGCCCAAGCTTATAACTACTGTGTAACTTCCACTCAGTAAACTTTTGGGGCTTTTGTCAAATATTGAATGTTATGCAATTTTAATTTATGTTGAAATTGAAGTCTAGTCAATTTCCCAGGGGGTATAAATCAAAGAAATAGATTTTCCTCCCCATTTCATCCATACCTAGTATAAATAAATTATATTATGAAAGTATTTATTCAAGAAATTATAGCAGTGACTAACATAGTAGGCGCTCAGCATTTTTTGCTTGCATGAAAATTGACTTAATTAATTTGAGAATCTTCCCCTAGTGTACTAATTCTAAGGTGATTTTATTAGATTAAATTCAGAGAAACTATTTTCATCTCATCTGCACAAATTTATCCATAAAACATGCTCTTACAAAGACAACACCTTTCAGTACTTTTATTTATTTACATTATTTTCAAGGATTTGAGTCATTGGGTCTTAGCAAAAAGTGGAAAACTAGGAAGGCCTAAAAATAGGGTGTTTATTTTATGTACCAGAATATGCAGTTCGGGAATACTGATATTTTATTTGATCCACCAAAATTCAATAATTTTTTATTGTACAAATAAGAAATGTCAAAAACAAAAGTGGCCAAAGTATATAAAAACAAGTAGGAAAAAAAATCTAGTCATTCAAAAAAAATCACCATTAACAGATGTTATACACAGAAATAACCATGTAGGCTCAATATAAAAAACATCCAAGAATATAAAAATTCAAATGGCAATTTGTGTCCCTTTAGCCTGTTTCTTATTTCTTACACCTAGTTTGCCAACCTGCAAAAGTTTTAATTCCTGTTTTGTTTTCTCCCCTACATACTTCAAGTTTTATAGAACTATCAGCTTTAAAATTATTTCAACCATAATGATCTATGACACTGGACTCAACAGAAGAGAAGGAAAAAGCAATCATTTACTCTTGTTTCTTTTTCTTCATTGTTTTATGGATCTTGCATTTTAGGGCAAAATCCTATTACTCCCTATTGGGGAGCTGCTTCTGCTCTCTGCACTTAATAAGGAAGATTCCATACATCCTGCAAAGGGCACTGGAGAAAAGAGTAGGCTGGGCAGAGGAAGAGTAGGTGCTGGCCCTCTGTGCCAGCTTCATATGTAAAATGGTGTTCTCTTTGAAACTGGGGGATTGCACAACTTTTCTAAAGGGATATTGGAGCAGCCTTCATCAGATAACTCAGTTCTGGTTGCGAGACTATGAGAGCAATACACAAATACATTCTCTTTGCTTCTGTATCTACTGAATCTGCAGTTTTCGAGCAGCATTTCTCTCCCTATTGTGCATTTAACTTAAATCTGACATAAACCATGGATGAATTTTGTAATAGTCACTACTGGAGCGTAAGTCCCAGAAAGGCATTTTGGATAGGCTAATATCAGCAAAATTTTAGTGGGTAGTCAGGGAATGATACAGAAAACATGTAAATTGGCCTCCATGTGCGATAGTCAACTAACACTCTATTGAGGGGCTTCAGGTTCATCTAAATGTGAATAATCTATGTTAAGTGATTTGCAACACATTTGGGGCACCATCTAGGGTGTATTTTGAGTGGAAGGCATGGTTCAGAAATTAGGACCTCATGGGGTTTTTTTTGTTGTTGTTGCGGTTTTATTTTCTGTTTGAAATTATACTACATATGTTCTCTTTTGTTTCGAGATTGTCACACAGCCCTAAAATTGTTTATAGCTTTCAGCCAAGAGGAGAAAGAGGGGGTGGGTGAGGGGAGGAGCCAGGGGAAGACAGCTCCATAAAAGTGCCCCCAGTCCTCATTCTACCCTTTCCTGCAGTGAGATCTCCCCAATCTCTCACTGAAGAATACTTTCATTAAGACCTATCCTATAAAGTGCCTTTGCAAATAGTATAAAATGATCTTTTCATGAACAGGTCCAAGAAGCTAAAATTGTTCTAATAGCCTCCTTGAGCAATTAGGCCTCTCTTTACCAGCATCTATCTCCTTTGGTACATCTGAACCTAACTGTAGGTAGGCTTTTTTTTATTATTCTTATGATTCTGGATTGTATAATAGAGTTGTCTTTCCCATGTATTTAGGATTTTAGTATTTTAAAAATTCCCCCTAATGATTAAAATGTGTACATTTGAAATAGGTAGCTCACCATAATGTTCTTTGGTTGTAGCAAAAAACAAACAGCAACAACAACAAAAAAAAAAACCCACTTACTCACAATTCAAATGTTCTGTATAAATAGTAAAAGTTTGTCCTTATAATTCCTTTGATCTGCTTGCTAGATAAGTTTAAAATATTCACGAAGCCACAAATTATCACCAACTTAACACTTTGCGTGACTCTAGCCAAACAAATAAATATGCCATTTCCCTCATTCAAGAAACATTTCATGAATGTCTACTGAGAACTGACAGAAGCTACTTGAAATCAGAAGTTTCTCTCCAGTAGCTCACAGTAATAACATCAGTTTCTCTAACATCTATAATAAGCATGTTTCAGTTATTTTAATTTGTTCTTATATTGTGCTGTGTGCTAGATTTAATAGTTTTATTATGAATATACGATTTATAAAATGTTCTTTTCACATGTATTCACCATCCAATTTTTATGTAGTCAGAAATTCCAGAATCTCCCTCAGTTTCTCTCTCTTTGGCCTCAGCCTTCTCAACACCTTCTTGAATCCATCCACTCTTTGCTGTTTCCACTTCCTACTGTGTTTAGTTTGTTATAATAGCTTTTTTAGGGGTTATTCAGTCCAATCTCTTCAGAATTGCCAGAATTTCTCCTTTCCAGAATAAACCCAAACATACTACTTTCCTTGATACTATGTTATCTGCTAGATGAAGTTCAAAGTCCAGAGAATATCACAAAAAGATTTTACAGTTTGTCTCTGATCTGCATCCTAAATCTAATCTCCTACAGTCCTTCCCAAACTCTTCTTCAGCCAGAAACAGTTCATCCTCTTCATTTTGTGAACCCTTAAATTCCTCAGGGCCCTTGCACATTCAGTGCTTTTCATCTATAGGGCCTCTTCCCCTATTCTCTCTGTGTAAAACAATCTGTATCTATCCCTTGAGACCAGCACACAAGTTTTGTGCCCAGTCTGTGTATCCCTCCCTTACTACAGTCCTAACTTCTGTCCACCATTCCCACCCATAGGGCAAGTTTTGAAATTCTTGAACAATAAGACTTTATCAAAAATCAGAATCAACAATGATTTTTGGTCAGCAATGCTTGATAGAGATTAAGAGATCATTTTCTATTTTGTAAAAGGCAAACATCAAAAGAAGTTACTAAGCCCATTGAGGGCAGGGTCAGTGTCCTATGTATTATTTCTTGGCCCGCACAGCACCTTGTGTAGTGTTTTGCATATAATATGAACTTCACTGAAAATAGAAGTTACTATTATATCATCAGAGGGACTTGATGTCTTCCATGTCCACTTGGGTCTTGTTGAGTGACACTTCTTATTTAATAATTCAAGTCATAATTGTTCCTGTATCAAAAAGTCTAAACAGGAAAGCCACAAGAAGTTTTAAAAAATTTATAAAAATTTTTTTTCCAATGTTTGTTTATTTTTGAGAGACAGTGACTGAACACGAGCAGGGGAGGGGCAGACAGGGAGGCAGACACAGAATCCCAGGCAGGCTCCAGGCTCTGAGCTGTCAGCACAGAGCCCGATGTGGGGCTAGAATTCACAAACCATGAGATCATGACCTGAGCTCAAGTCAGACGCTTAACCGACTGAACCACTCAGGTGCCCCTTAAAATTTTTTTAATTGATGGCAAGCTCCTCATTTTGCTCATTCATTTAGACTAAGCCCAGCTTGATAGTGACGGGCACCATATAGCCATCTAGCTGTGTGATGAGAACTTGTGATCCCAGCACATTTAATGCTGAGATGCAGCAGCTAGTAAGCCTCTGGATGAATGTTTGGGATAATATCTGATCTTTTTTTCTTTCTTTTTTTTTTTTTTTTGGTTGGCTTTTCACTACGCATATTTTCATTTTATTTCTACCATCTCATTGTATCATGATTTCATTTTTAAAGATTACTTGTGAACTGGGAAGGCCATTTTTAGCAGCAGAATTAAATCAGTAGATTTTGAATAATATTCTGTTTTCTTAAATACTTGTCAGATATAAGACAGTTCCATCAGGAACGTGAGGGAAAGGGGAGGGAATATTTTGGTTGTTTTGAAAAAATGTAAATAAATCGTAATTTCAAAAGTCACATGTGTCCCTAGATTCAAGGTTTAAAACCATTGAAAAAAGATATAGTCCAATTTTATGAAAAAAGTTATTTCAGATTCTGAGTTTCTCTTGATGTGATAAATAGATATATGTACTAGAAATATAAGGTTGACTATGGTGCGGAGTGTGGTAACAGAGAGTAGAGAATAACTCAATATATTGACAGATGTCAATGAAAATTTCCACTTAAAATTTCAATCAGAACAGTCATGACGTTGTTTTTTCTCATCATAACTGAGAGAGAAAGAGTCTTTACTAAAGTGTCCTGAAATGTTAGGTAAATTTTACTTTAATACGGGCATACAATTCATTAACTCAAGCATTAACTCAAGCATTAACTGCTTTTTATGTGTCAGGCATAGTGACAGTCACCAAAAATGCAACACTGAATAAAATATGGGCCCTAGAAATGGACAAGTAGAAAGATAATCTGCAATAAGCCATGCTTGATAAGAAGGGAGTGATAATCATGGGTGCAGGGATGTGGGTAGCATGGCCTATCTGTGAGGGCATGAGATAAATTCCAAATCCCTGTCTTAATGTATAAAGCATTAAATTGCATAAGTGGACTAGTCCAATAATTTTCAACTCTGGCTGCCAGTTCATACCACTTGAGGAGCTTTAAAACAAGTCAGGTGCCTGGGCCCCACCCATGAAACTCTTATTACATAAGTCTTTGATATTGCTGACTTCTTTTCCATTTATTGTTTTTTTTTAAGTTTCCCAAACTATGAGTTGATGATTATTATAGATGAGTGCTAAGTATAGAGGGATTATTGTGCCTTTCTCTATTGTTATGCATGCTTAAAGTGTTCCAAAATAAATAAGATTTAGAGAAGAAGAAGAAAAAAAAAACTCTCCCAGTCACTCAGATGCACTGTAAATTTGGGGACTCACTGAAAATGACAGAGAGGGGATTTAAAGGGAAGACAATCTAGATACCTGACAGGTACAAACATCAGAACACAAACTCATGGGTTAAGGTAACTTTTTCTTGCCTTTAAGGCCAACTAATTTCTATTTATCATTCCTCTTATATTGTGTGCTAGAAACTTAATCTGAGTTGGTTGAGGGCCCTGATCTACTTTTCAAGATTTTGGTCTATGTTGGAGCTCCTATGAATACAGAGTATCAGAAATGAGTACCTGAAGGAAGTGAAAGATCTTCTATGAAAACTGTAAGACTTAGATGAAAAAAAAAATTCATGAAGGCATACAAAAAAAAAGGAAAAGTATTCCATGTTATGGATTGGAAAAATTAATAATGTTGAAGTGTCCATATTACACAAAACTATGTACAGATTTAGTGTAATCTCTATCAAAATCTCAGTGGTTTTTCTGGCAGAAATAGAAAAAAAAATTCTAAAATTTGTATGAAACCATAAAAGACCATGGATAGCCCAAACAACTTTTGAGAATGAAAAACACTTCCTGACTGCAAACTATATTGCAAAGCTACAGTAATCAAAACAGTATGGTACTGGCATAAAAACAGACATATCAATCAATGGGACAGATTCAAGAACCCAGAAATAAACTCACACATTCATGCTCACTTGACAACAGAGCCAAGAACATACAATGGGGAAACAGTATCCTTCAATAAATGGTATGTTTGGAAAACCGAATTGCCACATGCCAAAAAATGAAACAGTCCTTATTTTCTACCATATATAAAAATTAACTAAACATGGATTAAAGACTTGAATGTAAGACCCGAAATCATAGAACTCCCAGAAGAAAGCAGGGTGTAATCTCCTTGACCTTAGTCTTGGCAGTGATTTTTTGGATTTGGCACAAAATGCAAAGGCATCAAAAGCAAAAATAAAGAAGTGAGACTGTTCAAACTAAAAACCTTCTGGACAGCAAAGGAAACCATCAACAGAATGGAAAGGTGACCTATGGGTTGGAAAAAATATTTGAAAGCCATATATCTATTAAGGGGTTAATGTCTAAAATATACAAGGAATTCAATACATATAATTCAACAGCAAAAAACACAAATAACCCACTTAAAATGGGCATGTGGTTAAATAGACATTTTCTTAAAGAAGATTTACAAATGGGCAGCAGGCACATGGGAAGGTGTCAACATGACTAATCATCAGAAAACCCAAATCAAAACCACAATGAGATATCACTTCACACTTGTTAGAGTAGCTTTTATCAAAATGATACATGCCAACAAATGCTGGTGAGAATATGGAAAAAAGGAAACTCTTGTACACTGTTACTGGGGATGTAAACTTGCACAGCCACCATGGAAAACAGTATGGAGTTTCCCCCCAAAATTAAAACTAGAGCTACCATATGATCCAGTAATCCCCTCATAAGTGTGTCCAAGGGAAATAAAACCATTATCTCAAAGGGTTATCTGCACTCCCATGTTCATTACAGTATTATTCACATTAGCTAAAGTAATGAAATACCTAAGTATCCATCAGTGGATGAATGAATCAAGAAAATATGGTGTATATACACAGTAGAATATTATTCAGCCTTAAAAATGAAGTAAATCCTGTCATTTGTAATAACATAAATGAACCTGGAGGGCATCATGCTAATTGAAATAAGCCAGACAGAGAAAGAGACATACTGCATGGTATCACTTATATGTGGAATCTAAAAACAAAAGTCAAACTTATAGAAACAGAGAGTAGAAAAGTGGTTGCCAGGAGAGAGGTTGGTAAAATGGTATCATATAAGCTATAAGATGAATAAGGTCTGAGAATCCACTGTATAACACAGCGACTATAGTTGTTAACACTGTATAGACAGTTGAAATTTGTTGAAAGAATCGAAATTAAATGTTCCTACCAAAAAAAATTTTTTTTAAGTTTATTTATTTTGACAAAGAGAGAGAGAGGGAGGGAGTGCAAGCACAGGAAGGGCTGTGCTGTCAGCCCAGAGCCCAGTGTGGGGTTCAAACTCATGAACCATGAGATCATGACTTGAGCCAAAATCAAGAGTTGGACAGTTACCTGACTGAGCCACCCAGGCACCCCAGCAAAAAAAAAAAAAAAAAAAAAAAATTAAGGTGAATATGTGAGGTGATGGATGTATTAATTAACTTGATTGACGGGGGCAGAGAGAGTCCTTTCACAATGGATACACATACCAAATCATCATCTTGTACAATTTAAATATCTTACAATTTTGTTTGTCAATTATACTTCAATAAAGCTGAAAAAAGAAAAGACATGGGTGTCTTATCTACCATGTTTATTCCTATATACCCTGTCACCTACTGAAAAATCCTCATTCTGACCTGGTTTTCGGGTCACAGTTCCAGTAAGTCATTGCTGAGAATACCCTTATTCAACATGATAGGCCATTTCAGATGTAGCTCTGTTTCATTTACTTCCCTGAGGCTCTTCACAGAATTCTCTTAAAATATATTGTCTAGTTTCTGAGTTTTCTGCCCTCTGTTTACTGTCCACCACATCCCCAGGATGAAGCTTTTGAAATTCAAATGCCAAGAATTTACTTTTTAAAATCTTTTTTCAACTTCCTGATCTACTGTTGCATTCCTTCTTAAGAGTAGAAAAGGGAGGATTACTACATTAAGTAAAAGGTGGGGGAAACAAAGAGGTACAAGGGGTTGGGGTAGATAGAGACTCAACATTAATGTTTTAAAATATCCTGTGCCATAGAGAAAACAGTGTATGAAAAGATCTAGAAACAAAAGAATTCATGTGCTGATCAGGAATCCAAAAAATAATTCAATCTGGCCAGAATTTAGAGGAATTAAGTGGCCAAGAATGAGACTATAAACAGTGAAGTTTGAATTATATGCATGCTATATAAGACGATATAAGTATATCTTGACGGCAATGAAGAAGTATTAGAAGATTAAAAGCAGGAAAGTGGTCTGCCCAGATTTATATTTTATAAAGATTAATTTGGTTGCCTTATATGTCTGGATAGGACAATGAGAATGAGTACAAGAAGAATAAGTCTTCTGCTATAATCTAGGTAAGATCATGATGGCCTTGGACTAGTATAGAAAAATGGAGCAATATGAAGGATTTTAATTACATAAGATTAATAGCACTTGGTGACTAGATGTAGAAAGTGAAGCAGGGTAAAGTAATACAGATGACACCCCAGTTTCTAGCATGAGCAAATGGTGTTACTATTTTTTTAATATAGAAGATAGTAGTTGGCTTGAGCACATGGTAAGTACACAGAGAAGGAATTCAATGAATTCAATGAGTTTAAGATTGAACATGCTATGTTTGAAGTGTCATTTGGTCATCCCAACAGGTATATAGAAACACCCAGTAGACCTTTGGCTATATAGATCTGCAGCTCTTGCTAGAAATCAGCAGAGGTATAGACTTGTCTGTATTAGGCATGTACAAAGGTAACATTGAATTTCCCATGATTCAGGTTAATTGAAATTTGGGACAGCAAAAACTTTGCCAAAGTTTGTTTTACTTAAACTTCCATTTTATTTTAAAACTTTACCCTAAAGTGATCCTAATAGTTAAATTTGGTTAAAACTAATTAGTCCAAAATGATTGGAATCATGGCATAGTATTATTTGCCTGAGTTTACTTGATACATCTCCGTCCTCTACATAAGAAGAAATGTTGAATGGCATATGGTTTTTTTAGCTTAAGATGAATTAAAATCCATTTTGGATCCCTCTCCTTAGGAAAATAGGACTGTCATAAAACTAGACTGGATAATAGGACTGTCATAAAACTAGAGCTGGGCATTTCTGGCCTATCATAGTCACTGGAGAATTTGGATAGGAACCTGAAGATGAGTTGCTACTATAAATGAAGAATGTGATTTTTAGTATCTATTCCTAGGGGATTTCTTTTTTTTTTTTTTTTTACATTTATTTATTTTTGAGAAACAGAGTGAGACAAAGCGTGAGCAGGGGAGGGGCAGAGAAAGAAGGAGACACAGAATTGGAAGCAGGCTCCAGGCTCAGGGCAAGTGGTCAGCAAAGAGCCTGATGTGGGGCTTGAACCCACGAATTGTGAGATCATGACCTGAGCCAAAGTGGGACGCTCAACCGACTGAACCACCCAGGCGCCCCCTAGGAGATTTCTTCTATAAAGCATTGAATGGATGCAAAATTCAATCCACCTTCTTTGATGATACAGTCTGCAGAAAGACTAAAATATAAGTATTAGATAAGTGTAACAAAGTATTCTTAGTAAGAAAATGAAATACTAAATACCTAGTAAGAATGCAAAGTATTTTTTAGTAGAAATACTAAAGCTCTTGATTTCCAGAATGTTTTTTAAGAGCAAAGTTTTATTTAGAAAGAAGAAAAGAAAATAAGAAAATGGAGCAGTTGAATAAGGAAACGAAGGGAAAAAAATCAAAGCCTACTTGTGGGCAGAAAGATGGCTCCCTTCATTTTGACCGGGTTATTTTGATGTTCTCTATTCGTTTTGATATATTACTGTTCTACACTCATCCAGGACAATTCATTTTAACCATACTAGTTTATAAACCTCTGCTGAGTGTGAAATCAAAGTTAGGAAGAGAACCATCCACTAAAAAAAAATTACCTTTAAAAATATTTTATTTAGAAAGATAATTTTAATTTGAAAACATCATATATATATGTGTTCACACATACACACAGTATGTGTGGCAGCAAAAAGAAAAATTCAACCCCAACTCCATCCTCACAGTGTGAATATTGCACTGACTAATGCTACAACCTTTAGTCTTTCAAGAAATGCCTGATTTGTGAGCATCGTCCCTCCTAATGAGTTGCGTGTTGTGAGGCAGAACTTATATTCCCCATGGACTCTGCACTCTCAGAACTATTAATTTATCTTTTGTGAATTAACACTGCCTTTGTTAATAGTACAAGGTCCAGCCCTTGGCAAAGTCCTCATCCACTTGGGGAACATACTGAGCTAATACATCTCAATGTCATTTTAGGTGAGAACTTTGAGTACCAGACTGGACTCACTCTGAATATCCTTTTCTTTATAAGAAAGCTGCTAAGTTCCGTGATTTAACATGAGCTTGCAGTAAGCAGAGAGCAATTTGATGCTGAATTCTGAGCAAAGGGTTCTTTGTGGGAAGGTCTGTCAAACAGCGTAGTTACCATGGCAACCCTGGCTAGCTAACCCATTTGGGAAAATACTTGTAGAACCTAACACTCTATCATCTGTCATTCAATAATTTCATGTTCATAATAACTAGGAAATCAATGGCTATCCTCTGAGACAGTTTGTGGAAAGGGCAGGCATGCTGTTGGCAGTGCACAGCTTACATTTGCGTCTCTGTGTTGTGATTCTCGTGCCAGGTTAGGAGTGTGAGAAAGAACTTGTTTGGACTGGCACAAAGATTAAAGGCAGGTTCAGTTTTGCAGTCTAATTACAACGGTAGTGTTTACACATACAAAGGAGAAAGAACCAAATGGCATATTAATAAAGCATTTGCTAGACTGTTAGAAAGGAAGGTTCACCTAATAGTAACATTTCACATTTTCAAATTCTGCAAGAAAAGACCAGTCCACATTATCACGTGACTAGCATGTACGAATTTGGTAACATAAAAGGCATTTTTCTTATCTTAGCTCTCTAATTAAACCGCTTATCATTGTAGAAGCTGTGTTACCTGGATGTTATGTATAGAATATAAAGTGATCATAGAAAAGTAATTAAAATTCTTAAACATGCAGCCCATTGACTTTACATACAATTAGTTTTTAGAGTCTGGAGTTTAATAATAAGGCAAGTTAGTTGAGTAGAGAAATATACCCTTAATAATTACCTTGACAGTATTTATCAACTGGAAAAAATGCCAGGAATAATTTCCATCAATGGATATTACAAATAAGAAGGCATGATGAACTGACACTGTGAAGTAAATAGAAGAGGAAAAATTAAGCATTTTGTATTCTATAAAGAAAGGGATATTTCACCTTCATGGAAACATTTAAAAGATACTAATTCATACATTATGGAGAGCTTGTTTTCAATTTAGAACTGTTTTCAAACAAAGATGTTTGTAAATTACCTTTCTTTCAATACAACAGGATTTTATTTTAAGCTGCTCCTGGTGATATACTATCATATAGGGGAGTTGTATTTCTATAAGTTTACAGAGTTCAGGTTTTATCAAAGTGGAAATGTGAGAGTTGGTTAAAACATCACCTTTCTCAATACAAGAGATGAAGTCTTCTAAAGTGAAAATGGTATTTTATCCAAAGGAGGAATGGTTCTCTAAAGAGCTATGCTGAACGTGAGCATATCAAATGGGAAGATTCTATGGCCCCTCTTAGTCTAAAACCTGACATCAACTGAAGACTTTGAAAGTCGGAATTATACGCATTTTGTTTTTAATAAACGCTATGGCATTCTTGTTGAATTTTTAAAGATCTGGTTGGGCAAAGTTACTGTTTGTTTCTCTTTTTCTTCTTTCTCTCTTCTGAACTTTCTCCTGCCTTCATCTCTTACTACTTTTGGGACTAAAGGATATTCATTTCGATTATTAATGCTTGCTTGAATGAAAAGTGTAGACTTCTGGTAGCTTTTAGTTGTAAAATTTTCCACAAATGTTCCAAACTAAGTGGCTGTATAAGTGGAATCTAAATGGTATCAAAGGCAAACTGTTTCTGTTATGGAATGAATTTTGGCTCCATGTAGTTTTGACTTTGAAAAGAGAGCATTGGTTACATTTTTAACAACAGAGATTTAAGAGGTAAAATTGAAAAGGTAAAAATGATTAAAAAAATTTTTTTAATCGTCTATAGTCTTGAAATAGAGGGATTTACCATACTTTGGGAAACAAATTTTAAATACCTTTTTTTTATGAATACTTCTTATTTTTTTAAAGGTTAAGATCTGGGGTTCCTGGGTGGCTCAGTCAGTTGAGCGTCCGATTTCAGTTCAGGTCTTGATCTCACGATTCTTGAGTTCGAGCCCCACATTGGGCTCTGTGTTAACAGTTCAGAGCCTGGAGCCTGCTTCAGATGCTGTGTCTCCCTCTCTCTCTGCCCCTCCCCTGCTCACATTCTGTCTGTCTCTCTCTCAAAAATAAGTAAACATTAAACATTTTTTAAATAAATAAATAAATGGTTAAAAATATATACTATTTTGTTACTCCTTTATGCATTGACTATATATATGTGTATTGAGTCTTTATCAGAACCCCAGGCTGTCTGCTGAGCGTAGAAGTTACAAAAAGACAAGATTTCTATCCTCAAGCACTTGTCAGGCTATTGGGAGAAAAGACACATAGACAGAGGCATTCACTGTGTGCTATGGGAGGATGGAGGAGAAGTATTTCATCTGTCATTCTTAGATGCATTTATTCCCCTTACAATAGAATTTACTGATATGAGGTCGTTTCTGACAATATTCTTTTGGCATTTCAGTTATTTACCATATTATAAATAAGGATTCAGAAATACCAGTATGTGAAAAGTTTCTCTGTATTCTCAATAAAATTCAGATATTGAAAACAGTTATTTTTCAGTATTGTCCATGAAAGAGACAAGCGGGTATTACTTTTGTAAGCTGTCTTAACAAAATACCACAAATTGGGTGGTTTAAAACAACAGGAATCTAGGGGCGCCTGGGTGGCGCAGTCGGTTAAGCGTCCGACTTCAGCCAGGTCACGATCTCGCGGTCCATGAGTTCGAGCCCCACGTCAGGCTCTGGGCTGATGGCTCAGAGCCTGGAGCCTGTTTCCGATTCTGTGTCCCCCTCTCTCTCTGCCCCTCCCCCGTTCATGCTCTGTCTCTCTCTGTCCCAAAAATAAATAAACGTTGAAAAAAAAATTAAAAAAAAAAAAAAACAGGAATCTGTCACTTCACAGCTTGCAAGGCCAGATGTCCAAAATCAGGGTATCAGCCCCGCCATGTTCTCATGGGGGCCTCCAGGGAGGGAAATTCCTTGCCTCTTCTAGCTTCTGGGAGCCACAGGTGTTCCCGTGCTTGTGGCTACATCACCCCAGACTCTACCTCTGTCGTCTTATAAGGACACTAGGATTCCTAGCACTCCTTTTTTTCATGTTTCGTTGAACATGGTAAAGTATAGCCTTTGTTAGAATTTTTGTTTTAAAAACACAGACATGAAGACTTCCTAAAAACCCTCTATATTCTCATGTGCTGGAAACACACACACACACACACACACACACACACATTTCCACAAAGATAAAAATGGGTACTCTGAAATTTTTGCATGATAATTCAGCCTTTAAATCCAAGCTGCTGCTTGGGATTCTTTATCATGGGCCGTTGAATAGTTAACCTCTTGTTACACCATTTTACCATTTAGCCTTCCTTCAGATACATCTTGGCCTAGCCTGACGTGAAATGCTAAAATATTGTCAGATTTGTAATTTAAATGATGTGGTCTTTCCTTTAGCATTTAGCATGTAGGAAAGTATATTGTGTTTGTTGGGCTAGGCATGGGGGCGTAAATGCTGCCATGAGACGGAAAGGAAGACAGAGTTAATTTAGAATCCTGCTCTGGCTTCATGGTTCTGACTGTGGAGTATGTCTTGGTCTTAATTTCCTCATCTTTATAAATGAAAGGGCTATTGTCGGGATTTATTAACATAGCATGAGAAAGGGCTTCTCTCACTGCTGCTGGCACATAGGAGCTACCTGGGAAAGGATTGGTCGTATCCACTTGGGAATTTGCAGCAAGTGGAGCTTAAGCTTGCAAGACCTAATGTCCTAGAATGTGAGCCTAAGTGAAACCAGTGTGACCTGCAGATGTAAGTCCAGCTATTCTCTTTGCAGTGTCCTCTTTTCTAGCACCACTTCCTTCATCTCCTCCTTTAAGGTAGGAAACACTAACAGGAAGTAGAAGATGGAAGTCCCGTCATGCCACATTAGAGTTCCACGACCTTCCCTGGTGTTTCTCTATGCTTAGTCATGGGTCAGAGCAGTAAAACTTGTACTTGTGAGTGAGAAATAACATTGATCAGACTGACTTCACTCCCTGGGTGAAAGACAAAAAAATCAATTGTTACGGGATTCCTTGTTTATTGGGCACTCATCAATAAAAGCACAAATATTTCATCTTGGATTTGACTTTTTAGCATGTTTAAGAGCTTGGAGAATAAGCAGATTCTGACATATTGTGTCCTACTGGGTTATTGCTTCACTGGGTACTACTTAAGTAAGAATACTATTTCAAGTAAAACATATCAAAAGACATTTCATTTAAACCTAGTTAATTTTTTACAAGGCCCTGTAGGTGAACAAAATAAAACAGCTATGTCCTTCTCTTTTCACTTTCTTCCCCTATTAATTTCAGTTCTTAATGTGATCGGTAGCTTTTTCTCCCAAGTTATAATATCTAAGAAGAGTTTTGCTTGTTAACATGAGACCAGGAAGTTGAGAAGAAAGGTTAGAAAAGAAGGCAAAGAGCCTACGATCTCACGGTGGTTGGATCTCTCCAATTCATTTATATATGATCTTACGTAAGACAAGCTATCTCTCTGGGGCAGTTTTCTTAGCCGTAAAAAGATTGAACTACACCAATTTTAATTAATATCTTTAGGATCTGGGTCCCTTTGCTAGAAATCTGACACTTCCTATAGATGTTTCTCACCATATCTGGGTATACAAAATACAATTTATGTGTAATGTAGCAGTCACAGACCCTCTTAGAACGTATATATGGGCATACCCGGCCTCCATTCCCAAGGTCACTTCATTGTTCAGATGACTGCTTTACCTCCAGTCATCATGTCTGCTTTATTTCTGCTGGGGAGATAGCAGAAAGGAGAAAGGGATGGTGAAGAAAATGAGCAAATCAGCAATGATTTAAGGAAGATTCCTGGGAATTACCATATGGCATTTCACTTACATCCTATTGATCCAAAGCACGGCTGCATTGAGAAATGGACTTTGGATAATCATGTACCAAGTTAAAGACTGGGAATTGTTTTAGTTTGGAAGGTAGAATATATGCTATTAGAGGACAACCTGCAGTCTCTGCCATAGAGATACATAGACTTACAAGTAGGCATATATGAGACAATGAAAAGCGTTCTTTATTCAAAAGAACAGACAAAGCCAAAGGTCCTGAGGTAGCAAGAAACATGGCAGAGTCTTTTATAGAACTAACTGGAGGCCAGTGATGGAAGGAATTGCACCAAGAGCTGAGACTGGAAAAGCACAGATCAAATCATTGCTAGGTCTTACGAACAGTATTGTGGATTTAGATATTTAGCTTTCAGATACTAGGAATTCACTGAAGCCTTAAAGTAAGGATGCAGTATGATTCAGTATGTATTTGAAAATATACCTCTAGTCTAGGTAAACGATAGAAAGTACATGGGAGTCCTATCAGCAGGACATATGTGATGAGACCAGTTTTGTACAGTTCACATAAGACATGATGATAGGGGTACCTGGATGGCTCAGTTGGTTAAGCATCTGACTCTTGATTTCAGCTCAGGTTATGATCTCATGAAGCATGAGATTGAGCCCCCTGTCAGGCTCTATGCTGACAGAGCAGAGCCTGCTTGGGATTCTGTCTCCCTCTCTCTGCCCCTCCCCAGCTCACATGCATATTTTCTCTCTCTCTCTCTCTCTCTCAAAGAAATAAACAAACAAACATTAAAAAAAGATGATAGTTTCACCTTGATTGGTTGCAATAAAAAATGTAAACGTGTGAACAGAGCTGAGAAATATCTAGAAGGAAGATTTAATGGGACTTTCATATATATATACATATATATATGAATATAAATATATTTCATCTATTATTATTATATATATAACTGTAAAATTCAGTTACTGGTTTAGAACTTTGCTTTTCCTTCCTAGGGTCTAGATGAATGAATATCTTAGTCTACAAATAGGAAGCTATTGATACCATCATATTTATAAAGCTAACAGCCTTTGTTGTAAGGCATCCACCATTTTGGGGAAATTTCAACTTTGGAAAAGTATTGTAGTTAAATACAGAAACATTTTTCTTCTGTATTTAAAGGAAGGAATTGGTTACCTTATGGTAGATAAAACATAATTATTTGGAAACAAGGAATTGTGTCCAGAAGGCATGCTTTACCATAGCAACCTTAACATTGAGTTACAGTATGTCTTTCAGTTTTACAAAGGGTAATTTATCATGGGAAGAATGTGCTGAATATGTCACATTTTACTATCTGCTTATTTAGTTAGATAATCAAGATCTTGACTCTCAAAACAGAATTATTCTCAGTTTTGTCTGTTTTCCTGCTTGCAAGTATAATATGTGTATACTTGATACTCATTTTAAATTTTAAACAGATTGAAAGCAACTAAGTCTAGCTAGCACACATAGGACCTAGAAGCAAAGCCATATTCCAGTTTTCTTCCTTGACTTCACAACTGTGTGATTGATGGAGACCCAAACATTTTCTCTGAGATTTACACATATTTTCTCCTAAATTGAGCCATTAAAATTTGAGAACTTAAACATAGTGTAAATTGAAGAGAGGATTTGAATTAAAATGTGAGCAAATATATTAAATTTATTCTCATAATTTTTCCTATTTTCCCCATATACTTATATATCTACTATAGTTTAAAGTTTAGTAACTAAATTTCTGGTTTAGAGATATCATTTTTCATCTGTTGTAAGTAAAAAATTTTTTTTCTTCTTTCTGAAGAGCAAGAATGGCAGAAGATGGACTTTTTTTCTGATTAAAAACATTTGGGCTTTACTTTTCTCAACATGTATTTTTATATACAGCTAGAAATTTGAACAGATTTAGCCACAGGAGATGGCTTACAAGGCCTGGAATGAATTGATATTTTCCCCTGAGTAGATGTTCTAGTTTTGTGTAAGTTGATCTGAAAGTGTGTGTCAGATTAGGCCTGTTCTTTTGTATTGCAACAGGGTGCTCTAGCAGAGTTCAAATATATGTAAACTTTTCCCAACACATTATCATAATACTCTTACTTACAAGCATCATGTGCCTTGATGTTTAAACTCAGTGATAAAAGCATCTGTCTTAGTCTGTTCTGACTGCCGTAACAGGAGACCATAGACTCGGTGGCCTGTGTACAACAGGAATTTATTTCTCGTAGTTCTGGAGATGGGGAAGTTCAAGATTAAGGCACTGGCGAAATAGTGTCTCCAGAGGGCCACTTCCTGGTTCATAGATGGCTGTCTTCTCACTGTTTCCTCCCTTGGCAGAAGGGTGAGGGAGCTCTCTGGGATCTCTTTTATAAAAAGTACTAATCCCTTTCATGAGAATTCGACTCTCATGATTTAATCACCTCCCAAAGGTCCTATCACCAAATACCAACACACTGGGCTTGGTTTCAACATGGATTTGAGGGGAGAACACAAGAGTCTATAGAAACAACTAAAGAATATGTTCTTAAATCAGAATTGTACTTTCTGTATGATAGCCTTATTTTGGTGTTTAACACCAAACAAACAAAGATATAACTTCTGTTTATCACTTTCAGAGATGGAATATTGAAATCGAGTGCTGTAGACTAACCAGGTATGATTTCCAGATATTCTTACTTGAAAAGGAAATTGCCATCATTCACCAATTCTAAAGAAACACTTTAAAAAAAATGGTTTAACATTTTTTGGAAAGTAAAAAAACAAAAACAAAAAACTTTATAACCATACACGCCTTTAATATTATTTTCTTTTCTCCTCCCCCCACAAAAGCTGATAATAAATTTATAGTCATTTATAGGCAATGTATCTTTGGCCAGAGGAAATTTGGTATGTGCCATTGTCAACACAAGCCAAATAACATTAGCTACTTTCAGGGTGGGAGAATTGGCACGACCGTTGACAAGGCTAATGGTTGAAAAGATTTATGTATGATGTTCCTCCTTAATTTGGCCACTATTTTAATTTCACATATCTCACTCAATCATCCATTAGTACTTATTGAGTATCTGTTTTGTACCAGGCAGTATTCAAGATACCAGAAAGGCAGAGAAGGCGTTTGTCCTCCATAATGTGACAGCCAGCAGGCAATGAGGATATGATGTCAGAATTCCTAGAACAGCAATAACCACAAAGGGGTATGAAGGCACAGGACAGGAGATACTGGATTTTCTTCAGAAAGAAGGGAAAAGCTCACAGAAGGGGTAAAATTTGAATTCTGAGATGGATAATGATATTCAAGGTAGAGGAAATAACATCATCAAAAGTATACAGGGTTAAAGGAGCACAAGGGCATGAGAATGCTGTAGAAAGCCAAGACTATCCAGTGTTTGTTGGGGGGAGCAGAGGATGTTTAAGTTTGAAGCTGTGAAGCACATTGTGTGGGTCTTAATAGCCACACCTTCATATTATATGTGTATAATATGTGTATATTATATACAGGTAAAAGTGTATGCGTATATGCATACATACATATACACGTATTATGACATTTACATATTATAATGACATATATACACACACATGCACACATATAAAAGATGACAGTCTTAGTCCAACATGTTAATTCCCTTGATGGACATGTAACATAAGCCCAATCCATTAACTTCCTAATGGAAATGTCCTTGTTTCAGATAATAAGCAGTCTTTACCTTACATTTATGTAGCATATAACTTGTGTCATTACAAGTTTGTATATTTTTATTTAAAAAATTGAGCATTGAATGACAAAGTAGAATTTATGCAGTTCTAATAGGGTTACTTTTTTTTCCTGCTTCTGTGAGCATTCTTCTGCAGCGGGTTATCATTTATTTGAATTTATAAGTGACATTGACAAACAACAAAACTACATTGATGCTCGTGTGTATTCACTTTTTTTTTTAATAGAAACATGCTTTAAAATCTAAATTGAAAAACTTGGAAACATTGCTTTCATTCTATGGAACATTAATTGAAAGTAAAATGTCATCCTAAATGAATCATTGGTATCATTTCTGCTGGTACATTATCTGGAAAGAGTAACTGGAAGAAAAGATACTGTGATACGCATTTTCAAACACTGACAAAAGCATTCTAGCTGAGATCAAAACAAGGAAGTCATCGTACTCGCTGCATAGAGAGATACCAACTTTTGAAACTGCCCTTAAGGAATTTTATTCCTAGTAAAAAATCCCTGACTTGTTAAAAATTGTGAGATCATGTTTCATGCAAATCCAATAGCGAGCTGCCTCTCTATAAATAGTCATGACTTTGTCCTATTTTAAATGGTTAAACCAGAGATTCTGTGAGATTCGCTGAATTTTGCCTATGGCTACTTTTCTACCATGAAATTCCTGACTTGGATGTTATGTAAAACAAAGCAATTTCACTGTAGTCCTCCTCAGAGGACAGCTCTGATGTATGAAGGAAGCATTGCGCTGTTGCTGCTTCCCTGAGTGAATACAGCAGCAGCCCAGGGAGAAGGGCTTGGGGAGAATAGCTGGGTGACCGGTGTAGGGTGTAGGTGTCTGTGGTGGGGTGACTGCTGTCTCAGATCAGCATCCAGCTGATGACCCACACAGTCTGAGAACCAGTCAGATGTGACAAATCTCCCCGTGCAATTTGACGGGATGCCCTGCTTGACTTCTTGTAGCCAGAAGAAAAGCAGATTTCAGATTAAGGCCATGTAACTCCATTCAGAGATAAAGCAGGATTTTCTATGCTAATTTGTATTATTTTCCATAGGAAATGAGAATAAAGGAGAAATCCTTTGTTAAATGGGATTTAGCAATAACCCTGTGTTAGCAGCCTTCCTTTTCTCCTTGCCTTCTTGCCTTGAATGCGGGTTTTATATCTGTTGTTTTGGTTTTATGCTTTTTTTTTTTTTTTAAAAAAGCATGGCTTCTGTGAGAATTGCCATAAAGCTGTGGCTGGACTACAAAGTACTGGCTGCCAAGTTAGTGGTTCCGTGCGCTGTAATCCTGTTAAGTACCTGTACAATAGTAGAACAGCTGGTGTAGGCTGCAGTCGGTGTGTTAGTGTGCTGTGTTGGGACCTGAGATCCATGCAGACAATGAGTCGGGTCAGCTTAGAACAGACCTAAGACCCCTCAGACAGCTGGCCCAGTAACTATACACTAGCCAATCTTGGGAGAGAGACCCGTGGAATAACATTAATTTTCTCCTCTAGCAGACGGTAAGGTAACCGAAGCCAGGTTGATTGTGCTGCCTTGGGAGTTTTACCTAATGATCTTCTGGAAAGCAGGTGCATTGGCAGGGATTTCAAGCTTATGAAAACCCAACTAGTATTACAGAGTAAACCTTTGCTGCTGTGGGGGTTTTATAGGAGTGGGGTGCATAAGTGTTAGATCATTACAAAGCATTTTGCTGACTACTGCAGAATTAATGGCACTTTTATGGCTCGTGGTTAATGACTGTCAAGAAATAAGAGTTTATATCTGTTCAAATTGTAATTTTAAATCAAACTAGCCAGCTGTCAGATGCATCCAGCACAAGAAGACTCCTTCTTGGTAATATTTGGTGTTTCTCTTACATCTATCATATTATTAGACCATTGCTTGCAACCATAATTGTTTTGCATATACTTGATGTAAGTTTTATCATGACAAAAGCAAAGCAAGTTGTCACTTCTAAGAGGCAATTTCCATGTCCCTGGGGAAACTTAGTTTCCTTTAGCATTGAAGTACTTGAAATGAATGCATTTTTTTGAGTACCTGATTTTTTAAAATTTAACCTCAAGAAAACCATAACTTTACTTCTTATATGCAAGGACATCTGATGTGAGCCCTGTCAACACTTCTTCCTTCCCACACTTCTAATTTGCCCATATCTTTACTCATCTTTGTCTTCTGAGAGAAAAACAAATCTTCCTTCAATCAATGCCTGTTGCCTTTATGTGCCTCTGGTCGCATTCACTCTTAGCTCCTCTACATTTGTGTCTCTCTCTCTTCAGCCGCTTCAATCTCTTCTTTTCTGGATTCACTATTTTAAAACAAGCAAATCCTTGCATCATCCTGCTGTCTTCCTACAATGTCATTTTAGCCCCCTCTTCTTTTCTTTTTAGCTTCTGGAAAGAATAGTCTTCATATGCTATCAGCACTTCATCACTTGCCTCATCCTTGTTCCCTCCCTGTACAGCCTGCTCTGCCTTACTCGAAGCAGCTCTGTCAAAACTACTGATGGATTCTAGTGAATAAATTCAGTGCTCCCTACACCGCACCCCTGCCTGGAATTCTCAGCCACACGTGAACCTGATGAGCCCATTTTTGAAACTGTATTTCTGTGGCTTCTCCGCTCTCTCGACTCCTCTCTTTCTTCTCTGGTCCTTCCTCTTCCGATTTCTTTCTGAAGGGACATGCAGAGGGTCAGGATTTTTGTTATTGTTGTTTTTTCCATATCTTCTTTAAATGCCCAGCTCACTACCTCTGTTTCAAATACATATTGGTGACTTTCATATCCATATCAGTATCTTTGTTGTGTCTAATAAGTGTTTCAACTCCATGAAGGATGCCTTCGTTCTTAAAGTACCTTAGTGTTGCCATACCCAACTCCAGCCTGTTTACATGGGTATCTCTTCCTCCCGACTTCCTTATTTCTATTAATGACACAGCCTTTAGCCCTTAGCCCAGACATCCAGTCTTACAAATGTACTCTCTCTTGATTTCCTCCTACCCCTTTCCAGTCACTTAGCAGGACAGCTTTTTTCCCACGTCTGTAGCATTTCCCTCATTTCCTGTGTACACCCCATCTTTCCATTTCTCTTTTCCAAAACAAGACCACTCCCACACTATTGTAAAGGGTTCTGTTATTACTATTACTACTGTTGTTAGATTCCCATTTGTTTCTTTCAGTTCAAAACTCCTGAGAAACTAAAATAATGACCTAGATATTGGCACTCCCTTAGAAGTCTTCAGTAGCTTTTCATTACCCACTGCTGAAAAAGCAAATACAGATCCTCCAGACTCTTCACCTGACAAAGTCAAGTTCATTTCTCCTGAGAGGGTTCCACCATTTCACCCTGCAGACTGAGTACTATGTGGTTCCTTTAATGTCCCCATGCTTTCTTAAGTACTCATCTTTCCTTCACTGTTCCTTCCACTGACCTTTTTCTTCAACTTCTCCATCTCTGCCTGCTAAATATATTCTACCTCATGATATTTTTCTGAGAAATAGTCAAAAATTACCAACAATAAAATACATATACATTTATCACATTCTTATAAGTAAATGATGTATAGAATAGATCTCTCAACCAGCTGATATCCCACAGTGAAAGTATAGTATATCCCTAGTGAGGATTCTGTTTGAATGATTTATTTATTTAATTATTTAAGGTTAGCAGAGTACCATGTGTATCAATAAATACTTGTTGAATGAATAGATGAATTTAACTGATTGTTTTTAATTAGAATCTCTTGGCTCATTACCTTGGTATTTCTTGGGCCTGACGGAGTTATCAATTTTGTTTTTCTTTGTAATTTTATTCTCACTAATTTGTATGCCATTTTATATGTTATACCTATGAAAATAGAGAAGCAGGTTTATGATTAAAGCAAAAACTGAAGAGTCAACACAAACATAACTCATGTTCATATTACTTGTTATTATTAGAAGAGATATTTGTGTATCTACCATTATGTGACAGAAATTATAAGATATATTCTCAGTCAAATGAGCTGTATGTCATAGGTACCTCGCAGGTTATCTGGCATTTTAATGAACTTTTGTTGATTTTCATTATTACAATAAATTTCCAGTAATAAACCCCATTAGAAATCATTACTAGTGTCCAAAATTTTATAAATGTATGCGTATACATAAATATATACATACATACAAAATACGCATGTATCTTATTGTGTGGGCCTATGTACACACACACATACTTCAGAAGTTTCTTTTATCAATATGACATTTATCCAAGACATTTACAATATGGTTAGTCAGGCTTCTATCTTCCAGTATCTTACTCCTTTTCATGGATATTTATTCTGGTTTTCCTAAACTCTTATATCCCAAATTCATTTGCTCAACAATTCCTCTTTGCTGGCTAAAAGTTGGCAACATAGGCTCAACTCTGTCTTTAAATGTTTTGTTGTTGTTGTTGTTGTTTTTGCACTTAGTAGCAGCAATCTAAATTAGATCAATCTTTTTAAAAAAAATTTCTAATGTTTATTTTTGAGAGAAAAAGAGAAATTGCAGTGGGGGGGTGGTGGGCAGAGGGAGAGGGAGACAAAGGATCTGAAGCAGGCTCTGTGCTGACAGCAGAGAGCCCAATGTGGGGCTGGAACCCATGAATCATGAGATCATGATGTGAGCCAAAGTCAGTTGCTAAACTAACTGAGACACCCAGGCGCCCCAAGCTAGATAAATCTCTAAGCTTTATTCTAGTAGGACAAGTTTCCCCCCAATTTTGCTGAATGTATGTAATACTATCCCTCTGAAGTTTTGCGTATAATATTGTATACTTAACAGCATACTGCCCTGCAGATTTGCCCAATTTCTAGTATTAATTCTATATTCACAAATCCCCGATCAGTTTTTACTTTACCTTGCTATTGGAGTCCCACCTCTGCTATTAACATTCTTAGCTGTTAAGATTTTGAAAGTTAGTAATTGTGAACTGGTCAAATCATTCAGAAAGTGGTATGACTCCTTGGGAGCTAAGATCCGAAAAGGTGGTTTTTTATGAGGAGCAACTTTTTCATGTAATCCTATCAACAATACCATGAGGCAGAAGCTATTAACTCCATTTCATAAATGAGAATCAAAGCCTAAGAAAGTTCAGCATGGTTTTATAATTCAAATTGTAGAGCTGGGACTTAACCACGTGACTTCTTGATTTTTAAGTCCATGCTATTCCATTACTCTTTCTGTGTTGAAAAGTTCCTTATGTTCTGGAAATTTCTATTCTCTAAACCACATGAAAACTGTTCCATCCTGTGACTGGTTTCCTTCAGGCCCCACTTTCCTTTATTTAAAAATAATTCATCACATGAGTAGGAATTGCCTTAATCTACTTATGCTATTTTTGTTTGCTAGAGAGTTGATATCTTAACCCAATTAAGATGTGAAACCCCTCTGAGCATCAGAATTTCTGAAATGGACAAGGTTTTTGCTCCAAGGTATCATTAGCTCTCTATATGGTCATATCATGCATATATACTTAGATTGCTTGTGTAAAACTGTCCTAATGTTGGATTTATTCTCCCTTCACTCAAAAAAAAAAAAAATACTGTTTATCTCATGGTTAAGTAAATGATCTGATGAAAATCTGAATGGCTTCTAGGAAAACTTGACAGTTCTCATAGTGAGATTTCTTAATATCCATTTAATTATCCTAGGTAATGCCATTATGTTTCTTTGCACAGAACTGCTTAAGAGGTCCCTGGAAGCCATCATGACCTGTTATTAAGTCATGATGAGTTGAACTCTTTCATGCTAACTCTGTTTAAATACATGAACTTACAAGTGTTGTCTTTGAATCTTAGTCATGCTGAGCTATGCTTAGATAGCAAACAGTTTTCAAATTCTTAGTGGTTTCCAAAGTAAAGGTGCATTTCTCCTTTATACAGAGTTGAGTGCAGGTCTGAAAACTTACCTGAATGACTTGCTCCAAGTAGTGAGTCAGGGATCTAGGCTATTTTTACCATGTGACTCCACTATATTGGTGTCTTTTGCTTATAGACATGTGGTGGATACATGTGATCCATTCCCACTGGATTTAATCACTAGACTTACGGGTCCACCTCAGCCTAAGAAGGAGGCTTACACATAGCTGGACTAAAAATAATAATTTTAAGAATTCCAACCTGAAACCATAATTTCTTAGGTTCACCCTTTATTACCACTCCTTTGATACCATAAGCTTTATGAACTTCAATTCCCCTAAGTGCTTTATCATCATTACTTATGGCTTCTTGTGAAATAGATTTCAAATGGCAAAGCAACTAGACTCCAGACAGGTTGAACTTGGGGTCTAGAGATACTGAAAATCAAAGAAAAATAGTATATTTTGGAAGAGTTGATGGAGGGTTCCTGGGTGACTCAGGTAGTTGAGCATCCAGCTTTGGCTTACTTCATGATCTCACGGTTTGTGGGTTCAAGCACTGACAGCTGAGAGCCTGCTCTGTCTCCCTCTATCTCTGCCCCTCACCCACTCGTGCATGCATGCGCTCTCTGTCTCTCTCTCTGTCTATCTCTCTCTCTCCCCCCACCCACACACAAATAAATAAACCTTAAAATTTTTTTAATTAAAAAAGTAAGAGTAGATGGATTTTTACTTTTATTCAGATCAATTATGATGCATTATAGAAAATCATCTCATTAACATAGAATCCAATAAGCAGTCCCTTAACTGTCTTTCCCTGGCACCAATACCTTGAACTTGGGCCACTCCAAGTTCCCAGAAGCTAAAACCCAGCCTTCCTACAGGTCTTGTAAAAATTTACTCATCGGTGCAACCTACAGGTAGGACATGTCTGGTGAATTGCAAAAGGAGGCAATGACTCTGATCCAAGCCTGACCCTACCACAGATTTCATCCGTGGTACGCAGGACTAAAGACACTGTACTATGTGAAGTGGGTCCTGCTGCCTTACTTCCAGAAAGAAGTAGTATATCTTCTTAGAAAAGGCAGAATCTTAGAGTTAAGCCCATTTTGATTTAAATCTCAACTTTGCCACTTAGCTATCTGACTTTGATCAAATTACATAATATTCTGAGCCCGAGTTTTTATGTGTGTGAAAAAAAGCCACATAGATCTCATAAAATGTTGTGAGACTTACAGCACCCTTGATATAGAAGGTGCTTTGCAAATGTTAGTTCCCTTTTAAAATTAATAACAAAGACCTAGTGATCTTCATAATCATATAAGCAGCCATAACAGAAATTTTAGTGATGGGAGTCATTCAAGAGTGCCTGGTTTAACATATTACATCTAGATTTGGGGGAGGAAAAGCGATGCACACATCTGAATTTTCTGTGGATTATTTGAAAATGCATGGTCTCAGGCCTCATCCCCAGTTTGCTGACTCAGAAGCCCTGGGAATGGGGCCTGTGCATGTGTAATTGAAAACAGGCTTCATGAATGATTCAGATGCACACCCCTAGTGAAGTACCACTATAGAGGCTGGCACAGGGCCTGGTAAATAGGAGGTGCTCAGCAAACATTTGTGGAACTCTGGGGGTCCATTTCTTAGCCCAGTTCCACCCTGCTATAACCATAAAGCTTCTTTCTGCTCTTCCTGCCTTCCAGTCACTATGATATCAACCATTGATTCTCTTACAGGAATCTGACCCTTCCCAGAGAAAAAGTGGTGTTTCAAAGTATCCATCCAGCCATTTGCAGAAATGTAGACAAAACAGTAATACAACCGTCTACTTTTAAAAATAGCTTCACGACAATGGATTTAGCCACTTCAGCAACACTATAGTGTAAGCTGTGATAATAAGCTAATATTTGTTGAGCATCTACATGGAGTGGACTCTAGGTAAAGTGTGTGTTCTCATAATCCCTCTGTGGTAGGTACTGTGAATATCCCAATTTCACAGTGAGGAAATGGAGGCTCCAAGAGGATGTGTACCTTGTTCAAGTTCATACCGAAAAAGTTTTACAGTGACGTTCAAAAACATTCCTAGGTGACTTCAAAGTCAAAAAGAACTCAGGAGCTCATTCTGATGATTATGGTGTCCTGGGCCAGAATTTGTTTATAGTCTGGCATTCTATATTACTAGCTCACAGAAACTATTGTGGTATTAACATATTGATTTGTAGTGCCAATGTTTTAGGTCACCATATACACACCATTTTCATGATAGAAAAAGGTGTCAATGAAATGGGGTAGGTCTGAAGACACTAGGGCCACAATAGTAAAGTGATTTTCTAGGACCCTGAAGGTGGCAAAAACTTCAGACCTTGAGCAGTGTATTAAAATAGCTCATCTGTTTGCTTACTATCCACTTCCCTGCCTTCTTTACCATATATTTACTTGGTTATATATGCACATAAGTAAACATGCAAGGAAAGAATAGATAACCTAGGCTTTAGAATATCCAAGAAGGATGAGCCAGTTACTACTTCCTGTCATACCACCCTGTGTTAATTCCCTGCATAACCGCTATTATTGCCTGGAAAGTTTATGCAATAATTATCTGTTTATTTATTTCTTGCCTTTTCTCATCAGCATTTTCTCCATGAGATCTGGGACTTTGTGTATCTTGACTATCATGATAAACTGAATAGGTAAGCACAGTCCAAGGATAAGGGAGGCATGATCATGTATCCACAATATCAGATAGGAAAGTAGAGACTGGAGACTGTTAAGGTCAAAAAAAGAGAGAAATAGGGTGCATGACTGACATGCGACTCTTGATCTTGGGGTTGTGAATTTGAGCCCCATGTTGGTTGGAGAGATTACTTAAAAAAATCTTTAAAAAAAGATAAATATACCAAAAGACATAAAGTGATGCTAGAAGACTTGTGATCTCTGCACCTAGAGCAGGAATATTCTGTTTTATACTCTCTTTTGCTTATGTGTGTGCCCATGTGTCTGTGTGTCAGAGAGAGAGGGAGAGAGGGATGGAGAGACAGGTCATAGATCAGGGGCCAGAAAATGGGGTAAGAAGGACTTATAAATGTGTGTTTGTAGACAGAGAAAAGCAAAAGCCAAACAGTTGGCTCCTTATACTATTATAAATTTCGATGTTATGAGTTATGAGTGAATGAAGGATCAAGCTGAGAATAAACAGTAACCTAAGCTAGGAGAGTGGTCTGGGAAGGAAGAAAGGAGAGATTAAGCAGTTCAGAATAACAGTGCGTGGCCACTGGATGATAGGAAAGAGCCAAGGCAGACTTGAGTACCTGCTGATAGTCAGCCCATTCTTTGATGTGGACCACATGTAGAGTAATCTTCGTGGAAGAGCATTATGACTTATGTTTTGGTAAATTGAATTTAATGTGCTATGGCCAGCCCAAATGTTAATGTAGGAGTCAAGGAATAAGTAGGTCTGAAGCTTAGGAGAGAAATTAAAACTGGAGATTTAAGTTTGAGAGTCATCTGGCGCGCCTAGGTGACTCAGTCAGTTAAGCCTCCAACTTCGGCTCAGGTCATGATCTCATGGTTCATGAGTTCAAGCCCCGTGTTGGGCTCTGTGCTGACAACTCAGAGCCTGGATCCTGCTTCAGATTCTGTGTCTCCCTTTCTCCCTGTTCCTCTCCTCCTCACAGTCTGTCTCACTGTCTCTCTCTCAGAAAGAGAGAGAGAGAGAGAGAGAGAGAGAGGAAGGAAGGAAGGAAGGAAGGAAGGAAGGAAGGAAGGAAGGAAGGAAGGAAGGAAGGAAGGAAGGAAGAGTAAGTAAATAAATTTGGGAGTCATCAGCAAATCTATACCTTCACTTTTCTCAAAATCACCAAATTTACCTGTCTTATGTAACTCTCAATGATTATTCTTTAGTATGGAGATATGACTGCCCTACTATCAATGCATATATTCCCTACTATAATAAATATTAAGACAGAAAAATATTCTACAGTTATCAGTACATATTCAGTGCAGCATTACGCCATCACCAGTGGAGTGGAGTAAGGTTATGAAATTGCTTAGATTTATTCAATCTATTTTAGGCAGCCATGCTTGAGGACGCAACTTAGAACCTGGGAGTTAATTTTAGACTCCACTTCTGGTCCTCAGGGAAACTCTTACATCTCGGTATGCTACAGGCATCACCAGAATGTCTTTTTCTAGGCACTAGGAATTTGTCATAATGATGACTATCTCCGAGTGACAGGCAATAAAAAATACCACTTAAACAGTGGATCTAGACTGCTTGGTTTGAGTCCTGGATCCTCAATTTACTACTCATGTAACCCATCTACAACCCATGTTAGGAGATATTAATAATACCTGCCTCAGAGAGTTGATATGAAGACTAAATGAAATTAATAACATATGGTGCTAGAACAATGCCTGGTGTAGAAAAAATACTAAGTGTTCATGTTTTCAAAAATATTTTAGAATTATCACCATACTCTACTCATAGTACTGTTTAATAAATTCTGGCCAAATGGAAGTATTCAATAAGCATTTACTAGACTACTTCTGTAAAACTAAAGGTGGTGTTGGTAGTGTTTTAAGGAAACCCTAAATCAAGAAAATAAAATAAATACCAAATAAAGAAAGCCAGTATTATCCTGGGTTAGATTAATAGCCTTTAAAATTCCTCAAATAAATAATATTATACTACCTATTTCATAATTGTATAAGTCTTGCTTCAGATGCTATCACTGGGTTCTTGTACACTTATGTCCACATTATTTATACATTATCCATCAAAATAAATAGAACATCAGGGTTATTACTCTACATATATTACATTACATTCTTTACACAGAAAAGAAATGGGTATGTGTGTATCACATTTACAAAATGGGTACTTCCTGTGCCAATTTCTTTTATATAAAGAATGGGGAAACAAACAGCCTTGGGGAAGTTGTTGAATGACCAACATGAAGTGAACACTAGCAAATGATGTGGACAGAATATGACTATAAAATTTTAATTGAATTTCAAATAATGTAATAGAGATTTATTTTGACTGGAAAACTATGAAGAGATAACCTCGAAATCTGAAATAGGGATTATTATCATTATCATATTACTTGTATGATGACTAGTGGCCAGTATGTCATTGGGCACATAGTAGGTGCCGGGTGTCCTTGATACATATAATCATCACAAAACTGCATCCCTTGTGAAAGTTGTTTGGTAAGTACTATTACTATCCTCGTTCTGAAGATGGGTAACCAAGAAACAGGCAAGATAGGCAGAAACAAATCATTAATTATCCGACATCACATAGATAGAAATTAGGGCAACTAGAACTTGCAGGGCAGAATGACCCTAGATCCCGTGCTGAACCAGCACACCAGTATGGACAAAATGCCTCACAGTTTATGAATCCCTTCTCCTGTATTTTGTCACATTTCATCTTCGCAGTCAGCCTGTGGGGTGAGCATTATGTCACAGTGAGTAAGTTGCACAAAGCCATCCAGTTAATTGTGACAACGCTCAAATGGGAAGCCTAGTCCTCTTCCTCACAATCCATACCTTTACTTTCCACTGGAGTCTCATCTCATAACTTGACAGTTCCTAGGAGTTCATGCGTTGGTAAAGCACTCTTAGTTCTGGAAGCCACAATTGTAGATGCAAAATGAACATGATCAACTAGCAAATACAATGTGAAACAGATGCTGGGTTATACACTGATGTGGTGAGCTATATCGAAGCAGGTGGATAGATACTATCAGTGGGAGCATATTTGTAAACTCATGATAGTAAGTAGTTGATATTGCACAGTGTTGTGAATAAACACTGGGTTAAATCAAAGGGCAAAGGCCCTAGGTCTCCTGGCATTGGAAAGTTCAACATCTAATGACTTCTTCACTAATAAATAATATCTGACATATTTACTTCAGAAACACTGTGAAAATCATATAAAGGGATGTGTAATTCCAGACACCTGGCATTCATATGCCATCAGCATATGATCAGTGCCTAATAAATAGTGTGTGTGTTCAGTAAATGAATACATGACTTGTATGTGGAGCAGCATATAACTTTAAATATGTATATAATATATACATAAAAATACACAAATAATTGGTAAAACACATATAATTATACCTCATTTATTTGTATACCTGTCACAGACATTTTTATTTCACAGACTCAGTTTTATGTTTATAAAATTGAACCAATTTAAATACAGCTTATGCTTATGGTTCTTCAGCCCTTCGACTTAATCTTCTTGAATTAGGGGAAGAAATATTACCTACCAATTAGGTATAGACACAAATACAAAATTATGTCACTTTGCCAGAACCAGGTCTGTTTTAATCTACTGGTCACATTCATTCATTCAGTATTCCGTTATTGAAAACCTGCAATGTGAGAGACCTCGTGCTAGGAGTTTCAGGAGGTCAAAGGTCAAGTGACCGCTTTGTCCCAGTTTGCCTGGGACTTATGTTACTGCTCCCTCCACATGTTTTATAGTCTAACCAGAGGTGTAAAACATGTATATAAAAATGATGTAGACTAGAAATGATGTGTATCTTGAGATGGGTATGGTTAAAATCCACTGAGCATTCAGAAGTTGAAGAGATAACTACTTCAACTTCGTGAGGCCAGAGAGGAAAAGACATTTAAACTGGATCAGAAAGTGTCACCAGATTGATTTATAGAGTCTCTGAAGAATACACAACCTGAGGTACAATCTGTAGCAAAGGTAAGAAGATGGGGACCTGTACATAGCAGTTCAGCTTTCCTGGAGCTTAAAAAGAGAAGTGTGCACCCCAGTGACCATTTGGCCCAGGACTGAGGGGTTCTGGGATATGGAATTTTGAGTGGTAAATCCAGAAAAATCCTGGGCAAGCCAGGATGAGTTGCTCATCCTATTGTGCGCTCAAGTATAGTGCTAATGATGGGTTCTCAAGGGGTATTAGTAAGTGAACATATTTAGCTGTCACCTATTTTTAAAAAGTCAGTACTTCGATAAAGTTTTATTTTAGTTTATTTATTTATCTAAATCATAATAAAGTGATTTTTCAACCAGAAATAATCACTTGCCTTATTTTTGGCTAGATCCAGTTTTTTAGAAGTCTCTCTCTTCGCTACTTTGAAATGCTGCTCCCCATGTCCTCAGTCATCAGGGTCACGTAAAGGCATATTGATGTAGTTTTAGCTTCCTCTGCAAGAGAGGTAGGTTAGCAAATTAGCTGTTGAATTCAGCCACAGGGTTTGTAATTGGAGAACTGAGTTCAGATCTCCTTACTCAGTTTGACCTTGGGTAAGTCGCTGTCTCTCTGAGCCTCAGGTTCTTCATCTTTGTGATTGCATATGAGATATTAAACCTTAGAAAATGTTAGGCGGCTAAGTGTCTACTCAAAAGTGCCCAAGCATTCCCTAAAATGAATGCAGGGTTTTTGTCACCCAAAATGATGCGCATACCTAAAAATACAGTTTAGTAATGCCTTTTTAAAAATGTCATTAAAGGCTCTTTTAATCTGTAGACTTTCTCTCCATCCTATCTCCCCTCCCTCTGCCTCTCCCTCTCAAAAACTGGAATATGTACCCATGTCAAGTTGCTCACACTATGAATTTGGCTGATTGCATCTCCATGGTATAGTTTAATATACTTCTCTATTCTCTGCATTCCCTGTAATTTACTCACATTTGGAAAGGCTCTTTCAAGAGCGGTGTCGTTTTCTTCTGTCAGGTTGTGTGTGTGTGTGTGTGTGTGTGTGTGTGTGTGTGTGTGTGTGTGATGTTAGCAGCCATTAATTCTCAGTATCTAGTTTAAGGATTTCTGGCATGGGTATGTTCTATCATTCCTTCTTCATTTATTCACTGGAATAATTCTGTAAGAGAAACTCTCATCTACTCTTTAATTACTCAGTGTTACCATCTATATAGGAAAAGCAAGAAAAATGCTAGATTCCTTCCTTACATTTACCTCTGCTTTAGCCCTCTTATATGCCCATCTAGATCCTGAGGAACATGTGTCCAATTTTGTATGCCACCACACATTGGGGGAATAAACTAACACAAATTAAAGGCAATAATAAGAAGTATATTTTGAAATACATACGCAACAAATGTTTTTGATGAATTTTTTTGCACAGATACTTGGAAAGGTGATCATCTATTCTCTGCGTATTTTTAAGCTATAACATCCCATATTATTACCACCCAAGAAGATAGTATTTAATCCATTTGTATTTTTAAAACATTGTCCGGATTAACTCGTTTGCCCCTATGTACTTCTGACTTTATATTCTAACACAAAATTTTGCGGTGTAGTCATTGGAAAACCTAAAGCCTCACATGCTAATGAAATTCAGGGAACTTTGGAATTATGAATTCCCTTTTTCTTCAATTCTGTGGAATGATCCCATTAATAGCAGAAGATGGAATCCTTCCAGAGTCTATGGGCCACGGGCAGCGTGTGATAAATGATTAAAGAAGCTACCTCTGCTTCCTGAAATAGAAACAATAGAACAGGGGCACCAGTAATGAATAAAGCAAATGGCCAGGAGAAATTGCTGAATGAATAACTTCAATGTGAAATTACTGACTTCACTGGAATGCTCATTCTTTACTTTCTGGTGACTGAGAAAATATTTTTTAGACTTATAATTGTTTCTCTTTTCTTTAAAAGTGAACTACAAAGTATTGTGAGAAGAAAGCTGCAACAAGCAACGGTAGCTTTAATAATTAGGTTTCCTACTTAGCTTTCAAAACCTGTCTCATGAAGAAGTTTTATAAGTAGAAAAAGCAAACACTTTCACTGATGAATAGGTGAACCATCCTTGCCTTACTGCATTCTAATTCCTTTTAAAGCACAGAATTTAAGCATCTGAATATCATTTAACTCTTTCACAGTTGTGCAATACAGAATCCTCCAAAGAAATAGACAGTGCTCACTTTAAGGATGTGAACTGCAGCGGAAGAACACTTCCTTGGAAGTAGTGATAGAGGCTCAGAGAAAAGTAGCATTTTTTAAAGCATCAAATATATATTTTTTACCACTGCACCTAAGGAAGATGGCTTCTGCTTGTTGCCCCCCAGTGATGCCCATAACGGTCCTTTGAGATACCTCCTTGAAAACATTCTTTCTGTAACGGGATCAACATAATTAATATCTGCTACAAGTGGTTTCTAATTTTCAGGAAGTCCTGGTGAACTTTGTTCGTATGCAGTGTTCCCAATTATGATACCACTTTCATGTAGGTCTCTCAGCTTGGCTTCCATCCAGGCTGTTAGGTGAAATTAGGCCCAGAAAATCGGATTATTACATCCCAAGGGAAAGGACTGATAAGAAGCAGATGATTGCTCATCTCCTTGCTACTTGCTGGTGTTGAGGTGTTACTAGTTGCAAAGCCAATTTGTTAACAATTAGTACTCATTAGAATCATTTCCTGTTATCGATTCTAAACATTTGACAAAGCGCTTTTAGGAAATTGGACCCCAAAAAGTAGCTACACATAAGTGACGAGCAATTAAAAATCTTCAAGATCCAATGTAATTCCAAACCAGAGTCATCAGTTTCCAAGTAATTATTTTTGCTTTGGAACCCACCTGCTATCCTGTCCAGTTTAAAGATGTGCTGGAACAAGGACATACTTCTTAATTAGCAGAGGTTGTGGGTAAGTCAGAATAGGAACAAAAGGAATTTTCTTTTATTACCCGCTTTAGCTGTTTCTAGTATATCTTTAAGGGACAAAAATTGCCAGCTTGCAATACAATATATGTATTTGTGAGAGTGTGAAATTAAACGCATTACTTCTATTATCTAAACATCCAAGCTTAGTTCTTAAAAGTCTGTGTTCACCTTTGTACGTTATGAACTCTAAATATAGAATCATAAATGGAGTCATTGTGCATTACATTACAATTTAAATATTGCCAGTGTCAGCTTTCTGAAATATTATATATGACTTTAATAAAATTAGCATAAATACCATATGCATTTGAATTTTTTTTCTTAGAAAAGGCATTGTATTCATCTGATTTTTAAATATAGACCCACATGCTTTATAGTGCTACAAATTCATATTCAAGAGATATGCCTTTATTACCTAATTAAAATATTTATTATCTGTACAAGTATTATCTCTTAATACTTGCTTAAATTTTCTTTACTTAGACTAAGAAAATATGCCTTATTTCCTCTGTGGTAGGTAATGGTCTTTACACTTTTTTTTTTTTGGTAGGATCAGAATTAAAACTGAATGTTAGCCCCCATCTTCTGTTCCTTTGCCACATCACTCCCTAAATTTTCCTTTGCTTCTGTGTTTATTTTGTAAATGCAAATAATCGCTCCTCTTCATCCTCCCCTAGACTTACTAAGTGCTGAAAATATTTCTCCTCATTGTTGCAAAACGTAGAGATGTGAACTAAGTGTATTTCTGTTTCTGAATTTCTTATTCCCATATTGAAACCTTACATCAACAGAGAAATTAAGTGTATGTTCTTTTTTGAAATGCCCTATGCTCATCCCTGTATCCTTAATAAACAGAGATGGTATTGACACAAGTGAATTTTGTTTAACCACACTACATTTGCTTCTTAATTAGTGAATATTCATCTGTCATCAGCAGCAGCTATGACACCCCTCCCTGCTAACATGTTCTGTCATAAATAATCAATGAGGCACTATTAATATTCATGAGCTGGAATCTGTGTAGTCATGTGCACTGATGCAGAGACAGGGGGAGTGTTGCCATGAACTGACTGGAAACTCTGTGTGTGTATCCGCGAGTGCGAGATACTTAGGGAAAGCGAAGAGCATGCTGCTGCGCACCACCCTGGCTTGTGCTTCCTGCTAACAGCGGTTTGTCTGTGTTTCTGGGCTGAAGTGACTGATGAAAAACAGTAGTCAAGTCTGGAGGGTGATTCCCTTTCAGTTCACTTGCCTTTCAGTTCTGGGGAAATTAGAAGATTTGCTCTCTGTCTCTGCTTCTTAGAATGGGCTGCAATTTGTGCACTTTTCAGAAAAGAGAGGAACACTACAAACTGCTGTATGAAGTTTCCCAGGTGAGTGCAGGGTCTGAGACCAGCAACTAAACAAGCCAGGCTTTGTGTTTGTCTGAAAGATGGTAAATGAATTGTGGCTAGCTTTATTTTTTCCTTTCAGTAGATTTCAGGATTGAGGGCAGACTTGCTCGTTGGGGGCTTTTTATTTTGGTTTTGGGTAGCAGTTTTCAGCTTCCTTGCCACTCCCCCTTCAGATGACTTCCTGTGGGATTCTTTTTAACATTTTTTTTTTGTGTCTACTGCCAAGATGTCAGTCAAGTAAAAGGAGTAACACTGAGATCCAAGATGTCAGTCAAGTATAAGGAGTAACACTGTAATATTTTGAGACACCTCTTTCATTTTGAAATAGCGTTGACATTTGAAAATCAAATGTATCATTGGTACATTAATATTGGGATTTAATAGGTCTATGATCTCAGTTATTTTGAATAGACAGGAAAAGTTTCTTGCAAAATCTTGTTAGCCAGGGGAATTATTTGGTAATTAGGAATTTTTGCTTTGGTTTAAGAGGAAGACCTGGTGTTATATGAGGAAAAAAAAAAAAAAAATATATATATATATATATACATATATATATATATATGCGTGCCTTGGCTTAAAAAAGAGATAAAGAGATTTTCTTATCACCTGTTCTTAGATCCGTTTTGTGTGTTTTTGTATGTTTTGTGCTAGAAATTAATTTCGGGAGCTTATTACAGTATCTGTGGTCTTAGGGAAAGTGTGTAAATTCAATTGTCCTTTAGTGTATATCTGAGGGCTTTTCAGAATAAAAATAAAAACTACATCCCTAGCCTTCATAGTTTTCACAGAATTCCATTAATTCACCATTTTATCTAAACAGGTTTCCCTGGGGTGTCTGCTCAAGTCCAAATTTGTTGTTTGGCAAAATAAAGTTTATTCTTTCCTTCTCCCGGTTTGTCCCAGATGTGACACACCACTACTTTTGTTTTTAGACAGTATTGCTGATGAAAGACAACGTTTGGGATGTTGGTGGTCTGTGGGCACAGCAGTAGCCCAGTGCCCACTGCCTACTCGTTCCCTCAGATTTCCCCCTGACGTGATTCATTTCACAGTGGGCTAATTACAAAGTGGATTTGCTACACATGAAACGGCCTGCTCAGTTGCAATGTTAATGCACATTTTCATGGTAATGTGATCAGAGGCTCATTAGCCAGTTTCCAAAATGATCCTCTGCATTAATTAAATATAAAAATGACTCCTTTATCACCATAGAGAGGAAAAAGAAGATTAACATTGTTAATTACACTAGGGGCAATACCTTTTGCTTAATTTTTTTTTTTTTTTGCTACAAACTTGCAAGGATGGGCTAAAATAATGTTCATTTCCTAGATAAGCTCTCATCCACTTTGCCTCATGAAAACAGTCTCTAGGTGGAACACTTTCCTTTAGTTTGGTTTGTTGGAGTTTGAGTTCTAGTGTTGATTTTCTTTGGGTGGTGGGAGAGCAGGGGAGTGGATTAATCAATCTATTTTTTTCTCTGAATTAATAAATTGATATAAAAGTATAATATGGAGGAAGTGGTAGGTGTCATCCTCCCTGATTATAGCTAGGTTAAGCTGTTTGCATTCTGCTAAGAAATCAAGCAGGATTGCTGCATCCAGGAAGGGACTACTGTGTTTGTTGAGGAGCAAGAGTCTTTGTTGTGGATTTTTAAAATGCTTGTCTGTGAGTTTTGTCTTTAAGTGCTTCCTCAATCTTGAGAAAAATGGATAAGCCATACTCTTTAATGCCTCCACCTATACTTCTCTATATGTTTATTTTATTTTCTCTACTCCTGAGTTGTAGTACTTACGATCTTTAATAAAGGAGGTGAAAAATGAAGTATTAGCTTCCATTTAACTGGCTTTTATTAGATAAGTTAAAACCCCAGCTTAAAGGTCTTGCATGCATTTTCCAAGGGGAGCCCTCCTACAGTTTGTCCCCAGCTTTGCGTTCTATTTTATTGAGTTAATGGAATAGATAAGATATCAAAGGAAACCAGTGATAGGCTCATATAATACACTGGAGCCCGTGTGGTGCCGCAAACTAGTTTCTATTTTTATTTGGAGGAGAGGCAGCTCAGAGCACACATCAAAGTGAGCGTCTTCTTAACCAGGTGTTCAGGGGGGCACATAGCTGCCCGCATAAGAGAGGGTACTATTTACAAGAGTGACTTGAGATTGGAAGCCAGAGTATTTCTTACTGGTATATTAAAATGAATGAACTCACACAAACATTAACACCTGATTCTCCAAATCACATGTATTTATAGACTTTGTAATTCTCAGATCACTTACCTTTTTGTTTCTTTTGTTACTATCTCTTAAAAGCTAAGACAAATTAAGGTTACCAGGAGATGTGGAAATTTAAGATTAGTGGTAAATACTACACGCATGGCCATGAGCAAAATATTTATGTCTCTGTAATGGAATCATTATGATACTGGACTTTTCACATTTTCTTTCTGTATTTAGTGATCTGATAATATGGGCCAGTTTTCAGGTGTAGAACTGCAGTAAACAAAAGCAAATATGCCCACTGAAGAGTCTAGGGAAACAGAATGATGTGCTTAGGTGTGAAATGAGGTCAAGTTTAGATTTTGTTGATATTTTTTGTTCTTATAGAGAAGCTAAGACTTTCAATTGGCAGAAGAGAGGGAGTGTCATTTCAAGAAAATTATTTTCAGCTGGGGCTGGGCCAATCAGGCTCTAGTATGAACACAGATGGGAAGAATCTAGGATTTGGGTAGATCCAGTAATCACACGCAGCAATTTCCATGCATCTTTATACATCTATTAACTTTTATATGTGCCTGGGACATCGTTGTTATCTGCAGTGACTTTTTTTTTCAAAATAGGTTATTTATTAACCTCTTAAGAATTAATAAATGAGTAATTTGAACAGTGCCCTTCTAGGGACATGAACCAAATTGCCTCTTCCATATTAATCTGATCAAATAGCCCTCCTGGACCAAGAGAGCTTCAACAGCTTGTCAGTCATTTCTGAGCTAATGACAGATTTATCTCTGAGTGAGATTGTAGGATAATACCTAAATCTATTGACTTCTTAGTTTGATTTTTCATACATAAATCCAATGTAACTTTTTGAGTGATTAAATAATAGAAATTATCAATGGGGTGTTAATTGGCATTGAATAACATGTTCAAAATGTGAGCAAATATTTAAAAGCTCATACAGTTAACATGGAACTGTTTATAGGATTTCGTTAAGATCTTTTAATGTGATATGCAAGATTCTTCTCTTACTCACTTGCCAAAGTAGAGAAAATAAATTGCCTTCAGTCTCCGGAAAACCACAAGTAGATACTGTTGCATGACACAGAGTTGATTTATTCATTTGACTGTTTTGGCGCAGCTCAAAGGTCTCCCCCACAGCCTGCATCCATGAATTAGCAACATGCACTGAAACATAAGCTGCATTGAAAGTAACAATATTGACAGCCAGTGATAGTGACCCTTTACTACTAAGTACCGAGCTAAGCACTTTTTTCCTAAGCAGTGTCTTACTTAATCTTCACAAAACCCAATAAGGAGTTTTAGGATTGCTTCTCATAATTTTAAAATATGTTAAAGTGTCCTTTACCCTATATTGAGTTTCTTAAATCTCATTTACTCTAATTACTGTCCTGTATCCCTCAGAAATGTATTTTGTCACATGTTATGTAAACACAACTCATAATGTCTTCACCTCTTTGTCCAGACTTCATCCCATCCCCACATTCCTTACCACCAGGGAAGGACTCACTGCCATTGCTATCAATAAAACACAAAAACACTGAATTAAAATGGCACTTCTGTTTTCTTCATGCACACAGTGACTCTGTGGTCATTTTACTTCTGCACATTCCCCAGCGTCAATTCAAGCCTTCCCATAATCACGCTTTCTTTTATTAACTCTCTCTAATATTGTGGTAAGAACTTTCCAACTTAGAATTTGTCAGGAATGCTAGTCGACCCTGATGGCTATTACTGGAATATTTCTAGGAAGCACCAATGACTCCCAGTTCCTATAAAATAAGGTAAAACTTCTCTTATTCCAATATATTCAAGGACCTCTCGAGCCCATCCCAGGTTCTTTCCCATCTTTCTCTCCTTCCCATAATTCAATTTATAAACCCTCCAGACCAGTCTTTTTGTTTTTTTCATTAAATCATCTTTCCAGCTCAGATCCTTACAACTTAGTGCTTTCTCTTCAGCTTCAATGGAACTCGCCCTATCTCCACTATTTCCTTCCATCACTAGCTGTACAGACCCTGATTCTTTGGCTCAAATATTTTGAGTCAAGAGTTTTTTGCAATTCGTTGTTTTTTTTTTTTTAATTTTTTAATGTTTATTTTTTACAGAGAGAGAGAGACAACATGAGCGGGAAAGGGACAGAGAGAGAGGGAGACACAAAATCTGAAGCAGGCTCCAGGCTCTGAGCTGTCAGCACAGAGCCCGACACAGGGCTCAAACTCACGGACCGTGAGATCATGACCTGGGCCGAAGTCAGACGCTCAACCGACTGAGCTACCCAGGAGCCCTGCAATTCATTGATTTTTTTAAGATGTGTATCCTCCCACATTGGAAGTCGTGTAACATTTTACTTTTTTTAGGGTTCCTTTTTCATGTTCATCCATCTAATATTATAGTCAGTAATTTGTGACTGGATTGTGAGTTCCTTGAAGGCAGCTCAGGTGCTCGTCTGTCCTTTGACCTCCACCTGCCAGCAGATGCTCACTGAGGGCTGCCTCCATATCTTGCATATCCACAGCCTCTTTAGAGTAAACCACCCCACCCATAGCTCCTGGTGAAGGACCACATCACTCTGCTGTCCTCTCTCTCCCATGCTTCACAGCTAATTAAACCAGGGCCAATCACCTGGTGCGTGAAGTGGAAAGTTCCATGAGGTCGTTTCGGTCTCAAGAATATGTACAAGACAATGTACTGGTCTCAAAAACAAGCATTAGTAATGGGATGAGGATGCAAAGCGTTGCAGAGAGAGGAGGCTGGAAGCAAGTTGGGGAGCCTGGGGGTCTGTGAGGCTCAGATCTACAAGAGAATTGGAAACAAGTGAAAATAAAGCACGTGGGTCATGGCAAAGTGAACCATAAAGAATAAATAGGTCCTCAGAGTGGCCTCATTTTTTTAGTTCTAGTACAATCCTATAATAAATCCACATTTAATATATTTGAGTGAAGTGTTTGTTCCTTACAATCAGAAGAACAAATGAGGACACATCACCATAATGTCTTGCTTTTGTCACTGACCCAGCATGTGTCTTCAACTCTAGACATGCGGTTCAGTTCCATAAACTTCCAGTAAACTCTGATTGCCTGATATGTGCCAAGTTCTGATCTTTGTCATGGAATGCAAAGAAATATGTGACAGTCCTTGCTTTTGAGAAATGTACACTCTGTAGCAAAGACACAAGAGCAGAGAACTTTTGTATGATGTGATAAGTGAGGCCCTGAGTGAGCAGAGATATCACCAGACTGCTGTAGGAGTGCAAAGGTGCTCAACATGCTGGGGCTTGAGGAGTTGGGGAGGAAAAAGGAAGGAACCCAACACCCCAAAAGATGGAAGGGCAAAGAAAGTGATGATATGTGCGAATGGACTTGGAGTAGGAGACCTGCATTGTGTGTTACTCATGTCTAAAGCCGAAGGCAGGCTCCCAGGACAAGACCAAACCATAGAGAGTATCCCGTATCCTGATTTTCTGTGTGTGTGTTTGTCTTTGTTTTTAAAGGAGAGATCCCTCTGATGATAGGTAAGCGTGTGGACCTGGTCGTGGTGTGTGTCTGGGGGCAGCTGAGCTGGAGTTCAGGATGGTGTTCTCCAGCAAGACTCCAAGGGATGCCAAGGTGGGGGGCTGTTGCAGAGGGAGGTTAGTGGTAGAAAGAATGTAAAAGGGAGAGAGGAATTGAGGCCAATGAGGAGGTAAGTTCAGTAAGTTTCTGCCTTGTGAGACTGGGTAGGTGTAGCAAAATTTACCAAGAGAAGAGAGTCATGGGGAAGAGAGAGAAGGGAAGGCTGTTACATTCGTTTATGGGCTATCTGACAATGTCAGGCAGGCAGTGAATGTGCAGAATGAAAATTTGCCACATGTGTATGTGTTGGATAAGATCACCCAGAAAGATGTAAACAAACGAGGAGAAAAACAAAAAAGTGAGGACGGTTGTGAGCCCAGGACATCATATTAAGACACAGGAAAGAAGAGAAGGAGAACAAGTGAAATTGTCACAGAGGGAGAAGGAGGCAGATCAGAAAGCTGTGGGAGAAGCCAAGAGGGGAGAGTTTTAAAAAGGAGTAGCCTCCGTGCTCACACACACTAGAGTGTGTGAGAACCTCAGCGTCTTTGAATTTGAAAATTCATCGTGAGCTACCCAGGTGCCTCTTCAGGAAGGACTTGTCACCCCAGCTACTGAGAGTGCTGTCAGTGAAGCACACCAGCCGTCAGCCCCTCCAGGGACTGTCTTTGCTGCAGAGGTTCCTCACCCAAGGTTATTACCCTCCCAGGCGGCCCCCATCCCCTGACAGGCTGGTGCAAGTGTATAGCACCTGACCATTTCAGCCTAGGCTGGGTTGGTCCCAGAGACAATTCCTGCTCTGGAGCTCCCTGGAGCTGTGGCTGAGTCTGCATCCTGGTTCAGTTCTTCTGAACCCTTCTTCAGTTCAGCCCAGTCCTGCTGCCTGCTTTAGCAAACTCCTTAGCAAACGTCTGGCACACTAACTCTATCTCAGAATCGGCTTACTGGAGAACCTAACCTGGACAGACGCCAGTGATGATGATTACAGAGCATTGCAGGACAGAAATGTGGACAAAACCCAGTAAGCAGTGGGTTCAAACAAGGGTTGTACTGTACCCTCAAGAAGTTGCTCTGAGATTAGGCAGCTGATCGAAAATGGAGTTACCGCTAACATTAGAGCGCAGATTTTCTTAGCCTTTTTAGAAATGTATAAAATTACTTAAAATTGTGAATGTTAAAAATGAAAGTCATCTTTACTTTTCCTTTTAAAAGTACGGTCAATTGATTTCACATATTGAGCCATGTTATTCAGATAGTGGTGATAATATAGTGATTAAGAAATAAAACACGTACAGTGAGCTAGAATCTCCCTTTTCCAAGACTTTTGAAGAAAACCTTAGATTGTTTTTGATATGCAAAAGGCCCGATATAAAAGTAAATATTTTTAATGATTACAATTAATTTAGGTAGTTTTGATAAGGAAGTGCCTTTCCCTACTTGAAGGATCAGAATATTACATGTTGTATTGAAATGTCAACACCTAATTTCTTTATATTCTCACTACTTATTGAACTGATCTAGACCTAGGGAAAGGTCAACCATCTCTAATTGCATCTTTCTATTTACATGAAATGCTGTAGGAAAACATTTTCACTGATTCTGTATTACATGCAAGGGCACATGTTGCTGAAAACTTAGCTAATAGATATGCTGAAATGTTTAACTCTTCAACGCAATTTGCTGGTTAAGTAGGATAATCTGATGAGCAAATCCTTTAATTTCAATTTTTGTTGGAAATATTTCTAAAATATGTGATCTTATTTACATAATTAACATATGCACGTTTGTTACTCATTTCCAATCATGGTAGACAGTAACAAACGAACCACATATCTTTAGCAAACAGTGGTTCCTGAACTTTACTAGAAGAACTGTTCCTGAAGATTGACAGTGAAAAATCCTTCTACAACAACCAATCACTGTCCAGTACATTCATTTTGTATAAGTGGATTTTTATATATTGAATTTTCACAGGTCATTTTTAGTAGGTATTCAATTAATCTGATTAAGTTATTAAGAAAAGCCCAAAAATTAAATCACTAGGTACTTGAGAAGAGGCTCTGAATTATGGTTCTGTGCAGGATCCCTATCTTGGAAACATTGATGATTCTTGGAGAAAAGGTGAGCAGGATGCCCAGAACAGGCTCTACCTCAAATACCTAATCTTTCGTAGACACTGTTTCCTCCATCATTCATTCTAGGGCTTGCGCTATAAGAATTTTAGGTGTTACTCTTAATAAATGTCTTCCAGTGGTTCATGAGGATTTAGGTACCACTGGATGGTAATTTTGTCTTCAGATTTAGAATCCTAGATAATTCAAGTGCAGCTGTGATTTTCATATTTAAATGCAACATTTTCAGAGTCATCGATATAACCTGCCCCGTCTCCGTCTCCCTTCCAGCTGTATTCATATCTTCTTTCTTACTTCGATCAATCTCAATGTGGAATAACAGCTTTAAAAGGGTTATTATGAAAAGTTCATTGTTTCCTTCAACAAAAAGCTTGAAAGGTAGCAGCCCCATATTCTCCTGTGTTTCAGCATATAACATCTAATTGCTAATTTGTGCCATTCTGTAACAAGCTGTAAATCTTGCTTTATGGTTGTTTGGGTCCTAGTGAAGCGTTCCCCCCCAACACACTCTTCTGCTTTATGTAGCTTTTTAGAAATACCGTAGAATTTTTTTTTAAGAAACTTTCTCTCATCTCAGTGGAAATTAGATTTTTCTGAACTAACCTCTCACTTCCAAGCCTCTTAAGCATCTGTTTCAGGTAACTTTATTAAACAAAACAACTCTTTCAAGGGTAGTATGTGAACAAAGAGAATTTCTAAAATACTTAGTGTGGTTTTAAAAATAATAAGTCTAGAGATGAAAGACCACTGTTGTAATCAGTGATAGTAATTTTTCCTATAATTGAATCATGGTAGGATTCAGATACTAATATTTTTTTTTAAAGTAAAGGAAAGTTTGGAAAAGAATATCTCTCGTTGAATAAGCACAAATAATTACTCTGTACCTACTTTGTGCTCAAAGCACAAATATTAGAAAACAAATGTGGAAATGCATGACCTTAACACAGTGGACATTGCAGAGGAAGGACAGTTCTGTAAGGTACTTACCCCTAGGTAAGGATAACCTAGGGGTCTTCACGAAACAGCTTAACAAAGGTTCTTATTTCAAATGACCTAGGCTAGCAAAGTTCGTTTTTCAATTCAGCATAATTATCATATATCCATTCAGTCAAAGTTAGTGTGTTAAGGATGTACTGTAAAATCAAAGTCACAGAATATGACTAATAGGACATATTGGTGGGGGCCATGGGGGGGGGAGGGGAAGAGTAGCCTGACTAACCAGGATATGGGATGAGGATAATTGAGTGTCTTGATCTCCAAACAAAAATGAGTGACCTTGGTGCCATCATCACTGCAGGGCATTACACACCCTAAGGATACAAGCCAATAGAGTCTCTGAATCAACTTAAATAATAGAATATGTGTAAATACTGTTTGCTTGGCACTTTATTTAAAAGAACGCAGCCACGATTTTACTTGGAGTATGGAATTCACCTCCCCCCCCCCAAAAAAAAACCAAAAAAAAAAAAAAAAAAACGAAAAGCAGAAACAGACCCACAAATACAGAGAACAAACTGCTGGTTGCCAGAGGGGAGGGGTGGGGGATGGGCAGAGTGCGTGAAAGGGAGAGGGAGATACAGGCTTCCAGTTGTGGAATGAATAGGCGCCATGATAAAAGGTATGGTATAGGGAGTATAGTCAAAAGTATTGTAATAGTGTTGCATGGTCGCTACACTTGCAGTGAGCATAGCATGAAGAGGAGACTTGTGAAATCACTATGCTGTCTACTTGAAATGAATGTAACACTGCATGTGTCAACTATACCTGAATAAAAACAAGTTCATATATAACATCACAGTTGTTTGCAGATATCTAGAAATATTGTTGACACTCAATGTGACTTAGAAATTTGAGTAATTCTTAAGACTTGCTATTTAAGCTGTTAATTTAAAAGCTCACATGTAATTTTTAAATATTTTAAAAAACATCTCATTGTAATCAGAAAAAGCACAGCCATGTTGAGTTGATGCACAGTGGACAGATGTTGCCACTCATTCCCTAAGTATGTTTCCTTAGTGACTCATATTTATGTTTGAAGTTGGTTTTGCCTTTGCAATTGAATCTTGGTGTTAAGACAACATGAAAAATAGCGAAAATGTTTTACTCTGTTGGCACATGGGGTGTTACTGTTCGATGGGTGTACGCTAAATACCAAGCACAATGTGGTAAATAGGAGAGGCGCTGTGCATAGACACAAGAACATAGGCTTTGGAATCAAGGAATAACAGCACTTAACTTCCTCTCTGAGTTAGTAGTTATATAACCTCCTTGAACCTTTGTTTAATTGATTAGTGTCAACCTCGAAGTGTGCTGTTGAGGATTAAATGAGATCATATATTCAAAGGGCATAACCTGTTACATGGAGGCCATAAATGGTAACTTTTGAGATTATGATCTCATTTCAGTCCAACAATAACCTTGTGAAATATATAACATCGTCCCTATTTTACAAATGAGAAAACTGAAGCACAAAGTAATGAAGTGACAAATGCATACTGTCAGCAAGTGGAATACATGGAATTCAAATCAGGATCTGCCTAATGCCAAAGTCCATGTTCATTTTATTATAAATATCAAATATCTCTCCCTTTGAGCTTTCTATATTTATCCACTAAACTGATCCACAACTACCAAGCACCTCACACAGAGTAGTCTTACAATAAATATCTGATAAAAGAAGAAGGAAGAAGTGGAAGAGAGGGAAGAAAGGAAGAAGAAAGAAAGGGAAATAATAGATACTATTTATATTTCACTTTGCAAGGTCTCCAGAGATGGTCTTTTTATTATAAGGAGGAGAAACAAGCCCTCTTTACTTCTTCTTTCCCCACTTAAATCAAATTATCTCACCTATGAGAGCCCATCAGTATGGGAAAGTGGCTTTTCACTCCACTTATGAGCGCTTGAAAGTCTTGCCCCATTTTTCCATAAATCTGTGCCTGTCGTGAAAAATCTTTGTCAATCCGCTTTCTCTTCATACTGGCCTAACAGTCCAAATTTTAGCCAAATGAAAGTATAATTTCTAATATGAAAACAATGTGGTTTTTTCCCATCTCTTTGCCTTTCCACACAATGTCCTTTTTGCCTAGAGCACTTTTCACATCCCCATACACATGTAAAAACCTTAATCCCTTGTGGCTCCAGTCGAGGTTTGCTCTCTGGGATGTCCTCTATGAACCCAAGATAAGGTAAGTCAGTCTTCATAATGCTCTTATTCAATGGTGCTTCACAATTTGAAACACGGTCAAATGCTTCTGGGTGTACATTTAGTTTTTCTGCATCTCCAGATTCTACCATATCCTGCAGTGCCTGGTTCAGAGCAGGTATTTAATGCAAATTGAGTCAAGGAAGAAGAAAATAAGCTGGGGGTGAGGGGACTTGGGAGGGGGGCATAGCTACAACTGCATTCACAAAACAAATCTCAATTTATTGTTGCCTCCATTATTCATTGAGTTCTCTTTGAAAACAAGATAATTCAAGAGACTACATGTTCCTTATTTTGATTTTGAAGATGTCATCTATTTTAAGGTATTGTTAATTGCAAGGCTCATCATCAAATTTATGAACAGCTGGGGGCAAGGCAGGGTTGACAAGTTACCACCTTTAATATGCATATGCAAGCTGCATCCCAGATTCAGAAATAAGATATTGGAGAAAACTTTGTACCTGGTTATTGCTTTTCTGAAAGCAAGCACTCTTGGCCCTTCCTACACCCCTACTGTGCTCCCATTCTGTGATTCCTCCTCCCAACTGAAGATTTTATCACCCAAGTAGACCCAGTATATGAGGTTCTTATCTCGAAGTCTCCAGTCATGATGGATAATGACAGAATTTTCATTTCTCAACTGTCAAGCCAGCCTATAAACCTAACTGTTGTTGCTTCCTAGAATTTCCCCATCATTCTTTAGCTCACTAAGTTGTAGCCCTCCTCAAAGCTGTCTGGGAAGTCGGTTCCCATCTTCCCAGAATCCCTGAACTTGATTGAGTAGGCCCCCCCTCTTTTGTCTTCCCAAGGTACCCAGTGCTTACCTCTGTCAGAACATGTACTGAATAATATTATTTTTTAGTTTACTTGCTTATGACTTTCACTGGTCTCTGAATCTCTCTGGTATGCAAAAACCCCATCTTCAGTCTAACCCAGAGCCTATATAGGTGTTTCTTGAATAAAAGTTGAATCGCTAAATGCTAAGTGAATTCTGTGTCCAGGGTAATATTCGGAAGGCTACATAAAAGCTGAGTAAGGTGGACTCTCTGCCCTCAGGATGTTTACTGTCCAACAGGCTTTAGTAATACACTTATTTGCAAATAGCTGTACTGTGAGGAGCAGTGTTAGTGGAGAGAGTGGCATGAAATATCACGAGATGTCATAGTGATAATGATTTTCTGCAACAGAGGAAAATTAAAGTATTTAAAATAGAGTGTTTTATATACATTATAGAAAGCAAAACAGTGTTATGTGTGCGATCAAATGAATTGGTTATTGAGTAACTGTCATGTTTTCTTAATTTTCTGCCTTCTATGTTGTAAAACTGAATTAGGTATTTTATGTGAAAATGGCTGAACACATACTTATTTTTATTCTACATGATTTATATCCATCATCGAAATAGTAAAGTATGGCAAAATTGTTAAATTATGCATTTTACATATGTTCCTTCTTAGTATAAAACGAATTCAAGGTGATGATTATAAGATATACTGGAAAATGCCTGAATTTCCCCTGATGATGATGTTTTTGGGTTTCATAACTACTGTAACACTAAAATGAAAATTTCTCGAAGTGCAGATAATCCCAATTAAGGTCATATAAAGCAAGGAGTAGTCTAAGAAAAACATAAAAATAAAAACATAAAAAGCATTTTTACAACTTTCATCTCTAAATAAAACCTAGTCCATTCAATAATATGCTAAAAATGTTTTTCAAATTATTCATAAAACATATTTATACTCATTATTTGTTATTACTTACAAAAAGTATGATGTTCTTTGAGCCATGAGGAATATAATGAGAGTAAAGATACCCCCCACCACCATATACCCAGTATCAGTGAAGCTTTCCAAGGAACTATCTAACTCAGTGACCCACAGAAAATTTGAGATAGAAAACTCAGAGAGGGTAGAAGTTAAGTTTTTGAATATCAAAAAGCTCTTTTTAAACAAAGAGTGATTTCCTATTCCCATAAAAATTACTTCTGAACCATGAAAGAAATGCCCAGGCATATTCTGTGTCAGACTAGAAACTTATCCAGGTTCTAGGGTAACCTGAAAAGGGAGGCAGGAAGTGAGGATATTTTTACCATCTTGCTTATGAAGGCCATTTAAGACTTATCTATAAGCTGGTGTCTCTCTACCTGAGGGTCAATTATTCAACCTTCAAGAATTTGTAAAAATTAAGTAAAAAATGTGAAAGCTTTTCAGAATTGCACCCTATTGTATTTTTTTTTTTGGATTTTATTTTTTTTCAATATATGAAATTTATTGTCAAATTGGTTTCCATACAACACCCAGTGCTCATCCCAAAAGGTGCCCTCTTCAATACCCATCACCCACCCTCCCCTCCCTCCCACCCCCCATCAACCCTCAGTTTGTTCTCAGTTTTTAAGAGTCTCTTATGTTTTGGCTCTCTCCCACTCTAACCTCTTTTTTTTTTTCTTCCTCTCCTCCATGGGTTTCTGTTAAGTTTCTCAGGATCCACATAAGAGTGAAAACATATGGTATCTGTCTTTCTCTGTATGGCTTCTTTCACTTAGCATCATACTCTCCAGTTCCATCCACGTTGCTACAAAGGGCCATATTTCGTTCTTTCTCATTGCCATGTAGTACTCCATTGTGTATATAAACCACAATTTCTTTATCCATTCATCAGTTGATGGACATTTAGGCTCTTTCCATAATTTGGCTATCGTTGAGAGTGCTGCTATAAACATTGGGGTACAAGTGCCCCTAAGCATCAGCACTCCTGTATCCCTTGGGTAAATTCCTAGCAGTGCTATTGCTGGGTCATAGGGTAGGTCTATTTTTAATTTTCTGAGGAACCTCCACACTATTTTCCAGAGTGGCTGCACCAATTTGCATTCCCACCAACAGTGCACCCTATTGTATTTAGTGCAGTCAGTAGAATTGAGAGAAAGGGAGACAGTGACAGTGTTCCATTCAATATAGTCCTCTTTTGCTGGATGTGAAATTTAGACTAAAATGTCTTAGAAAGATCTCCTGAATTGGTATAGACTAGATGGCTGAAATTAGTCTTTTCCATTTCCACCTTTTGAAATATAATGTCACCAGTAAGTACCAGTAACCTCGGCAAATGTATAAAAATTCCAGATTCATTTGTATAATGTTCAGGTACACAGTAGATGATTCACGGATATATTTAAGTGGAGTCTGTGGCTATCAATTCAGTTTCAGGTTTGTGGGATCCATTTGGATATGAACCATTCGAAAAAGTTGTTAAAACTGCATTAAATATTAATATAAAGAAGTGGCCTCACACATATTTTATATTGTCACTCCAGGCTCTTGAAAGCAAAGTAACGAGGTTCTAGACTTCAGGAAGATGAAATTGTGGTTTCATAACTGATTAAAAACAATAGTGATAAAAGCATTTAAAGCAAAGGCTATAGATAAATAGCCTCACCAGCAATTTCCACATGAGATCACATTCATGAAATGATCTTCTTGATGGATTATCATTTTCTGACTGAGTCATTGACACCTTGTCTGTGACTGATGGACATGGCCTGTTGGTGTCATTGAATGCATCCGACAACAATATTATCAATGTGCTAATGATGGCTCCCTAGGGCTCTCCTCTTCTTCCTCCCACGATAAATACCTGGTTCTCACCTTGCACAACAACCAGAAAATCATTTGAAAACTGGCCTCTCACTTTGAAGTTTGCTTTGATGGCTTTGAAGTATTCACAGCTTTCCAGCCAGTATTATCTGTGTTTCATAGATCACAGAAAATCCTGAGAGAGGAAAAAAAAAACACATTAATTTGAGATGTCGAATCTTCTGTTGATATTTTTCAAATAGGTTTAGTTTCCTTTTTTAATATCCTGTTATAAATTATTGCTTTTAGGAGGTGCATAGGAAACAAACAGCCAACAGGACCTTAGGGAGCTATCTACTTACATTTTATTAATAATATCATAGTATTCATAAGTGGGGACCAATGGGTGGTCATATGATGCCAAAGGTTGCCTTGAATTCCACCAAAAGGAAACCGGCAAGACAAACAAATTGTACCTCAGCCCCTGAATCTGTTAATACAGTTGACTAGTTGCTGGGTTACATGAGGATATAGAGGCCCACTGGAATCAAACTACATTTAAATTATTAAGTGTAATATGTTCTAAATTTTAAGTTATACAAAAAAAAAACCATCTTTTTATGCCAGTCCTAACAAAGTAATAGTATGTGACTTACCGTTTGTGGACCTGAATATCCGTAGTCCTCTCATTCAGCCCAGTGTTTAAATTATCTTAATTCTCTGCAAAGAAAAACAGCTCTTTGGTCATATATATTGTCTTAGGTTATGTGGCCTGGGAAAGAGGTTCTGAGAGAGAGATTTGCATGTGAGATTCTGGGAGTTAGTTGTCTTGGGATCAACACCTGTGTGGAAGTGAAGGCAGAGGAAAAGTAGGCTGATGATAGTCTCAACAGAGATCAGAGCTGATCACAGGGAGAGCCGGGAAGCTGGGATGGCCCTTCGGAGTTGTGCTAGAGTGAGGCAAAACAGTCATGCCTTCTTTGTACTCCTGCGGTGGTCTCTGTCTTTGGATGTGGGGGGCAAGTGTAGTTTTTGCACAAGATGAACTGCCTTTGGCTGAGGGCAGTTCCCAGAGCAGGACAAACCTGCGACCATGGCTGCAGACCCGGTGTCACCAAGGGGCTGGGAGAGTGAGTGCCCCGGTCTTGAAGGGGCGTTACAGCAAGCCTCCACTGCATACACCAATTCATCTTGTGATATGTGGACATAATTTCTGGGCTACAATAAAACTCTGTTTTCAAAGGAATTTTAATCACTTTTAAGACAAGGTCAGGTTCCTTAAGCTTAGATTGTTCTCTTTATGCACTTTGTTGCTAGATTAAATCATTTTCTGGAATTAAGAGTGTCATTGAAACATATTTTGAGGATGTGACTTTGAAAGTCTGACCTATGGAAATGTGATAAATTGTGTCTGGAGATTGATTTTGCTGAGTGCTAATATCAAATCATGTAGCAACATAGTTTCACTTACTAAATATTGCCCAGGCCATATTGTTGAACTCTGTGCTGCCACGGTCACCTCATCAGGATGTTTTCTGTCCTGTGACTAGTGGCTTCAAATGTACTCATCCATCTTCTTGTCCCATTACATTTCGTGTGACTGATGTTCTGTACCCATTAAAATTGATGGAAAAGAACAAAGAGAAGAAAAATGTGCCCTTCAATTGATTACTTCTCTGAAAGAACAAATGAGAATTCTCTAGTACCAACAAGAGATTTAGAGTAGTGGGTTTCCCCCATTTATTAAGTGCTTTAATTAGCTAGGTTTACTAAACAGAGTCTCCTATTTATAAGAGCCCATTATTCAGCATGCTTTAAAATGCGACCTCCTTCCGAAATGTTTGATCTTTATAAGATGAACTTAATAGCCAAAATATCATTTATAGTCAGGAGTTATTTTGGTGAATTCTCAGTACTAGAATCAATTAGGTCAGATGCCTTCCATGTCAGATTTTTTTTTCCTTCTAATAAGCTATCATAATGGCTCATTTTGTGTTCTGTGATAGCCAATAATTAAATTGATCATTTTTGTAAACTGAAGCCAAAACCATAGTGATTTTGGAAGGCCCAATCTTTTTAGGTTTTTCTTGGATCTATTGAATGTTATCTTGGTGTTCAACAAATTGCAGAACAGCAAAATATTTCTGCAGTGCTCACAAAACATTTGTTTAATTACAATATTTAATGTGCAGAGAAGGGGAAACCTGCCCATTAGCAGCTACCAGGCTTTGGCCTCTATGCCTCATTCCCCATCATGTTCCTATGTTTGAGTTGGAGGAAGTGGTGTAGACTTACTTCTTAAGAGGCAGCAGACTTTCACATTCTTTAAATAAAATTACAAGTGAAATAAATTTGTTGACCAAATAATATGAAACAAATTATGCTAGAAGTCCCTTGAGAGACTCTTACTGCCCACAGATCTAGGGAGTAATTTGGGAGCGATGGTCCTATTAGAGATAGTAAAGTGGAAAAACATTCTTCCATATTGACCTTGGTCACAAGACTGGCAGGAGCAATTCCGGGATTTTGACCATAGGATATATCTGTGAACAGCTGTCACATTGGATGCGGCCTCGCTGATCTACATCTTTAACAATGTTAATTATCATGTGCTATGCAGATAGTTGGACCAACTGTGGAGCAAATGGAGCTGATCAGGACTGCAGTCACATCCTTCCATTTATGTAAACTATGGTCTTGACAAACAATATCCAATAGAAATTTCTATGTTGATGGAAGTGTTCTATATCTGTGTTGTTGAGAACAGTAGCCACTAGTCACGTGGGTATTAAGTGGTTAAAATGTGGCTAGTGCAACTGAGGAAATGAATTTCTGATTTTACTAATTTTACCTAATTTAAGTTTCAGTAGTCCCTTATAGCTAGTGGTTACTGTGTTAGATAGTCCAGGTCTAGAAATTCCTAAAGAATCATACCCATTTTTACTCTATGCTAGCATTTGTTATATCCTTCTGTGGATTTCTCTTGAAGGAGGTATTTTGTTAAAATATGAAATACTTCTTTAAGAACTGAAATAAAATATAAGTTCAGAAAACAAGCTTTAAAAACTATCAATTGCATGGAATCATTTACAAAGAGGAGTCTTAGAAACTAGAACATGCAAGGAACCCCTTTACATAAAAGTATTCTGTAAATACTCTTGACAGTAAATTTCACAGGAAAAAAAAAAACAGTTCTGCCATTTTGTAACTTACAGATCTTGAAAGCCTGAAATCTGGGTCACTATACTGTAGCAGTGGGAATAAAGAATGAATTCATTTTCATCCAAATACAAAAGAATTGCATTTCTAGACCTCAGAAAATTGTAATCAATTGGGGCATTCCGAGAGAAACAGTTCCTTTTCAAATGTAACAGCAAAAATAAATAAAATAATAAAATGATGTTAATAACAGTATAATTAGGGAAGCAGTTTTTACTGAACTGCCTTTCACATTCTTCCCCAATCTTAGGATTCTGCCCATAAATAACAAATATTAATCTGAGAAATACTTATGAAGTGCTATTTCTTCAAAGCCCTTATTACTCCATTTAGGTTCTAATAATATTTCATTATTTTTCTATTTTTTTTTGTTTATTTTTATTTTTACTTTTTTGAGATAGAGACAGAGCATGAGCAGGGGAGGGGCAGAGAGAGAGGGAGACACAGAATCTGAAGCAGGCTCCAGGCTCTAAGCTGCCAGCACAGAGCCCAACACAGGACTCAGACTCAGGAACTACAAGAACATGACCTGAGCCAAAGTGGGACGTTTAAACGACTGAGTCACCCGGATGCCCCTCTAATAATATTTTCTATTGTGTGATTATTAATTTGTGCATATTCAGTATTTATCCCAATATATATGCAACTCAGACTCACCATTCAATAGTAAACCCATCTCCTTTGGATATAAATTGTACTCTTTTTCACTGGTAAACGGATCATAAGGCATTCATTCCCTTCAAATCCTAATTTGTGAGTCATCATCTTTTCATCTGTGCCCTTCATCCTGTTCTCCCAGCCATTACCTCCAAACTGTCAAATTCTGGATTTTTCCTCTGCAGTATTTCTTTTACTTCCATCCCCTCTTTCCTTTGCTACCAATCTTCTGGATTCATTGAACCCATGTTTTCTTTCCACTCCTAGCCTACCCCTTGCTTCTGGTCACTCTACTTGAAGCCATCTTCCACCCTGCTGCCAGTACGTTGTCCTTCTGGCTCCTTTGCTACAAAGTCTCTAGTGACAGATTTCCCACTGTCTGCAGGACAAGGTCCACCACCTATCTTAGAAAATACTGAATCCTGGGGTGCCTGGGTGGCTCAGTCGGTTGAGCGTCTGACTTCAGCTCAGGTCACGATCTCGCAGTCCGTGAGTTCGAGCCCCGCGTCAGGCTCTGGGCTGATGGCTCAGAGCCTGGAGCCTGCTTCCGATTCTGTGTCTCCCTCTCTCTCTGCCCCTCCCCCGTTCATGCTCTGTCTCTCTCTGTCTCAAAAATAAATAAATGTTAAAAAAAAAAAAAAAGAAAGAAAATACTGAATCCTTAAAGCTCTGCACATTCGCCTCAGTTGGAACAAGACTCTTTCTTCCCTATGTTAGTTGACTGTATTCTTTTCAGGATTTTAGAGACTGCAAAACATTTTCAAAACCCCAACCCCCATGGTTTTTACTTTCCCAGAAATTCTGTGATATAAATAGGACAGGCAAAATCGGGTCCCCATTTTGTAAAAAAGGAAACCAGCTGAGGTTAGAGAGGTGAGAGAGAATAACCTGAGATTACAAAGCCAGTAAGTGGCCAGTAAGCCAATTTCTGGATTCATTCCATATCAACAAAACAAATGTTTCAGTAAATATAATAATACCCCCAGTGCCTAGAAGAGTTGCCTGGCATAAGTGTAAAAAAACAAATGTTGATTGAGTGAATGAATGAGAGAGTGAATGAATGAAGATACCTGGCTGAAGGCCTTTGAATATGATGACTCATGTTTGGACTGGATTAACTAGACAGTGAGCAGTCACTGGATCAGGTGAGCAGGAAGGGTACAGACAAATTTGAGAGGACAATTAGGAAGGTGTACAGAAGTGAGGAGGTACGTGCTTCAGATAGTAGGACAGTAGGACAGTGGGACCCAAGGGAAGAGAAGAAAATGAGAGAAATTTTGGAGGTAAGAATTATTACTGGAAGGTATTGTGCTGAGTGAAATAAGCCAGTCAGAGAGGGACAGATATGATATGTTTCCACTCATATGTGGGTTTTGAGAAACTTAACAGAAGACCATGGGGGAAGGAAAGGGAAGGGAGAAAAAATAGGTACAAACAGAGAGAGAGAGGCAAACCACAAGAGACTTTGAAGTACAGAGAACAAACTGAGGGTGGATGGAGGAGTGGGTGAAAGGGGAAAGTGGGTGATGGACATTGAGAACGGCACTTGTTGGGATGAGCACTGGGTGTTGTATGTAAGCCAACTTGATAATAAATTATGTTAAAAACAAAAAGAATTATTACTTCTTGACACTAATTGACACTTCTTGAGGACCAAAGTTGAAGGCAGGGTTGAACCTCCAGTCATGGTGTGTGGCCGAGGCTGGTGCCCATTCCAGAAAGTGATAAACCTGTAGGAGGAGTTGTCTCCCTTGAATACAGATGAGCCTTTATCTGTGCTGAGCCCTTTGGCATTTGATTATACGATATATGGTCTCATTCTCTTTATTGGATCCGTGTCTAATTATTCACATGCAAGAATGTTGTTTTCCTTTATCTTTTAATTCTCTTTTGTTCCCATGGCACCTAGTCCACTGCCAGGCAAAAGGTAGACCCTCCAAGTAGGGTGGAAATTGATTAATTTGAATATAATATAGACAGTATGTAATTGAATTATACTGCATCTTTTATGAAAAATTTAACTTAGGCACAAGTTGTACAACTGCAATTACTCTATTTTTCAGAAAAACAGCTCATCTCAAAAGTACTGGCTGCATTTTTCCCAAATGCATTTTGCTACTGATGCTTTTAAAAGTAGAATAGAGGGGTGCCTGGGTGTCTCAATCAGTTAAGCATCTGACTCTTGGTATAGGCTCAGGTCATGATCTCACAGTTTTGTGAGATTGAGCTCATGACAGGCTCTGTGCTATGAGCACAGAGCCTGCTTGGGATTCTCTCTCTCTTCCTCTGTCTCTGCCCCTCCCCCACTCAGGCTGTCTCTGTCTCTTTCAAAAATAAATAAATAAACTTTAAAAAAAAAAGTAGAAGTAATTCTGCAGAGAGGAAAAGTTGCTTGAATTTTGAAGACTTTTTTTTCCCAAGTTTCGAGGGAATACTAAGTTAAATATTGAAACTTTCTCTAGCTTTATAACAAAAAACCTTTCAAGTCATGGGGCAATGGATAATCTCTTTCTCCCCCTGTTTTAAGTTACAATAAAATAAAATGGCTGGACTACTGTATATATTTGAATCATGTGATTATAACTACAACCCCTAGGGAACTAAGACTGTATCCATCAATGCTCTTTTTCCTTGTACCAACATCAAAAGCATGGCCTATGGTCAAATGGAGCTCTTCTAAATAATTGGAGGCATCAGGGACTTAATGGTAATGAGTAGGAAATTAACCTGGTGGTTGATAGTGACCACCCAATTAAATTCAACCCAGATTTTGAGTGCATTCTAGGTGCAAGACTGTTAATATAGTGGGCTCCAGAGGTAAATAAGACAGGAGGACCTGGACCCTCTGGGGGCTTCACATTCTTAAGATAAGTCATTATAGTGAGACAAAATGCAACTGATGGCCAGGAAAAGGAGAGAAATTGTAACTCTGGGTTCCACACCAAAATGCAAAAACAAAACCTCATGTAGAACATGCCATTCATGCTGAACATTAAGCAACCAGATGGGGGTGCAGCATTCTGGCCATAAAGACAGTGAAAAGAAGGATCAGAATTTGGGGAATCTAAAGTGTGTGAGTCTGGTATGGGACTTTGGGGAGGGCAAGAGGAGTAAGTCACCAAAAAGTAAGACAGAAGCAGATTGTGGGAGATTATGGTGGCAGCCAGAAGAGAGTGAGTTTTCTTTTATATGTAGTTAGAAATGTTCATGGGGCACCTGGGTGTCTCAGTAAGTGAAGCATGTGACTTCAGTTCAGGTCATGATCTCACTGCACATCTCACTGGGAGTTCAAGCCTTGCATCAAGCTCTGTACTAACAGCGAATAACCTGGAGCCTGCTTCAGATTCTGTGTCTCCCTGTCTCTCTCTGCCCCTCCCCTGCTCATGCTCTCACTCTCTCAAATACACATTAAAAATAAACAAAAAAACCACGTTCACATGAGTTTGGTTTTTTGAGAAAGGGGTGGCAAGATCAGATCTATGGCTGGTTAAAACGAGTGAAAGTTACTATTAGCAAGGTAGTTGTGATATTTGCATTATTTTTAAGGAACAGAACCATTTTTTTCCCAAATATGAAATAGGAGCTTTAACGCATAAGACAGAGTTGCCTGGCTGAGTCTGGGATGTTGAGGAGAGTGGACTGAGCTGGTGTTCAGGTGGCCCCTGAGGCTCCTATGGGGGGCAATGAGTAGGACACCAGAAGGTAACAGAAAAATCAAGAGAACTGAGAATAGGGGAGAGGACTGCCTTGGAACGGGTGGCTATGAGAGGGAGTCAGGCCAGAGCGTTGTGATTTGGTAACTGATTCCAATGGAGGAAATTAGGGAGAGAAAGGAGACGGAGAAGTTTCTGATGGAAACGACTGTGGAGAGGGCAATGGCACTAAGATTGGAAATACAGGACACAGAAGAGCAAGTGTTGAGGAATAAGGAAGAATTGGGCACAGTGACTGAGGTTTAAGGGTTTGTAGAACACTGGGTGTCAAAAATTCAGACAAAGATTGGCAGCTTAGCTCACTGATTTGAAGGTGCTGAATATCTGATTGCCCAAAATCATGTCAGCACAGTCCAGGTTTAAGTAAGGTGATTTGTTTGTATTTATTACTTTTTTTTTGTATATATTGGAGCTTTGTTAACCTGCTTTTTTATACCAACATTTCAAAACAACTTGAGAAGGTATAGAGGAGAGGCTTGACACCTGGCATATGATCCAGGCTGATGTAACAAATGTTAAAATGTGTTTTCATGGGCAAGTTAAAAATGTGCAGCTTAGAGAGTAGTTGAAACTCCATATGCCTCTTTTGGCCAACACCATAATGCAGCTTGCAGAAATATAAAAGAACATTCAGAAATTGGAAGCATGCCTTTGTCTAAAATCTGGCCATATTTAAGCCTTCCTACATACCACAACCTTTCAATTAGCCATTACCAGACTTAAGTACACAGGCATTTAGCTGGTGGTGGATTATTCATCCTGTCTATAGCTAAATCAGTTTCCAGAGCCAAAGAGATGCAATGTTTCTAATAGCCTTTATAAGCAGACTTATATACCCCAAGATTCTGTTATTTCAGAAGCTCTTATGAACAATAAGGCTGTAAATTGTGAATGCTTATTAGGCACTATAAATCATTTTGCATTGCAATAAACATCAATTAAGTGTACTTCACATGCCATAATGCAGGGACCAGATTGATTCTGTAGATAGAACAGCTCAGCGTTACCTACATTCAGGGGTGTAGAAAACGAATAGCCATTAAATTAACATTAGCTTCAGAAAAATGAAAACTTCTGGGACAATCGCAGTTTCACTGTTTTGACTGAAGGGGGAAAAATGACCTTTGTTCCAAGAGATGTGACTTGAACAATGCTATTTTGCATGAAATTGAGAAATTGCATACATTCCCAACCTGACAGATAATATGTGTGAGATCTTAGTTCTGCTTCATTAGGCTCTTGTGAATGACTGGTGGATTTTCTCTATTTATACATTTTTCTGTCAGGATATCATAAACATAACCTGCCTAGCGCATGTTTTTACTGTCGCCTTTTAATTTATATATTGGTTGTAGCTTTGACAAAGAGTTTATTCTTCAATTGAATAAGTATGCTTCTTTCTAAATATTTAGGTAGGTATTAGGACTAGATAAAAGTAGACACTCACTACTTTTTATAATGTTACATGTTAAATATATAGTCTTTAAAAGTTCTGAGGCACCTGGGTGGCTCAGTCGGTTTAGCGTCCAACTTTGGCTCAGGTCATGATCTCGCAGTTCATGGGTTTGAGCCCCATGTCGGGCTCCGTACTGACAGCTCAGAACCTGGAGCCTGCTTCAGATTCTGTGTCTCCCTCTTCTCTCTATCCCTCCCCTGCTCGCACTCAGTGTCTCTCTCTCTCTCTCAAAAATAAATAAAAACATTAAAAACTTAAAAATAAATGAATAAATAAAAACTTGTAAGTTTTCAGTGAGTGAAAATAAACATATTTAATTGGTTTCAAACTTTCTAATGCATAAATTTTAATATGCTGGAAATAAAGCTTAACAGAGAGGCATTTCCTAAATAAAACTTTCTTCTTGTTCAGTTTGACCAAAGCCATCTGGAGAAGGTGAATTATTCACAAATGAATTCACCTGGATTTTATTTAGAGAAAAATAATTGAAACAAGTTGTCTACACTAGTCTTCTTAAAGTGTACTTGAATACATTTTTTAAATATCCAAATGTGTCTTAGAAATTGTGTAGTATTTTGAAGTAACTTGTTACTAATACTTGTATAAATGTGTGTTGGGGTGGGGGTGGGGAAGAGGAAGGGAGAGAGGGATTCTGTAACTGTACTGTTGCTCCCTTGTATCTGCTGTGCTTTCTTGAGTAGGCAAAACAAGTGTAGGGGCGTCTGGGTGGCTCAGTCAGTTAAATGTTCAACTTCGGCTCAGGTCATGATCCCATGGTTCGTGGGTCCGAGCCCCACATCAGGCTCTGTGCTGACATCTCAGAGCCTGAAGCTGTTTCAGATTCTGTCTCCGTCTCTCTCTGTCCCTCCCCTGCTCGTGCTCTGTCTGTTTCTCTCTCTCTCTCTCAAAAATAAATACATGTTAAAATTAAAAAAAAAAAAAAAGGAAAGACAAGAGTAGAGTTATGCCTTGCTGTAAAATGCACATATAACCTAGATGCATGGGTTCATGGAGATGTGCCTGTCTGTTATTAGTAGACACCTCCATGTTGCTGGCCTGAGGAACAACAAAGTGGATCTGGTGGGTTCATTGGAGCTTCAGATTGTTCAGCTCAATTCCTTCCTCTACGGGGGACTCTACTCCTTCTGTGACTGTCCTTCTCAGGCACAACTATGTAACATCTCCTGTGTAACATTGGACAGCGTTCTGCAGTTCGCTGAGCCTTGGCCTTTGGAGAGACCCAAAGGCTGCAGGAAGTCAGTTTATGTCATTTGAGGCTGCAGGAAGACAGTTTATGTCAGCCAGGCAAATGACAAGTACAAAAGCAGTCATTGAACTATCTGGGCACAACTTCCCTAAAGAGATAAGAGAGGAGGCTCTTGATAACCTCACCTCTACACGCTGTTTCCGAGTAATAGCTTATCCTGCCAAACAGTTCATATAGATATATATTAACCAGATTTTACCCATATAAAAACAGGTGATGAGATTTAAATGGTCCTTCCCTTATTTCCTTACCTTTAAAAATCTTGTCTCGCCTTCAAGACCCAACTTAAATGTCACCTGCTTCATGATGTCTTCTCAGAGTGCTAAATAGAATATAATGGATTCTCCTTCAAAAATCCATATTGTCTGGGCCTCTGTTATTGAGCTTTTAACAGGTGCTAAGTATTTTAACTGAGTACATGTCATCTTTGTCCTCTAGAGCAGGACCTGTCCCTTTGATATTTGCTTCACTTCCTCACCCCACCCCAAATCCTACTTTGGATATAGTATTTTGGATGTAGCAGATGTTCAGTAAAATGTCATTCATGTTGACATCCAACATTAACCTCATATTGTGCTTCCAAAGGTTAGCCTTTGATAATAGCATTGATTGCATTCAGTCTTATATGCCTTATGCCATGTGCATCTTTTCTGCTAACCCGCAGTTGAGGTAGCCTTCTAAACTTGGTTTTCACATCTATTTGGGATTAAATACAAGTAAATTAACTTCTGTTCCAAAAGGTCCTTGAGGGAAATATCCACTTCATGTATCATTTTTCTATCCCACAGAGTTGCTTAATACAGGGCTTTTAACAAAATAGATATTCAGTGTTTGTGGAACTAAATTAAGTCAGGAATACCTATAAAACTCACATGGAGCCTCTCAACTGCTGAGCATGCATTTCTTATGTATATTCCTCATAGAAAGTTAATGTACCAGGAAGACTTCATTAAGTTTTCATTATGCTTTAACTCTAAAAAGGTATTGACATGGTTTAGAAGTCATTGATCATTAGTCACAAGATGTTGCTAATCTCTCTACCTGAGTAAAACAAATGAAACTATCCACGTAAAAAATTGGTCATCACTTAGTCATTCCTTCAGATTAATTCCTAGTCTATTTAAGGATATGCATATAATGACCCCTGTCTAGATTCTAATTTTTCCTAGCCAATCTGTAAAGAAAGAAAGAAAGAAAGAAAGAAAGAAAGAAAGAAAGAAAAGCAGATATATTGTCCAACTTTGCCAAATTAAGTAAAAAAAAAAAATCAATGAAAATTTTTGCAATAGATGGAATATGTCACAAAAAAGTTGATGAATGCAATTATGTGTTAGTAATTCTGTCATTTTTTAAAAGAAAATAGTCTTTTAAGAAAATACAAGAAATACAGTAATTCAACAGTGATATTAGCAAGTGCAATTGGCTGAGTATAAAAGGATTTGGAGTCAGTCTACCGCCATATCTTGGGCACATCCCAGTTTCCTCACAGCCAAGATGAGGTCATGTACCTTGAGATCACTTCTAGTTAATAGGCAGAGCCCATGGTTCCTTGCCACCCTACTGCCAAATGCATTATTCCTAAAGAATAGCTAACTGTCATTCCATGCTCAAAAATATTTATTAGATATCAATTGTCTGTAAAATTACAAAAACAGGTATGATTAGCAAGTGTTTTAAGATTCAGTGCTTTGATCAAATCCACCTTCACCTTAAGCCATGTTTCCCACTTCTCTCAAATATACAAATGCCAAACTGGGCAACTGACTTCTGACTTTATTTTGCATGTTGCCCATGCTATGGTCTCTGCCGAAGACATTTTTCCACCTCAGGTATGTCTCCTCAGCCCTGAAGCCTTTTCTGAGTTCCTCAACTAAACTTTCTCAGAATCCACACTACTCCTAGTTGATAATGAAATTCTTCACACTCTTGACTTATATTAGAGTTATTCAGACTGGAGGTGGGGGATGGGGGTGGCTCATCCTTATCCTGTAATCTCTTTGAAAGGCGTTATGTCTTGAATTTTTGTCTTCACACAATGTCTAGTACAATGTCTTATTTATTGTAGATACCACAAGATCTTTAATTTTTTTTTTCAACGTTTATTTATTTTTGGGACAGAGAGAGACAGAGCATGAACGGGGGAGGGGCAGAGAGAGAGGGAGACACAGAATCGGAAACAGGCTCCAGGCTCTGAGCCATCAGCCCAGAGCCTGACGCGGGGCTCGAACTCACGGACCACGAGATCGTGACCTGGCTGAAGTCGGACGCTTAACCGACTGTGCCACCCAGGCGCCCCTACAAGATCTTTAAAAAACAAGAACCCACAGCACCTTGGAGGACACAATATATGTAACAGATGTATAGAACCATGGGATAAGAATATTATATGGTGCTCATCACATTTATATCCCACACGTGACTCCCTTGATTAATCACATAGTAGGGTACACTGTTATATATTTAATTTTAAACAGAAATTGTAGGTTACTTACACTCTTTTGGCATTAAAACAAGTTTTTGTTTCCTACTCCTGTTGAATTGGTCTTCAGAAAGCACCTGGACTGAGACACATCTCTGATAAGATGGAGGACAATAGTCTTTCCTTCCAGTATTTAAAGATCTTGAATTAGTGAGATGTGGATTAGCCATTTCTATCTAACAGGAGGCTTCAATCTGTCCAAACATAAAAGGGATCCTGGGACCTCCACTACCCCAGAGAAGGCACAGGGGACAGCCAGGGCTTCCATGACTTCCACAGTGAATCTGTTGTGAAGGTTGGATTTACATTTCCAAGGACACCATGAGAATAGAATTCAATTACTTCCAGAAGTGGCTTCTTTGTCCTCTACACTCCATAGCACCAGCCATGTTCAACTACAATAGTCAAGAACTCATGTGCCAGCATAGTCTTGAAGGAACAGAGGAGCAAAACATGCTCAACAGATGATACAACTGGCTCTCTTCAGAAACCCAGCTGAATGCCAAGAGAAGTAGCCCAGTTCTGGGTTTTCACTGCACGAGCTTTCAGAAAACATAGAATGTGGCTCTCATATGTTGGTCAGCTCTATAAAATAGAAGAATTCAGATGCAAGTGAACAGAATGGCCACCTCTGCCTACTCAACATTCCCATCATGATGCTGTTCAGTGGAGTCATTCATTTAACAGTGGCTGGGGAAGCACCACTAGACTTGGGATCAGAATACTTAGAAAATTATAAGCACAATTGATACGCATTCTGATATAGTCATTGTTGTGGGTTTTTTTCCTTAAACTTTTTTTTGGTATGTATTGTTACTTTTTCTCTTCTGAGATGAAAGACGTATTTTTCTGTACAGTTACTTATAAGAATTTGTAGGTGTGCCTGGGTGGCTTAGTCAGTTAAGCATCTGACTCTTGGTTTCCGCTCAGGTCATGATCTCATGGTTTGTGAGTTTGAGGCCTACGTCAGGCTCTGTGCTGACAGCACAGAGCCTGCTTGGGATTTTCTCTCTCTCTCTCTCTCTCTGCTCCTCCCCTGCTCATGTGCACTCACTCTCTCTCAAAATAATAAATAAACATTTCTTTTTAATTTGTAAAAACAATCCAGTACTAACTTAGATATTTTTCTCTTAAATTCACTCATCTGATGAATTCACTCATCACTGTTAGGAAGAGTAAAGACAGCGTGTAATAATGAAGATCTTATGTGATAACTAGAGCCTGTTGAGTGCCATTTGGGTTGAATTTCATTAAATGAATGAATGAATGTTACGGTATCTCTTTTACTTATTGTCTGCTAAGGTAGTGTGAATGGACAATTGTCTTATTCTCAAATTATACTTCTATGTCTCTAAAGGCATGAGAGTGACCTTAAGTATCTACTCATATCATTTGTTCTCTGTGTTGTAGGGAGAGGAAGGACCATATATTGGGTCAGTGCAGAAGAGGCGATATGTTTAAATGATGACATCCAAATACATTAATAAACAATCATAGAGATTTCACTTCTAACTCACTACCCATCTAATAACTGAAGTTAGTTTTCTTTTTTCTTAAATCTTTGTTTCTTAAACCAAGAAACTTACAAAAATGTGCATATTTCTGAAAACTTTGGTAACCAAAGAAAAGCTATGAAGAGATACTATGTGAACAAAATTAGGAATGGAAAGCTGTGTTGAACAACATGCTCATTTGCTTACAGTTAGATCAAGGTAATAATATCATTATCTTTTTGTGTTTGAGCAGCTCCTCTTAACACAACACCAGTTCTCCCCTGTCTTTATCACACTGCCGTAGTCTTGCTTTATGTCTGGACATTTATAGTGCTAACTAGTCTGTCTCCCTGCCTCCAGTTCACTGGAATGGGTGATGAAGGAGAGAAGGATGTGCGAAATGTTTATTTAAGACAATTTCAATTCCCTGCCAACTGTTAATTTATAGAATCTCACCCAGTGAGTAATACTTAAATATAGCTTAAGTTACAATGCCACAGTCTTTTCACTAAATACATGCGTGACTGTTTTTAGTGTTCCTTTAAGAGTAGCCTCGGTTTCAATGCCATTATCAGTTCATTATCAGAGTACTGTTTGTTTCATTGTCCGGCACAACTGTCTGATAAAATCCTTAATAATTAAGTATCTGATAATACTATCCAAACTGCTTTAATTACAGCACATTTTGTGCCTTGTTTTATTACATTTCATGCCAGAATGAACTTGGCCAGGATCTTTAATAAGGCCATATTAAATCCAGGCTAGAGGTTAAAACTCATGAGGCAGCCTTGATTCTCTGCCTATTGTGTAGAGAATCTCATCAGAAAAGCCCCAAACTTCATTAAAGACCGCTGGATGTGGGCCCTCCTATATTACCATTTACTTTAAGGGCTATCACTCAGGGGCAATTATTGGTGTGCTCCTCATGATCCCTGTTATATTAAGGCAATTTCTACACCTAGGTTAGGCATTAATACCGCCATTATCTCCAACGCAAATCCCCTGACAGTTAGAAAAGCAGGAGAAATTACAGAGGGATTAATCTCTAGTGCCCGTCCAAAAAGAAAACCTTCCCCTAGAGGATAGAGGAGGCTATGTTGAACTCAGTTAAGCTGTGTTAGATGTAATGAAAAAGAGCCCCCTGTGCCTGCCTCTGTCGGAGACGTTAGATGACCCTTTCTCAACTTGTCAATATCCCTTTTGGGCTTTCCTTCTCTCCATTCCTACTAGGCTACTCTGAGTCTCATGGCATCTTTAAATAATTATGTTTGTTCTTTAAAAAGAGAGAGAGAAAACAACTAAGCTTATCCATGTGGGAAGGCTGGACAAGTAATCCATTTCATACAAAAAGAAGAAGAAGAAAAGAGCCCAGTGTTTTCACAAATCCTTTATATTTCCAGTGTGCTTTTCCAGATGTGTTTGTGGGTCTCACACCATGAACCATGCTTAGAAAAGCAGATCATAGAATAAGGACAAAGAAGCCCACCATGCACAAAGGAGTAGGAAGACAAGAGGATGAAGCGACTTGGCAGGTCATTCCCAGTGCACCCTGCTTCTCCTGATAAGGATACTTTTGACAGTGGCTGATGCTGCTGTTGAGGCACCTCTGTGGCTGCTGCAGAATCGCTGGGGTTTGGGAAAGGAATGATAAGGAACACAATGAATAACTAACAAAGCTCATTTGATGAATGCAGTCATTTGCATTACAGCGAAAAATAGCTTTGCTCCTGATGAGAGAGTGGCACACCTAGCCACAGATATTATGTGTATCCTTCAATGACATATAAGGGCAATAGTAGACAGGGTGAGAGTTTGGTGGGTGGGAAGTTTTAATTTATCACATTGTAATAATGTGGAAAACATTGACCCAGAAAAGGATTTTTTTTTTTTTTTGGTGCTGTTGGATGACTTTTCTGGGTTTGAGGAAAATATTTGTAATCGTAATACCTTCTTTCAAACACCATTATAGTTGAAATTAACACCCCCTGTGTCCTTGATATGGAGGTGCTAAGGGATGACTCACAGCTGAGCTACTTGCCTCCATGCTGCAGAAATGCTGTTTCACCGCCCTGCCCTTCATCTCTATCTTAGCCAATAGGGCAAAAGGAAAGGGCGTTTTGAGTTTATGAGGTTGAATGTGAGGGACTTTGGGGACTCTAAACTCTTTCAGAGGAAACAGTTGGATATAATTATCACTATGATGTGGTTTAGCCATTTGCCCAGAACACAGTAGTGATTTGCAAGTTGACTTGTCCACTCTTATCTTACCGCAAACCAGGAAATATTACACTGTGACCCTCAGCCAACCACGACCTGCAGCTTCACCCCCAGTTTTGATCTACTGCCTGCTGATAACTGCTGGCTCCTACGTGATAATGCAGAAAGTCCCAGGGGGGCGCAGCACTTTGGGGCCAAGTAAAAGTGAATATAAAGTGAGAAATCATTTATTCCACAAATCATTCCTAAAGCATCAAGCGTTCCCTTTTTTGTTGGTGAATTAGTTGCTATTCTGATTGAAAGGTTCTTTTCCCTTTTCAATTACTTAAGCAGAGTATACTGTCTATAACTTTTGATGATCTAACATTCAATCTACACACACATGTGAACACCTGCCAAGTACAAGGTATTGTATTTTACTGATGGAAAAATTGAGATAACATTCCTCCTCTAATGGAGGAGAAAAGCATATAAAGAGTTACAACTCTTTTGAGTTTACAACTCTAACGTGAGTCATGCTGTAATTGAAGTATGGGCAAAGTACCATGAGACTACAGAGAAGAAAGAGACGATTTTAGAGACTATCCCCAGAGCAGCTGATCCCCAGAAATGTGGAATCTAAAAATCAGTCGGTGAATATTTACAAAGACCTCCCAACTTAAGTACCTTTCCCTTGGATAGAGTGATTGGATCAGAAGATATTTGGGAAATCTTTTCATGGACTTACACAGGCGTTAGAAGGAAACTCTTTTTCACCCATAGAAATAAGAGAGTGTTTTCCCTTTAAAAGACTCCAGAGTATTGTTGTCCTCTTATACCAGGCCAAAAACATTGAGTTGAATATGAACTAACTTAACATTGAAGACAGATATTCTTGACTGAACTTTAGCTAGAAAGGTAACCACCAGAAAGACTCAAGTGTCCATTTCCTTTTCTGAAATGTTCCTTTCTTTGCTTGTTCTCATTTAACCCCTACAAATATACAGTAGTAGCCACACTTTCCTAAATAAATTATTAAGTGCCTTCCTTTTGAGGTTTGGGAACTATGATTAACATAGTTTAAACTTTTTAGGTCTTTTCTCCCCACAAGTTTAAAATACACTTAATATAATGTAACCTTTGCCTAAATGCATCACATACAGGGGCGCCTGGGTGGCTCAGTGGGTTAAGTATCTGACTCTTGGTTCAGGTTCAGGTCATGATCTCACAGTTCATGAGTTCGCATGCCATGTCAGACTCCATGCTGACGCTACCGTTTCAGTGTTCCTTGCTTCCTGCCCACAGAAAGGGAAAAATAGGAGAAAAGAGAAAACCTACCCATTTCTTAAAAGCCCTGACCAGCAATGGTAGATATGGCTTCTGCCTCTTACTCAGTCTGTTGGCAATAACAAGCTGCATGACCACACTTAGATACAGGGGAGGAGTCAGGAAATAGAGTCTCTCTGGCTTAACAGCACCCAGCCACAGCGCCACTCAAGGATAGGGTGACTCTGTGGTGGTAGATAGACATCTTAGCCATAGGTAATAAACAACCTAGGAGCTGGGAAAATGCACAAATAGATAAGACTATGTACACAGAATACAGTCATCTAGCTGTACCTGTATGTAAATTACCTACTTCGCAACCCTCCTGATGGAATTAATCATGTACTCTGAGTATTGTTTTCAGGAAGGGCGGTGGTTTGCAGTGACCCCTCTCCCCATAAGAAGCTCCTTGTGCAGAGCTGTGGTGACAGAAACTTTCTTACTGACAGAATGCACCATGTGTCAGACTGCATTAAACAACTCAGATATTAAAATATGCAAATAGCCAAAGAATAAGAGTATTTTTTCTTCTCACTCTTGATAAGGTTATTTAAATATATATAATTTAAATATATTGGTTTATTTGGTTTAGCTACTTATTGTCACATCTAACAGGTGATTTGTGTGAAACTCAATTTCTAGAATGAATTATTTCTGTTGCCACATCTGAAAATATACTAGGGTAGCTGAATTCAGCTTTCAAAGAAAGGATTTTTTTTCAACTTTGGCAGAGAGGAAGATTTGTGTATTGGTTTGTTTTTTGAATCATTGCTTTATAGATAGTGGGCATTTAGTAAGTATTTGATGAATTTAAATAGGCCTTTTGATGATGCTGATGATGGTGATTATGATGATTTTTATACAGAAACTCAGAGATAGTTGTATAGATTAATGAATACAGGTTGAAATTGTTTTAGCTCTTATGATGAACTATATCATCATACTAATAATCATTATTGTATTATAGAGTGATGATTATAAACATAAATCATTGTTAAAAATATGCCAAGAATATACTTCATTTAAAATAGAATGTGCTGCTTTTATAAAAATTTCTTTACAGAAGTCAATTTGCTTTTTTAAGAATACATTTTAATACTTAGGATCCCTTTGTGCATAATTAATAGTATATATTTCTAATAAACCTGAGCATAATTGGTAGGTGACAAATGATATCATCAGTAAGTCAGTTCAAGAAGTAAAAAGTATATCCATTTAATAGCTGCTATTCTGTAATACTTATTTAAAAGACCCAATTCTATTTGAAATATTTCATATCACACAGTGCTATTTGTTGACCAATGTGACAAAAGACGATAGATAGACTTTCATGGATATGTATTATTTTGCTAGGGCACAATTAACCTCCTCAGCAATGTATGTTCATTTCTTTAAGTTTATTTATTTATTTATTTTGCGAGGGAGAGAGCACAAATGGGGGAGGAACAGAGAGAGAGAGAGAATCCCAAGCAGGATCCATGCTGTCAGCCACAGCCCAATGTGGGGCTCAAGCTCACAAATCACGAGATCAAAACCTGAGCCAAAATCAAGAATCTGATACTCAAACAACTGAGCCATCCAGGTGCCCCACCTCCTCAGCACTATTAAAATTCACTTCCTTTGGAATTATCCTAAAAAGAAGTATTCTAGGATCATCACCTCTCTCTCTTTTTTTTAACCATGATTTACGCTAAGATAACATTAGCTGACATTCATTGAGTTTTTACAAAGAGCCAGGTGTCACTCTAAGAGTTTATTTTATTTTATTGTACATTTTATTTTATTTTTGAAAGGGAGAGCACACGCAGGGAAGGGGCAGAGAGAGAGGAGGGCAGAGGATACAAAGCAGGCTCAGCACTCACAACAGCAAGCCTGATATGGGTCTCGAACTCACAAACCAGGAGATGAAGACCTGAGCCCAAGTTGCATGCTCAACAGACTAAGCCACACAGGCACCCCTAAGAGTTTTAAGCATATTAACTCAGTTGGTCTTCCCAACAGATACATCAGAATATGAGATAGTAGTAATATCACTTCTATCTTAACGACGAGGAAATTGAGGAATAGAACAGTTAAATAGCTTTGCCCATAGTCATCGCACTGCTAACTAGTGGAGTAGGACTTGAACCCAGGAAGTTAAACACCAGAGACCTTGCACTGTGTCACACTAAAGCTGCCTCTCAGAACAACCAACATGTTGATTTTAATGTATTTTTTACATAATAATTTTTGCAGTGTAGCTAAGGAAGCATACTATCACTGAACAATCAATCATCACATGGGATGTGTATTTATTTCATTACTACATATAAAAGACTGAAATGATAGTACCCATTACTTCTCTTTATTTGAAAAATGTTTGATATTTTTTATTTGAGAGAGAGTGAGAGCAAGCAAGGGAGGGAGGGGCAGAGAGAGAGAGAGGGAATCCCAAGCAGGATCCGTGCTGTCCCCCACGCGGGGCTAGCCCTGCGCAGGGCTCAATCCCATGACCTCTGGGATCATGACCTGAGCCAAAATCAAGAGTCAGACACTCAACTCATGGGGCCACCCCAGTGCCCACAAAATGTTTTTTGATTTTAGAAGATTCTTACTTCTAAAGGGGGGGGGGGGAAGTTGTGTTATTTTAATCAGTCTTGTATGTTAACTAAAATACAGGTGCTTTTTTTATTAATGCATTCCAGATGCTACTAAAAATACATTCCGTTGAACCATATGAAGTTATCATATTTATGAGTCAAAAAATGGTCACATATTGGCAATTCCACATGGCTCAACTATTGCCAACTGAGTACCCTAAGTATTTATTAAATAATGGGTCAGAAATATTGATGACGACATACTAAGATTCAAAAGGAGTAATACATGATCCTAGTCACGAGGCTTAGCATGTGAGTATGAAAACAAGATATATTTACCTGTAAATGGAAATGATATCACTCAGGAAATCTTACAGAGTGAAATCATATCCAGATATCCACCCTAGAAAGCTTTCCCTATAAAACCAATAGAGGTGCAAGGCAAGAAAAAGCTTCCACCCTTTCAGAAAGGACCCTGCAATTTCACTGCCTCTCTCCAAAACACTTGTGCTCCTGCATTATTTCAGTAACCTCTGCTGATGGGCCCCATGGAAGCTGCACACATTCTGACTTTTTCACTCTGATTCAGGCTTGCACTGCTGCTAACAACTGCAGTTATGACTTACCCCCTCCAGGTCAGGCACTGGTGACGTGCCCCAGTCCCCAGCCTCTGTATCTCCTCCAGCATCTGACCTTTGTCTCTATCTCCTGTACTCAGTGGAGCTACCCCAGGACCCATGCAGATGCCTTGATAGGATTCATCCTACTAAGTGGTCAGGTTATAAATATTATATAATAAAATCTTTCCAAGTAACCAAAACACTTAATGCTGTAATTTGAAGGAGAGAGGGTCTTTGAGAAATGAGAGTGTTTGGAGAAAACTTCAGTGGGTAAGCTTTGAATGAAGTTTGGAGCAACTGGTAGTCAGAATTGGGATGACTGGAAAAGTAAAAGGATATTCAGGCTGTGGAAACAGTGGAGTGAAAAGAATAGCACAGAGGGGTCCATGATCTGCCCAGGGGATAAGAAATCACCCAGCTGGAACAAAGATTTCACATAGTCAGAGGTAGAAGAGAAAGATGAATTTGGGTCAAGTCTTCAATGTTGAGCTGAGGGCAAGTCACAGCCACTAATGAGCACCACATTCTGAGCACCTGCTCTGTGCCGGGTATTTGGCATATGACCTCCAATTTTGGCGAATTGGAGAAATGGATTGTCAGTTATATGGATAAACTGAGATCAAGAGGGGAAAGGATGTTACCAAAGGCTAAATGTTAAAATTATTTTCAGTTAGTCACTCTTAAAGCATTTACTGTGTAACAGGTTTAGCTGTAAGTGCTTAATAAAAATTAACTCATTTTAACTACACAACCCGGTGAGGCAAGTACTTGTATTATTGTTGTTTTCATCTTCTCTTGGCATTAAATGAAGTACCTAGGGGTTACCTAATTTGCTCAAAGTCTCACAGTTGACAAATGGTGGAGCCAGGATTCAAATTCAGGGCCTGTATTCTTACCTGCTCTGCTAATAGTTGTAAAACTAAGGGATAGAGGGACACCAAAGGTTGTGAGCGGGACAATTACATAAGCGAAGTGGCAGACGTATTATTAAATACTTAAGCGGGAGGTTAGATGGAAGATTACATCCATAATTTTAATCTGAGTTGATTGGGGCCTAGGTTAGAACAGTATTGCTAAGGACAAAAAGAAAAAAATGTAAAAAATATTCTGAAGGAAGGGTAAAGCCCATGTGAGAACTAATTGGATATGAAAGTTAAGTGGGAAGGAGTGACCTAGGATTCTAAAAAAATGCACCTGGTGAGCTAGAATTATGATACAACTATCTGAAATAGGAAACAAATTACAGGAAACATTTTGTATCAGATTTTGTGCCCAGGCTGGAAAATCCAAGTAGAAATATCCAGTAAACCACTGGAGATAGATACCTTGAGTGCCCATTTTATATTTAACGTACTTCTGTTGTATTCAATAGTGTGTTTGTGAATTTGTGTCTCCTCCCTAATGCCGGGCACTGGGCCTAGTAGCATAGTAGAAGGTCAATGAATATGAAAGAATGAATAAAAAATATGCAGATAATAAAGATAGCTATGGCCTTGAGTCTGTAAAGAAAATATCAGAACAATGAGGACCAAATGCCCAGTTTCTTTCTTCTGGAGATTATGGTCTCAGCTCCACCTTTTCCTAATAGAATCTAAAACTTGCAACCTATGATATTGTAGAGTAAAATAAATTACTAGATGTTTAACAAAATATTACCTTAGAATTCTCTTAATGGTTTAGTAGTTGAAATCGATACATGCCTATTACTTTCGTGTCTTTAATTATGTTTATCTAGAGTCCTTGATTGCGAGGCTGTAAGTGGTGTGGAGAAACAAATTCTTTGCAGCTCCAAATGGTACCATAGGAAACTCTCATAGGAACATTCCCATATTGAAAGTGACTCTTCTCTCTTGATTATAAATAGCAGTGTGGTTTGACCTCTTGTGGTCTTCTGAATCTAAACCACCCTGAGAGGTAGATTTGATGGCATAGTATTAGCGGTTCAAATTTTACTGATTTTTTTTTTAATTTCATACATAATGTCATGAGAAGTATGGTTCCTCTTCTATGCTTATAATGTTTGAGATATGTTAGAAGCCTGGAACTTTTGAGTCTTGAACAGAATACTTACAGAGCCTTTTCTACTTAATTCCCTTTGCTCTCTTCTCCCTCTGTTTTCATCTTTTGGCCTCCAGGGGTATAGGTTGTCTGTACCATTCATTTGATGTGTACCACTTGGTATTTCAGGCTTTCCTTTCATGCATAGAGAATTTCAGCTTCTTGAGGAAACTGTGTCTCAAGCCTCTAAAGATTCTCCTCAGTACCTACAACACCCCTGCACGCACACAGGACGTGTCTGAATGCCATTAATGGTTGACAGCCTTTTGAGACCTCAAAGTGTCTTGAAAACAGTCTTTTAGTATCCCCTATTAGTTGATCATTATGACTGTAATAACTTGTATGTAAAGAAACAAGACATTGACATGAAAATGACCTGTAGAAATGTGGTTGGAAAACACAGTCCCTCAAGGGTTGCTGCAACACAATCTCTAATTTGTTTCTCTTTACTAGGTTGACTTTAAATTCGTACTGGATGCTGTTCTTTGCAAAATTGACTGAAACAGTTCATTTTCACAGTATATATATGCACTGCTAAAGAGTCAGCTTAGCAAACCAGGGGTAGAATCATAATTAGAAATTAAAATCAGGAGTTTTGTATCTCACGCTAAGTCATTGGATGAGACCTAAAATGAACTACGTTTAAATGTCATCCCTTATAAAAACTGAATTAGGGGACCACTCAGAGGACCTTGTTACTTAGCAATGCTTCACCCATTTGGTCCTCTTCCAATGTTTGTTTTTGCCAGGTGGGACCAGCTCCACTGTCTTCCCTTCAGACTGTTTCTCTCCCAAGAACAATTGAAAGCTCTGGTCTATTCTGAGAGTTGTGTTTGTTTTATTTATAAAAGGCTCCTCTTATCCAGGTGTTTCACTCTTGCAGGAAGGTGGCACCTTGTCAACAGCTCCGATAGTGAAGGAAAATTGACAAGTCTGAACACCTAATGTCCTCAAACTACCTGTTAATGATTGTGGTACCCATGCCTGCCTGGCGACCTCAATCTCCAATTAAGCATCTGTGGAAGCTGGAAAGCAGCCCTCTTAATTGGGAGGCTGAAGATGCAAGGCAGGTTGCAATTTCTGCCAAGACATGTATCAGTCTGGCCAAGCTTCCTTCCCTGGCCCTTACACTTGCATTACTGTTTTGTTATCCTGCAGTTCCCCAATTCTGCAAGCTAGGGAGGTTATTTGGCGAACATCTGAATATGCAGAAATTATTTTTCACGAGGAACTTTCAGCTCATAAATAACCTCCTACTGAACCAGGATCCGTGACGAATTTAGTCCTAATTGCACCTTATTCTTACCCTTCCCCCACAGCTCCCATTAAGATATATTGTCTAGGACACATGCAGGAGATCTGTTTGCAGCTATCTTTTACATAGAACTGATTGTTTAATTGCAGATTAAAGATTAATGCAAGTATAATGATTCCATGAGGACACTTCAGACAAAAGCATCCTGCATCAGGCTGCCTGCCTCCATTTTTCAATTTGACCATAAATTTGGCTGGGAATTAAATAGTAAGTAACCGTGATTGCAACTCTGGTCTCTGAAGGCACTCACGGGAATGAAAATAAATGAACAGGCTCTCACACAAAGCATGTTTCATTATGGTCATTAGTGGGCAGATTCTCAGCAGTATTGAAGGTGAAATTGTCTAGAAGAGATGTTGGCACATGTCTGTTAAGAGGAGCTAAAAAGTATGGTGGAAAGTATGGAAGCAGTCTTGGTTAGGGAAGGATTGCAGCATACTTTTTGGAGCTTAATTCTTTTTGTTTATTAGCACTGTTTAAAAGGTTTGGGGGATTAGCGGTTGGTTACTTGTGCTACAGAACCACATAAATGTAAGGTTATTTTGTATAGGTTCAGAATTGGTATGGCGTAGAATACACACATACATATAAATGATGGTTCTTTGCCAAATACACCAACCCTGCATAAAACAGCCAAATAAAAATATTAGAAGTAAATGTCACATCGTATGAAAAGCCTACAGGGGTTTTTACCATATATGTGGCAATGATTTTAATTGAGAAATGCTTGTCTTTAAAATTCTCTTACGTTTCTCAAGCAAGAGACCACTTTTTCTTCAACCTTTGGCTTTGTGACATGTTCATCCATTGTGAGAGAATGAGATTAAATTTATTTCATCACTTTATTCTCTTGCTTATCAGTAAGCAAATTAACCTGCATGAATGTAAATAAGAGGACAGATCTGGCTGCTCTAATCTTTTTTTCTTGACCACTGGCTTTATGCCTCAAAATAACATATTTCATCCCATAGGTACTTTGAATGATATTACTGTATACAATATGTTAAATAAAGATCCCTGCACATAGACTAGTTTGTTTGAATTATGCTGTTATTTGGGAAGCTGGGCTTTACAAAAATTCCTTATAAAAGAATTCACATTTAATGGAAAAGTTACTTTCTGTTCCTATTACATGTCGATATGTTTTAAAACCTTCTTATTGATAATTTACCTGGAGCCAAGACACAAACTAAAGGCTGACAAGACACAAACTTCCCTTTGTGTTCTTCAGTCTTAAAGTCCCGTTACATGAAGGAACAAATACAACTGTGCTAACAACAAATACCAAATAATGATTGGGTCCAAAAAGCTAAAATGTTGTGTAATCGCAATGAGTTTGGTCCCTTAAGCACACCACACACACACACACACACACACACACACACACACACACACACATCTGCTGTTCATGATATCCAGGAAGCTCACCTGAGAAAACTGATGGAGCTATGATAAATCTTGATAAACTTTTTGTTACCATATTGCTTCAGAAACACACATCCAATGCCAAGGCTTAACAGTTTGTAGAGATGTTCCAAGTTAGAATTCTAAGGGGAAATGAGAGTTTTTAGTTTCTAATGAGTCAAGAAAATAAGAACCAAAGCAATCCCAATCTTGTTTCCCAAAATAAAAGCAAGCAATTCTGAAAACACAAAATATTTTTTGTTTCTGTTTTAAAACTCATTCAACTATTCAACATCATAATTGACATGAAAATTTCAGAATAAGAAGTAGTGACTTTTACCAATGGCATATTAATGAGATACATTTGGGGACAATGGCAGATAAAAAGGATATGATCATATCCTGACTTGGATTCAATTGATGCACAGAAGGAAAGGTTGACTTCTTCTTGAGATGGGGCAGTATTGGTTTGTCAAGAAACTATGGTAGATGACGTGGTATTTTTTTCATTTCTTTTACAGTCTAATAGATCAGTGAATATAATTATGATAGTTCTTATGATGATATATCTATCCATTTTTACTTGGTTCCATAATTGCTTCAAAATTCTACGGCTGAGAAAATGATTGAGTAACTTCTCATGTGCATGGGATTATTTTATGAAAGAGGTTAACCAGATGCTCACCATTTTCACTGAAGAGTGAGCAAGAAGAAATAGTTTAAATTGAAGTCACCAGTCTCTAAGTTGCGTGGGAATCATAATCATTGACATCATCATGTGTTGAAAACCTCCCTATACATGAGTTCCTGCTGTCCGCAGAGAAAAGCCCCTCCTCTCTGCAATGGTGGTTAGATACCACAAAGGCTAGACACAAGAAACTCCAAAATGCACATTTGTATAGATCTCTTTATAGAAACATAAATATAGACATGTCCCTTTGTTGAGGATTTCAATAAATATTTTACATTAAAGGAAATGAGAGTCTTAAAAATGTGAGAAATGTGAGAATTCACATTGCACATATTAAAATGCATTTTCCATCCTTAAAACCAGTCGTTTGATCCACCTGACTGTTTTATCCACTGAGGAACTTTCCTATTACATGTGAATGAACATCAGTGATCCATAACTTTCTAAAACTAGATCAAATGACATAGTGTCATTTCCGTGAACCAAGATAGTTCATCTCCTGTGACCATCTAATTCTTTGCATATTTTAAGTCTGTATGTTTCATACTTGCGATACATTAGCACAGAGGTTTTCTTCTATAAATTATTATGAATAGAAGTTCAAGGGTATAATTTTGGATGTGTCAGCAATTCTTCTCTCAGTCACAATAGCCATCTCTTTTACCAGGCACCTGTTGAGAGATCAGCTGACCTATTTATGGCCTCAGTGGCCTTGGTGTCCTGAAACGAGGCCAGTTTATCAATGCCATTTTAGTTTTGATCCTGTTCACAAGACATGAATCTGACATTAGCTGGGTGCTACGTCATCCAATGCCTGGGATATTATAGATGGTTAAGCTATATTGGAATTGAGATTTGGAAATCTTGGGTAAAATTTACTCCTTCCCCTTTGCTGTATATCTACCTATTATACTAAGAACTTATATTTTTAGTAGAGTAACAGATCTTGATGGTATTTTGGTCTTTTTGAGAGTGATCTAGCTGAATGTCAAAACATGACATATTGGAAAGGTATAAAGTTGTTAGTAAGTAGGTTTTTATTTCATAGCCCAGATGCTCCTTGGGAGGTTTCCATGTTTGCACCTGTGCCCAGTGTAGCTTTAATGAAGATAATAAAAACAAACTAACAAAACCAAGATTTGCTATTTGGTTGTTTCTCAATGTCAGACTCAGTTACCAAAAAGAAAACTTCTGTGTAAATGTTACATAATTTCTTAACTCCTCCCCTGGAAGATAATCTTTCCAGATAGTCAACATAAAGCAAAATAGAGAAGGAAAAGTAGAAAGAGACACTTTGTTCAACTCAAATGGGAGCTCTAGGTTGGTAATGCTGATACTCTGTGGCATAGAGAACAGATAAAATTTCAAGCAGGAGTAAATGGAGATGATAAAAGATTTCAAAACATGACTTGATAATTATTTTGTAGGATAGACAGAATTCTCATGATGTCAGGCAAAGAAAATGTAAAAGCCAAAATGGAATCTTAAATTACAAATAAAGATTTTTTTCCAGTAGGTCCTGTTTCAAAATTATCTTCATTTTGTTCTCCTCTGTATAGAGGAAGGCGAGCTGCACACGACGACAGACGTAGTGGTGAAAGGAAGCACATGTACCCCAAAAGATGTTTATTCTTCAGCTTCCACCAGTGCCTCATATTTCCACCATGGCAGTTGCTCCCCTGTCAGCCAAGTCCGAATCTTTGTTTCTGCCAGTGTGTCACCCATCAAAGCAGGAGCACCTCCTAGACATGCCTTCTTTACTCTTTCACTCCAGCCACACTTATTTAGACACTCAGCTCAGCAGCTTATTTCTCTAACCTTCAGATGCTCTTCTTTCCAACATAGCCTGTAGAGTATGACAAAATTAATCTTAAGCATGAAGCAACTTATGCTTCTCTGTCAAAACCATATTGCCTATGCGACCTACCCCAACTCACTAACCTAGCATTTAAATCCTCAACTTACTTCTTACTACCTGTCCCTGTTCCCTCCACGTTAGATTAAAACTCAAGTCTGGCAAATGGTCTCGTCACCTCAAGTCTTCCTTCCTGTGTGTCATTGATCCAGCCGTCTTTCCCAGACTTTTCCTTTATTTACCATTGAAAAACATTCTCTTTAAACCCTCCTTAAAAACAAGCTCAAACCCAAGGCTTCCATAGAGTTTTCCTTGATCATCAGTAACATTGAGAGTTTTTGAAATTCCTATAGCACTGATTGTTTGCACTACTAATTTAGCATTTAGAACATGCTACGTTATATTATTGTTTCTCTTTTCTGTGTACATGCACTATCTCTCCAAGTAAATTAAAAGGTTCCCAAGACAAAATGCATATTTTATACCTATTCACCCTTCTAGTAACAATTACATTGCCCTACTAAGATTGGCCATTTTCTGCATGTTTGTGGATGAGAAGGATCAATTTACCAGGTTAAGAAGAAAGAGTTGATTATAGGGGCACCTGGGTGGCTCAGTTGGTTAAGTGTCTGACTTTGGCCCAGGTCATGATCTCGTAGTTACTGGGGTTGAGCCCCACATCGGGCTCTGTCCTGACAGCTTGGAACCTGGAGCCTGCTTCAAATTCTGTGTCTCCCTCTCTCTGTGTCCCTCCCCTGCTTGCTCTCTCTCTCTCTCTCTCTCTCTCTCTCTCTCTCTCAAAGATAAATAAACATTAAAAATTAAAAATAAAGAGTTGATAATAATACCTTTTATCTGTAGAGGGTGTCTGAGTTTTATCAGTTTTTATGCTTTTTGACTGCAGGTAACAAAATACCCCACCAAAGGTAGATTAAATAAAGGAGTTCAAGTTCATTTTGATCACATCAAAACATGCCAAGAATAGTTTTTCTCAGCCTGGATCAGTGAAGCAATGATGTCAGGCTTTGGGTTAGCTTCCCTGTCTTTATCTCAACCATCTCTTCATTGTCACAAATGGCTGCCATGGCACCAAGCATCATGTCCTCATGTATCCAAACCTAATATGGAAAGACAAAGAAGGTGTTTTTCTTTGTCATTTATCTCTCTTTTATCAAGATGAAAAACCTAGAAGTACCTCCATAGTTTCCCCCCAGGAATAGTTTAATCCAGTGTAGGATTAAGTGCTTGTCTCTTTGCTATTAAGGAAGGTGGAAAAGAAGTACCTAAAATATTCTGCCTCTATCAGGACAGCTGGGGTTCTACAGAAAGGAAGAAGGGAATGGATTCTGGGTTGGCAACCAAAAGTATCTGTCTTCAGGTAAGATTCAAAGTCAAGTAACAATCATGAAGAACCTACCGTGCCATGATCCATACTAGTTGTTTTCACATACAGTAGAATTTTGGTTTATGAGCATAAGGTATTCTGGAAACATGCTTGTAATCCAAAGTACTTGTATATCAAAGTGAATGTCCCCATAAGGAATAATGGAAACTCAGATGATTCGTTCCACAACCCAAAAATATCCATATAAAAATGATTACAATACTGTAATATGATACAAAATAATAAAATACAAAATATAAAGAAAAATTAATTAACCTTTGAAAACCTTCATGGCTGGTGTGAGGGAGACAAGAGAAGGAGGGTTATTGTGTAGGATGACTTTCACTATCACTGATGGATGTTGACTACAGTGCAGTATTAATAAACTCTTGTCATATACTGTATTTGATGTAACTGGAAACAAGACAGCAGAGGAAAGGGTCTATATCTGCAGGCAGCCTGACCTAGAATGAATCAGAACATTTGTAAACTTACTCTTGTATGGAAAAGCAAAGGACCGTCCATAGGTGCTTTGAAGTGACAAAAAATACACTAGTCTCAGTTGTGGGCACCTTCCAACGTTCTGAAAAGTCACTGATTTCTGCCAACCATCATGGCTTGAGACTGAGCATCTGAGCATGGGGGACGTTCCTCCATAATGCTACAGTGAACAAGCAAGAGAGAGAGAGAGAGAGAGAGAGAGAGAGAGAGAGAGAGAGAGAGAACCATTGGCTCAGTTGTGATCATGTGGCGTTCAGTGTCGTATTCCAAGACATCATTCATTTATCAATTTATTTGAAATTTATATCAAATTGATTAGAAATGTTTGCTTGTCTTGTGGAACTTGCAGAATAAGTTACTTGCAATCAAAGTTTTACTGTATGTGGAGTTATTTATTTCTATTAGTAATCCTGCGGGATTGGTAGTATTCTCCATTAGCATTTAAAGAAGCTGAGGCTCAGAGGGGTTAGAGAGTTACCAAAATCAGGTAAGAGAGAGGAGATTTAACTCCACCTTATACAGCCAAGGCCGGGATGTTTCCTACTGTACCTCAGCTGAGTCTCAAAGCAGAAAATTTTAATGATAGGTAGAGAAGAAAATCCCTAACCAGAATAGGACGAGGAGTGTATCTGATATCTAGCGTATCTGGTATCTAGTAGGAAGGGAACAAGGGACAGAAGAAGTGAATTGGCTTCCTGACAGTCAGGCTTCTTAGCAGGGAGTGGGAAGTGGTGGCATGCATCGGAGTTTAGGCAAGGATCAACTCTATATTGATAGGAATATTGAAGGGTTTTAAAACTTTTCAAAATTATATAACTATTTCTACTTAAATGAGCATAAAAACAACTTCCTGAGAAACTTTATCCTGACATCAAATATATAGTATTTGAGAAGCAGCCATGAAATAGAATTTTTCAGGAGATATAATTTATGTAGAATCTGAAGAATAGCCTGTGGTTTGGCTGTGCTTTCTTTTAACTATTCTAAACATTTTATATTTTGTCCTCTTTGTCGAAGCGTAGGTAGTAGATGTCCACTATAACCACGGTTTATGATTTTTTCTTTACTTTAAAATTTTGCCTTTTAAGGTTATCCAAAAAGCAGCAATTTATTTTCATTCTCTCAATAAGCTTCCATGAGACTTCAAAGAGAGGTATCTCAAAAAGAATGAAAAATAGTATGTGTCTCTTTTGAGATTTCTTTGGATTCTTATGGTGCCTTAGGACTTCTGTAGAAGAGCAGCATCCTAAACATATTTTTTTCTCTTTCTTTTTCTTTTTTTTTTTTTTTGAAGCAGTTGGGGAGGAGAGAGGAGAGGGTGGCTGAGATTCCTCCCACCCCCCATCTAGAGAGCTTCAGAGCAGTGTGTAGAATTGATGTATGACATGCTGTTCCTTTGTAAAAGCATCAAGAATATTAAAATACTACTATTATCTGTGCTTAGCCTCAAGCTTTCTTTAATGATCCTCCCAGATCTTGCAGGAACTCAGACTAAATCGAATGTATGAGTTCAAATGGTAGCAACACAGTGACAATTAATGGTTCTTGTCAGGATCCCTCCATTATGGCGTATAACTGCTAGTCTTTTTTCTTCTCTTAAAGGTTCTGGGGCAGCTTATTAAAGCATCTAATCTTTGCTCTGGTATGCCCTCTCAAAAGAAAAAAAATAAACAACTAATCAAGTAGGCATTCTTTGTAGCTTAATTCTGAGTCCAGTAGACACACATTGCATGTATCTGAAGAAAGCCCTCTTTATCTGGCGTTTGAACTTATATCCTTTTCATTTATATTTTTTGTGCTCATTTTTTATCTTTGTTAAATTTTATTCTCTCTCCCAGGCTGAAAAACTGCATTTTTAAAGTATCTAAATAGATGAAAATAGCTCAAGAGTTCTCTGTGTTAGAGCCTGCTCTTTTTGTTAGGCCCATCAATAAAGTTCAACAACTTATTTTTAAAAGAAAGACAATAATGATCCATATTATATAGAAAACTGGTGAATGTCCTATACCAAAATTGAAGGAGTGTTAGTCCTGATAACTAGATTCTCTTGCCCTGCTATAATGTGAAAGAGAAGAGATTTTTGGAAATACTCCCATAATCCTAAGAGATCAAAGCAAATCCATGTGAATGTTTGAACTTGAATTGACCTTAATCAAAATGGAAGGATGGAAGAGATCATTTACATTTGCTGGCTTCTTATACTATAGTCACCTATGTAACCTGATATTGTCAACCTCGGTGTCTTTTCTCATTTTAGTAGAGTAATTAGGGGTTTGGGGTCAAATCCTGACTATTCATGAATTATCTATATGACTTGAGATAAATCACTTTAAATTGCTGTATCTGTTTCTCACCCACCCAAAAAGTGTATACTAGAGGGATCATCCCACCACAAGGAGCTTTCTTACCAATTACATGGTGCCTGCATACAAGAAAAATTTAACACTTGATGACTAGTAAATGCCTAATTAGTTGGAACTGTTAGAATTATTTTTTTCCATATTTTCATGTCACTTAATATAACCTTGAGATATATATATATATATATATATATATATATATATATATAACCTTGATATCCTTAATATCAATATTATCAATTATCAAGGATAATATCAATATCCTATATATAACCTTGATATCCTTAATATAATCCAAGGAGCAGGTAGATTTCTATCACTCAAATTTGCTACAAGCTTCCTGTGTGACTTTGGACCACCCCTCTAATCCTTTTTCCTTAACTCTAACATTGAAGTTTTTTGGTCCAAATATTCTTTGCAGGCACATTGGCATTTTACTCTGAAAATCATCCTAAGACAATAAACACCAGAGAAAAGAATGTGGTAGATCAGGAGTGCCTACACACCAGTCCACCAGTGACTTTTTGTGTTCTTTCGGATTATATCCTCCCTCCAGCCATCCAAGACTGGTCCCTACCATGTTCCTCAAGTCTCACTGTCTAAGCGTGTATCTCATGCCTGAAAACTGACCCCTTTTCTCCAAACCCAACCTCCTCCTGGAAGAATATACTTATCCAGTATCCAAGTTTCTTAACATCTTAGTATTGGCACTACTTGACCTGATTAACTCACCCACAGTAAAATACAGTGAATGTTTATTAATATGTTTCTATTCCCAGACAAGATATATGCTTTTTTTTTTAAACGAAGGTGGAGGTAGGAGGAGGAGAAGGGAGGAATTTTGGGTAATAGCTTCCATGGCAAGGGAAGCTATTGAGGGAACAGGAAGAAGCCTGTCTCTGGGTGGGCAAAACTACATCATCCTGTATTTGGTGTCAGCCAAATCTGACAGCCTATACCCCTTACTTGTCCCAGGATGACTAGATGCTAGAGATTGACTGACCCTGTGGGGTAATTCTGGTACGGAAATGACACGTCAGGAAATTCTTGGCAAGCCAGGACTCACTAGATGTGTTACTATTCTTACTGGCACCTGTTTCCTAAGCTACTATGTGTGTTTGCTTTGAAATAGTATTAAAGGCAAGGCTGTTTAACAATTCCTGTATCTGCCGTTGCTATGACTTAATCTCAAAAATAACACTTAACCAGAAATATATGTAAAGGTTTGCTATTAAAATATTTTTAAAACTTAACCCTTGATGAGATAAACTAAGATAAAATACCATTTAGAAGAGAGAAGAGAAAACCAAAAGGTGACTGCAACTTTTAATATTATGTGGCGAATCACAACCAGTAGTGACCAGCTGGTTCTCCCCCTGCTGTCCACATGGACCTATGTTTTAACATAATACTATTTTTAAAAAAGCACACATTATTTCAACTCTGTTGTTGAAAGTGTCCATGTACAGCCCAGATGACCCCTTGGCATAGATGCTGTAAATGTTACACAGAATGACTTCCAAGGTCCATTCTTACACTGGCAAATAACTTCGATAAGACTCCTATTCTGATAATTCCACTGTTTGAAATGCTTCTTGAATTGGGTTAGGAATAGAAAAACTAAGAAAAATATAACTTGTTGCATATAAATCTTAGATTTGGAGTCAATCCAACTGGGGTTCAAATCCCATTGCTTACAAATCTTCATTGTGCAACATAAACAGAAATATACAACATTTATCTCTTTTCTCATTTGAAAAACAGGTGTAGTAATTAGTGTCCAATCTAAGAGAATTATTGCAAAAATTGAATGAAACAAGATTGTACCTGATGCATCATGCTCAGCGCAGAGTAAAAGCTCAGTGAATGAGGCTTTATTATTTGGGTGGACAGTCTATCTAGAGATTGCAAGAGAAATGGCAATAGCACGGAAAGGCAGTCGCTGGGAGAATATGGGGGATGGCAGAGAAAGAAGGAGGCAGGTTAACCAAGATGGGAAAGTGGAGAATAAAAATGGGGAAAAGAAACCAAAGTAAGAGAGGTGGGGAAAACTTCCTGGGAAAGACAACTCAGGATCAAAGCCTGGTGCATATAGTGGCCTAGTATCTGTCCAGTTACTGTGAGTCTATCCGTCACTCCTCTCCCCCCTGCTCACTGCTCCCATCCTTCTCCCCCTGCTGTCCACAGGTGCACAGAACACTTAACCTGTGAGCCTTTGCGATGACTATTTCTCTCCTTGAGTTCCTCCAGAAAGATATATTCCCATTCCTTTATCTCTTAATTAAATCTTTGCACAAATTTCTGGCACCTTCTCACTGAGACCTACACAGACCACAAAAAGAAAAATTACAACTCCCCTCCCCGACTCTCAGCCCTCCTGTGCTTCTCTGTTTGCTCCATAACACTTAGCAAATAATTACCTTTCTATAGCACTTAACCATCTACTGGTTAGTAGATGAAGTATTTATTATATTTATTGTCTGTTTGCCTCACTAAAATGTAAACTCCATGAGGTCAGGGGTTTTGTCTGACTTGTTTATCTGTATCACCTCAATGCCTAAAACTGTCTGGCACCTACCTGGCTGGTGCTCATTGATTTCTCTCTCTGTCTCTCTCTCTGTCTCTCTTTAATTCATAAATGAAAATGGAGGGGGATAAAAGGAAGAGGAAACTAATCTCAGACTCAGGAAAATTATTTTCTAATTGTTTTTGTTTCAATTAATATTCCCAGTGCTTTGATAGGAGCATAACATTACACACTAGAAAGAGCTCAACATCTAATTATATTTTAAATTATAATTGTTAGCTTTGAGTTTTAATAACATCATTTGCCTTCTCTTCTACTGTAACCAACTCTAACTAGACCTAGAACTTGAAATCGTATAAGCAGGGTACCTCAACTATATGTGGGACGCCTGAGTGACCCAGTTGGTTAAGCCTCCGACTCTTGATTTCGGCTCAGGTCTTGACCTCACAGTTCATGGAATCAAGCCCCACATTGGCCTCTGCACTGACAGCAAGGAGCTTGCTAAGGATTCTCTCTCTCCCTCTCTCTCTGATCCTCCTCTGCTCATGTGCTCTCTCTCTCAAAATAAACTTAAAAAAAATGTTTAATGTTGTGATCTCTAAAATGTGCTGGTTTCCAGAAATTTGCTGATTATACAAAATACCTATTTACTTATTGGGGTATACACCAATAATATAATTCATAAGGCTTGTCTCTTGACATCCAGTAGAAATATCTGAAGTCCTGGTGTCTAGCAAATAAACTGGTGGTGGGAACAACTGGTGTAGACAAAGCACAGGTTTTGTAACATTTCATCCCCCTTTCCTGTATCATGTTCAACCACCTTATGAAGTAGGATGAAGAATGCCTACTAACTAAGAGGTGAGCCTTTTCTCAAATAGGGGTTCTAAAGCTGAGAAAGTAGTTCCTTGTTGGATGAACATAGTAATTGACTTTTATAGCCTTTTAGAAAATACATGTGTTTGTATCCTTTTTAAACACATTAAGAAATACATTATATATGAATGAATGAATGAATGAATGAGAAATGAGTCTGCCGTGTTTCTTTCTGTATGCGGTCACGTCAAAAGCTCCAAGTGGTTAAGTACTGTTTCCAGAACAAATGTTACAAGGTATTATTGTTAATCTGGTGATATTTCACAGCCGTTTAGTCCTGCGAAAGTATATATATTGTCATCCCTTCTCCATTCCTTTATCTAGCGTTCTAAATCCTGCCCCAAGTCAGCAACGCAGTGAAGTGTTCAGATAATCTGCCTGGAGCAGAGCATTTTGAGAAAAACAATATGGAATTTCAAGCAATTTTTAAATTCATATCAACATTATTTTGGCTATTCTTTATTAAGGAGCCTATTATAGCCATATATAGGCCTCATTTCTTGAGAAAGATACGGAAAATTTAAATTTAGAGGAAACTATAAGTTGAGTAAGAATAGAAAATAAATGCATACAGAAAAATTAGTCAAACACAATATTTATTAGAATAACCAAGCAGCAGTTCTGGAATCCAGGGATCTTTGTCTTCCCTGTCTTTGCCATATGGCCATGAACAACAGTACATGATTTTACCACTTTAATGACAGCTTTAAAAATCCAACATAGAGTAGCTGTTGGGCAAGTGACAGCTTCTGAGTCTCCACATCAGGGCGATGCCATAATGAAGAACCCCAACGATCACACTTACCTTTCTTGACCGGCAGGAAAAAAAGAACGTAATTAGAGCCCTGTTAAAGAATATTGCTTGCTATTTTATTCAGATCTATTCCAGGTCCATTTTTTTCCCTCTTAAAATATTCCTATATATATATATATATATATATATATATATATATATATATATACACATACACACACACACACACACATATATATATGTATATATATATGTATATATATGTAATATATATAATGTATATATATGTATATATGTAATATATATATGTATATATATAATATATATATACATATATATATATATTACAAAATGAAAAAAATAATCCATGATGCAGAGGTTAATTTCTGTCCTTCAGCTTCTCTGTCATGCAGTGTTTCAGCTCTCTTATAATAAACCCAGGTCTCTGTAACACCCAGCATTCTTCAACCTCAATGAAGAAAAATGCCACTAAAATTAAGCCTAAAACAATCCTTCTCAACTGAGCGTGACTTCCCCTTTTATACATTTGGCATTGTCTGAAGACACTGTGACATTGTCACAAGTGGTGGTGGTGTAAGGGGGGGATGTTCCTGGCATCTAGGGGGTAGAATCCAGGGAGGCTGTTAAACATCACCAACACACAAGATGGCCCACCACAACCAAGACGTGTCCTGCCCCAATGCCGGTAGTGCCACCATTGAGAAAGCCCAGCCTATAGGATGTTGTGCTATTCAGCAGTGCAGTCACATAGGAGATCATTTCTGGCAGCTGCTTCTCTCTGAGCATCTTTTACTAGAGTCATTGAGGGGGTAATGAATCATTAGATGTGAATAGAATTTACCTCCATGTCTGGAATCTCAATACTTTACACACAGTGTCCAACTCAAGCAATGAGAGGAAGTCAACTCACCATTGTCTAAATGTATTATTTTATTTTATTTTGAAAGACTTAGACTTCCTAAGTTTTGGATACTTTACTGAACTTCTTCCTCTTTCAACATAGAGCTCTTACTTTGTGAAGCTGTCATTTGATAAGTCTAGGACATTAGTGAACATTTCATAGTGACATCAATTACCCATAATCCTCATCTTTTTAAAATTACCAAATCAAATATTTCACAAAGACCAAGTTCAGCCACTAGTTCTATACTCTGATTTAACAATATTTATCAGAACTTGAGAATCAATAATGGCTTGTCTTGTTATTATTTCCTTCTTTGATGAGTAGTTTTCCCAAGAACATAATATTTAGATTTAAATTAAGAACCATATTCTATATCCTATATAGTGATTAATTAATTCCAGACAACAAGTTGAAAACAAAGCAGATATGTCTCATAGTGGTATAACAAGAATGCTGAGAAACAGTCAAGGTTTTTGTTTGTTTTTTTTAATGTTTTTGTTGTTGTTTTGTTTTTGACCGAGAGTAAACAGAGGAGGGGTAGAGAGAAAAGGGAACACAGGATCTGAAGTGGGTTCTGCACTGACAGCAGACAGCCTGATGTAAGGCTTCAACTCATGAACTGAGAGATAATAAACTGAGCCAAAGTCAGACACTTAACCAACTGAACCACTCATGCACCCGACTAGTCAGGGCTTTTAATCCCAGATTTAACACTTGTTGTATAACCTTGGTAAAAATCAATTAAACAAACACTTACCTCTTATTTAAGATGTGACTAATGCTTAAATCTCCTGTGAGCAGTGAAATAAATGTTGGTAAGGCAACTGATTTATAAATTGCTAAATAGATTGTGAATATCAAGTACTAACTCCCCTCATCTGTAATGACTTCACATGTGTTTGAAACTTATTATGAACTATGGTCTGTTTCTAGAGCTTAAGTGACTTTCCAAGTCTACATTGGTAACAAATGGTGTAGAATGGGGACTTAAGTTCTCTGACTACTAATTCAATGCTCTTATTGTGTATAGATTTTACTTTTTCAAATTTGTTCCACCCCCAAATCTCAAAAGCATCCTATCTCAATATGTTTAAATATGTCATAATCATATGTGACTGATAAACATTGGATAGAGAACCCTTTTGAATTCCATGTAGGTAATAAGGTATTATATATAATTTCCATATTTTTGTTGAACTCATACTCTATCTCAGTATTGATTATTTTTTTATGTATTGTCACATCACTTTGTCATAGCAACTTTTAGAATTGTTTTAGAGCATCATTGTCACTAATGTATAGATGAAGAAATCAAAGTTCAGAAAAGGCAAGCGATTAGTCTGAAGTCACACAGCTGCTAAGGGGCAGAGCTCAGAATCGAGCCCAGGGCTGAACATTCATACTTTTCCCCTTATGCTTTACTCTGCCTTTGTGTATTCTAGTAGTACATCAATCACTATCTTTTCATATGCTGTTTATGCAACCTAGACTCTCAAAATAGTGCTTTCTCTGTTTCCACAGGTATAGACCACACGTTCTGGCCCCACAGACACATCATCTCATGAGGTCACCTGAGTCGCTAGACTCACCTTTCTATAGCAATGTCCCATGTCTAAGATCCTGTACTTAACCCTGCTGTGCAAATCTCCCCCACACATTTCAAGAAATTCCTACAAATGGTGGGATCTAGCTATTGGTGAAATCACAACTCTTAGAATCCATCTTCTCAGCTCCACCAGGACATACCCTCAGGTCTGAGTTATTAGAAGAACCCTCTGAGGGTCCCTGCAGGACAGAGCAGAGTTGGCTTTTGTACTGTGAGTGCCCACAGAATGTTTCAGGGCGAGCATGGGCAGTGCCAGCGTCTTTGAGATTTTCCTACAGAGGGAATAGCATATCTGCCACTTTACTCTTCTGAGAAAAGAGTCACCAGTGGGTGACTGTTAAAGCAGACACACATTGCCGCCCCTCATGCCCATGTTGTCCCAGTACCATATGAATCATCAGATAAAGTTGTCTAAATAGTTTGCGTCTAGCAGTAAGTGCTTGAATTTTCAATTCTGTGAAAATTGGGGCAAACAAGAGCTGTGGATGCTCCTTTGCATGGTCTGGGTCCATTTTTCTTGCCTGTGCCTTCATAGGTCATTTTAGTAGGACATAGAGAGAGCCTGTATCAGGAGTTACTAACGAGTCATAATTCTAAGAAGAAAAAAAACTATCTTGTTTTTTTAATTGTCTGTAACACTTTTGTTCTTATTGGAATTCGCATGTTATATTATAAACTGATTAATGAACTGAAGATGTCATTATATATTTAATAACTGCTTTTGATCATATAATATCAATGGTGACAAATTTTTATCTGTGTATTATTCTCTTCTTTATCTGGCTCCCAGACCTTTATTAATGCCCAGTAGTGTCTGAATAAAAATATTTTCACTTGATATAATTTTAATAACCTAATTCATATGTCTTTCATACATATTCATATGAAGACCACATAACCCCCAGAAAAATGAAACGTATGCTATGAATTGATTAGTGCATCAAGCAATTGTATCAGATGCATACAAAAATGTGTGTTCTCCATGATCTTACTTATAAAATGCTTTTTGAGTTAAAGATTTATGTATTCAGCAACCTGTAACTCCTACATGCTACTGTAAAAATCTTCAAAATATAAAACAGCAGTGGCAAACTGAGAGTTAATTTCCATATATGCAAACATCTTTAAAAGATAGGCAAAGCCTAGCTAAGTTAACTTAATGTTATCTGTTAATTTATTATGATATCTCCTTTACATGCAAAACTTTGGAATCTAAATCATGATTATAAGAAGAAGGAAATCTTAGATGAAAAACAGATGACTACCTCTTGTGACAGAGTTTCCTCTCAAAAAATTATGAAAGGGTCGTAAGAACAAAAATATACTGTGTAATATTGAAGTATTGAAGAGCTAAGAGGGCGTGTGTGTGTGTGTGTGTGTGTGTGTGTGTGTGTGTGTGTGTTGGTACTCCTAAAGCACTATCATAAGGAAGAGGGTGTTTCAAGTTGGCTCTGGTTGCAGGGGGTGGAAATCTGAGTCTGCCATTTAAAAGGAAATGAAGGAAGGGACTGTTTAAAGCCAAGACTTACCGTCCTAGAGTTCGTATTAAGATAGAGCTACCTGAAGCATGAGATCTTTGTGGTGTGAAAAAAATCAAATTTCATTTAGCATTCTACTAGTCGCTCTTCTTGAATTATTCTTTACCCATTGAAATGTCCAAGTCACCCTGGGATAGCTATTTGTAAGCTGCCACTGTGAGATGACATTTAAAACAAATGAAAGAGATATAGACAACATCCTCTTTAAATAAACAAAATCAACCTCAGCTTGAAAGCTGGTGTGGAAATGCTCGCTTTCTGTCCTACTCTTCTGTGCATATGGCGTTCTGGAAATTATAAATTCTGTTTTACAGAACTACAATATTTATTACCAGAGGAAAATAGATTATTAATTACAGCCAAAGGCTGCTTTGATTAAATATACAATTAATTAGCTATGCTAAGCTCATCCATCCCAGAGCTCCTAATATTTTCAGCCCGATGATTCTTCTAGTACTTTTAATTAAAATTGTTTTAAAAAGCCACAAGTTAGCCGCATGTGCACTTAAACTGAAGTTATCTCTTCAGTGTTTCACTGATTTCCGTATGCCATGTAATTAATCTTTAGTGATTAAATGTACATAAAATCATCGGAGATGCAAGGTAATTTGTGCAGACATGGAACAATGGAGAGCTTTTACTAGGACTTTGCAGGATTGTTTTATCTGCTGAAATTTAATTCAAAAGCCTACAGATGTTAATTGTTTGAAGGAATTAAATTTATAAAAATTTGCCCCTCTCCCCCACTCTTCTAAACAAAGTGAAATAAAGTCAACAGTATTGTGGAGAAAAATGTTTGTGGCAATTTAAATTTAAAAATTTGATGACTCTATCTGCAGAGCTACATTCACTCTATTACTCTGCCTTATTTTCTTCCAGAAGGAGACATAGAGCCATGTGGAACAGCTTTCAAAAGGTGTCCCCAAATACTGTTGTCTGACTTTTCATGCATGCGCTCAGCCCAAAAGTATGGAGTTGGTTGCCGCTCTCCATACAGCCCAGATGTTATTTTGCAGTTCTTTCTTTCTCTTTGAATCACTTGTGATTGTGCCCACTAAAGGAAAAACTTGGGAGAACCCAGGTGGTCTTTTCCCCCAGGGGCCTCATCCATCTCATCTCAGGGGGCTGGTGAACTGTTGTGAGGCATTAACAACATTATGTTACACGTGGCAAAGCTAGGCCTTGAACTGGGGATCTTAAGGTAAAGGTTCAGTCACAGGTTGACGGGCTCTTGAGTTACCTCTTTGAGCGTTATCTGATTCACTTACAGAAAAAAAGCAGATAGGGGATTCTCTTCCCTAAAGTTCTAAGTAATGTCAGAGGTTGTGTAAGGAGCAGTGCTTATTCATGCTTATGCATGCTGTTCATAGATTTTTTAGAACTGAGGAGGTCGTTGGATCGCATCTTTTCTAGCCTATTCATTTTGCGGAAGCATTTTTTCACTTTTCACCTGGAGTTTTCTTGTCCAGGAGACACAAGTTAAGACAATTATCCATATTTATTAATGCCTACAGTTCATTCACTACTTAACTTGAATTTTATGAACTGAACTGTCTTGCTAAAAGAAAATAGAAGAATAAACTTCCCACCAATCCTCTTGTCCGATTTTTAGAGCTTCTATGCTAAAACTCCTATTGATGTTTAAAAATAATTAATAGAAAAATTGTAGAAAAATCTTGGTGTTTTTTTTAACTTAGTAGCTAGTGTGATCTTGAACAAGTTGCTTAACCTGTTAAGGTTTAGCCTCTTTATCTGTAGGATGAGTGGGATATTTCTCTACCTCTAATAGCAGATAGTCCTGAGTAGAGTATGTGGTAAATAGGAAGCACTCAACAGATTTTTATTACTATTATAGTCTTTTTTATTCATTTCAGGGTGCACTTGAGACAACCATGTCAATGATATTATTGGTGCCAATTCCATTTCTTTGATATAAGATAGCATCAGTTTTTTGCATATACATCATCTTCTGCCTTACACAGCAATCTTTTTTGCTGTTAATATGGAACAAAATATTTCTTTTCAAAGCCTATGAATTTGAGGAAGTTGGAAGCATGGTGTTAGGAAGGTTATGGGCATGAGTTCTGGTGGTTTTATTTGCGGATGTAGAAGCTTGCAAATTTCCCTGGGGACTTGGCCTTTTTTCTGTAGTTTCATGTCATCGACTGAGCTCAACAAGTGTCAGAATGAATTCAAATGGCAGAATTGATTGTTGAAAATGATTTAAACCTCCTGTTTTTCCTAGGTTGCTGGCTTTGTTCAGATTTTGTCCTGTCCTCTCAAACTGGCATAAAATAGCTTTCATCTTCCAGGCACTAAGTTAAAGATGCTGATATTGAAAGATATAGTTATATATCATGCAAGTTCTACTTTCTTGTGTTAATCCCTATGTTCTAAAACTCCTATGTATTCACTTGGGTAAAATATATTTCTAAGTTTATATTCCACACAGAGCTATAAATGATTCAGGTAGAAGACCCTAGAAAGTATAAATGTGTTTGTGTATGAGTTTGTGAGTATGTGTGTGTATGTGGAAATGAGACAGAGAGAGAGAAAGAGAGAGAGAGAGAGAGAGAATGGTGTGCATCTGTGTATGTGTATGTGTATTTATGGTGAAACAGTTAACCTACCTGGCTAGGTGGGTACTAACCAGAAAGAGTTTCAGAACATTGGTTGAGGTAGGTTTTGATCTCTAAGATAATCACAGAAAATATAGGGAAAATATAGGTCTATAGAGGATGGGCAATAGTTACTTAGAATGCCTTTATGCCTTTCTACTTAAAATTCAACTTCTACAGCTTGCATTTCCTTACAGTGTGGATTTGATTAATTGGAATAGAAACCAAGGCTAGACTGTTGTAGACAATCTGCTAAACTGATAGGTATTATTAGAATAGGTATGAATGAAAGGATCAGAATATTGTTTTACAACCCTACCCATCTTCTCCTGGTTGGACCATCCATGCTTTACCTGTCTTGATCCAGGCATGGGTCATTTTTCCCAGTAACTTCCTAAATGGTTTCCTGATTTCCATTCAGTTACTTCTCACCACCGTCTTTGGAGTTATCTTCCCCAAACCTAAATGAGACTGTACTACTTTTCTGATGAAAGGTGTTGTTTAAAACAAGTATTTTAGGGGTGCCTGGGGGCTCAGTTGGTTAAGTGTCCAACTCTTGATTTCAGCTCAGGTCATGATCTCATAGCTCATGAGTTCGAGTCCTATATCAGGCTCTGCACTGACAGTGCTTGGGATTCTTTCTACCTTCCTCTCTCTCTGTTCCTCCCCCCTTGTCCTCGCTCGCTCTCTCTCAAAATAAATAAATAAACTTAAAAAATTAAAAATATCAAAAAATACATTACTGTGGCCTATTAAGGACACAGGGATCTGTGTCAGACCCTTCTTTTCCACCTCTTTGCCAGACGTTTACCAAATCTCCCATACTCCATCACACCAGATCTCTCTTTGGTTCCCAGAAGACTGGCTTTTTCATGCCTTTACTCTAAGGTGCCTTTCTTTTTTCCCATCTTTGCAACTTATGAAACTCTTCATCTTTTGAGACCCAATTCAAATGTCAAATCCCTATACTCCTGGGCACATTTAGCTCCTTGTGCTCCCACAGAACACAGTTCATACCTTCAGCTCTTGACAAGTCTGCTTACAATAATAGATGTATATGTTGTTTTTCCAAACAGATTGTGAAGGGCAGGTGCCTTCCTTGCTCAGCCTCTTAGACCTTCTGACCTCAGCGTCCACAACTTTCAAAGGGGGATAAAATACTTGCCTCACATGATCATTTCTGGGTGTGATTGAGAACATATAAGCCAAGTGCTTCGCTCAGCTCCTGGCACATTGTGAATGCTCACTCAGTGCTAACTGATATTATGGTCGTTGTCACGGCCAGGACTGTGAGTGCAGGTATTAGCTTGTATCCCCAGAGAACCGCCTAGTTTCCGTCACTCAAGAATTAGGAAGGAAGGAGGGAAGGAAGGAAGCATCCCTCAGCAGCATAGCAATCTGTTTGCTGCCTTAGCTGTATTATGTATTTGATCCTACCCACAACTCTGAGGGGTATTAGCATCTCCTGTTCCAGATGAAGAAACTGAGGCTCAGTGAGTTTAAATAACTTACTCAGCGTGACACAGCTAATACTGAAACTCTTTAGATCCCAGTTCTGAATGCTTCCTGCATCTACAACTTTGATGGATTAGTGGGGCTTCTGAGCAGAGCTTCTGAGTGGGGCTTGCCCTTGTGTGCCACTCAAATAATTTACATATTTCAGTAAATGGAATAATCTGGGTAACTGGGCTACCTAATGGAGCTGGGCAGTGAAAGGAAAGCAGTCTGCATGTAAACACAGGCAACGTTCGTGACAAATCCAATCACATTTGTTTTAACATGGATTTTGCTAGGGAAATGAAAAGTTAGCACATGTTTATTGAGTATCAAGTATGTACCAAGCATGGCTCTGGGACTTTAAACTACAGCACTGAACAGAACTGTTAGTTTCTTGTCGTTGAATGTTTTTTTGTTTGTTTGTTTGTTTGTTTGTTTCTGTTTTTGTTTTTGCACGGAAGCATTTAAGTAGGGATTGCTTTTGGAGATAGGGTACAGCGAAATTTTGGTGAAGATGTTATTGGCATCTTTGATGTTCTTATGACAGATGCCATGTTACGAATAATTCACTCTCTCCTGATTCCTTATTAGTAGCTACGTGGAACACTTTTATTCCTTTCATTTAACAGATGGTTATTTTTGGCACTTCTTTGGCACTATGCTACTGTGGCTGATGGCTGAGACCCAAGGTTATGTTCTTCATATCCATATGTGCCCTAAGAGCAAAAAATGAGACCAAGAGATCTTGTCCAGGGGCTAAGAGCACATTTCCTCTTTTTCAGTGAATATGAAAACAAATTGCTCTAAATCCTCAGTTATTGATGCTGTTTATAGTAATTTTTAAAAAGAAACTCTGGGTTATTTAATTACGATGAAGATTTTGCCCAATGAAATAATGTGAGTTCATTTTAAAAGAATTTGCCCTATATATGCCTTATGTCTTTACACCCTTAGGCCCAGTCCAGAAAACGTTAGGTCTGCCTGAGAATTTCTCATTAAGTTTAACATACTTGGATCTGATATGTCAAAACTCAATGGATAGGTTTATTAATAATCAGTTACATCAGCTTAGTATTATCTTAGGAAGTAAAAGGTCAGTAAGTAGTTGTTATCCTACCATTTTATCAGTGGACTCTTCTCCAAAGACTTCAAGTCATTATTCACTGCTTATAGAGTCACTTGAGATATAAAAAGTCTTTTTATAGTAATGAAAGAGCTCCCACAATTAGCCAGAAGGCAGCCATCTATCTTTTTAAATAGCTCAGCTTGGAGGAGAACAGGATTTCAGGTGATATTCAGTAGATGAATTGTTATGACAAGATAAAGTTGGTGATACCAATCTGTGTTTTTTGCTGTAGGGATATGTGTGTGTGTGTGTGTGTGCGCACACGCGCGCGCGCATGCGTGCACGCACACACACATGTCCACAAGAAAAAAAAAAGACATTCAGTGCAGAGTAGGAATTTTTTCTCTAAAGATATGCAAATACAGAAGCAAACTCTGAAGAAGCTGTGTCCAACAATTCCTTACAATTATTATTAACTCTAAGTGATTACAACACGAATCTGTTTTTAGCTAATAACTGATACAATAGGATTTTGAAACAGTTTATTTCAACATAATTTCAGGCTTACTGAAAAGTTGTAAGACTAGTACAAAGAATTCTCAAATACCATTCATCTAGATTCCCCAGATTTTAACATTACATTTGCTTTAGATTCATTCTCTACCTTCCCCCACCTCTCACCCTCTCTTTTTCATGAAGTGCTAAGGGTTAAGATCACCAGTAACAGACAAATCCATACCACTTGCCTCCTGATAGGATAGATGGAGAAAGATACAACACCACTTCTAGGCATTCTTGCCAAAAACACAAAACCTGTACCTAATCAAGGAAACACACTAGACAAAGACACACTGAGGGATATTCTGTGAAATAAAAATGCATATCAAATATATGAATACTTTAGATTTGCCATGTGATCTCAATAAAAGTTGTACTTTCTTTCTCCCTTAAAAATGCGACTTTTGCTAAATCCGAGAAACTGGTAATTGTATTTTTGATGCAACTAATTTTGCTAGTGAACTTAATTTGCAAAGATGGTAAGTTTCAACTTTTACCATACGTTTTTGTTATTGTTTGAATCAGAGAAGTTTATGTCTCGTTCTATCAGGCAGGGCCCCAGAAGGAAACGGAAGTCACAAAGGATTTAATTGAAGCGAATTTAATGATGGAGCAACTTATAGGGGGTGTGAGCAGAGTTAAAAAGAACATAGGAAATCGCAATATAAAGAAGTCCTTACTGCCCATACCCTTGAAGAGGGACATTGAATGAGAGATATGAACAGAACCTAGCAAGATCTGGTGTCCTGAAAGCCAGGTGGAGAGGGAGCTAGATAAAGACATATCGTACTAGCTCTCTTACCATTAACTGAACCAAACAAAATACATAAAGCAGGGAGCACAGTGACGCAGTATACAGTGGTCAGTGTCCCAGAGCACCGAGCTGGGTAGACTAGACTGTACATCTGATGGACAAACTAAGAACCACCAGCTCATGTGCCAAAAAACAGATACCTCCATTTCTTTCATTAACATAATTGAAATAAATCCATTTATATGAAGGTAAAAAAAAAACTATGTTGCATATATTTCAATTTATTTCCCTCAGTAAGAATCAAAACATACCATGACCTGTTCTTTAATAACAGGGATAATTTATATAAATAATCACTTCCAAATGGGAAAGCTTAGAAGAGAAGAATGTGGCAGTGGGAATCAGGAAAGAAACAGAAAATACAGAGGAAGGGCTACAAAAAATAAAACAAAAGCTAATCAAGGGAAAAAGCAATTAGGAAAGATGCATCCCCAAGATTGCCTATAACCAAAATGATCAATTTGTTCAAAAATAGTTCTGATAAATTCACAAAGAATGGGTCTACAATATCTTGATAAGAAAGGTTGAAGATGAATCATGCTTGCATTTGGGAATACCTCACTATCAAAGTGTGCGGTGAAAGGGATCAGGAAGTAGCACACTGTCCTACAGTAGTGACCTCAGTGTCACAATCAATTAGTTAAATGTAACAATAGGCTTTCGAAATACCTCCTTGGGTTACCGGGGGGTCTGCAATTCATTACTATTATATGTATGAGCCTTTTTAACATATTCAGTTTTTTAGGTTGTGAATGTATATCATGTCACGCAAAGGTTATTAAGGACAAATCCCACAACGTCACAAATTACGTAGGTTAGGCAGTAGTCTTTACTGGTAAAACATACAAGTCAGGAGTGAGTAGCACGGGGAGTCGTGCAGGGGCCACAAACTGATGGACATGCATTGTTTCTGTAGTCCAGTGAAGGGATCCCCACCCACTGTTGCTCTCTTCTTTCGGAAACATTATCAGTAAGGAAACAGACTACAAGAATTTCAGAATATCCGGGTTAGAAGTTAGTGATTTCCATTTGGCTGGGAAAGCCAGTTGCCTTGCGCAGGGGGACTTTGGGGCTCAAAGCTGTAGCACCCCCACACACCAGGAAAATGAAGCTACCAGTCCCTCATAGTCCAAGCTTGCCAGAAGGAACCCCAGGATCACTTTTGGGTAAGTCTGCCTATTATATCAATGTGATCGTTACATATTCGCGTCTAAACATCCAGTAATCATGCTTTCAAAGCAGATCACTGCAGATCACACAGACTTTTGGCTTAATGCAATTTAACATTTCTTGTATTCTTCTAAAATTACATCATTTTCACAAACCCACCAGTCATTATTTTGTTCATTGATAACAGTAAAGCAGGTCAAAATTAATTTTGTCAATCTTTCACTAGGGTTTCTTCATATAATTTTGCACAATTCTTATTCTGTGTGTTCTTTTTACTATAAATATTTTTTCTCCTGTGCTATGCTTAATTGATATGACAGATGTCTACATAGAAGCAAACATACCAAAGTTGAGAAAAAAATTATATGCTTAAATTCCCTAAAATGAATTTAAAGATTATATATGACAAGTGTTTTAATGACAATAGGGTTTGGATTATTTTACATTTCTTCCATACCAAACATTTTAGCACCAATTTAAATATAATTTCCTCCTTTTATAAAATGTTACCAGACCATGTTTTTACAACACCTCCATAACTATCAGAGAAGTTGATCCGCGTTCACATAGAGCCTTTCATCAAAATTAATTCCATATTTACTTGTGAAGGGGGAGATCTTATAAACTGGCATGCCCAACTAGAATTATACTACTTGGCTCTGAGGATCTATATGTAAACCATAGTAGATGATAGCACTGTATTATATAATTGAAATTTGCTAAGAGAGTAGAACTTAAATGTTCTCACCAAAAAAATTAATTAATCAATATGTGAAATGATGGATGTGTTAAGTAACTAGATGGTTGGAATCCTTTAATGGTATATACATATACCAAATCAACACAGTGTACACATTAAACGTCTTACCATTTTCCATGTCATCTATACCTCAGTAAAGTGAAATGAATGAATGAATGAATGAATGAATAAAAATTTTGTAAACATAAAAACTAATATTCAAGTTGAAGATTGGTCGATGTCACTTGCACGTAATCTACAGTATTCTATGCTTCTTCTCTTGAGTTTTCTTATATGTATTCTCCTATGAAAGGCACAGATGCATAAAAGGCCTTATTTTTCATAAGAGGAAACAGAGGTTTGGAAACCCTCATCATTCCCAAACAGCTGACTCTGGAAATGGCAACTCACCAGGGTGACTTGGTTATTCACGCACTTGTTTGCACTTCAAAAGGAAAAAAAGAAAAGCCTGTTTGTTTTCTGATACTCAAGAAAATTTTGCATGTGGCTGGATTTGGAGGAATAATCAAAGTAGCACAGCTCATATCCAAGCTGAGGCCACCAGTCACTCTGGGGAGGTTGCTGACAAGTGGCCCAGATTTTGCAGTTTATCCAAAAGGGTAGATTGTTCGTTAAACAGAAGCCTCATCAAACATTGCCGTGATATGGTTTACATATGAAAAGCTATATTCTTTACTTAACATTCACAAGTTGCTTATGGATTAATTAGCCCATCTGCCACAACAAATGTATTCACACTTCTTTTGCATTGGTTGCTGAAAAGTGACCGCCTTTCTCCTATCCACTTATCCCTATCAGTATAATGGAAAATAACTTTTTAGAAACAAGACACTTAATTTTTCAACTTATAAGTTCAGGGGTAAGAGAAAAACCTTCCCAGAAGATTGTTTCCCACGATTGGTTTTTCTTTTAGTCACCAAGTATTCGTTTATTTGTTGGTTCATCTGACTGTCTTACAACTGCTCCAAGTTTGATATGATTAAGACTGCTCCTGGGGCACCTGGGTGGCTTAGTCAGTTGAGTGTCCGACTTTGGCTCAGGTCATGATCTCATAGCTCGTGAGTTCGAGCCCCGCGTCAGGCTCTGTGCTGACAGCTCGGAGCTTGGAGCCTGGAGCCTGGTTCAGATCCTCTCTCTCTGCCCCTCCCCCGCTCATGCTCTGTCTGTCTCTCTCTCTCTCAAAAATAAATAAACATTAAAAAAAAAGAATTTTTTTAAATAAAAAAAAAAGACTGCTCCTTCCATGTGCTTCCAGTCCCAAATTTACAAGGACAACCACATGTCTCTATTGTAGAACTTCTTCAATTGGCATCTTCTCCTTTCTTATGCTGTGGCCGGTTCTGATCACCTCTCTAGATGCACAGTGTGCTGGTTTCTTCTCTATCTCAAATCAGGTGGCTTAATCATCATTTGAGAGTCCATTTGTCCCACTCTGGCACCTATAGCCCTTTGTCAAATAGCAATCACACAAGTCTTTTCAGTTATACTCCAATTGCTATACTCTCGTTGTTCAGTAGTGGTAGAACCAAATCTGTTTTGGCCTCAATTATCAAAATGCCAGATGTGATAGTAATAGAGGGAATTATCTCGTAGACTTCTCATGTTTATTATGACTCTAACCTCTCACCTGTGCCATTCAACAACGACTTCACAAAAAAGTCTCTTTCTCAATGCCATGTTTCAATCAAATCTCCAGCCTTTTTGAAACCCTTGTGGATGTAAACTTCAAACTCAAACCCCATGACAGATGGGTGTTTCTCTCCTAATTTTCAAATTACCTTTCTTCTCTTCCCATCAGTTTTGCTCCCGACCCTTTTTATCTAGTTTTTTTGTCCTGAAAATCAACTTCTCTCTTACTCTCCTAGGATTTTTGTTTCCCTCCATTTATTTAGCATCTCGAACATTTTGGCTACTTATATAAATGGGACACTGTTAACAGAGGGCTTCTCCATCTCCTGTCTCATTTTCACAAAACAAATAAAAATTGTATGTTGTTTGTACCAAAGCAAGGTTGAGACAAGAAAGAAAGAAGGGGGAGGGGGAGAGGAAGCACAGGAAGGAGAGAGGTAGAGAAAATGATAGAAATGAAATAGAATGATAAGGATGTGGCACCATGAAATATCAGATACCTTGCTGTTGGTTTAGGATCTAGCCACTTGGGAAAAATGAAGTATGGCTACTGATTTATTTGTTAATTGACTACAAAATTTTTTCTACAGTATTAAAACCTTAGGTATTCTTCCATGTTCTTCTTCCCCGGTGTAATTGATGATAACTGAGCAAAGCAACTGCCAGAAAATCCCAATTAAGCTATTCTTTTTTGTTGTTGTGAAAGGCATAATTTATAAAATGGTGACCTTTTGGTAGGCTAACAGTATGTTGATGAACTTCAAGTGAAGTGAAAAAAAAGTGTTTTGTTATCATCAGTGCTTACATTTTCTAAGAGATCACGTGAGACAGAGCCTTTAAAGGTCATAGACTTCTTTACTTCGAGAGATATTAAATAGCTTATGAAAATAGAGGTCAGCTGCATGATAACTGGAAGAAAAGAGCATTCCCAATGGGGAAGTAAGATATTTGAGATTATATTGACTGTCCTTTTTGAAGATTGTATTTGATTGTCCTTAAAGCAAAAAATGAAATTTGCATATAAATGCTATAATTGTAAATGAATGAATGTACAGGTCTTAAAATCAATAGCTATTGATCTTGCTGTAAGAACGCTAATATGGTCTGCATATACTAAGTGTTATAATAAGAACTAATTATTTCACAGTCTAAAATAGTCTTTAGTAATTTTTATGTTTCTGCTTAAATTGTTATACTTTTCTGGATTTTGCAAAAAATAATCATGAATCAGTAAGGAGCCCACTTTTTAAAATTATTCTTGCTTCGAAAATCACTAAAACAAGAAACAACAGAATACCAAGACTTGATTATAGGCAACGTGCTGAGACACCTTGAGGAAGAAATAGAATAATGGCATTAGTCTGTCCACTACTTAATGACACACAATTTATGTGTTAGAAGGATTTAATGTGTGACTGGAAGACACCCTGGCCACAAATTATTTTTCCCTTTACCCTCAGATACTGCTTGAAGTCCTTCAAAAAGGGCACTGTCTTCTTTCATTCTACCACTGTTGGAGGTCACTTTAAATGAAAAGCTTTAACATATTGACATGTTCCAGTAGGTTTTAAGTAGTCGATAATAGATTATGACCAAGAATTCTTTTCAGAGTAGGAAGGGTGTAAGACTTTCCCAAAATGGATATTCACTGATCTGAAGGGACACCATAAAGTGGGAAGCCTGGAGACAAATGGCAATTTCTCCCTACCACATAGATCCTGGTAGAACTATCTTTCCTACCATTGGATCATCTTCTACAACCCTGAAACTTATAAATACTGACCACAGTATGAAACATAAAGATGATACCAGCCAACATGAGAGGCTAGATTTTAGGCTGTGTTTTTCCATTCTTGGACTTCACTTATCATCTGTTGATGACACATCCTCAGGGGAGACAGTGGTGGGCCTAGCCCAAAGTGTCATTGTCCAGTAGTTCAAAGAATGAACGCCTGTGTCCATACCTGTCCCTTCTTCACATATTCCCATATGCTCAAAGTCATCCAGACATCCCAAGGTTGTACCAATAAAAATTTAGTAGTCACGTTCGAGTTTAGTCCTTGGAGAAAAGAATCAGAGTGAGAATTTACAGAATAGAGAGTGTGGGCACACTGGTAGGTAACCATTCACATCTTTTACTGAAGTTTCTTACTAGTGATCCAAGAACTGTACTGGGACATATTTTGCTGGTGAGGAAACTTAATTGCTCAATTTTTGAAGGCACATTAACTCTTTCAGGGTCCATTGAGTAAATTAGCTCCTCCAGGTCATTAAGCCTGTCTCTACATGACGATTTCTACCTGGCATTGTATCATTTACCCCCAAACACCCCATACTTGCTCTGAGCGCATACATATTCTTTGTCTACTCAGGGAGAGAGAATGTGCTCATTTGGATGTTAGCAACTGTTCTAATACTGCAACTCAGCAACTCCCTTTGCTTCTTTTTAAGGCACCCAGGGATCTCTAAGGATTTGCTGGTGCATAGTAGTTATCAGAGCCTCCCCACCAGGCGGGTGGCTTAGTTGTCTAGAAATGGTATAATTTCAGGGGTTTTAAGCACAGTATTGTGCCCCCAAGTGTCTCTTCCTATCTGCAAAAGCCAACATTATTGATTCATTTAGGGTGGGAATTGTGCTGTAGTCCTTGATGCTGTAGTCCTTTATTAAAACACAACTTCCACTAAGGGACTCTGCTCTCAGGACCCATTTTAGAGAAATAAATTGACAGCTATTTGAGAGCAATCTGTACTGCCATTGGAGAGGATGTTTAGAAGAGTGTGTGACTGGAATGCCACAAAGGCTAGGGAACGGCATTGGCTCTTGATGATTAGGCGTGGGAGAGTCTCACAAAAACAATGATTTTTCTCTTCCACATGCCAGCGGTTGGCCCTGCTGAGAAGCACTGGTGGAGGGCAAAGGTAAATGTTCCCTATTTCTCTGTTCTGTCCAGGGCTACCTTGGAGAGTCATAAATGGGTATAAATAAACACAGGTGAGGATCCAACTGCACATAGTATACTCAGACATGTTTTAGAGCAGTGTTCCTTTCAAGTGCATCTAAATCAGCTGGGATTTGTTAATATGCCAATTCTGATTCAGCGGGTCTGGGATAGGGCCAGGGATTCTGCATTTCTAATAATCTCTTATGCGATGCTTAGCTGTGGGTCCACAGACCACACAGAATAGCAACGATTTAAGATAAAACGTACATGACAATGACATGGTCTTGGGTTCAAAAGTGATGAAAATGAAAGAAATTTGACAACACCCAAAAAATTGGATTTCAGGCCAGTAAGACTTGGATTAAATATTGAAAATCCCACCAAAAGATTGATAGAACATTAAAAAAAAAAAAGATATACTTAACATTTCGATCTATCTGAAGATTTGGGTGAATGTTTTCTGAGGCTGATGTGTTATTTAAATTTTTAAGTCTAGGCACGCCTGAGAGGCTCAGTCGGTTAAGCGTCCAGCTTTGGCTCAGGTCATGATCTCACCATTCCCGAGTTCGAGCCCCATGTCAGCTGTGTTCTGACTGATCAGCACCTGGAGCCTGCTTTAGATCGGTGTCTCTGTCTCTTTCTGCCCCTCCCCCACTCATGCTGTCTCTGTCTCTCAAAAATAAATAAATGTTAAAAAAAATTATAAAAAAAATTTTAAGTCTTTAACTGAGGTTCCTCACAATGTACTTCTAAAGAAACAAGAAGCAGTTGTTTTCCTAATCTTCACCTCCGCATGTTGGTGAAGAGTTCAATAAGTGTCAGTGTCTGATTAAATATTGCGTTACAAAACTCGTATCAGAGATGGTTTAAACTCACCCTCCCCACCCTTTATTAATCTACGATGACAGCCTCTCTGTTCTTTCCTCTGAGATGAGAAATGTGCTTTTATCTTCACAGGTCAATGGGAAGGATCTCTCAAAGGCCACCCATGAAGAGGCAGTGGAAGCTTTTCGAAATGCCAAGGAACCCATTGTGGTCCAGGTGCTAAGACGGACGCCTCTCAGTAAACCCGCGTATGGAACGGCCCCGGAAGTGCAGCTCATGGACGCCAGCACTCAGACAGACATCACCTTTGAACACATCATGGCTCTGGCCAAACTTAGACCACCTACCCCTCCAGTGCCAGACATCTGTCCATTTCTGCTCTCAGACAGGTATCTTTCCTGTCATTTTTCCCACAGCCCTATTTGTTGTCATTCAGCCGTGTCAAGTAGGGGTTGGAGAGAATCAGTCACACTAGCAAGTTGACAATTAGAGAGACAGGATCTCAGTTCTGTTTGGAAAATGTCTCCACCATGTCGTATCCAATTAGTTCTCAGCTGCCCCTGCTAGCTACTTTCCCTGACCCACAGAGTTGCTTCACTTTGAGAATCATGCTTGCTGAGGAGCGATGAAAAATTCTGGCTCTGATTAGTTCATCTTCATATTTCCAGCCATCAAAAGCGTTATGCCACTCATGAGCACTGGTCAGGGAAATAGCTTCTCTCACCAAAGCTGCCAAAAACCTTATTAAGACTGACACAGAAGTGGCATGTTGGCAGTATATTCTCCTCTGTGAGTTGCCGCTCTCCCTTTCCCTCTTTTGCTTTTCTCTTCTTTAAAGGAAAAGCTAGGAAATTAATTTAATTAAAGTGTAATTCTCCAAAGAAAGCAATTACCCAATATATTGAGATGTAAGCAAAAAATCCTGGCTGTCAGTGAGTAAGTACAGAGCACCGTGAAATAAGGATCTATTAAATGAATAGTTCTTCCCAATTTTTACCTAATTTCAAGGGAGTTAGAGATATTCTATTCAAATAATCTTACTTGTACAGTTTTGTTTTATGAGAAAGTGTGTTTTGCCCCATACATTTTGTTCTATGAGCTTTTAAGCAAATGTTCAAACATTATAGAGAGTTTGATTTATAAGAACAATAGTCTCTTTGGACTGCATTTTCATTGCCTACTGCAATCCATTTGACACATTCTAAAACACGGATCTGATCATGCCAGTTCCCTGCCCTTTAGCGGCTTTTGTTAGGTTCATTCCAGTGGCTCACAGGTGTACATTAGAATCACCTGGTGATTTTGAAAGGCAGTATCAATGCGATGGCTGAATCCCACTTCAGGCCAATTCGAGTTTTTAGCGTGAGGCCCGAGCGCCAACATTTTTCAGAAACCACCCTAGGCATTTTTAACGTGCAGCCATGTTTTTGGAAACTGCTCCTTGAAACTTCAAGTCCTGGGAGGGTAGGAGCCCTGTTTATCTTGCTTATGACTCCATTCATGCGTGTATTCCTTATTAAATAGCCCCCTTCATCAGGCACTGGAACTAGGTGCCGGGCTTAAAACCAGCAACAAAACTAAAGTCACTCCCTCCTGGAGCTTAGATTCTAGAGGAGGAGATGAAGAACACACAAGCAAATATATAGTATCTTTTAGTACAGCCTGATACAGGGTAGCCTTCCAATAAATACTTTAATGAATGAATAATAATTAATTTGTATTAGCTAATCTGACACTTGTCAGGTAATATTAGTTTTCATTCATTGACGCATTTAGTCCTCATAACAATCTTTTGAGGGAATGCACCGTATTATTATCATCATGGACATGGGTAGATGTTAGGTAATTTGGCCAAGGTCACATAGCAAGGAAGTGATAGGGCCAGGCTCCTGAGCCTAAGAGGTCAGACCCCAGCACCCACTCTCTTAACCAGTATCCTATGTCGCTCTTCGTAAGTCCTGCAGATCTTAGCTTAGAGGCAGCCTCTTCTAGCAAACTTCCTAGGGCTGCAGAAGGGACATCCCCCCATCTGCTGTCATAGCCTCCATATCTCCCCTTAAGTACCAATCACATCATATTAGCAGTCCCGCTTACTGCTCTACCCAATTCATAGGGCAAGAACTGGATTTTGTGCACCAACAGATTTCTAGCACTTGGCGTTGGGCCTAGCATCTGATAGGCAATAAATGTTTATTGAATGAATAAGGTGCCCCTCCTGGCAGGGCTCCCTTCTTACCAACTGAAAGATAAGGAAAACACATCAGATGCCCAAAGCAGCAAGCTTAACAGTTTACCAGCTCAAAAGGGTTTTCAGAGCCAGCCCAAATTTAAGCAGGGAGGACTTACCTATTAGAACCAGTAAGAAAGATGCTGCTTATATGGCTTTTGCTATTTGGGGTTCAACTTGATTAACCCTCTGTGGGGACGACAGCCATAGATAGCACTGAGAAGGGGCTGGTAGGATATTTATGTTGCCTGTGTGAGGGCACCAGGATGCATCTCTCTTGCCTTTCAGCTGCAGATAAGGAAACTAATTTATACCACTAACTCCAGTTTTTCAACAATGTCTACATTGGCAGGACTTAGAGGTTTCACTTGCCACCAGCTTGGTTAAACGCACTGAGGCTTTTTCACTGATTTTTTAAACACAGAGATGCCCTCATGCCCTTTACTGTTAAACTGTGCTTAGCATTCATATGGTCTAATGTATAGGATCCATATCATGCCATACAGTAATTTTAAAGCACTTCTATGAATTATTTAAGATGTTTGTCCAAAATCAGATATATAAAAGTCAAATACAATGCCCTGGGTCCCCCTCATTTCCTTTAATCTTCTCTCCATCCCCAAGAATTTTCTGAAGGGATTATGAAGCCCAGTGGCTTCTAGAAATTTCCAGTGAGGTATCACCATGAATACTGATTAATATTTGTGCACGGACCCTCCATCAAAAAGGGGGAAATGTGATTATGAAGGAGAACAAGGTCTTAAGGAATGAGGGTAATGGGAGTATGTTTTACAATCTGAAAAATAGGTGCTTTTGAAAACAGATTCAGAAAACAGTTTGGGGCTGTGTATTATGAAATTGGTAGTACTTTGTTGCCAAATCCACCTCTTTGGGTAGAGTGCGGTCTCAAAGGCCACACACCCATGTATGGAGCAAGTCACATTTGGTGGAATGAACACAGGCCAGGTGGTATCAGTCAAGCACATGGCCTGACAGGGGGTTCACATCAGACCCTTCAGATGAGGTCGGGCGCGTTCAGGGTGGTATGGCCGTAGACTCACATCAGACCCTTCAGAGCACCGTTCTGGCCACGGGCCCCTACTCTTGGTATTCTCTCAGAAAATCAAACTGATGGACCAGTTGTAGAGGAGAAAGGAAACTATTGCTCTTTCTGAGTTTTTAGTTCACTTATAGGCTGGATCACTCCAGGTCTTATTGCAAAGCAGAGAAGACTCAAGTGAAATTTTAAAATCAGTTTTAATCTTTAAACCAACCTTTTTGATCCGCTTCTACCATATCGCTATATTCCCCATAGCTGCCATTCTCTTCATCCGATGGAGCATGAATTTTATGAGGACAATGAGTATCTTTCCAGCTTGCCTGCTGATGCAGACAGAGCAGAGGACTTTGAATATGAGGTAAGATTGTTTTCACACCACTTCATGTTTCTTCACGAAGTTATGGTGGAGGGGGTGTGCCTAACAAGGAAAAAATTAATTTATTGCTGCAAGAAATATTTTGTCTATTACATATCTAGGGTGAGTTCTTTTAAGTACTATTTGTTTTAGTGTTTGGTTCTAGTGTTTTCAATATATTGGAAAACATGTTTATCATATAAGCTTGAAAATAATTTGCTCACATTTATGTTGCTTTTTATAAATATTATATCAGCTACATTTTTCCTTATTTCTATAATGTAAGGTAATTTCCAAGTAGAGTTTGAAAAAAAAAATATATTTAAAACCAAGATTGTGCTTAGTGTTTTCATTCATTGCATAGTACTTTTATTTTAACTGATAAACTAGATTGTATTATATTAGTAATATTTTCCTTCACTTATTCAATATTCTCTTTATTTGTGACTCAAGTATGTACTCTAAACTGTAGTTTCACTGACTTTCTAGAAAGACAGAGGGCCTAATGCCCTTTGTGGTTTAGCCTTCATACAGTATACGTTAGAGTATCTGTACTGTGATATATAACAATTGCAAAAGCCCATTGATTAATTATTTAAAAGCTTTCACAAAAGTTAAAGGATTTATCCTAATATTTCCTCTGCTGCTGCAGTCTATAAATCTTTGAAAGGTTTCAAACCACTCTGACATTTGGAAATAAAGTAGATTGAGGAGGTAAAGAAGCTTTGGTAAACAGGCAGAGAACCCATGATTATCTGCCCTTTTAATGCTTTAGATGATGTCATACAAGTTCAGCAAAATGTTCTTTTCCATTTTACAACCAGGAAATCCTGAAATCTCTTCCCTTAGGAGAATCTGAAGTCAAATAAGGCCGATTCAGTGAAGCTCACCTAAAGCAAATAGACATTTATTTGAAATCTTCCCCCCCACAAAAGTCATTGCTGGGGATTACAGAAACCATTATTTCTTTTCAGCCAGAATTTGGAAGCATGTGCAGTGATACCTAGTATCTGAGTAGATGGTTGTGGCATTGTTGTTGTTCCTGCTAATTTTTTATCCCCTATCCATTAAGTTCATTGAAAAGTTTTATTTTATAAATCCACTCAAGGACTGCTGTGCCCCGAAATATCCATTAAGTTTTGTCTTCTCATGAAAAATAAAATACAAAATTGAGTCTCTTATCCAAATAATTCAAGATTAAATGATGTTTTTCTTTCTGTTAATGAATACTTTGGGCTTAGGGACTGGAATTCCCTAGATCACTTCAGCTTTTTATTTAGTTTGTGCCTTCAAGCTTTATCAAAATAAATCTGTGTTTGGAGGGAGAGTGTGGAAGAGAGACTTGCTTAGGCTAAGCAGGTTAACAGTAAAAATTACTTTAATTGATTACCATATCATTGACTATATTACAATACAGACAAATTTTCGTACCCTTGTATAGGGCTCACTGTAGCTGAACCACATCCTCTTTTTTGAACAATATAAATCTCTAATAGATGCCAGTGTTAGTGTCATGACAGTGGTAAATGCTCAGACAGGTCCTCTGTAGCCTGTAATCTCAACTAATCACAGCATCATAGTCATTAATTTGCTGTCAGCTGTGATTCTCTTGCCGAAGGCATCTTTGTAGGTGATTGGAAATAAAGAATGTTCCTGTGAAATTTAAATAAGGAAGAAATTACTGTGACAGGCTTCAATCATGAGAAAGGATGCATTTGAAAGCATTCTACATGATTAAAGATAGAGATGAGGGCATAGGGGAATATCCTAAGAATAATGTACCAGATTTAAGAGAGAACAGTGGTTCTACCTGGTATCCCTCAGTCTGTTACAGTTATGTGACAGAGTGGCACCAACCTTCATGACCATGTCAGATTAGACTGTAAAATCTAGTCCGCTGCTATCACCAAAACTGATTGTGGATGCCACATTAAGTGGGAATCTGGATTTAGAAATGACAGTCCCGTCTTATGCACTATTGTACTTAGAAGCAGACTGGTCAAGTGCTTCTGTGAGCAGCTAAGATGACCCCAGTTCCTCCAGAAGCTCTGTCATAACCCAGGAGCTCTGAGTATGCAATGGATGAGTACCTTCATCCAGCACTTTTGTGCCACCTAGAGATTACCAGAAACAAGTCTAATGGCCAAAGAAAGGACTTCATCTCAAAAAAAGATACTCATTTCTCCTCAACCTAAACAGGAACACACATCAGCAGGCAATCAGGGAAGTGGAAGGAAGATTCATTTTCCCTCTGCTTTCATTCGTCTCTATCATCAAAATTTAATGAGCACTTAAAATATGGCAGGCTCTTACCTAAGTATGGGATTGATGAAGGTCCTGCCCTAGTGTAGCTTAACCTCTAGGAGAAAAAGGTGGACAACAAACAAATAAGTAAAGACATTATATGTTAGATGGTGGTAAGTGCTCCTGGAGAACAACAGCATAGATAATGGAGAAAGGAAATACGTGGTGTTGGGAGGGGGTGTTGCTGTCTTACACAGGGTGGCCAGGGAAGACCTCTCTCATAGGAACCTTAAAGAAAGTAAGAGAGCTAGCCATGTAGCTATATGAGTGGGGAACACTCCAGATGAAGGGAAGGCCAAGTACAAGGGACCTGGAGCAGAAGCATGCCTGGCGTGTTTAAGGAACAGCCGAAGCCAGTGTGTGATCACAGCAGGGGCGAGGCCCAGAGTGGCAAGAGGTGAAGTCAGAATGAGGAGGGGCTTATGTCAAGGAACTTTCTCTTTGATTATGAGGATGGGATGCTGCTGGAGAAGAGCTGAAGCCCGGCAATTTCCCCCTGGCTGCTGGAATGAGTTTGACAGTGGGGAAGCACAGGCTGGCGAGCAGAGAGGTGGATGCACCTGGATGGTGATCCGGGAAGGGCAGAGACATGGTCTGGAAGGACAGCATCCACGCCTGTGCACAGGGCTTTGCCTACATGCCCATGTTTCCATCATTTGCCTCGGAGCTGTGATATAGTTTGTGCAATAGTGGTTTTTCTTCTGACTTTTCAAAAGCAAAATATCATGGACCAGAGTGAAACACAGCTTTTTGGCATCCGCTGAAACTAACATAATAAATCTACTCTCTAAAAGTCAGGAAATGTACAGAACTGCATTTCTAAATTTGCTAAAATGCCAGGTATGCAACTTATATAGGCCCTTTTTTAAAGGCCTACTTGCTTTTGACTCAGTGAACCAAAGCTGATCTGTCTATCTTGTGCATACATATTTAGGGACTTTTAGTGCATGGATTATTGACCCAATAGACCAAAACAGGTCTGACTATCTTGTAAATACATATTTAGGGACTTTTTAACATGCACATTATTGCATTGATAGACTGAAACAGCTCCCTTCAGAGCCATGATAGGCAGCAAATGCTTCTTTGGAGATATTATAGTCAGTGTGTGAATGTTATGGTGACTCTGGTGTGTTAGCAACCTCTATGAAATTTTAGTGACACCCATATCTCACCATGGCCTATCACCACTTTGCCTAAGAAAATTATTTGACTGGCTCTAAAATTTCCCCACAGTGCTTCAGAAAAACCTCAGAGAACCAGCCTGCATTAAAAGGCTCACAGCCTTAAATTTGTTCTCTTTAAAAAATGATGGCACTTGTTCTCTAATTAAAAATGATAAAGGATTTTAATTTTATTTTTGAGAGAAAGAATATAAAATATCGGAAATTAACACACCCATCATAAGAGTCGAGGTGCTCCACGCCACTGAAATACCACTGAGGATTAAGCGTCTTCTTTTCTTTATTTTCAACTTTGTGCATTTCTTTGTCCCAGAGCCAGCTAAAGGTTGAAATAAATCATAAATAGCCCTTAGCAAGTCAGAGGCAGATCTCAAATCCAACCTCTACCAGAAATAATTTAAAGGGAAAGGCTTCAAGAAATATAGAGCCCTTTCATCCAACCCCTGAGAAAGATATGTTTGCCAGTACCAGAGTGCAAGGAAGATGCTGAATTTTCTGCAGCATTTGCCATTAACTCTCAAAAGTCAGTGCTGATAGAGAAGAGTTAGAGAAGCGACATTGAACTAATATTAAAGTACAACATTTCGCTAGTATAAAACATTAGGTCAGCCAAGACAAGCCAACAATTTAAACAACACTTAGAAGTCTGGCGGTTTCCATCACCTAGAAATGCTACTCACGATGATGCTACTCTACTCCTCCCCCTAAGATGAAGCTGAACGCTCAACAGCCTGAATTAAGTGCACGTCAAGTTCCCCTTATGGATACATGGTCATCAAAATGAGAAGGAATTTAGAAGTTGGCTCAAAGAGGTTTTTAAGGTAGACAGGAGAGAAGAACACGTATATGTCAGAGTTCTGTATACATGTCAACTGAAAACCCAATTTGGCCCAGTATCTATAAATAGGAAAGAGTATTTAGTACATTAATTAGCTTCCTCTTGGCAATTCTTATGCAAAACATAAGTAAACCCTGGTGCTATGCTGAGAAGTATCATTTTGCAAAATTTATTTCCCAGAGTTGGATCCTTATGAATATGTGGAGAATACTTGTGACAATTTACGTAGATAATCTCTCTCTTACATAGTTCAAGAAAAGAGAATTATGAATCAAGGAGATGTTCATTCAAAAAAAAAAATGAGAGGATAGGCATTCACGAGATTTCAGTCATATCTTTTTGAGCAGCTTCATGACTTGTGAAACAAACTTAGAGGAAAATCTAGTGTGTGTGTGCAGAGCTTTGTGGCTCCTTTCCAGGCTGTGAGGACAGAGGCCTTAGCTGCCTGTTGATCACTACATGACATCACCCTAATCATAATGGGTGCTCGTATTTATGAATGAATGAAAGAGGATGCCCACTGTTGTCCACATGGATCAAATTCGAGCAGTGTAGTCTCTTTGTGCCTTTTTGTTTTTGTTTTTTTATTTAAAAAAATTTTTTTAATGTTTATTTTCGAGGTAGACAGAGTGTAAGAATGGGGGAGGGGCAGAGAGAGAGAGGGAGACACAGAATCCAAAGCAGGCTTCAGGTTCTGAGTTGTCAGCACAGAGCCTGATGGGCTGGAACTGATCATGACCAGAGCCAAAGCTGGAGGCTTTACCTACTGAGCCACATAGGGTGCCCCTCTTTGTGCCTTTTGGAACAAGGGAATTAGAAAGGAACCTGGGACTACCATGCAGACAACAGATGTCTTTGCCTTTTTCCTTTTTTTTTTAAGTTTATTTATTTATTTTGAAAGAGAGATAGAATGCAAGTGAGGGAGGGGCAGAGAGAGAGGGAGAGAGAAAATCCCAAGCAGGCTTCATCTGGACAGATGTGGGGCTCAATCTCACAAACCGCAAGATCATGACCTGAACCGAAATCAAGAGTCAGATGCTTAACCAACTGAGCCACCCAGGAGCCCCAGTATTTGTTCCTTTTTAATAAGGTTTGTACCCTTCTGTAATGTCTCCCTAGTTGCTGCACCCTCCAGTCCCTGGTAACCATTTTTGACTCTGCCTATAAATTTGACTTGTTTTTTAGTATTTTTAGATTCCACATATAATAATACTATGCAAATTTCTTTCTGCGACTTATTTCACTTAGCCTAATGCTCTCAAGGTCCATCTAGGTTGTAGCAAATGGCGGGATATCCTTCTTTCTCATGGCTGAATAATATTCCATTACACACACACATACATTCACATGCATAAGCCACATCTGCTTTATCTATTCATGCACTGACAGACACTTTAGTTGTTTCCATTCTTTGGCTATTGTGAGTAGAGGCATTTGTTCTTTACATCAGGGTTTTTTTTTTTATTAAAAACACTTTTTTAATGTTTATTTATTTATTGAGTGAGAAAGAGAGAGAGCAAGTGGGGAGGGGCAGAGAGAGAGAATCGCACACAGGCTCCACACTGTCAGCACAGAGCCTGATGAGGGGCTTGAACCCACAAACCACAAGATCATGACCTGAGCCGAAATCATGAGTCGGATGCTTAACTGACAGAGCCACCCAGGTGCCCCTCTTTATGTCAGGGGTTCTAATCCAAGTGTCATTTTCATTTCACTTAAATACTTATAAGGAAAAAGGCAAAATGTGGGAAACGAGGAGAGATAAGGAATGAAATAGAATTTTAATGGTCTCCGCAAAATTCATCCCTGCTGATTATCATCTTATAAGAATCTCATACTTGATATGAATTTGATATATCCCTAAATTCACCCCTGTACTTTCTTTATAACTTCTTTTCCAAGGGATCATCCAATAAATTTGTGAAACAACAATGGACAGAGAAGTGAGAGCCTCCCCAAGTAGCCAATTCTGCCTCTGACAGTCTCTGGGAAATGTGTCAAGGAGTTTGAAAACCACTGATGGAAGGGATATGTTTGAGTATGAAATATAACTTATAAAGAGATGATATATTATCTATATGTGTGCTGGATATTAGGGAAAGAGAAAATAGCGTAGAGTGTGAAAGTGTACAGTTTTCAGAATTATTTTGATTCACTGGATGCTTTATATTTCAGCAGTCCCTTTTATTCCACTTGTTAGTCACATTTTAGAATTATTAATGAAGTATCTAAAATAATTTCATACCACTTACCACCGGGGCAATAAAATCATCCATTTAAAAAAATCACCTTAATAAGTTCCATTCTTGTGGGAAATGTATTGAATTGAAAACTGATCTAGATGAAGTGTGAAAATATTTTTATTACTTCAGCATTTAAGATAAGTTGGTATTCTGTCAGAATGGTTCATTGAAGTATATATTCATGGCACCACCATTTTCTCAGTTAGATTAAAATCTTAATCATGGAGGCCAACCCACAAGTTGTCATGTGGTGGGACTTATATTTCCAGACACTCTGTGGCATGATTCTCCTTCATATCACCACTGCTCCTCCCTTTTATAGGGCACTTCTCTGTCTCTAGGCTCTTTCTTGGTCTGCTGGGGCCAGTCCCTAGACTCTATATTCCATCTATAGACTAGTCCTTCTCAAATGTAGTTCCCACTGGATCTCTTCCCCATTCATCATCTTGTATGACTCTATTCCTCTACTTAGCTCTAAAATTCTCTGCCTGGCATTGAAGGTCCTTTGTACTCTGTCACCACCCTACTTTTTTTTAGGCATCTTGAGGTCAAACTGCAGCAAAGCACTACTCAGAGAAAGCTGTGTGCTTTCCTTTCTCTGCACCTTTACTTGGGAGAATTTCTACCCCTAAAATGCCTTCATCACACTTTCCCACCATTGAATTCCTGTATTACATCCTATAAATATTTTTTGCATTATGCCTTGGGTTATAGTTATTTATGTACTGGTCTTTTTTTCTTCTAAATAGTTTGTTTTTGTTTTTTTAGAGAAGTGACCACTTCTAGCTATCTTTATATCATGAAATAAATCACCTTTGTATCACCTAGCACATGCCTAGCACACAGCGGGCATTCAGCAGCATTTGCTTGAGGAGTGAATAAATTATTCACCATTACTGCTGCTGTCCTTATTTTGTAAGTGTCCTGGACACAAATACAAAGGGTTAAATGGGGGGGGGGGGAGAAGAGAGCTGATAGAGAATAGAAATTTGAAATAAAGTGTGAAAGTCTTTTTTTCCTCCTAATAATTCAATTAACAGTCTAGTAATTAAAGAAATTTAAGCATACAATTGTGCCTGATTGTAAAAGAAGAAAATTTGGATTTTTTTGTCATTGCTGTTGTTGCCATTCTAAGAAGATGTGCCTGTTTTATCTTACACTTAGAAGCTGGAGAGCCCTAGTAAACAGACAGGCTAATCTACATAGGTAAAGAATGACCATAATTCAGCCCCTGTTAGGATAACCATACGTCCTGGTGTGCCCTAAATTGTGCCCCCCCTTATGGCTAAGGTGCCACTTTAATTATGAATAGCACCTTCTTTCACTTTCAAAAATGTTGTAGATGCAGACTACATTATGTGGTTGACCTAGTTTCTATACTTGAATCTCAGTCAAGGCTGAGACTTTGTAATCACATTTTTTTTAATGTATGTCTGTTTGTTTATATATTTATTTATTTACTTACTTATTTATTTTTTCAATATATGAAATTTATTGTCAAATTGGTTTCCATACAACACCCAGTGCTCATCCCAAAAGGTGCCCTCCTCAATACCCATCACCCACCCTCCCCTCCCTCCCACCCCCCCATCAACTCTCAGTTTGTTCTCAGTTTTTAACAGTCTCTTATGCTTTGGCTCTCTCCCACTCTAACCTCTTTTGTTTTGTTTTTTCCTTCCCCTCCCCCATGGGTTTCTGTTAAGTTTCTCAGGATCCGCATAAGAGTGAAAACATATGGTATCTGTCTTTCTCTGTATGGCTTATTTCACTTAGCATCACACTCTCCAGCTCCATCCACGTTGCTACAAAGGGCCATATTTCATTCTTCCTCATTGCCACGTAGTACTCCATTTTGTATATAAACCACAATTTCTTTATCCATTCATCAGTTGATGGACATTTAGGCTCTTTCCATAATTGGCTATTGTTGAGAGTGCTGCTATAAACACTGGGGTACAAGTGCCTGTAATCACATTTTATACAATCCTAATATTCCAGATTTATGAAATTAATACTTTTCCTATGTTGTGACCCACTATTTAAAAAAAAAAGTCCCTCCTTAAGGAGTGACTAGAAAGAAATGCCATAAAGTTGGAAATAGCCATCAAAGTTATTGTAATTCTTTTAGATTTCTTACTGGAAGAAATGAGATTAATATTACTGTTAATTTGGTCATGTAATTTCATAAAATAAATATGAGGCCCATCTGATTATGACAACAGTAACTTTAATTCCTAAGAAAACAATGAAGAGCAAATTTAACCTTCAAAGTTGTTTACATTTAACAATGTAACCAAAGGCACATTTATTTTTCTAGGAGGCCAGATACAAATGAAGACTCCTTACACTACATATATGAATTTTATCAAAATCCTGACATCCAATTTTTGTTCAAAGATACTCATGATACACATTCAGATGACTGCCTTGCATTACTGAAAGGTGTCAGAGGTTGTCTTTAAGGTGAATATTTTTATATCAAATCTCATTCTCCAATGTCTCCTGCTTTCAGAGAACAGTTTTCATAGGGGCAAAGAAAAGAATAGATGTCTTTTCGCTCTAAAGCAAACTCCACATAAGGATTCCAATCTTCATTCCAGGGGCCTGGAATGTTGTCCAAAAGTTGTCCAAAAAGTTGTCCAAAAAGGAGTCTGGTCCCAGTTCTCGCTCTTAGAGGGTCCACTTACCTCCTGAGTCATAGCATCCTTGCACGTGAGCTCCATGGGGATACCAACGTTCATTGGAATGATTTGTCTCATCTGGATTTCCCATGTAACTCACTTGAGCAAAGTGAGAAAAATGCCTCATCAGATCCTTAAAAATTTACAAATATTTTAATATTTCAAACATATCAACTCCCATTTTACAGGATTTTATAAAAAGCATACATACTCATATGACCACACGTTGGTCTGTGTCTAGTACTGTACTTTTTTTTTAAGTTTATTTTAATAGAGAGAGAGGGAGAGGGAGAGAATTGCAAGCAGCCTCCATATTTTATTTATTTATTTATGATTTAGTTTATTTATTCTGAGAGAGAGAAAGCATGAGTTGGGGAGGGACAGAGAAAGAGGAAGAGACAGAATTCCAAGCAGGCTCCATACTGTCAGCACAGAGCCTGACGCAGGGCTCAAACTCATGAACCATGAGATCGTGACCTGAGTCCAAGACAGACACTTAACCAACTGAGCCATCCAGATGCTCCTCTACCACCATACTTTACCGATGGTTAGAAAGCAGCCCGCCTCTCCATATTGTCTGACGTTAGCTATAGTGTAGAACAAGTTAACTCATAAATATTTGTCCAGTAGAAATGGCAGATGCAGCCTGTAGGCACTATAAATTATTTTATTTAAATACAGTGTTTATTTTTTCAATTAGGAAAATACAGAAAATAATCCCAATTTGGATTTTTCTCACCAAATTACTGTCTTTGAAAAAAAATATTGCAATCTTTCAAGATTATGTGTTTTACTTTGACATCACAGTTCTCCCTTTTCTCCCTTAGACTGAAGATACCAGTAATGCTCTAGTTCTGGTTCGTGATTATATAGTGAGTTCACTGGTATTCACTATGTATTAAATAATCAGATTTAATGTAAATAAGAGAATGTTGCATGATCAATATGGATAGTTTGTGGTGAGGCAAAGATTATGGTAAATCCAATATATGTACTTCAAGTCCAAGATAAAAATTTTAAGTACCATTATCTGCAATGGTACCATTTGAGATAACCACAGTTAACATTTGTGTGTTTCTCTTGTCTATGTGTATTGTTTTTCCTATAACTAAAATTTTATCTTTTGGGGGGGTATTTACCTTTTATCCAGGGTATTTTAACTGTAAGAAGCTGCCTTATGCATGAACCTTCATCTGCATTTTATTTTTTCCAGCTTTATTGAGATATAGTGGATGTACAACATCGTATAAGTTTAAGATATACAACATGGTGATTTAATATGTGTATATATTGTGAAATTATTACCAGAGTAACATTAGTTAACATCTCTACCTCTCATATAATTACCCTTTCTATGTGTATGGTGAGAACATTTAAGATCTATCCCCTTAGCAACTTTCAAGCATATACTACAGTGTTGTTAACTAAAGTCATCATACTCTATATGAACTTATTCATCTTCCAGTTGGAAATTTTTTTTTCAAATTCTTTTTTTTAATTTAATTATTTTTAAAATTTTACATTCAAGTTAGCATATAGTGCAACAATGATTTCAGGAGTAGATTCCTTACCCTTACCCATTTAGCCCATCCCACCTCCCACAACCCCTCCGGTGACCCTCTGTTTGTTCTCCATATTTGAGTCTCTTATGTTTTGTCCCCCTCCCTGTTTTTTTTTTATTATTTTTGCTTCCCTTCCCTTCTGTTCATCTGTTCTGTATCATAAAGTCCTCATGTGAGTGAAGTCATATGATATTTGTCTTTCTCTGACTAATTTAGCTTAGCATAATACCCTCTAGTTTCATCCACGTAGTTGCAAATGGCAAGATTTCATTCTTTTTGATTGCGTATATATACCACATCTTCATCCATTCATCCATCAACGGACCTTTGAGCTCTTTCCGTATTTTGGCTGCTATAAACATTGGGGTGCTCATGTCCCTTCTAAACATTCTAGCTGTAAATTTTTACTCTTTGACCAACACCTCCCCTTTTTTCCTACTCTCTAGTCGCTGGCAATCATGGTTCTACTCTGTTTTTGAGTTCAATATTTTTAGATTACACCTATGAATGAGAACACAATATTTGTCTTGCTTCATCTGGTTTATTTCACGTGGCATAATGCCCTAAGGGTCCACCCATGTTGTTGCAAATGGAAGGATTTCCTTCGTTTTTATGGCAGAATAATATTCCATTATGTGTATCTACCACTTTTTCTTTATTCATTCATCCATCCATCAGTGCATGCTCAGGCTGCTTCTGTGTCTTGGCTGTTATGAATAATATGGCAATGAATATGGGCGTGCTGATACCTCTTCAATATCTTGTATTCATTTCCTTTGCATATATATATACCTGGAATGGAAATATATAGTTCTTTAAGTTTTTTGAGGAAACTCCATACTACTTTTCACAGAGGCTATACCAGTTTATATTCCCACCAACAGTGTACTAGGGCATCCTTTTCTCCACCACCTCACTAAAACACTTGGTATCTTTTGTCTTTTTGATAATAGTCATCCTAACAGGTTTGAGGTAATATCTCATTGTGGTTCTAATTTCTGTTGTCCTGATGGTTAGTGAAGCTGAGCATCTCTTTGTATACCTGTTCATCACTTGGGAAAAAAATTCTGTTCAGGTCTTCTACCCATTTTTTTACTGGATTATTTGTTTTTTTTTTTGAGTCGTGTAAGGTCCTTATGTAGTTTGAAAACTATATATAATACATTGTTTGAAAATATTTCCTCCCATTATGCAGGTTGCCTCTTCATTCTGTTGATTTTTTTTTTTTTTTTGCTTTCGTTGCTTGTCCTTGTGTTATGATATCCAAAAAATCATTCCCAAGACCAATGTCAAGGAGTTTTTCCTTGTGTGTTCTTCCAGGAGTTTTGTAGTTTTAGGTCTGACATTTAAGTCTTTATTTCAAGTTAATTTTTGTGAGTGGTGTAAGAGAGGGATCAGTTTCATTCTTTTGTATGTGACTATCCAGTTTTTAAAGCACCACTTTTTTTTAAGTTTATTTATTTTTCTGAGAGAGAGAAAGAATGGGTTGGGGAGGGACAGAGAGAGAGAGGAAGAAAGAGAATTCCAAGAAGGCTCCGTACTATCAGCACAGAGCACACATGGGGTTTGAACTCATGAACCATGAGATCATGACCTAAGCTGAAACCAAGAATTGGACGCTTAACCAACTAAGCCACCCAGGCCCTCCCAGCACCAATTATTAAAGAGACTTTTCCTTTTCCTATTGATTATTCTTGGGTCCCTTGTCAAATAATAGTTGATGATATATGCTTGGGTTTATTTCCAAGCTTTCTGTTCCATTGGTCTGTGTCTGTTTTTGTGATGTGTGTATGTATGTATGTGTACTGGACAGTATGGACATTGTGACTATTAATTCTTCTGATCCATGAACACATGTATCTTTCCATTTCTTTGTGTATTTTTTAGTTCATTTCATCATCTTTGTAATTTTCAGTGCACTTTATAATTTTCAGCTCACCTCCTTGGTTAAATTTATTACTAAGTATTTGTTAATGCTATTGTGAATGGAATTGTTTTCTTTATTTCTTTTTTCAGCTATTTTGTTGTTAGTATGTAGAAATGCAATGGCTTTCTGTATGTTGATTGTATCCTACACTTTTACTGATTTTTTTTATTAAATCTAACAGTTTTTTGTGGGATCATTAGAATTTTCTATATAAACGATCATATCCTCTGCAAACAGACAAATTTACTTCTTCCTTTCTGACTGGAATGCCATTTATTTCTTCTTTTTGGTGAGGATTTCCTAGTACTGTTGAGTGGAGTGTTGAGAGGGAGCATTCTTGTCCTGTTCCTAATCTTAGAGGAAAAGCTTTCAAGTTGCCACCATTAAGTATATTAGCTGTGGCCCTGTCATATTTGGCATGTATTATGTTAAGGTGCTTTCCTTTTATACTCAATTTATTGAGCGTTTTTAATCATGAAAGGATATTAAACTTTGTCTAATGCTTTTTCTGTACCATTGATATAATTTTTGTTTTCCTGCTATTAATGTGGTCTCTCACATATATTTATTTGTGTATGTTGAACTATACTTGCATCACAGGGAAAATTCTCCCTTGGTCATGGTGTGTGATCATTTTACTGTACTGTGAATTCAGTCATAGTACTTTTTTGAGAATTTTGTACCTGTATTAATAATAGAGTTTGGCCTGTAGTTTTCTTATTTTGCAATATCTTTATATGGTTTTGGCATCAGGGTAATGCTGACCTCATAAAATGAGTTTGGAAGTGTTCTCTCCCATTTTTTTGGAAGCATTTGAGAAGAATTGGTGTTACTTCTTTAAATGTTTGATAGGTTGTACCAATGGGGAGGAGATATTTGCAAAAGATATATCTAATAAGTGGTTAATATCCAAAATACATAAAGAACTTATACAACACAACACCAAAAATAATCTGACTAAAAAATGGTCAAAAGACCTAGATAGACATTTTTCCAAAGACATACACATCAAATGAGGCTCAATATCACTAATCATCAGGGAAATGCAAATCCCAGAGATTTCACCAGGTGAGATATCACCTCACGCCTGTTAGATTGGCTAAAATCAAGAAGACAAGAAACCACAAGCATTGACAAGGATGGGGGAAAAAAGGAACCCTTGTGCACTGTTGATGGGAATGTAAATTGGTACAGCCACTGTGGAAAACAGTATTGATGTTCCTCAAAAACTCAAAACAGAACTACCCTATAGTCCACTAATTACGCTATTGGGTATTTCCCCAGGGAAATCAAAAACACTAACTCGAAAAGATATATGCACCCTATGTTTATTGCAGCATTATTTACAATAGCCAAAACATGGAAGCAACCTAAGTGTCCATTAATAGAGGAATGGATAAGGAAGATGTGGGGTGTGTGTGTGTTCACACACTGGAGTATTATTAAAAAGATGAGATCTTGCCATTTGAGACAACATGGATGGACCTAGAGAGTATTATGCCAAGTGAAATAAGTCAGACTGGAGAAAGACAAATAGCATTTAATTCCATTCATATGGAATCTTAAAAAAATGCATAAACAAACAGAAAGCAGAATCAGAACTATAAGTACAGGAAACAAACTAATGACTGCCAGAGGGGTGGGAGATATGGGGTGGGAAAAATGGGAGAAGGCAAGAGGTCTCCAGTTATGGAATGAGTAAGTCACAGGAATAAAAAGCAGAGCATAAGGAATATAGCCAATGACATCATAATAGCAATGTGATGGTATAAATGGTAGCTATACTTGCAGTGAACATAGCACAATGTATAAACTTCTCAAATCATTAAGTTGTACACCTGAAACCAATGTAACATTGTGCCTCAGATATACTCAAATCAGAAAAATAAATGAATAAAAATAAATAAATGTTCAGTAGGATTCACCAGTAGAATCATCTGGTCATGGGCATTTCCTTGTTGGGAGGTTTATGATTATTGATTCTCTCTCCTACTCATTATGGTCTGTTCAAATTTTTACATATTCATGATTCAATCTTGACAGGTTGTATGTTTCTAGAAAGTTATTCATGTGTGTTCTATGTTATCCAGTTTGTTGGTGTATAAGTGTTCATAGCAGTCTCTTTTGATCCTTTGTATATCTTTGTTCTCAGTTATAATGTTTCCTCTTTCATTTATGATTTTATTTTTTGGAGTCTTCTCTCTTTTACTTAGTCTAGCTAAAGGTTTACCAATTTTCTCTATTTTAAAAAATCAGCTCTTACTTTCCTACATTATTTCAATTGTTTCTTCTGATCTCTATTTCTGCTCTGATATATTATTGTTAACTTTGGGCTTAGTTTTTTATTCTTTTTCTAGTTCCTTGAGGTGTAAGATTAGATTGTTTATTTGAGTTCTTTCTTACTGTAGGTATTTATCACCTTAACTTCATTCTTAAGACTGCCTTTGCTACATCCCATAAGTTTCGGCATGTTGTGTTTTCATTTTCTTTTTTTTTCTTTTTTTTTTCTAATAATTTATTATCAAGTTAGCTAACATACAGTGTAGTCTTGGCCTCAGTAATAGATTCCTATGATTCATCACTTACATACAACACCTAGTGTTCATCCCAACAAGTGCCCTCCTTAATGCCCATCACCCATTCTCCCCATTCCCACCAAACCCCCACCCCCACCAACCCTCAGTTTGTTCTCTGTATTTATGAGTTTCTTATAGTTTGGCTCCCTTTTGGTTTGTAACTTATTTTTCCTTCCCTTCCCCTATGGTCTTCTGTTAAGTTTCTCAGATTCCACATATGAGTGAAAACATATGATATTTGTCTTTCTGTGACTTTTTCACTTAGCATAATACCCTCCAGTTCCATCCATATTGTTGCAAATGGCAAGGTTTCATTCTTTTTAATCACTGAATAATATTCCATTTTGTGTATATACCACATCTTCTTTATCCATTCATCAGTTGATGAACATTTGGACTCTTTCCGTAATTTAGCTATTGTTGATAGTGCTGCTATGAACTTTGGGGTACATGTGCCCCTTTGAATCAGCACTCTTGTATCCTTTGGATAAATTCCTAGTAGTGCTATTGCTGGGTCATATGGTAGTTCTATTTTTAATTTTTTGAGGGATCTCCACACTGTTTTCCAGAGTGGCTGCACCAGTTTTTCTTCATTTTTTAATGTTTATTTATTTATTTTGAGAGAAAAAGAGAGAGTGGGGAACGGGCAGAGAGAGGGAGAGAAAAAATCCCAAGCAGGCTCCATGCTGATAGGAAGGCTCAATTTCATGAATTGCGGTGGGTGTTCATTCTCATGAACTGTGAAATCACAGCCTGAGCCCAAATCAAGAGTCCAATGCTTAACAGACTGAACCACCCAGGAACCCCCATTTTCTTTTTTTTTCAATAAATGTTTTATTTTCCTTTTGATTTCATCTTTGACTACTGACTATTCAGCAGTGTGTTGTTTAAATTTCCATATATGTGTGAATTTTCCAGCTTCCCTCTGTTATTAATTTCTAGTTTCATACAGTTGTGGTCATAAAAGATACTTTATATGATGTCAGTCTTCTAAATTTGCTAAACTTATTTTTTAAACTAATATATGATCTATCCTGGAGAATGTTCTATGTGTGCTTGAGAAGAAAGTGTATTCTGTTGCTGTTGGATCCAATGTTCTGTGTATGTGTGTTATGTCCATTTGGTCTTAAGTATATTTCAAATCCAAAGTTTCTTTACTGGTTGCCAATATTTCAGTATTTCCTTACTGATTTTCAGTACTTCCTTATTGGTTTCCTATTAATGATCTATCCATTGTTGAATGTGGGGTATTGAAGTCTTCTATTAGTATTATTGTCTATTTCTCCCTTCCAATGTGTAAGTATTTGTTTAATATATTTAGGTGCTCTAATGCTAAGTAGATATTAAATTTACAGTTGTCATATCCTGTTGATGAATTGACCACTATATCATGATGTGATGACCTTATTTGTATATTGTTACAAATTTTGACTTCATGACTTTATGAGCTATAAGTATAGATACCCCTGATCTCTTTTAGTTTCTAATTGCAGAGAGTATCTTTTTCCATCCTTTAATCTATGCCTATCTGTGTCCTTAAAGTTGAAGTAAGTCTCCTGTAAGCAACATATAGTTGGGTCTTTTGTTTTTTAATCTAGCCAGCCATTCCATGCCTTTTGATTGGAGAATTTAAGCCAGTTACATTTGGAGAATTGTGGATAGGTAAGGATTTACTACTGCCATTCTATTAAGTTTATTCTGTTTTGTAGTTCTCTTGTTCTTTGTTCCTCTCTTGCTGTATTCCTTTGTGAATTGATGAATTGACTGTGTGGTGGAGGTAGAAATAAGAACAAAGAGACAAAACTATTCCTTAGTTAAATATTTGACAAGTGTAAGATATGACAGTTATTCACTTCAGTAAGCACTCGGTCTCAGTTTCTAGCCTCTGCAGCCTTCTCCACTTGCCTTTTGTATGATTACTGCTTGTTCCCACTTTGGGCTCCCCCATAAATCTCTGAGGTCTTCAGTGTGGAGAACCTTGTCTGATGCTTCTTTTTCTTCCAAGTACCAAGCACATAGTGGAATTATTGAAACAATAACTAAATCTTAAATATACTTCCAGGCTAGCAAGTCTAAGGCTTATATCACTAAGGAGGTTTAGAGCTTCAGCTCTTTAGATGATGTTCTTCTCATTTTTTGATACAGCTGTTTCATTCCTCAAATGAAACATTGAGAAAAATACATTTTTTTCTAGTTAGAATTGGAAGTTAGTATTTACTGTTCTAATAAGCATACCTAAACATACCACAACACACACACACACACACACACACACACACACACACAAACACACACACACACACTGTCACGAAGCCTCTGACTCTGCCTCTTCATTTGCTAGTTGGGTGTTTAGAATGTGGCTCATTTTAAACCCAGAGAAAAATGTCCACTGTAAAAATGATGTTTACAAGACACATAGACCAATGGAATAGAATAGAAACCCCAGAACTAGACCCACAAACATATGGCCAACTAATCTTTGACAAAGCAGGAAAGAATTTCCAATGGAAAAAAGACAGTCTCTTTAACAAATGGTGCTGGGAGAACTGGACAGCAACATGCAGAAGGTTGAAACTAGACCACTTTCTCACACCATTCACAAAAATAAACTCAAAATGGATAAAGGACCTGAATGTGAGACAGGAAACCATCAAAACCCTAGAGGAGAAAGCAGGAAAAGACCTCTCTGACCTCAGCCGTAGCAATCTCTTACTCGACACATCCCCAAAGGCAAGGGAATTAAAAGCAAAAATGAAGTACTGGGACCTTATGAAGATAAAAAGCTTCTGCACAGCAAAGGAAACAACCAACAAAACTAAAAGGCAACCAACGGAATGGGAAAAGATATTTGCAAATGACATATCGGACAAAGGGCTAGTATCCAAAATCTATGAAGAGCTCACCAAACTCCACACCCGAAAAACAAATAACCCAGTGAAGAAATGGGCAGAAAACATGAATAGACACTTCTCTAAAGAAGACATCCAGATGGCCAACAGGCACATGAAAAGATGCTCAACGTCGCTCCTCATCAGGGAAATACAAATCAAAACCACACTCAGATATCACCTCACGCCAGTCAGAGTGGCCAAAATGAACAAATCAGGAGACTATAGATGCTGGAGAGGATGTGGAGAAACGGGAACCCTCTTGCCCTGTTGGTGGGGATGCAAACTGGTGCAGCCACTCTGGAAAACAGTGTGGAGGTTCCTCAAAAAATCAAAAATAGACCTACCCTATGACCCAGCAATAGCACTGCTAGGAATTTACCCAAGGGATACAGGAGTACTGATGCATAGGGGCACTTGTACCCCAATGTGTATAGCAACATCTACCCTATGACCCAGCAATAGCACTGCTAGGAATTTACCCAAGGGATACAGGAGTGCTGATGCATAGGGGCACTTGTACCCCAATGTGTATAGCAACATCTACCCTATGAGCCAGCAATAGCACTGCTAGGAATTTATCCAAGGGATACAGGAGTGCTGATGAACAGGGGCACTTGTACCCCAATGTTTATAGCAGCGCTTTCAACAATAGCCAAATTATGGAAAGAGCCTAAATGTCCATCAACTGATGAATGGATAAAGAAATTGTATATGCACAATGGGGTAGTACGTGGCAATGAGAAAGAATGAAATATGGCCCTTTGTAGCAACATGGATGGAACTAGAGAGTGTGATACTAAGTGAAATAAGCCATACAGAGAAAGACAGATACCATATGTTTTCACTCTTATGCGGATCCTGAGAAACTTAACAGAAACCCATGGGGGAGGGGAAGGAAAAAAAAAAAAGAAGTTAGAGTGGGAGAGAGCCAAAGCATAAGAGACTCTTAAAAACTGAGAACAAACTGAGGGCTGATGGGAGGTGGGAGGGAGGGGAGGGTGGGTGATGGGCACTGAGGAGAGCACCTTTTGGGATGAGCACTGGGTGTTGTATGGAAACCAATTTGACAATAAATTTCATATATTGAAAAACAAAACAAATGATGTTTAGAGATGAAGCGCTGGACAGCAGTACTTTCAAATACAACAAAAACAAAAAATATCTACACCCATAGTCATCATAAACAGAATAGGTTGAGAGAATGCAAAAATGAATGGCACAAAGTTGCTAATCATGTTGATTGAACTGAGATATGACACTTAACTATACCATCATATTTTAAATGACCAGATATCATCTCTTAGGACAGGACATTTAAGGTGGTATGTGTTTGTACTTGCTTGGCGCAAGTTATAGAATACATTGTTTCAGAACCCAAGCCAAATTGTAAGTTGGAGTTGCATAGCAAAAATTATTCAGCAGCCAAGCTAAACTTTGACCAGTCCCACAAATACTCTTACCTGGGCTTTTATTTCATTGTTCGTGCCCTCTTGTAGATATTCCCTTTTCATATTTCTGTTTGTTTTTCAGTAGCAGAACATTGAAAATTAAATCTGTATTTTTTCTTCCTTTGTTCTGTAAAACACATTGAAGTCATTTGCTCTTTCACTTTCCCGAGACCAGGTTTTAAAGTCACAGATTCAGATTCCACCCAGAATGAAGTGAAGGATTCTATAGGAAGCAGTAAAATAAAATAAAAAAAAAATAGGGATTGCTATAAATAGCTTATTTTTTTTAAGTGTATACTTTAAAAAGGAAAATTGTAAGAGCTTACCTTTCAAATGTAAAAGGATATTAGTATTCAGGTCATAATAAAAGATATTAGAAGCAAAACAATTCAATGATATTTGGACAGAAGAGAATTAAAATTAAGAGAACTTTGACATGGTGGAAGTTGAACCACAGGAAGACCATAGAAGCACATCTGATTACTTGACAAAGGAGACTGAGCCCATGAAGGTTAAAGACTCACCTATCAGACCTAGTTAAGCAGATACTGGCCAAGAATTTCTTCTTTTTCGTAAAAGAAAAAAAAAAGTTTTTATGATTATAAAATTAATAGATGTTCATCGTTTTATCTCCTTATGCAAATTCCCCTTTGACATGTAATTGAGTGTGTGTTCTCTTCTAGAGTGTATAATTGTCAAGAGTATATAATATTTCACCTTCTTTTATAAACAAAGTAAAGCTAATGCATCCTACAAAGTGTGATGACCTGTGATTTATCTTATGAGAGAAGTTGAAACTCCTAAATAACCATTGGAGGATGGTGTGTTTTCCAGAGGATGTTTATGAGTAACTAAAGGATCCATGGACAGCTGTTGAGCCTTTCTGCAGCCAGGAAGTTCATAATCCTTAAAGAATTTTCCCTTCCTTTGCCTTATACATGAATACCTGCCAAATAAAGATAGTTGAGAATCCTCTTAAACAAAACTTTTAAACACACTTTAAGAACATGTGAGTAATTTAGTTGAGAAATTTATAAGAAAACTGGGATTCCCTGACTGGAGATACCACTGTTTCTAGTTAGGAAAGATTTAATGGCTTCCTGTCTGATACGCACAGAAATTAGTAAAACCTCTTTCTCCAAATTGAAAGTAAACGGGACTCCAAACTTTGGCTTCTCTCTGTCACATAACCCAGATGACCATCAGAGTTCCTATTACTTTCTTCTGTGTTAACTTGAAGGCCTAAATTTTCCAAATGCTGTGCTTCAGAGTTGTTCCACCTTGAATATTTTTAGTAATGAAATATCATGCAATAAAACCTGATGTTGGATAGGTTAGCAAGTTCAAGGACCTAGAGTAATTCATAGAAGTGGCAGCACATGTGAATTTTCAATTAGTTTTACTCTCTGACTCTCATAGGAGGAAATCCATTAATATCCCTATTTCAAAACCAGACTGCCCATTCCAGATTCTGGTTCTATTCTTTATGTGTGTCAAAAACAGAGAAAGCCATATGTTCTCTAAAGGACTTCTCTCTGGTACAGAGACATTACTTTTAGGGTCATTTCCTGCCATTTTTCTTAATGATCTTGAACACATGCATAACTGTATAGCAGCCATATAACAAAGTGTAGACTTCTCTAATATAATAGTGCAGGGTGACCCATACCTGATGGATATCAGATTAATCACCTGAAAAAGATTCTAGAATATTTCCTGACACCCAAATTATTTTGCATATATTCCAACTACCTAAAATAAATTACCTTCATTAAGTTGTCATTCATTCTCCCCTATAAATAACCTACCATTAATTTGCAAGAAAAGCCCTCAAAAATTTTATTCCCACAAATTAAAGGTCTGGTTGTCTCACTCAGATTGGAGTGAAATTATTTAGGTATCTTTGGAATCAACCTGAAGTGGATTCGAGTCAAACTCCACGCATAGTACCTGTGTAACATCTCTGAGCCTCAGGTTCCTCTTCGAGGCAAAGAAGGTATCATTAATAATAAGTAGTTTTATTTATTTTTAAGTGGGCTCTCTGGCCAATGTGGGGCTTGAACTCAAGACCTCAAGATCAAGAGTCTCATGCCCTACCAACTGAGCCAGCCAAGTGCACCAGTAATAAATATTTCTTAATTTTTAGTGAGATAATATATGAGAAGATGTGCTACAATGATTTAGATGGAGATTAGCTATAGATATACATATAAATAGATATTCCACCATTTAACCATTGTTAAATCTTAACTTCCTCAGCGTGAGTGGAGAATATTTAAGGAGAAAGGAGAAAATGAACCTTCAGAGGAGAAATTATATGTCTTATGGATGACAGAGTCTAAGTACAAGCACTTAGAAGATGAATCCTGAGCTACATACAAGGAATAATATTCTGAGTGCCACAGCAGGCCCAAAGATACTCAAGTACCCTTTATTTAAAAAAAAAAAAAAAAAAAGCCCTCGAACGATGCTTGTTATGATCTCTGACTTATATCTTCTCTATTCTTTTCCTGAACATCTTTTAAAAAATAGTTTCTTTTCCACTTTTTGAGAATTGCATTCATTTCTAACCCCATTAAAGTGTAATTTGAGGATGACAAGTACCAGTGAAATGGCCAAATCTAGCTATACCTTCTGCTTCCTTAACTTTCAGCACCATTTGATGCTATTGGCCATCTGCATCTTCTTGAAATGCTGTTCTTCCTTTGCCTCCATAACACCACCCTGCCTTACCTTCTAATCCCATGACAGCACTCCCCAGACTGAATTCAATTTCTCATCTCTAAGTCTGGGGCTACTGCAAGCTTCTCTCTAAGGAATATGGGGAGGGTTAAGCAGGCTTTTGGTGTTCTGAGCTGGCAGGAAGAATGGGGCTGGGGGAATCCTCAGTGTGTAACATACCAACACCCCCTTGTGCGTCCAGAGGCTCCAATATCAGAGCTTTGCCAGTTCATTGTTGCTTTAGAATCAACTCCTTGGTTCTCATTCTCTCTTGTTTGAGCTGCAGGCTTTGATGTGGATCTCTTCTGCTTTTCATCTTCCAGAGATTTCTCAGTTTCCAATCTACTAAGGGTTCCTTTTCACTTAAAGCATGATTGTGATTTTTTTAATGTATACTTTTCTTACACATTCCTGGGTTTTAGAGCAGGAGAGGAAATGATAATCTATGTTAGCATCAATGTATGTTAGTTTCTCTCATTCAGCTTTTGGCTCCTTTTTTCCAACTTTGCATATCTCTCATGTTATGTGTTCAGTGTTTGAATGATTTTTGTTATATTAGTTTCAGGTGTTGTATTAGTTTCAGGTTTTTTTTTAAGATGAATTAAGTATTTTCTTTCTGGACTCAAGTAAGGCCAACATTAGTAGTAGCAGTAGAAGTGGCAAATGAAAAACAGCGATGGATCTGAAGCATAGATTTCAGAAGCATATTTGAAGACTTGGTAATTGTTGGAATGTCGAGAATTAAGGAAAAGCCTGGCTTTAGATGTTCTTTTTAAATTAGATGTTCTTATTAGATATAAATTACTGCAAATTAAAGAAATTTTTGCTAGTATTTACTAGTTCCTTAAGTGTTTCATTACTTAAGTTTAGTATATACTTTATGTCAGAAACTCATCTCAGACTTTCATTTTACAACTTCATGCCCAGTGTAGTCAATGGTTTAAAATTGCACCCTAGGGGCGCCTGGGTGGCTCAGTCGATTAAGCATCTGACTTCGGCTCAGGTCGTGATCTCGCGGTCCATGAGTTCGAGCCCTGCGTCGGGCTCTGTGCTGACAGCTCAGAGCCTGGAACCTGTTTCAGATTCTATGTCTCCCTCTCTCTCTGACCCTCTCCCATTCATGCTCTGTCTCTCTCTGTCTCAAAAACAAATAAACGTTAAACAAATTTTTTTTTAAAAATTGCACCCTGATAACTGTGGGTGAGAATATAAATTGGTGCAGCCACTATGGAAAACAATATGGAGGTTTCTCCAGAATTTAAAATCACTACAGGAAATCACTATCTCAAAGAGATTATCTTGGAAACAGTCCAAGCATCCATCACTGGATGAATGGATAAAGGAAATGTGGTATATACATATGATGGAATATTTTTCAGTCATAAAAAATAAGGAAATATACTAGAGGGCATTATACTAAGTGAGATAAGTCAAAGACAAATACTGTGTGTGCTAACTTATATGTGGAACCTAAAAAAAGGCCAAACTCAAAGAATAGAGAGTAGAATGGTTGCTACGAAGAACTGAGGGTTTGGGGAGATGAGATGTTGGTCAAAGGGTACAAACTTCCAAATAGAGGATGAATAAATTCTGGAGATCTAATAATGATAACAATTGACAGTACTTGAAAATGCCCTTGAGGGGCGCCTGGGTGGCTCAGTCGGTTAAGCGTCCGACTTCGGCTCAGGTCACGATCTCGAGGTCCGTGAGTTCGAGCCCCGTGTCGGGCTCTGTGCTGACAGCTCAGAGCCTGGAGCCTGTTTCGGATTCTGTGTCTCCCTCTCTCTGACCCTCCCCCGTTCATGCTCTGTCTCTCTCTGTCTCAAAAATAAATAAACGTTAAAAAAAAAATTAAAAAAAAAAAAGAAAATGCCCTTGAAAATTGTTACAGGATTAGATCTAAAATGTTCTCCCCACCAAAAAATAAATAATTATGTGAGTGAATGGAGGTGTTATGTAACCTTATGGTTGTAATCATTTCACAATATACACATATCGTCACACCGTACACCTTAAACTTACATATGTTGTGTGTCGATAATATCTCAATAAAGCTGGAAAAGAAAGATAAGAAAAAACATAAAATTGCACTCTAAGTTCTCAATCCTCCTGCATGCAAACACAGATCATGGTTTTCCATAATATATGATTAAACATGCAGGATTTTTACATCTCATTTTACAGATTCCATTAAATTTTGCTTTTAGACCCAAAGATTTTGGAATGACTTCCAGTTCTGTGAAATGAAGATGTTTCCTTTTCATCTCTCTGATAGCCAGAGTGACCCAGTTAAGTTCAGAAATACTTTTAAGCAATACGATTTTTCAGATTCTGTGCAAGCATTGGTGAGCCAGAAATAAAGAAGACACTGCCTTCCATCAAGGAGCTCACAATCAGATGTGGAAACAGAAAGTCATATATAATTACACCACTGTGAGACATGTGCACTAATTTGCAAAAGTGGTACAGAGAAGCCAGTGACTAACTCTTTGAGGAATGGCCAGAATGGAAATGGCACCTGAGAAGAATTTTGAACAAGCAGACATTTAAGGCAAGAGCAAGTACAAACTTGGGAAGTCATCAACAAACACAGCAGGTTCAAGGAACCAGAGATAGTTCAGTCTAACAGGCTCTTACTGAGTCTAACAGCTCAGTAAGTTTTGAGAAATAAAGATACGGGATAAGGCTAAACAAGTGTGCAAGGGCCAGATAAGGAAATGCCTTTTATGTCATAATAAGTAACTTAGACTTTATATTACAGGCAGTGGAAGACAATTCATGTTAGAAGAGGTGTGATAGAGTCAGACTGGTGTTCCCAATAGACCCAGTTTTGTAGGAGTGTGTAGGACAGATTTGGAGGAACAAAGCCCTTTGAGACACAAATTAGGGGTCCATTTTTTGGACCAGATATGAAATGAGAAAGACCGGAGCTGCAATGGTAGAGTATAAGAATCCAATAAATAAATACTTTGCTTTTTTAAATAAGCAAAAGTCATTTAGGTGGACTGTTACCTTTCCCCTGCATGACAAGTGGTTATGAGCCCTATTTTCTTTATAGTCAGCTACTAACCAAAGTCATTCTGGGAAACTTGACATCCTGCACGATCTGTCCTCTTTGATAAATGTTCCAGGGAGTCAAGACAGTCACCTGTCAAAATTGATAAGTGAGACAGCAGCAGGGACTGCAGTCTTATTTGTAAGGGCACAGCTGCCAGCACTTGCAGTCTGCTTACCTCTAGACGGGTCTGTCTCGCTCTGAGACTTTTCTATTTCCCCCCCAAATAGCCCCAAAACACATTGAGGCTATGCCTACCTGTGCGAGATACTCATTCCAGAGTAGTCTGCAAATGCCGGAGGAGGATAAAGAGGCTACTTTCATTAGACTGTTTCACAACTGAAGAGTTTCAATATCTTTAGAAGGGAAAGCATGAACCTGACCAATTCTCTGTAGGCATTTAGCAAAATAGGTAGTAAATTCTGTGAAATAGAAAAGCCCAAGGGATTACTGTGCAGTGTACTTCTAAAATCCTAAAATGCTCATTACCGCATGCACGGAAGGTATCTGAGGAATAAGGAGCCATTTTTTGATTAAAAGGACTTAGTTCTGAACAATAGAGTGACTGGTGTTTTTAAATTAAATACACAGGAAGGCACTTAAACTTCATCCTCTGCTTTTGTGAAGGAAAGAAATGAGAGTCTCAGAGGACCACCCCAGCCCTGATGAGAAGTCCACAGCACAGTTCTGTACAATGAACTTTTTCTTTGTTTCTTTTCTCTTTACCAATGGGATTGTGGTTATCTATGTACATGAACACATTGCTTGCAGAATCTAAGATGAAAAGAGCCAAAATCTAAATAGAGCAACAGCAGGATTTTGGTCTACCCATGGTGTGGTCATTAACAAAACTTCCATTCACACTGGAGACTCAAAACTTCTTAACATGAACATTTGCTTTAAATGAGATGCTTCCAGCAGTTAGGGAAACTAATTATGGCAGACATCCAGTAGTTCTTGTTGCCAGACCATTCTGCCTCACACTATTTAGGACACTGTATTTTAAAAATTAAACTGATCTTTTTTTCTCTCTCTCTAGAAAGCAAATAATGATTCTTTGAAACTACAGTGATCTTCACCTTCTAGCACACGGCGGTGAATGGGCAGGTTTTCTCTGCCACACGTGTTCTACAATTGTTATAACCCTGGCAGTGTTCTAAAGGTTTTGCCTTTCCTTTACTGCAGATTTCCTCTACTGCCCAATTGACAGTTGAAGTTCAATTTTTCACTGAGATTTGTTTAAGTCCTTCCTGTGATACAGCCTTCACATTCTCCTGCTGAGATTTTTCCAAGACCTAATAGACCCCATCATTAGAAAACATTTTACAGTACTCGAATTGGCTTTCCTTATGTTGAATTACAGCCAGTGTTTCCTCTACATTGCCCATTATAGAAGTAATTTGCAGAATTTCTGCATTTTAGCCAGAAACATTCAGAGGGAGTGACTGCCTGGGGTGCTGGATACCAGTGGCATTGCCAAGCTGGAAAGGACAGAGCCCTAAGGCTGGTGTATGTTCCAGAGGAGGGTGTGTGCATTTCTGAATTTCCATGTGTACCCAAATTACTATCTCTGTAATTACACATGTTTCTTGTCCCCCTTGTAAATTCATGGATACACATGCTTGCACAGGCCATTTCCCACACTCTTACTTCTCCTAGATTAGATATGGAGTTAAATTTGGTTACTCCTAGTGGTTACAGAATGGCACTTTTGTGCTATAGTAAACCACGTGCCCATGTGCCTTCTTTTGTTTGCAAAACCAGTATCCTTAATATCTAGTATCAGACACACTTAAAAGTGTTTTATAGGAGTTGTATTGGATTTTTGCATTCATTCATGAAATTTTTATTTTTTACATCATGTGCAATAGTATAAAAGAATTATACAATCTCTTCCCTCGGTAAACTAGCATCTATTACCCATTTTAAGTGCACAGATAACAGTTACCAGTTTCCTTACAAAATGCCTATATTTAGGTGAAACACAGACAGTAAGAAAACAGGATTTTTTTTCTGGCTGTACTCTCTCCCCCAGTCGTTTGGGTTCTTCAAGTCACCTCTCAAAATCCTTCCAGAAACTTCTGAGAATCCTCAGGGTAGGTCACATATGTGTTTTCAAATTGCCTTGTTGCTACTCAATAAAATCTGATGTTTTCTTTCCTTCTGGCATCAACTGTGATGACCATATCCTCTGCTGGACCTAATGTTCTTGATGCGCACTTTCTTTCCCTCTCTCCATTTTGGATTGTCCCAGATGGCTTGCTCAGATCACTGCATACACTCCATGCTGTGTTCCAAGGGTTACCTCAGGGAGAAGTGTCCGTTGCCTATCTTTATGCCTTGGGTGTCATAAAAAGCTAAAATATGTCTTCTATATTCACTTGATTTCTTTTGTACTTTTAGGACAAAGGCCTCAATCTGTAATGGCAGGTCTAAAAATAGTCTCAGTAATGCTATGTTACATTGTCAACTTGCCTGCAAACAAGATGCAATAAATACCTGCCTAGTCAACACCTAAGTGTAGAAAAAGAACATTACCATGGCATTGCAGCCCTTTGGTGGCTTCTCCCTAATCCTGTCTCCTTACCTTCTCCCTTAGGAGTAACCAGCATCCTGAATTTTATGCCTGTCGTTATCTTGCTTACCTGTATAATTTTGAGACATAAGTTTGTAGTTCTAAACAATATGTTCTTTAATTTTACATCTTTAAACTTTTTTGCAACATACTGAATGTATTCTCCTTAAACCTGTATTTTTTATTCAGAATTACGAGCCTTGTTCCTAGTTGATCCATGATGTTATATATAGCTGCAATTCACTAATGTTCACTACTAGGTAGGATTAACATTTATGAAAATGGCATAGTTTATGTGCTCGGTGGGCATTTGAGTGGTTTCCAGCTTCATAATATTACAATGCTGCTATGAATTGTTTTGCATGTACAAACTAGGGAGTATTAGCACTTTCTAGGGAAACTCCTGGGTATAGGATATACACGTTTACTAAGCAGTGAGTGCCTGGGCTGATTCTAACTCCTACCAACAGCGTGAAGGTGCTCCTAGGTGCCACATTCCCAAAAACACTTTAGACTTATGATTTTCTCTAAAGATAATTTTCTCCAGTTATCATATTGTGATATTCAGTTTTCTCCAGGTATCATATTGTGGTTTCAAATCTCCTTTCTCCTAAAAAAAATTTTAAAATAAAATCTCCTTTTTCCTGATGATTAATAATGCTGAGCATCTTCTCATATGTTTATTGGACTGCTCAGTTTTCTTCTTCTGTATAATACCATTTCAATATTTGCTCATTTCTATACTGATTTTTTACTGATCAATTTTTTTAAGAGTTCTTTGTGCCCTAAACTGTGAAATCAATCCCTTATTTAATACAAATATTTGTGTATAATACAAATATTATTTCCCAGTTTGCGACTTGTCTTTTCACTTTTTTATGGTACCTTATGATAAGTAAAAGTTTCTAATTTTAATATCATAAAATACAGTAATATGCTGCTTCATGGTTAAGGCTTCTTCTGTCTAGTTTAAAAAATCCTTCCTGGGGCACCTGGCTGGCTCAGTTGGTTAAGCTTCCCACTCTTGATTCCAGCTCAGGTCATGATCTCACAGTTCGTGAGATCCAGCCCCCATGTTGGGCTCTGTGCTGACTGTACAGAGCCTGCTTGGGATTCTCTTTCTCCTTCTCTCTGCCCCTCCCCTGCTCATGCGTTTTCTCTCTCTCTCTCTCTCTCTCTCTCTCTCTCTCTCTCTCTCTCTCAAAATAAGTAAACATTTTTAAAAATCCTTCCTTCCCAAATGAGTGGTTTTTATTTTGTATTCTAAATTTTTAAAAATAATTTTGCTTTCACTTTAATCTTAGATTCACAGAGGTTATTTTTTCACATTTTTGTTATCTTTATTGTTGATATGACATGAATGAATGAATAAATGAATCTCAAAAAGATGAATGGGTGAGGAGAAATATGGAGAGAAGGGAAGTTAATTATTTGGGGGTTTTTAAGTTTTTATTTTAATTCCAGTTAACATACAGTGTGATATTAGTTTCAGTTGTATAATATAGTGATTCAGCACTCCATACATCACCTGGTGCTCATCATGAGACATGTGCTCCTTAATCTCCTTAACACCTGCCCCCATCCCTCACACACAGATTATTTTTTATTATGGTTGGAGTTTGGGGCCCAAATTTATTTATTTTTTCACTGTGGATTACATGTTCTCTTAGTACTGCTAATTAAAAGGTCACAGTTTGGGGGCACCTGGATGGCTCATTGGGTTGAGCATCTGACTTCGGCTCAGGTCATGATTTCAGGTTTTGTGGGTTCGAGCTCTGTATCAGGCTCAGCGCTGACAGCTCAGAGCCAGGAGCCTGCCTCAGATTCTGTGTCTTCCTCTCTCTCTGCCCCTCCCCCACTCACACTCCGTCTCTGTCTCTCAAAAATAAATAAAAACGTTAAAAAAATGTTTTTTAAGTTAAAATATTTTAAAAATTAACATTTTGGGTGTGCCTGGGTGGCTCAGTGGGTTCAGCATCCAACTCTTGATTTTGGCTCAGGTCATGATCTCACCATTCGCGGCATTGAGCCCACCTCTGGGCCGACAGTGCAGAGCCTGCTTGGGATTTTCTCTCTCCCTCTCTCTCTGCCCCTCCCCTGCTTGTGCTGTCTCACTCTCTCTCTCTCTCTCAGAAATAAGTAAATAAACATTAAAAAAAATTTTTTAAGTCCACGTTTTTCTTGATATGTAATTACAACTCCATCATAAATCAAGTTTCTGTGTGGATGTGAGTTTGTTTCTGATCTCTTGTGTCTGTTCCATTGGTCAGTTTGTCAAACTGTATGCCATACTATACTGTCTTAAATTGTATTGTAACTTTATTAGAAGTGCTGGTAGCTGGCTGGATAATTCTCTTCCCCTATTCTTCACAAGTGTCTTCAGTATGCCTTGTCATTTGCAGTTCATATAAATTTTTTAATTATCTGTGCAAGCCTATGGCAATGTTACGGGGAATTTGAATTTCTTCATCAATTTGCAAAGAATGAACTCTTTGTAGTATTGATTGTTCCAATTCATGAACATGAGCTCTCTTTTTCTCTAGGTCTTTAATATCTTCCAATAGATTTTATAATTTTCTCCATAAGGTGCTTACACATCTTTTTATTAGTTTTATTCCTAACAATTGCTATTTTTTCTGCAATGTTACGTAATAGATAAGAGCACAGACTCTCTAATCCAGTTCTTCCCTTTTCTAGTTGTGCTTTGAGAAAATCATTTAACCTCTTTGTGTCTCAATTTTCTCATATATAAAATGGGGATGTTTATATACCAAACCTTTGGAATCATGAGAATTAAATGCAGTGTAAAGTGCTTAAAACATTGCCTAGCACAAATTAAACTTAATGTGTTTGCTATTATTGTTAAGGAGAATATTTTCATAATTGATTAATTCACACTTGAAAGTAATATATTTATTCTTCATTTATTGGGAATAATATTCCATAGCTCTACATTAGATCAAGACTGTTAATCATATGGCTCAAATATTCTATATCCTTAAACTTATATTGCCTGATCTACCTATGAATCACCATTATAGTGATAGATTTGTCAAACTCTATCTCTAATTCGATCATTTTTTTTTTTTTCTGCAACTTGAAGTCGTAGTTTGAGATGCATCTGAGTACAGAATGTTTATTTCTTCCTGGTCAATTTAACTTTTTCTAAAAAAAATAAAAAATGTAGTGACTATTTCTTCGATGACCTTTTCCCTACAATATATTTTATTATATTGCTAACATAGCCACACCAGCTTTCTCTTGGTGTTTCATGACATACCTTTTCCACTTTTACTTTCAGCTTTTCTGAACTTTTATGTTTCACATGTGTTTCTAAGCATCTCTTGCTACAAGTGTTTTTGTACAGTTTTTGTGTAGTTGGGTTGTTGTTGCATTAGCGGTGGCAGTGGTTTGTTTGCATTTGTATCTTGTCATTTAATGTTGTATAACTACACCATTTGGCCTATTTATATTTGTTATAATTATTTATAAATTTGGACTTAATTCCATTATCTTGTACTGTACTTCATTTGTTTTCTCTCTTCTGTTTCTTTTTCTCCCCTTTTTAATCTTTTATGTGAATTGATCATGTTTTTCTCATTCCATGTTTTCCCTTCCACTGGATGAGTTCTGTTCTTTTAGCCCTTATCTTAGAAATCTTAATTTACCAATCTTTATAATTAAATAATATTTTTACCCTCCTCCTAAACAAGAATACAGGGAATCAAGGACACTTAAACTCTAACCACATCCCTCCTGATTTATATGTTAACTTGATAAACATTTTAATTTGTTCTGGCCTTATTTCAACCCTTTAAGCCATTGTACACAATATAACTTGTTATATACACTCCATTTTTGTTTAGCTTATCTTTTCATTTGTTTTTTCATCTCAGACCTTACACCAGAATTTGCCTTCTGAACTTGAAATATTCTTCCTGTAGGAAGAGTGTGCTATTGGCAAAATGTTTTGGTTTTTTGTTTATATGAAAACATCTTTATTTTAATTTTGTTCTAAAAAAGATATTTCCCCTGGATATAGAACTCTAGATCAGCAGATGTTTGCCTCAGCACAACAAAGATACGATCCCACTGTATCTTTACTCATACATGAGACAGGTACAATTCACAATAAAGATACTGATTCCTGGATTGGCGGATTAATGGTTTTCATCAGTTCTGGAATATTCTCGGCCTTTATCTCTGTGTTTCTTAACTTCTATTTCTTATTTTTAATTTCTTTGTCTCTGTGTGCATTGTAGATAATTTTGTCAAATCTATCTACTAGCTCACTAATTTCTGAGTAATTCTCTCCTCAGAGATATCTATAACTTATTTTTTATATTGGTTATTTTTATACCCACTCTTTTCTCATATTTGCAATATTTTTCTATTTTTTCATTATATTAAACCCCCTTATATATATTTGTAATGTCTTTGCAAACATGATGCCTGTTAATTGTTTTCTCCTGTGAAATCTCACTCTTAGTGCATTGTTTCTTGTGTGTTTTATGAAATTAGGCTGCAAGCTTATTTTTATTCTAACTTTATCTCTGGTCTCTTTGAGCCTGGGTTTCTCCAGCCAGAAAGTACACGTTTGTTTCTTCCAGTATTTATCATGATCATTCCCATGTTATAAAAGTTATTTGGAGTCAATATTCCATTGTTTAGATATTCTCTTATTTAAGAATTACCATATTGAGGACATTTATGATATTTTGCTATTATGAATTATACAGTAGTGAACAGATGCTGATATACGTCGATGCTGATGTTTTTGTATGTAGTTACCAAACCAGACTACAGAATACATAATGGCATGATTGAAGTTAATTTTCAAGTGGCCAAAATGATCACACTAATCTCATTGACAACAAATAGAGAACCATGCTTACTCTTCAAAGGCCCAAGGAAAAAGTAGTTCATAAAGCAGTTGGGCAAATAACCATAAAATAATTTTTAATAAATAAGTATGTTAAATATAAATAAAACATTTAAAATTGACCTGATTATTTCATCTACCCAATGTCATAAAATACTATTTAGATTCTTTTAGAATGACATAAATTGGCATCATGATTATGCAAACATATAATTATATACCTATGCATCCAGCACCAGGGAAAGTAAACCATCTAGAATAAAGACCAATACGTATGTGTGGGAATACATACATTCTTATGAAAATTTGCCAACTCGCCAAAGTCTAAAACAGCATTCATTTGCCATTTTTAAAAAGAGCTGGTAAGATAATATCAGTGCTAACTATTTGCAATCCACTGTTTATTTATGACTCCTGTGGATACAGAGGAGTTGTGAGGAAATTTAGAAAATTTGTGTGTATATGAAATTTATGTGTATGAAATTATGCCATTAAGTAATGTTATATGAATTTTGTGGGAACTCCTCCAGTGTTTAAGAACGTGCATACGTCCCCAAAATGAACTTTCTCCTTTCTAAGGATGAGTGTTAAAATTCATACCTTGCTTCTTGATTTAAAAAAAAATCAAATATCTTGACTTTTTTGGAGGAAAGGTAAAATGTTGAGTAAAGCTTTAATTTCAACATTCTATGACCTATTGTTATATTTTGGAATAGATCTATTTTAGGGTTTAAGTTCCGTGGTTAGATGAGCTATATCAGTAGAGATAAGAGGACACATTTAATTATATAAAAGTGCTACTTTACTAAACAAGTACAAAAACACACAAAAAACTGGGGAACAATCATTGTGACATTTATGGGCTCTTGACAGGTTTAAAAGTCTTGTACCTTTTCCTGTTATGATGACCACAGGCAAATCTCCCTAGCCCCCACTATAAAATAGCTTAGAAAAGGCTTACAATAATAGCCCAGTGCCTCATTAGAAAAGCCTGTATTTCCTGCTTCAGTAACCAGCTGATGGAAATAAAGTTCATCTTGTCAACAGGTTTATTTATTTCCCATTCTTCTTCTTCTTTGCTAATCTTCCTTTTATGCTTCCTTAATAATACATACTGGAAAAGTTCCTGAATGCTTTTCAAATAAAAAGAAGTTCTGGGGAGGATTGACAAATTTCTGTTGTGTCAACATAGACACAGGCGTCTCCCAGTCTGGAATCCAATGTATAATATCTGAAAAAGATGAATGTAGACCCTCCTCTTCTCATTCATCAGATCAGGAGATATTCAGGTCTACTAATTGGTTTTAATGCATGTTATTAGGATTTTATTGCCGGTACAATAAAGACACAATGCATTTCATGTATCATAATAGACTGGCATTGAAAAATAACTAGTAGGGCTGGCTCCAAAAGAAGGAATAGAAAAGGAAAAGTCTAGAATTGGTGCTAACAAATGAGTTCTTTGGACACTTTGGGATCGTGACCAGTAGCCAAATGTAGAACCTATGAAGTATGAAATAATGCATGAATTCAGGATCAGCTGTCACCTACAATTAGTATGTATTTACCAGAAAAAAAAAACTATTATTGTTATACATGTGGTACTAATCTGGAGATGTGGAACTCCAAGCATCTTTTAATAATTAATCTTGTGGGTCAGATTTCTTACTGATCATCAAATGCTACAATAAAGTACCATATTTTTGTGTGTGGTCATAATAGGACAGATAGTAGTTTGGATTTTCATAATAAGAAATTTTAATTCACCATTTGATCGTGTTTTCAACTGACGTCTTAAACATTTATTATAAAAATATAATAATGTGAAAAGACTACTTATCTTCATCTACTTCCAGGAACAAATTTACTCCATAATATGTTTCAATGTAAAATCTTTGTAGTTTCTGTGCAATTTTTACAATTAATCTTCCCTATCTCTGAAGAAAACAGTGGTTTGCATTATTTTTCATCAAAAAATGTCATTGCATACCAACATATTGACCCAACATGAAACATACATGGAATGTCAGCTGATACATTTAGATTAATATCTCCATGCAAGTTCAGAAAGTAGTTTTTGTTAACATGTCTCAGATGCTTTCCTTACATTAACCTTTAGCCCAAGTTTACAGTAAATCTGCCATCTCTACTAAACTCTGTGCCCTTGGGAGCAGTCTTTTAGTCCTACCAAACCAAAATATGCTCATTCATGGGTTTTAGATTACAGCTCCGTACCTCTGCATTCTGCATTTTTCACCAGTTTGTCCGTACTCATGTGTCTTGTCTCTCAAGGGGCAGGCAGTGTCTCACCCTCTTTGCCAAACACTTAACAGGGCTTCCAGTGTTCCAAAAGGTTGACTGCTGATGGCATTGTTTCCCATTAAAATAAAGCAGTGATAACCACCATAACTTGTCATCCAAAGTTGATATTTATAACCTATTTCAGTCCTAGTGTACTAATTTCCCTGGAAGATGCTCCTGAAGATGCTTTTGTGCATGTTTAGATTTAGCTTTTATTCCTTCCCAATGCTTACTGTGCCACCTCAAGTACCTATAGATCATCTGTACAGACTCTTCTATTTAGGTAAAACATATTTTGCCTTTCTCAAGTAAATGTCTGCCCCTTCAAAACAACTATTTTTACTTTAAAACAGCATCCCGAACAATAGGTGGCATCTCTTTAGCTGATCTCCTTTACTGAAAACATGGCCAGCTCAAAAGCATGACAGGAAGCACAGTCATTGAATCAGGGACCTACCAGGGCACAAAGGGTCACCCTGTCCTTTTCGACTATTTACTTTGCAGAAAGCACATTGCTAATATCAAAGAAATGCTGTTAATGCTTTCTTTTGAAAAGGTGGCTTTTCAGTAATTCAAAGGAAAGATAGCTTACAAATGCCAGGAGTGGCGATACAATAAGGACAGCCGGACAATACAAGCAGTGTTATCTCGGTGATAACAGGTGTTTGAGCCTCTCAGAGAATGCACAGTACTTTTGTATGCAAGTTAGTGCACTGTTCCTTCTTTTTAAATTTACTGTACAAATGCAGGTTTGAGAGAATATTTAAACATTTTTCAACTCGAGCCCTTCCCTCCTAGAGTCCTCTATTCATCACCCTGATTCAGTGTATGGTGCAGCTCACGTCAGCTGTTCAACCTGGTTCCTGCCTGCACACATCCCACCTGTATCACAGGCTTCCGTCAGCTTCTCTCATCCCCTGTGATGATTTTGGCACTCACAACACACTCTCCTCCCTCCCATACCCTCCGTCTCAGGAGATAATGACTTAAAGAGTAATAGAAGAACCAGAGAGACAAGAGTAGAAAAAAGCAACTATATGAAAGTCAGGAGGCCTGGTTTCCACTCCCACCTCTGCCACTAAATTACCCAGTGAACGTGAGAAAGTCATTTATGTCGATAAAAGGTGGAGGGCAAGTTAACCAGTGTCTAAAATCCCTTCCAAATAATTCTATGAAATAAATTATGCTTATATTACTTTCCTTAAAATTCAATCAATATTAAAAAATAAAATAGAGGGAATTTATGCTTCTGCCTCAGTTGAGTATCAGGAAAACAAGTCTTTGCTTTCTCTCAGTTGTCCTAATTTCTGTTCATGGTTTATGGATGAGAGAAAGCTCATACATTTTCATACTGACCTCCCTCCCCTGTGTCTGGCCAGGACTTCCATTACAAGACATTGTAGAATTGGTCTACCTAGCCTATGTCTCTAACATTGTCTCAGTAACCCCCTGAGCACCTTTTGCTGTAGCCACACTGAACTCATCCTCCATAGAAAGGGTACCTTATCTCTGGAACTTTCCCTGTCTTGACTCATCTCTTGATTCTTGGCTCATCTCATTTATGGTGGGAGTTGGGGGGGTGGGGGGTGGGATATGTGTTTCACCACTGTGGTTAAGGGCCATGAGTCTGGAGACAAACTACCTGGGCATGAATATTGGCTCTGCCACTTGTATGGTATAAGGTCCTTGGATAAGTCACTTATGCTCACTAATCTGTTTCCTTACTTGTAAAGTAGAGACAGTAATATCTACTGCTGAAACTTGTAGTAGTCAACAGGGAGTAATCAACGTACAGTGATTGACAGCTTACCCAACACAGCAAATGTTAGCCATTCTTGTTACAATTTTCAGAGTTAAAAATAAAGGAAGTGTGGTTTCAGATAAGATAGGAAATTTAACAAAAAAGTAGCTATCCCACATCTGATGAATGCCAAGACAAATTAGTGAAGCCAGATCAGTCACTCCTCTGGAGAAACACTTCCAAAACTTTCAACATCACTTGGAGTAAAGCCAAAGTCTTTATAAGGCCTTTCAGGCCCTGTATCGTCTGGAGGCCCTTCACCTCTGTGATCTAATCTCCTACCCACCCCCCAAAGGCCTCAGCTCTCGAGTGATTACCATCTGGCTTCTTCCCCCAACCTGCCAGGCACATTCCTGGCATTTCCTTTGAATGCACCTACTGCCTGGGTTGCTTACCCCATGTGACCACATGGCTAAATTCCTCATCTCCTTCCTGATTCTGTTGCAATACCTCCTCCTTGATGAAGCTCACCCTGACATCCTGTTTAAAGTTACAACCCTTCGGCTTACCACATACCACATTGAGCTATCATGAGTTCTTTTTTGCTCGTGTCTCAATGAGTCTAGACAGTAAGCTCTTAACTGACCACTAGACTAGAAAAGTGTATTGATAAAAAAAAAACAAAAACAAAACTTCTCAAGTAAAACAAAACAAAACAAAAACCTGTGTTCAATTTCTGATTTAGAAAAATAGTTGCTAAGTGACCTTAGGGAAATTACTTAATGCTGGCCCTGAATTTCCTTATCTATAAAATGAAATTATAATATTTACTAAAATTAACTGGAGCTCTCATCCAAGAGACAGAAGACACAAAACAAATGCTTAAAGAAAGAAAGGAGATATAGTGGCATACCAAACTGAAAATTCCAAGAGTTTGCTCTTTCAGGCATAACTTGATTCAAATGATGCCACTAAATTTCAGTCTTTCTCCATCTTTTGGCTTTTATCTTTTCTCTACTGAATCCATCCTCAGGCTCTGTATATTGTGGTAAGATAAAGCTTTGAGATGCTCTTGATCTACATTCTTGCAAGTTTAAGTACAACAGAAAAGACAAGTGTTCTTTTCCCAATAGTTTCAACAAAAGACTTGGGCCTGATTTTGATAGGCTTGAATTGGATCAAATACCCATCCTTAAAATAATCACTAAGGAAATAAAATACACTAATTTGCTAACATCTAGGTCGCATGCCTGCCCCTGCAGCTGGAATCAGTCCTAAAAACATATAGAAGGAGAAGGATGTAATTCTGCACAAGATATTTAGGGTCATGTTTCCAAAGAGAGAAAAAACGAGTGCCAGGTGGGCCAGAAATTCTTATACAATGTATCACCCTCTCATATTTTTATAAAACTGAATTAAATATAATTTGTAAACACTCATGAATAATGTTGATTCATAAACACAATGGTCGATACATAAAAGTTTCTAATGCTGACTATAGTTCTTGGCACATAGCAGGTGCTAAGAAAATGTCAAGTGAATGAAGTGAATCAGTAAAAACTGATCTGGTAGAGTGATTCTTAGGATGAGTAATTTACAGATAATTTTCATTTATTTTCAGTTAACTCCCTGGTTAGCTTTCTTGTTGGCAGAGATTGTAAGAGACTAAGTGACATCTATTGTTTTTACAGCTTTCCGAATGTATCCTACTGAATCTAATACTATTATACTCAGGCACAAATGTAGAAAAAGCAATTTCAGCCTGCATCTCAACCCACTATAGCAGTTAACTCATCCAGCGAATGCATATGGGGCTTCAGTTAAGTTTCCAGACTATGCTGGTACTGAGAATGTAAACAAAATGACATGGCACCATCATCAAGAGCTGGATTTCTTTGTTTCATATGTAAGGATTATAGGACATAACAATAAACATAGCAAAGAAGTGCTTATAGAATAGAAAAAGAAACAGGCAATTTAAAAGAGTAAGCAACTTAGCTAAATACATATTTGCTGATAGAAAAGAAAAATATAAGTGATAGTACTTTTCAAGAAGTTAGTAAGCATCTGTAAAATTCTGAGAGAATTTTAGGGGCTTTACTTAAGAAAGAGGGATGGGGAGGGATAGCATCCAGAAAGTATCATTTAAGCTAAGAGCTGAAAATGAGAAAGAACTTTATATGGAACTAGAGGGAGGAGCTGTTGAGAACTCAGGCTTGGCGTTTGTGCTAGAAAGTGAACCCCAGCTCTGCCTCTGACTTCCTGTGTGACTTTGGGAACATAACTTCTCTCTTTGCCTCGTTCTCTTCATCAATAAAATGAAAATAATAGTAACTGTGTTAAATATTGATAAGATACTACTTTCCTCTAAGCCCTTGTCTTCTCTTGCATAAACTAATAACATTTCCCCCCCAGCCTTCCTGTCTCTTATCCCCTGCAACTCACCCATGATACTACTGCCAAAGCCATTTTTCCACACTGCAAATCAGACTGTGTTACTTCTTTTACAATGATTCGTCTTTACTTTTTGCAAATTATTTAGTACGGTGTGGCCATCCTTCCATGATATGGTCCTTGTCTACCTCTCCAGTTTTATTTTTCACCATGGCCCCTCACCACCCCAGTCTTAAGCCTTAGATTTACACACATTAACTAAAAGTTCTTATAACTTGGCATGTTGGCTGCTTCCTACCTCTGTAACCTTTGTGTAGTCCGTGTTCTCTGCTTGGAAATTTGGTTTTGGTGAATGCCAGAGTCAATTCTATTATCTCTTCCAACACACTCTTATTAGATTCTTCCAGCAGGCCCCAACCTAGAGCTGACCACCATACCAGATATATTGGATTTCCTCTTGCTCTACCCCAAATGAATGATAGTAATGCTTTGTAGGTATGTATATGGCAATGGGAATGATCTAATGAGGAAAGAGAAACTGATAATATAAGAGAAAGGGAATAATTGAAAGAGAAATACTCATGAAAAAAAAATGTTAAAGGAGTGGCTTATAGAGCATGGGTGGAGACATCGGCCTTTGAGACAGTTGGGCCTCCCTTTTTCATTGTAATAGAAGGGCAGCCCACAGCACAGATTGAGGTGAATTTGGATTGATACACTGAGTAGAAGGAAGAAGCAGCAGTTCCTATTTCATAGTTTCTTTTTTCTCCATGAAGCATGGGACGGGGTACTGGCTAAAAGTGAAGACAGAGAAGACACCATAGCAGATTTGCAGAGAAAGGGGGTATAAAATGCCAGTCTGGGAGACTGAAGGTTGAGGTAGTAATAATCTAGTGTCCAAAGGTCTGTGAGGCAAGATCATCAATTGAAAGTGAGGAGGTCCCGTTGGAGATTTGAGAAAAGAGGAGTAACTTGACAAGGGAAGTATAAAGTGATTGTCGGGCAGCATTGATGGTCAATTTGAGATTTGTGTTAATGAATTTACAGTGAGAGGGTCAGTGTGGTCAGCATCGATGTGCATTTCCCTGCAGGACCGTACAGCTGCTCAGGTGGGAACATGGGGAAGTAATATCTGGGTTCACTCATGATTGACTTTTTGCTGGATGATATGGTAGAAGCAGAGAATGACAAGGGAGTTGTAGATTTTTCGGAAAGATTGTCATGGGTAAGTGTGGTTCTAAGGCATGCAAAAAGAGATAGGAGGGCATGAAGGAATTATTGAATGTGAAAAGTGGAAGAGTCAGTAGGTTCATGGTCTAGTGAAAGAGTAAACATGCTGAAGTGGGAATTCAAGAGTACCTGTGCTGATCAGACAGTGGAGTGCTGAAAATAGGTATTTTAAAAGAAAAGCAACTATGGCAATGACCTTTTATGAATAGTCTTTTCTACACATTGTTTATGGCATGTTGGACAATTTTATGAGGACCTCCTCCCCCCAAAACTAACATATAAATCAGAAAGTCCAGCCACAAATGACTGTAGGTATTTAGCAATGGCGTTAGTAAGCTAATCAATGATCATTTCCGTGTTTGTCCAAAACTCAGGAGTCGGCTGTGAATAATCCTGGACTTCAGGATTTTTATAAAGGTAAACCACATGATCCTAACACCTAAAAGCAACTGTTTTCTCTAAAGATACAACAAAAAAATAACTGACATAAACAGAGATTTTCCCTAGTTTCCTCACATGCCATTGTTCTTTGTTTTAGATGGAGCAGGACTGTGTGAGAGGCCATTGAAAAACAGTTGTTCATACAGTTAGAATGATTTTCTAGTTGCCACAGCAGAGGTAACAATACATAATTGGAGTATCACTCCTCACATACCCTGAATTTGTTCCCTGTTTCTATTCCTGGTCCAGAATTACTGATTACTGGCATCATGAATCTACCCTCTCCTGATTAACAATATAAACAAAATTAATTTTTTTGTGAAGGTATAAAATTCATTCAAAATGGGAAGTTTATCACTTCCTAAGGTGGCTCAAAACACACGAAGAGAAGCAGACAACCTGGACCCAGAAAAATGTGATTTCTCTTATTTCCCAAAGGATCTAGGAAGCTCCTAAGAGGAGACAATTGGAGTATTAAAATCTGCCTACGTTTCACAGCAATATCATTGATAAGGAAAAAGTAGTTGACGAAGGACTTGAGTTAGGGATGTTAGTGGAAAGATGTTACCATATGACCTTACTTTTACCCTACTGTCTCTATAGAAACATGATTTACTTACTAGTTGTAGCAACTTGTTTTAGATGTTTGGAGATGGGTGTGTGAGCCTGTTGTTGCCATAGTGATGTGGGTATTCCAGGATTTTGTTATTTATTTCTTGCTAAGTATTATACCTGGTTTCCACTATCAAGATAATGATATTGAAGCCATATTTTCACAGTAGACTATCTAGCTTCCATTAGCTGTGGGAGTTAAAGTTTTCATACTTCCCATTATTTCTTTGTTTTAAATAAGTGTTTTGTTGGAACAACTCAGCATGGTATTCCACTAGTTACTAATCAACATTACAAAATGTAAGACAATGATATATGATTAATACTAAGCTTGTATAGTAGTGCATCTGTTGTCAGATAAATATAAACCAGGAATATAAAATAAAATAAAATAAAATAATAAAATAAAAGGAAGATATGGATACAATAGACCCCTGTTTCCCCTGTTTCCTGTGATTATCAGTTGACATCAATGACCATCCTGTCTGGCCCTGGTTCATCTTCAGACTTACATAGTACTGATTGCCTCTGAAATTTTCTCTTCATGGCTTGGGCCTCAGAACTCTTTAGGGTTTGGAAACAGTTTGCCTTAAAAGCCATTGAAGGTACTTTCAAGCCATTCTTCCTCCAACGACATAGTCGTATCTAGAAAGCAAAAGTATGGATTGTTTTTTTTCTTTTTAAGTTCCTGGTTTCTCGTTAGACCCAAAAATAAAATATGTAAAAGTTTCACAGTACTGTAGGGCAACTGATTTATGTATAAATCCCATTCTTTCTATGATTGGAAGGATGTTTCACGGCAAGCTTTACTAACTTTAACCTTCTACTCCACCCTCAGTTTCCATGCAATTAGTTTCTCACAGGAGTAGAAACTGCTTTTATTTTTTAAAGGGACTTTATACATGTTCCCAAAACATAGCATCTTAAAGCACATTTAAGCCAGATGAATGTAGTTTTACCAGGTATATGAAGTGACTCTTCTACTCCAGTCACAAATGACTTCAGGATGGTTAGCAGCACCATCGTGCATGTCTGGCTTTGATTCGTATACACCTGTGAATTGTCTCTGTGGAGAAAATGTACAGAGGTAGCATTTCACTTTTATGTTTTTCATCAAACAGCTTGCTAGTGACAGAGGGAAAGGTATGAAAGTTGTTAGGGAAAACATTCTCTATTACCAGGAGGTTGTTTCTTCAGAAGTCAGAGGCTTGTGTGCTTTGTGAAAGGAATACTAAATTAAACCTGTACTAGAGAATTTCTTTCAGGTAATCAGGCTTTACAAAGCCACCTTTGCCTCATACGAACAAAATGCTCCACAGGTAGCTGCTTAGAAGTTATTTCATCATAGAATTAAAGTCACTTTGATTCCAAAATGTATGCTTCTGTTGTACTAATAGGAAATAGGCAGTGTCTGAAACATTCTCAACCAAAGAACTAATGGCAAGTCCACATTCATTACTGGTGTCGGATAGTTTGTGGGATCCAGGAAATCTCACTTGAGCCTCCTTCAGAGCCTGGAATCCTACCACCACAAGTTTAGTCCTTTGAATTAAGGCTTTGTATTTCCAGCCTTTATTAGTATAAGCCAAACCCTAAGTGGGCAACATTTAAAATCATTATTAATGCAAGAATCAGACTCTTAACTATAGAGAACAAATACATGGTTGCCCTAGGGTGGGGGGATGGGTGAAACAGGTGATGGGGATTAAGAGTATTTTATTACAATGACCACAGAGTAATGTATAGAATTGTTGGATCACTATATTGTACCCCTAAAATTAATATAACACGGTATGTTGAACATACTGGAATTAAAATAAAAAAATCTAATGAAAAATAATTATTAGTGATGGTCTCTTTAAGAAATAATTTGTCAATTTTCTTTATATCCTAAGAGCTACTTGTGAGAGAATAGAAGATAACATTATACGCCCAATTTTTCTAGGGGATCGGTAAGATGGCAAACCTGAAATTCTAATGACTGCCTGGATAGGCATATCTCTAGGAACTCCACACAGTTAGAAAGAAGTAGGAGGGTGCTGAGTGTCTTTAAAATGGGATGTCAAAAATAATATCAAAACAGGGAGGGGGACAAAACCGAAGAGACTCATAAATATGGAGATCAAACTGAGGGTTACGGGAGGGGCTGTGAGAGGGGGGATGGGCTAAATGGGTCAGGGGCATTAAGGAATCTACTCCTGAAATCATTGTTTCACTATATGCTAACTCATTTGGATCTTAATTTTTAAAAATAAAAAATAAAATTGAAAAAAATGGGATGTCAAAATGAAAGATGGTGGAGGAAACTTTGAGACCTATTCTACACTTTTGCTTAGGTCCAATACGATGACCATATTGAAAAATTAGGTTGGCCCAGGATCTTAGTCTTCTTTCCCTTGTGATTCTTGAGTAGATTCTTTGATCTGTGGCACTGAAATCTTATGGGTGGATTCTGCCTTTCTTATCTAAATAGATTGGTTCATTTTATTGCAAAACATTTCATCGTGCCTTTTCTAAGCAAACACCAAAGCTGTGGCACGGCATTGAAAATGTAGAGAAAACACTCACAAAAGCAAAGCTCCTTCTACAAATGTCTTCCCACAGCACAGGGAATTTCTCCCCTGCTATTGGAAGGACACTGAAAGTCAATGCATTTTAGTTTTGACTACAGCTCCTCATTTGCTTTAATTTAAAGGTCCCAATCTCAGTTCTTTATGGAGTGTTTAGGTTTCCTTGTAGGTCTCTTAGGAATCATAAGCTTCTTTACTCTTTAACTGTATACTGCACTGCTGTAATTGAAGCTCTTTTGTTGTTGTAATTTCTTCCTAATGTTACAGTTTCAGTCAAGTGTTCTTTCCCTCTGGAGGCATTAATTATGCCCAGTTTGAAAATACCCTTGCTTAGTATATACTTTTTACTTCCAGTGCCAAATCATACCACTGGTTCCTATTCTTCCCCAAGGTGAAAGGGTTTACCACCTTTTTTCTTTACTGTTTAGCACTCACCATGCCCTTTTTCACCAGTTAGAAAGTCATTCTTCATAGTTTTCTGAAGTTCACCAATTTATGGTACATATCTCAGGACAGAGGATCTAAATTTTGTTTTGTTTGCTATCAGCTATGAAATTATTGGTCAGTAGAGCTTATGAGGGTCTCCCCTGGCTAAGGATTTACCAATGGTTTATAGCATGTCATTAAAATCAAATGGTTATTTTCCAATGGCAAAGCCTTCACTGAGATATCAAATTGAAAGGGAGGATCCTTCTTCAAATGTAGCAGAGAATAGTGGAAAATATCCTCTTGTTTGAAGTTAGGTGATTTTTCTTTTATTTAGTCCTGGTAACTGTTTCAGATAAAACACAGTTAAATGGATTCTTACTATAATCAAACTTAATAACCTTCTTTTCATTCACATACACACATGCATACACACATACACACACAATCCATCTCCACTAAAGAGGAAAGCCTACTTAATTATTTTTTTTCAAAAAGTTATATACTCTTCATTCAATTAGGAACAAGTTCCCCATGATGAAAACATCAATTTGTCTTTTAGTGCTTGGAATTAACCGATTTATCCTAAAGTCATCTGTTTCTGAGAGTAGTACAAGTCTATTTCATTATATAAAAATGAAGTACACTGAAATTTATTATTATTTTACTGAACATAAATCAGGAAATAGATTCAATATACATTACCTAAGGACTGACATTTCAAGCCCCTTAGCCATGTGTTTCAGTAAATGTGTTTCCATGTTCATTTACTGCTACATTTTGAATCATTGCCTCTGCCCATATGACTGCTGATGTCTCTCCCTTCAGCCTGAATGAACCCATTTCATTCCAAGGGTGAGAGCATCTACAAAATAATAGAAAACCTTGGCCTGAGCTACACAAAACACTTTCTCATTATCATACTGTACAAAACTAAAAAGAAGAATTGATAGAGTCCAATGTAGTATTTTTGTATTTGGACTTTGTTTTATTAAAATATAAATAAAATCACAGTAGCTCCCAATATTTTTATGAACATTTCTCTGCCTACTTTGACAGTCTCAGATATTTTATTGATTCCATCTTATTGATTTGTGCAGATTTTATATTTTATTGTATAATTTTAAGGGGTTTTCAGTTTATGATTTGATACAAAAGAATTGCACTTATCTCTCCAATTGTACAATGAAAATTTGAAACATTGGCTTGAATATACATACAGAAATACACATTGAAGGTAAATTTGGGTGATCCTGGTAACATAAGTTAATTTCAAATGCTGGGCAATAATTAGGAAAACCTCCCAACATGACCCAGAGAGTATCAGTGAGTTCTCCATTCTGCTGTGGGATTTCTCTCTGAGATAAATGTGGTTCTATGTGTGTTTTTCTCTCAGGAGGTCGAGCTGTGTCGTGTTAGCAGTCAAGAGAAGCTGGGCCTGACGGTCTGTTACCGAACGGATGATGAAGAAGACACGGGCATTTATGTCAGCGAGGTAAGAAATGCCGAGGAGGGTAAGGAGGGGGAGGGAGACTCTGAGGAATGGAGTCAAATGACTGGCAATGAGAAAATCCTTGGGAGGCTTGAATGTGAAGAATTGGCCATGTTCCAGTACTTGTCACTTTCAATTAGGAAAGTAAATTATGTTGCCCAGGTAATGTAATTATTATCAGCCTGTTTAATGTGGACAGTTTCACCACGGAATCCCAGTAAGGAAAAGTGCAAAAATGGGAACATTGCCTGAATTTGAATAAATTCCCTAAGGATGCAGAAATTCAAGCAAAGTTTTCAATGAGAAAACGTTTGTCCTTCCATTCCCTTTATCAGTGCTGTTAACAAGAGCACTGACTAATTGCATGTTAAATCTAATATCACAGATGTCACATATTTTACTCTGCTGGCAGGATTGATAAACTTGAATATCCAAGGAGTGTATCTATAAGTTTGTTTTATTCAACCCCATAATCACTGTCAGAAAGTGAGATACTTAAATGTGAAACATTCTTAGTGTTAATTACCTTGGAAAAACCATGAAGCAAAATTTATTATTATAGGTGACTTTTTAAGACTCCCAAAAGAATCATTTTGAGAGTAGTAGGGTGTAATTTAGTTTAATGATATGTACACATGACTAAAAATTATATACATGCAAACACACATATAGATGCATGTGTATTGTCTAATTCCTCCATATATATGTATACACACGCATATATATGGGTGAAACTGTCTATGTATGTATGTATATGTGTGAAAAAGAAGTTAGAGAAACTAGATACTAATTGACGTCCCATGCTGTTTCAAGTGTTCTTGGCCATGATCTTAAAATCATTACCTAACTTACTCAGCTTCAGCTTCCTCAACTACAAACTTGGTACAATGCCTATCTCATTGTTTTTATAGAGGTGTTTAGAATATGGGAAAGATAACGTATTTAATGCACTTTGAAAACTACACAGCTCTATAAATGTAAATGTTACTCTTTATCACTTTACTGACTGGCTCCTGCAATGGAAAAATCTCTAGAGAATATTTGACTGATATACCTCTTTTAAGTGGACAGCTATGATAAGTCTTCTAATTATGGTGAGGAAGTAGAGGGAAATACTGCAGAATTGTCCTTTGTAATATGTACCAAGGTACAGATGTCGACGTTAAGCACTAGGTCGATTATAGTTCTGCAGGTAAAGTTTTAGATTGTGAATGGCTTCTCAATAGGATACAGTTAATTAATCATGCCTAACTTCCCTCTATTGAGTCTCTTATTTACTATTTATATATGTCAGCTTTGGAGCTTAACTTTCCAGGGATAATAAAGAAGCCACAGGAATTGAACATATGTACTTGGAAGGAATATTTTCCTTATACATCTTACATGTAATTATAGTGTCTTTGTTCTTAATTGATCACTTAAAATTCACTTATTAGGTGGATAAGAAAGTAATATCTAACATCTGGACAGGATGGATCAACCTCATGGCTATACTTGAAATACTTTGCTTGAAATAAAAGCTTTGATGTAATAAGTTCAAATAAATGGCTTAGAGCCATCATGTAAAATGTGATAGATGGTATTACCCCCAGTGAACTGTGTTTGGCCCATTAAAATGTTGGTAAACTCTAAATAGAGTCTTAAATATCTATTTATTCTAAAATAACTTATAGTTAATAACTTTACCCTATAATGTAAGGTAAAGCCTAGTAATAATCTACATGGATAGGATTTTTTTTTCATTTTTTGAGCAACATCAATTATAAATCTCTATAAATTAATGTGCTCATGAGACAGAAATTTCTTTAATAAGTATGGACTTATTGTATAGCTGTCAGCTTTTCTAAGACCGCTAAACCAGGATTTAAAGATCACTCTAGTAGAAAGCAAATTTCCTAAGTCCAGAAAATTCTAGTATTAACATCTGCTGAAGATCATGTCCGCTGAAGACTATACCTGACAGTCTATATACAGAAATGAGTGAATGGATGTTAAAAAAAAAAAAAAAAAAAAAAAAGGAGAAGGGAGAGGAGAGGAGGGGAGAAGAGGGGAGAAGAAGGGAGGAAAGAAAGAAAGAAAGAAAGAAAGAAAGAAAGAAAGAAAGAAAGAAAGAAAGAAAGAAAGAAAGAAAGAAAGAAAGAAAGAAAGAAAGAAAAGAAAAGAAAAGAGAAAAGAAAGAGGAGGGAGGGAAGATGGAAGGAAGGAGAGAGAGAAAGAATGGAGGGAGGAGGGAGGGGTGGAAGGAGGAAGGGAGGAAAGAGGAAAAGGGAGGGGGAGAGAGAAGAATGGTCTTCAAATTAAGTTCTGCTCTAGTTCTCTTTAATTGTATTATTATTAATTCTAAAGTAGTCGATTTATATTTTTAGAATCAGTGATATTTGACAGAAAAATTTGACATGCATTGTGTAAATCAGTAGAGAATTTTGAACCAGGTTACTAAAAATATTTTTAACCATATTTTAAAGTTTCTGGGGAAATATTGCATATCCAGTTGAAGATGTGTGTTTTCTCCATTACAGGTAGATCCAAATAGCATTGCTGCCAAAGATGGCCGAATTCGAGAAGGGGATCGTATTTTGCAAGTATGTGGCATAAGTCATTTCCTCTAGTTTCCTACTATTCAGTAGTTTCAATTCTATTTAGTTTTTTATAAAAAAACTAGGAAAAGAATTTGTTTTTTCTAGATATTAACATTCACAAAACATGAAGCTATCAAGTAAAAATGTTTTTAAAATGAGGATGGTACCATTCATTAAGAATTATTAGCTAATAATTAGTGATTGAGGCATCATCTCTGGACTTGGATAACTCCTCTTCAACTTCCAGCACCACCACTTACCCGAGCACATTACTTAACCTCTCATCGTAAGCCTGTTTCCTCATCTTAAAATATGATAATAATAAAACGTATTGTTGCAAAGGTTAAATGTGATTATGCATGTGATATGCTTCACACACGGCGTGGTGAGTAATAAACATTAACTTGTATTACTACCAGCAGCGGTAGCATCAGTTACTACTGCCTTTTCCAGAATAAATTAGGTAAACATGGATTCCTGTGTTCCATTGCTATATGAAAGTCTAGAAGTCTGAAGAATTTTATTTGTTGCTGGGCACGGGTGGAGGGGAACGCCTTCTTTTCCTCATGGAAATGTGAAAACATAGAGACTATTTAAATTTTCAGTTTAAAGATGATGAGCAGCTCATAAGAGGGGAGGTGGAGCTGGTAAGAATTCCAGGCCAAATTAGGAATAACCCTGAATGCCAGTTTCCGCCCTAAACCCACCTTGACCCCCTCTGTCTCCTCTGAGTCCTTTCCCATGCAGAATGGCTACAGAAAGACACACAACTCCCCACCTTTTGTGTCCAGATTAATCCAAGTTAATAACAGAGGCCTGTCAGGGTTGAGTTTCACTGCAGATCACAACTACGAAGTGGGGAAGATGACTTAAAAGCCGAAGTGAGGGAGCTATAAACTGTTAAAACAGTCCGCATAGCTTTTAGTCTTTGTGATAGACCTACAGTTCCCATTTCTCCTTCCTAAATGCAAACCCCTGAAGAATGTTTCTTTGCATTTGATGGGAATGGATTCAACACTGTGCCTAGAATGAAGGCTTCAAAAATAGACAAGATGCCATCCCAGCATTTGGGGCACTCCAGGGGTAGTTAGGAAGACAGCTGCATACACAGATGATTACGATGCAGGGTGGCATTGTCATGATAGAAGTGTGTTCTCGCTGCCCTGGGCACATACCAGAAGGTTATTCTGCCCAGCCTTCTGTTAGTCTTTCCTTTCTTCGGGGTACAACTCACTGATTCACAGCACTTCTTCATACCCTTCCTCTTCTCTAGCTAGATGCTGCGGAACTCCTTTTCCATCAAGGACCCTCTACTAAGGCTCCAATTAGGAAAGAATAAAAGTATGAATTAGTGGTCATTCATGGTCCTACTAGTTTTTCAGAAACCTCAAGAATATGTAACTTCTATTTCTGTTGCTCCCTAAGTGGCGACCTGTAGTTTAACATATGGAATGTGTCATAGGCTATATCAGGGGAAGGGAAATCAGGTAACCAAGGCACAGTCTTGTTTGCTGCCATATTTTCGATGTCTTTCTCAATCACACATGAATAAATGAATGAATGAAACATAGGTATTTAGTGGAAAAGGTAATAGGATAGATGAATCAAATCTGTAGTAAAGCTTTACTGATACAGCCTCATTAAAAAATAGGGGCACATTTTTTTGTGTGAATCACCCAGATGATGAAACCTCCAAACATATTTTATTATTATTATTTTGATTTGGAAGTAATTATAAATGTATTGTTCACCTTGTTGACATCTACAGTTGAAAATACTCAGTTGAAAAGAATGTAACCTTTTTTTTAAATGTTTGTTTAATTTTGAGAGAGAGCACAAGAGGGGGAGGGGCAGAGAGGGAGGGGAACAGAGGATCCAAGGAGGACTCTGTGCTTATAGCAGAGAGCCCAATGCAGAGCTTGAAGTCAGAAACCAAACTGTGAGATCATAACCCTGAGCCAAAGTCAGATGCTCAACTGACTGAGCCACCCAGCTGCTCCAAAAAGAATGTAACTTCTTTTGATGCTCAAGGGTCTGTTGTGCCCAGCAATCATTGCACAATGCAAGAATACAACAAAAGACTCAGTGGCTAAAAGGTCTGGAAGATTTTGTGCACCAATATAAAATCACCATAGTTGGCTATGTTTTCCGATGTGTTGGGTCTATTTTTTGTCATGTTTCTCTTGTTTCCAGTCATCACTCCTTTCTCTGACCATCTACTCTCCACATTTGACACCTTGTACTGCACCCTCACTGGCTCCCTTCCTAATGCAGCTAACCACTGCCCCATAAGGTAGATATACAAATGCAGTTATTAAAATTGCATCTATTAGTTCTCAGAGTAGAGGTAGATCAAAATAAAGTACATGTGTTTTCATATGTGCATACTATATATTTTGACACTTGCTTATTCGTGGCTATATTAGAGGCAGATAAAGTTTTCCGATACAATATTTGCAGGATAATAAAGCATTCCTTAATGGAGTGGGTTCATTGAAGAAACAATAGCAGGATTGACAAAATTCCGTTGTCTGCCTGATTACTTTATATTCAGTGACAAATATGTCACACTTAATGAACAAATACATGTCACATTAAAAAGCCTAGAATTCAAGTCTATTTGCACACACAGAAAACAAAGAGTCTTAAGGGTAATGCTGAAATTATATTAAATAAAACTGTGACAAAATTGTACCCATAGACAAATAGCTCCCATATGGTTGATGAGGAGATTATGGGATACCCTGTAATGAGCAATTAATGACTCCTGTCTCAGGGAGATGAGAGGGAGAGAACGAGAGGATTTACTTCTTATCCTTGGAGTTTCCTGGCTGGCTTTTATTTAAATGAATCTCTTTAGGGCAATTGTGGTTTTAATTTCCTGTTCATGATGACCTAAGTAGAGTATTTCTATGGTCTGGTCCTCATTGTGAAACTAAAATTTTCTAAATGTACTGTATCATGGGACCTCACCTAGTGGCACCACCCACACAGATACATCGGATTGGCCCAAGGTAGGGATTATACAGAAGAAAAACCATCAACCACTTTCATGAGAGCATGTTCTAGATCTCATGTGTTTTTCTTCTGCAAGCCATCAAGTGTTCTGTCTTCCATGCCATCGCCACACACTTGTGGTATCAGATGTGTCCTCAGGAATTAATATGGGGAAGTCCTCTCACAAAATTGCAATGCTGAGTGAAGACAAGCATTTCTGAGCCCCAGAGAGAAAAGATTAAAGACAACATACGTGATCAGAGTGCTGTATTCTCATTTTCTCCTTGGGATAGTGAGCGTAGCAATATTGCATGTCGCATCCTGATCTCATGTTGGCCAAAAACGTCAGCCATGTTCCTAAGGATTACTCTGACAAAATCCTGCAAAAAACTCAAGCAGTGGAACAATAAGACTTCAGATGAGCTTTCTCTCTCTTCCTCTGCCCTACACCTAAACTTATTTCCAGCATTTGTTCCTACTTTTTTCCTTTCTTCCCCTTAGATAACTGTCCCCCCACCCACTTCTGTTCTTTCCACTTCTATATCTCTGTACATTATTCACCTTCTTTCCATACTAAAATATAAGCTCACTTTAAATAGATCATTCCTCTTTTGCCTTAGATCCTGGGTTTTCAAATACATTCCATAGGTGGTGCCAAGAATTTTAGTTGCCCACCCACCTCTGGTACTTGCTAATATAGGTAACGTAAAATTTGGCACATTCAAGCAAAAAAGCTATATTAAACCATCTCTAGGCTTTTAGGGTTTTGCACACATGTGCACATACACACACACATATACACACACACACTCGCGCACACACAGCAGATTGGGCCCAATGTGAGATTTTGGCTGATTTGTAATACCATGAAACTCTTCTAAGCCAAGGCAATATCTGCTTTGAAGTCAATGTTTACATATGCCCAGACACAGATAATAAGACAAGACCTATTTTCTAGCACAAATTTTCCTCCTTGTAACAAAAGGTACATGTTGCCTTTCTCCTGGTTCTCTTTCCCTCTCTTTTCTTAAAATTAAAGTCTTCCATTAAACTGTGGTGTCACACTGACACATCTATCTCATCTCCTCCCTGTGATTCTCGGTCCTTCACCTTTATGTCTGCCTGGTGTTGTCATGCACAGCAAACTGCCTTCTCGCGAGCAGCCCTGTAGCCACAAGCCATCCTTCAGGAACAAAAGCAAATGAAGGTTGAAAGCTCTATCTGATTCCATTCCTCAAATCTTTTCATTCTTTGCTGAAACCCATGGCTGCATTTCTTGCCCCAATATCAGTCTGGGTGTCAAACTCATGTCCTGAGTTCAATAGGATCTACCAACTGGTGGGCTAAAGACACAGTTTTGAAAGAGGAACGATAAATTACATTTTAACACCAGATTTCTATAGTGAATTCATTTCATTCCACCCATGATTCTGGGTGTAAATGTGTTTCTACAACATGGGATCTGTCCTTTCAGGACAAGGCATAGTGTGAGGACTGGAGACCATAGCTCTGGTCATGCTGAGTTCACAGAGGAGACAGATGAGTACCAACTGTAATGGGGCTGAAAATCTAAAACAACCACATTGTTTCTTGATGGTTCTCGAAGAGTAGAAATACATATGAGATAGATGTATAGAGTACTAAACCACCTTTACTACTATGGACTTAATTATTGTGCATGAATTTTAATATATTTGCTCTGTTTAGAAGAAAACAATCTTTCCTGTATGGAGGATTGAAATATAGACATCAATGATGTTATAGTAGTAATAATAATAACACTAGCAAGAACAGTAACATCAATAGCACTACGTGGCAACCTAGAGCACTTCCTGTTTACCAGGCACTTGTTTCAACCCTAGACATGTATTGACTCATTTAATCCTTACAAGAACACTCTGAGGAAGGCACTAGTATCTGCACTTTCATATAGGGACCATCATAGTAACATCAAAGAAACATGAATGAAGAGTATTTAGGATAGTAGTAAATGAACTTCAGATGCAGAATTCAGATGTATATACTTGAGCAAATAAAAGTAATGAGAATTAGATTTCAAACAGAAAAGGTGAAGAGAAGCTGTGGGAGAACATCCACCTCCATCTTCCTAGGAGCAAACATGCCAACAGTGGAGGGAAGATGAATGATTAGGTCCGTGATTAATACACAAATAGATGCATTGCAGACACAGTGTTAAGAATTACTATGAAATGGATGTAAGCCCCCAAAGCTCAAAGAAAGTAAACATTTTCAAGTCCTTATTTTCAGACTACACCGAATTGGGGAGGGGGGAGGTGTAGTGGAATCCATCACTGCCAATTTATCTTCATTTGAGAAAAAGCCTTGGATTTAGTACAAAAATAGCTTTTCAGATGTATATTTATGAAAAACCACAAAATACCCTTTCCTATCATTAGTTACCATTTTGGAATCCTAGCTTCTGTTTTCTAATTTGATGAGTTTTATTGTGAGTTGCCAAAAAAAAGGAAATGCGCTTGAAACTTGTAAAAGCTGAATTTCCTATCCACATTTACAAGTGAAAAACAAAGGTGATATGCATTTGATCAGAGTAAGAAAATACAACATATGGTTGTATGATTCCGCACCCCCCCCCCCAGACTCTTACTTATTTTCTGCTTTCTTTGTGTTCAGTATGTATGATAAGAGTCCAGGAATAAGAATAATTTACTGTGGTCCAAAGTTGAGATTCCTGGGCTTCGATAATTATATGTCCTTGTGTATCAGCCAGAATCCCAGAATCATCCAGAATCCCAGAATCCCAGAAACGAGGAGAAAATTCTCACTAGTCTACTTCATGCTTTTCAGCAGAAATCCGTAGTGAAAAATGTTACTTACTGAAAAATGAGTCAGTACAGCCACATTTTCTATTTAATTTACTGAAATAATTAATACTTATTTTAGATAGAATTACTTGACCTCTTCAACTAAAATTTCTTTCTGCATATTTTGATTATGTGCTATGGATCAAAAAATCTCATTGTCTCCATGGATTTGAACAATCAATAAAATAAAATAAATATAAAATATCCGAAGAAAGTCCAGTTAACTTGGAGCTAAATACATTTGAACGTGAAAATGTAGCTTACCATACAAACTTCAGGAATCTTATTTGCTGTGTCTGTAGAACTTCGAAAAAGGAAAAATATGTGTGTGTGTGTGTGTGTGTGTGTATCTATATATATCTGTATATATCTATATATATAGAATTCCACTGGAGTCTTTTTAATCCAAAGTTTACTCAAGCTTGGTTTCTTTCAAAAAGCCATTTTTACTCTGTATTAATTTTTAAAAAGTTAAGTATACTTAAGAGATGAGCCTTAAGAGATTTCATTAGTTTTGTTGTTTGAGGAAATGGATGAATCTTAGAAAGAGCTGGAGTGTTGATGAGGATGTTACCGATGCACTGTTCCTTGTTTTGATTATTTAAGCAATTGAAAGAGATCCTGAGAGTGATTTGGGGCAACTGAGTCAGACCCACACAAATATGAGATGATTAAATGAAAATGCAATCAGCAGTGGCCTGGGAGCATTGCCTGGTGAGAGATAATACTGTAGCTCTCTAATTGGCTCATAGCAGGCATGCAGGATGACGGATTTCAGTTGTGGTATTGCCAGTCCTGCTTCCCCCAGCACTATTATCTCAGAGTGACACTTCCATTACTCTGAGCGGAGAAAGATGAACGTCACCTGTCAGGGGCTGGTTAATTGTGTTGCTAGATGTATGTTGCCAGGGCGCAGGTTGGACATTTATGAACATAACTGCTTCCTCTGATGTCCGCCATCCTTCAGGGATCGATATGGCTCTTACAGTAAGCGCGTAATTGAGTGAAGGCACTTACCACTGAGGGGCTGGAGATGAGCCCATTGTGTGAGCTTCATTGTCCATACGTTCACCATAAATGAGCTGATATTTGCCATTTATTGTGTGCAGCATTGTGGAAATGGAAACTAATGTGCCACTTTCATTTGTTTTCTAGATAAATGGGGAAGACGTCCAGAATCGAGAAGAGGCAGTGGCATTGCTGTCGAGCGAGGAGTGTAAGAGAATCGTGTTGCTCGTCGCAAGGCCGGAGACTCAGGTCAGAACACAGATCCAAAATCTGGAGACTGAACTTCACATCCATTGTTTGCTCGTCTATATCAAATCCGTACTGTGTTTATTTGTAAAGCTGAGCACACAAGACATAATTAAGAGTCACCTTACCTAACCTACCAACCTGATTAACCTTATCTTTTTGAAAAAAGAAGGGAAAAAACATACAAAATGGAATCATTATTCTCTCCTTCCACTTGCCAGTTATTTGAATGAATTCATAAATGAAAAATGGTTGACGGTATGATTTTTAATTCTGTATGGATCCTTGCTCCAGGTTTCTATCCAAAAATATTCAATTGGCATATTAAGGTATCTTGAAGGAATCTTTAATGAGAGAATCATTAGCGTATCTAGCTATCAACTTAAATCTTTTTAGGACAACTTTATCAAATAAAGTGGCCAACATAGCATGGTGTAGTTCCATGTATAGTATATTAATTTTTTCCAAGTTTAGGGTGACAAAAACATCTGTCCGGCCAAAACCAAGATGATAGCTTCTAGGGAAATTGCTTTTTATATCTTTACAGAGGGCGATGTCATGACGGTCAAGGAGAGGTAATATGGAGAAAGAAAAGTGCTGTTGGTCCTTCTTTTTATATTCTTTTTATACCCTGCCACAATGCAGAAAAGGATAGCACATCGTCACCCTTCTGTCCATCTGTCAGTAGTTTGAGTGAAGTTGGTTATATCACCATTTGTCTCCCAGGCTATTGATCTGATATTTCTCAAACTCAGTAACTACATACTATCTATAAATTACATTGAGTAAGTGTATTTCAGTGTCAGACCAAATCCTGACTTGAATATAGTGGTTATAAAAGATCACCCTTTCGGCATATATTTCCTTTATGCCCTTGACCATTCTAAATGGTTCCCATAAAGCCTGCTATTGCCCAAGGCAGAGTAAAGTTACACACCTGAGGTGTCAGGAGTGGGGAAGGGAGCCTACACGACTGTGACACGACTGGCTGGACTGCCTATTTGGGAGTAAATTGAAAAATATGTATGAAATGTCACTAATTACCTGGAAATTTGGCAACCCAGTTAGTCTCACTGATCCCGTTTTCTTGAAAAAGAACAGAATAAAGGGATTAAACACATGTTAGTTAAATTCATGGTAAATTGAAGAGAACAGAGTAGTTATCCCTGTTATAGAAAAGATATTTTAATGTTTTAATGTGGGTTCCCTGCGCTTTCCATGTAACTGCTAGAGCACCTCATTAATTTAGAATTGAAGCATTTCCTTAAACCATGCCACAGAATGGCTATAATGGACTGTGGAAAGAATAGAAATTAATGACATAAGACTAGATCTATCGTTGATAGAATACATATGCTTGCTAGAACTGGTGGTATTTTCAAATATCTGGCTACACTCCTGATCCAGAAGGATCAATGTTGGAGGATGAATTTTCAAAGGAGACTTCCTTTCCACTGTTGAGGGGAAGATAACCATCCTGCCAAAATCGGGATCTGCTTTAGCCCCTCGATCCTAAAGCAACCTCATGCCACTGGAAGAAAGCTGATTGCCTTTAGAAAATCAAATTTCTATAAAAATAAGGAAAGAAAATGCATTTTAACACCAAATTTTTTAAAATGCAATTTAGGCAGTACATGCTATAAAATGCAAGAAAAAAGAAGACCAAAAAAAAAAAAAAAAACATAAACTTGCCTTTATATCACCTATATTTTTTAATCAATTTCAGTATATCTTATTATTGCATTTTTGGCATATGAATTTTATCGCAAGAGAATGTGGAAGTTTTTTGTGTGCTTTCTCTAGGCTTTTTCTTTTTTTAATGTTTCAAATACTCTCTGCATTCTTGGAAATGATCTACAGATTTGCTGGGAGCAATATGGTACATCTGTGCAATATTTTTAAATAACTCATTTCTTTCATTCCCTGTCAACTTTCTTTCATTTTCTGCCCATTTTCCTCCTCAGACCATTAAAGATATTGCTATTCTGTCCTATTCCCCTTGGGACATTGGGACAGAGAGGGCTCCATAGGAACTTGTAAACACTACTTTTGAGACAATACAGGTTGTTCTTTTCCCTGAAATGCCATGTGTGTTCCATACTGTGCAGACAGATCCCCCTGTTTCATAATAAGAGCCCTCCTTTCTCGCAGCTCGGCTCAAGGGAAAGGTCTGTCTGTGGCGTAGCCTGAAACTCAGACTGTCATGAATGCACATAGGTAGAAAGGGAGATACAACAGGGAAAGGAAGTGAGCAAGAAGGATCTCTCCTTACTTACTCTGCTGTGTATAACTCCAGCCTAGAGGAAAGACTTATCAGAGCAGACATACACTGACTACGGATGACAACTCAAGGATCTGTGGGATTAGTTAATAAGAAAAGAGTTATAGGGAATCATTAATTTCTACTGTTTGTCTTCTTATCTTTCCCACCCCTTCATTTAAATTTCAGAAGACTCTATTCCATCATTCACTACTTCAGAGTAAGGAAATATTTTGTTTTGACCTGATTAAAGAAAAATCCCTTGGTGTGCTTATGAAAAGGAAACATTTCTAGCTTTACGTCATTTCTTTTGGAGTCTAGAGTTTGCAGCTTCATGAAACTTAAAACGGATTAGAGAATGTAAAGCTTGGACAATTATAAATTGAAATGGAATTGTTAGTCAGCTTAATTTTCACAGTTCATCTGCATATCAAAGCCAGTGGGGTAGAACTTGCTCAAGTTACTGAGGCTACATGAAGATAAATGAGGATGAATAAATGTGTCAACACTTTTCGCCCTAGTCAAATCTGAGGTAATTTAAGTTCTAGGTAGCCTTTAATACATATCAAGAAACCTATAACTGCCTTCATATTGGTGAATATGACACATATATGCTAATGCCTCTCCGGGTGCAACCGGATGTCCTTCTTTCAGAATTTGTTTTGTCTCGAAGTTTTATCATCTCAGTTATCTTTAAGAGCTTACTTTGCCGTTTTTCAGGGATGAAAACACCTCAAACTAGAGTTGACCCTTGAATAATGCAGGGATCAGGAGAGCCAACACTCCCCACCCAGTCGAAATTCGCATGTAGCTTCTGACTCCCCAAGACTAATACACTGATAGCCTAATGTTGATTGGAAGCCTTAAAATAACATAAACAGTCAATTAACACTTATTTTATATGTTACGTGTATTATATACTATTCTTACAATCAAGTAAGCTAGAGAAAAGAAAATATTACTAAGAAAAGCATAAGGAAGAGAAGATAGATTTAGATTAGTGTATTTATCAAAAAATAAATGCACATGTAAGTGGACCTATGAAGTTCAAACCCCTACTGTTCAAGGATCAACTGTATTGTCAGTTTTGGCTCATTAGAAAGCTGCTGTTTCTTTTAACACAGAGTAAAACAGAGCATGGACAATAATTCAGGTAATTTAATCATCATAGACAGCTAATTTATGTAATCCAGCTCCAGAAATCTACTTTGAGGCAAATTATCTGTATTGACTGTCAACACTCATCATATTAGCAAGGTTTTTCACTTCACTTGTTATTGAGAAGCCAACAGGATTTATTCAGTTTAATTTGTGTAAGACTCCCACAAGAATACCTGCGTCCTGGACCCACAAACAAAACCCTGCGTGCTCCACACTGCTCCATTCCCATTAAATGCACAATTTCAGATACATACACACACACACACACATATATATATATGTGTGTGTGTGTGTGTGTGTGTGTGTGTATGTATCTATATTTTGCAATTGGGTGTGAAAAATGAATCAAAATAGACATGGATAGCATCACCTTTTTTTATGAGAAGAATAACTTAGAATTTTTCTCGTCTTCCCCCTAGATAAAATAAATGTCTGTATTTGTGGCAAGCAGCCATCTTGCTGACTTGGAAGCCATCTGCCTAAAAATAAAAAGGCAGGATGAGGGTAGGAGCATCAGTGTGTATGGGGGGTGGGGAACACTGTGTGTGTCGTCTCATTGAAGGTTGTTGTTAAGGAAATAAGCCCAATTGTCTCATGGCCCTATTAGTACCACTGCAGTTCTTTAACACAGGGACTGTTGGAGGTAATGAGCGTGACAGCTGTGGATTATGCAATATGCTTTTCATACATTTTGAAAGATGGTAATGTTCTATTCTGTGAGATCTACTTGGCTATGAGAGAAACTCTGTAGCTCTGTTTCAGGAAAGGATAAAAGGCATATGAGTCCAATTTTTTTTTAAATCACTTTTTCCTCCTTCTGAGAGGTGAACTATCAGAGGCTGATATTCTGAAGAGAATCATTATGATAAAAGGAACTGGTCAGGCATTGCCATTTAAGTTTACCCTATTTTAGCATGAGTTCCCACTAACCTAATATAATGTACTAATGTGTTCTTTTGCAGCTGGATGAAGGCTGGCTGGAAGATGAAAGGAATGAATTCTTAGAGGAGTTAAACTTGGAGATGCTGGAAGAACAGCATAATGAAGCAATGCAGCGCACGGCCAATGAGGTGGAGCAGGTAGGGCCAAAATTTGAACGACGTCATTTGAAATGTGGTTAAGTGGGTTTTCTTTTAATGGATAATCATAAATGGAGTAAAAAACTAAATCAAAGAGTTTGATCAAACACCTCTGTAATGGTAATTTTTTAGATGGGCATCTCAAATGAAGCAGAAGGAATAAATACATTTTTTTTTCTGTTGAGATCTTTCTAGCTTGGAAAGCTTTGGGACCACTGTTGACAGAGTCTGGTAGTACTCAAACGTTGACCCAGGTACTATTCAACCCAATTCTGAAATTTAATAGCAAAAATATACCTTGTTTTTCGATATGCCAGCTGGAGACAAGCTTTATCTCATGCGATAACCTCTCCCCCCAAAGTTAACTTTACAATTTAAAATATAAATGTGTCTCTTTGAATATTTAGGCAACTATAGCATGATGGTGACATGATGTAAGCCATCAATCTGATTTATGGTTTTGGTATCACGGTTCCACCTATATACTCCTGAAGAGGAGTAGCCTTATTTGAGATCATTGACATTATCTTGCCTTAGGGTCACATAATCATTCAACCAAAAATGCTGAGCTCCTAATATGTTCCAAGTACCACACTTGATTCTGAGAATACAAGGAAAATGAACAAAGTTTCTGCTCTTAATTAATTCATTGCTGGTGAAAGGTTACAGAGGGGCTTGTGGCAAACCGAGTTTGGGGATTCTTTTGTGATCGTTGTTGTTCCTATTGGATAAAGACAAGATCAGTATATCCTAGATCTTTTAAAATATATCCTAGATTTATTGTGTGTTGAATTCATGTCATTCATCTGCCTGATACAGCTTTATTAACACTTCTGACGTCAGTTTATTGATTTAATTATCGTCCTATTCTCAATGTTAATTCTTAACACATTCTAAGAGATAGTTTTTTAAAAAATCCCGGACAGTTAGGCTTAGGGACATGAAACACAAACATCCTATCGCTTTACGAAGTGAATGATGGAATTTATTGACGTGCTAGCATTTCATAACAGAGACGTATGTGCACGTGTCTGTGTGCACATGCCCATATATTAAATAAATCGTTATATTGCAGACTACGGTCTCAACATAGCTGCGTGTGCAATGCTCATTGGCCACTTCACAAACAGTAGCTCATGCTCAAAAGTGATGCTGCTACTGTGGTGATTGCTTTTCAATATAGGCAGGACAGATTGAAATTTTTATGTATGACTTCAACGCTGGCCACAGATAAAGATATTTTTTGGCGGCAGCTTCTGGTTCCAAGCAAGAAAGTCCTTGCTCCAGGCTTTTTCTCTCTTAGATACAAAATGTGACCGGATACAGAATTGACAGGAGGATGTTGGAATAAAGAAAGAAGGGAGAAATCCTGTCCAGGTGAAGCGATAGGGTGTCAAATGCTGCCTACTCATCAGACGTAATACAAATGCTAGGTCGTTGGAGGTAACACTAGACATCCCTGAGGTTAGATTCTCATTGTGTGGAAATTTTTCTTCACTGTGAGACTGAAAAATGATAAGAAGTACAGAAACCTTTAAAGGTCCTTTGCCCTTATAAACAATAATACTACATTAGAAATGTCTTGGTAGAAGCATTGCCTGTCACCATAATAATTCCATAGGGAAATGATAAACGATAGAGTGGCATTACATTAGAAACTAGGAATTCTAGGTTTGGGAATGGAAAACCCTTTTTATTTTCACATTGTCTCATAAACCAGTGACTAAAGAAAGGCAAATTCAATAAAAAAATAAAATAAAAATGTGTATTCATACTACAAAACTTAAATACACATACGCATTAAAACTTTCTTTTGACGCACTATCCTTGGTCTTACGGCTGCTGTTGACACATTGCGGAACATCGCTCTTGGCATAATTTGTCTATATCCTTTGCACTCTATATAAAAATAAGATAAAGAGGGGCACATGGGTGGCTGGGTCAAGTAAGCGTCAGACTCTTGGTTTTGGCTCAGGTTGTGATCTCACGGTTCTTGAGATAGAACCCCACATCTGGCTCTGTGCTGACAGAGTGGATGGAGCCTGCTTGGGATTCTCTATCTCCCTCTCTCTCTGCTCCTCCCCTGCTCTCGCTCCTCCAAAACAAATAAACAAAAAAATAAGATAAAGAAATACTACCCTTTTTGTATTTTTAAGCCCATCAAAGATATGAAAAAATAAATGTAAATAATATAGTATATAACCTAAAATGTCCAGTATCCATAACATCCACTGGGGGTTTTATGGCACAGCCTGTTGATGTCACCACATTGGATACTATTGTCAGCTTGATTCGAGGAACATACGGATGTACCAAGCACTCAATTACTTATTTATAACATTATGTTTTGTTTGTTTTTTTATCGATAAGGCATTTAAAATCTCAGTATGTTTTCAACAACTGAGGAAAAATATTTTAGGGAAGGCTGAGAATCCTAGAATAACATGATACATGGTCATGTGCTCTCCTTTACGGCTGATGTTACGTTTTGTTCTGCCATAACTTCTGTGGAAGAAAAATATAACAATTTTCTTGAGGGACCTTTCAAACCTGTGTTAGAATACCTTTTCTCATGCATTCTGTCCTTCTTTAACACTAACAGGCTTAATTATATTGAATTGTATAATTATACCTACTAGACGAAATATACATGTAAGTAAGTGAGTGGACTTACACATAAAGAAAATACAATGTAGAAACTGCCATGTAGACTTGTATGTGATGAGTGACGGAGAGAACAATAACTTTACCCTGGTCACAGAGAAAGAACTACATATGCATCCTCTTAGGGCAGTAACAGTTAATTGTTCTGCACAAAAGCCAAAAACTACCAAGGAATAAAGTTTACCTACAAGTGTGTATTCACATTTATGTCAAAAATACACTTTTTGACATTAAGTCCACATCTGGCAATCAGTGCTGCTCTGATTTTCATGAGAACTGTCACTCTCAGCAGAATAAAATTCACCTTTAAGGGATACTAGTGGCTGAGAGTAGAAAAATATTTTTTACGTAACCCAAATGAGTCTTAAGATGACATTGTTGCTCTTGAGCAGTGTGATTTGGAGATGCACTAAGGTCTGGGCACATGTATCGGAAAATATGACATCCTAGACATAGAAGAAATCCTGACTCCGGGAGATAGCACTGGCCTTTTCCACCTCTCTGTGTCACTAATAAGCTGAATACATTTGGGATTAAAGTTCCTCATCGATGGAAGGTCCAAGGCTCTAGTACTAACCTATTCCTGAAATACTGTGCTATTTAGCTTACCATTACCAGTGTATTACTACATCAGTGAAGTTTCTTCTGAACTTAAAGTTCAGGAAAAAATCATCATAATAAGATGATGCAGCTTCAGAACTCCAGGCCTCCATTCTGCAGAAGACCATTTAGACTACCTGTCTCGCTCATCCTTTCGTATGTTACCATCTCAGAGACTCCTAAAGGCACCTCATTTACACACGTGCATGCCATTTTCTCAAGTAAGAGAAATCCTTAAGATAAGGATCAAGTATTTAAATGTGTCCTGTTTCATTTATCGCCAAGTCAGGTATGACAGGCATATCCAAGCAGCTTTGGTTTTCTTTATTTCAATTCATAAAAAGCTGCCTTGAGCTAATGGCCTTTGTTTCTAAAATTGTTATGGATGCTAAAATTAGAACAGCTTTCTAGGAACCACACTTTTGCCAAGAAGCATCATTCTTTTTTTTTAAACTTGTTTTATTTTTTATTGTTTAAATTTACATCCAAATTAACATACAGTGCAACAATGATTTCAGGAGTAGATTCCTTAGTGCCCCTTACCCATTTAGCCCATCCCCCCTCCCACAACCCCTCCCGTAACCCTCAGTTTGTTCTCCATATTTATGAGTCTCTTCTGTTTTGTCCCCCTCCCTATTTTTATATTATTTTTGTTTCCCTTCCCTTATGTTCATCTGTTTTGTCTCTTAAAGTCCTCATATGAGTGCAGTCATATGATTTTTGTCTTTCTCTGACTAATTTCACTTAGCATAATACCCTCCAGTTCCATCCATGTAGTTGCAAATGGCAAGACCTCATTCTTTTTAATTACCAAGTAATACTCCATTGTGTATGTGTGTGTGTGTGTGTGTGTGTGTGATATATATACATATATATATATATATATATATATATATATATATATATATATACACACATACATACATCACCTATTCTTTATCCATTCATCCATCGATGGACATTTGGGCTCTTTCCACACTTTGGCTATTGTTGATAGTGCTGCTATATACATGGGGGTGCATGTGTCCCTTCGAAACAGCACACCTGTATCCCGTGGATAAATGCCCAGTAGTGCAATTGCTGGGTCGTAGGGTAGTTCTATTTTTAGTTTTTTGAGGAACCTCCATACTGTTTTCCAGAGTGGCTGCACCAGCTTGCATTCCCACCAACAATGCAAAAAGAGATCCTCTTTCTCTGCATCCTCGCCAACCTCTGTTGTTACCGGAGTTGTTCATGTTAGCCATTCGGAGAGGTGTAAGGTGGCATCTCATTGTGGTTTTGATTTGTATTTCCCTGATGATGAGTGAAGTTCAGCATTTTTTCATGTGTCAGTTGGCCATCTGGATGTCTTCTTTGGAGAAGTGTCTATTCATGTCTTTTGCCTATTTCAAGAAGCATCATTCTTTCGAGTTTGTCCACAATCAGTGTTTCTCAAGATAATTAATTTTCTTTGTTCTCTCAACTTGGTTTTCTTAGCCAAAAAAACAAGAAGAAGAAGAGGGCACAACAGATACGGCAACGTCCTCCTCTAACAACCACGAGAAAGACAGTGGGGTGGGGCGCACAGATGAAAGCTTGCGGAACGATGAGAGCTCAGAGCAGGAGAACGCAGTGGAGGATCCCAACAGCGCATCCCTGAAGAGCAGGAGAGAGCTGGGGCAGAGCCAAGACACTCTAGGAAGCGTTGAACTTCAGTGCAATGAGAGCTTCGCGTCTGGTGAATACATAGACTCAGACTGCATTGGCAACCCAGATGAGGAGTGTGAAAGATTCCGACAGCTCTTGGAGCTCAAATGCAAGATTCGGAACCATGGAGAATATGACCTGTATTACTCGAGCAGCACAATAGAATGCCATCAAGGGGAACAAGAGGGAGTGGAGCACGAACTACAGTTGCTTAACGAAGAACTGAGAAACATTGAACTGGAGTGCCAGAATATCATGCAGGCTCACAGGCTCCAGAAAGTGACAGACCAGTATGGAGACATCTGGGCTTTGCACGATGGAGGATTCCGGAATTACAACACCAGCATAGACATGCAAAGGGGAAAGCTAGATGACATCATCGAACATCCAGAAAAGTCAGACAAGGACAGTTCTAGCGCTTACAACACAGCTGAAAGCTGCAGAAGCACTCCACTCACTGTGGACCGTTCCCCTGACAGTTCCCTTCCAAGAATGATCAACCTCACCAATAAGAAAAACCTGAGAAGCACAATGGCCACCAATCAGTCTTCTTCCGGGCTGAGCAGTAAAGAGTCGACCTCCCCCAAAGCCAAAAGCACTGAACCAGGTTGCAGCATTGAAGGCAAGGAGAAGATTTCAGAGAGCGGCAAGCTTTCTGATCAGGAGCAAACCAGCAGTGAACACATCCCTTACCTCTCCCCTTACCACAGCTCCTCCTACAGATACGCAAATATCCCGGCACATGCCCGCCATTATCAAAGCTACATGCAGTTGATTCAACAGAAATCTGCAGTGGAGTATGCGCAGAGTCAGCTGAGTTTAGTGAGCATGTGCAAGGAGTCTCAGAAGTGTTCAGAGCCCAAGATGGAATGGAAGGTGAAAATTAGGAGCGACGGGACGCGGTACATAACAAAGAGACCAGTACGAGACCGGATTCTGAGGGAACGTGCCTTAAAGATCAAGGAGGAGCGCAGTGGCATGACGACGGATGATGACACCATGAGCGAGATGAAAATGGGCCGCTACTGGAGCAAAGAGGAAAGAAAGCAACACCTGGTTCGGGCCAAGGAGCAGCGTCGGCGCCGGGAGTTCATGATGCGGAGCCGGTTGGAGTGTCTCAAGGAGAGCCCCCAGAGCGGCAGCGAGGGCAGAAAGGAGATCAACATCATTGAACTGAGCCACAAAAAGATGATGAAAAAAAGAAACAAGAAAATTTTGGACAACTGGATGACAATCCAAGAACTGATGACCCACGGGGCCAAGTCTCCTGATGGCACACGAGTTCATAATGCCTTTTTGTCAGTCACCACCGTATGACCGAATGAACAGCGATGCAACTGATGTTAGGAGGGCGCTACCAGTTTGGGTAGAGTATGATTGCCTCGTTCAATGCGGCATTTTTATATATATTTTGCGACTCTTTATAGTTTAAAGTTTTTGTAAGCAAAAATACCTGGTAATTTTTCATTTGTTTTTCATATACTAGTACCTTCTTTTTTGGCTGAGATCTTTCTTTAACTTGTGATATATTCATATTACTCATTTATATATATTAAAAAAAACAAACACAAGGAAAGAAAACAAAAAACTTGAACAAAAATACTGAGGAGCCAATTAATTTCCTACTTTAATGTATCTATTGTAAGTTAAGATCTGGATTTATTTCTCTAGTTTACTTATTTTCTACTTTAATAACAACTCAATGCCAAAACATTTCTATGCTTGCTTCTTGGCATAATACGTATGAAATCAAACCTGTTAATAAATCATGTGCCACATCTTGTCTTACGCATAAAAACCACCTCTTTTTAACATCCCGTTGTACATTAACACATCAATGGCCGTTGTCTTTGTCTCAGTAAAGTGTAAGTGGACAATCTTCCTGTGGTATGTAGTGACATTGGTCATGTAGCTAGATAATTGTGGTAATTGTGACAATAAAAAATAAATTATTGATTATCCTTAAGAAAAGCTATCAAGGGGTGTTTTATTTTCATTGTTCACTGTGGTTACCAGATTTAAATTAGTCATATATGTATACTATTTAGAAGAGTCCTAATTGTGGATTATAAAATGTGTACATTTTCTATCACTTTCTTTTCCAATAAAATTGTCTCGAAATACTTCCCATAGATCATGGTGTCACATATTCTTACCAGGATTAAATTAGATAATATATGTCAACCGTCTAACAGACGCTAACTAAACATCCAGTAAATAGGAGGTTATCTCCTTTTGTCTGCTACCCAGTAAGGTAAAGCCAGGAAAAATTCAGGGAAGGACCTGGAGAGAGGATCAGTGAAGTGTCTGAAAATGTTTATAATGACACTAAATGTATTAGCTTGGGATAATGAATAGTAATTAATAATAATAAATAAAAATAGTCAGCTTCGGCCATAACGAAATGCCATAGACTGGGTAGCCTAAACAACAGGAATGTATTTCTCACAGCTCTGGAGGATGTGAAGTCCAAGTGCTGGCAGATTCAGCAACTAGGTGAGGGCCCTGTTCCAGCTCGCAGACGGCCACCCTCTCCCTCTGTCTTCAGGTGGTGGAGAGAAAGGAAGGAAAGCTGTCTGCTGTCTCTTCTGATAAGGGCACTGGATCCCTCATAGGAGCTCTACCCTCATGACTTCATCTAAACCAAAGGTCCCATCCCCAAATACCATCACCTTGGAGGTTAGAACTTCAAAATATGGATTTTAGGGTGACACAACTCACTCCATAGCACTATGTGCATTTATTTAGCCTATCATTTGGGAATAAATTGGGGGGGAATCATCTTTTTAATAATTGTGAGCATAGTCAACTATAAATGCCTTATATGCCAGTTTAAAATGAGATTGCCAAATTATCAGATAGGTTATTTAAATCTAGATTTTCATCATAAAAACCATCTATGTGTCACTCACGATACCTCCAGGGTAAAGGCCAGAATGACCATGTATATGCAAACTGAGTTTGATCAAATTTTCATTCAACCCAAGAGATTGTTGGAGACACACAGTAGAGACACAACATCTGAAAAATTCTGAAGTTACTTTCCTGTTTAAAAACTGACAGTTTCAGCTCTTGAATCAGACTCTGATGCCCTGCTTTATATTCCAGGCCCTCATTCACTTGTCCACTTTGCCTGTTGCTCCTTTTTAGATCTTCTCTGAGTTGATTCCTGGCTTCCCATTTCCACTCCAGTTATCTTATACTGTTCTCCTGTCTGGAGTTTCTGTGCCCAATTCTACACCTCCCTGAGAGTATAATCACATATACATTTTCTCTTTGGAACCCATTTTGATGACACCAGACTCTCTCAGCATTTTGGCATACACTATGATGCACCTGCAGCATTGTTTTACCTTCCTTTTTTCTTCTTCTGTTATTTGAATCACACACATAGTATTTATTGTCTCCCTGCATAGATTTTATGGAGTTTGGTCCTTGCATCCCCCTCTGTCTTTGCAAATCTCTGTAGAGAGCCGTTTGAATAATAATGAATGCTAGTTGAGTTAAATTATTGTATTTATCTCTCTCCTCCACGTATTGGTCCTTTTGTTACTGTTTTCCTTACTCTTCTACCTTTCCAAGTTCTTATCTCCTGAAAAGCTATTACATAGATGGGGAAAAAATGAATCTTAATTACATATAATGAAAAGCTAGACTCAAAAATTTTAAGGTAGTGATAGTAATAGCAACCTAAGGCAACTGAGAATTTCATCACTTCCAGCTTTAGCCATTGTTAATACAATCGACAAGATTACTCCGAACGTACCTAGAGCTTTTAAAATAAGAATGTTGATCTTAAGAGCTCAGCTTTTTCCTGACCTAATGCCTGTCATTATTGTTTATCTTCTTGACATAACTGGGCTTTAATATTCACTGCATTCAGATTACTCCTATAGATAAATGTGACTTGAAACCAACATGTAGATTTTTCCAGAAGAAACATGGACACATCTCATAACGCAGTATTTCCAAAGTTACCAGCTTACTTTTATTTTTATTAAAGCCAAATGTTCTTGCCAATTTTTAAAAAATGTGATGTTGGTATTTTTCATGTCTGTATTTATACATTCTACAAGTTGAGAAATGTCTTTTTCAAAAATCAGTGAAAATCTGAAAGTGTTATGTTTTTATCTTTCTACGTAACATATCTTTGTGCTAAACATGTTTTTTAGTCAATGAATAATAAATCTGTTGCTCAGCAAAGAAAAATAATTTGTTATATGTGGGATATTTTATTTCAGTTCCAAAGAAATATGTGAATATGAAGAAGGAAAATATTTTACTTAGGCTTAGCTTTGAAATTCCATAGTTTTATTGCTTTTTTTTATTCAAGATGTGACAGAAATTGGTGCTAGGATCCGCATGTGAATGACCTAGGAGGTGGAAAACAATGTATATTCGCTGGGCATTTCTTCACCGCATGCCAGGAAGAAGTCTATTGTTACCATTTTATCTTGTGCCGACTGTCCTTCTATGAAGACATGTGGGCTGTGGGAGGACTCCTCTAACATATCCTTCCCATAGCTACGTGCCGATTTAATCCTTGTCTTATTGGTGTGTCTAAATTTTCCACCTGAACCAATCTTTTTATCCCTCCAGTGAGCTTCTGCTTTCTGCTTCAAATTCTTTGTTTTGTGATGGGTGCCATTGTTCAGCTGCTCCTTCCTACTTACCACCTATGTCTTCTTGAATTTCCCTTTTATCTGGTCAGTCACAAAGCAGTGTTATTTTTTTCTTTAAAATGTGTCAAGTACCCTAAATCACCTTTTGGCTAGACTGTCACTATTTCGTGCCTAATTACTTCAACAGGTCTTTTCCTGAGCATGGGATAAAATCTAAGTGCCTGAGCGTGTTATCTAAAGACTTCCATAATTTAACCTCAACCTGCTACACACCTGATCTCGCATGTCTTTCCAAGAAAGACTTCTAACTCAGACCTCAGGAAACCTGTGTCTTGGGCAGATGAATAATTTGATGTTCCTTCAAACTAATATTCTTTCAATTTTAATTCATTTTCTATTAATTTATTATACTCTACCATTAGTTAATATCCATTATTTTTCTATTTCTATTAATAATCATTAATACAAGGGGCACCTGGGTGGCCTCAGTGAGTTGAGTGTCTGACTTTGTCCCGGGTCATGATCTTGTGATTCATGAGTTCAAGTCCTACATTGGGCTCTGTGCTGACAGCTCAGAGCCTGGGGCCTACTTCAGATTCTGTGTCTCCCTCTTTCTCTGCCCCTCCCTAGCTCATGCTCTTTCTCTCTCTCTCTCTCTGCCTCAAAAATAAATAAAAACATTAAAAATTTTTAAATCAATATAATTGATGGAATATAATTAATATAACAGCATAATTATTATTAAATAACTTTATTAATTTTCAGTTACTAAAGTTGAACACTACAAGTTCACCAACTAATTCACTTATTAAAAAAAAACAGTAAAAAAAAATATTTCCCCAAGCAAATTATTTCTTACTTATTTGAAGTTTTGTTCTTTCTTCAGTTTTCTGTCACTATTTTTCAAAATGTATGTCTTTGGAAGTACATTAAAGGACTTAAACTTTAGATAGAACAAACCATTTCCTCCTATAAATATGCATGATATAGTTTCAGAGTTTCAGTGAATACTGACTACTAGAGGGCACTGACAAAAATGATTGACCATGATAGTCACCTATTGAGGAGCGCTTTGAGATTTGTTTGTTCTTTTGCTTTTTGCTGTTTCCACCCAAGTGTGCTGCCCTTTTTAGCCAATGTACTGGCCTTTTCACGGTCAGTGTACAAGGCAGCCCCACTTGATGCCATTCCCATTTCCAACTCCACTCTTTGCTTGTGGTGCTTTGCATATTAGACAAAACCTTCTGTTTTCTCCTTGTTCATCCCTCCGGTGTTTATTTCACATCTTCCCATCTCTCGGGAGATTTTTCCCTAGCCATTGCCAGCAGCCACTCTTATTTCTAAACACTCAAAGATGGTATTGCCTTAACACTCACTTGGCTTTCTACCCAGTAGTGTCTAATATTTTTTTTTCCTGTAATGTGTCCGTCATGAGTATAGTGTGTTGCACGGTGAGTAACCATTGCCACATATGTCCTTCTGGCATTTCTTCCGTTTTACCAAATAACAGCTGCTCAGAATTTTGGGTGCCATGCATTCTTTACACATCCTACTCGATGGTGTTGTACTGCAAAAAAAGCATGGCTTCTGGGTTCATGGGCCATCAATAAGCTAGCGCCCGGCCTGTTATTCAGTATCCCACTACATGCTTTTAACTTATTAATATTCACTACGGGTTTACTGCCTCCCGGCTCTGCCACTTACTAGGTTTGTATTCTTCAGCAAGTTACTTAAGCTTGCTGCTGCTTGGTACAGGGGAGATAATTATAGCCTTTTTCATACGTTGAGAATTAAACGGGTTGACACGTATAAAGAAGCTAGATGAGTGCCGGCACAGAGTGGGGACTCAACAGATATTAGCTATTATTTTAACTTACAGGTGAACAAACTGGCTAATATGCCGTGAATCCCATAGCTACTAAGCAATAGATTCCGGATGCAAGCTTGTGATAGTCTGCCCGCGAAGTTTCTCTTCCTTCCACTATTTCCAGCCTCCATGTTAATTAAAAATGGACATTAGAAGTAATAGCAATTTGTTCACTAAAATCTACAAGTTCTGCCTCAAACAGAAGTCCAGACACCTGCCACCATTTTCTTTGTGTCATCAAATGTGCTGGCTTTCTCATTTGGTTCCACTTTATTGATCAGCCTATTTTTTTAATTGCCTGTTGTCTGTGGTGGGGAATTATGATGGTAGATTTTGTTTTTGTCCTGGCTAGCCAGTACATAACTACATTCTGCTTCAAATTTATTATCACCCCTTTCTACTGTGCTGCTTGCCACGTCCATGATCAGAATGTGCCACTGTTGTAAAAAACCTCTTGGATATCCATTTTTGGGCCTGTCATTAGTCTTTACAGCCTGGTGTTTTAATAGGAAGCATAGTCAATGGTAGCTATTCAAACCCAAAATGTGTTTGAACCAGAAATTTAATAAACCAAGACACTTATTTAACTTCACCTTTTTGGTGGTGATAGGAATAGATTCAATGGGATGCAACTGGCCAGCGTATCTTGGAATGTTTGTGAGGCACTCGAGGAAACAAAGCCTACTCAAATGTTTCCATACGCCAGCCCTATCCTGATGTTCTCATCATGGTAGGGTCAGCGAATATAGCATAGCTTTCTTTTTGCATCCATTTAATTTAGCCTGATTTCTTTTTTTGAAACAGGACCCTAATCAGAAAATCAATCAGATGGAGGGCACAAAAAAATAGAAACGGTATAAAACACTTAAGAGAAGGAAATGTGTTTGAGAGACTACGATGTTCAGTGTGTTACCTGCTTTACATGAATCATTAATAAACGTCTTGGGGAGATGAAGTATGAATTCATGAAATCTGACTGTATCAAGAAATCAGCACAGAGTGATGGAGCCGGTGAGGAACACAGGAGGGTTAAGAGGGGTAAAGGTTCCTATGGGCTGCCACCACCTTAGGGAAGCCCTCCCTGCCCTCATAACCCTGAATGATGACTCATCCACGGGACAGTTCTCATCATTTCTGTGATCTTGAGCAAGTTAGATCCCTTATTTGAGTCCCCATGTTCCCATCTGTAAAATGATAATATTGGAATAAATGATCTCTGAGGCCCATTTTATTCCTAACATTCTAAAAATTGGCAATAAATAATAAAATGTTTTATTCCAAATTTCCTTTTGTTGCACCCATACCACAGTTGTTTTGGAGCTATCTTAGGTAAACCGCATCATCTGCCTGTGAAGCAAATAAGGACATTTTCAACAGGGAAAATAAGAAAGTAATTCATTGGTGTAAAATAATGCCTACCCACTCTTTCCATTATTCACCAAAAAAAAAAAAAAAGCCATTTTTCATGATGGTTATCACCCTCTGAAAGACTGCATTTGCATTATACATTCTAGAATATTAAGGAGTTGTGATTTAGAATGGCTTAGATCTGCAGAACCTTGTATATTTATAGAGAAGATGGGAAGGCGACAGGTTTGTGCACCATTTGGGTAACACTCAGTTTTGCAGGTGAGGGTACAGGCCTGCTGGCACGAGAAAACTTGTGGTGGAGCTACTTGGGGTGAAGTCAGTGTGGGTCATCCAGCAGACATACTGGCTCGCTTCTCACATGAAGTATGACTGGAATTTAAGTCATAAAGGGTGGGAGAGTTAGGCAGGAGCCAGGTCATGAGAGTTTCATATTGAAAGAAATGGGGGGAGTTAATCAATTTTATGTCTTAAAAAGATCCATCTATTAGAAATTTAGCCCTTATATTGGATGGAGAAACATTTGGAGGAAGGACAACCAGTCAGAAGACTGTTCCACTGACATGGAAGAGAAAAGAACTTGAACAAAGGGCCAAAAAGGGGATTTGACAGATGATAGGAACTAGAGATGCAGATTAGAGATGCAAGTAAAATACAGAACCCCAGTTAAATTTGAATTTCAGAAAATCAGTGAATAACTTTTTAAATATAACTATTCATTGGAGACATACTTACATTAAAAAATCTAGTTCATCTGAAATTTTCATTTAATTAAGGACCCTGTAATTTATCTGGCAATCCTATTAGGAAAGTAGAATAGCCAGGTCTTGGGAAATGACAAGATACAGAATAGGAGATAAACAGAGAGAGGAAGAAGTTGAGGATGTTGTCCCTGTTTCTGGTTGTGTTACTGAGTAAATTATGGTCCCACTCAGAACATGCTTGACATGAGAAACATGTTCTGGAAGAAAAGGTGAACAATTCAGTCTTGGGTATGTTGATTTTAAGGTGCCAGTAAGACAACCCAAAAAGAAATGTCTAATTGGCAATTTAAAAAGCAGGGATGGAATTCAGAATAGAAGACAGTGACTGGATGAATCTATGTTGGGGGCACCAATGGTACCATCCTCTGGGTTTCTTTCCTTTACCTAGACCCACGAAAGCCTGGTTACCAGGAGAGGAGCAGTGAATAGGAACCTAGTAAGTGTCACGGGGGTGAGGGATATATATTAAGAGAGAGAGTGAGAGCAAGTCAGGGAACGGCAGAGAGATGGGGAGAAAGAATCCCAAGCAGACTCCATGCTCAGCATGGAGGACTCATTGCAGGGCTTGATCTCACAAACCATGAGATCATGACCTGAGCCGAAACCAAGAGTCAGACGTTTAACTAGCTGAGCCTCCCAGGTGCCCCTGTTCTCCTCCTTTTTAAAGGGAATACTATTGGGGTGCCTGGGTGGCTCAGTCAGTTAAGCAACCAACTCTTGGTTTTGGCTCATGTCCTGATATCACGATCTGTGAGACCGAGCCCTGTGTCAGGCTCTGCACTGACAATGGATTCTCTCTCTTCTCTCTCTCTCTGCCCCTCCCCTGCTTCCCCTACCCTCTCTCTCTTTCAAAATAAATAAATAAATAAACCTAAAAAAGGGAATAGTATTAACATTGTATTGATATACCATAAATGTATTCATCTCTCCCCCATTTATTTTGATTGTCCCTAATCTTTAACTACTGCAATCAGTGTCTTAATAACCATATAAATATATAATTTCCTGCATGGATGAGTATATCTCAGATAAGTTTCTAGAAGTGCAGTTGCAGGGTCGAAGGGTAGGTACATTTGTGATTTTGATGGTTACTCTCATAAATACTACCCTCCACAACGGTGGCCCAATTTCAACTCCTACCAACAGAATATAAAAGAACATATTTTCCTTCCTTCCTTGCTGTGACATTTTGGGCCTCTTTGCCTCCTAGTGCATTTCCCTTCCCCTACTCTGGAGAATCCTTTGGACTATATGTCCAAGCTCTCATGTCAGCTGGACTCGGTCAGTGTCAGCAGTGACAGGAGAGAGGAAGACAGGAAGAAGGGAAGGGAAAGCCATGGCAATTTCCTCCTTCCAGGGAAATAGCCAGGTTTTGTGGGGCTTCAACATTCAGAGGTTCTACTTTAAAAAGTAAATTAAAAATTATGAGCTCAAAATTAGGCACAAAATTAAGTATTAGACTATAAAAAGAAAATACAAACAACCACAAATTTTGAGAAGCTTACAAATATCACAAAATTTTTAATTAATATTTTATTATCTGCCAAACATGTATGTTTAATACCTATTTCTCCTGTGTTTTTGGCTGCCTACTCTTAGATCCCTCTTTTCATGAGAAATATTTTTTGATTATTTGTATAGAGAGACTAGAAATATAATTCAATCTTTGCTTATCATAGTTGATCAAAATTTGATTTCTGATAGTTTAAAACATTTCATCTTCTCAACCTATATTGGTAATGTCAAATAAATTTTTAGGCTTATTGTGAAATTTGGGAAAGGTTTTTTCAAGCTTCTTCCATAAATGAGCTGAAAAACTTTGAAAAATTTACCCTAGATTTGCTTCGAACTCTGTATATTTTAAAGCTTGTTTCTCCTCCACTCTTCATATACTTTACCTGCTAAGAAGTGTAGGACGAATTCCCAACTCAATATGAGCTCTAGCCCTTCTCTTTTGCATAATATGTCATGGAGAGTTAGGATAGAGGGTATTTCTACTAATGATTCCTATGCCAGGACAGCTAGAAATAACATGATATATATTAATGTGTACTTAATATATATTAAGTAATTATATGTTAATATATTTTTCATATACTAACATCTATTTAATAAATAATATACATATTATGTACATTACATAAGTAATAGTGTAATTCACCTGTGAGCCCCAGATGTCAATTTAGTCTGAGCTCCAAAATGTCCATGGTAAGTCTATCACCATGTCAGGGACATGAGGGGAAATGGAAAAGAAAGTTGAGTGAATAACAAGCAGTAGTCTGAACTGATGACAGTTACAATATCTTAAATTTACAAATTTTACAAAAACATGTGACCATGTGAACCCACCCACCGAGCCCCAACCCAGGGTCTTGGAAAACAAACAGGAGGCACTGAACCTCTACCTTGATTGACCTCTGGCTCCTTTCTCTCTGCCTCAGAAGCTCACCTCCTCATGGCTACAGCTCCCCGCAGACAAGCCAACCAAGGCTCCAGATTCCAAGGACACCAACCACTGAACACCTGGAACACTTGCCCAGGAATGTTTGTGGCTTCCCACTATTTCTAATTTGTAGATTATCTCATTCTTGACTTTTACCTCTCCCTTGATGGTTTCCCTGTATTAAACTCTCTGTCTTATTTAAAGCAATTTCTATTCTGCTTTGACTCGAACCGATACTGTCCTTGGTACTAGATATGGTCTCAGTTAACAGACCCCCAAATAAGATTCTAGGTTAAAGTTACTTTCCTGTTTATGTATGACCATATTCATGCCCTCCTTGAAGGTGGAAAATGAGACCTTAGTAATGTGGGCATACAGTATATCATCCGTAGGTGCTTAGGATTAAGTGCATGTCAAAATCATTATTTTTTAAAAAACAGTTGCTAAGTTGTTCCACTTGTCCACTAAGGGAGCATTGATGATTACAAAGAATATGGGGTAAGGTAACCACTTTTGACAGCATTAGGGAGTCTATAAGGGGAGAAACATTTGGAATAAAGGACTGCTTTTAAAAGAAACTCATCTATGGCCATCAAAAGTAACCACTGACAGTCTTATAGTGGACCTATACAGAACAAGCTAAGCTTCAGAATGTCTATGGCATCAATATTTCCAAGTAGTTTTTTAAAATTATTTCCTAATGATTTATATTTAAAATTTTTGTGCCAAAGTAGAACACACATAGAAAATTCATAGAAAAAATAATTTATAATTATTTCAAAATAGACCCACCTGTATACCGCCATCAGATAGAACATGGCCAGCACTCGAGAATCCACTTCCCAAATATTACTCCTCCCTTCTTTCCAACTGTTAACACCATCTAGGCTTCTAACACTACAGATTAATTTTGCCTATTATTGAAGTTTGTATAATGGGAGTATATATTCTTCAGGTCTGGCTTCTTTTATTCAACATTTGGTCAGTGAGATTGATCCGTGGTGTTATGTGTATTTGCAGTTCATTTTCATCACTGTGTAGTATTCTGTTGTGAGATTACCACAATTTATATCTACTCTATAGTTGAGAAACACTTGGTTTGTTTCCAATTCCTGAATATTACAAATAATACTATGAACATTCTTGTATACATGATACAAACATTTCTATTGCGCATATACCTAGAAGTTGAATTACTGGGTCTTAGATTATATATGTGTTCAGTTTTACAGATGTGAAACAAGTAATTATAAAAATTTATATTCCAACCAGCACTGTATAAGAATTCTCAATGTTCCACATAATTACCAGTGCTTGATATTTTTTAAAAATTGGCAGAATTTATTTCATTACAGTACTAATTGTTCATGCCAGTTCAGAGAATCCTAGGATTATAAGAAATACTTATTTTTAGTAAGTACACAACTCAGTTTGGTGCCCAACAATTTAGAAAAATGTCCCTGATTGTTCTTTCCCTATTTAAATTGTTTTAGCTTCATTGAGATATGCCAATTGACATATAACATTGTATGAGTTTAAGGTATACATTTATGATAATTTTATACATGTATATATTGCCAAATGATCACCACAATAAGGTTAATTAACATATCCAACACCTCACATAATTACCATTTTTTGTGGTAAGAACATTAAAATCTACTCTTTTAGAACCTTTCAAATATATAATACAGTACTGTTAATTATAGTCATCATGCTACACATTAGATCCAAAGAACTTATTCATCTTATAGCTGTAAGTTTGTACCCTTTGACCAGCATCTCCCCATTTTCCCCTACCCTGAGCCTGTGGCAACCCCCATTCTATTCTGTTTCTAGGAGTTTGGCTTTTTTAAATTCCACATATAAGTGAAATCATACAGTATTCGTCTTTCTCTGGCTGGCTTATTTCATTTGGCATAATGCCCTCAAGCTCTAACCATGTTGTCACAAATGGCAGGACTTCCTTCATTTTGTGGCTGAAAAAACATTTCATTGTATACATATAGCACATTTTCTTTATCCATTCATCCATCAATGGATTTACGTCGTTTCCATATCTTAGCTATTGCAAATTATGTTGCAATGAACATAAGGGTGAAAATATCTTTTCCAGATAGTGGTTTCATTTTCTTTGCATATACACTTGGCCTTGAACAATGTCAGAGTTAGAGGCACCAACTCCCACATAATCAAAATTCTGCATATAACTTTTGACTCCTCAAAACTTAACTACTAATAGCCTACTCTTGACCAGAAGCCTTACCAATAACATGAACAGTCAATTAACATATATTTTGTATGTTTTATGAATTATATACAGTAGTCTTAGAATAAAGTAAGCTAGCAAAAGGAAAATGGTATTAAGAAAATCATTAGAAAAAGAAAATATTTATAGTTCTCTACTGTACTTATCAGAAAACAATCCACATATAAGTGAATCTGTGCATTTCGAACCCGTGTTGTTCAAGGGTCAACTGTATACCCAAAAGTGGGATTGCTGGATTGTGTGGCAGTTGTATTTTTAATGTTGGTGGGGACCTCCATACTGTTTTCCATGGCGGCGTACTGATTTACATTCCCACCAACAATGCACAAGTGTTCCCTTTTCTCCACGTCCTTACCAACACTTATCTCTTGTCTTTTTGATGATAGCCATTCTAATAGGTGTGAGATGGTATCTAATTATGGTTTTGATTTGCATTTCCCTGATGATTAGGGATGTTGAGCACCTTTTCATGTACTTGTTGGCCATCTGTATATCTCTTTTGGGAAAATGCCTATTCAAGTCCTTTGCCTATTTTTAACTGAAGTATTTGATTTTTTGCTATTGAATTGTCGTTTTTTTCTCCCCATAGGTCACCTCCTGGTACCATGAAAACACACACCCCTAACCATAGCTAATTGGATCAGAGGGTGGACATCTAACGCAAGGGTATCCAAACTTGAGACCGGCCATATGCCTAAGAAGTGATCCGGCACGTAAGCATTGTCCAAACAAGAATAGTGATCAAGCCGGTCAAATTTTGCTAAAAATTTGAACTGGAACATTGAGGAGATCATCAGTTACTAGCTGATGTTGAAGCCAATAGATACGCAGAGATAAAGAGAAATAGTCTTTATAATGGTAAAGAACTAGAGTAGAGATTTATGCATTCTCAAAATAGGAAAATCTTGTGACTATCTAGTTTCTGTCTCCATAAAGCTTGACTATTGCACTTCATGCTTTTTTTTAGTGGACTGGCAATAAAATTTCTTCAGTTTAACATGAGGACTGGCTATATGATTAAATCTCTTATGTCCCTTATCTTCATATGTATGTTCATGATGAATCATAATTATTATACCAACCTAAGAAAGCTTCCATTTAGTGCAACAGAAGAACCCACCTAAAACAATCTCTTTCTAAACCTCTTTCTACACATATGTATGACTTTTTAAAATAAGATCTTAGGATACAAACTGTTTATGTCCTGTTTGATTTAATGATACACTTTAAATATCTATCTACACCAATAAGTGTGTATATGTAGCACTTTCAGTGTTTAGAGTATCTATTACATGGATAAACCATAACTAATTTAACTATTGCCTTTTTTCCCTTTCTCTTATTGTTTGCTGCTGGTATAATGAAAAATGATGCAGTAAACACACTTGTTCATATTCCTATGGATACTACTTTGATTATTTCCTTTGGATAAATAACCAGGAGTAAGCCTGCTAAAGAATGATGTCACTTATAAGACTTTTGAATTGTATTCTTAAAATGTCCTCCAGAAGGTTACTAACAATTGCATTCTCAACAACAAATGGGAGTGTACAATTGTATGAAAAATAAATAATGATTTGCCTTAGGAGCTTTCTCTGAAAAGAATCTCCAGTTGCAATGACTACATATGCCAAGGGAGACCTATTACTGAGGGAACAATTTGAAGGTGAATGGGTCTTTTGAACATGAACATGCTAAGTTGCTGGCCAAATTTTCAATAACTTGATGGATGAAAACTTGCTGGAGACACTGCTTTCTACACACTTCTTAGCACAAATAGGATACACTTCCAGAAGGATAATCAGAGTTTCTTTAATTTGTGGGTTTTGTTTTCATGTATAGTTTGAAAGTTCTAACAAATGTTTATTTTCCTTCCAAAATATATTTCTAAGTAAAGGAAGATAAAATGAGCCATTGTTAATATACGGATATTTCAATTGTGTGAGTGTATATATATCTATATATCTATGTGTATATATAGATATACACACACATATACAATTGTGTGTATATACAAGTACATGTACAGAGAGAGAGAGAGAAAGAGAAATATGTATTTGCGTGAATAGCATATGTGTGTGAAAGAAAGAGTATACATTTCATCTAAGAGGCAATGTGAAATGCTAAATTAATATGCTAAATTAATCAAAATACTAGGCTCAGCTCTCTACAAACTTTGTGAACTTGAGCAAATTACTTGACCTTAAAGAGTCAATAAAATAAAAGAATGAAGCAATAGAGTCATAAGAAATGAATCAGGCATATTAAAAGAAGATTAGAGCTATGAATTTCTTGAGAGCACTTAAAAAAGTTTTAATGATTTAACCTGTGACTGTGAAACTTATGACTTAAGTTGTCTTCTAGGTTATCTGACTAAAGCCATATGTGATGGCTGACAATCAGCAAGAAGACTGAGGTTCAGCTCTGTGGTCCCATCATTGCACTGGCATTACTCAAGCATTGCTGAGAACCGATGACTTTCTCAGTGAGAATCCTGTCAAGAAGGCTAGGTGAGTCTCCAAGTCTACCATTTGAATTTAGTCCTGAAAATGTTAAAAAGCATGTAAATAGAAGATCCATTCATCTTCTCCTTCTAAATGAGGAGTCGTACGCTGGGAATTAAATTTTCATGCTGGAAGACAAAAAGGTTGACACCATATTTATGATGGCTAGACCTTCTTTGGCAGGAACTGTAGAAAAAAAATATTTAAGTAGGAATTTGAGCAGTCAACGAGCTCATGAAATTCACCAGAGATCAAAACAGTCCCTTTGGCACTTTAAAGGCTTCCCCCTTATTTTCTGAGGTTATTTAACCTTGCTGCCAGTCTCAACTGTGCATAAATATTTTTGTGGCTTTGAAATCACCATCTTAATGGCATATAGATGCTATACAGTGAGCAATAAGAAGTGTATAAATATTCATATCAGTCAAGATGCTGTCACCCCTTAGACAGGATGGAATCTCCAAAATTAAAATATAAAAAGGGTAATTCAATTTTCCCTCCCCTTTTGTCTTGACTTCATAGTTAAATGAATGGTGAGAATAAAGAACTGGACCCTGAAATTCATACCAAGTTTCAGGTGTAAGAAATTAAAACTAAGGACCAGTTCAACCCCGACAGTTTAATTTACTTCTCTTAAGATCTTTAATACCAAACTTATCAGTTCTCTCTGTTAGGCATTAACTTGTTAAATGAGTCTTAATTATACATAAGCAGATGGAGATTTGAATTAAAATTACCTTACACTCGAGTGGCTTTAGTTCATTATAACATATCTTCCTCTTAATCATTTAGGCAGTCTCATCATCTTTCATATAGAAAGTTATTAAAATATTCCAATTTCCATATTTCTTCAGATACAGCCACCATTAAATGGCAAGTAATGCACATTAGTAGGTGACTTATACCATCCAAGAATTAGTGAATTATTCATGTCAGGGACAATTTTTGTGCTTTTCTGTCATCTGTAGCATTTTCTTTTAAATACTTTATATTTACTTGATACGTGGAACCTCACCTCATTTAATTTTAAGTACCAATTTTAATTCCACTCCATTTTCAAAGGGATGATGAAAAGGGACACCATCAGCTTTATTTCGTACTTTGGTTCCTCATAGTCCAGAAAGTGGGGGTACAAGAGTTCCTTGAAAACTTTGATAAAAGGATCAAGACTCAGTAGTTAATCACAGCAGCCTTCAAAAAGACCACTACATTCCGATACAATGTACCCAGGGGAAAAAAACACAATGCTTAAAATTAGCTCCCATATTGCTAAATATTAAGGGACATAACTCAGTAGTAATTTTCTTCCTGGAAAGTCATATTTCTAGACTTTACAACCAATCTTAAGATTTGTAACTTCTTCGAAGTTGCTAAAAATGTTGAGACAAGGCTCCACCCAGATATTGTTCAAAGGTCAATGACTCCAGTGTACCATAAGGCTAACTTAGGCCAAGTAGTAGTAACTTAGGCCATTTTAGTATTCCTGAAAGTGAGAAATTTACAGCTATTCCCTTAGGAACCCTCTTGAGAAAATTTCAAAGCCAGACACTGCCATGCCTTTCTTCAGAAGTCAAATTCCCCTTAGGCTGTTATTTTACCCAAGTAGTCAATCAGTATCCAATAATGTTCTGTTCCAGAGGCATCATTGGATTTACAGGCAGCAGTGACAGTGGCAGCAGAATCAAACCAGACAGCTGACAAGAGTGGAAGATCCTGAGTCTTGGCTGAGTCATCAAGACAAAAGTTCAGTCAGTCTTGTCAAGCATTGTCATATTTTATTTATAAAATGAAGAATATCATCCTTTATGTCTGACAAAACTCAATATTCAACACAACTCTTTCTGCACCTCTTAGACTGTGTGAGTGAAGACAAATGAGGAGTCTCAAACCCACATGTAATTTGAAAAGTAGAGTAAACTGGCCCTGAGTTGCACGGTGAGTTGTAGTAGCCTCCAGTAGGATCTCAGTAAGACTGTACAAGACAACAAGAGACTACTTCTCGTAATGAAATGAAACCTTTCTCCAACTAGCAGGCAAGAGTTATGCTAATTTTTAATTGCATCTTAGCAATTTGACATCACAGCTTGCTGATGATGCATATTTCTATGGGAATGTAAAGTAAAAAATATAATCACATTTATACCTTGAAAGCAAATATTGAACTTGTAAGACGTGTTAGAGGCATTAATTTCATTCTGCTCTGTTGTCTTCTAGAACAGAGGCTTCCACTTATAGATACACACACACACACACACACACACACACACACACACACTCCAGTCCTCATGGAGATAGTTGTTTTCTAAACAAGCCTGTTTTCTTTTTCTTTTTCTCTTTGTATTTGTTTATTTTACCTATTCTCATATACCACTGATTTACTTGAAAAACAAATATGTAAGTGTAATATATATCTCAAAATCAATTTAAATTGATCAATAATTTTTAGAGGCTTTGAATACTATCCAGCCAGGACTGCTCCCTGCCAAGGGTGGGGATTTAAACTTGGTCACTTCTCCACCGAGAGCCTGTATACTGTTTGGGAATCCTCCAGTCAGCTCATACTCTAGACTCCAACTAATTAAGTTTTCTGCTGCTGCTGCCATTGAAAGCTTCAGTCAGGTATAATTAAAACTGAGCCAATGACAGCAGTGGCATTTGTCAGAATCATCCAGTGGTTCAAATACCAGTTCTGACAGAAATGTCAAACTGATAGCACTCCCATCTTCCCAGTGCATGCAAGGGAAAGGCAGGGAATACTTTTATTATAAATGCTGGGCTGATAACCTTTTTGAATCCCAGAACACCCAATGCCTCACATGAAATTTCATTATCCTGGAAGAGAATTCAGTTCATAGATGCTCCCTTCCCATGGAGTAAAGCTCAGTCTAATACAATGGTCTTTGCTTCTGTTAAGTCTTTTAAGGAATTCTGAAATATACAAACAACCTAACAACAGATAGTCATGTGGGAAGGAATATTTTGCCCATAGAGGCATCAATCTCCTAAGTAATAATTTTCTCAGTTAAAGCTATTATCAATCAAGTGTCTAGATACATTGTTCTATTTGAGCTTTGTCATTTGTTTCAGTGATAAAAGATCATCCAAAATTAGTGAAGTCACCATTCCGAAAGGGGAGAAGCCACAAACCCCCAAAATAAACCATCATTGACTAATTTCATGATCTGTTACCCAGCATAGTTCCTGGTAGGAGTCAGTGTATGTTTGGTGAGTTAAAGAATGAATGAATAAATCCATGAATGAATATCACACACATTCTCAAGAATACAATTTCTAACTCACAAAATGAAAGTGGTTATAGAAATATAACTTTGTGCTTATTTACTTCTAGGGGGTGAGAAAGACAAAATGGAAAGAAGTGATTTGTCTTCCCTCTCTTTCTATGTGAGTACATGGTATTGATAATCGGATAAAGTAACAAATATAAAACACTTTCAACAGTCTTATGGTTAAGAAAACAATCATTATGTTCACATGCCAAACAATAGCAAATATAAAATGGTGAGGTTGAAACACTTGAGCTATTATACCTTAAAGGAGGATTAAATATTGTACACAGGGAATGTGATGACTACACATTTTTCTCCACCTTGTGATGTATTTCTTAGTTATATCCCAAGAAAAGGTGTTGTGTTCAATGAAAAAGATTTTTAAATGATGGCCTTTGCATGTGCATATAAAACTATTAGAGATAAGAAGGAGAGATGAGAGAAAGTTGTAATTGTACAGAGCTACAACCCAGATAAAAAGTCAAATTGATACCAATATGCCTGGTACATGGGAAATACTCAACTAATACTTGTTGACCAGTAGAAATAAAAAAGAAAAAAAAGAAAAAAGGAATTTGTTTAGAATGGAGCTTAGTAAGTCCTTGAAGAATAGAACGTGAGATCCTAGGTCAGAGATGAAAAGTGGTTATAACTAAACCACTCTCCATAGGATAAAAGCAGGAAATGTGGTATGGAGAGAGAGAAACTCTGAAAAGAAGGGAGGGAGAGAATAATCAGAGCCATATGCAAGGAAGTAGGAACCTTTGACAAGAGGTGGCCAGGGAAAAAATTTTTAGTGATCAAGGAGCTGAAGGGCTTTTGAGAACAAGGATCTCAACAAGTTTTAAGATGTTTGCTTTTCCATTTCTTAAAATCCTGTCAAACTCAACATCAGTAAGGTCTATCACATGCATTGACTAGGAGAGATTAAAGCAGGGGAACACATTCAGTTTTACATGCTACAGAGGGAAGAGAACACTCTTGGCAGGTGAAATGTCAGTTAGATCAAGAGTTCAGTGGAAGCAGAAGTCCAGATCCAGAAATGAACAATGAGAATGCAAACTTCTGTGAACTAATGAATATTAGGGCAGGAAATGGATTTCTTAAAAACAGGAGAGCACTGAGTCAATTGTGTATAAACATAGGCAGAGTGATTTCAGCTAATACCTGGGTTTTGTACTCAGTAGTTTTGATTAATTGAGTCATCTGAATTCTTATGTATTTTTCATATAATCATTCATTTAATGACCCCACACCCAAAATTGTTATACATCAATGTTTCCCAAATATTTTGCAAGAAAGACCAGTCCTTTAGAATATCAGGTATCTTTAAAAAAAAAAACAAACAAAAATCAAAAACAGTTGGAGGAAGGTGATTTCAATTCCTTTGTTAAACTACTTTGTGGATGCTAAAATGACCAAAATAACACTTGATTCTGCACATTAGGGGTGCTATGAAAGTCTTAAGTATGCTTATCTTCAAAAGACCGGTTATATTTAGCAGTGTTACCTAAATATATTTGGAATGAGATTTTTCCATAGAACATCTTAAAAGACCCATCAGTGCTCTTTGAAAAATACCAGCCAGTATTCATTGAATCAACCCATGAAAAGAGATTAGCCCATCTGGGGCCATGAATGCCTTTCAGAACACCTTGAAACTTTCGACTGTCCCTCCAAAAGCATCCCATTCATACACAAAAAAATATACATAGGACTTTCAAACAGGAATAAGAAGTAGAAGATTCTGAAAGTCAGAGGATTTTTAGATATTCAGAGGATATTTATTATACAAGTCTGCCACAATTTATGTGTCTATTCTATTTTGAAGAACATTTAGGTTGTTTACATCTTTTGCTGCTATGAACATACTTGGATACATGTTTAGGTGCGCAAATATATATATTTCTGTTGCAAAAATGAAGTATAGAGTAACTGGATTACAGAAGCACCTGGGTGGCTCATTCGGTTAAGTGTCCAACTTTGGCTCAGGTCATGATCTCACGGTTCGTGGACTCAAGCCCAGGCTCAGGCTCTGTGCTGACAGCTCAGATTCTGTGTCTCCCTCTCTCTGTGCCCCTCTTCCACTCGTGCTCTGCGTCTCTCTGAAAAATAAACATTAAAAAAAAATTTTTAAAGAATGACCGGATCACAGAGTGTACATATATGTTCAACTTTAGTAGATACCGCTAAGTGCTTTTTCAAAGTTGTTAAGCCAATTTGTACTTCCACTGTCAGTGATAAGCATTTCATATACTTTTCTTGTCATTATCTTCGGCAAAACTCCATATCACACTTGACACTGTCATTTTTATTTTTGCCATTCTGATGGGTATATAAAAATGTGTCACTATGGATTTAATTTTTATTTCACCAATAAATAATGAAATTGAGCACTATTTATATGTTTATCAGCCAGTTGGATATCCTCTTAAGTGAAGGGCCTGTTCATTAGTTTTGCCTATGTTTTCTTGGATTGTCTATAGTTCTCTTATTCATTTGCAGAAGTATCTTTATATAGTATGATATATAAACCTTTTGTTGATACATGTATTGCAAATATCTTCCAGTTATGGCTTCTGTTCTTTGCTCTTTAAGTGTCTTTTAAAAGTGCAAATGTGATCAACGAGTGCCTCAAGTGTTCTAGGCTTACCTCCCTTCAGTGGCTCCCAATTCACTTTCAAAGATCTCCTTGGCTGCAGTGTAGGGAAGAGGTCAGAGGGGCTACAATGAGTTGGGGAAGCAGTGTGGAGTCCATTGGCTGATGCCAACCTGACAGTCACGTGGACAAGGCCCAACATTTGAACTGAAAACCTCTGTGGTCCTGGCTGGAAGATCATCTTGAATGGAGAGGAATCATTTTTTATCTGTAGTGCTCAAGTGAGCCAGTGGGCAAGCAAAATCATTTGGGAAGGTCTAATCCATCTGCACCATTTCAAGTAGGGAAAGAAATTTGTTGCTCTAGTTTGTTGAGGACATTCCTATTTTCCGCATTTAAAGTCCCACACCTGGAAAACTCCTCAGCCAGGGTGAACAGGGGCGGCAAGTCACTCTAATTTCAGGACTAGGTCTGTTGTGTTAATCAGGGTACATATATATATCTTGCTCTGTTTTACATTTCATTAGAATGTACCAGGCAACAACAAAAACATAGTGTCTTTTGATAAATATAAGTTCTAGTTGTATGTAATGTAATTTATCAATCCTTTTCTTTGTGATTAGTGCTCTACCAGTACTTGAAATCAAGTCATACTCTATGTTATCTTTCAGAATCTAATTTTGGTTTAACTTTTACACTTAGATCTGCAGTGTACCTGGTGTTATTTGTCTACATAGCATGAGGTAAGGATCAAGTTGTTTTTTTTTTTGTCCATAAAGTTATCTGATCATTATTTATTGAGAAGAATATGGTTTTCTTACTCTGAAATAACACTTTTTATATGTGGGTCAGTTTCTGGACTTCATCTTTTTTTTTTTTTTTTTGGACTCTTTTGTTCTATTATCTAATTGTCTATCCTTATACCAAGAATACACCATCTTGATAATGTAGCTTTGTACATTTTTATATCTAGTAAATCTACTATGCTAACTTGGCTTTCATTCATCAGGGTATTCTTGGCTTCATTTTCCCATCTGCATTTTCACAAAAAATGTTACCATTAGCTTATTTTCCGCCAAAAGAAAAAAAAGTCATGATTTAATTGGGGGTGTATTGAATCTATCACTTTGTAATGATTTGACCTCTTTATAATATCTGACTTTCCATTTCATGAACTTTCCAGTTTATAGTTCTTTTTCAAAAACTTTAATTGTATATATCCTAGGTATTTCATATTTTCAGAGCCTTTGTATATCCTTCTTTCATTTTTTTCAATGGCATTTTGCTTGTAATGGCAAAATGAATTTATTTTTGTACATTAATCTTATATCCAGTGAATTGCTAAATTTATTTAATTATAATGGTTTAATTATAGATTCTTTTGGATTTTATATGTATATAATTATCATGCTTACAAATAATGTCAGTTTTATATCTTACTTTCTACCTCTTAGACCTTTTATTCTTACTTTTTGCACCAAATAAAACCTCTAGTATAATACTGAACAGAAATAACTGTGGTCATCCCTTCTTTGTTCCCAACCTGCAGGGAAAGCTTTTAATATCTCAGTATTAACTAATGTGTTTGCTATAGATTTGGTGGGTTTTTTTTTTTTTGGGGGGGGGGTAATCTTTATCAGACAAGAAAGTTTACTTTTATTCCTGTTTTAATATTAGGTCTTAATTATAAATAGATGTTTAGTTTTATCAAATGTTTTTACTGCATATATTGAGATAATTATGATTTTTCACATTCTGTTAATACGTTATATCAAGTGACTTTCAAATGTCAAAGGAAACTTGTGTTCGTTCCTGAAATAATCTCAGTGTAGTCTTGAGTATTATCCCCTCTGGACCTGGTTTTGTACTATTTTATGAGAAGTTTTGCATCTACATTCATTAAAAATGTTAGTGTGGGGGTGCCTGGGTGGCTCAGTCGGTTAAGCGTCTGACTTCAGCTCAGGTCACAATCTCGCGGTGAGTTCGAGCCCCGCGTCGGGCTCTGGGCTCAGAGCCTGGAGCCTGCTTCCGATTCTGTGTCTCCCTCTCTCTCTGCCCCTCCCCCGTTCATGCTCTGTCTCTTTCTGTCTCAAAAATAAATAAAAGATGTTAAAAAAATTAAAAAAAAAAATGTTAGTCTGTAATCATCCTTTCTTATGATGTTATTTACAGGATTTGGTATGAAAGTTATGCTGCCTTCATAAAATGAGTTGAAAAGTGTTAACATTTTTTCTGTTCTCTGGAATATTTTTGTCTAAAACTGACATTTCTTTCTTAAATGTTTACTAGAATTCAACAGTGAACACATTTGGACTTGGAGTTCTCACTGTGGTAAAGCCTTTATATATAGACTTAATTTCTTTAATAGATGTAGGATTATTTCTTCTTCACTGTGTGTAAAATGCTTTTCTCAGAATTTGTCTACTTAATTTAAATTTTTGAATATATTTGTTTAAAGAGCATCAAAACATCTTATTATCTTTTTTAGTGTCAGATCTATAGCAATTTTCCCTTTCATGTTTCTCATACTGATAGTTTGGGCTTTAATTTTTTTTTTCTTCATTAGTCTTGCCGGGAATTTAGCAATTTTATTATTCAAGAACCCAAGTTTGTCATTGTTGATCATCTCTGTTATACTTTATATCAGTCCTTTTACCTCTTTTTTTCTTTTTGTGCAGCATACAAAAACCATTTTATTATGATCACTGATTATATGGGTCACGAATTCACACAGGGCACAGTGGGGATGGCTTCTCTGTTGCCAAGTCTGGAGCGTCACTGGGAAGACTCAAAGGCTGAGGCTGAACAATTTGAAGGTGATGTAGCCACAAGTCTGAAAATTGATGCATGCTGTCATTTGGGACCTCAAATAAGGCTGTTAGTTGTCACACCCACATGTGGCCTTTCCATGTGGCTAGTTGGGCTTTTTTGCAACATGACAGTTGGGTTCCAAGAGGAAGTGTCCTAAGAGAATCAAGTGGAAACTCTGTTGTCTTTTTAAAAGATAACAATCTTATTGAGATAAAATTCACAATTAATTTAAGGTATACAACTCAATGATTTTTAGTATGTAACCACAATCAATCACTAAATTAATTTTAGAAGATTTTCATCTCTGGAGAAAATGATTCCCCATTCCCTCCAATCTTCCCATCCCTAGGCAACAACTAATTTACTTGCTGTCTCTATAGATTTACCAATTTTGGACATTTCATATAAACTGAATCCTACAATATGCAGTTTTTAGGTCTGGCTTCTTTCACTTAATTTTCTTTAGGATTCATCCATGCTATAAAATGTATTAGAACTTCATCCCTTTTTATGGTCAAATAACTCGTTATATCGATATACCACATTTTATATAGTCATTCATCAGACGACAGACATTTGAGCTTCTGTTTTTGGCCATTGTGAATAATATTGCTATCAACAATCACATAGTCCATTGTGTTATATTTTTGTGTCTCTTGGTTATCTACTTAAAAATGCATTGCTGAGACGCATGGTAATTTACGTATAAGCTTTTGAGGAACTGAGGATTGCTTTTAAAGTGTTTTCATAATTTTACATCCCTATCAGCAGTGCATAAAAGTTACATTTTGTCCACATTCTTGCTACTACTTGTTTTCATTAATCATTTTGCTGCTTGTTTGAGCAATTACTGAGAGAAGGAGAAGTGTGTTAGAATGTCCTTCTCTGATTGTTTCTGCAATGCTGTCTACTTTTAGCTCTACCAATTTTTGTTTCATTTTGAGGCTATATTAGACCCGTACAAATTTAAAATTGTTATAATTTTGTGTACAATGACACTTTATGGTCCTCTTTATCTCTAGTATTTCTGTAGTTTGATGTGATTACAATAATACCAGGCTTCTCTGCTTAGGATATGCAAAGCCATCTTTTTTCATTACTTTCAACCTTTCCATAATCTACACCGAACAGCATATAGCTATATTTTGTTGTTTCATCCAGTCTATTATATCAAATGTTATCTTTGATTTTTAATATAAATATTTAGCCCTCTTACTTCAAATGTAATTGCTGATATATCTAGTATTAAAGCTACCATCTTATTGCTTGTTTTGTTTGTCCCACTTGTACTATGTCCTATTTTCTCTCTTTTCTTGCCTTCACTGGAAAAATGTATTATTGTTGTTATTTTCTTCTATATGTTATATTGTTCTATTACTCCTTTATTTTATATTATCCTAGAAGTTACAATACACATCATTGACTTATTAGAGTCTAATATAGCTTACTACTTCCCTAAACAATAGAAGGACTTAGAACATTTTAGCTCTATTTATGCATCTTCCATCTTTATACTATAGTTTATATGTATTATTACACATATTTTAATAATTTTAATCATTATTCACTGTGTTTACCCTTTTTATTGTTCTTCCTTTTTTACACCTCTCTGTTCTGTGTTGGATAATTTTCCTTTAAGCTGAAAAAAATCTCAAATCTCTTTTGTGTTTTCTTTGGTTCAGGTATACTGATAAAGAATCCTCTCATTATGTTTCCATTTTGCCTTTATTTTTTTAACAACTTCACTGAGGTATAATTGGCCAAAATAAAAACAAAAAAACTGAAGGTGTTCAGTTAAGTGTGCATTTTGATAAGTTTTGACCCATCTATGTACACATGAAACCACACTAAAATCAAGAGAGCGAACATATCCATATATCCCAAAACTTTCCTTATTCTCTTTTATATTTTATTCCTCCTGCCCCTAACTCCCTTCCCATCTGATTCAAGGCTGAGTCCCTTGCTTCTTATTCCCATTCTATGCACTAGGAATTTAAATGAAGTCCTTTCATTAATACCATGGATTTTTTAAATCTAAGAGGGTTTAGATTATAGGTAGCCAAAAAGAATGACAAATTCCCACCTAGTATGTTATCTAAAAAGTGTAAAGTCTAGGAAAGTATTTATTCTATCAAATGTTGAATATATGACTAGTTAAATGTATAAGAACTAATTTGTTCAGAAATAACTTACCAATGATTGAAATGTGTGACTCTAGATTTTGTGCTAAAGGAATAATAGATCTCCTTGTCATTTTTATTTTCCTAACTGTGAACCCCAAGTGATACAGTTGAAACAGAGAAAATGCACTTTTTTCTGGAGTACAAGTAGGTAAAGATTATAAATAGGATCTAGAGCAGTAAATACTAATATTTCAGGAGGAGTTATGGACTCCATTTTGGAACTAATGAAAGCTATGGACTCTCCCTCCAAAAAGAGAAGTATACAACCCACATTTACATTCAACATTATGGGTACCATTTCAAAAAGCTTAGAGCCCAACTGAAGCTCATGAGTGAATCCAGTATTAGGAATTCCTGTTCAAAAAAAAAAAAATAGAATTCCTGCTCCAGAGGGGAGTTGGGGGCAGGAATGGGCAAAATAGATGGAGGTCATTAAGAAGCACAAATTTCCCAGGCGCCTGGGTGTCTCAGTCTGTTAAGCATCCAACTTCAGCTCAGGTCATGATCTCGTGGTTCAAGCCCTGAGTCAGGCTCTGTGCTGACAGCTCAGAGCCTGGAGCCCATTTCAAATTCTGTGTCTCTCTCTCTCTCTCTCTGCCCCTCTCAAAAATAAACATTTTTTAAAAATTAAGAAGCACAAACTTCTAGTTATAAAATAAATAAGTCACAGAGATGAAAATACAGCATAGGGAATATAGTCAATATTATAATAACATTATATGGTGATAGATGGTGACCACACTTACCATGGTAAGCACTGAGTAATGTACGGAATTGTCTAATCATTATGTCATATACCTGAAACTAAGAAACATTGTATGTCAATCATGCTTCAATAACAAATAAAAGCAAAAAGAGAATTCCTAATCCAGATCAAAGAACATTTAATCTTTAAGAATGAACAAAAAGATACAATGTTGGAGTTTCATTAAATGCTTTCTTATTCAACACTTTTCAATTATGTGTGTCACAGAAGCCATATTCTATATTTGCCCTTTTTAATTATTTATTTTAATTTGAGAGAGAGAGAGAGAGATTGAGTAGGGTGGAAAGGCAGGGGGAGAGAGAAAAAATCTCAAGCAGGCTCCACACTCAGCAGGGAGTCAAACACTGGACTTGATCTCACAACCCTGAGATCTTGACTTGAGCTGAAATCAAGTCGGACATTCAACTGACTGAGCCACCCAGGCAACCCCATATTTGCCTTTTATTTTACCAAGAATTGACAGTTGAGAGTCACTGATCGAAAAGAGGGGAAGAAACTCATTTAAACTTTAGATTTAAAAATATAATGGTATATAACAATAAGAAACACCAATTCTGCAAACACATGCACTGAAAAAGGAACACCTTCTAGTAAATAGATTTCCGAGAATGGGAAGGTTAGGGATTTTGCCCGTGACCCAGAGGAGCAGACTATGAGCATAAGTCTGTATCATGCTCACAGATAGTTCTTGTTAGGTGCACACGGTAATCTCAAACATTTGAATTTGTTGTATACTCAGGAATTGGGAAGTTTCACATATTTTTTTTTCTGTCCCCTCTTTAAAAATCAGAAGATACAGACACAGTTGGCCCATACTTTTATGCAGCAGCAATCAATAGGGGCTGAGTGGCCACTACTTTGTTTTCCCAGTTCACTGCAGTCCTCAGAAGTACCTGCTTCCCTGTTTCATCATGTCTAGTACATGGCTGGGCTTAGTAGGCATTGAAGCATGCAACCCATGATGGTCAGCCCTTGAATAAATGAATGTTGACCTAGTGTCACAGAACACTCTCTTCTGGGCAAGCCTGTCTTGCCCATTTCCTTCCTGCCTCTAAAATTACACCTAGCTCCTTGACAGGAGTTTCCAAACTCATCCCACTCTGTCTGAATTCATCTCCACTCAATTTTTTCCAGATAACTTCCAGCTGACCTCCCACCATGCTGTTCCAAGGAACAAAGCTTCCTGAAAGGATGCAGGATGAAGGATTGTGCCTGGACTGCTAACCCCACAGTTGACAACCTCTGTGGTGTTCCCGTTTCTTGAAACTGCTTTTTCTGTCCTTTAGTTTTTGTTTGTTAATTTTGACCTTCATTAGAAAGGTTAGTACACTTCATCGGGATACTTCGTACTGAAAGTTATGTCCAAAGGACTATATTTCTTAGTGAAAATGTCTTAAGAGATCACGGTTAGTATTTGTAGCAGAGCTGGGTCAAAATTAACATATTACAACAGCTTGTGTCAGCCTGGGTTGCAAACTTTCCACAAGAAAGGGTAGGCCGAAAGGTCATACTCATCAGCTCATACCACAGAGAATTGCAGAATCCTAAAAGATGATTTCTTCCCTTTGCACATAAAAGTCACCGACTCCTCTCGCTCCAGCCACCATCCCCCCCCCCCCCTCCTGACCATGCACAGGACTTTCATACACACCACTTGCCCCACAGTCCCCAGCTAGTTTCTATCCCCTCTGTCTCTGTGAATCTGATTTCCTTGGGTCACTTTCTAGCTTGATTAAATATGTGTTACATTGTTCTACCTTTTTTGTTGTCTGTATGATGGAAATGCATATTTAAACCATTAGGGAGCCACTAGCCCAGACCTCAGCAATGACCGCAGTTAATAACAGAGTTCTCACTCACAATGTCATGTGGGATCTTTGCCTATGGCACGATTTGCTAGCCATGAAAACCTCTTTAGCACCTCCCTCCGTTATGCAAATACCCCAGAAAAAACACTTCCCTATTTCAGCCACTGAATTGCAGGCTGCGGTCCCAGGCTGCACACCCCAGCCTGCAGCGCATGGGTGGGATTGCCAGAGTGTAACGGGACACAGGTTTCTGCGCAGACAGATGCTCAGTGGATTCTGTACTCAGCTAGAAGAAGGCTGAGCCTTACTTGGCTGCCCAGTCAGTATGATGTCCAAATGACAGGTTATTTTCTGTTACTTGTCTGCCAGTGTTGGCTTTATCAAGCCTGAGGCTGGTAAATGAAAGATGCCCTCACTTTACCACTAGTGCTGCTGCACTAATTCTTCCAGGTCACAATCCAGAGCCTCTGAGAGCCAAGCTGTGTCCTCAGACAACAAAAGATGAGGAGAAATTGAAGCCTCCAGTCCCGGGCCTGGGCTTTTTCCTTTCTCTACTGGCTCCAGCATCTGCACCAGAGAGCACAGCAGTGTCTTCAGTTCTACAAGACCGCTGTCTAACAGGTGCAGCAACTGGGAAACATTCCAATCTCCAGGGATCTCAGGGGGTCTGAGTTTCAGGTCACCAGACTTAACGTTTGCTTAGCCTACCCCCCTGACTTTGCAAGAGGCTATCTTTTTCATTGGGGGGTCCCATCCTTTCTATACCCTTTGTCCCAAACCACCACCAATTCATATTACATCCTGAACCTCTAAATCAATCCATCTCTCTCTCTGTCTCTGTCTCCTTCTCTCTCTCCTTCTCTTTCTCTCTCCCTCTTTATAAAGCATGCTGTCTTTCAATTAACATAGTGATGACCTATTGTCACCCGTTACCATGCTAATCCAGAGCTGGTGTGAAATTACTTTATAATAAACACTATGGAGTTCTGACTTCCAATTAATTTTTCACATGCTGCGCTAAATCAGATTAACTCTCTCCCGGTACCATCACTTTTGACCACAGACGTAATTCTTTCCTTATAATGAAATAGAGGATTAATTTATATGAAGCATATCTGTACACATTTGCAAATAAATGTAAAGATAGATTTTATGCCATATTTGCATTGTGCACAGTGCTGCAGTAGTGCAGATTCTCTGAGATTACTTTCTTGTGTTCCCTGGGTGGGCAGAGATCTTTCCAGTTGTTGTCGTTCCTCTGTTAAATTCTAACTAAATGCCTCCATGAAGAATAAGCAAAGAAATGCTCACATGTGCCATGGTGCTGAGAGAGTGGTGACTCCTCCCGTAAGTCGTACAATACCGCATTAGGAGTAGCTGAAGGAAAATGTAAACACTCTGAAATGGAAACAATAATCATTAACTACTAAATTGATTGGTGCTCTCCCTGGATGTGCACATTCACATTCATCCTGAGTGGAGGGAGGGTAGCTTTTTAAATGACCATTAAACTGAAGGAATTTGATGACAATTTCAAGCAAATGATAGCTTATGCCTTTTTAAAACTAATATAGCCCCTGCACTAAATTATATTTTTGGCGAAATAATTATTTTCATCTTTGAAACTCATTATTAGAATGGAGTATTGGAAGATGAATGTAGGCGCACACTAAATGAACAAATTTGTGTTAAAAAAATTAATCATACTACCCAGATGCTGGACTGTATTTTTTTTCTTCTGTCAGTCTCCAGTGTATTTCATTCAGCTTCTTCTATTACTACAAAATATTGATAGAAAAATTTCCCCAACACATATTTTCTTTTTGACACCAAATGAGAAAAACTGCCAGAAGAACTAAAGGTATGGCCCATATAAAAGATAAATGTGTGCTTATCAAATCCTCTTAAACCAATCTTTTATTAACAGTAGAGGAAATAAAATCTTGTTTAGTGTTGCAATGATGAAAATACTTACAGCTGAGTTATTTTAAAACAGACCAAGCAAATTATGCTTGGCAAACACTGGAAACGTATTCATTCATTCAACAGGTATTGATTTGATCCCAGCTATGTGATAACCACTACTTGAAGTACAACTGATAAAACAATGAACAAGCCAAATTCCCTGCCTTCATGGAGATCCCCATCTGAGGGTATGCAAACTTGAAATTATAAAAACAGTCAATCATCATCTCGTGATCATTGACTGAGCTCTTACTATATGCTCTCCACTGTGCCAAATGCCTTCCTATTATATATTTCAATTATCATGATTAATACTTTCCTCTAGATTATTATTGAACACATTTTATAGATGAATAACTAAAGCTTAGAAGTAGTTCATCCTAACTTTACAGATATATAGTGGTAAAACTAGAATTCCAAACAAAGGTTTTGAACTAAAATCCCTGTGCTATACTGTTTCTGACATCCATTGTCCCCAAAACATGTATCATTATCTTGTGTTTATTGAAAGTTTATTTTTTGTTCTATGGTGGGTAAAAAAATAGAGGCAATAGGCACAATTCCCCACCTAAGGAGATTTCCAGTCTACTGGGAGAAAATTATACATTCATGAAACAACTATTCTTAACATAGTTAAGTCAAAATTCTTTGAGGTAGGTAAGTTTATAGTCCATATACATGAAGTGTGCATGTCGATGGGGGAAAGGGGCATGATTATTTGCTGACATTTATCTCTATTTGAATAGCATATTCAACTTCTATGATTTTACTCATTGTACAATGCATTATTAATTTAACCAATGATTTTAAAGAAAAAATGAAAACAGTACAACATTAAATGTGGCCATTATATGCTATACAACGTGTCCTCACTTGTTTTTTTAAGGCTAAACCTATTTTATGGGTGACACGCTGGCTAGGCAGGCTTTGGGGCAGAACAAAGAGTTGGACTTAACTCTTCAAGGTACTGAAGGCTTGGGGTCCTGGCTGGTGCCCCAGGCCTCCCACAGTGTCAACTGGGGTCAACTCTACTGGAACCGAGAGGCAACAGGATGATGAGGTAGGAAAGAGGGGTGAGAGGAAAGGCAGGTGGTGGGAAAGGAAGTGGAAGGAAGGGGTGAGGAGAGAGGGAAGGGAAGTAGGGCCGGGCTGGAGCCAAAGCCAAAGTCAGAGGTGGTCAGGTCAGCATCAGGAGACACTCAAAAGGGAGCCTCCTGGGAAGTGCAGGCATCCATGAGGGCCCTTTTGAGCTACTCAGAGGTGACAAACATCCCCTCATTCCAGAAACCCAAACAGAGAAAGGAGGGCATGAACCCTTTGCAGAAGGCACAGGGACCCTACTTATGGAAAGGGCACAGGGGCCAGCACTGCTGTACTGGCCCAGGGCAGAGTTCACATATCTCATCTTGACCACATCGTAGTGCAGAAGCCTGCCCTAAAGATGGAAGTGAATTGGTAGGGGTAGTGGTCTGTCGTGAGGTTGGCCTTCAGGAGGGCGTACTTTTAATTTTTTAAATGCTTTTATTTATTTTTGAGAGACAGAGACAGAGCATGAGGAAGGGAGGGGCAGAGAAAGAGAGAGAGGGAGACACAGAAACCAAAGCAGGCCCAGGATCTAAGCTGTCAGGACAGAGCCCGATGCGAGGCTCAAACCCACAAACCGTGAGATCATGACCTGAGCTGAGTCAGATGCTTAACCAACTGAGTCACCCAGGTGCCCCCTTCAGGAGGGCATCCTTGATGAGATCATAGGTCACCAGCTCAGCACCGTTGACAATGGCATTATGAGCAACATTGTAAAAGGACCCTTTCCACAGTCTCCAGAACCCTTCCTCTCCAGCAGTGGTCTTGTAAGCATCAACAAGCCAGACCAACAAAGATGGTGGCAAGCCCTGTGGTGGGAGAGATCTGGGCAACAGATGCAGCAACAGTAGTGGTTAAACTGAAGCTTGGCCCTAGGGGGTTTGGCGGTGAGCTGCACGGGTGTAGTAAGGGGTGACCCTGAGCTGGGGCTTGGCCTAGCCCGAGGTCCCCTGCTACCTCACCAGAGGACAGGTCCAGCCTGTGTTGTCCACGGTGTCCACATGCCGCAGCCCTCTAACACCACCTGGGCCAGACCTAAGAGCGACATTTTGATGTCCAGAATTGGATCAAAGCTACCATTTTCCCCGTGGGCCAGAAGCAAGAAGAGCAGAAACCAGCCCCTGGGCCAAACCCCATGTTAAGACCTTTGCCTCCCCTGCCAGGTTCCTCTGAGGAAAGGCTCCAGAAACTGGAACTGGGATGGTGACAGATGTCAGGCCCTCGTCCTAGAGGACCCCTTCCAGCAGATTATGGAGTTCTGCTGCCTGACTCACCACCCCTGACTGTGGCTCTGCCTCTCCCTTCCAGAACCAAACTAGGTCATTCCAAGTCTGTGAGCAGTGGGGACTTGCAACCTGTGGAGATTGCCTTGGGAGGGTGCATGGCTGCACTGAGCCACTTGGGGCTCCGACCTGAGCCTCCCACTTTGAGACTTATCTCTCCACCACCTCGAGGGCTTTCCTGGTCCCCCCACCTTACTCAGCATACAGACGGAGACCCTTACTCCCCACGGCTCCTTCCACGTCCTATCTGCCCGGCCCTCTGAGTCTTTCTACTCCAATGACAAAATGGCTTATCACACACTGCTTCTGGGTTCTGGTTATGTGGGCCTCTGAAATCTGGGGGACACGTGCTTCCTGAATGCAGTGCCACCATGTTTGAGCTGTCCTCACTCTTTCAGACTTCTAACTGCTACAGGACTTCCAGCAAGAGGTGCCTGGAGTGGGTGGAGCCCAAGACCTCTCTGAAGCCTTTGCAGATGTGATTGGTGCCCTGTGAAACTCTGATTCCTTGTGAAGCTGTGAATCCTACTACCTTCTGAGCTGTCTTCTACAAATATGTTCCATTCTTCTCTGGACACAGCCAGCAGGATGCCCGAGAGTTCCTGAAGCTCCTTATGGAGCGGCTCTACCTGGAAATCAACCAACGAGGCTGCCGGGCAATCCTGGCCAACAGTCCAGCTCACTCCCAACCCCACTGTGGAGGGGCTCTGCTAGAAGAACCCGAGTTAAATGGTGATGACCAGGCCAACTTAACGTGGAAGTGTTACATAGAGGGAGAGGACAGCAATACTGTGGACCTGATTGTAGGCCAGTTGAAAAGTTGTCTCAAGTGCCAGACCTGTGGGCATCACTTCATGACCTATGAGGATTTTTGTGACCTGTCCTGCCCATGCCAGAAAGGATTTGTGGGTGGCAAGGTGTCTCTGCGGGGATTGTTTCAGGCTTGTCACCAAGGATGAAGAGCTGGAGTCAGAGAATGCTCCAGTGTGTGACAGATGTTGGCAGAAAACACGAAGTACCAAAAAGTTGATGGTACAAAGATGCCTCTGAATCCTCGTGCTGCATCTTAATCGATTTTCTACCTCCCAAGACTCCATCAGGAAAAGTTCAGCAGGTGTAGACTTCCTGCTGCAGCAGGACAAAGCCCGAAGCTCCGTATGCCCTTTGTATCTACTTGGGGCAGTGTCCACTATGAGCACTATGCAGCCCTCTGCTGGTGCCAGCCCGGCTGGCACGTCTACAATGACTCTCATGTCTCCCCTGTCAGTGAAAATCAGGTGGCATCCAGTAAGGGCTATGTGCTGTTCTACCAACTGATGCAGGAGCCACCCTGGTGTCTGTGACACTCCCTGTGAAACCCTTTCAAACACTCTTAAGCCCCAGGCTCTCCATTTACCTCAGAGACATCTATTTTTATGTCTTTATAATTGGGGAGGTATTGGTTGCAGCTTCCATTATCTTTTTGTTTTTTTTAAATATAATTTATTGTCCAATTGGCTTATGTACAACACCCAGTACTCATCCCAACAAGTGTCCTCAATGCCCATCACCCATTTCCCCCTCTCCCACACCCCCCCCCAGCCACCCTTAGTTTGTTCTCTGTATTTTTTTTTTATGTTTTATTTTCGAGAGAGAGTGTGAATAGGGGAGGGCAGAGAGAGAGAAAGACACAGAATCAGAAGCAGGCTCCAGACACCGAGCGTGTCTGCACAGAGCCAGATGTGGGGCTCGAACCCACGAACCGTGAGATCATGACCTGAGCTGAAGTCGGATGCTTAACCAACTGAGCCACCCAGGAGCCCCTGTTCTCTGTATTTAAAAGGCTCTTGTGGTTTGCCTCCCTCCTTCTCTGTTTGTAACTATTTTTCCCCCTTCCCTCCCCATTATCTTTTTGTATTAAAAAGTACCCTTCCTTTGTCTATCAGACAGAGCTCCCTAGGTCCCTGCCAGTGTACAACCCAAAGACCCTCAATTCTTAGAGTGGAGGATATACAGCACCATACGAATAATCTATTCCTTGCCATTTAAAAAACTTTACCAACACCATTTTTCACAGAACTAGAGCAAACAATCCTAAAACTTGTATGGAACCACAAAAGACCTCAAATAGCCAAAGCAATCTTGAAAAAGAAAAGCAAAACTGGAGACATCACAATTCCAGATTTCAAGTTAGATTACAAAGTGGTAGTAATTAAAACAGTAATGTACTGACATAAAAGTAGACACGTGGATTAAAGACCTAAATGTGAGGCCTGAGACCATAAAAATCCTTGAAGAGAGCACAGGCAGTAATGTCTCTAACATTGGCCATAGCAACATTTTTCTAGATATGTCTCCTAAGGCAAGAGAAATAAAAGCAAAAATAAACTACTGGGATTATATCAAAATAAAAAGCTTCTGCACAGCCAAGGAAACAAAACTAAAAGGCAATCTACTGAATGGAAGAAGATATTTATCTGCAAATGACATATCTGATAAAGGGTTAGTATCCAAAACATATGAGAACTGATACAATTCAATACCCAAAAAACAAATAATCCAATTAAAAAATGGGCAGAAGACATGAAGAGTCATGTGCCTCAAAGACATCCAGATGGCCAACAGACACATGAAAAGATGCTCAACATCTCTTATCATCAGGAAAATGCCTATCAAACTACAGTGAGATATCACCTCACATCTGTCAGAATAGCTAAAGTCAAAAACACAAGAAACAAGTGTTAGCAAGGATATGGAGAAAAAGGAATGTTTTTTTTTTTTTTTTTTTTTTTTACTGTTGGTGGGAATGCAAACTGGTGAAGCCACTGTGGAAAACAGTATGGAGGTCCCTTAGTAATAGCACTACTGTGTATTTACCCCCAAAATACAAAACACTAATTCAAAGGGATATATGCACCCCTATGTTTATTGCAACATTATTTATAATACCTAAACTATGGAAGCAGCCCAAGTATCTATCAATAGACAAATGGATAAAGATGAGGTGGAATGAAAAAAAAGAAAATACACACACACACACACACACACACTCATTCCACACAATATTATTCAGCCATAAAAAGAACAAAATCTTGTCATTTGCAACAACATGGATAGAGCTAGACAGTATAATGCTAAACAAAATAAGTCAATCAGAGAAAGACAAATACCATATGATTTCATTCATTTGTGAAATTTAAGAAAAAAATGAGCAAAGGAAAAAAAGAGAGAAAAAACAAGAAATAGACTCTTAGAGAACAAACATGGTTACCAGAGGGGTCATGGGTGGGGGAATGGGGGAAATAGGGGGTGCAGATTAAAGAGTACACTCTTCATGATTAAAAAAAGCAAATAAAAAGAACAAGGGAAAAGAATGTAGAAATACAGAATAGAGAGACAAGGGGAAATGAAATGTGATTTGAAACAGCTCATGTAAGCCAACAACAATATAACTGTTAAAAAAAAAAAAAAACCTTCACTTTGAAACTATATATATGGACTAGCACATTTTAAAAGAAGATCTTCTGGATGACTCATTACCAATACTCATCTCTTTAATGGTATTATTAAACCTTGTTATTTATATTTTCTTAGATATTTCATCCTAGCTTGCAAATATATTACCATAAATAAAATTAAAACATATCTTTATAATTTATTTAATCCTGACATCTACAGTTATTTCTAATTTCTAATGCTTATTTTACTCTTCTATTTTCTTTTTTCATCTGATTGATTTCACTAGTATCTCATCTCTCTTATTCTTTTTTATCTTTTTTACAGTTCTTCAAAGAGCCATTTTATTCAAACGGCCAATTCTTACATTTGCTTTTCATTGCTTGTGTTCTTTATTTATTAATTCATTCATTTCTGCTTTTATGTTCATTAATTATTCTACTTGCTCTAAATAGAGATATTTTTCTTCTTTTTATAATTTCTTGAGTTGAATAGTTATTTGTAATTTTTCTTCTTTAAATACCATGCATTTTCCTCCTTGGTTGTATCTCATAATTATTTTCCTAGATATTCTGTTTTTTAAGCAGTTTGAGTTCCTCCTTTAAGAATTTATGAGGACAATGTTTTCTCATGTTTTTCTGTTTGTTTATACTTCCGGTATTTATTTTCAGTTTTAATAGAATACAGTTCAGAGTGTTGTATAATATTTGGCCAATAAGATACTTGTAATAAAATATACTTGCTGTTTGTATAATGTAAAGTTTGATGAGTATCAATTTAAACAAGTTTGGCTATTATTCAGATTATCTCTAGTTATTTTGTAAGCATTTTATGTGAAAATAACTCAAATATTGTGTAAGATCTTCTAATGCTATCATATTTCTGTGCATTCTTTTTCTTATAATTAAGTAGCTTTTGCTTTTAAATTTCAGTACTATGTTATTTAGAATGTAAATATACAGGGTAGTTGTGTCTTCAGTCATAAAACTGACTCTCTGGCCAAATATCTTGATGTATCTTAAAAAGTTTGTCTCTAATATTTATTTTTTAACAATTGGCTTGAGTTTCACAATTACAAGGAATTGAGTATCACAATTACTACATGGAAGAGTAAGATGAACACTGAATTACTCAGAGGATAAAATACTGTCTTTTTCATCAAAGAATAGTGATAGAACAATGAATTGAATGAATAACCATTAAAACTATCTTAAAGTCTATTACAGTTTCTAGAATATTTCTTTTTGTAATCTATAGGTTTTTTTCAGCTTTCTTTTCAGTTTTACTGAGATAAAATTGTCAAAGTTGTAATATATCAAAAGTGTGTAACATGATGATTTGATGTATATATACATTATGAGAGGATTCCAAAATCGAGTAACACCTAAATCATCACTTATTTACTTTTTTCCCCTTGGTGAGAGCACTTAAGTTCTACTCTGTTAGCAAATTTCAATCATGCAATACAATATTATCAACTGTAGCCACCATGTGATACATTAGATCCTCAGATTTTATTCATCTTATAACTGAAAGTTTATACCCTTTGCCAACCTCTCCCTGCCGACCAGCCCCTAGTGACCACCATTCTACTCTTTGTTTCTATGAATTCAACTCATCATATACATATTATAACTTGTGAGCAAAATACCACTTAACTGAAAACTAATGGATAAGAAATAATAAAAGAAATCACAGACTATCTAAGAGTTAGTACTAGCTATCACATTATGTAACATTAAATATGGCCATTGTCAATAAATACTGACTGAGCTTCTTCTAAAGTTAATGAACTGTATTTCAAAAATATGATATGATCCCTCTCCTTAAAGAAATTAGGAATCAGACATTACTATTGAATAGCCTTTTTAGCATTTTCTATGTGCAAGATGAATGATACACACCCTAACAGGTATAAACGCTAAGAAGAAAGGGCATTTGCTCAGTGTGAGGGAAAGAGAAGGGCTGGGTGCAGAAAAGTGGAATAATATTACACATGTACAGAGATTAGTGTGGGGTATTACAGGCTGAAGGGACAATGTGAACTACAGGCCTCATGTAGGAGAGTGCATGTGTATGTGTGTGTCTGCACATGCTCACGTGTGTGCATGTTATGAAAATGCACACATGATGTGTGCATCCATGCTGCTTAAATGCATACGTGCATGTAAATATATTGATATGTACTCCATTTACATGTTCATTTAATTCACCCATCAGTCCACTGGGCTGAACTCCCTGATACCTGAAACCCCCATACTTGTCAGCAACTGGCCTGATGGCTGGTACACATTGGGTTCTCAATAAATATTTCTTGAATGAAGGAATGATTGAATGAATGAACTCTGTAGAACAGATATGAAAAACCTAAAGCTAAAGGTGTGACATTCCCAAAGAAGGAATTAGTACAATGTATTTATGACAGTGTTTTCTCCTCTATTTCCTTTTTACTCAGTCATGTATGGACCAGCAATAGCAGCAGCACCTAGGAGCTTATTCAAGGTTCACAATCTCAGGCCCCACCCCAGACCTACTGATTCCAAATCTGCACTGTAATCAGATCAGGTGGTTTGTGCACACATTAAATTGGAGAAGCCCAGCACTGTTTTGCACTGTATCCTCTAAGAGTAAGAAGATGAATCAAATAATTCTGGAGGTTCATGAAAGAGAGAAATGAAGAATAAACATAGAAACATGGTGGGAAGCACTTTGAGGAAGACCATACATTCAAAGCTTAGGAATTTATCGTCTAAACCAAGGTTTCCAAAATAGAGTGTCTTGACCTCAAGGGATACACTGAGCAATCAATCCGCTAAGATGCGGGAAGAAAACCCTTAGAACTCATTTATATTTAATTTTTACCTAGAAATAAGAAAGGGATTTGACTAATATTTAACATTCCACTAGACAGCTGCTCTCTCACCTAGTCCACTTGTCAAGTAACAACTCTGATATTTTGCTAAGAAAACCACAATTCAAGTGGCCAAGTTCATACACTGGGTATTGAAATATAGGATGGCTTTACTTAAGAAAACACCTGCATTAATTAGTTACTTTAATTAAAATAATCTTCCCCAAGTGGATGAGTGGTTTTAAGTGATTCCTGAGCAAGAACGTATGCTGGTACACATGAGCACGTACGCATGTACGCGCGCACACACGCACACACGCACACTGGAGAGAAGATTTAAAATGCAGCCCAAGTGAACAAAAAGATGGCAGAGCTAATCCTTCTCTTAACATCTGATAAGAGCTCACAGCCACATTAAAAGGGGGCAAACAATGACAATCTCACCAAATCTGACAAGAAGGCAGCCAACAAATGAAAAATATAGCTGCCTTTCAAAAAAGAGTTATGTTATGAAGTCGGCATGTTGAGAATGGATGTCTGGAAGTATCTCCATAGATGGCGTTTTTGTTGACAATAATAATATAAGTATGTCTTCTCTAAAAACTTGCGTGTCTGCATATTTAAAACTCTTGGGGGGCGACTGGGTGGCGTAGTCGGTTAAGCGTCCGACTTCAGCCAGGTCACGATCTCGCGGTCCGGGAGTTCGAGCCCCGCGTCGGGCTCTGGGCTGATGGCTCAGAGCCTGGAGCCTGTTTCCGATTCTGTGTCTCCCTCTCTCTCTGCCCCTCCCCCGTTCATGCTCTGTCTCTCTGTCCCAAAAATAAATAAACGTTGAAAAAAAAAAATAAACTAGTAAAACTCTTGGAAACAAATTTCTCACACCAAAAACAAAACAAAACACAAAAACGCTTCTAAATAGAATTACATTGAATTTAAAGCAATATAAAAATTCAACATATTTTTTGTGAGGTATCTTTCTTGCATATGACATAAATACCAAGTATTTAAATAAACTGAACTTAAATTTTAAATGATCATAAGTTATAAATCAAAAAATTTTTAAATAATTAAACACAACCATCTTGTTCTCTCCAAATATATTAGGAGTGCTAGGATGTTTATGCCACTAATACTTTTTTTTTTTTTAATTTTTTTTTTCAACGTTTATTTATTTTTGGGACAGAGAGAGTCAGAGCATGAACGGGGGAGGGGCAGAGAGAGAGGGAGACACAGAATCGGAAACAGGCTCCAGGCTCTGAGCCATCAGCCCAGAGCCTGACGCGGGGCTCGAACTCACGGACCGCGAGATCGTGACCTGGCTGAAGTCGGACGCTTAACCGACTGCGCCGCCCAGGCGCCCCTACTTTTTAAGTGAACATAGTTAAATATTTGCTTTCTCTACACCAAAATTTATTTTTACCTTTGTGTCTATTTTTACCTATGTGTCTGTTACAATGTTTGGTATTTTAAGTTACAGCGTGTCACCCTATTTCATCAAATGGAAGTTGTCCTCAATTAAAATAACTTACATAATTATATGTTCCACTAAGAAAGATAAGAACACTATAATTAAAATTGTAAGATGCCATTAATTGTAAGAGGCATCCAAACTTTAGAGATGTCAAAACCTGGGAGGTGGATAGGGGGAGTGCATTCAGAGTAATTATGATTAAGTTTGGTAGTTAACGACAACAAAACAAAAGCCAGTGGTGATCTTAATAAAAAAAAGTCTTCCTTTCATAGAAAAGCTGGAGATACATAGTGCCTGCCCCTTCTTGAATGCACCAATCTCTTTATTGTTTGGGAGGCTCCACCCATGCATCCCTATTCCTTTTGTTCATGGAGCCCTCCTCCTTCTTACTCTGGACTGATTTCTTCTCAGCCATCAGTACAGATATCATTCTTCAATGACACCTGCCCTGCCTCATAATCCAGCAAAGTCTTCTTTCTATTACCTCCTGTGTTCTTCCTTCCTGGCATGCAACACAATTTGTCACTATGATGATGTGTGTGTGTTTGTTTAATGTCTATGCCCCTCACTACCCCTGGAAGGCAAGGATCTTGCATGTGTCACTCTCATATGAGTCCCCATTGTCCTCCATGATGCCTGGCAGGTGCACAATGAACGGTTGTCAAAGAGTCGCCATAGCTCACAGTTACGGAGCCCTTCCTTTGTGCAAGACACTCTTCTAACCTTTACATCCTCATTTAATGCTCCACCTCTACTAGGTAGTTGCTAGTATTAGCCTTACTTTACAGATGAGGAAATAGAGAAAGAGAAGTGAGGTTGCAACCCAAGTTCAGTTCATTCATCAAATAGTCTTTGCACATTTATTGAGCACCTACCGTTTCACGCACTTAGACTGTATCAGTGAACAAAACAGACAAAAATCCCTACCCTCAGGAATCCTACCATTTTGTGGGTAGTAAATGAGGAAGCCGGAACTTGGATGCAGGAGTGACTCCGGGGTCTGAGGGCTTTATCCCTACTCTCCTCTCCTCCCCTCACACCTTCTGAATAAGTGTTGTGGACAGACCACAATGGACATTTCACTTTGAGAACTACACTAACCTAACTTTAGGTTATCCATTCATTCCACTTTCGATCTGTTTATTCTTAAGTTTTTTACTGACTTCCCAAAGAAAAATGAACTATAAAGCCCATTGTAATCTTCCACTGAATCTTATTTCTCTTTATATCCCCACTACATTACATCTGCTAAACACACAGCACCACCAAAATACACATTTATTGAGTAAAATAAATGAATTAGCGAATAAATGGATGAGGAGCAATAAACTGTTTTCTTCCGTGCACATTACCACCCGGGTATTAATGTGAAAAGCTTCTCTTGTTTTTCAGTTTGATTTTTTAGGCAATAGACTCCGTATACAGCTCACTAAAACCATGACTTATCAAATACATGAATATTTAGAGTGATAATCGGTGCAGTTCTCACCCCCGCAGGGAACACAAGAGCATTGTGGAAAGTCTCAGGAGAGGACAGAGGCATTAATCTGCAGCTATATTTGACAACAAGAACCAGACACTGGGGAGTGGGAGGAGGGAAAACCAGAAAGGAGGGGTGAGAAAGGAGGAGCACAGAGAATAAAGGCACCAGTGAGAGTCAATACAGGTAACACTACATCATGATCTTTTTTTACAAGAAAAAAAAAATGGTTACAGAATATATTCCTCATCTCTCTCCTTTCCTTGATTTTTTTTAAGTTTATTTATTTTGAGAGAGAGAGAACAAGTTGGACAGGGGCAGAGAGAGAGGGAGGGAGAGAATCCAAAGCAGGCTCCTCACTATCAGCTCAGAGCCCGACATGGGGCTCAAACCCACAAACCGTGAGATCATGACCTGAGCCAAAATTAAGACTCAGACGCTTAACTGAGCCACCCAGGCACCCGTCCTTATTTTTTTCATTAATAGATGTAATTGCTTACTTTTAATTTCTTGTCAGTTCAATGTTTAATTTTTATGCCTAATGAAGTATTACCACTTGAATAAATATATTTAATATTTATTAATAAGGATTCAAAAAGCATAAACTATTCACTTGCTTGATACAATGTCTATGTTTTCTGTAATATGAAGACGAAAAACTACCTAAATGAAGCTTCACACCTTGACCCTATTCCCATCATACTTAATAAACTGATCATCACTGTATTCTAAAAAATGTCCTGGAAAATTTTTCAGATGGCTTGAAAGGTAGGGGAAGGGGTAGGTGAGGAAAAGTCATCTTGCATCCCCAGAATTCCTTCAAACCACAGCATTTCATCACTCTCTGTCCCAGAATTTGACCTATGTGTATAGAGTTGCAGAACATATAACAAGGTGAAACTGAATCAGCTGTTAAACATTTTCTCATTGGTGTTAACTGTAAAATGGGCTAATCTGCTATCAAATTCTAGAAAAAAATGGACTAACTTAATGCACAGATAAAATGTGATCCTTTTATTATATATTTTAATGCCTAATTTAAAACCCTAATTAATATAGAGCATGCATGTCATAACAATATACGACGTGACTGTTGGTTTAAAAAGCAAGGTTCTGGAATACTGTTTATATTTGCATCATTCCAAGGCAGAGGTTTAGAACACTAGCTCTATTCACTGGTGTAGAATAGCTTCCATCCTTAGTTACATATTCAGTCTTGCGCACTTCTACCCTTAGATACTAAAAAGCATTGTAGCACCAAATTCCAATCTGGACTGTAAACCTTGAAAACAAAAAGGTGAAAGTCACTCTTTCATACTGCACACCATTCCTCACTCTTAGGGGAACAGTGGGAAATCAGGGAGAAAGTTAAAGACAGAAGAATCTTGCACTCTGGCAATATCGATGACTTAGTAGCCATCAGAACCCACAAAGGTCATTCTTCTCCACACCCTTTCTTGAATACGGAAAATTTACCAAACAAAAACAGCCAGGCTAATCCTAGCTTTTCCATGTTCCCGTACTTTCTAGGGTGCCACAGCAGAATGTATGTAGCTTTGATAAAATGGCAAGTCAATGCATGTAATAATCTTCTTTAAAGAGAGGTCAAGTTCTTTTTCCTGAACAAGCAGCCTTCAAATAATAGGAAGAAAACTGTAGTCTTAAATATTTCAGAATAAAGCCTGTAACCTTCACAGAGACTTTTATTCCAGCTGTGTTCACATTCATTATAATGACTCTGGAGAACAGCACTGACTCATTTTAGATGATGACTACATAACTATTCATTTATACTTAATGAGTTTATTCCACCAGGTATATGATGAACTCTAAACAAATAGTGTCATTGAATCACACATGTCAATAAATCTGAGTACGAAACTGATTCCACCTAGCAAAGGTAATGATAAAGGAGGAGGAAAGAGAGCTGTGTCTAATTAATGAAAATGCCCTTTGTATTTTCTAATGGTAGAAACATTAACTTGAAAATGGCTTTCCCTACAATAATTTACAGACAAGCACTCCTTAATGGGAAAACAATTCAAATTTATGTGCAATTGAACTACAATTATTTGATTAACTTTATTAAATTCTTGTTGATTCTACAATCTGGATGAAGTCTATCATTTTTTATAAGTTTCATCTATTGCAGTTTTAGGTTTTCTTAACCTCAGGATTCAATTGATCCTGAAAATGTCATTAGGAACCTGCTCTTGTGGACAGAACTGAGGTGTCTGGGATTCAATTCTCTTGTCTCTTTCCAAAGTGATAATCTTATTTTCATATTCAAGAAGCACTTGAATTAATTTTCCAGCAGAATTCACATGATTCTTTGCTGCTTTTGTGTAATTGAAACTATGGGAAACACTTGACTGAAGGAAACGCCATTCAGATTCAGTGAAATCCATAACTATATGCTTAGGTTTAACTGGGTAGTATTGGCAAGTCAAATATTTTATGCTGTATTTTCATGTAGCGTGAAAGGCTACTATTGAAAAAGAGAGAGGAAGTTCCCAAATCGAAACATAAATTTACACATTACCAAGCGAGAAGAAGAAAAGCAAAGTAAACCCAAAACCAGCAAGAGAAACGAAATAATAAATGTAAGAGAGGGGAGAAAATGCAAACTAAAAACAGGACTATAGAGAAATAAGGGAAACCAAAAATGTAGTCCTTTGGAAAGAGCAATAAAATTTATTAATCTCTGCTTGAAGTGACCAAAAAGAGAGTCAATACAGAAATTACAATATCAAAAATTAAATAAGATATATCTTCACAAATATTATAAAAGGATAATAAAAGAATATTATTAATAACTCTATGCCCATCAGTTCAACAACTTAGATGAAATGAATAAGCCCCTTGAAAGACACAAACTATCAAAACTCAACCAAGAAGAAATAGGTAACTTAAATGGTCCTGAATTGATTAAAGCAATTGGTTTTGCAGCTAAAAGCCTTTCAATAAAAAAAATTCCATGCCCAGATGATTTTACTGGAAGATGTTATTGAATATTTAAAGGAGAATTAATATGAATTGTACACAATTTTTTTCCAGAGAATAGGAGGGAGTAATTACCAACTCATCCTGGGAGGCCAGCATTACCTTGATACCAAAGCCAGACAAAAATATTACAAGAAAATAATACTACTGATCAGTATTACTCATGAAAACAGGCACAGATCTTGAACAAAATGCTATAAAAATTGAATCCACCAATTTGTAAAAAAAGATAATACATTACAACAGAATGGGCTTTATGCTGAGAATGCAAGCTGGTGCAACATTCAAAAATCAATGTAATTCAGGATATTAACAGTTTAAAGAAGAAAAACCATGTGATTATCTAAATATATTCAATAAAAACATTTGATAAAAAAGCAACATTCATTCATGACAAAAGAAAAAAATATTCTCAGGGAATTCAGAATAATAGGAAGCTTCCTTATCCTGATCAAGTGTATCTACATAAATCTACATCTGACATTATATATAATGGTGAAAACTTAAATGCTTTCTCTCTGAGATTGGGACAAGGAAAGATGTCCCAAAGATATCACTTCTATTCAATATGTATTGAAAGTGCTATTTAGTGCAATAAGGCAATAAAAAGAAATAAAAAGCACACATATGAAAAAGAAAAAAATAAAACCATCTCATTTGCAGATGGCATGATTGTCTATGTAGAAAATTCCAAAGAATCTACAAAACCTCCTCTTGAATTAATGAGTATAGCAAGATTACATAATATAAAAAATAAATTGTAGTTCTGTATGCTAATATATAGTATGAATTGGAAATCAAAATTATAAAATGTTGTTCTTTAAAATAGCACCAAAAAGAGGCACCTGGGGCTGGCTCAGTCAATAGAGCATGCAACTCTTGATCTCAAGGCCATGAGTTCAAGCCCCACACTGGGCATGGAGCCTACTTTAAAAAATGAAAAATAAATAAGTAATCAAACCAAACAAAAACTGAAATATATAGATATGAATCTAACAAAATATATTCAGACTCTGTGGGCTAAAAACTGCAAAACGTTGATTAAAAAAATAAAGGGATATATAGGTATATAGATATAGTGTTTATGGACTGAAACACTTAATATTAAGATGTTGATTCTCCAAAAACTATCCAAGGCACTCCCATTCAAACTCCCACCAGAATATTTTATTTTTACAGATCAACTAATCTAAAATTTTTATCAAAATGCAAAGAACCTTAAAATGGGCAGGTCTATTTGGAAAGTTGGAGTGTTTATACCACCTGATATCAAGAATTATTTTAAAGCAACAGTATTCAGGGAAGCATGGTATTGATGAAAGGATACACACCGAGATCAATGGAACAGAATCGAGTCTAGCAATAGATCCATGCAAGTATGGCCAATTGATTTTTGACAAATGTGCAAAGGCAATTAAAGTGGAAAAGAGGATAGTTTCTTAAACAAAGTGATGCCAGAACAATGAGAGTTAACTATTACTCTAAAATCATGACCCATAAAAGAAAAGCACTGATAGACTTGTGGTCACCAGCAAAATTTAAAACTTTGGCTCTGAGAGAGACACTGTTGTGGAAATGAAAAGACAAGCCACACAATGGAAGAAAGCATTTATAATTCACACATCTGACAAAGGGATTATTAGAAGAGTATATAAAGAATTCTCAAAACCCTGCAGTAAGAACACCCCATAAAAAAAAGTGGAAATGATTTGAAGAGACACTTTACCAAAGAAGATATAAGGATGATAATTGAGCACATGAAAGATACTCAATATAATTCATCAGAGAAATACAAATCAAAACCACAATTAAGCAGATACTACTACACATGTATTTGAACGACTAACAGAAACAAAACATACAATTCCAAATGCTGATGAAGATGCACAGCAATTTGGAGCACATCCACATTGCTGGAGGAAATGCAAAATGGCGTAGCCACTTTGCAGTTTGATTTGATGGTTTTGTATAAAGTTAAATATTTACTGTTTGACCCAGAAACTCTGCTTCTAGATATTTACCCAAGAAAAACGAAAACGATGGCCACACAAAAACCTATATGCAGATGTTTATAACAACCTTATTTAGAGTACTTTAAAACTGGAAACCACCTCCAAAACCCTTCAGCAGGTGCATGGATAAACTATTCAGCAACAGTACAGAATGGACTGATGATACAATACGGACAGATCTCACATGCCTCACACGTGATGAAAAAAGACACTCAAAAGGCTACCTTCTGCATGTTTCCATCTTGAAAAGACTCAAATGCATGAAGAGAAAAACAATCAGTTGTTGCCAGAGGTTAGGTTGGGCAGAGGGGATGATTGATAAAAGTCAGGATGAGGGGATTTGGGGAGGTGAGACTGCAGTGGTAGTTAAAGGACTGAATTTTTCAAAAGATATAGAAGTTTAGAGCAGAAAGAATGAACTGTACTGTATACAAATGAAAAATAGACTAAATCCATAGAGACCTAGTTCAAAAGAATTTCACCTTATCTTATATTTCATCTTGTATTTCCATTTACCTTATTTTGCCCCTAAATAAAAACTCGTCTCTAGTTAATCCATCACAATCAGTGGAACCACCTGGCTTCTGATTCTTAATGATCACATCTCTCTACCTGTGACTTATCTTTTTCTTACATTCTCCATCATCACCATCATGTTTGCAATCAGTTACTGAGTCCTGCCAATTTTTCCCGTAATATCTTCAACATTCACTTTTCCTTTCTCATTCCTTTAGCCATGCTTTCTCCTTTTCACCATTCTATCCTACTAGCTAGTTTCCTTTCCTAATGTAAGCCTGTGTCTTTTTGTAATATTATCCTTAAATATTTTCTTTCCTCTGATTAGAAATCTTCAGTGGTTTCTCATTTTCCTATTATATTTGTTCCCAACACCTCAAAATTACTGAGCCTCCTACACACCCTTTTCCATCCTCATGCTTTAAAACTCTCTTTTCATTCCAAACTAATACTAATAAAAACAATACCTGCTGTTTATTATTAGATTTTAGGCACTGTGCTAACTTATCTCTTATTATTTCTACTTAATCATAACAGCAATCCTGTGGCATTGATCTATTCCCACTTTACAAATGAGAAAACTGAGGCCAAAGAAGCAAGTAAGTTTCCTATGATCAGACATCAAGTAAATGGCTAAGATGGAATTCAAACCCAGTCTCCCTGACTCCAGGTTCTGTACTTATAACTTCAAAATTCTTTGAAGTTCTTTAAATTTTACTCCATTTGATCCTCTATCATATATCTCCTCAAATCACTTCTTCTCCTTAAGGATTCTCTTCTTCCCAGCTCACCTTTGCCAAATCCTTCAAGGAGAGTTCCTACTACCCCACATCACCATCTAACTGCCCTCAGTAGATGTTTTAAAGATACATTTTCTTGCCACAATCATACATTATTTCATGATTACTCTCTATTTCACATGTATATGTTTTATTTTCTCCCACCCCACAATCTTATTCATTCATTCACAAGAGAAAACAACACAGATTTAATGAGCATCTATTACATGCCTACCAATTATCAGGATTGGTCACTGCTTCAAGCTCACAGCAGATTCCTTAAAAGGCAGGAATTATGTTTTTCCCTTTAATTGCCCCTTTCCCCAGCCTCCCAAAGAACCTATTGTGCTGCTTTCCATGTGCTTTCAAGATGGATGGGTGAATGCACTGGTTTGCCTTGGTCGCAAATACACAACATCTGAGAGCCAGCAAGGGCTATCACAGCCTTGTGAAATTTTATGTTGAAAAACTGCTAATGATGCCATCAGGCCCAGTGTCCTTCAGGGGAGAAAATGAGCTCTTGAGGCAAATATGTAGAAGCTGCAAACCATTTGTAATCAGAAAGTGAAGTATGCAACAAGGGATGCTTGCCAAGCTCAAGGACTCAGTGGCTTTAATGAAGGGATGGTATTACCAGTGGAAATCAAACTTGCCTACCAGCTGGACTATCTCATCTTCACAATGAGCTTTACTGGCTGATAACCACAGGGTCCTGAGAAATTAAGCAGACCCACAAATTACCTGCATAACATTCTGGCTAGACGTTAGAAAGTTGAATTAATTGCCTGCAAATAAATGAATGGGGTAGGGCCAAGAATTGCCTCATTAGTATTCAGCAACACCGCTGTTTTAGGAAGAAAAGGAGAGCAGGAGGAAGGCGAAACAATGGGAAGTAGGGAGGGGAGGGCAACAGAGAAGAATAATGAGGGAAATCGTTATTTTACAAGTGCATTATGGGCACCGGGTTTTTTCAGATTAGTTACAGAATTTCCTAGCCTAGCCCAGCTCACAATGTGAAGGTAGACTCCACCTGTGATTTCCAATGGAGCAGACACTCTAGAGAGCAAGCAATTAATACATGTGCAAAATACAAATTGATTAAGCACGTGGACACTTTCCCTTCATTTCCCAAATGACAGCAGTATTCAGGTGTTGTTTTTTTGTTTTTTGGGTTTTTTTTTTTTTTTGGTGGGTTTTTTTTTGGCAACAAAGAGGAAAATGGAGAGAAACAGTGCCCAACAGGTGCACCACTCAAACATTTTCATCAATGGCTTTATTCCAGCAAACACTACAGCTAAAGCCTAAATCCTCCAGGCATGATTACACTTTTTCTTAAAGTATCTTTAATACCTTCAGTTAATAATTCTGTTCAGTCTGAAAAACTACAGTTGCAAAGCCATGTCTTATGATGCTCATGTGCATAGACTTACTGTTAATGTATTGTTTAAAGGATGCTGTCCCTCGGCAGCCCCTTGAAAAAAAGCCATGCAAAGATCATGACACGAAGGGGATGTTGAGCCTACCTTGGTGGCCAGACACGAGATTGGCAAGCAGCTCCCTGAAAGAGGAACTTTTGCCAATAACTAATCAACTAGTTCTTCCGGAAAACCAGTGTAAACTTGTTTGAATTACAATCACTTCCTAAAGTCAGGGTTTTTTTTCAGGATCACTGACTTTTCAAAGCCCCTCTGTACTGATTTTATCTAAAGCCTTCAAGATATACCCAGAAACCTGCTTTCTTTTGTTGTCAGGAGTGGTATCTCTTTTTATGATGTGCGTGCCTTGAGTAACTTCCAGCTAAAATGCTTTCTTCATTTTGAGGACTGAGAATATGTTTGTCTGGGAGATTTACATCTACACTTCTCTTTACATTTTAAGGAGATTTATGTAATTCACTGCAGCTTTTAGACCATGCGGCATCTTAAGATTATGATAAAAAAAAAAATCCCAGTATTTTTAAGTTCCCTGTAAGTTCCTTTGTCTTTCAAACATCAAATTGGCTCATATTTTGCTTACACTTTTCTTTTACACTCCTAAAATACAGCAATATGCTGGCAGTGATCTTAAAAGAAAAAATATTCTCTCTGACCAACAATTTATCTTGGGTGAGGATGTCTGCTTTACTTTCTTTGTATCCAGTGACATAAAAGTGAATATCGCTTATCATATGTAGTAAAAATATTTTTAACCTCACTTCGAAAAACAAAGGAGATTTTGAAGCAAGAAATCAATCACTACCAAGTCTACATTGAGAATCTGTTTTGGGCACCGACCTATCCACTCTGGGGTATGTGATTATATGGAAAAGCTGGTACTCAACTTGCGTTATGGATGTTGTCTTCTTTTGTTTATTTCAAAGAAGTTGGACCCAAATGATTAGGCCAGAGACTCACATGTTGTCACATATTTTTTCCCCCAACTAACAACCTCTCTGACTCTGCATATTTCAGTCTGTCTCAGGTTCAACCTGAAAATTCTCATTTTAGGAGGAATATGTCAGCCCCAAGATTCAAGCTTATGCTTTCATGTTTGCCCTTGATTTTTTTGTGTGTTATTTTGGACTTGCTGAATTCCTTTGTTGGTTAGAGTGCTCTGGGTTGCAAATACAAGAAATTCCATTCCAAACCAGCTTAAACAATAAAGAGCATTTATTGACTAAAGTAACTGAAAAACTCCAGAGTTAAGAGTTGTAATCGGGTTTGGTCTGAGTGAGTACAGCTTCTCTGTTTTCTTTAGCCCTGTTTTCCTCTGGATGTCAGTTTCAATGTTGGAATAGAAGAAAGGACATTTTTTCACACTCTAGTTTAGGGGGTGGCAAACTAATCCAACCTGTCGCTGTTTTTATAAAGAAAGCTGTATTGACTCCCACTCTCATTTATTTACATGTTGTCCATGACTACTTTCACACTACAGGAGCAGAGTTGGATAATTATCCATGGTCCACAAAGCCTAAATATTTTCTGTCTGGATGTTTACAGAAAAAGGTTTGCCTTTTAGTTCTTCTTATGGGTCTTTCTTGAGCGCTGGGAAACTTCTCTCCCACAAATGTCAGTAAATCTCTTACCAAGTCATTAGGTGACATGGTCCTAATTAAACCAATCTGTGGCCAAAGTAATGCCAAACTCTGCTTGCCTTAAGAACATGGAATTGCCTATAATCAGATTAATGATCTGTATGGGAGATCCATACACGAAGATAAAGGCAAAGACTGGGGAGATGCTTCTAGGAGCCAAGGAACACCAAAGATTGTCAGCAAACCACCAAAAGCATGGGGAGAGACATGGAACAGATTCAGTCTCCTGGCCCTCAGAAGGAACCACCTCTGCTGATACCTAGATCTCATATTTCTAGCCTATGAGATAATAGACTTGTTTTTTAAGTAATTCAGTTTCTACTACTGTGTTATAATAGCCCTAGTACATGAATACACCTGGGAAGATAATAATGTCCACTACCATGCTATAGACTTCCCCATCTGGAAAGTGATATGAAAAACCACAAAAACAAAAACAAAAACTTGAAATATATGTAAGTGACTCCCATGGTTACCGCAGCCTACTGATACCATGATAGCAAAGAGTACATGTCAGGAGAAAAAGGATGTAGCTTGGGACAGACCAACACATAGACAAAGAACACAACTTCCAGATAAAATTAAATGGTCTGAGAAGACTCTCTGCTCAATAGATTCCCTCCAACTGCTTTCTCCTTAACCTTTGGACATTGTCTGATATTTTTTAACTCTCCTTTATTACACTGTCTTAATCCACCGTTCAAAGACCTGTGTGTATTTCAAAGCATTCTGTTTTTAAAAATAAATATCCCGAAAGGGCTTCTATCCATTACTGTTCATACTGTTGCCACTAAAAAGAGATTTGAGGTTTATGAATGGGAAGTTAAACAGGAGTGAGAAGTTCAACAGGAAAACCAAATATTATTTCTGTATTGCAACCTTGAGTAAGAGGAGTTAAAAACACCAAGCCACTGATGCTATAGTCCTAAGATGTATTTATTCAATCGCTCAGTCAACAAGTATTTATGGTATTCCTGTATCCTTATTAAATGTTATACATACAAGAACAAAATAAACCTGGTGTCTGTCCTGACAGAGTTTAGGGTATAATTCGGGAACGAGATACAGTAAATAAACAGAGTACTATAGCATAGTGTGGTAAGTGCTAGTATAGGGAAGTTTAGGATTCTATGGATACATATGAGAGACACCTAATGTGATTGAGAATCAGGGGAGGTTTCCTAGAATAAGCACCGTATAGGCTAAGACTTGACAAGTAGTTCGGAAATATTCAAGCCAAAAAGAAGGATATGGGGGAGGATAGGGGAGGTCATGGGTAGTGGCAAAGACCATCTTAAAAGTTATGGCTTTATCCAGAAGAAATGAGGAGCCAGAAGAATCAATATAATCAGATATACAACTTAGAAAGATGATTAGCTGGGGAGGAGCCAAGATGGCAGAACAGCATGGAAGTTTTTTTGTGTGTCTCGCACCCATGAAATACAGCCAGACCAACACTAAACCATCCTACACACCTAGAAAACTGAAATCTGCCTACCTGAACCACAGAATTCAGCAGGTACACAGCGCGGAGAGGTGAACGTGGGGAGACAGAAGCCAGCGGTGGGCAGGGAGCAGCCTTTGCAAACAGAGACTAGGGCAGGGGAGAATACGGGAAAAGCACCCCTCCCCAAAAGCACCTGGAGAGAAATGGAAAATTTGAAACAGCCGCAGGGTCTAAACTAAAAAGAGAGAAAGAGGAGAGAGTTTAAATTCCATTAAGACAGTAAACAAGGGGAGTGCAAAGGCTGCAACTCCGCAGCTCTATACCTGGCAGTGCTCTGGTGAGAAGGGCGAATCCTCAGGAGCAAAGCGGCATCCGGGACCTTCTCAGGCCACACGGGGAAAAGCGGTTCCACTGCTGGAAGGACATTTGGTAGCGACTGTTGAAGCCGCCTGGTCCCAACACACCCCAGAAAACGTCCACATTCGCTGGTGCTGGAACAAGGTTGTTAAGGGTGAAGCCTGGTGCCAGACGTGTGTTGTGATTTTCCGTAATCCCTGAAACGCTGCTGCTACACTGTCTCTCAAACTTTTTCTGGGGCGGGCTGGCACCTGGCTGCAGTCTCGGGGCACCAGCAGCAGGGGCCAGCAAGCGTTCCTGAGTGCAGCCAGCATTCAGCCATTGCTCGGTGAGACCCTCCCACAGAGGGGCGGAGCGGGACAAAGCCTCAGTCCTTCAGAAGTAAGGGGCGGGGAAAACAGCCACATCTCACACAAAACTCGGGAAAGAGGTACTGCCTAGGGCTTGGTCACAGACAGTGAAGAAGTGGGGAGTGGATGAAAGCTGAAGACAGAGGACAGGTATGCGATTGCTGATCAGAGAGAACACAGTTCTCATACTACAGACTGAGCACCTGGGTGACGCTATTTTCACTGGCCCCACACATGCGCATACGTGCCTGGGAGCAGCGCAACAATCCACCCCAGTAGGCTAGTACGCCATCTAGTGGAGACCGGAGCTGTTACACTGAACCCTGCCCAACTGGGCCAACCTCCCTTTTCAAGAACACAAGTCTCACCACCTACTTAGTTTATGGACTATAAAGCGCTTCATACTCTGACTTCTAGGAGAAAATGAAGTAATTTCAGTCCTATTTCAATCTGTTAGCAGGTCCATCTATTCAATTTTCTTTCTTTTTTTTTCTCTTTTACACTTCTTTTTCTTGAATACAAAAAGAATAAAAATTCATTTTATTTTCAATTTTTATTAAAAATGGTTTTAATTTTTTTTACTATATTTTTTACTTTTGTGTAATTTTTTTTCAAATTCTACCTTACTTCCATCATTTTATTTTAGTCTACTTCAGTGTATTCACCTATTCAAATTTTCAAACGATTTCCTTTTTTTCTATTTTCTTTCTTTTTTCTCTCTTTCATTTCTTTTATTTTTCTTGAATGCAGAAAGAGAAAAACCTCATTTTTACTTTCAATTTCTATTAAAAGTATTTTCCTTAATTTTTTACTATATTTTTGCTTTAATGTAAATTTTTTCAAATTCCATTTACTTCCATCATTTTATTTTAGTCTACTATAGTGTATTCTCTTTTTGAAATTTTCAAACAATTTCTCTTTTTCTCTTTTTTTCCTCTATTTCGTTTCTTTTCTTTTTCTTGAACACAGAAAGAGAAAAAATTCATTTTTATTTTTAATTTTTATTAAACATATTTTTCGTTAATTTTTTCTACTATATTCTTTACTTTTGTGTAAATTTTTTCAAATTCTATTTTACTCCCATCATCTCATTTTAGTCTACTTCAGTGTATTCATTTTTTCAAATTTTCAAACAATTTCCTTTTTTTCTGTTCCCCTTTTTTCCTCTAATCTGTCAAACCACTTTCAACACTCGACCAAAATACACCTAGGACCTAGCATCATAATTAGATTTTTCGTGTGTGTATGTGTGTTTTTAATTTTTTAATTTTAATATTTTTTAAATTTTAATATTTTTTAAATTTTAATTTTTCTACCTCATTAATTCCTTTTCTCCCTGCAAATTGACGAAACGAAGGAATTCACCCCAAAAAGAGCATGAAGAAATGACAGCTAGGGACTTAACCAACACAATACAAGCAAGATGTCTGAACCAGAATTTAGAATCATGATACCAAGAATACTAGCTGGAGTCGAAAATAGGTTAGAATCCCTTTCTGTAGAGATAAAGAAGTAAAAAATAGAATGAAATTAAAAATGCTATAACTGAGCTGCAATCACGGGTGGATGCAGCAGCAGCAAGGATGGATGAGGCAGAACAATCAGAGATATAGAGGACAAACTTATAGAGAATAATGAAGCAGAAAAAAAGACGGAGATTAAGGCAAAAGAGCATGATTTAAGAATGAGACAAATCAGTGACTCATTAAAAAGGGACAACATCAGAATCATAGGGGTCCCAGAAGAGGAAGAGAGAGAAATAGGGGTAGAAGGGTTATGTGAGCAAATCATAGAGGAAAACTTTCCTAACCAGGGGAAAGACACAGACATCAAAATCCAGGAAGCACAGAACTCCCATAAGATTCGACAAAAACCAACCAGCAACAAGGCATATCATAGTCAAATTCACCAAATACTCAGGCAAGGAGAGAATCATGAAAGCAGCAAGTCCCTATCCTACAAGGGAAGATGGATCAGGTTTGCAGCAGACGTATCCACAGAAACTTGGCAGGCCAAAAGGAGTGGCAGGATATATTCAATGTGCTGAATCAGAAAAATAAGCAGCCAAGAATTCTTTACCCAGCAAGGCTGGCATTCAAAATAGAAGGAGAGAGAAAAAGTTTCCCAGACAAACAAAAATTAAAGGAGTTTGTGACCACTGGACCAGCCCTGCAAGAAATTTCAAGGGGGACTGAGGTGAGAAAAGATGAATATATATATCTCAAAAGCAACAAAGGTTAGAAAGGACCAGAGAACACCACCAGAAACTCCAACTCTACAAGCATCATAATGGCAATAAATTCATGTCTTTCAGTACTCACTCTAAACGTCAGTGGACTCAATGTTCCAATCAAAAGACATAGGGTAACAGAATGGATAAGAAAACAAGATCCATCTATATGCTGTTTACAAGAGACCCACTTTAGACCTAATGACACCTTCAGATAGAAAGTAAGGGGATGGAGAACCATCTATCATGCTAATGGTCAACAATAGAAAGCTGGAGTAGCCATACTTATATCAGACAATCTAGACTTTAAAATAGAGATGGTATCAAGACATGCAGAAGGGCATTATATCATAATCAAGGGGTCTAGCCACCAAGAAGACCTAACAACTGTAAACACTTATGCGTCAAATGTGGGACAGCGAAATATATAAATCAATTAACCACAAACATAAAGAAACTCATCGATAGTAATGCATAATAGTAGAAGACTTCAATACCCCACTCACAGCAATGGAAAGATCATCTAATCAAAAAATCAACAAGGAAACCATGACTTTGAATGACACACTGGACCAGATGGACTTAACAGATATATTCAGAACATTTCATCCTAAAACAGTGGAACATACATTCTTCTCCAGTGCATATGGAATGTTCTCCAGAATAGACCATACACTGGAACGCAAATCAGCCCTAAGTAAGTACAAAGAGATCGAGATCATACCGTGTATATTTTGAGACCACAATGCTATGAAACTCGAAATCGACCGCAAGAAAAAATTTGGAAAGGTAACAAATACTTGGAGACTGAAGAAAATCCTACTAAAGAACGAATGGGCTAACCAAGAAGTTAAAGAGGAAATTAAAAAGTATATAGAAGTCAATGAAAATGATAACACCACAACCCAAAACCTTTGGGATGCAGCAAAGGCAGTCATAAGAGGAAAGTATATAGCAATCCAGGCCTTCCTAAAGAAGGAAGAAAGATCTCAGATATACAACCTAACCGTACACCTTAAGGAGCTGGAAAAAGAACAGCAAATAAAACCCAAAACCAGCAGAAGACAGGAGATAATAAAGATTAGAGCAGAAATTAATGCTATTGAAACCAAAAAAACCCCAGTAGAACAGATTCATGAAACCAGAAGCTGGTTCTTTGAAAGAATTAACAAAATTGATAAACCACTAGCCAGTCTGATCAAAAAGAAAAAAGGAAGGGACCCAAATAAATAAAATCCAGAATGAGAGAGGAGAGATCACAACCAAAACAGCATAAATAAAAACAATAATAAGAGAATATTATGAGCAATTATAAACCAATAAAATGGGCAATCTGGAAGAAATGGACAAATTCCTTGAAACATATACACTACCAAAACTGAAACAGGAGGAAATAGAAAATTTGAACAGACCCATAACCAGGAAGGAAATCAAATTAGTAATCAAAACTCTCCCAATAAATGAGAGTCCAGGGCTAGATGGCTTTCCAGGGGAATTCTACCAAACATTTAAGGACGAATTAACACCTATTCTCTTGAAGCTGTCCCAAAAAATACAAACGGAAGGAAAAGTTCCAAACTCTTTCTATGAAGCCAGCATTACCTTCATTCCAAAACCAGAGACCCCACTAAAAAGGAAAACTATACACCAATTTCTCTGATGAACATAGATGCAAAAATACTCAAAGAGATATTACCCAACCAGATCCAATAATACATTTAAAAAATTATTCACCATCACCCAGTGGGATTTATACCTGAGATGCAGGGCTGGTTTAATATCCATGAAACAATTAATGTGATTCATCACATCAATAAAAGAAAGGACAAGAACCATATCATCCTCTCAATAGATACAGAAAAAACATTTGACAAAATACAGCATCCTTTCTTTATAAAAATCCACAAGAAAGTAGGGATAGAAGGAGCACAGCTCGAGATATAAAAGCCATATGTGAATGACCCAGCACTAATATCATCCTCAATGGGGAAAAACTGAGAGCTCTCCCCCTAAAGTCAGGAACAAGACAAGGATGTCCACTCTCACCACTGTTATTCAACATAGTATTGGAAGTCTTAGCCTCTGCAATCAGACAACACAAAGAAATAAAAGGTATCCAAATTGGCCAGGAGGAGGTCAAATGTTCACTCTTCACAGATGCCATGATACTCTATATGGAAAACCCAAAAGATTCCACCAAAAACTGCTAGAATTGATTCATGAATTCAGCAAAGTTGCAGGATATAAAATCAACACACAGAAATTGGTTGCATTCCTATACACCAAAAATGAAGCAACAGAAAGAGAAATCAAGGAATTGATCCCATTTACAGTTGCACAAAAAAAAACACAAAATACCTAGAGGTGAAAAATCTATACACAGAAAACTATATAAAGCTTAGGAAATAAAAGGAAGAAGACACAAAAAAATGGAAAAAGATTCCATGCTCTTGGATAGGAAGAACAAATATTGTTAAAATGTTGATACTACCCAAAGCAATCTACATATTCAATGCAATCCCTATCAAAATAACACCAGCATTCTTCACAGAGCTAGTACGAATCATCTTAAAATTTGTATGGAACCAGAAAAGACCCCGAATAGCCACAGCGATCTTGAAAAAGAAAACCAAATCAGGAGGCATCATAATCCCAGACTTCAAGCTATACTACAAAGCTGTAATCATCAAGACACTACGGTACTGGCGCAAGAACAGACACTCAGATCGACGGAACAGAAGAGAGAACCCAGAAATGGACCCACAAACATATGGCCAACTAATCTTTGACAAAGCAGGAAAGAACATCCAATGGAATAAACACAGTCTCTTCAGCAAGTCGTGCTGGGAAAACTGGACAGCAACATGCAGAAGAATGAACCTGGACCACTTTCTTACACCATACACAAAACTAAACTCAAAATGGATGGAAGACCTAAATGTAAGACAGGAAGCCATCAAAATCCTAGAGGAGAAAGCGGCAAAACCTCTTTGATCTTGGCTGCAGCAACTTCTTACTGAACACGTCTCCGGAGGCAAGGGAAACAAAAGCAAAAATGAACTACTGGGACCTCATCAAAATAAAAAGCTTCAGCACAGCAAAAGAAACAATCAGCAAAACTCAAAGGCAACCGACAGAATGGGAGAAGATATTTGCAAATGACATAGCAGATAAAGGGTTAGTATCCAAAATCTATAAAGAAATTATCAAATTCAACACCCAAAAAACAAAGAATCCAGTGAATAAATGGGCAAAAGACATGAATAGACACTTCTGCAAAGAAGACATCCAGAGGGCCAACTCACAAATGAAAAAATGTTGAACTTCACTCATCATCAGGGAAATACAAATCAAAACCACAATGAGATGCCACCTTACACCTCTCCAAATGGCTAACATGAACAACTCCGGTAACAACAGAGGTTGGCGAGGATGCAGAGAAAGAGGATCTCTTTTGCATTGTTGGTGGCAATGCAAGCTGTGCAGCCACTCTGGAAAACAGTATGGAGGTTCCTCAAAAAACTAAAAATAGAACTACCCTAGGACCCAGTGTAAGCATTAAATTGTAGTGTAGGGCTAACCTATAGCCTTCAGAAATAACAGCTTTGTTTTAACACTATAGGTTAAAAGATAACAGCCTTATCCTATCAATCAAGGGATGGATTAGTGTTTGATTGGATTGGGGCAAGGGCCTATTTGAACTGTTTCCACCTGGGAACTATTCCTTTGTTCTGTTCCTAGGTGATAATAAGATGATGTGGTTGGCTATAAAAACCCTGTACCCTTGCTGTTCAAGACCGCACTCTGGTTAAGAGTGTTGTCCCAATCGATTGGTTTGCCTTGCCTCTCATTGCAATAAACTTTGTTGTGACTGTCACTGGTGCCCATAGCATTCTGTTTCAGGAGTCGTGTGGATGCAACACCAGTAATTGCACTACTAGGCATTTATCCGCGGGATACAGGTGTGCTGTTTCCAAGGGACACATGCACCCCCATGTTTATAGCAGCACTATCGACAATAGCCAAAGTATGGAAAGAGCCCAAATGTCCATCGATGGAGGAATGAATAAAGAAGATGTGGTATATATATATATATATATATATATATATATATACACACACACACAATGGAGTATTACTTGGCAATCAAAAAGAATGAAATCTTGCCATTTGCAACTACATGAATGGAACCGGAGGGTATTTTGCTAAGTGAAATTAGAGAAAGACAAAAATCATATGACTTCACTCACATGAGGACTTCAAGAGACAAAACAGATGAACATAAGGGAAAGGAAAAAAGATAATATAAAAACAGGGAGGGGGACAAAACAGAAGAGACTCATAAATACGGAGAACAAACTGAGGGTTACAGGAGGGGTTGTGGGAAGGGGGATGGGCTAAATGGGTAAGGGGCACTAAGGAATCTACTCCTGAAATCATTGTTGCACTATATGCTAATTTGGATGTAAATTTTAAAAAAATAAAATAATTTAAAATTTTTAAAAAATTTTAAAAATAAAGAGCTGTAATAAAAACAAAGAAAGAAAGGAAGGAAGGAATAAAGAAAGAAAGGAAGATGGTTAGCTACTCAAAGAAGTCAAGAAGTCATGTTAGGTTTGGCTATGCTCTAACAAGGAGTTATTTCTGAGTGAAGTAAAAGATACATGTTCCTATGCATAGAGGTTTGTCCTTCAGTTAAATCAAGTTATGACTGTCAGTTAAAACTTATCCAAAGTTTTATCCATCCAAAATAGTCAAGGTACCAGCCATTTTAAGCAGGCAAAAGCAATCATACTAATGTGGGAAAGTATTGAAAAGGAGTTCTCTTCATGAATGAAAGCACCATGACACAACCTCTAGGCACAATAATTTAACTTTGTCACTGTTGATCATTTTTTTAAAAAAAATACAGCTTTTCAAACCATGATTTTAGAAATAGCACTACATGTAGAAGGTGTAGGTATTAAACAAGCATAATCTGTTCTAAATTTACTGAGGCAATCCATTATATTGTCCCTCCCCACCCCCAGTGAACCACATCCTCCATGTCCACACCCTTGTATAGTCTCCTCCCCTCCAATTTGAGAGGAAACTGTGGTTTGCTTTTAGCCAAGAGAATTTAGCAAATAGTTTGCTGTGCAAGTTCTGGTCCTGACAGCCTCTGTATCTGCAGCTCTGAAAGCCTTGAGTCACCTCACAAGATGTCCAACTACTCTACTAAAAGACAGTGATGGATAGACCATGTGGAGAGGCCGCCTGGAGAGGACATCCTGAGATGACAAGAAGAGAGAGTCCCAGCCATTCCACCATCCTCGCTAAGCCTAACCCCAGAGGTCTGACAACTGAATGCAGCCACATGAGTGACCATTGGGAGAACCACCTGATGAACCATCCAGCTGAGCCCAGGATAGGTTGCAGAATGGTCGCAAATAAAATGGCTGTTGTTTGAGGCCACAAGGTTTTGTTGTACAACAATATATAACTGAAGCACTTACCATCATCCTTTTAGAAGCAGAAATAATAATTGTAATTACTATGTAGCCCAAAAATAATTATTACTTTTATTATTATTTTGTCTAGTTATTTTTGTTTCAGGGCAGAAAGCTGAGAAACAGAATAAGTGACTTGTTCTGGGTTCTCACCATCTTCCTCTTCAACGTGGAGCTTCTCACAAAGCCCTCCTCTCAATTTTGTAATATAAAAGGGGATAAGAGGAAAGGAATAGAAGAGGAAAACGGAAAAGATCTGGAAGAAGAGAGAAATCATAAATCTAAAAACTGACAACACTGGACATATAGTCTATCACCTGGCCTTGGGGTGAATAATCTCTGCTCTTATTATGTTACCTTGTATATTGTGTGTGTGTGTGTGTACTCATAGGACCAAGAAATATGGGAAATCTATAGTACAGTAGATGACTATTAATGACTGAAAGCCATTTCTACTAACTGCACGTTACTATCATTACCTTATTTCACACTGTGTGTTTCTGAGAAAATATTTCTCAAGTCATATAGGAGTGGATTAGCTTACAGAATCAATTGACATCAACAGGCAGCCAGTTGACTCTGAACCCAGCTACACAAAATGATAGTACTTCAAAGATTCTCAAGTGGATTAGTCTTCCCAGGTGAGGCTTTACTAGAGGCACCTAACACTAAGGCCTGTCAGGTTCTTTCACACTGGCCCAGGGCTCATGCCTTCCGAGGCATTTTATAAATAAGTAAGTTACCCTATTCTCAAAAGACTCTATATGGAAACACTTTAATAAAGCAGACCTAATTTTTCAATCTCACCTTTTGTAACTGGGTAAGAAAGAGCTATTCTTCATGTTCTTGTAGCTTGACAGGAACAAGAAAGTGTACCAAATCATTAATTCTCTAATTTGCCCACATAACATAAAACCAGCTGGCTTTTAATATTTAATTAAATTAGTGTGCTCCCCAACTGAGTTCTAATATTCCAATTTCAATTTTCAGCACAAAGCTAATATAAAGCCAAAAAAGCACTGAGTGATGTGGAAAGGAAAAATGTGACCTTGATAGGATAATGTGAAGGCATCTACAGATGAAAAGAAGCCTTTTATTTTTCCTTAAGCAATATAAAATGTCCAAAGTTAGCATCCTGACTAAAAGTATCTCATTCTCTTTTAAGAAGTAGCATCATGTGGTAGAAATGTGTGCACGTTTGGGGCAGTTTCTTTTTTCCTTAACTAATTCCTTTGTCCACTTAGTCTTTTCTCAAAAACGAGTCCCAGGTATTTTACTGGGAATCCAAGTGTGAGGATGAAATGCATTGTCTCTACCCCTGGAGGAGCTCACAGTCTCTACTTCTTGCTAGGGACCTTGTAGCTAGGTGTGTGTGAGGTCTTGGACAAGCTTAACCTTTGAGCTTCAGGCTGGTGTCTCTAGAATGACTCCATCAACAACACTTAGTTGATGCAGTCCCTATGAGGATTACATGAGATCATGTCTTGTGAAAAAGCTTAGTATGTTGTAGAGTGGCAACAGCATGATGAGCTGAGGTCATGAGGTATTTTGTGTACGTTTTTTGTTGCTGTTTGTGTGCAGTTGTATTTGTGGAAGGCTAGACAGGATCCTGCTATGCCTATTTTCTAATGAGTCACTTCTCACTCACATGCAGTAAAATATGCTTACATCTGGCCTCAAGAAATTCAATTTGGGGTGGGGCACCTGGGTGGCTCAGTCGGTTAAGCGTCCCATTCTTGGTTGAGACTCAGGTCATGATCTTACAGCTTCGTGAGTTCAAGCCCCACATCGGGCTCTGTGCTGGCAGTGCTGAGCCTGCTTGAGATTCTCTCTCTCACTTTCTCTCTCTCCTCTTCCCCACTTGTGCTGTCTCTGTCTCTCTCAAAATAAATAAATAAACTTAATTTCTGCTTCTTCCCTACCTTTTCTCTTTGGCTTATGATATGGCTATTCACACAATTGTCCAGATGAGATTTCAGAAGCATCCTTGATTCCTCCATTTTGTCACGTGTTTCACTCCATGGATAAACTCCTAGTGTTGCATTGGAAACACCTTGGCTTTGGTTCCCTCCTTTTCCTTCCACCTTCAGTAACTCAGGGCTGGCCTTACATCACAAGTGCAGTATTTCAACACTATTCTACACACCTGCCTACCTGCAGTATAATGTCTATTGGATAACATACAGCCCCTTAGAATGAGATTCATCTCTTCTTATTGAATCTCCAGGCTCTCTGCCTCTTTTGCGAACCACAACCTCCCACCCCCTAGGTACTAAATTGTATAGCTGAACCAGGTACCTTCCTATTGAACAAACACACCTTGGTGCCTTTGCTCGTGTGGTGGTCTCTGCCTGGAATGTCAGTGTCACTCCCATTCCCTAGAATCTCATTTATTCCACCACGCAAACCTCCACTTATTCTTGGAGGATAATTCAAATGCTGCCACTTATCTATAGAGTTCCATGACCTTCCAAGACAGAATCCATTGTTCCTGACTCTGCCTCTGTGCCCACATACACGTATTTTTTTATTCATTTAGGGATCAGTTTCTTTTCAACTAAATAATGAGGTGCCACAGAATGAGAATATTCTCCTGAAAATCTCTCTATCCCCCAATTCTAGAAAAGTGGCTGATAGCCTAACACTTGTACATGTTGAACTTAAATTGAATTGTTGAATTATCTATTTTGAAATTGCAAGTAGCCACAATCATGACTTGAATCTGCCTTTCCTGAACTATAGTATATTATGATTCATTTTTTTAAAAAGACACTTGTTCTTTTTCTGATTATAAAGGTATATGGAATCACTGTAAATATTTAGAAAATACAGAAAGAGCATAAGAAAGAAAATAAAAATCACATAATAAACCCCCATCAAAGATAGTTAACATTAATAAGTTGATTCATTCCCTTTCAGTATGCCTATGATACATAGCAATGTTATGCTAATTTTGTAACACCTTTATCATCATTTAGGATAGCAAATTTACTCTCTTTGAAATGACAATGTATGTGTCACTGTCAACTGTCGATTTATTTCTGCTCCACAGGTCTTAGAATTTTTGTGAATCCTTAGTTTCTGTATATTGAGATAGAATCACAGATGCTAACTGAAGGTAAGCTTGTTTCCACATACCTTTTATATATTTGAAGTTGTACTGTATAAATGAGTTTTCACTTTTTTTTTTCACTTCATGTTATACCATCAACCTTTCCTCTCTGCTATTAAGTATTCTTCCCAACATGACCCTTAATGTTGTGTGTCATGGGCTAAATTGTGTGTTCTTCTCCCCCTCAAAATCATATGTGAAGCTCCTAACCCCCAGCACCTCAAAATGTCACTGTGTTTGAAGATAAGGCCTTTAAAGGAATAATTTAGTTAAAATGAGACAAATCAAGTGGATTCTAACCCTTTCTGATTGGTGTCTTTAGAAGAAGTAGATTTTGAACACACAAAGAGACACAGGGGAGCACATGCACAGAAAGACGACCATGTAAAGAGCCAGCAAGAGGGTGACCATCGACAAGTCAAGGAGAGAGGCCTCAAAAGAAACCAAACTTTCTGACACCTTGATCTTAGACTTCCAGCCTCCAAAAGTTAAGCCAACCAGTTAGTGGTATTTAGTTATGGTAGCTCTACCAAACTAATAAACTGTACATTGTAAAATTTCATTATGTTGCTTCATATAATGTATTTAACTCACCTACTATCAGATGCCAATTTCTCTTCAATAGAAAGTGTTGTTGTGATGTACATCTTCATAAAGAAGTCCTTATCAGATTGACTATTTCCTTAGAAATGCTTTAAAAACAATGTTTTGTTTTAACAAAAACAACATAAATTTATTTAGAAAAATTTAGAAAGTACAGCAAAAGAGAAAAGTAACATAATGCCATTATTCAAATGTAAATATGGTTATATGCACTGTATTTCCTTCCAGTTCTTTCCGTCCCCCCTCATTTGGGTGGTTCAAAATATGATTATAATATTTATCATTTAGGGTTTTTTTTAATTTAACATAAGCATTATTGTATAATGTTTCATACTCTTGGTAAGTATTTTAATGGCTCCAAAATAGGTGAGCTCATTAAGAAAAGAAAAACTGAGCCTTCCCTGATGACTCTTTTCCTTGTACCTGGTATTTGGACTTAGTAATAGTTACAGTACAGCCTAAGTGGAAAGAATGAAAGAACAAAAGAAGGAAGGAAGGAAGGAAGGAAGGAAGGAAGGAAGGAAGGAGAGAAAGAAAGAAAGAAAGAAAGAAAGAAAGAAAGAAAGAATAAAGAAAGGAAGTGAGAGAAGGAGGGAGGAAGGGAGAGAAGGAGGGAGAGAGGGAGGGGGAGAGGGAGTAGGTGAGGGAGGGAGAAAAAATAAAAAGAAAGACAAGACAAGACAATTTAGTGGCTCTATCACACAACAGTCCATAAGCTGACAGGGATCCAAGACTGCTCGTATGGCTCTGTCTTCTTCAGCTTCTGTTTGTATGCCCCAAGTTGTTAGTTTAGCCCTCATTATCTCCTAGCCAGCAAGAAGTGGGGAAAGGAATCAGGGGGATGCCCTCACACCCTTTTAATGCCAGGACCCAAGAGTGGCACACTTATCTTCTACCATGTACTATTGGCCTAAACTTAGCCTCGAGGCCACATGAACAATACAGGCTGTACGCTATATTATTTTAAATATAAACATATATATTGAATCAAATGACAGGTATGCAATGCATGTTGTGTGCTCAGGACTTTCAGCAGTTACTTCATTTAATATTCTTTTACTAGATATTATCATCAGCATGGTAGCTGGGGGTCACTGAGACTCCAGATCGATTAAACAACCTAAGGTCACAGCCCCTTTGTCATCCAGCAGAATCTAAATCCAAGTCTGTGTGATTCCAGAACTACTGCTCTTCTGGCTGCGTTATTATTACACTTGTTTATTGACCTGAAAATTACAATTTAAAAACAGGCACAGAGTTTCCTTCTAAGGCTTCTGATTGTTTTTTTAAATAATTCTTGTTGGAATTCATAGTCTGTACTATGCCTCCAAATCCAGATGTAGTAGAAAATATTGTTAGGTGGTTTTAGAATAAGTTCAGCCTCTGGATTTCTGAGGCTAATTAAAGTAAATAACTGCCATTTATAATCCTTCAATTTGTTCCCATGTAAATCATGACAGTGACAGTTATTGTTTTTCAAATGTTTCCAGATCTCAGAAAATAGACCTTCTTATAGTAAAAATAGACTGGAAAAAAAAAAAAACTCCAATATACTATTAGTACAATAATGGTGATATTATTGTTTTGCTAGGGGCAAGGTCAAAGTCATAATCACAGGAATTCTACCCTTTCTTCATATAATGAGAAAATCAATAGAAACATGGCAAAATGCACTTGCTTTTTAGTAAAACTAAAGAAGCAATCAGCGGCACTGCTTTCCGGTGGGGAGACTGCACTGGAATAGGAGCACCTACTCTTAGGGAATTGATGCCTTCACATCTGAAAGTCAGTTTTGCAAGACACAAGATGGGGCCAAGAGGGAGATCTTGCTGCCTGCCACCGAAAGAGGTGGGGTGTCCCAACTAGGAGACACGAAAGAGGCCACATAAGAGGGCATATGAATATTCTCTTTGTAGAAGACCTAAGCCACACACAAACACAAGTATGACTAAATTGGATTAGTTTATAACCTCTGCCCTCCCCACACACTGTTGCTTTTTTGAGAGCCGCAACCCCTTAAGAAAACAGCTTTGTGTGCCTCATTACAGGAAGTTTGGTCTGGGCAAGGTGGTCAGAGAGCAAGTACTCAAGAAAGGCAGCTGTTTTCCAACCATCTCTCCAGGACCACAGTAGATGAGGAGACAGGGGATCAGTTCTCTGGTTGCAACCCCACCAGACTCCCCTCTCTCCAACCTCTCTGGCACCACCAGATCTGGGAAGCTGGGAACTTCTGTCAGGCTGGGAAAGAAGGAACCTTTTCACACCAGACTGCATATGTGTGTGGTAAACTCAACTAAAAGCAACGGACACGTGAGCAAAATGTTGAGGGCTTATAATTCCTGTTGCCTCTCTCACTAAGAGTGGCAACAGTTAATTAAATAGAATACACAATCATTAAATAATATGAGTCATTTTTTTTGTAATATTCAACATTAGCTTCTAAAAGGCTTCTACTGCTTATGTTTTATTACCTGGTTTGTTAAGCATCTATTGTAAAGTGCTGTTGAATTATCATGAATTAGCTTTCGTTCCACAAAAGTGTCACCTGAATGTACTTAGCTGCCTCATCAGTGCCACAAATGTGTCATTATTTATTTTATTAAGCAGTGTTGTTGCCTTTTACACATTACAAAGTGCTTTTTCATTAGTCTTACTTGAAAAAAAAAAAGTTAAACTATTGTACGGTGTGGCATTCTTGGATAAGGCATTTTACTCATAAAACTCCAAAATTCGTTAACAGTTTCTTGGCCCTCTGATACTACTTAGAATTTGATATACAGATCAAAGACCATAGTGAGAATCTTATTAAAGCTATGAAACTTCTCTCAATAAAATAAACATAAACAGAGAATGTTACATAAAACGCCAGGACATTAATGGATCCCCAGAAAGCTATTCTGTGGATACCCAGGTTAAGAAATTCTGAGGTAAAGGATTTTGAAAATTCTCGTTAAATTATGTAAAACAATTTTCTGATACTGTACACTTGACTTTTTCAGGTATTGATGCAGTAAAGAAGGAGAAGACAAACATCTATCACTGTAATGGCAGGGAAGACAAAGGTTATTTCAGTTTGGGTGTTCTTGGTTAAAAAAAGAATGCTCCAATCCCTAATCTTCCTATATTAACCAAGGATACGTTATCCAGCACCTTTTCCTGGTTGGATTTTATATGAAAAGAAAATTAATTCAGTCACTTCAGCTATCCAAGTCTTAAAGAATTGAGAAAGCGAGTTCTGGTGTAAGGTTATTGAGTGTTTACTCTGTGGTAGACATTGTGCCAAGTGCCTTCCACGCATTATTGCATTTCTGCCTTACCACAAGCATATGAGAAAGCTACTGTGTCTATTGCCATCTTACTTATAAGGAGATTCAGAGAAGCATAGTAACTTGGCTGAGTCTACACCGTTGGTAAATGACGGGGCTGGGACTCAATTTTTCTTTTCCAATTTGGCCGCCAGGCAAAAGCCATCAGAAACAGGTGTCTTTTATCTGAAGTTCTGGGAAGGAGGAGCAGTTTTATTTGATTTCAAAGAAACAACGATCTAAATCAATTTGCACCTGCCCTTGATTTTGTGCACATTTGTTTATAATGAATTGTGAAGGAAGGGGGTATAGTCCTAAATTCAGAAAAATTTAAATAGTCTTAAATCAAGCATGTAGCATGCAATCCCATTTGTCCAGAAAAAAAGGGCAAAAGGCAGAACAATAAATCTTTTCCATAGCAAAATAATCACAAGGCTACAAGGAGTCTTCCGAGCTCGACTTTTCCCCTTTGAATGGAAACTGCAAATCATTGGGTTATCATGTGGTATAAGTAGTGAGTCCATTAATCTCTTTCACTCTTCATTTGCCTTGGATCTGATTTGACTTTGTGATAATGCAGCGCTCTGATCACCCTGTGCTCTCCTTGATATGAAGCCTCCAGAGAAAGCTACAAACAGACAAAGAAGCCTGGTGGCCTGATCCTAACGGGGGCTCAGATGAGGAATGACAATGTTTGGAAGCATCTTCAACATAATTGTGGTACCCAAGAGAACTTTCAAGATACAAGCCAGCAGTAAAACACTTGTAGAACTGAATAGTAAGGCAGAAACTGAAAATGAATTCTTATAATCACTGCAATTTGGTGTAAAGTTTTGCCTCTAAGGGCATACTACTCAGATACCTACTGAGCACATAAATATGCATCTAACTATGCGCCACAGTGGTTAATCAAGTTAAAATTCAAAATTGCGTTGTTGTGTTTTGTTTTGTTTTGTTTTAACATGAGAAGCTGAGATGCACAACAGTAGAATTACTTAAAGTCTCTCTGAGAATTGCTGGTGATAGGGCTCAGTCCAATGTCTACTATCCTTTATTCCTACTCTATCTAGACTAGGGGTAGGCAAACATTTTCTCAGAAGGTCAGATGGTAAATATTTTAGGTTTTGTAAGCCATACTGTCTCTGTAACAACTACTCCACTATGCCACTGTAGCGTGGAACCAGCCAGACAATAATAACAATTCGGCGTGTGTTCCAATAAGACTTTATTTACAAAACAGACGGCTGGCTGGATTTGGCCAGCAGATGGTAATTTACCAACCCCTGCTCTAACTACAAATTGCATCATGGCCATTTCTTAATTATAGGCTTTGATTTAGTTGTTTAGTCTCTCTCAACCTCAGTTTCTTCCCCCAGTGAAACACACTGTTTTTCCAATAGTGAAAACAACTTTTCTCAGATAAATTTACCAAAAGTGGTATAAATAAAATAGGGCTTGGGGAATCCCACTTTTTAGGTTTATAAAAATATATATAAATATTCATGCATAGGTGTATAATGTCTTGAATTCCTATTATGTGCTAAACACTATATTAAATATTTTACATATATTGTCAAAATTTAAACCTCATAACTGTCTTTCAGTGTAGATCCCAGGTGATTCAGAGACATTAGGGAGCTTGCCAATGTTGCACAGCTCCTGAGGTATAGAACTGCAGTCGACTGCTTGTAGAAGCTTCACTCATGCCTCTACAACATGCTGTCTTTCCATGGTCTCTTAATTTTATTATTTTACTTCATTTTAGCTTAGTTATTTTAGCTCATTTCATTTGATGTGGAAAGAGCACGTACATAAGATCTACCCTCTTAACAAATTTTTAAGGGTACAATACATTATTGTTGACTATACCTACAATGCTGTCCAGCAGATCTCTAGGGTTTATCTTGTTTGACTGAAACTTTATGCCTGTTGATTAGCAACTTTCCATTTCTGTCTTCTCCCAGCCCTCAGAAACCACCATTCCATTCTTTGCTTCTATGAATTTAAGTATTTTAGATACCTCCTGTAGGTGAGATTCTGCAACATTTGTTTTTGTGTGACTGGCTTATCTCATTGAGCATAATGTCTCTTGATAAGGACATACTGGGGATTTTCTTGAAGAGTCATGAGGGGAAGGGAGTGTCATGTACATAGAATACAAGTCATTTTTTATGGGGGACAACCTCCCGCTGAGATCTAAGTATTCACTGGGCTATGTTTTACTAGCAGGTGAAGAGACAGTGCTAAAGTTTAGGATGAGGGTACTTTCTCATTCTCTGACTGCTTCCTTTTTCCACTTGTAGCTCCAATGACTGGTAAGGGGACACTAGTCTTTTTTCCCTTTAAGGGAACTATATGGGTTATCTCCTCTCTGATCTCTCAAAAGTAGCCAAGCACAGGCTATTTGCCAAATATAGCCTAAGAAGCCTAGGACCTCTCAATTCCAGGTACTGGGGCAAATTTATACTCTCTATCTTATTCCTTTTACTCTTGATGTAGCAGATAAAATTCACGTTCACTTTTTCTAGCAATGCAATGGTGAGATCTCATCCTCCAGTTTGAGATGTACAATAGGCATAGATACAAAGAACGGTAAGTAGAAAGCTCAAATGTGGCATTAGACCTAAACTGTATTCTATAATATAGTTTTTATCAAAACTCAGCATTAAAGGCAGAGAAGCTGTCTCAGATTGATAAAAACAATACATCTTTTGGCATTTGACCACAATCTCTGTACATGAGATCCCTTGTCAGGGAATGCCAGGAAGGAACATAGAAGAGGACCAGTAGATCTTTTACATTTAAAACAAAGAGACAGACAAATCAATTATATAAAATAAAACAAAAAGCGACCCTACGTTAAGCAGTTTGAATGGGACTAGTTCCTCCATATCATTTTCATATTCCTCATCAATCACTGGCTTCCACCCTAGTATCCCACTGAAACTTCTACCATTAAATTTACCAACAGCATCTATTCAGGTCCAATGGTCATTTTTCAGTTCTTAACCCACTTGATCTTTCTGGATGATCTTTTTTTTTTTTTTTTTTTTTTTTTTTGGAAACCCTCTCCTCTTTTTAACTTCTGTGTTCTCTCATGAGTCAAAACTCAAATGCCCGTAGGGTCCAAGCCATGACATAAATTATTGGAGTGGTCTCTTATGTTATATTCCTTCACTGCAGATACATTTTGTAGCTATATCAAACAGGTAAGAATATTCTTGTCTTTCACAACTAACACAGTCTTGCCCATTGTTCTTGAAATGTGTGGCCCAAATGTCCCCTTGTCTGTTTTTCCATATTTGATGGAAACACGGATCTGAGAAATGTTTCACTTTCCTCTTACCTATGCTGTAAGAAAAGCAGCTGTCACCCATTTAAATAGATGAGAAGTAGCACCAGACGCTTGGTCCAGGGACAATGGATTATGGTGGAGACTGTGGCAAACTATAGCCCACATACCTTATCTAAAGAAGAAGTTTCTATCCAGCTCTAGGTTATGGTTCCCAAGTCTTGTTATTTGCAACAGATGCTGGGACTCCAAATTCTTTGTTACTCTCTGTATATTTAAATGTTGGCAACGCTGTGTAGGTCAAACTTAATTACCTCTGAGTGTGAGATTTGGGTCACTAGTTTGTCACGTTTGTGGTCAGAACCAGATTGTTTTTTCACTGATTCCTTTTCCACCAGTGTATCTCCTGGCTCCTCCCTGAGTCTTATTCTCATTCCAAATGCTTCTCTTGAGAAAGTCCATCTCTTCTGTCACATCTTCACTGCATAACGCTTTGTTGTAAACTTACTCTCCCACAGCATATTCTTCCTTGTATGATGGTTGTTTACAGTTGTCTTATCTGCCTCAAATGCTGGTAACAATATTATGGGTAGTGACTGATTCTTACTTGTATGTGCATTCCATACAGCACCTAGATCCATTAATTTGCACATGAAAATTTTGTCATAAATATATCTTTTTTTAAAATTTTTTAATTGTTTTAAATTTTTTTAATATTTATTTTTGAGACAGAGAGAGACAGAACATGAATGGGGGGAGGGGGTCAGAGAGAGAGGGAGACTCTGAAACAGGCTCCCAGCTCTGAGCTGTCAGCACAGAGCCCGACGTGGGGCTCGAACTCATGGACCGTGAGATCATGACCTGAGCCGAAGTCGGACGCTTAACCGACTGAGCCACCCAGGAGCCCCGTCATAAGTATATCTTGATTCATTAATATTTAGATTCTGAATTTCTGTAACGAAAATACTTTTAAAGGATGGGTGCTCAGTCAGATGGTCCCAGGAGCATGCAGGGATCCCTCTCTGTGGATCTCCATTTGTATAAGGCAATAGTTCTTTCCTCAAATTCCTGCCAAACCCAGGTAGTGCCCAAAACAGCTTTATTCCCTAGGATGGCAGCTTTGCTAAAAGTATTTTGTGAAAAAATAAAAGTGGGACCTATGGAAGTAAGTTGGAGAAATTCTGGGTTAAACAATGTTTAGAAGAGTTCTTTATTGTAGCACTTCTCAGAGTTTTCACTGTGCTAAAATGAACTGTGAGTATATCTCTGGTATTGTTTTCTACCAAACAAACCCTCCACCCACTCCAGAACTCATGTTTTTCTTCGCTTCCAAACTTGTGCCTTCCCACTTCAGCGCATTTTCTCTCAAAATCTCCATGGTCTAAAATACCATTCGATCTTCACAAAAACCTAGTTAAGAGTTCCCTATCCTTTAAAGCCCAGTTAAATACATACTTTTCTAAGAACTCATCAGAAACCACTCCTGCCCCTGTTAACCTATCTTTCCTCTAAGCAGCAGCTACATTAATTGTCTTCATCAAGGCTCTGATACATAAGATAGACTATGCTTTGTTTTTTTGTGTGTGGTAGCATGTATCTCCTCTACTTAAGAGCTCTTTTAACTCAGTGCCTTCTTCATAAAGAAAACTCAAATCAGTGATTTTCATGATAGAATAAGTTGGAAACCTAAATGTGTATGACCAAAGATTTTTTTTATTAAATTTTTTTTTTAACATTTATTTATTTTTGAGACAGAGAGAGACAGAGCATGAACCGGAGGAGGGCCAGAGAGAGAGGGAGACACAGAATCTGAAGCAGGCTCCAGGCTCTGAGCTGTCAGCATAGAGCCTGATGCGGGCGGCTCGAACTCACGGACCGTGAGATCGTGACCTGCACGAAGTCGGACGCTCAACCGACTGAGCCACCCAGGCGCCCCTGACCAAAGATTTTGAGAGTGAATGGTCAGAAGTGACCACTGGTGTACGTGAGGTTTTAGAATAGCACAATTTTCCCAGCAAGCAGGTGTACAAGAGAGTTTTTGTCGCTCTGGAAATTAAGACTTTCAAAATAAGAAAGAGGAAAAAACCTTCGAGAAGGGGAAAGAAAACCCTACCTGCAGGATAGAAAGAACCCTCTCAGGAAGAAAATGTATGCCAAGACATCTTAATCACACCTTAGCAGTTTTTAAGTCAAAGACTATAACACAGAGTAGAGTCACATAACCAACTCTTGCTGCGGTCCAGTCTGCTTCTCCTGGGGATTTAGTATATGTTGTTTTAAACAGACTCAAAAGCTGAAAAAGTACCTTCTGGAGTCTTGCAAAGGCCATACAGTCAAAGAATGTTTGCAAGAGCTCTCGCAAAATCAGGAAAAAAATCTTTTACCTGCAAGATTTCAGGGATCTAGGCAAAACAAAACACCTGGGGGCTACGAGTGACGAATAAGAATGGAGGACTACTGCCAAAGTGTGTCTCTTCAAGATCCATGTAAAGGACAGCCAGGGAGAGAACAGGGGGGCGTGGATGGGGAGGGCTTCGGGAGAGCTGGTACCCTAGGAACAACCTGAAGACCATCTGGACCAAGCGTTGTAAGTGAAGCCCTTATTGTTTTTCTCAGCGCTGGTATATCCTGGGGAAAGCAGGTTACACTAGAAACCAGAACTTCATTTCCCAATGAAGTAAATGTGGCAGAGGCAAGAAATTTATTTTGCTTACAGTTTGATTTCCTGGCCTGCTAATTTCTCAGAAAGTAGAAAAGGAATTTGAAAGTGAGAAATATTTACTTATGTGGGAATAAATATGCATGAAAATGCTAAACAAAAGTGCAAAACCAGTATTTATGCCCATTTGCATGAATTTAAAAGCAATATGAATCAAGAAAGCTCTAACATCATCATTCTGACTCTCCGTAATGGGACAGAGAGTAAAGTAATATATACATTTAAAATTTATTCTATGTATGAATAGATGCACATTATGTGGATGAATTTCTTTATGAAATAATTGACTATTTTTTTCTTGTAAACCTAATAAAAACAGTTTGAGATCATCAAAATTAAGAGATCGAGCTAGTGCATAACAAAGTGAAACATTCTAATCTGTATATGTAAATGAGGTAACTGCAACACATTTAGCATCTGTTAAACTCACAGTATATAATATTCATTCCATGAGGCTTGAAATATAGGCAGGAGTGTTACGAAGGAGAATACCTGCCTGAGAGAACCCTATGTGACATTTTTCATCTCATATTTACACTCAGCTATATGTGCAAATAAGCAGGTATTTTAATATCTGTACCAAATGAAAAAATATATTGCACTAGTTTGAGTTTTGATGCACATGGTTTATATACATGGTTTAATTTTGAAGAAGAAAATGATGGAGAGCCTGGAGATTATCAGTTATACCTAGAAAAATGAGAAATTATCACCTTAGCCACCTTCCCCATTGAATAGAAGCCCATCTGGAAATGCATCCATTTTTTATATCAACAGAAGACATTCCATTGCCTGGTAAATAGTTACATATTGTAAAATGTGGATTCTCTGTAATTAACAAAAAGAAAGACATTGCTTTTCAAAGTCTGGGAATGTTATTTTGTGATTTTGCCATAAATGATCTTTATTTAATTGTTCCATTCTGAGGATTATTTGTCTTACTTTCACCTCTTTGATCACTTCCTTCCAGTGCCATGTAAATCGGAATCACTATTAGCAACATCACTAATTTCCCCTAAAGATCATGTGAGCTTTCAAGCCGAAACATTGCACTCCATTTTATTTTTCATAAAATTGAAATGGTTTTAGATGGCTAATATTATCATCTTTAATTCAAGCCTCAAAGGTAGCGAATTTTTTTTTACGAATAAGTAATTGCTTGGACTGAAAATCTTAACTGCAATATTTCAAAGGGAAGATAATGTTCAGATGGTGTTGGTTATAATAATTAAACCCTTTGTTCAATCAAAAATAGACTCTTTAGCTAAAGGGCAGTAAACTTCATGAGGTATATAACAAATCATGTTTCAATTTATTGAACACAGATTTTTTTTCCTTCCCCATGTTTAGTATTTGTCGTTTAGATACATAAATAGAGAATTAGATTCTGAATAAATTAAGCATAGCGATAATTTGTAACAGCTCTGATAAATCACACATATATGCACTATGATTACATGAAATGAGAGGGACCATCACATATAAGGCTGATAGATTGCTCTCAGTCCACAAAGGGTTTGATCTGCAGACCAGCTCTCTCTTCTTTCTCACTCAGGCAACAACATTAACTGTTGAACTAGAAAAGCTTTACCTAACATTTCAAATGAATTTTATAGTATCACCTGAGTTAGGTGATGTTCAATTACTAGCATTAAACCACAGCAAGATAAATATTATTCAAAAAACAGAAGTGAGAACTGAAGGTATCTGACACATTTCACTGAGAAGCAGGAGAGAGACTTACCTGGCTGCAGTGGACGGGAAATGATAGGTATAAAGGTTGATAAAATCAGAACAGAAAGCTGTGGCCATGGTGTGAAGGGGGAGGATGAAGTATCTAATCCATAAGCGGGGGGGGGGGGGGGGGCTGCCTTAGTCAGTTTGGACTGCTATAATAAAGCACCATAGATGGGTGGCTTATAAATAACAAAAATTTGTTTCTCAGTCCTAGAGGCTGGAAGTCTGAGATCAGGATGCCAGAGTGATAAGATTCTGGTGAGAACCCTCTTCTGGACTGCAGACTGCCAACTTATTATATCCTCCTGTGGCACAGAGCAGAGAGAGGAAGCAAGAACTCTCCTGAATTTTTTTGTTTTAAGTTTATTTATTTATTTTGAGAGAGACAGCGCGAGAAGGGGAAGGGCAGAGAGAGGGGGAGAGAGAGAGCATCTCAAGGAGGCTCCATGCCACCAGTGCAGAGCCCCAACTCACAAAACCCAAGATCATGGCCTGATCCGATATTGGGCGCTTAACCGACCGAGCCACCAGTTGCCCCAGCTCTCCCTTGACTCTTGTAAGGATCGTAATGCCATTCATGAGGTTCTCACCCTCAAGCCCTTGTCTAATCCTAATTGTCTTCCAAAGTCTCCACCTCCTAAAACCATCACATTTGAAGGGCAGAGGAGTAGGGTTTCAACATATGAATTTTGGCAGAGGGGGGTAGGGAGACACAAACGTTCAGGCCATAGCGTACCACATTGGATTCTGTGTAGGGCAGCATTTTCTGAAGAGTGATCTAGCACCTATTGGCAGGGGAAACTGTACAGAGAATGGTCTGAGTGTAGCAGCACACTTCAAGAATAAATGTAGTAGCTCAAGAGTAAAATGAGAAGTTGCTGAACATAGATGTTGGCTGTGGTAATGGCTAGGAAAGGATATTTTGAGAAATATTGTGAAGGAAACACGAGCAGGCCTTTCTACCTAGTATATATGAATGCTTGAGATGATTCTAGCATTAACCAGGGAGGTGGATTTGAGGACAAGAAAGTCTATTTCTGCATATTGAGATCCTCTAAATTGTGCTACAGTAATGGAGTCACCAAATCTCCTATGCTTGAAATACCGAAGTTGTTTTTGTTGTTACCGCCGTTGGTACAGTTGTTTTTGTCGTTACTGTTTGTTTGTATTTCCTACTCACACTACGTGCCCATCGTGGTGAGCTGGATCCCTGATCCTCGTTGTCAGCCTCCCTCAGGGACACACAATGCTGCTGACAACTGACTGCTGCCAAAGGAAAAGAGAATTTGTCTCCTAAGACATGTTGTCTATTAAAGCTTCCACTGGAAAGGGCACACGGGACCTCCTGTCACATTTCATTCGTCAAAGTAAGTCACATGGCTCTGCCTGAGTTCAAGGGGATGGATATTGGAGATTAGTGGTACAATCTACCACTTTCTCTTTCTGTAACCAACTGGGCATTTGATGTGTAAGAATATTTTATTCAGACTACGTTCTATAAAACATGAAATGCAAAGCTATTTTCTTCTCTTTGATGACAAATAAATAATTTCACATGGACCAGTGTGGAAGGAAATAAAAATGTAATTAAATACTAAAAATGTCCCTAGCTACGTACAGTTGGTTTCATAAATACCCAATCTCCAAAATATGTGGTTTGCCATGTAATAGAGCTTTCTATAAATCAGTTTCTTATGGGTGCTACAACAAATTTCCACAAACCTGGTGGCTTAAAATAACAACATCTCTTCTCTTACTGTTCTGGGTGTCGGAAGTTCAAAATCAGTTTTAATGGGTCAAATTCAAGGGGTCAACAGAGCCATACTCTCTTGGGGAAGGCTCTAGGGGAGAACAGGTTACTTGCCTCTACCAGCTTCCAGTGGCAGCCAGCATCCCTTGGATCTTGGTTGCATCACTCCAGGCCCTATTTGTATGGTCACATTGCCTTTTCTTCCTGTAAATTCTCCCTCTGCTTCCCTCTTACAAGAATTCTTCTGATACACTGGATTACACCACCCAGATAATCTAGGTCCCCACCTCAGGATCCTTAACCTAATACCTCTGCGAAGTCCCCTTTACCACGTCAGGTAGTATTCGCAGGTTCCAGGGATTAAGACTTCCATATCTTTGGTGGCTATTATTCAGCCTGCCATGCTTATCATCGCACAGTGCATTAGTACCTCTTGTGGCTCCCATTGTGTTTAGATGAGCACATGAAAGAAAATCGACCGAAGCACTATTACCATAAACCTGTATTCAAAAATGTCAGGCATGAAAATACTCTAAAGGGAAGGAGGGTGTAACTTTGTGTAGGACTTATGGAGGAAACAATCAGTCAACTGAAGTTTGCTTGGCTTTGGGAATTTGTTGGTCAAAATGGTTCTTCAAAGAGAGAGGATTGCTCCTACAGATTAGCAGCCATTATTTGCATACTACGGCCTCTACCTGAAAGGATGGAAACACAGTCAGGAACTAAAATCTTGTGCAAGATCAACTCACAGATGAAGGAAAGCTGCAGGTAAATAGGCCAGGTGTGAGGGCCACAGTGAAAAATTCTCAGGTTTTCTTTCTTTTACAAATAGAGCAGGGATAAAAAATTAATCTGTATTTGTTCATAGACTTTCCAATTGCAGAAGAACCATTGTCTAGGGAATGGAGTGGCTTCCTCTACTATCCAGGAAGTTTCTGTGTAAGCTTGACTCTTTGCTTTCTGAGTCTTTTATCATATTGATCTGCGGAGAAATAAAGAACCCAGAAAAGCCAGGCATCCACATGTTAGAAAACATAAAGGGCTTTCCATGTAAGAAAATAATAAAGCAGAAAGTGAAAGGAAGAGTTAGGACAGGTTAAAGAATAAGTGGGAGAAATGGGCACAGATAAATTTAAATAATCTTTCTTCCTGTTAAGGATGTAATTTTTATTTACTCCTCTTCTAAAGACTTCAAAAAATATATAAATTGCCAAGACTAGATGCAAACTCTCTGCAGAGAAACTTTCCTCTGATTATCTGCACTTAACACACTAAAATCTGTGGAATGATATATGTTCCAAACTCTAGCAACTCTTCTCTTGAATATTTTTACGTGACATATTGGAGGTTATATTCTTCCTCACTGGGCAAGTGTTTTCCAATTATAATCTTACCTTTCTTCACATGTAGAAACCCGTTAATGTTTGTGTATGAAACCATTTGAGGCATTTAGACATATCTGAATGACCTCGTCAGAATAATCAAGCAAGGATCTTAATGATTACTCAGCAAGTAGCCATCATGAAGCAAAAACTCAAATCATAAATTTGTTCATTTAAGTAGACAAAATGTAAGATTTCATTTGTTCTTGGATATCATATCTGTCCTGAATTCAAAGGATGCTAATGAATAGTACATTCCAATTATATTCTTAAACAATCTCTCAGTCCCCCTAATTCATCAAATAAAATATTGTGTGTGGAGTAAAGGTGATAAGACTCTGCCTAGGTTTGGAGGGAAAGTTTACTCTGGAAAGTAACCAGATCACTGAGATCCTCGATGATATATGATAACATATATTATATTTTTGGGTTTTTCTGGAAATTTGTTTACAGCCCTTGATATTTGTTATCTTATTTGGAGCTCGCTAAATCCCCAGGAGTTAGTCTGATATTTGTTATCTTATTTGGAGCTCGCTAAATCCCCAGGAGTTAGTCTGAGTAGCCAATGCACTCTGTTTGGTAAAGGCACAGTATCAGAAAAGTGATGGCATTTTTGCAGAGCAAGTTCAAGAACCCGGGTGTCCTACTGTTCCAACACTGACTCATAACTAACTCTCCAAAAAATAAGCATTGTCTTTTCTGACTGACAAATAGCTCATGCTTACAAGTCCCGAGGGCGTACCTCAATTTCACAGTCCATACAACCCCAAAAATTCAGCTGAAAATTGGTCTCAGAATACAAAGGCAGTGCTGGTCAGAAGTAAATTCTAGGCTGGTAGGCCACAGAATGCATAAGACCCTTATGCTGTATGATTTTCTGTACAACTCAAGTGCATATTCTTACCACTCAGATTCTGAATCTGAACAAAACCCAAGAAAAATGCACAGTCTTTCCCAATGGCTAGTTATGGGAGCCTGTTGATAAGTCACAGAAACCCTTTAACAGATAATTCTAAATTTATTAAGTATTTTTAAGAAAATGGCAACTTAAAATTTACTTATTTTTTCCTTATTTAAGAAAATCTCTATTTGATGTAAGTTTGCATTGGGGCATGTCGTATTCTCAAGAACTTCCTTTTTTTATTTTTGGTCACTTTTTTACATTAAAGTCTTGAACTCTCCTAGTTGAACTGTGGGTATGAAAATAGCTATACATGTAAATAGTAAACAGCTGCAACTGGGTGACAACTTTAACATGAGGTGGACATTCATAATTACTTATTGACCTCCCGCTTACATACACACACACACCACACACATAATCTCCGCCTCATTCACTACTCTATTTATTGTGCAATATATTTTCTGCATCGATTATTATATACTAATGGGCTGTGTAATATCCTTTCCAGATTTCATTGTAGGTATTTTATAAAAATGAATAGATTCAATTATAGAAAAAAATCAAGTCCTTGCCTACTGCTGTTTATTTTAATTGTAAGTAGTTAAAAATTTACAATTTGCACTCTTTGGTTTGGATCTAAGCTATGTATGGGCCCCGACTCCCATTGTCGACTCTTTGTGCGTTACTTTTGTTTTTTAGGTAGGCTAGGATGTGAATTTCTGAGGTTATGTTGCACACATTCCATTCATAGCCCATTAATAAGCATCTGTCATCTTCAGATGTTGCGGTTGGAGAAAGGAAGTTTCATTTATTCATTCATCCATTCCACAAACATTTATTGCTTGCCTGCTACATGCTAGGCATTGTTTTAGGCACTGATGATAGATCAGTGGGGGAACAGCAACAACAACAAAAAAGAAAAATATCCCTTTTGTGAGGAAGCATCCATTCTAATTGGGGAAGACAGACAATAAATAAACAAGTAAAACATATAATATGTCAGATGATGATATATACTAAAGAGGAAACAAAGGTCTAGAAAGAGCTGGGAGTTCCAAGGGTGGATAAGCTGTTAAAACTGGTAAGAAGTTGGTGGTATCATTTCTGAGTAGACCCAAGGAAGATGAAGGAGCAGCCATACAAATACCTGTGGCACACTGAAGGCAGAAGACATGATAAGAACAAAGGTCCTGAAGAAAAAATGTACATGGTGTACTAAGGCTAGCCAGAGGCAGTCTTCCAGTAAAGTGAGCAAAAAGAGAAATAATAAGAGTTAAGGATAGAGAGGAAACAGTGAAAATAATATAGGGTCTTTCAGGCTACTCTAAGAACTTTGGGTTTTACTGAGTAAATCACAAACACATGATTTGACTTACCTTCATTCAAAATTTGGTATAAGCCCAGTGATGCTCCAGGTGGCTATCTTCTGCATGGTGATTCAGTGATCCAGGCTGCCTCTGCTTGTCACTTTATTATTTCAACACTCAGCTAACATCTTCACTGACAAGGGGAAAGTGAACTGGAAGGTCCACAGTGGACTTTTGCTTCTACTCACACTCCATTCCCAAGAACTAGCCAGAAGCCCCAGAAAATATAGTCCTCCCAAGAGGGAAAGAAACCTAGTTTCAGCGAGCAGTCATTATGTTTGCTAACTGGGTGCAAATGCAAAAACAGCAAAGCCAGGTAAGAGAACGCTGCAATTATCCAGCAAAAGAAATGACAGCTGCTTGAACCATGCTGGTAGCAGGACTCAGATTCTGAGTGTATTTTGAAGGTAGGAATAATAAGATATATTGATGGGTTGAATGGGGATTTTAGAGAGGAGGTAAATTGGAAGAATGGAGTTGCCATTTACTGATCAGAGAAGACTTCAGAAGTAATATGTTCAAGGCACACTAGCAAGAGTTTGGTCGTGAAACACTAAATTTTTCATCTAAGTTGAGATGTTGAATAGATAGTTGAGTATATGTGTCTGGAGTTAAGAGGGAGATAAATTTAGGAATCATCAACATCTTGATAGAGCTACCCAACACAAGAGAGATAGATACCTGAAGGGCTGGTGTAGTTAGAGAAGAGAAAAAGTCCAAGGGCTGAGGTAGGGAGTTCCAAGGGGCACTAGAGCTCTGGGGCACCCGTCTTTGTAAGTTTGGTAAATTAGTAGGGCAAAGGAGCTTGGGAAGTAGCAGCTATGAATTAGGAGAAAAAACAGCAGTGTGTAGTGTTCCAGAAACTATGTGGAAAAAGTGTTGCAAGGAAAGAGTTGTCAGCACTGTCAAATTTTGCTGATAGACCAAACTAAATAAGGGCTAATAATTGGCCTTTGGTTAGCAACATGGAGGACATTACCAACCTTGAACGGAGCCATTTTGTGGAATGGTGAGGTCAAAAGGCAGTTGGAGTTCTTTAGGAGTAGAAAAATGGGGTGGGAGTTGGGGTAGGATGTGGGAGAAACTCAGCACAGCTCTATGCTGATGAGAATGATCTAGCAGCGTGAGAACGAAGGAACACACAGGAGAGGCAAGGGGGATTCCTGGGGTATTGTCTCAGTGTAGAAGGAATAGGATCTGATATATTGGAGAGGGTGTTTGTCTCTGAGAAGCGTGTAGTGACTTCATCTATTGAAGTAGAAAGATGTCAGAGTGTGTGGGTACAAATGCAGGTAGGCGGGAAGGTATGCTGGTGTGGAATGTGTGGGACATGCTTCTGATTGCCTCTACTTTCTCAGTGAAATAGGGATGAAGAGCAACAACTGGAAGGAGAATGAAGGAGGTTTGAAGAGAGAAAAGGTGATGACTTATCATCTAGAGTTGTAGATGAGTAAACATGATTTCCAGGCTGCTCTGAGGGACCCCTTAAAGTTGGAGCAGTCAGTGAACTTGCTTCACCCATGCCATCATGAACTGAGCAGGTACAGGGGCAAATGTGACATAGGAAGAATTCGGATTTTAAGGAGTCTTATTTTCATTGACCATGATCTTGCCATTAATATTCTTGATTGTTCTAATTGTCTCCTTTCTCACAGATGCTCTTGAGATTGGTCAATCACCAAATTTTTGCTTTTCACATTCTAGTCTAAATTCACTTGCTCTTACTCCTTTGGTTCCAAACCTATTATCAACACCTGGTTCTCCCTTAGCACCCACCTCCTTCGCCAAGGCTTTTTTTTTCCCTTCTTGACCTGTGAAAGGCATGGTTCCAATTTTTCTCAAGGGCAAGCTCAGCGGCCTCTGCCCACTTCTCTGCCTCTCCCACTCTTCTCATGTTAAACCCCATCTGTAGCTCCCAGTCTGGGTCGTACTCTGATTCAGAATACGGACTTGAGCAAAGAGCCCTACCACAGACAGCTATCCTCTGATGAAGTAGAAATGAACTGAACCACTGAAGGAAGAAGCATGGGTTTCCAGGACCACATCTACCCCCTCCACTTTCTGCGCTTCGGCTGTTTTTCCAGAAACCAGTTCAGAGGCAGTGAGGACCGTGAGTGCCATGGGAGGCCAGACCGAATCATAGAGTCTGTGCTTCTTACCTCAAATCGGACCAATTCTTTCACAGTCCAGATGGTTAACACTGCTGCGAAGGCCTAGTCAACATGTTGAGTTTACCATCCTGGGTAACTTGTTCCTGGGGAAATGGGGGCAATTGTTATCCAAACAATTAGGGGGTCAGCGTATTTGGTTTAAAAGAGAGAGAGAGAAAGAGACTCTCTACAGAAACATTTGGGCAGGTTTCAATTTAAGCAAAAAGCATTTCATTCATTTCATGTTAACGGTTTCTGTTGAATAAGCATGAAAAATGGTTTTCATTAGTCCTTCCTCCACATTAGGCCTGACAAGCAGGGGGAAAACATGAATTTTTCCTGTACTTAACAAATATTCTAGAGTAATATGGAGCAGCAGGAGAGATGCAAAAGGAATAGTAATTTTGCAAAATGAAAAGGCTTGGGCCAAAACAGATCATTTATTCCCAGGAAGGAGCAAGAATATGCTAGCACATGATAAAAATAAACTGATGAAATTTCTAATACTGGAGATTATGATTAAAGACAATTTATAATCGGTCTGGAAATGAAGTGGGGAGGAATGCTTCGTTTTCATTATTTGCTTCAACCTTATTTATTTTCTCACGCCCCATCCATTCAGCAGGGGACCTCCAACAGTCTCTCCATAGGTAGAACTTTTTGCTTCATGCCCTGGCTAATGCTTGCTACCACATAAATAGCTTATTTCCACAAGCTACGCTTCTTGCTGGGTCTAGGATTTTAACACTAATATGATTTTCCTTTCTTTTTAATGCTCTGAGATTAATTGTACTTGTGGAATATCTAGTTTTGAAATGTAAATGCCTTTGACATTTTACTTTAATTCCAATTTGGATGGTAATTTAAGGGTTTAATTAACAATAAAGATGAATCAACCTATAAAATGAATACATAAACAGGGAGCAGCGATTGACAAAACTGAAAGAAAATTTTTCTAACGCATTCTCCACAGACTCTTACTGGTGTGGGCGAGTGTAGTGAGTGTTTCTGCGTCTCGCCACACAACTAAGAGTAGAAAAGACCCAGCGTGGAATGTTGCCTATTTGCAAAACAGTTTAGGCCAGTTTAGCGGTTGTGAACACCAGTAGTAATAAATGGGAAGAAAAGGCCTATTTTGAAGAAAGAGTGACTACAGTAAATAAGCAGTCAGAGTCTAAAAGGGAAGCCGGTCAAGTGTGCATAAACAAAAACAAGTAACTCAGTAAAGTATAATAGAATCTGTACTGTACTCTAACCGTAAGCCCAGGCATGTGCTAAATAGTGTACTTGTCTTGCTCAGTAATCCTCATCCAATTCAATGAGATAGATCTTATTATTATTCCCAATTTGCAGATGAAGAGGCAGAAGCTCAGAGAGATCAAGTAGCGTGCGCTAGATCACACAGCTGGTAAGTGGCCCGGCCAGGATTTAAACTCAAGGTCGGTCTGACTCCAGGTTTATTTTATACCAATAGATCATTTCTTAAAATCAATGTTTTTCTTGATTAAAAAAATCCTCTGAAAATGTATAGAATAGTTATTAAGTCTAGTATAAAATAGTATTAAGTCTGATCATGAAACTGCATGCATGCCCATTCAACGTCACATATATATTGGCACAATTTGTGCACAATTTGAAAAAAAAATATTTCCCTGAGGTCACACTGTCCCTCCTAAACTTACTTGTACCACTTAACTTGTGCCTCTTAGAAGCTCACAGGAAAGCGTCAGCAGTGGGTACTAGCCTGCTTCGAAGGCTGCAGTTTTCTCCCCAGAAAGTTGGAGTATTCACTCTGGGACTGAATCTCACCTTGTGTACCACGGAGGCCGGCCTCATCGATTCAGTGTGGGGCATGCACTCTCCAACTCCGCGGGAATGATCTGGCACAGTGTAGTCCACAGAGCTGTTATGGTGAAGGGGAATTAGAGTAACCGTTTCAGCTAACACAGGCAAAATTGCGTTTTTCTTTGCATCAACTGACATGTCAAGAAACGATTCAAGTCTTTTTCCTTCGGAACGCAGGAGACAGAGGGTTTTTTTTTTTTAAAGAAATATAGAACATAAATAGCGAAAACCAAACAGATAGCAAGTTATAAAGCATTCATAAGCTCTTACATTACTATAGCACTTGATAGTGTATACAGTGCTTTCAGATAAAATTCATGCATTTTGCTAACGATACCTTGAGTTGGGCCAGGGCAGATGTAATCACGCTCATTAGCGGAAGAGACAGAGGCTCTCGAAGGTTAAGCTGTTTGTCCAAGGTTATGTGGATTTGACGTGATAATATTGGGCTCCAACTCAGGTCTTATGGCTCTGTTAAGACTTCATATTGATAAGATGTTTATTTTCTGAAGGCTTCCATGGACAATTATTTCATTAAACAGAAAGCTCTCGGGGTTTTTCTTGAAGATCAATGCCTCTGCCTGCATAACTACTCATGTAGGCATTCGCAGTATGAAATTCTAATGATAGGACATCATCATCACCCTCATCTCCAGCTCACAACAAGTATTGATCAATGCCAATAATGGGGGTTCCTCTTTGTCAGACACTTTCAAATATTAACTTTTTCAGTCATCATAAAAACTCTAATGAGGTAGGTATCGTTGTTATCCCATTTCCTACAGGAGAGGCTGGGGGAAGGAATTATCTTAAAAATGCTATTAGGTAGTATCAGTCAGGCAATGCTGTGGTTAAAATAAAAAAAAACAGTAATAATGAAAACAAACAATGAACCTCTGTGGTTTTTAACTACATGGGTGCATTACTTGCAGGGTCTGCTTCCTGCCCCACTTATTCCAGGATCCAACTTGTCAATACATCCCTCTCTAGATCATTGCTGGTCTCATGCCAGAGACTGTAATGGACCACAGGGTTCTGCTCAGAAACTCATATATGTTCCTCTCACAGCCCAAAGCAAGCCACCTGAGCAAGTGTGACATCAGTAGAAGGGAGACGTATTCTAGATGTTTTCTAGTAGAATGTGGGTCCCATACAGAAGGACCCAGAGAGAGGCAGGACATAGTTCGGACACTATTACATTTCATCAAAGTCTATAATGGGGTTACAGATATTAGGTTCTTTCTTTATTGGAGTCAACCCCAAAGTTTTATCTTAACATAAGACCAGACTGAAAGTCTAGGATTTTGTGATAGTCTCTATATCAGGTCTGGATATGGCTCCCGTGGTTTTGAGACCCACGAGCAATCAATCAATCACAAATAAAAATATGTCAGTCTGCTTCAGGCACATACCAATGGTGTGCGGGAGCTGGCTTGGGTCTCCTTAGGAGAGTTCATTGTTACATTTTCAGGAATTTTGCAAATGTCACATTAGTAGCTTAAAGTTGCCCATGGTTGGAATTATCTAACACAGAAATGGGCAAATGCTATAAATTGGGGCTTTTTCCCCAGATAGAGAGCTATTACATTTACCAACATATCACTGCACATCTGGCATATTTTGGTGGCACAGGAGCAGGTTAATAGCAACAAATTCTCCTGTTTGGAAAGAATAAAGATGGAAACCACACAGCAGTCATTGACCAATAAGAACTCTGGAATATCACTGGGTACTTGTTGCAAAGAAGCCTCCTACCCCAGAGGTGGGGAACAGTTCTTTGTTAACTGCTTTTCTTCCCTAGAAGTAGTTCCCCAGACTACTGTTCTCAGTGACCTTGCCTCTGCCCTCTGGGTGATCCTTTGTTTTCCTATTTCTCCTTGGCTACACCTAAAATAAACATTGGACACTGCCCTCCTTAGAAGCCCTGTGACTATTGCAATCTGCTTGTTGCCTACAGAAGACTCACTCTGTATCTGTTTAAACAAATTCCACTCAGTTCCATATGCTGAAAGAGGGGACCTACGCCGGCCCACTCCATCTTGTTCTGTGTCCTCCACCTTGAGTGACTATGTCCCCACATGGCCCCTTTCCGGGAAAATCACAGAAACCTCAGACCACGCCTCCTCCCCTTGAGTAACCTCCCGCTCACCCGTTCAAACTTCCCGATCAAAACACGCCCAGCGACCTGCCTAACAGGACTCCGACCCTTCCCCAGCCAATCGCCAGAGGCCACAGCCATTACCTCACCAACTGCCCCTAGACCCCTATAAAACCTTTGTGCTTTTGAAACTCACTCTCTCTCCCCGGCATCTCACCGCTGCATCGGTGCAGGTGGGGGATTGAGTTAGAGCTAGCTCGAATAAAGGCTCTTTTGCTTTTGCATCGGACTCGGCTCCCTGGTGGTCTTTGGGGATCACGAATTCTGGGCATAACAATGCCAGTAGCCACACCTCCAGTTCTTTTCCAGATATGCCCCTCTTTAATTGCTAATAATTCTAGCCTATCAGGCTTCTGAGGGAGAGCCTGGAAGTCTCTTGCCCTGAGCGGTGTTTTCCATTTGAAAAGATTTTCTGGACACCAGTTGAATTGATTCAGAGATTTCAACAAAGAACATGGCAGCCATACCTCTGCATTGGTTTTTACCAAAAATCTGGGTTTAATCAGTCTTTGTAGTTCAAAGATTTTCTCTGTTTTATCATTTTTTTTTAAACACTACTACTAACTGGACTCTCCATTGCTTTTTACTTCTTGCAAATCAATCGATTCTTTCCTAAGCTCATCTCAATAGCTTGTCAAATACAACTTACAGTGAACAATTTATGCTACAAACATTCTATTTTCCAATTCCTTCACCTAAAGCGACAAGTTAATTAAGTACATTACCTGCTTTCCAAGCTACTGCGGGCAACAGTGTTGCTAAATGTTTCACTACTGCATACAAGGGCTTCCTGCCCACAATAACAGCATCTTTACCACCTTCTGGCCAGCCCCAAAACATTTTACTTATTTCAGGCTTTTTTTTTTTTTTTTAACAGCAGGGTACTCTACTTTTAGCACGATTTCTATAACACTCTGAATAGGCTAGTTTGATGGTGAGTGTATCCCAAAATTTCAGTGGATTATACTTACAAAATTTATTTAAGTTTATTTCACTTATGTTAATATTGGCTACAGGGAGGTTGTTTCCCTGCTCCAAATTGCATTCACTCAGGGATTTGAGTTAAGGAGTGTCCTTTATCTGGGATATTGTTGGCCTCACAATAGAGGAAAAAGAGTCTGTGCTGCTGACCATAAAATGGATCTTAAAGTTCTGTCACGTTCACTCACCTTCCATTGATGAAGAAAGTAACATGGGTGATGGGCTTTGGTTAGCCCCCATAGGGAGGGCCCATAAGGAAGAATCTGTAAGGAAGCAGATATTTTGGAACAATATGCAGTGTTTCATGGTAATAGAGTCTATCTGACTCCGAAGCCTGTGTTCTTAACCAGTATATTATACTATCGCCTCTCCGAAATATGGCTTGGCTTCATTTTGGTGTTAGACTAATGACAACAGTTCCAAGAATACTTTGTGACACAGCAAATACTGCTGGGCTTTAATTGCTACAGTTCTCCACATGACCCAAGGGCAGTAACAGTCAAGGCTACCAGTCATGACTGAATTTGTCTCAAACTAGCCTGAGACAAAATTCATTTTGACCAAAGAGATTTAAGGGAAGGCTATTTTCCCACAGTGATATAAGATGTCTTTTTGCACCTTCTTTAGAGCAATGAAAAATTTAAGTCATAAAAATTATGTTCTTAAATGATGTTTTTCATCTTGAGAGATTACTTGTAATTACTTATCATTAGCTATGATTTAAAGCAGTTAGAGAAATAAATACTTTATCCCTCTTATTTTATAAGTTGGAAAATGTAAACCAGGTCTGTCATTTATATTGGTACAATAAAGTAGGAGTTTAAAACAATTTTACAGATATGTTTCTTTGTACGTATGTGTGTATAGATATGGTTATGGATATGGATATCGATATAGATAGATTATAGATAGACATAGATGATATAGATGATAGATATAGATGATAGATATAGATATAGATATAGACATAGACATAGACATAGACATAGACATAGACATAGATAGATATTTTTTTCTGCCTCTTCATTTAGCAGGGACAAATCCAGCCCAAAGATCCGGAGTCTCAAAAGTACCTTTTAAAAGAAAGAAGTTTAGACTGTATGTTGGAGCATTGGTTTTACTGAAACCTCGGTTTGGAAGCCAGAGCACCTCAAATTCTCTGCCTATTTTCAATACACCTTGGGTCTTTAGAGTAATGTGTGACTCAACAGGGGCAACAGGTATGTAGGGGTCTGCATTGTGTGAATAGAGGTCTGAACTCTTGGATTCCTGAAGAAAGACACGAGGATCTGCGCGTGAATAAAGACAGCCAGAAGGAAAGTAGCAAGCACAAAGCCATTTATTTTTTTTAATGTTTTATTTACTTTTGAGAGATAGGGCAAGTGGAGAAGGGGTAGAGAGAGGGGAAGACAGAGGACCTGAAGTAGGCTCTGTGCTGACAGCAGCGTGAGCCGGACATGGGTCTTGAACTCATGAACTGCAAGATCATGCCCTGAGCCGAGTTTATTAAGGACAGTACACACTTAAGGCGGGAGAGCAGGCAGGCCCAAGAGTGGCAAGTGCACCAGATCAGCGGTACTGCCTTTCTATGTCTGCAGAGGTTATGGGTAGCAGCTGGGGCAGGTCCCACTGAGTTGTTTCCAATCACCTAACGGACTCCTCCTACCAGTTGGAAGTGGGGGGTCAAAACCAGGTAAATACATTATAAGGGAGCTACGGGCTACCGTGTGGCAGAGGTTGAAGACAAGCAGGTATGTGCTCCGCAGGAGTCACTCTGTGTCTGTCAGCCCAGGAGTGTTGGAAGCCTGAAGCCAGGAGCTTAAAAGCCACAGTCAGGATGTTGTGCACTCAGGCTTCTAATGTGTCACCCGTTTATCACCACCTTTGCCTCCAATTCCTGTCTAACTGCCTGTTCCATCAGGAGTTTCAGTGTCAACATTAGAACTAATTACGTGGGCAACAGGTTTAGTTCATAATTTTTATCATAATGAGAGTGCACTTTTACACTTTTCTATAGCTACTAGGAGTTTGTCCAGGAAGTAAAGTCATATTTGGGCATTGGAGGCTTAGTGTCTCTCAAAAGGGTCTTCAATCATTTTAAGCCTGTAAAATAAAGTCTGGGAAGGAAGTTGGTTTTGGCTTGGTGGGAGTACTGATGACCTAGAAACAAAATCAGCCTATCTGACCAACTAAGATCGCTGGTTTGTTGGTCCCACCGTGCTCTCCTGAGTCCCACATTGGAGATCGTATTGACTTCCCATATTTCCTGCCACTTTCCTGGTACTGATCCGCCTGCAAAAACAGCTTGTCCCAAAGGCAATTATGCAGCTATTTTGTTTAGTGATCTTTAATAATGGCTTCATTCTTATCTAAAACAGTTTCTAAACCATAATTAACTAACTCTAAATATATTTTCTACAAATGGAAAATAGATACTTGGAATTTGATATTCTCAATAGGCTATTTAAACCCCATACTAAGTACATTTACATCATAGATTGTACTAGTTTATTAGACACAAACAAGAGATATGTGAAAATAAATAAAAAATTACTACTTGGAAAATATCTCCTCCCTCTTAAAAGTCCTCCCTTAATATCATTCTAAATGGTCTAGCCTGGATCTAACTGGTCATTTAGGTGAATTCTGGCACCATGTTTTAGAGTCTTCCTAGATTAGTAATTCCCATGAATTAATACTTGTCTTTTGCTTTTTGTTTTCTGTCTTTTGTCTTTTCTTGTGTGAGTTTTTGTTTGTTGGTTTGTTTTTTGGCTTCTACGTAGGCTCATTATAAAGTAGAGATCTGAAGCAATTATCCAGAAATTTAAAACCCTCAGATATATTTTGATGAAAATATTTTCTTGTACTGAAAGCATTAGCATAAAATGTAACTGAAATTTTTAATCAACAATAAGTTCATTATGTGGAAGCATTAAACACTGGCCTCACAAACCATTGGCCTCATGTTTTCCAAATATGTTCCAAATAAATTTCCAAGTATTTTTTTTAATTCTATTTATTTTGAGAAAGAGAGTGAGAAAGCAGGGGAGGGGTAGAGAGGGAGAGAGAATCACAAGCAGGCTCCATGCTGTCAGCACAGAGCCCGAAGTGGGGCTCAAACCCACAAACCATGAGATCATGACCTGAGCCAAAACCAAGAATTCGAGGCTTAACCAACTGAGTGACCCAGGTGCCCCACTAAAGTATTTTTTTACATAATCTCTACACCCAACATGGAGCTTGAACCCACTTCCCCAAGATCAAGAGTCTCATGCTCCACTGACTGAGCTAGCCAGGCACCCCGGCTGTTTGGTGCTTTAAAGGTCACTCTGAACCTGAAAATATCCATCATGGCCATTTACAGCTTTGAGTAATGTCAATCATCAGACCACTCCTCTCTTACTATTGGCTGCTGAGCATTACAGGAAAAGTCACACAATCATGCCAGCTGCCATTAAAACTAAGCCATGTTCTCCAACATCCACTGACCTATCACGACTGCTGGGCAATTATTTATCTCTAGTTGACTGTTAACTACATGCAAGTTTTGCCATACTACTTTCCTGGTCTCCCTACTCTCATAAAGTTCCCAAATCCATGTGCATCTCCTTCACTCTGCAAATGGGAGTCTTGCCTCCTCCTTGAGGAAATAGACTGTATGAATATGAATTGTCTCCTCAATTCAACCACCATGTCTATCACCCTCCCTTCTCTCTTACTTTTCTCTTGCCCCAGGGTTTTCCTCTTTCTCTCCCTCCCTGGTGATCTCATTCATTTCTACAAGACATAGTCTCACTTCTACATTTTCCTCCTATGCTGTCATTTGACCACTGGGTGTCCTCAACTAGATTATTTGCTTAAGCTTTAAACTCAGCACCTTTAAATGTTTTAAATTTCCTTCCAGTACTATAAAATGTTGTGGGTCCATAAAATTATCTGAGTGGTTGTCTTTATTCTCCAATTCATTTATTCTGGTCAAGACAGATAAAAAGTTCTTTTTTCCTATATCTGGCACAACAATTCCATAATCCTTTTATTGTGTAGAGCCTGATACCCTATGAAATTCTTCCTGCAGGACTTAGTCCCAGAATGCATTCACTCTGGCCATCTCAATTATGAGCTTATTCCTACTCTAAAGTGAAGTTGAATTTTTCTGCTTCTCCAAATGACAAGCTAAATGAAAAATCCTTGCCAATAGATTTCTTAAATGATAACCTCAAGTTGCCAAAATACTCTCCTGAGAGATTCTCCCTTCACTAGGACAGGATCTAAGTCCAATAGGCATGAGCTCCCTGAAGGCCATACCTGCCAGCTGTCACCGAATGCTTCCAGGTGGGCATCTCAGCTAATCGACAGTGCTGTTGGAGAAATTGGAATCCAATTACAGTGACTCACAGCAAAGGCAATTTACCTTTCTTTCAGGAATGGAAGGACAAAGTGCCAAACGCAGCAGGTTGCATATTTTTGCTCATAAAATACATAATTTGTCAAAATCATTTTTCTCTCAACACTTTAATGGAAATCCTTGGCAGGACTATGTGCTAATGATTTCCATATTAATTTGGTACTCAGTTCCTCCATTTTATCCCAAACTCTCAGCATCTCTAAGGTAGTGCTATTATTCTTTTATTATAAATCACATAAGTAGACCATTTTCCAAGGAAGTCGATATCTCTGTTGCATTTAAAAGTGCTATGTGACTCTCCTTGGATGGCCTGTGCTGAAATTAGTAATAACAGACCAGACTGACTGTGGAACAATTTTTAATGACTTCTTGCATGTTGAATTATGCAGAAGCAGAATAATCGAAGAGAAGCACTACAAAGCAAAGGGAGTGGGTAAAGGGAGTTTTCAAAGTTATGAAATCTCTTTTGGCAGATTTACTTTATTACAAGTGATTTGTACACTTTAAAAATATTGGAATTTCATTTTACAGATTTTCTCTAGATATTTAAAAAAAATTTTTTTTTAATTAAAATGTTTACCTCGCCCTGTAATGGCAGGGGCAATTTTCTTGCCAAATTGATAAAATAATAGAGAGGAAGGGGAGATGTGCTTTAAGAGAAAAAAAAAGTCATCTCCCATTATAGTAACAGACAAGGAGAGCAGGCTTGCGGGCTCCAAAGTCTATGTGAGCTACATTAACGGTCATATTAAAATTCATATCACATCATGGGTTTGTTTCTACTGAAAACTGCTCGGCTTGAACTAATATGTTATCAGTCAGATTTTAAGTAGCTCTCCTCTTACTTTTAAGAATGTGATAATGAGTCCTACTGAGCCATCAAACTAATTTTGTGTTTTGGTAAACCCTTCAAAATGTTCCTGCCAGAAGGGTAGGGATTCCGGGTGAAACGTGCTGGCCGCCCCCTCTTCAGGTATGCAGAATCTTCTAAATTTTCCTTGTCAAACACAAGCTATTCAAATTTCCCAGCCACAACAGCTTTCCTGCTCCTTTTCCCTCTTTGCCCTCAAGATAGTCTCAGAGGGGTTTTACTCAATGCCATAGGATGCTGGAGTTGTACAGGAGCGATATGGTAATTGCATGCGAACTACAGTTAAGGCCTAATGAACATTATGTTTATGAAGAATGTAGCTCTGATTTCTAAAAGCACTTTGGTAAATTATACAAATTAAATATTCATTACTTCGTACTTCATTAGTTCACATTTGGAACACTTTTTCTTCATTATAATAGCCTGGAGTAAAAGCTTTTTGTGATTTTTTAAAACATTTTATTCTGTTATTTTTCAGAAACTCCTTACTTACAATATTAGTGCAAAGCTGTATTTTTTTTTCCATGGGGACCATCATATTCAATTTTCTTTTAAAAAAACTATGTATTTATTTCACACAAAGAAAGTGAAGATGCGTTTGTTTGCAGTTTTTATTTCAATCGTCAGCATGAAAATACGTAAACTTTTAACTCTGATTTTCACTCAAAGTTTACTAACTGCTCTTATTCCTATAAAAAAAATTGCTATTTCATTAAGGGAAAACCTTGGTGTTGAGTTAAAAGTGTTGCAGAGTTATAAAGAATGTTCATTTTCCATGTTGGAATAACTTTACAGTGATTTATTGGTCATCAGGTTCTGAGAAGTTAAACATCCTTTAAGTAGTAAGGTTGTTTGTCTGAGATAGGTGATAAATAGACAACCTTCCTCAGCACGTGGATATTAAAATAGAAAAAAGAATTATGATTGGAGCTACTCTTTTCCACTGCTAAATACCTAGTCAGCTAAAATGTATACTTTCCTCAATGCATTCAGCAAATGGGAGTGTGTACGAAACACTGAAATTAACTCCCAAGATTCTATCAATTGATAGTCTGTGGTAGGCAGTCAGTTAAACAATTGGAAGCACGTGACTTAAAAATGTGGTTTTAATCAAATTAAGTGTCTCTAGATTTAGAGATCTTCAGATTTTTGTTAAGACTTCCATAAATGGCAATTAACAAGGGGTTTTTATTAAAAGATGTTGGTGAGAGAAATAAATTCTAAGAACACATTTCAAAAGATTACAGAGAAAATGGTCCGCATGAACTGGAATGAAATGATATTTAAATGTTAAGGAGCAGTGGGCCAGAAGACAGAAGACATGAATTTGAGTTCTGGATGCATCAGATAGTCTTGCAATTCTTCATAAAATCCCTTAATCTTTTTAAACACCAATGATTTAACCTGGTAAATGGGAATAATAACACTTGTTTCACCCACTCCTTTGGTTCGTGGTGAATATACCACGAGGTTATGAAGCATTAAAAAAAGAAAAATCAGGGGCACCTGGGTGGCTCAGTCGGTTAAGCATTCGGCCCAGGTCATGATCTCGCGTTTATGCTGACAGCTCAGAGCCCAGAGCCTGCTTTGGATTCTATGTCTTCCTCTCTCTCTGCCCCTCCCCCACTTGCATTCTGTCTCTCTGTCTCTCTCTCTCTCTCAAAAGTAAATAAACATTAAAAAATAAATAATAAATAAATAAATAAGTTAAAAAATAAAATATTCTACAGGTTTATGACATTAAAAATCCAAGTCACAAACTCTGTAATTTCTACACACTAAGATATCAATAATAAAATCTCACCTCCATTTTTTTTCATGTTTATTTAATTTTGAGAGAGAGAGAGAGAGAGAGAGAGATACGGAACATGAGTGGGGAAGGGGCAGAGTGAGAGGGAGACACAGAATCTGAAACAGGTTCCAAGCTCTGAGCTGTCAGCACAGAGCCCGATGTGGGCCTGGAACCCACAAACCATGAGATCATGACCTGAGCTGAAGTCAGATGCTTAACCAACTGAGTCACCCAGGAGCCCCATCTCAACTCCGTTTTGAAGCACGCAGGGTGAAGAGAAAATCGTGGTCCAGGCAATTAATGAGATGTTACCTTCTCTTGAGCACTAACCATATCACGTGCTCTCAGCAAGTTTCAGCAGGATGGTTGTTACATCTCTCAGGTGAGAGCTCATTCATTATTCTATTTGCTTCTAGTATTTATTTTAACTGACTTTTCTTCCTTAGGGAATTTAAAGAAAATAATAGAATCATAAGAATGAGATTTCAGCAAGAATCTGAACAAAAAAAGACAACAGGTGGCTTTGTAGGTATTCAGTCTACCTATTTCAAAGTGAAAGAATCCTGAGAATGTCATGGATTGAGGAAAGGAAGAGTGTGATGACCCAAGAAGCTTGGAGAAGAAAACAAAATAGAACCCAGACTGGGAAAAATATTGACAATTTTTTTGTTGTTTTTTCATGACGAGTTGGAAAAGAAGCTCTTGAAAGCAACTGAGAAAGAAAAAAAAGTAAAAGTAAAGATTCTACATCAGAAAACTCGGTAAAATTTTGATTGGGATCGCTGCATTTTGCATATATCAAAGAGAAAATTACTGAATCTCAGAAGCCAGAAAAGCAATCTACAAATCGATTCTGACATGTTATAAAGAAACATCTGAATTTGTCAGCCGGATTCATTTGAGGAGAGAATGGTAATTGTAAAGAGTCAGAGATAATGGGGAAATTGGCCGTTAAAGTAATGGGATGGATAGGGAGTTTCCAAGAGGATAAGAATGACAGGCAAGGATAAATATTAGGACTCAGAGTTCTACAATAATGCCTGTTCCTGTTCTTTATTGATCTATGTTCATTCCTGACATTAAAACTTATTTAAAATTCACACTATTCAATGAACCTCTTCAGAAAAATCACAGAACTACGGTAGCAAGATATTGTAAGTAGTTCTTCCAGCCATCCACTCCTCAAATTCTTTCAATAGCTTTCCAGCCAATGGGAATTACATGTAAACACCTCCTGGGATGAGACAGTCACTGTTTCCTGAAACAACATATGCCACATTTGGTGAACTTTGTATGCTAAAGAAGTCTTCCTTATGTTAAGCTGAAATCGTCATCTCCCCACTGGGCCCTATTCTTCCTTTTTAGGGTCACACAGCCCAACCACTATCTGTTCTGCCCAGTTCTGTATTTCTTTCTTTCTCAGACTAATATATTGAACAAATATTTACACCAATATTATATACTATGCTATTATTTTTAAAAAATTGTTTAATGTTTATTTATTTTTGGGAGAGAGAGCATGAGCGGGGGAAGAGCAGAAAGAGAGGCAGACACAGATTATGAAGCAGGCTCCAGGCTCTGAGATGTCAGCACAGAGCCCAACATGGGACTCAAACTCACAAGCTGTGAGATCATGACACAAGCTGAAGTCGGAAGCTTAACCTACTGAGCCACCTAGGCACCCTATACTCTCCCCTTTTATCCTTATAGTGGGAGCAGAACTCCCCTTCCCCCCCTCCCCACCAAGGCCCGTGTTTTAACATCACCACAAATCCAAGGTTCTGTGACAAATCCACATCTCAATTTCCCAAGAGGAAGGCAACTTACACGTGATGAACCCTGTGATGTGCCAGGGATAGGATATAGACCACATCATTCAATCTCCTCATCAACCCTACAAAACAGGTACTGTTATTAGCCTCTTTAAACAGATACAGTAGTCAGTTTTATCCTTTTACACTTAGAGATTGACTATACAGTAGTTCTCTCTTTTCCATGGTTTCAATTCCTGCAGTTTCATTTACCTGTGGTCATAGTCCAGAAGCAAATCATCCTCCTTCTACCAAATTGTCAGGTCAACAGTGGCCTAACACTACATCTCAGTGCTACACCAGTCATCTCACTTCATCTCATCATGGGGGATTTTTATCTCCTCACATCATCACAAAAAGAAGGGTCAGTATACAGTACAGTAAGATATTTTGAGAGCCCACACACATAAGTTTTATTACAGTGTATTGTTATAATTGCTCTATTTTATTATTTGTTATTGTTGTTAACATTTAACATGTCTAATTTATAGATTAAACTTTATCAGAGGTATGTATGTGTAGGAAAAACATATTATTATATAGGGTTCTGTATCTGTGCTTTCAGGCACCCACTGGGGGTCTTAGAATGTATCCCCGGTCGATAAGGGGGAGTCTACGGTATTATTACTTTCCTAGGAACTGATTTCTCTATGTGTGCTCTGAATTCTCTAATATATATTTTCTTTTAGTGTTTGTATTTTTTATTATTTTTAATATTTGCTCTTCTAGAAGTGTTTTTCAATTCTTTCTCGAATGAGGCAAGATATAAATAAAATAGATGGTATTTTAAATTGACATTTCACAGATGGGGTGCTGAAACTCAAAGAGGTTGAATAACTTGACCAAGAGGTGATCAGACTCTGGAAAATGGATTCTCAGTAACTGAACTCTTGAGAATCTGATTTATAAACCCAAAATCTCGTTTACTACTTTTAATGGAAGGTCTCTGTGGAAGGATAACTGATGCCCATCGCTGCACAAAGCACTCAAAGACCAAGTCACAAATCAAATCACATATCAGAAGACTGCTTAGTTAGAGCCACTGGAAAAAGAGTCTATGATACCAAAATGATATTTACATAAATATAAAAGAGCTCAACTGTCAATCTTCTTTGTCCAGAGATATTTCAAACTAAAGGTTTTAATAAAAATATTCCTTAAAATTATAGCACCAGGTCTCTTAGACCTTTTTGAAGTGAGGCTACCTAGGTTTTATTTCTCAATTTTTTTTCTCAATGTTACCAACTAGTTACCTACATTTGCAGGCACAAGACTTCTTAATGATGTCATTCCAAAACCCATATTAAATTTAAAAAAACTTACATTAAATTGAATATATTTAAAATATGTATTTTTACTTAGGGAGAAAATGCTGCTAATATTTAAAAATACCACAGATGCCTGACTAGCTCAGTCGGTTAAGCATCTGACTCTTGATTATGGCTCAGGTTATGATCTCACAGTTCATGGGTTTGAGCCCCACGTTGGGCTCTGCACTGACAGTGCAGAGCCTGCTTGTGATTCTCTCTCTGCCCCTCCCCAGCTTGCTCACGCGCACTCTCTCTCTCTCTCTCTCTCAAAAACAAATAAACTTAAAAATAATCTTTAATATACCATAAAGATACCACATCTATTTAGGTAGAACCTTTTGGGTTCCATTTCACAGAGCAACATTTTATGCCCTTATTCCTAAACAGTAGGGATAGGTTTTGTCAGCAACAAAGGCCTGGTAAGATCCTGTGAAAGGGGCAAAATAGCTTCCTCTGAAGAAAATGGATGTCACTGTAAGATGGAAAAAGATCTGGAACCAGGGGCCACAGGACCGTGGAGTCCAGGGTTGGAGGATGTGTTCAAAGAGGCCAGATTCCAGGGAATTAAAGAGACCACGCTCATACACCAACATACCCTGGGACTGTGGCAACTCTCACAGTAGAAGGGTCAGGGTAGATGAACTCAGGGAGTGCTGATTTCTCTCATCGAACTCTGAATTTTCATATTCTATTGTGTGACCATGTTACGGAATCCTCAAGTCTTCAGGGAAATTTTCTGAAAAGGTCATTGCTTAAGTGTTGTGTTTGGTGGATTTATGGGAAATACAAAGTTGGAGCTCCTTAGGAAGAAAGAAGGCAATAATGAAAATGCATAAGCAACTAACAGTATTTGCCTCGGAAGCTGAACCACAAGAACTACTGGGGGTGGGGGGGGAAGCAGTGTTTCTCCTGATGGTATCTATAAATATTGTTTTGCATCTGAAGTTTTGACAATCTCCATTGAATTTTTCAAATTATGATCATAATAAGCCAAGCTCCCAAATGGATATCTTATCAGCTGTGTAAAATCGGGAACACATAGTTTCAGAAAAAGAGATAAGTACTGCAATCTGTTATACTTACATTGATAAAACAATACAACTAATAGAAAGTATACTCCTGTTCTTGTTTTATAATTGTGAAAATGAATAATAAGAGAGCATAAAAGGGAACTTATAGCCATTTTAAATTCATTATAAAATGAGTTGTTGCATATTTTGAGATTTCTATTAAACTAAAGCATCTTTTATATTTGCAAATCAGGTTTTTAGTCTCTCAAAAATCAATAAAAATTCACATTTCCAAAATGTGCAAATTATGAAACTGATTTGGAATTTTTACACACTCTTCTGCTATTATACCACAGAAACACATAATAACATATTAACTTATGTTATCCTTTAACCTGTAGGAATTAGAAAATTAAAATTTTAAGTAGACTGAGTTCAATAGCATTTCAAAAGCTAATCAGTGCTTTCAACTCTTTTATCTTTCTTAGTCCTGTCATACAAATATAGTTATCAAGAATATTAAGGTCTCAGAGTTAAAATTCTGAGATGAATACAGATTTCTAGGGCTATGAACTCAAATGTGCAAATCATGTCGATTTAATTTTCTATAATTGCACTTACTTTTTATCTTGAATCTCCATTCTACCTGCCGATAGCAACTTAATTTTGGTCAATTCAGAGTAAAAAAATAATAATTCAGAGTTTTCTCAGTCAATTTATCCTTTTTCTCAGTCAACTTTTATTTCCCTTGCAGCTCCTATGGTGGTGTACAAGTTGTGAGAAGAGTTCACATGGTTGAGTCTTACTTACTCATGCCAGCTCCTCCAGCTGCCCTTGAGCCTGGATGGTCTCCAGATTTTGGAATCTGGAGGACATCTAATTTCTTATCCACTCTCCAATCGCAGACTGCAGGCATACTTGCTGCTGCATTATTCTCCTTTAAAAAAAAATGCAATGCTACTCAATCTACAAGATCTTTCTCAATTGCTGCTATATCTCTCTCTGAAGCATGGGATATATTCAGATGCTCTCCCAAAGTCCTCTGGGTCCAAGAGAGCACACTGAGATATCTCCATCCTTCTTTGACCTGATACATGAAGATTCGCCATTTGACCTAGGTAAGGGCTCTTAGTGTGACTCCCTAGGAAGTCTGGGTAACTGATTCTGATCTTCTTCCACCAACACTGGTTCAGGAATGTGCTCACAGCAGGCTGCATTAGTGTGGGGAGTCTAAGTGATGGCTGAGAAGTATCAGCCCCCAGGACACTGTGTACCATTCTTTAATAACCATAAGTCCATTGTATACTCAAGATTCCCATAACACAAGTCCAGGTGGATGGTTCATTTTCTTGTACCTAGGAAAACACTGAGTTCTTCCTAGGTGTTCACTAGCATCTAAGCTCCCTCTTGCTCAAGATTTGCCCCCCATAGTTTCTGTCTGGAATTTCCATCATCTTGAGGACAGGAGACATTGCATGACATCATGAACTTCTCTTAAAACAATGTTTATGGAAAAAACTCTTAGCCATAAGTGTTCCAGGGCCATGGATTTTGAGATAAAAAAGAAAAGACAGTGTAATCATTTCATAATGTATATGAATATCAAATCATCACATCGTAGACTTTAAATGTACACAATTATAAGTGTCAATTATTTCTCAATAAAATTGGGAGATGGGAAAGATGAAAGACATTGAGACTCAAAAAATCCTCTGTCAAACTTTTGTCTCTGCCAGAATTTCAAAAATCATTAGTTGATTCAAGGATTTATAATTATATTAAATTATATTAAATTATAATTTATATAATTGAGCATTTAAATTCAACCAATTTTGATATCCAATACTCTTAGCTTAGTAACCAGCAATTGTATAGATAATTTCCTCTGAATTATAGTTTCAACTTACATATTAATTGTGCTTACTTGATGGAGAAAGAAAAAAATTGTGAAGTCTGTTTTCAAATTCTCTCAACATAACCTGTTTGCCAGCATTTAGAAGAAATTTCCTTTTTTTCATGGTAGAGAGTTTTAATTATAGAAATCAGTTTTATAACACAGCTTGGAAAATACTCTCTGGAATCTAATTTTTAGACAATTTTCTTGCAATTTTCAGTTTCTCACATAGTTACATTTGCACCCTCACTGGTAGTGGGTTATTTCTAGTATTTTTGTATCACCCATGCTTGTATTTCTTCAAAGGTTTGGCTTTATTTTATGTCAGCCAACTACCCTACATAGAGAAGAACTAAGCCCAGCTTTTCCTACTTATTAAGACTGTGGATAAGATTTCTGTCCCATAATATAAAAACTACTTTCCTAGCCACTTTCTAGAATGTTAATCTTAGGTCATTCCTTAATAAATCAGCAGTAATTGTGGATTTACATTTCTCAAAGCACTCTTCGCACAAATACTGCCCTCCCTGCAGAAAACAAAAACATGCAATTCTGATATATGTCAAAAAAGAGATTAAATGACTATGGACTATCAATACTTTCTGGGTGAAAATCACTGCTGTTGGGAATATCAAATGGTATGATTACTGGAATAAATAATTCAGCAGCATCTAGGAAAGTGAAAATGATTTTACCCAAAGACCCAGAAAACCCATGTGTAGGCAAATACCTTGAAGGGACTCACATATGTGCATGGGAGACACTTACAAGGATGACATCCCAGCATTATCCCAATGGTGACACCAGCTAGAGGGTGGTGTCAATAGAGGGATGAATAAATAAAAGATATCAATACTTAAGGCAGTTAAAAATGAACTTGATCTCTATAGACCTCAAAGACATAATGCTGAGTGGAAAAAGCAAATTGTAGCTTGGGATTAATACACAGAGTGATACAAATTGCATGCATTTAAAAATACACAGAAATAGAGGGGCCCTGGGTGACTCAGTCAGTTAAGCTGTCCAACTCTTGATTTTGTCTCAGGTCCCAATCTCACAGTTTGTGGGTTTGAGCCCTGCATTGGGCTCCATGCTGACAGTGCAGAGTCTGCTTGGGATTCTCTCTCCCTCTCTCTCTGTGCCTCCCCCACTCACACACAGGTTCTCTCTCTCAAAATAAATACATAAATTTAAAAAATACACAGAAAGAAAAATAACATATTATTTGTGTGCACAAATACTTATATACTTACATAAAATATATAGTTATATAAAATTGGATACACATTGGGGCACCTGGGTGGCTTAGTTGGTTAAGCTCTGACTTCAACTCAGGTCATGATCTCACACTTAGTGGGTTCAGGCCCCATGTCGGCCTCTGTGCTGACAGCTCAGAGCCTGGAGCCTGCCTCAGATTCTGTCTCGCTCTCACTCTGCTCCTCCCCTGCTCATACTCTGTCTCTCAAAAATAAGTAAACATTAAAAAAAATTTTTATAAAAAAAGATAAAATTGGATGCACATAAAATTCTTCCTCTAAAATGTAAAATATTCTTGGTCAGAAATGTTTCTTAAAAAAAAAACTGATGTATGTCAAGCATCTAGAACTATGCCTGACACATAGTAGGAGCTCACTAGATACTTACTGAAAAATGCATTCATGATAGTGGTTGCCTGGGAGTGTGAAATTGAGAAACAATTTTATCTGTAATATAATATTCCTCTTATTTAGAAAGAAGGAACAAAACAAAGAGGGGGTGGAGGAAAAAGTTAGGGAAGAAAAGACTCCCCCAAATTAAAAAAGTTACCAAGTTTCAGTAGTTAAAGAGTTCATGCATGTCTTTTATAACCATCCCTATGCTTTTCTGTATTTTAAAAAAAAAAAAAAAAAACAATCTCACGAACTGCAATCTGTATTTTAGAAGCCATATGCCTTAAAAATTAATGAGAAATTTTAAAAGAAATTCCATGGGAACATTCTCACCCTTACTCCTAAACCCTTGCCACTTTTGTAATGATGTTCTTGCTTCGTGTATATTTATTTTGCTTTCTTCTTTAAATTGTGAGCAACTCATGGAGAACCTCTCAATCTTTAATTTGTCATGTTTCTCCTAATCTCCTGATTCAAAAGTCAGAATAGTTGGCTTCTAGCCGTCGTTCTACCTAAAACAATCTGTGTGACCTTCATCAAGTTGCTCAATCACTGTGGACTTTGCTTCCTCATTTGATAATTAGAGACATTACGAATGATCTCTCTTATTTAGGACTTTATCATCTACATTTCCTTTTAGTTCTCAAATCTGATGCTGAATTTCTCACTAAATTCCTATTACACATGTTTTGTACTTTTACTGTTGCATCAAGCACACTCTCTCCTACGATGACTACGCAGTACCTGGTAGGACACAATAATATTTGCTGTTTTAAGATGAATAAGTTCTGGAATGCTAATTTAAATTTTTGAAAGAATCAAATCCAATGTCAGTTTTGTATATTCATAAATTCTGCATTAATTCAAGCCACAAAGTTACAAAAGAATAGGCTATTCGTTGGATTGTTTGCTTATAGCGAATCAGCAGTGGGATGCACACTGGTTTCTTAATGTTGCAACATATTGATAGGAACATGGATATTGCCTACCTCTTTCCCTGTGCCTTTCAGTAATCATAGATCAAATGGCACGTAGTACATGAACCTCTGCATCTCTCCAACACGATCCTTTTGAAGCCAGTGCAAGTTAGACCTGTTTCGGTGTGACTTTTAAGTTCCATTTCGACAGCCCTGCTTGAAAATCCAGTTACTATGGTGATATGTACCACTGCAAATAATCTCCTTCTCAACAACTAAAGTTATACCCTACTCAGTAAAAGCAGTATCTATGGCTTAATGGTTCGGCAAAAGGCCGACAGATCTACAGTCTTATTTCCAACTGAGAGGTTTTTAATAAGTAGTTTGAGCTCCTGGAATCTGAGAAAATTGAACAAGCTCTGTCTAAATTTAGCAGGGTCAGTCTGTTGACACTTCCTCAACAGACCAAGTACTGTATAAATTGGAATATGTTGCATTGGCATACCAATATTTGACTCTTTTTCGAGGTAATGGAAAGAGAAACAGACTACCCCCTCTCTTTTCTTTTTTTAAATGTTTATTTTGGGAGAGAGAGCATGCAATTGCACGCAAGCGAGGAGCAGAGAGAGAGGGAAAGAAAAAATCCCAAGCAGGCTCCATGCTGTTGGCACAGAGCCTGACATGGGACTTGATCCCATGAACCATAAGATCATGACCTGAGCAGAAATCAAGAGTGGGGCACTTAACTGACTGAGCCACTCAGGTGACGCCCCTCCCTTCTTTTCAAAAGATAAGACAACTGATCTTAGTTGTCTTAGAGTAGACAGGTCACTCCTTCTGTCAGGAGCCCTAACTCAGGCCAGTGCTCACCCAGCTGGACTCCCACCAGCCTCTTGGAGCTATGCTTCTCCCTCTCTCCCACTCTCAAAAGATGAGGGGAGTGGACGACAAAGGGCAAGTTTTCTATTACCACAGAGAAATGATCTTCTTGGCATTCTGAGTGGCATCTCTTGAGTGCATTTTCCTTAAATACATGTCATTTCACATAAGAATTAGATTCAGTAACAGCACATTTCATGCATTACATAGGATTGTGGCTGGCTTGTTGCATTAGCAACCTCTAGGTCTTACTTATATGGCAAACTACATCCTTAGTTCCGAACAACTGCCTCAGGTGGAATTTTGAAAAAATATGTATTAGATAACTTTGTAAACTGCTACCCTAGGAATATCTCAGAGGTCAGAAACTGCCTTCTTCATCTTCACACACATCCGGCAATTAGCATATATCGATGAGCATAATGACAGGCACATGGTGCTCAACAGTGTTTGGGGGTGAATAAGGTGAGTGGCTAAGTCGTGAGTAAATTTAATCCAAAGTCTTCTGGTATGGGAACCATCTTCAGAAATGCTCCATATGTTTATCACAGTTCATCTTTAGCTGTTCTCAGGACAGATTTTTCTAAAGCTCAGGTAAAACTACTGGTCAAATCCTAGAAACTACCAGTCAAATCCTCCTGTAAAGGGACCAGCAAATAAAGGAAGCAAACAAGCTATGTGTTCGTGAAATGAACCAATAAAAATTACGAGTATAATCACAGACTGCAAATTAACAGGGTCGCAGTCTGTAAATAAGAACATCTGATGACATAAGCATTAACATCTTAAATTAATATCTGCTCTGAGAGAACTACACAGCTTGAGGCAAAATGCAGGCTGCTGGCAATCCTCTAGCGTGCACTGTTGGCAATAAGGTCTGAATCAGCAGATATTTTTGTCATTAGATGATACCTCTACCTTGGAGACTATGGTGTTAATTGTTATCTCTGTTTATAATTACTAGCCAAAATGCTGTGGACTAAAAAAAAAAAAAAAATCTCTTAATCATGTGGCACTGTTATTTTACTTTGATAAAAGACTTAGGTCTTCTCTTTGTGTGTGTTTTTTCCGAGATTAGCTACACAGTTTCAGGAAGCCATGACTCCCTGTTTATTTGAAACCCTTCCTAGGTTGGTAAATTGTAAATAAGTCCAGATCACAGTGCTGAGAAACTTGTTACCTAAGCTCAGTGGCCATTTTCCCAGATCACCTCCCGATAATCATAGTTTCTTGGAATTGAACTTAAAACAAAACAAAAAAAGCTTCCTGAACACAAAACTCATGAATTGTATGATTTTGCATCAAATCATGTCGCAAAACATGTTTAAAACAGGTTTCTGAAGCATTCGGTTGATTTAGTTTCTCTCCTTCCTTAGCTTCCCAAGGAACCCATAATCCTAATTTTTTTTTCTCTCTTGCTGTGGTCCCTCTTCTTCCAGTTTCATTTATATAAGATTCATTTACTGTACTGTCCGGAACTCAATAATCCACATTTTTTTCCCTCTGCCATCTCATCAATTGCCCCCCCCCCTTCAATTATGCTCTAGATGCCACTCCCTAAATTTTCATTCTAATCCCACATTTTCTTCAAACTCCAAATCTACCATCTAGAAACATTTATGAAAATAAGGTATCTGAACGATATAGATCTTTCCCCCAAATTATCTCCTCTTGACATCTCTTGCATTATAAATGCCTTTTCTAGGGATGCCTGGGTGGCTCAATCAGTTAAGCAACAGCTCTCGGTTTCAGCTCAGGTCATGATCTCACAGTTTACAAGTTCGAGATCTGTACTGACAGCACGGAACCTGCTTGGGATCCTCTTTCTCCCTCCCTGCTCCTCCCTGCTTGTGCTCTCTCTCTCTCTCAAAATAAATAAATAAGCTTTAAAAAATGAATAAATAAATACCTTTTCTAGGTACTACAGCCCCAAATCTCAGAATCACTGTTCATTCTTTCCCTTCCTTGACCCTCACGTCAAATTAGTTCACCCCGAGGCTATGAATGCAGTCTCCTATTTCTTTCTTCTTGATCATTTCTGGCCCAGCTGTCTTAGTTCAAATTCTCATTACCTTCCACAGATGCTATTGCTGGTCATCTAACTGGTCCCTGGATTCTGTGCTCCAATTAACTAAGCCAATGGTGCCTAAGGTAACTCAGGTACATAATATATAACATTATATAAAAAGTTGAATTTGGGGGTGCCTGGGTGGCTCAGTTGCTTAAGCATCAAACTTCAGCTCAGGTCATGATCTCATCGCTTGTGAGTTCGAGTCCCACATCAGGCAGGCTCTGTGCCCACAGCTCAGAGCCTGGAGCCTGCTTCAGATTCTGTGTCTCCCTCTCTCTCTGCCCCTTCTCTGCTCATGCTCTTTCTCTCTCTCAAAAATAAATAAAAACATTAAAAATCTTTTAAGTTGAATTTTTAAATCATTCCCCCTGTTGTGGGTGTACCTCTACTTATAACATTTGGTTGCTCAAAGCTCTCATGTCATTTGCTCTAACAACTGGAAGTGTTGAACACTGCTGGTGGAAATGTGAATTGGTACAATCACTCTGGAAAGCTGGAAGTTTCTTATAAAGTTAGATGTACACCTACCTACCCTATGTCTCAGCCATTCCCTTCTCAGGTATTCACCCAAGAGATAATGATTTCAGTCGTTTTGAAAATCACCCTAATGTATCAGATTAACCAGTTTTTAAAACAGTAGTTTTCAACCTATAGCAATGATGCACAAGTGCACTTTTGGAATGTTTCACAGCTTTTTAAATCAAGCATTTTAAAGTGCTTGCAAGAAACAGAACTCAAAGAACAGTATAATTGGGGGGGGGAATGTCGTATCCTCTTTAGTTACATTTTATAAAGCAGGCAAGGGGCACCTGGGTGGCTCAGTCACTTAAACGTCCTACTCTTGATTTCAGCTCGGGTCATGATCTTGCAGTTTGTCAGTTCCAGCCCCACGTCAGGCTCTGCACTGACAGAACAGAGCCTGCTTGGAATCCTCTCCCTCCCTCTCTCTCTATTCCCCCCCACACACTCATTCTCTCTCTCCCTCCCTCCCTCTCTCTCTCTCTCAAAATAAATACATTAAAAAAAAACACATAAATAAAAAACAGGCAGGAATATGGTGCTGACTTTATTATTTCTCCCCAAAGAGATTGAACCTGTCTTCAGTTTAATTGGCAGATTTGATGTATGTGAGTTTACTCACTAGCTCATTGATGTGACTGGCTGCATTTACAGTACACAAAACTAATGAACGCAGGGAAGGGGTGATAGTCAGGAAGTAGCAGACAGGACTTTTCAGTCATTAAACCTGTATAAACTGTACCAAGCTCCTTTCTCTGAACACCTCAGAGTGTTTTACAGCCACCATCTATGAAATCCATCCAAAGTCAATGCAAATCAGAAACAACTGTCGCACCACTTCTTTTTTTAGAGTTAGGGGGGAAAATACCTCTGGCCGAGAAAAAAGGAAGATACCTATCACTTATTACTGAATGAGCTAAGAACAGGGAACGCCCCAGAGCCTGTGCCAAGACCATGGCCTCCAAACCTCAGATGTCTAATGGTGACTTCAGTTAGGCCAGTTACATGGGACAAAGGGAAGGAGTTAGCTAACATTTGACCCAACCTTTTAGTTTTTCAATTATCATATCTTTCTTCATATCTCCCAATATGTGGCACATGGTGGATACTCCTTTCTAAGGCGGCGGGGGTGGGGATTAACAGTTTTATTGAGGCATATGTGACATATCATAAAACTCACCCATTTAAAATACACAGAATGATTTTTAGTCAATCTACACAGTGACAAAACTATCATTGGATTCCAGAATTAGAACGTTTCTATCATACCCCCAAATTCCACCATGTACATTTGTAATCAATTCCATTATCTCCCCTGGTCCCAGGCAAACACCGATCTGCTTTCTGCTCTTATAGTTCTGCATTTTCTAGAATTTTATATAAATTGATTGATGCAATACATAATACTGTGTCTGCAATTTTTTCACTTAGTATGATTTTTAGGTTTATCCATGTTTTTGCATGTAAAAGTTTTCCTTCATTTGTATTAAGTAGTGTTTGATTGTCCATATATACCACATTTTGTTTATCCCTTTGCCAGTTGATGAACATTGAATTGTTTTCATTTTTTGTCTGTTTGGAATGCAATTCCTACGAACATTTGCATTACAAGTCTCTTGGGTATGTGTTTTTATTTCTCCAGAATGAAATCACTAGGTTGAATGTTAATTATATTTTTAACACTTCATGAAACTGCCAAACTTTTCCAAAGCAACCATTTTGCACTACCACAAGCAACGTATGAGGGTTCCAATTCCTACACGTTTTCTCCAACACTTAGTATTTTCATTCTTTTTGATTATAGTCTTTCTAGTGGGTATGTAATTGGATCTCATTGTGTGTACTTTACTAGTAGCTTTATAGAGATCTAATTAAGATACAATAAATTGAACATGTTTAAAGTATTATAATCAGTTAAGTTTTGACATATGTATACAACCCTAAAATAATCACCACAATCAAGATACTGAAGATATTCATCACTAACAAAAGTTTCATTTTCCCTTATAATTCCTCCCTCCTGTGTTGCCATCCCTACTCCTTGCCCAGGAAAGCACTGACCTATTACTATTTCTATTACTGTGAATTGGTGCTTTTTCTAGAATCTTATATAAAAAATTAAACCATACAATGTACTCTTTTTTGTCTGGCTTATTTCACTCAGCATAATTATTTTGAAATTTATCTTTGTTGCTGATTCTGTCATAGTTCAATCTTCTTTGTTGCTGAATGGTATTCCATTGTATGACTATCCCATGGCTTACCCATTTACCTGTTGAGCACTTAGGGTTTTTCCCCCAATTTTTGGCTGTTGCAAATAAAGCTTCTATGGGGTGCCTGCCTGGCTCAGTCAGTAGAGCTTATGACTCCTGATCTCATGGTCATGAGTTTAAGCCCCACACTGGGCACAGAGCTACTTTAAAATAATAATAATAAAAATAAAGCTTCTATGAATATTAATGTATAAGGCTTTGTATGGACCCATGTTATCATTTCTCATGAGTAGATATCTAGCTGTGGAATGGCTGGGTCATGTGGTCTGTGTATGTTTAACTCTTTAAGAAACTAACAAGCTGCTTGCCAAAATGGCTACATCATTTTATGTTCTCACAAAAGGTATTAGATTTCTAGTTACACCATTCTTGCCAACACTTGGTACAATCTTTTTAATTTTAGGAGTCCCAATAAATGTGTAGTGGTATATCATCTGTGGTTTCATTCACATTTCTCTAATGACTAATGATGTTGGGCATATTTTCATATCCACTTAAAAAAACATTTGCAAATCAATATCTGAAGAATGTGAACTTTCAAAACCCAGTAATAAGAATACAATCCAATAAAAAATAAGCAAAATATTTGAAAGATGAAATACAGAGGACAAATAAGCCCAAGAAAAGATCTAGGCTCACTCATATAATCTCCTCACCTCAAGATCTTTAAGTTAATCACATCTACAAAGTCTTTTTTGCTGCGTGAGGTGACATATTCACAGGTTCGGGGGATTAGGACATGGACATACCTGAGGAGGTGGCTATCTATACAATGAGAATCTTATAAATTATGATCTGTTATGTTTTCATGTTCATTCTATTCTAAATACTTTCTCATTTCCTTTTTGAGGTATTCTTTGGTCCAAGAATTACTTAGAACTTTGGTTACTTAGAAGTATGCAGTTATGCTCCAAATATTTGTGGACTATACAATATATATGTGTTATTGATTTATTTAATTCCCTGTTGTTAGAGAACATTCTTTGTATGATCTGAATCCTCTTAAAATTTTTTAAAGTTTATTTATTTATTTATTTTGAGATAGAGAGAGCAGGAGAGGGGCAGAGAAAGAGGGAGAGAGAGAGAGAACCCCAAGCAAGCTAGGCATAATTAGTGTGGAGCTTAACCAGGACCTGAACCCATGAACCATGAGATCATGACCTGGGCTGAAATTAAGAGTCGGTCACTCAACCAACAGCCACCCAGGCTCCCCTCCTCTTCAATTTTTTGAGACTTGTTTTATGGTTTAGAATTCGTTCCAACTTTGTAAGCGTTATATGTGTGCTTGAAAAGTTCAGTATCTTATAAATGTCAATTAGATCAAGTTGGTTGATAGTATTGTTTAATTCTTCAATATTCTTACTGATTTCCTGTCTACATGCTTGGTCATCTATTGATATTGGCTGCTGAAATCTCCAGCTATAAATGTAAACTTACCTATTTGTCCTTGCAGTTTTCACATCATATATTTTGAAGCTCTATTATTAGCTGCATAATATTTAGGACTGTTATATGGTCTTAATGAACTGGCCCTTTTATAATCTTTCAGAGACTCTCTTTATGTCTTATAACATATTTTTCTTGAGGGGTGCCTGGGTGGCTCAGTCAGTTAAGTGTCTAACTTCAGCTCAGGTCATGATCTTGCGGTTCATGAGTTCGAGACCTGCATCGGGCTCTGTGCTGATAACTCAGAGCCTGGAGCCTGCTTGATTCTGTGTCTCCCTCTCTCTCTCTGCCCCTCCCCCCCCTCTTTCTCTCAAAAATAAATAAACAATAAAAAAATTTTTTTTAATTTTTTTCTTGAAACTTATTTTGACTGATAGTAATCCATATTACCCTAGCTTTCTTTTGCTTCATGTTACCATGGCATACCTATTTGTGTCTTTGTACTAAAGCATATTTCTTATAAGTATGACAAAGTTGGATATTCTGTTTTAGTCACCTGACATTTTCTGCCTTTTTATTGGAATATTTACACATTTACATTCACTTTTGTTATTCTGCAGCTTTATTTAAATCTGTCATCTTGATATTTTTCATTTGTCTCATGTTTTCTTCATTTCCTTTTTGCCATTTGCCTTTCTTTTGAATAAAGTAATTTTTATGGTTTCATTTTATCTCTTTTTTTGCCTTATTATCTAGAACTCTTGTGTTGTTTTAATGCTGGCTTCGGGATTTATAATACTTTTTTAACTTATTAAAGTCTACTGTCAGGTGATGTTATATTACTTCACATTTGGTATAAAAACACTGAAACAATATTCTTACATTTTTATCTCCTGATTTTTGTGTTATTATTGTCATACATTTTATTTTTACACATGCTATAAATACTGTAGTATTATTGCTATTTTGGCTTTAAATGGTCCTCTCCTTTGTGTAGATCCATGTTTCTGACTGCTTACATTTTTCTTGTGCTTAAAGGACTCCATTAACATATCTTGAAGCATATGTCTGCTCTCAACCAATTCTTTTAGTTTCTGTGTGTCTAAAAAGATGTTTATTTTACCTTCATTTTTAAAAAAAATTAATGTTTATTTATATTTGAGAGAGAGTGTGTGCAGGGGAGGGGCAGAGAAAGAGGGAGAGAGAGAGAATCCCAAGCAGGCTCCACACTCTCAGCGCAGAGCCCAACGTGGGACTCAAACCTTGAGATCATGAGCTGAGCCTAAATCAAGAGTCAGATGCTTAACTGACTGAGGCACCCAGTCATCCTTCACCTTCATGTTTTAAACAGCTTTATTGAGGTATAAATTACATACCAAAAAAGTCACCCATCCTAAATATTCAGTACATTAATAAAATGGTGCCTTTGTTCTAAAATCCAGTTTTGAACTTTTCCATCATGCCCAAACTTCGATCACCCCCCTTTAAAAAGCCCTGCTCTACTGTTCAGGCCCAGACAAACACCAATCTGCTTTATGGCTATAAGTTTGCCCCTTGTAGATATTTCACATAAATGGGATGCTACAATAAAGTATTTCATATCTGCCTACTTTCTTGTGGTGTAACGTTTTTTTGGTTCATCATTTGTGATATGTATAAGTAGTCCATGCCTTTTCATTGCTTAGTATTATTTCCTTATATGGATTTCACTTTCCATTCACCAGCTGATGAACATTTGGATTGTCTGCAGTTTCTGGTAATTATGAAGAACGTTCCTATGAACATTTGTGTACCTGTCTTTGTGTTGACATATGTATTATTTCCCATAGGAGTGCTACCTTTCAAAATATGAAAGGTATTTTACTGGGTAAAGATTCTAGTTTGATGGGTTGTTGGTGTTTGTTTTCATTAATTTCATGACATTGCACCATTGTCTTCTAGCTTGTCCTCTTTCCCATGAAAAATCTGCTCTCCTCCTGATCTTTGTTTCTCTCTAGATAAAGTGTCCCTTTTTCCCCACTCTGGCTGCTTCTGTGATTTTCTACCTATCACCAGTTTTAAGCAATTTGATTTTGAAGTATCAGTGTAACTTTTTCATGTTTCTTGTGCTTCAGGTTTGGTGAGCTGCCTTTATCTGTTGGTTTATACTTTTCATCAAATTTGGAAATTTTTTGCCATTATTTCTTCAAATGTTTGAAGAATAATCTCTCACTCTTTTCCTTCAGGTTCTTCAAATACATGGGTGTGTGACTGCTGGGAAGTTCTCCCATAGTTCACTGATGCTCTGTTGATTCTGCTCCTTCCCTTTTCTTTATTTGTGTTTCATTTTGGATAGTTTCTATTGCCATTTCCTCGAGGTCACTAATCTTTTCCTATTGAATGTCTAATCTGCCATTCACCCCACTTGGTATGCATTTCATGTCAGATATTATTGGTTTCAGCTCTAAAATTTTGACCTACGTTCTCTCTGTCCTGTATCTCTACTGAACATATTCCATCTTTATGCTCAACCTTTCCTCTAGCTTCCCGAATGTATGAGGTTAGAACTCTTTTTAATAGTCTTGTGTACAGCTTCTCATCGCTTTCATTTATTTTTAGATCAGTTTGATTGATTTTTCTCTTTACTATAGGTTATATTTTTTCTGCTTCTTTGCAAGCCTGATAACATTTTATTGGATTCCAGAAATAGTGAATTCTGTCTTTTTGGGATGTTCTGTAATGTCAAGGAATATGTGCTTCCCATAACCCATTTACCTAGCACCCTTGGTAACTGATCATAAGGGCTAAAGTGTTTGTCTAAATAAAGATCATAAAAGAAAAGAATAAGGCTCGGTTACATAGCTATCATTTCATTCATTCTGGGGCAAAAATTCCAGGGTCATAATTCCCCTTAGGGATGGACCTATCTTCATTAACATTGATGATAAATGATGAGACTAACAAAGCATAAGTTAACAGGAAACAATGCAACAATAGAAACAGTGAAACTGCTCTCTATTATAAATGACCATGGAATTTGAGGGTGGATTTTGAAAGGATAAACATTAGAATAGGGGAGAATGGAGAGATGGGGTAACTAGGAGTGTAATAGTGTTTAAATAGCATTCAAGGTCAAGAATGACTGGCATTTAAGTTCTTTGCATTAATGAAAAGCAAATCTGCTGTTTCCCTAATCCTCAGTAAAGTCTGCTGCTTACCTGTCTCTTGAAAGTGTTTTGTTTGTTTCTTTTTCCAATGAAACCAATTAAAGACTAAGTCCTATATTTGACATAATGCCAAAACAGGGAGAAAGAAATAACCAGAAGGCATAGAAGAAAACAAGGATTCAGTGGAGGCAGATAACCAGAGCCAAATTGATCATGAGAATATCCTTTTTCCTCCTTCAGTAATTTTCAGTAATCTTGGGGAAAGAATGGAAATTTCTAAACAAAGGACTGAAGCAACCAAGTGGAAATATGAACGGAACATAGATCTCTCTACTAGGCTTCCTTACTTTCACCAAATAGAAATGTTCACTTCTACTACGAGTTGAAAGCAACCACAATCATTAATTTATCCACAGTCCTAATTCTCAACAGTCCCAATGTACACTATTCCATTCCTCATTTTCAGACACTGCCTTCTACTAACTAACCTCTCATCACAGACATTTATACCTACCAGATGGTGGTTTGTTCCTTTCCTTCGTTGCATTCACACTCCCTCCACTGTGCACTGCAGAAACATTGAGTGCAATAAACATTTCAGCTGTTCAAAAATTGTTCTAAAATTTATGGCAGAGTTAGCTCAATTTAGGAAAGGCAGCACAGACAAATCCATGTAATAAAAGAAATATTAAAATAAAAATACCAATTAACAGAGCTAAAGTTAGCAACATCACTTCACGTTTTATTTTCTGTACCTCCTCCCACCTTCATGTTCGTAGAAAAGACAAGGATGTTGGAAATATTATAAGATTATTAACCATGCTGGTTGTTATGAAAGATTGAGTTTTGGTTCACCCCAATGACTTCTTCAATGATGATAAATGATACATTTTAAGAAAGAAAGTGAAATACTTTAACAGAGTACTTAACATACCAGAATGAGTAACTCCAGGCATGGACTTGTGTAAGATTTTCTTAAGGAAACTTCATGGGAGAGGTAACACTTGAATTGCATCATGAAGGAAGAATAAGAGTTTATGAGACAAGAAAGGGAATGACATTCTAGGCAGAGCAAACACTGCATTCAAGACTCAAGATTCAACAAAGAAAAGGACGAAGTGTCTTTTGTGAACAGTGAAAAGTTCAAAAATTCTGTAATACATGGAGAGATTATAAGGGCAAGTTGTTGAAGGACCTATTCCAAAAATGACCGTCTTCTTAAATCCCTTTTAGAAAGTTTGTTCAGTCTATGGTGTGCTAAAAATATTAAAACAAACAAAAATTAACACTGCAAGATTTTCATTCTGGGTCTGAAGTTTGTGCAAACTGACAGAAACTAATTGCCCACCACAGATCACTGTTCCAGGACTCAGGAAAGCCCAGACATTTACTACCACCTTCTTTCAGACTACCCTTTGTAGAGTGGGCAACCTGCTTGATCTGATGACTCAGCCTCGTGCTGATCTCTCCTCAGAACTCAACTTCAGGTATATCCCTTCTGGTTCTTTATGCCCTCCTTTTACCACCTCATTCATCTCACACACACACACACACACACACACACACACACCACCTTGCCTGGGATTATGTAGCGGTTACTTACTTACTGACTCTCCACCTCATCCAGTCTTCCTCATCAGAGAATGGAGTCAGGCAATTAGCAATAAAAAATCAAAGCATTTTCAAGGAAAGAAAAAGATGCGTTTGAATTACCAAGAGTATTAACACTCACTGGACATTTTTTCTTATTAAAAACAAAAGCAATAGCCATTAAATAGCTGGACTTCAAAGAAAGCCAGATAATGAAACTTTAGCATATTTTCTCAAGTGATAGGCCTATGAGTGGGACGTTTTTACAAATTAATTGAAGGTATAAGAACACACTCAATAAAAATAGTAACCTGTTCTGATTTTTTCAGAATTAAATACTTGCCTAATATCCATCTTCTCCACCACCCCCTCCACCATCTATCTGTATGGATTTTATCAACCAAAATACAAGGAGAAGCTGAGGCAAAGAGCCAGAGAAGGAAGAGTGTGGTGGAAGATAACAGACATGAGTATTCATTATTAGAATGCAATGCAAAATAATATTAAAATTTAAATCCCCCTAGCATGAACTTAAAGAGATTTGCATGATATCAAGAAGTCATTTATTATTAGTTTTCTGCACTTACAGATAAATGAAGCCAAGAAAATCTCCATTTCCCAGCTGTGAGTTTTCTGACTATGGTGTAATATTAAGCTACTGAGTCGAAGAGTGTTGTCCGCTTTAACGACTAGTTTTGAATATAACATGAGTAATCAGCATGGAATAGTATTCTTAGACCCCTCATTGTAATCAGCATGTCATTGTTACAATATTATGGTACCCAAATAAAGTAGATTCTCCTCATTCTTAATTTTTGAATAAGTGTTTAAGGAATAAATTATAATAATTTCCAAACACATGAAGGACAGCATTGTAAGATTGCATCTTTCTCCTAAAAATGATAAGAAATTCACTAATGAGTCCATTAGACAGAGTCCATTAAAGGTGACAGGACAAAGATCTCTTGGAGACCTCGTCAAGCGGAGACAATATGCAGGATTAATGCAGTGTCCATCCAGCTTCCCCGTGCTCAGATGGAAAATGAGGTTTGAGTGACAACTTTATTTAGCGAGTCAAAGACTGCTGAAAATTTTATGAAATGATGCAACTCACATGCAAAACAGAGCAGAGTTTTATTAGGAGAGTTTGATATGATACTGTGAAAAATGGGAGTAATTCTCATTAGATATCAGTTAATAAAAGGCATGAAATATAAATTAGCTGCAAGCTTGATCTGAATGAAGTTGACTTTGTGTTTGCAATAGTGGTCTTATCACTGTATGCTTATTAATAGAGATCTCATTTATTGTCCTGTCTCCTTTTATATTCAACTCATTTGAAATCATAATGGTTCCTATTAGTTAGGCTTCATTTAAAAGTATCATTGATTGTTCAAACATCCATCCTTAGAAATTTATTTATAACTTCAATTTTTGGTGCTCAGAGATTTTGCTTCACTCAAGAACAAAATTTTTAAATTAACAAAATAAGCCTTATATATATAAATGTACAAAGGAAAGGTTACTGATACTTGGGCAACTCAGAAGATTGAATTTTAAATTTTTAAAGGGTTAGTCCCATATGAAAGTGCATGAAGCTGTAGGACCTAAAATATATTGGGGATAATAATGCACATGTGTAAAATTTTATGATAAAAATACAAATCTTATTATATTATATATTCTTTTATTATATTATATATTATAATAGAAGAAAGTAAATTTTTAAGAAAGAATATAGAGACAAAACAAAACATTCACAGAATTATAAACATAAAACATAAAAAACATTTTACATTTTTAATGTCTCACCAACATGTAAGTTCAACAGATATTTTTATGTTTAAACATGTTTTGACAAAATAATTGCTCTCCTATAACCATTTCTTAGCTTTCATTATGTTAACCAAAATAGCACTATTCAAAGAAGAAGAAGAAGAAGAAGAAGAAGAAGAAGCAGCAGAAGCAGGAGGAGGAGGAGGAGGAAGAGGAGGAGGAAGAGAAGAAGAGGAAGAAGAAGAAGAGGAAGAAGGAGAAGGAGGAGGAGGAGGAGGAAACACTGATGTGGTTGGAGGATTCAGCATATGCTGTTTTTAAAAAAGGAAAGGCTTAATGTTAGGTCCATTTTGGAGTATTTTAGGTTCTTTGACCATTGGCAACCCATGCATTTTATATTCCAGTGTGTCCCAGAACATAAGTCCAAGATACGTAGACCTAGGAATTCAAATGAGATCATGTTCACACAGGTATTCCCATCCCTAATGCTCTGACCTCACACCTGTTTAGCCATCAGGAAGTTGACATCAGGCCAGTTGTTTGATGAATGGCCCATGGTCTAGATGTGGTCAGTTGTTTGCTGTGATATCATTAACTAATTCATCTGGCCTCTATATCTTCCGTAAATAGTAGTGAACTTGAGTTAACTATGTTTGGCAAGAGTATTCCCTAAGGGATGTTGTGTACTTCATACTACGTGACAGCAGGAGGGCCATGTTCGCTTTTCCCCAGCAATGCTGTAAGTTAGATCACTGGTGGGAACACGTGGATCTTTCCATTACCAAGGTAAGTTGTAAGTTTTTCCTTTTGGTATTAGAAAGCCATCTAATAGTGTGATGCTTGGCATCATATGAAATCTTTTGCCTAATGGTTTAGCATCAAGTAATAATGCTTGTTTGAATCAAGTATTTTATTAGGGGTTAAAAATGATTTTTTTAATTGCATCATTACTTCTGCATCTTGGTTGGCGTTACTCTGTAATCCTCCTAAGAAAACTTCAGCTGAAGCTATTTGCTTACCCTGAACTATAGCCCTAGCAAAATGGTAAGATAAATGCTTAATTCTTTCTTTTTAATTACCAACTTCCAAACTAAGGAGTTAATTTAATCATACTTGCCAATGAGGACAAATGAGGGTTTAGTTTTCCGATATGTTGTTGTTTGTTAGTATCAATATGGATTCATGAAATTTTTTATATTCAATAACTTTCAGTTAATGATATTATTCACGATGATCAAATTTGATCAGCTGGAGTACTTTCAAATTGGTTCCCTTATCCTTTTTGAGTTGTTGTTGTTCTCATATCCTTTTGATATAATTTATTTGCTTTCTTTCTTACTTCCTGCCATAAAATATCCTAAACCTGGAAACAGCTATTTTTCTAAGAATTTTTTTTTTAATGTTTATTTATTTTTGAGACAGAGAGAGACAGAGCATGAACGGGGGAGGGTCAGAGAGAGAGGGAGACACAGAATCTGAAACAGGCTCCAAGCTCTGAGCTGTCAGCACAGAGCCGGACGCGGGGCTCGAACTCACAGACCATGAGATCATGACCTGAGCCGAAGTCGGACGCCCAACCGACTGAGCCACCCAGGCGCCCCCTAAGAATTTTTTAATACAAAAGGTGTTTTAGAATCCGCCATTAAGATACCAAGAGTTTCATTGCTCCTGTGTTAGCAATGATTCTAGGCTTTCTCAGTGGACGGAGCTAGAAAATGTATACATTTTAACATCACAAGTTCATACTGATGTTTCCCATTCAAACTGAACATGTCAGAGTTTTTCCTTCATTTCTTTAATCCTACACTTATATCTCTTTTCATTATACTAAAAATTTTGTTTCCCGTTAACCTTAATATTTTATGCTTGCTTTATCCTACATCAACAAAAATAGTTTCAAGATAACAATACCAATATTATTAATAGTAATAATAAAGTTGACGTCTAATATTTTTCACAGATTTTAATGTCCCCAGAACATGAAGCAGGGCTCTAAAGTCATTTGAAATCTTTCCTTGGGGTTCAGTTATGTTTCCAGTGTGTCTCAGAGGAAGGTACATTCGTGTCACTTTGCATTCACTCTGAAGGCTTGTATTAGCTCTGGCTACGAGCACCCCACATTGTGACCGATCTTTTGTTGTTGCAAACACTTTGCCTGTAATTCAAATGTCACAACACACCTAGGATATAATTACATCTATTTTAATGCTATAAAACTGAGGTTCACAGAAATTGAGCATTTTACCCCCGGCCATTGAGCTGCCAGAAGCCTGAATTTTACTGTTAATTTCTAAGTACAGTGTCTCCTCGGCATCCCCATCACCACCTTCATTGACCGTTTTCTGTACTCTATTGCTTCCAACCATCTTTGTGAACACGAACAAACAAATGAACAAAAGAAGAAAGAGCAAGTCTCCACTTGCATGTTGGGATCCAAACAGATGTGTGAAGAGGGCCTCAGTGAACTTACAGCCAGAACTACCCGCTGAACCTCCGCTGCTACCTAGCCACATCCTAACGCAGGAGATTGTTCATTACACACCCACGCATTTGCATAACCAAAATGCCTATCTAGCTGCCAGAGAAGTGGAGTGTAATGCACAAATCTTTTGTGAGAAGGGATAACGATCATATTTGCTTTGGGATCAGTGCACAGAGCTGCACTGAAATACTACAGTTTTATCAAAAGCTCCCTCTTTGATAGTGATATCAATAAAATACCTGATTTGAGCGTCAGTATAATATATGAAAAGACCGTGTATGATTAAGAATTGCTTTGTAAGTCCTAATGAATTTCCTGGCCATGGACTATTTTACACACGACAGGAATTAGACAGAACTTCGAAATGGCCACTAAGATGTTATTGTTTCAGAAACAGCAACAAAACCCCTCCCCGCTGTATGGCAGTGGCTTGCTTTCTTGTAGGCACACCCCTCATACGGGGTGAGGGAAGCATTCTGCAGAACCCTTTCCACTGATGCTTTTAGAATAGAGGCAGGGAGCTGATTGTTCCTCTGCATATAGAAATAAAATAGAAACTCCTCTTAGCGTGAATTTATATTTAATTTTCATCAAGCTCACTTTGTCCTAGAAGACGTGTGTATTACAAAGTTTCACCTCTGGGACCCATGATGGGAATCCATCTCCTTGTCACATCTAACGCTACACTTGGCAGAATTCTCCTGATTCCATGAACTACTTTTAAATGACATGCAGGAGAAGAAAGACGCTGTAGTTAAATATATAAAAATAAATTTTCTTGGCTTACTGGGGTAGCAAACAAATATCTGTGAGTAATGCCCCTATATCGCCAGCTAGCAGGGCACTTAATAAAACCCAAACAACTGTCACACACAGGTTATAAGGTCATTTCTCACATATAAGATAAACTAGAAATCTATCCAAAGGATAGAACCAAGGAGACTGTTATGAAGTTTGCTGGAAAATAAAAAATGAGTTTCACATGTTATTTCATTTCCTAAGGGCACTTTGATAAGCATACACACATATTGTCAATGCATACTAGGACCCGAGTGTGTGTGGAGGACACAGAAACCAGCAAGTTCAAGACCATAAATGTCATTTAGTAACGAATTAAATATTTGCCACAGGTGACAGGAAAACAAATAAGTAAAATAAAGCTGTATTTTTTTGGCTGCCAACAATGTGGAAAAAGACAGAAATGTAAAATATGAAGACACTGTCCTTCAGGAAGGTAATGATAAGGTTTATATTTATAACATTTCCATTTAAAGTGGTCACAGAGGCTTGTCCCTGTCAATGTTTGTTGAATGAATGAATGAATGAATGGACAAAAACAAACCTTGTAGCAAAGTGAGTTTATATGGCTTATGAAGAGGAAATGGGAATTCATGGTCGTGGTTTCAGAATGGTTTAAGAAGCAATAACCATATTTCCAAATGAAGTCTAAAGTTAATGAAACCAAAAAATAAATAAATAAAATCAATAAAACCGTTAGTCTTTAACACTTTCCAATACTGGGAATACTCACACAACTGAAAAATTCTAGCCTAGTTGTGCTTAAACTTTAGTGTGCATTAACATTCACCGGGGGGTGCGGGGGTTGCTAAAAAAGTGGGTTCAGATCCAGGCCCAGGAATCAACACCTACATGTTGCACATGATTCTGAAACAAAGTGGTCCAGAGATCGTATTTTGAGAAACACTTCTCTATACCAAGTGGCAGGACTGAGGAGAGGTTTGGTTTTCCCCTCTTCTTTTTTTTGTGGGTTTTCTCTGATAGCAGGTGTCTTTCTTTTGTTTTGTGTTGTTTTTTTTAAGTCTGCACCACACCTCCATGCCCCATTACCATAGCTGAATTCAGCCTTCTTACATGGAAATACTATTTAGTAAGCTCAGAATTCATATTTGGAATAAATATTAAATTAAAATAATTCCCACAAAACCAATATATAAATAGGGAAAATCAGCAGATCAAGAGTTTAAGTTCTATGGTAATTAAATGCAACGTGTAAGGTAAGGAAGGCAGAAGGAGGGAAGACTAGAAAGATACATTAAGGATTTTTGTTAAAGAAAGACACTGTAAAGAGACTAGAAAAACTTTAATACACAAAAAATATTCTTCTTTGTGTTAAAAGCAAATTAAAAGTAACTAAAATGCATATTAGGGTTGCCAGATACAATTCATGTGGCCAGTTATTTTGAATTTCAGGTAAACAATGAATAATTTTTTCATATAAATATCAAATTTCCCTGGGTGTCTTGTATTTTTATTTGTTAAATCTGGTAACTCTAATATCATGTAAAACTAATGTTAAGAGTTACTTTTCTGAGTACCATAGAGTGAAGAACATGGATTATGTATCTTTGAGTGGATCATTGACATAATTGAGGTTTGACTTCTTGAAGGAAATCTTGCAAGATGTTTCCCATGGCCTATGAACTGCCATTTGTATCACACATCTGAGAAATTTCCCCAAAGACTATTTTACTCAATCAATATGACAATTCTCTACCAGAGAGATCCTTTTAATACCCCACAGACTCTTTAATGAGAGATTGTAGAAGGCAGCTCAGTGCACATAGAAAATGTTCATTTTCTAAACATTTAAAATTACCTAATAACAATGTTGTATGTATTTTTCTTTTCTTTCCCATAGAAAACCCATTGGTGCGTTCCTGCTTGAAACAGTCTCAAATTCTGAGTAGTTCTGGTATGTCTCTGGTTTTCTCAAGGCTTTCTATTTACTTCTTTACAATAAGAATTTTTTTTTCAGTTCAACCTGATTGACATTTTGGGCCACATAATCCTTTGTTATAGGGACTGTCCTATGTACTATAGAATGTTTAGATAGTACTAGGCATCTCTGCCTCTACCTACTCAGCAGCAGAAGCACTCCCTAGTATGACAACCAAAAATATCCCCAGACTGCAAAATGTCTCCTGGAGGACAAAATCACCCCTAGTTGGTCACTGCTCTACATAGGTTTTAATCCATTGCAGCTTTTTTTTCTTTCTTCTTCTTTGCTATTTTCTTCCTTCCTTCAATCTCTCTTGCTTGCTTGCTTTCAATGGGAAAGCATAGTATTCTACCTGGCTTCTTATAGGAAAATGAAAAAAATTCTTTTTAGAATTTCAACTTTTAAAGATATCCACAGTCGAGGGAGGAACCAAGATGGCGGAATAGCATGGAAGTTTTTTGTGTGTCTTGCATCCATGAAATACAGCCAGACCAACACTAAACCATCCTACACATCTAGAAAACTGACTGGAGGATTAACACAACAATCTGCACAACCTGAACTACAGAATTCAGCAGGTACTCAGTGTGAAGTGAACTTGGGGAGCAAGAGGCGCAGGAAGGCAGGTGCCTCTGCGAGTGGAGAGAGGATAGAGACTGGGGAGAGGGGAGAATACGGGAAAAGCACCCCTCCCCAAAAGCAGCTGGAGAGAAAGTAGAAAACTGGAAACAGCTGCAGGGTCTAAACTAAAAAGGGAGAAAGGAGAAAGGAGGGGGCTTAAATTCCATTAACTATAAACAGGGGGAGTGCAGTCTGCAACTCCACAGCTCCATACCTGAATGTGCTCTGGTGGGAAGGGCGAATCCCCAAGAGCAGAGTGGGGTCCAGGAGGGTCTCGGGCCACATGGGGAAAAGCAGTTCCACTGCTGGAAGGACATTTGTGGAGATGGTTGAAGCCATCTGGTCCCAGCAGACCCCAGAGAATGGCCACATTCACTGATGCTGGAACAAGGTCGTTGAGGGTAAAGCCTGGCGCCAGATGTGCGTTGTGATTTTCCATAATCCCTGAAACTCTGCTGCTACACTATCTTGCGAACTTCTTCTGGGGCGGGCTGGCACCTGGCCGTAGTCTTGGGGCACCGGCAGCATCAGGGTCCAGCAAGCGTTCCTGGTTGCAGCCGGCATTCGGCCACTGTTTGTCCATTGCTTGGTGAGACCCTCCTGCAGAGGGGCTGAATGGGTCAAAGCCGCAGTCCTTCAGAAGTAAGGGGCCGGGGAAAATAGCCGCATCTGAGACAAAACTCAGGAGAGAGGTACTGCCTGGGACCTGGTCACGTACAGTGAAAAAGCAGGGAGTGGATGAAAGCTGAAGACAGAGGACGGATACCCAATTGCTGTTCCAGGAGAATAGACTGGGGAGCTGGGTGGCACCATTTTGACCACTCCCGTGCATGCACATACACACCTACGAGCACAGCAACAATCCACCCCAGTAGGCTAGCAGCGCCCTCTAGTAGAGAGTGGAGCTGTTACACTGAGCCCCACCCAACTGGGCCAACTTCGCTCTTCAAGAACACAAGTCTCACTGCCAGCTTGGTTTATGGACTATAAAGCGCTACATAGACTGACTTCTAGGGGAAAACGAAATAATTTCAGTCCTACTTCAATCTGTTAGCAGGTCCATCTATTCAATTTTATTTCCTTCTTTTTTTCCCCCTCTTTTACATTTCTTTTTCTTGAATACAGAAAGAGAAAAAACTCAATTTTTATTTTCACTTTTTATTAAAAATATTTTTCTTTAAATTTTATCACTATATTTTTTACTTTTGTGTAAATTGTTTCAAATACTATTTTACTTCCATCATTTTATATTAGTCTACTTCAGTGTATTTATCTTTTCAAATTTTTAAACAATTGCTTTTTCTTTCTTTTTCCTTTTTCTTCTTTTTTCTCTTTTTCATTTCTTTTCTTTTTCTTGAATGAAGACAAAAACTCCATTTTACCTTCAATTTCTATTAAAAATATTTTTCTTTAAATTTTAACGATTTTTTTGCTTTTATGTAAATTTTTTCAAATTCTATTTTACTCCCATCATTTTAGTTTAGTCTACTACAGTGTATTCACTTTTTCAAATTTTCAAACGATTTCCTTTTTTTCCATTCTTTTCTTTTTCTTTTTTCTCTTTTTTGTTTCTTTTCTTTTTCTTGAATATAGAAAAGGAAAAATTCATTTTTATATTTAATTTTTAATAAAAATATTTTCTTTAATATTTTTCTACTATATTCTTTGTTTCTGTGTATATTTTTTCAAATTCTATTTTACCCCATCATATCATTTTAGTCTACTTCAGTGTTTTCATTTTTTCAAATTCTCAAATTATTTCCTTTTTTTTTCTTTTCCCCTGCCCTTTTTTTCTCTAATCTGTCAAACCACTTTCAACACCCAGACAAAACACACCTAGAATCTAGCACCATTTATTTGATCTGTGTGTGTGTTTTTAATTTTTTAATTTTAATTTTTTAATTTTAATTTTTCAACCTCATGAATTCGTTTTCTCCCTGCAAAATGACAAAAAGAAGGAATTCACCCCAAAAGAAAGAGCACACAGAAACGACACCCAGGGATTTAACCAACACAGATACAAGCAAGATTTTTGAACCAGAATTTAGAATCATGATAATAAGAATACTAGCTGGAGTTGAAAATAGATTAGAATCCCTTTCTGAAGAGATAAAAGAAGTAAAAGATAGCCAGAATGAAATTAAAAATGCTATAACTGAGCTGCAATCACGGATGGATGCAGCGGTGGCAAGGGTGGATAGAGAATAACGAAACAGAAAAAAAGACAAAAATTAAGGCGAAAGAGCATGATTTAAGAATGAGACATATCAGTGACTCATTAAAAAGGAACAACATCAGAATCATAGGGTCCCAGAAGAGGAAGAGAGAGAAATAGGGGTAGAAGGATTATGTGAGCAAATCATAGAGGAAAACTTTCCTAACCTGGGGAAAGACACAGACATCAAAATCCAGGAAGCACAGAACTCCCATTAGATTCGACAAAAACCAGCCAGCAACAAGGCATATCATAGTCAAATTCACAAAATACTCAGGCAAGGAGGGAATCATGAAAGCAACAAGGGAAAAAAGCCCCTTAGCTACATGGGAAGACAGATCAGGTTTGCAGCAGACCTTTCACAGAAACTTGGCAGGCCAGAAAGGAGTGGCAGGATATATTCAATGGGCTGAATCAGAAAAATATGCAGCCAAGAATTCTTTACCCAGCATGGCTGTCATTCAAAATAGAAGGAGAGAGAAAAAGTTTCCCAGCCAAACAAAAATTAAAGGCGTTTGTGACCACTGAACCAGCCCTGCAAGAAATTTCAAGGGGGACTCTCTGAGGTGAGAAAAGATGAATATATATATCTCAAAAGCAACAAAGGTTAGAAAGGACCAGAGAACACCACCAGAAACTCCAACTCTACAAGCATCATAATGGCAATAAATTCAAATCTTTCAGTACTCACTCTAAACGTCAATGGACTCAATGCTCCATTCAAAAGACATAGGGTAACAGAATGGATAAGAAAACAAGATCCATCTATATGCTGTTTACAAGAGACCCAATTTAGACCTAATGACACCTTCAGATTGAAAATAAGGGGATGGAGAACCATCTGTCATGCTAATGGCCAACAAAAGAAAGCCAGAGTAGCCATATTTATATCAGACAATCTAGACTTTAAAATAAAGACTGTAACAACAGTTGCAGAAAGGCATTATATCATAATCAAGGGGTTGATCCACCAAGAAGACCTAACAATTGTAAACATTTATGCACTAAATGTGAAATACTCAAATATATAAATCCATTAATCACAAACATAATGAAACTCACTGATAGTAATGCCATAATAGTAGGAGACTTCAACACCCCACTAACAGCAATGGACAGATCATCTAATCAAAAAATCAAGAAGGAAACAATGGCTTTGAATGACACACTGGACTAGATGGACTTAACAGATATATTCAGAACATTTCATCCTAAAGCAGTGGAATATACATTCTTATCCAGTGCACATAGAACGTTCTCCAGAATAGACCATATACTGGGACACAAATCAGCCCTAAGTAAGTAAAAAAGATCGAGATCATACCATGCATATTTTCAGACCACAAGGCTATGAAACTTGAAATCAACCACAAGAAAAAATTTGGAAAGGGAACAAATACTTGGAGACTGAAGAAAATCCTACTAAAGAATGAATGGGCTAACCAAGCAGTTGAAGAGAAAATTAAAAAGTATATGGAAGCCAATGAAAATGACAACACCACAACCCAAAACCTCTGGGATGCAGCAAAGGTGGTCGGTCATAAGAGGAAAGTATATAGCAAACCAGGCCTTCCTAAGGAAGGAAGAAAGATCTCAGATAAACAATCTAACCATACACCTTAAGGAGCTGGAAAAAGAACAGCAAATAAAACCCACAACCAGCAGAAGACAGGAAATAATGAAGATTAGAGCAGAAATTAATGCTATCAAAAGCCAAAAAAAAAACAGAACAGATCAATGAAACCAGAAGTTGGTTCTTTGAAAGAATTAACAAAATTGATAAACCACTAGCCAGTCTGATCAAAAAGAAAAAGGAAAGGACCCAAATAAATAAAATCAATAATGAAAGAGGAGAGATCACAACAAACACAACAGAAATAAAAACAATAAAGAGACTATTATGAGCAATTATAAACCAATAAAGTGGGCAATCTGGAAGAAATGGACAAATTCCTTGAAACATATACACTACCAAAACTGAAACAGGAGGAAATAGAAAATTTGAACAGACCCATAACCAGGAAGGAAATCAAATTAGTAATCAAAAATCTGCCAAAAAACCAGAGTCCAGGGCCAGATGGCTTTCCAGGGGAATTCTACCAAACATTTAAGGAAGAGTTAAAGCCCATTCTCTTGAAGCTGTTCCAAAAAATAGAAACGGGAGGAAAAGTTCCAAACTCTTTCTATGAAGCCAGCATTACCTTCATTCCAAATACAGAGACCCCACTAAAAAGGACAACTATAGACCAATTTCCCTGATGAACATGGATGCAAAAATCCTCAACAAGATATTAGCCAACCAGATCCAACAATACATTAAAAAAAATTATTCACCATCACCAAGTGGGATTTATCCCCGGGATGCAGGGCTGGTTCAATATCCATAAAACAACATGATTCATCACATCAATAAAAGAAAGGACAAGAACCATATGATCCTCTCAATAGATGCAGAGAAAGCATTTGACAAAATACAACATCCTTTCTTGATAAAAGCCCTCAAGAAAGTAGGGATAGAAGGAGCATACCTCGAGATCATAAAAGCCATTAGTGAACAACCCAATGCTAATATCATCCTCAATGGGGAAAAACTGAGAGCTTTCCCCCTAAGGTCAGGAATGAAACAGGGATGTCCACTCTCACCACTGTTATCCAACATAGTATTGGAAGTCTTAGCCTCTGCAATCAGACAACACAAAGAAACAAAAGGCATCCAAGTTGGCCAGGAGGAGGTCAAACGTTCACTCTTCACAGATGCCATGATACTCTATATGGAAAACCCAAAAGATTCCACAAAAAACTGCTAGAGTTGATTTCATGAATTTGGCAAAGTTGCAGGATATAAAATCAATGCACAGATATTGGTTGCATTCCTATACACCAACAATGAAGCAACAGAAAGAGAAATCAAGGAATCGATCCCATCTACAGTTGCACAAAAAAACATAAAATACCTAGGAATAAATCTAACCAAAGAGGGGAAAAATCTATATGCTGAAAAATATAGAAAGCTTATGAAAGAAATTGAAGAAGAGACCAAAAAATGGAAAAACATTCCATGCTCCTGGATAGGAAGAACATATTGCTAAAATGTCAACGCTACCCAAAGCAATCTACATATTCAATGCAATCCCTATCAAAATAACACCAGCATTCTTCACAGAGCTAGAACAAATAATCCTAAATTTGTATGGAACCAGAAAAGACCCCGAATAGCCAAAGGGATCTTAAAAAAGAAAACCAAAGCAGGAGGCATCACAATTCCAGACTTCAAGCTATTCTACAAAGCTGTAATCATCAAGATGCTATGGTACTGGCACAAGAATAGACACTCAGATCAATGGAACAGAACAGAGATCCCAGAAATGGACCCACAAACATATGGCCAACTAATCTTTAACAAAGCAGGAAAGAACATCCAATGGAATAAACAATCTCTTCAGCAAGTGGTGCTGGAAAAACTGGGCAGCGACATGCAGAAGAATGAACCTGGACCACTTTCTTACACCATACACAAAAATAAACTCAAAATGGATGAAAGACATAAATGTAAGACAGGAAGCCAACAAAATCCTAGAGGAGAAAGCAGGCAAAAACCTCTTTGATCTTGGCTGCAGCAATTTCTTACTAAACACGTCTCTGGGGACAAAGGAAACAAAAGCAAAAATCAACTACTGGGACCTCATCAAAATAAAAACCTTCTGCACAGCAAAGGAAACAATCAGCAAAACTAAAAGGCAACCAGCAAAATGGAAGAAGATATTTGCAAATGACATAGGAGATAAAGGGTTAGTATTCAAAATCTATAAAGAACTTAGCCAACTCAACACTGAAAAAACAAAGAATCCAGTGAAGAAATGGGTAAAAGACATGAATAGACACTTCTCCAAAGAAGACATCCAGGGGGCCAACTGACACATGAAAAAATTCACAACATCACTCATCATCAGGGAAATACAAATCAAAACCACAATGAGATGCCACCTTACACCTCTCCGAATGGCTAACATGAACAACTCCGGTAACAACAGAGGTTGGCGAGGATGCAGAGAAAGAGGATCTCTTTTGCATTGTTGGTGGCAATGCAAGCTGGTGCAGCCACTCTGGAAAACAGTATGGAGGTTCCTCAAAAAACTGAAAATAGAACTACCCTATAACCCATCAACTGCACTACTAGGCATTTATCCACGGGATACATGTGTGCTGTTCCGAAGGGACACATGCATCCCCATGTTTATAGCAGTACTATCAACAATAGCTAAAGTATGGAAAGAGCCCAAATGCCCATTGATGGATGAGTGGATAAAGATGATACAATGGATTATTACTTGGCAATCAAAGAGAATGAAATCTTGCCATTTGCAACTACGTGGATGGAACTGGAGGGTGTTATGCTAAGTGAAATTAGTCAGAGAAACACAAAAATCATATGACTTCACTCATATGAGGACTTTAAGGGACAAAACAGATGAACATAAGGGAAGGGAAACAAAAATAATATAAAAACAGGGAGGGGGACAAAACAGAAGAGACTCATAAATATGGAGAACAAACTGAGGGTTACTAGAAGGGTTGTGGGAGGGGGGATGGGCTAAATGGGTAAGGGGCACTAAGGAATCTACTCCTGAAATCATTGTTGCACTATATGCTAACTAATTTGGATGTAATTTTTTTAAAAATTAAAAATAAAATTAAAAATAAATAAAATAAAAATAAAGCTATCCACAGTCAATGACACCCAAAAAATGAGTTAGGGAAAAAAAATCAATGAATGATATTGGAAGATACTGGTAAGTAATTTAAGAAAAAAAATTAGGCCACTAAATAAACTACATATCTTTTAAATGATAAAATTTTTAGTCTAAAATGTATAAAAACTAGTTGAAAACAGTATTGGGTATTTGCCAGTATTACATATTAATAACTTGGCAAACTATTTGAGTGATAAATTATAAAGGAAAACACTGAAAGATTAAACTCTGAAGACATTAACTATCTACAGAGCATAATAAAAATGAAAACACTGCAAAAATACATCTGCTAATATACAAAAGGGTGTAGATATAATTTAATATATAATAGCAGCTCTCTTATCTGAGGCAATTGGGACTGTAGTTAGTGAGTTCATCAAAAAGTTCAGGTTCATATTATTCACAAGTACCTTAAATACTTCAATTTAATTTAAAACCTGTAGATGTAGTTACTCATCAATCTTTAATATAGAATCACCTCTTTCATTTTGAATATCCGTCCATGGATAGGAGTTCCACATTCATTTTCTTGCAGAAACCACACCCATAAGGCATCTGCAATGATTTTCAAGGTATCTTCCTGTAAATAAGTTAGGATTTTTCTTTAAATAGGAGTGCAAACGTCTTTCTCAATGTTTATAATATCTTTCCATATGTTGTAATTATGTATCTCACCCTAAAATTAAAAGCATTTGTCATTGAACAATTAATCTTCATTCTCTTTCTGATTCATATTTCACTATTTCCAATAAAACAAAATTGAACAATAATTACATGTTACAAATAGATGTTAAAAGGCATGATGAATGTGGAAAGAGCACACAGACCTCAGGTAAGAACACAAGCATACTTTAAATAGAACTGCACAGTTTGTTAATCATTTTCTCTTTAGAGACCATGCTTTTGGGGTCACATTATGAAAAGCCATAAGATTTTTCTTCTATATTATCTTCAAGCTGTTTTTTCAGTCTTAATTTTTACACTTAGACCTATTGTCCATTTTGAGTTCATTTTTTCTCCATAGTGCAAAGAATGGATTGGATTAAAATTTTCTACTCTTCAAAATACACTGTTAAGAACATTGAAAGGATAAACTACCAACAGAGAAATGCCTTTTGCATTTTCACTTTATTTTAAAAATAAGTTTGTCAAGGGCTACACAGGAAAAAAAAAAACTTGAGATTTTGACTGGAATTGCATTCATTCTTTAGATCAGTGTGCAAAGAATTGATAGCCCTAATATATGGAATCCTCCAAACATTAAATGTTCAATTTATTTAAGATCCTTTATTTATCTCAAATAAAAAATAAAAAATATCCTTTATTTATATCAATAATGTTTTATATATAGCTTTCTGCATAGAGGTCTTACAAATATTTTGTAGTTGTAGTCATAAGCATTTGGTATTTATTAAATCTTGTTGGAAATAGCATCTTTTAAATTCTTTTCTCTTTCTGTATATTTCTGTTAATTTTCTTATATATTTTCTATATGTTAACTTTCTTCTAATGCTGTGAATTATATTGATTTATTTTTGTGCTAAGCTTGAATTTTTTTAATAAACCCAACTTGGTCATGGTGTACTTTTCATGTAGATCTAGTTTCAATCTGACCGCATGTTGCTTAGAATTTTTACATCTATGTTTATGAATAAAATCGACCTGTAATTTCCTTTCTTATAATGTCCTTGTTAGGTTTTGATATCAAGAATACGCTAGTCTTGGGGCACCTGGGTGGCTCAGTGGGCTGAGCGTCTGACTCTTTGTTTTGGCTCAGATCATGCATGATCCTAGGGTCCTGGGATGGAGCCCCATGACAGGCTCCTCCCTGAACACTGAGCCTCCTTAATATTCTCTCTCTCTCCCTCTTCCCCTCTCCCCTGCTCATGTGCTTGCACTCTCTCCCTCTCTCTCTCTCCAAAAAAAAAAAGGAAAAGAAAAGAAAAGAGACAAAGAATATGCTAGTCTCATGATATAATTGGGGATTGTTTCTTCTTTCTATTCTCTGGGACCATTTACTTAGCATTGGTGTTATTTCTCCTTTAATGCTTATTAAAATTAGCCATTGAAACTGTCTCACAGATTGAATCCTTAATTATTAGAAGTGTCTTCTAATCTTCTGTTTTCCTTTGTACCAGTTTTAGTAAGTTGTATTTTTTAGAAATTTACTTTATCAAAATTTTCTGATTGGTATAAATTTGTTCATAATATCTAATTAGAATATTGATAATTTTTGCATATCTATGGTAATGTCCTTTTTGTTTTTTATTTCTGTTGCTATAGGTTCCATCACTGCTCTTTACTGATCAGTGTAGTAAAGGGTTACACATTTGCTTAGTTTCTTACACATTTGATTAGTTTCTTACACATTTGATTATTTTCATACAAGACCCAACTTTAAGTTGTAGTTTTCCTCTGTTGTATGTGTTGTCTATTCTAAAAATTTCTACATTTTTTAAAGTTTTATTTATTTAAGTAATCTTTACATCCCACATGGAGCTCAAACTCATGACCCTGAGATCAAGAGTCCTCCTCCAACTGAGCTAGCCAGGTGCCCTTAAAATTTCCACTTTGATCTTTTTTCCTTTCTCTTCTACTGAATTTTCTTTCTCTTCTACTGAATTCTAATGAATTATGAGCTCATTACTTTTAGTCTCTTTTCCATATTTTTGGCTATATGTTTTTCTTTAAGAAGTTTTTATACACAGTATTTTTTTCATTTCGTTAAAAATATTTTCAAATTTCCATTCTAATTTCTTCAACTCAAGAGTTATTTATGATTGTATTTCTTAATTTACAAAGAATATGGGTTTTTTTTTCAATTTCTTTTATTAGTTGTTTCTAGTTTAGCATCATTGTGGTCAGAGAACACATTGGTTTTGTTATTAAGTGTTAAGTATATTTAAATGTGATTTATGGCACAAATCATAAGCATATTTTTATAAATGTTTTACTTATATTTACTTTATTTTTTATTTTTATTTGTATTTTTTTGAGAGAGGAAGCATACAAGCAGGGAGGGGTCAGAGAGAGAGAGAGAGAGAGGGAGAGAGAATCTTAAGCAGGCTCCATGCTTAAGGTAAAACCTGTCATGGGGCTCAGTCACACAACTGTGAGACCATGACCTGAGGCGAAATCAAGACTTGGACACTTAACCAACTGAGCTACCCAGTTGCCCCTACATATACGTATTTTAAGAGAATGTGAAATCTTCACATTTTGTGAACATTGTTTATGTATGTCAAGTTTTCTCATAATCTTATTCAGATATTTAGTACCCTTGCTAAGTTTTTATCTGACTATTCTGCTGTTTAGTGAGAGACCCACATATTTACCACATATTTATGTTGTTTTTTTACCATTGTTTCTACCACGCCAATCCTCCATCTAAAATTATTTTTATTCTGCCTGAACACTTTGTTACTTTTTGAAGTCTGTATCTACTGTCAAATAATTGCTTCATTTTTATTTGTCTAAAAATGCCTTTATTTTGCCTTCTTTCTTGGAAAGTTTTTTTGTTTTGGGCTCAGTTGGTTGGGTGGATGATTGGTTTTTGGTATTTGGGGTGTTTTTGCAGACAGTTCTGTCAGCATTTGTAGACATCACTCCATTTTCTGCTTTCCACTGATTCTACTCAATCTACTCAATGATTAACATTATTAATCTGAATGTTGCTCCACTAAAAATCTGTTTTGCTTTGTTTTGTGTTCCTTAACTGCTTTTAAAATTTTTGTATTTGTCAGTTTAGAGAAAACTGACATTATCTTTTTAAATATTGCTTCCATTTAATTGCTTCTCTCCTCTCCTGTGGATCTCTAATCACATGTGTACTAGACCCTATCCCTTACTTATCCATGCTTCTTAATCTTTTCTCCTGTATTTTCAATTCCCCTATTTCTCATTACTTGATTGTTATATTCTTCTGACTCATCTTCCCATTCAATAAAATTCAGTTATATCTAATGTGCAGTTTTTCTCATATTTTGCTCTTAATTTTGATTATTACATTTCCCAGTATCAGAATTGACATTTAATATTTTCCCATGGTTTCCAAGTCTCTGATAAAATACTTGATCATTCATCTTTTCAATTATAATCATATATTTTTTAAAGTCTGTGTCCAATAACTTTATCCCTTCAATATCTGGAGCTCTTATTTGTCTCTCTCTATTATAGTTTATTATTTCTACTGTGTTTGTTCTAGTGTGTATTGTCCTCTTGTGTGCCTGATTTTTTTTAACTGTATGCCAGACATTGTATTTGCAAAATTCTTTGTAAAATTAACTTGAGTGTAAAAATTATGCTATCTTTCTCTAAAGAGAATATATGTTGTTTCTGTCAACTATTTGGGAACCTCACAATCTGGGACCACCTTCTTTTAGTTCAGAAATAAAAAAGATCTGCAGGAAATCCAGTTCTTCCCAGGGCTATTTCCTCTGGTCTGTCTTTACTCCTAGAGTGTAGCCCTATGGAGTATGAACCCAAGCCAGAGATTTTCACCAGAGCCCTCTCCCCTCTTTCCAGCCCTGAATTCAAATTCATATTTCCTTGTAAGGCCATCAAGACCAGTGGTCAGGCTCTCAGCCCCTTATTTCTTTTCTCCAGAACCAACAACCTACCTCCTTCAAAGGAAAGCAGCCCCAAACAGGAAACTCACTTCCTCAGTTCTTAGTCCTTCCAGGTTCTAGTCTGATTTAACTCTGGTTTCTTTCTGGCTCTCTGACATTTTCTCGAGTCAACCCTTTGGTTGCCCAGCAGAGACGGCAGAGAGGAGCTTCTGAGCCCAGCAGAGAGGTTGTACCAGCTGTCCTGTGGGCCCTTAAGCAGAAAGCATCATTGTAACATCAGTGACAGTAGAAGGTGAGGATGAGATGTCCTTCCCCAATTTTCCTTAACCATGTGAGCTCCATGTTTTCTCCTTGTTTTCAGTGGAAGAATTTCCTAAATTATTTCACAACACAATTTACAGCCCTGGAAGCCACCTTGTCTATGGTTTATGTCTTTTTGGTTTCCTTTGTTACAACACTTTAGCTTTCAGATTGACCCATAAAAAAATTGACACACTAATCCTATTTCTTGAGAAAAAGTAATGTGCTTCATAATATGTATGGTAGGATTACAGAGGAAGGAGTTTGTAATTTACAAATTACAGTTGTCTGACAAAGGATGGGAATGAAAGCTGGAACAATCAGATGCGTGAGTTAATGGTGGAAGTCCGCAAGGACACATTCGGGTCTGCAAGCTTTTGTTTGGGAAACCATGTATGCGATTGAATGCAGTGCTCCAGGAGGAGTCAACACCTTGAGAGAAGCAGAAGGAAAGTGGTTGCATATCAGCGGCCACCAATGGGCAGGGTTTTTAAGAACAGACATCGCTGCTGTCATTTGGAGAGAACGTACCTGCAAGACAGTAAGGACCAGCTCTCCACATGTGGATTTAAGGAAAAACAAAGGGAAGCAAAGGGACCTGAGGATAAGGATCCCTGCCCCAATTTCCTTGAGTCACATCAGCCCCAGGTCTCTGGTAAAGCCAATGAGAGGTACAGAAGCTGTTTCAAAATTGACTGAGATTGGATTTCTCATTAACCTTCACAGGTGGGAGCCCTAGCCAGATATCATTTGACTTAGAAAAACAAAGAAATGTGACCTTTCTTGTACTGGAGTGTCATGAAGCAATTCATTTAAGTTAGATTCATAATAGTAAAATATAGAAAACAACCTAAATGTCAGACAACAGGGCAAAGAGCAATCACGGATAGCACCTCTGTACAATTACATGAAGTTATTAAACACTGTACCTACTCAGACTATTTAGCAATATGGGGATGTTCACATAGCATTTTAAATGCAAATATAAAGCAAAATTTTATCTATCTATGATAGCGGTTTTTAAGAAATTGTGTACAAATAAAGATGAAGTCTGAAATAGAAATTTGTACACAATTTCTTAAAATACAGATTTGCTAAAATACAGATTTAATTTCTTGAAATACAGATTTGATACTTTGGGTGATTTACTTTGGTTAATGCTTTGCTTTTCTGCTTCCTTCACTGTTATTTTTTTATCCCAAAGTTAAATGATTTTTTTAATAATACCTGATTGATTTCTTTGCAAAGATTCAGGACTGCTGAATTTTATATTCAGTTGCTTATTAATCATTAATTTACTCAACAAATGTTTATTGAGCCACTCACATAGGTACAAAACACTATGGTAAGTGATAGCATTACAATGGTAAATAAAACTGAACAAATCTCACATCATAGGGAAGGAGTATATGTAAACAAAAGCACAAATACACATTTCAACTTTTAACTTCTATTCTCTAAATTACTCTAAGAATGAGTGATATATAACCCTCCTCAGGTAACTTTAGAATTGATATTCAAGCTGAAACTTAAAGAATATAGAGCCAGGAGGGGGCGGGGCGGGGAGGGGAAGGGAAGAAACATATCAGAAAGAATTAGGCCCTATTTTGAGGCTACAAGGAGCAGAAATAGTAATAGAATGGGAGCTGCTTGCTGAGAAGAATTTCCGGGGAGTGCATTATGTTTTCTCAGATGAAGTATTAGTCAAAACACAACCTCCATGACCATGTCCTTTCACACAATTTTAATTTCTTTCCTTTACAAGTTGGTTACTGGAGGAGAGTTTAATAATAAAATGGGCAGGGGCACATAAAGATGGGATATAGGGAAATCACAAGGGATAGTGCAGTGCCCTAGGACAAGGAATTGTTGGGGGCTGTAAGTGCTCCAAGCCTGAAGTAGTGAGGGAAAGAGCAGTTAACAGAACCTTGAAAAAGTGCTGTGTGGAAAGAGTCAGCTAAAAGAGGCTGTGCCCTAAGGCCTAGAATATGACCAACTTTTCGCATCCTTGAAGGGAAGGAATAATTACCTTCACCTTATCCTCTTTCTCCCCACTGATTTCCCAATGGTGTTCCCTATTGGCCAAACCTGATGTGAAGCCAGAGAACAAGAGAAAACAAGTGCAAAGAGCAGTGGGGAGAAGGGTAGGGAGTGGATCTGGAAAGGCAAATGGAAGACATCCAGCGTGGATGGTAGGTTGACCCAACATGACTCCTTAGCTTTGCTGTTTGCTAAAGAACCTAAGCAGCCATGAAGTGAAGGTCCAGAAAGAGTTACTGTCATTGCACCCATTTCTGGCCACATCCAATCAAGGTCTCTCTGGTCCTGAGACAATTCTGCTTCCAGGGGTAAGAAATTAGAAGAAACACAGTTGATGTCACCTCTGCTTTTTATATTCTCTGAACCTCCTAATTGGCTTCTATTCTGTGAACTGCCTCTATTCAATTAGCTCACATGGTAGGTTAGAAAAATTTAGGATTAGCTCTTAGCCTATCTTCCCAACAAAGGGTTCACTGGCCAAATCTAAGGTCTCCTTTGCTCCTAAAGTTTGGGTCACAATTTTTTTCAGTTTTCAATAGCTTCTCAATAGTTCTTCTGTCATCTAATTATGGATATATTCTCCTTCCCTGCTTTCTTACATGCATTCTGAAATGTTTTTATTAGTTCATATCAGGGTACAAGAAAGTTCATTCATCTCTGAATATCAAGTTAAAATCCATACCAGTCCATTTTAAGAACTGATGTGATTTTATTGCACTGCAAATGAGTAGAGTCTGCAACAAACACAATCACTGCACCCCTTCTGGAAGAGGTACAGCACTGACATTGTCAAAAAGGACTCTTTCCCCACAACTAAATGAAGGATTTGGCTCCCTGAATTGGGCTTTGAGAATTAACCACTCAAGCTGCTCGTTCCTGAATGTAATTTGCAAAATATCCACAGAGCCATAATCAAAAAACTAATCCCATGTTATAATGGGCAAGGATTTGTTAAATAGGATGCGAAAAGCATCACCACAAAAAAAGTGATAAATTTGCTTTCCTTAAATAACTTTCATCATCAAAAGACATTATTAAAAGAGTAGAAACGTCACAGACTAGGAAAAAAAAATTTAATACACATAGCTGACAAAGGACTTGCATCCAGAATATAGAAAGAATTTCACTTACCAGTGAGGAGATTAAAAAACAAAATTTTTCCAAGTGGATATCAGACAAATAGGTACTTTATGCACACATATGCACAGCACACACACACAAATGATCAACAAACACATGAAAAGGTGCGAAATAATATTCAACAGGGAAATGTTCCCTAAATGGAATTTATGAATGTAGCACCAATCCTTCACCAGAATAGCAAAAATTTTAAAAGAATGATGTTTCCAAATGGTGGTGAGGCTATGGAGCAAACTGAACTCTTTCACACTACCAATGGGAATGTACACTGGGACAGTCTCTTTGGAAAATTACTTGGCAGTATTTATGAAAACTAACCATATGCCTGCCTGCCCTATGACCCAGCATTCCTGCACCAAAGTGTATATTCAAGACAAATGAGTGCAAATGGTCACAAGAAGATACACTCAAGAATATTCATAACAGCAGGGCATCTGGGTGGCTCAGTCGGTTGAGCATCTGACTTTGGCTTATGATCCCACAGTTTGTGGGTTTGAGCCCCACGTTGGGCTCTGTGCTGACAGCTTGGAGCCTGCTTCAAATTCTGTGTCTCCCTTTCTCTCTGCCCCTCCTCCACTCACACCCTCTTTCTCTCTCTCTCTCAGAAAAATATACATTTTTTTTTAAAAAAGAATATTCATAGCAGCTTTATTCACAGTAATTCCAACAAATGTGGGTTCCAACAACCCAAATACCCAACAAAAGAATGGATAAATAAGCTCTGCTATATTCATATAATGGAATATTAACTCAACCATAAAGCAAAGTAAGTTATTACACTCAACAATTTGGATGAATCTCACAGACATTATATTGAATGAAAGAAACAAAACATGAAAGGGTATATGATATAGGGTTCATTTAAGATTCACTTCATGAAGTTGAAGAAGAAGCAAAGCTAATCAACGGTGATAGAAACTCAGATAGTGGTCACCTCTTGTAGTGGGAGTATTGCCTGGGAAGAAGCGCAGGGAAGATTCTAGGATGCAGGAAATGTCCTGTCTTCTTCACGGTGATCATAATGGGTATATACATATGTAAAAAATCACTGAGCTATGTACTTCCAATCAGTACACTTTCCACTTGTTACTGTGTATATGGTACGCTTCAGTTTTCAAAAGTGAAAGTGATCAGGGCCCCTCCCCAAATGTGCTCGATCAGGACAACCTTGTGTGGGTTTAGCAAAACTAAAATGAATGCACGTTGCAGTTCCCTCGGGTGAAACTCCAACATGACAGACCACCTCAAATTCCAAGGGTAATTGAATTGACTCAATATCCTTTCATAATGAAATTCTGCAAGTTTGGATTTAGTTGAGAGCACAGAAAGACTCCAAAGGAGCTGTTAAGAGCGATGGTTGAACAAGCTGTTTCATTCCTTCTCAACATATTTTTTAATGAAACAGGTATTTGAATACCTATTTTTAAATGAAATAAGTATTTAAATATACCAGTTAAGTAGGTCAATGGAGATCCATTATTGTCAAACTAAATCAAGTACTCAACAATGGGAAAGAATGAGGAAAAAAAAGAATTTTTTTGAAGGTGCTTTGTGCTCATTTGCAGCCAAATTCAATAGCTTTCATGCAGAAACCCAAGGGAGTTTTTATTGAATTCAATCCCTGAATTGTTTCTAGCTAACGGGCTCACTTCTATTTACAGCATTATTTTCTATTAAAGGACAAGGCTGGAAAGTCAAAGAATTTAGACCTACTGTTTCACTTGAATAATCAACACTTCCTAGGCTGCCTTTATCATTCTCTCATAAAAGGATGGAAATCAAACTGACTGCTTTTTATCAGCTGAGCTGGAACTTTCCAGGAATGGGGATTTACATAAATATATAGAGACAGTAACTATAAAAATGTAATCAGCCATGGGAGGAAGCCAGTTATGGTCCTATAATGGAAACAACTAGAACCAGTGGCCTTCTCACAATGAAAGATGGTAAGAAAGAGGCTCAGTTAAAAACTCAGCTCTTCTCCATGTGAGCAGCTCTCACCTGAAGACATTTTGACACTAAAATGCAACCAAAATATTTGACACAAAGTTACCTTCTAAATTCTGAAATAATTTTAGGTTAAGTGAGCAAATCCAAGGTAAGCCACCTCTAGTCACTCACTAATCCAGGAAACAACCAAGTAACACATTTTTTAGAAAAGCAAAATTTAAACAAGATTTTGTTTATTCCAGAATACATACCCTTGCTATTAAACCCTAAAGACTGAGGCGTCTCAGTGGCTCAGTAGGTTGAGCGTCCGACTTTGGCTCAGGTCATGATCTTGTGGTTCGTGAGTTTGAGCCCCGCATTGGGCTCTCTGCTGACAGCTCAGAGCCTGGAGCCTGCCTCAGTTGCTGTGTCTCCCTCTTTCTCTCTGCCCCTCCTCCACTTGTGCTCTGTGTCTCTCTCTCTAAAGTAAACATTAAAAAAAATTAAACTAAAGACTGAAAAATCCCATCCCATCACTTACTTTGAAGGGGTTATCTAGGTCTTTATACCAAAGCCCTCCTTTTTATTTTTATATTTAAGAGAATTATACCATTATAAATGGCAATCAAACCATGGGTTCAATGGCCTTTCAGAAGTAATTTCAAAAGACCCAAGAGGACATATATCAGGACTTCAAATCCTGTGTTTAAACATATGATGGCCTTTACATTAGTTAGCTGTCAAGGTACTGGAACTAAAACTCAGATCTGATCATTGCCAGACTAATACTTTCTCTACTGACTACAAGGACCCTCCCTCTCCAAACATCTCCACAAAAGACCTTGAAATGTTTTCCATGTTAAAATGTGAAGAAGTATCTGGGATAAAGAATTTATTAAGCTACCATCCATTGTTATGCTTGATCACCATGAAAAGAAAAATCATCCTTGAGGTATTGAAGGTTATTGTCTCCAAAAAGTGGGTGTCTGTCCCTCCTGAGAACACTGAGAGTAGCTGTCATCAGGAAGGTGACCTAGTGGCCAAGTAGCTCCATTGTCTGAGAAGGTGGTACAATCAGACCTTTTTGTGTTCTGAGAATCAAAAGGAGATACCACCAGACCCTCATGGAAGGGACTAAAAGAAAGAAAAGCATCTGAGTTCTGGTTAATCCAAACCTATGCTCTGAAGCCAGTGTCCTGAAGGTTCTGTGTACATGAACAGAGAAGAATTTCTGTAAATGGTCACTGAGTATGTGACAATAGCTATAATAGAAGACCCAGCTTGACACAATTGTACACTGATAATGTTATTACTCTTGCTAGACTATTACTACTACTATTGGTTCTGGTTCTGGACTGTATTCTAGACTTCTAGAGTGGGAACCTGGAATCAGCACCACTTTGTTCTAAGATCTCAGTGGAGGAGTCAGGAACTACATTTGCCAGGATTCCTTCCCTATATGGTTCCAGGTTAGCATCCACTAATAAGAGACACTTACGTTAGACTCAAAAGGTGGGAAAGGAAAAGCCATTATTTTCCAGAGGCAGCTGCAAGCAGATTTGAGCTTTTCGAAGCAGCTTTTAAGCTTTTAAGAACTCCCTCTTCAATTCTTCAGACTGATAATCTTGCTGAAAGATTTTTTGACCTTTGTTTCCATAGCCTTTCCAAACACTGCAACTTTAATTTCCTTATTAAAATTTTTTTCTGTATTTGAAATACTTAAAGTGGCTTATGTTTTCCCGACTGAACCTTTACATCTCAAAATTCTGAGATGCGCTACCATACCATTGTGAGTTGTTGAGATTACCATTTTCCTTTACAAAACAATTATACAATCAAATCACATTATTCATGGTAGCTATGTTCTATAAAGTTATCACAAACTTTCAGTATTTGTGAATGCTGAACCATCGTTCAGTGAGCCTTTCTTCAGTCACATTTTTATCAACCAATCAATATATATTACTTTATTTTATGTGTCTTTCTGTTTAGAGATACTTTATTTAACATACATTGCTGTTCGGGGTGCATGGTTGGCTCAGTTGGTTAAGCGTCCAATTTCAGTTCAGGTCATGGTCTCGTGTTTCATGAGTTTGGGCGCCGTGTTGGGCTCTGTGCTGACAGCTCAAAGCCTTCGGATCCTGTGTCTTCCTCTCTGCCCCTCCCCAACTCATGCTCTGTCTCTCTCTTTCTCTCAAAAATAAAGAAGCATTAAAAAATTAAAAAAAAAACATATATTGTTGCTTAATTAACATTGGACTCATGGCTAACAGCACTATATATAACTCATGCCTGAATGAAACTTAACTAACCCACCTGTTTCTCTCCAAAAGGCACATCACAGCCTTCCTTCACCTAGGAACACTTGGCCACACTTCACCATGCTTGGGGGCCATTTTAAATAGTAAAGTTATTGGGGTGCCTGGGTGGCTCAGTAAGTTAAGTGTCTGACTTTGGCTCACGTCATGATCTCACAGTTTGTGAGTTCGAGCCCCGTGTTGGGCTCTGTGCTGCTAGCTCAGAGCCTGGAACCTGCTTCAGATTCTGTGTCTCCCTCTATCTGCCCTGGAACCTGCTTCAGATTCTGTGTCTCCCTCTCTTTCTCTGCCCCTCCCCTGCTCACCCTCTGTCTCTCTCTGTCTCTCAATAATAAATAAACATTAAAAACAATTTTTTTTAATAGCAAAGTCACCAACAAAAATGAAAAAAAAAAATGTGGCACTAATAGACCATGAAAGGACATTTGTTTTCAGGATAAGAGCTGGGACAAGAATGCAGAGTCTCACCTTGTTGGATCCCAGCTGGGAATGGGCACTTAGCGTGATTCAAATTTTACACTGTTCTGCTCATGTTCACAAATAGCTGTAAAAGTACTGTGAGTATTGATTTGGGGACTACAAATAAATTTTAGCAAGTAGGTGAATTCCATGAATACGGAATCTGCAAATAGTGAAGATCTACTATATTTGAGAAATCAAATCAAATGTTGATACATTTAGTCAGTGACAGAATTAGGAGCAGAATCTCTGCTCTCTGCTTCCATACCTATTGTCTGCCCTTCGTAATTTAGGTACATAATTTAGCATATCTAGATGCTCTCTCCTCTTTTTGTTGTGTCTTGTAGGCCAAAGAGCGGGTCTTACTATGTTTCTAGCTTAAGAAATGAATTTATAACTAGAAATTACTCTGAGAGACAAAAACAGAAACAAAAGAAAGTCATTCAAGACACACTGGCTGAGAAAGCATGTGGAAAACTATCAACAATGCTACTAGTTTATGCACACTTGTTCACCGTCCGATCAAGGAAGTAACGAAGAAATTGTTAGGTATGAATGAGTTAATGCTAATGACCCAATCACTGGCCTATATTTCTAAAAGTATCTAGTCTATTCTGATCTATCAATAAAAGATATACGCGTGGAACCAGTTTTCCTAGCAAAAAGGGAGAGCAGACCAGATATTCCATAAGCCCATCCATAAAAAGGCTGGTGGACTGTGATTCTCCTTCACACTACACGTAAAGAATCCATACAATACACACTGTACTACCTTAGTGCCACGATGCCAGATCACATTTTCTTATAGTTTTTAGCCTCCCTTTTCCAACAATCAAAATAAAACTTTAGTGTGTTTCATCAACTAGTAACATGGTAGTTAACAGAACATCTATTGCTTCATACCTATATTTTTTAGAATTTCACGAGCTACTTTTAATGCTCTGGGGTCAATTGCTCATATAAAGTATTTAAAACAGATTGCATTCCAACTCCCTGATACCTGAATACTAAAGGAGATCCTGTCTATTGAGCTAAAAGCATTTGAAACCTGTGAAATGCAATGGGATGAATCTGTCCAGAACCAAAAGAAAACCTATATTTATAGCAGCTGATTTATTTGGTTGATATACAGTATGTGCTGTGGTTTATAATTTTTAAGGCGTGTGAACTGGGACACATTAGATATTACAGAAAGAGTGAGTTGATGATTTACAAGACTTCATATCAGGCCTATTGACCTTCTCAATAAGAAAGGTTGGTGGTCGTAACAGCACTGAGAAATGCAGCCCTCGGGAGTCAATTTAATGTAGAATAAACTCTTTAACAACCAGCAAGATGGCCATATCAGCTGCTCCGTCTGCAGATTATGCTGCTGTTGTAAAAAGCAATTTTTAATAAAAAATGCATAGGCTTTCTTTTTTAAAACATATGTTCCCCCTACCAAACCAGCAGTTTCTCCCACATAGGCACCCTTGCATTATAAGAATTTGGGGTCTAAAACTGACAAAAAAAATAGTGTGGCCCGGGCCCCTCCCTTATAAAAAGTATACTGGCAGCAATTTGCTCGGTGTCTTTCTAAAAATTAATCATGGGTCACAAAACAAAGATGTACCTGTGTTCCCTTTGTTCTGGTTAAACACAGTCATCTCATCCTCAATGCAAACAGTATTAGTCCGTGGACGACCTGATACAATCAATAAATGGACTTAGCAATTGGTGACGCCTCATGTTAACACCCTCACGCTGAAGCTGATCTTTTGAGAACCAGATGTCTCACTTAATTACCAGAGTCATATGTCAAGGGAATTCCCAAAACAGTCAATCTAAACATATCTAGAACACAGTAAATCAAGGTAAGAAAAAAATTCTAAAAATGCTCTTCCTTATTAGCACAGGCTTTCTGGGAGAGCATTCACCTCTCTGCCATTGGAATGGAAATATAAAAATGGGTTGCAACTTGCTTGATCGTGAAGCTGTTTTTTGTTTTGGTTTTGATTTTTTGGGTCTTTTGTTTTTTGTTTTTTCCTATAGTATTCCACAAGCGATTAGCTAAAATCACTCAGGGAAAGCAGAAAAAGTCAAGCTTTAAAAATAAAAAATTGTTTTCGTATCTGGAAAACTGATCCTATGCAGCAGTTGAGTGAGATTGAATCTATAAACAACAATAAAGGGTCAGAACGCAAAGTGACAAACTGATGGATAATGTAATCTATTATCTGTCTGGCAATTAGTTTGGTTGAGTCTTACTTTGTCAATTGTTGATGATAGAAACAAACCTTACTTTAACTTCCCTTCAGCATTTTTCTTTTTCTTATAGATTTCTGTACATGCACTAATATCCTAGAATCCATGCCATTGCATAATGTCATCTATTTGTGTCCCTGTCTCTGTATTATATTGTGAGCTCTTTGACATTATGACCATTTCTTAGTGATCTTTGCATTCTACAAACCTGGTACAGTACCCAGCATGTAGTAATCATTCAATAAATATATTTCGAATTAAATTAACTGTATATATGCATGTCTTTTACATACTAATGGTCTTGTGTAAAGCCACTGGTACTCAACAAAGGGTTTCTGAAACTCATCTCCTTTTTAAAATATCCATTAAACTCGGGTGCCTGGGTGACTCAGTCAGTTAAGCATCTGACTTTGGCTCAGGTCATTATCTCATGGTTCATGAGTTTGAGCCCCACATCAGGCTCTCTGCTGTCAGCACAGAGCCTGCTGTGGATCCTCTGTCTCCCCCCACTCTCTCTGCCCCTCCCTTGTTTGTGCTTTCTCCCTGTATCTCTCAAATTAAATAAATAAACTTAAATGTAGCCTGGCAGATACATTCATAACACTTTGTGTCCTATAATAATGTCCAGGAATTTTTCTCTTCTCAGTTCAACTACCTTAAATCTCAATCTCTCTCTCTCTCTCTAAACACACACACACACACACACACACACGCACACAGACATATGCACACACACACACACATACACACACAAACATACATGCACACAGATTTCCTGGAGCAGTCATCCAAGGATCTTCAACAAATTATTATGAATCCTTGATGAGACAGTAATGTAAAAAAGAGAAGAAGGGAAATTAATTTTTTTAGGATGGAAATCTGCAAAATATTTTCATCCCTATGCATATGCATATATATAATTGATATTTAAGTACATGCTTAAACTTGTTCTTAACTTGGATATTATCCAAGATGGCCTGTCTCTCCAGAGAAGCCTGTCAGTTTTCATGATGCAGGTTACTAAGCATTGGAAAAGTCTGACTCTGATCTTACTTGATTATCCAACCCTGGATTTGAAGCCAAGTTATCTTGAACAAGCACTTCTCAATCTCTCCCATTGAAGTAACTCTAATGGCAGAGGGTAAATCCATTCCCAAAGGGGTCTGAGGATATGAATTGCTTTGAAGTCTCCTGTTTCACACTAAAATTTCTTGCTTAATATAAAATCAATGTTGTTGCAAAAGGTCCCACTCAAAAGGAGCCAATTTTTGAGATAGTATGAATGGGCTTAAATAAAACTTTAGAATGAGAAATACATGGCAGTTAGAAACTGTGAAAGCCTAAAAGATACTGGGTTTTTCTTAATATTGGGAACGATGAGAAAAACAATTGTTTTGTTTTGTTTTGTTTTTCCAGTGATGCTGCTAGCACAGACGGTGATACTTAGATTAAGTTTAGATGATTCACAAAGAATTTCTCCTAAGGAAAAAACAAAATAAAAGCCCCCTTCCATATTTTTATACAACTGGTGACCTGAGTTACAATCTTTCCATTACCTTGTTTGATATTTAGATATTTGATATTAAATATTTAGATATTTGGGGTTGCCCCAAAGAAAATTCATGAATACACAGTAGACAGCTAATGAGATGAATCTCCGAGGTCTGGGGCTGGAGAATCACTATCCTAATCACCTGAAAAGATGGAAATACTTAGGTCCGTAATGGAAGCACAAGACATTTTTAGTCAAGAGACTTTCACCATGTGCTCAAGAACCTATGTCTCAGGCCTCTCAGTAGATGGGACAGGGATGGCATGCAGGGATCCAGGACCTGTTTTGCTGGAATAGGTTTTAGGACCAACCTTTCTCCAACAGATTTGACAGTATCTCCTTTCCCTCTGGAGTCAATAGAATTCTTCTATCGTCTGCTCTCTACTCTACTGAAACTATGATTTAAGGGTAAAGGACTCCAGTCATTTTCTAATTATTCTAGGATTTGGTGAAACAATAGCTGCTTCCCCACAGTGTGAGGAGATGTGGAAATATTGGGGTTTGGAGTTGAGGGCCAAGAAAGAGTTCTTGAGACATCTTTATTGCAAAAAGGTGGTTTTATTAAAGCATAGGGACAGGACCCATGGGCAGATAAAGCTGCACTGAGGTTGTGACAGATGACTAATCAGGACAGCATAAGTCTCTAAGGAATTTTGGAAGCAAGGTTTCCAGGATCTTGAGGAGGTTACTTATTGTTAGAAAAAAGGTCATTTATTACTCTCTAATAAAATCTTCGTCATGAGACCCTTAAGATGTATATCAGTGGGCCATATGCTTAGAAGATGATTACTAACCTATAGTTGGGTGGGGGAGGCAGGGCAGGTAGAGAAAAAGGAAGTTTCGAAAGGAATTTTTATATGTCAAAGTAGACTCACAGGATCCTGGAGGTCAGGATAATGATAAGCTGGGATTGCCTTTTGCCCTTAGAAAAGTATTAACATCAAAGCAGCTGGGTTTTTAGAGAAAGGTCACTCTGCTGGTTTCAAGGACTTGTCAGTGGGCTGTAAGTAGTAAAGAAATATATTTTTTTCTTTTGCCTTTGTTTCCCACACCATCAGCCATGACCAAATGATTAGCAGGAATTATACTGAGGTGTGTAGACCTTATACTTTGTGTGGGGCAACTGCTCATCCATTTTTGTGAGAGCTCCTATGTATTTGTAGATCCTGAAAGAGTGTGTGCAATGAATCTCCTTGGAAAATGTCATTAGTTTGATGTCTCACCTGTGTTCCTGGGAATGCTGGATGTGTTTGAACTCTTGCCTGCAAAGATTGTGTGCACTGCAAGGCTGTTGAGATGCCCTACAGGTAGCCAGGTAAAGTGTGTCCCTTCAAAGGTGAAGACAATTTGTGGCTGAGAGGCTGTTCAAATAGACACTGAATAGAACATATTAGTCACATCTACAGTAGCAAATATTTCCCAATTGCTGACTGGATGGAGTCATCATTTCAATAATAGTGGGTCTGGGCATCTTAATGAGGTACCATGGTATTAAAGTTGTAGTAATCTGATGTTGGGTGCTATTCATTTGTACCAGGTTTGAGGATTGGCCAAACTGAGTTATTAAAGGAGATGGCAGTAGGAACAATGTCTCCTTTCCTCAGTAGATCTTGATTCCCATGATTCTTGTTTTAACCTTTAATGGGCCATATTCACTATTTTAACGGGGTAAGCAGACAGCAGGGGAAGATCTTTGGTGTCTCATTTTGTGAAGCTAGTTGTCAGTGCTAAAGACAATTTTATTTCAGTTTATTACTCATTGGATCAAATCATCCATGACCACGATGGGATATTTTAGAACACTGGCCACCATGAACATGGGGAGTTTAGGCAAGATAATAGTTTCTTTGGCTAAGGTGAGGCATAACTGCTGACCCCTATTTTATATTCTCTGGTACCCCTACAAGCACAGAGGTGCCTTATTTAATTGCAATGGGATCACTAGATATAACTGTACTTTGAGTCCCAGTGTTGATTAAGGCCACAAAAGTTTGCACTAATTAGTGCATCTCAACAGATGTTAAAATAAATTTAAAACCTATGTTATAGAGGTTCAAAAGCCAGCTGGTACCCTTTTAATCTGCTTAGTTTTTGTTTCCTTCCTTTTTATGTGTTTTAGTTTAGTTTTGTTTGTTTCCCTGTATCAAGTTGGTTTTGTTCTGTTTTGTTCTTGGTGATTACTGGATACACTTAGTAGTATAAGAGGGGCTCTCTACTCTGACCACCTTTACAGATTTCTTCCTCCAGAGATCTCCAAATCAATATCATCAGGGTAAGGGGCCTCCCCCATGGCAATTATTGCTTTGCTAAATTTAGGGACCCTGGGCTTAAGTTGGGTTTGAATTAACTCGTTGTCATGTTGATAAGATATAGCATTCAATAGAATACAGAATCTTTGTCAGCCATTTTGCATTTGTTCAATAGGCCAATGGTCTTTGGGTCCTTTAAAGGACAAGGGGTGAAGGATTTAGAGCTGTTTTTCATAAGGCTGTGGACAATGGGTATATTCTCCTGAAATCCTAAGGATCACAATCTTTTCTGATGACAGAGACATAGGCAGCAGCAGAAGAAGAAACGTTTTATAGAGTCATAATGAGCCACCAGCTTTTTGGAGTGTGCACCTCAACACTCCACGTGGTAACTACTCTTCTTCCTCACATGAATGATCATCTGATGACCTATATACTGCAGAGAGTAGAGTCTTTCCCCTGAGCAGTCTACAGAACAAAGGCCAGTGCCTACTTGAGACACAACCAACAATCACAGGGTAAGTCGTTCCCCTGAGCCCTACATCAGTCACTGTTTATGCTGAAGTCAAGACACGCAAGACTCACACATGGGTCTTGACCAAAACACATAGCCCAGGACCACTTTAAGAAAGGCCTCACACCTCGGTGGCTCAGTCAGTTGAGTGACCAAGTCTTGATTTTGGCTCAAGTCATGATCTCAGGGTCATAAGCATCAAGCCCTGCATTGGGCACCATGCTGGACATGGAGTTTTCTGTGCTTGCTCATTCTCTCTCTCTCTCTCTCTGTCTCTCTCTCTCTCTCTCTCTCTCTCTCTCAAAAGACAAAAAAATAGAGAAAAAAAAGGAAAGAAAAGAAAAGGCCCCAATCTCATACTCTTGTCTCTAAGCACCCATTACCAAAACTTTCAACTTGGGTCACTGAAATCTATAACAGACGATTGGTAGGACTTGGAGTTGGCAAATGTAACATGAAGTAATACAGCTAAAACACACACTAACCATCTGGCAGCATCTTAGAGTACATGGTCAGCAGCAGGCAACAGGGACAGTCAGCTAGCGGAGAGCAAGAGAAAACCCCTGTGTGGTGCCTGCCACCACTTAGACCATCCCGCTTCATGGCATCAATAATTTTGTGGTTGCAGGACCACAGAAGCAAGCCCTCTCCCCCAGAATTGGTTCAGATATTGTGCCACAAAGGTTTGAGAGGTTCATAGGTTCATTATTCACATAATACAGATTTCTAAACAGAATGGGACAGACACCCAAGATGGTGCTGAAAGGCTCCAATAAAGGGAAGAGTGACTTTGGTTTTTATTATGGTTAGAAAGTAGAGCCAGGATGGCACAAAGGAAGGAGTACATGAGCTTTCCTATGGGCTTGCCCAGATGTAAGGCAGGAAGAGAAGACAGAGCCATGGGGTTTACAACCGTTGGTAGTCAACCACCACACATGGAGTCAGACTCATTATGAAACCTAGTTTGAGAACCATGATTTTAATTGATTTTAAAATCTTTTCTCAGTATATTTAATAGTAAACAAAATTATTTTCTCTCTTTACTTTGAAACAGAAATGTCTAAGGAATCTAATCTTTGATTCCCTGAATCTCCAGAAATTTTCCTAGTGCCAGGAGCAGACATTCAACTGTACATGTGCAAAAAAATAAATAAATAGGGGCGCCTGGGTGGCGCAGTCGGTTAAGCGTCCGACTTCAGCCAGGTCACGATCTCGCGGTCCGTGAGTTCGAGCCCCGCGTCAGGCTCTGGGCTGATGGCTCAAAGCCTGGATCCTGTTTCCGATTCTGTGTCTCCCTCTCTCTCTGCCCCTCCTCCGTTCATGCTCTGTCTCTCTCTGTCCCCCAAAAAAATAAATAAACGTTGAAAAAAAAATTAAAAAAAATAAAATAAAATAAATGAATGAATGAATAAATAAATAAATACATAAATAAATAAATGGTTAGGAAAAAAATCTTAAGTCTTCAATAGAATGTAATTCAATGATTTAAAATTCCAGCAGTTGATTTATCCTGTTCCTATGGTAGAAATGAGAGTAATTAGGAATTGTTTTTGTATTTTTCCCCATCAAAATAAATACATTCTTTTTATTTTGAAAGGAAAGTTTAAAAATCATGAATTTTGTGGGGCACCTGGGTGGCTCAGTCAGTTAAGTGTCCAGCTTCTGTGCTGACAGTTCAGAGCCTGAAGCCTGCTTCAGATTCTGTGTCTCCCTCTCTCTCTGCCCCTCCCTGCTCACGCTCTGTCTCTTTATTTCTCTCTCAAATATAAATAAACATTTAAAACATTTTTAAAATAATGAAATAAAATAAAAATCATGAATTTTGTGACCCAGAATCTAGATCCAAAAGACTATGAAAACATTCAGAGAAATAAAGCATTTTGTTGTCATGAAAACTATTACCTTTCTGAAGGAAAAAATAAATAAAATTCCAAATTAGAGATATCAATAAAGACAGTCTGCAAAGAACACAAGTCATGTTTTTATGTGGTCACTGACTCCGACGGTGTCCAGCTTAATTGTTTTGTTTTGTTTTATTTTGTTTTGTTTTTCCACCCAACTTAAAAGACTTCTTCACAATCAATGAGATCAACAATATGGTCAATTCAATTTAATTATTAAGACAGGCAAAAACAATGGATTGACGATCCAGTTGTGTTATGGGAGATATTTCCATCAGAAAGACACAGTAATAAACTTTCTTTGAGAGGAAATCTGGGTGGGAAAAGAAACGGCAGCGTTAGCTAATAAATGTTCCTTTTCAAACCTGCTAATGCTCTCAGATGATTTATCACTGTTTGAAAGTGTTGGGCTGCTTTACCAAGAAAAATGCACCATCCCTTAAAATTGTGTAAAAATTTTTTCAAAGTCACATTTATAAAACCTAATACCACCTGAAACCAGCAAACTCCAAGTCGTCCAGCCAATCAATACCTGATGGCTTGCACCAGCAAGGAAGCCCCAAGCATCTTCTGCTCATTCCATTTCAAAAGGTGAGACCTCACATATCACCTATCTCCAGATGTGGCTTCCCGTGCCTCTCTCAGAATGGAGTCTAACTGGTGATGGGTATTTAAATGGTGTTCACAGAAGTCTCCCCAGAGGTGGTATCTGGAGTATTCACTCTTATATGATGAGGAAAGATGAAAGAAGGACCCTAGGAGACAAGAGCCCTTGGAAGACACTATTTTGAGGGCTTTTATATCAATGCCTGTGTGGTTCGCAGAGAGAGAGCAGTTCTACCCCGTGGAGTCCAAGCCAGGCTTCGTGGCGTGAGGCAGCCCACTGCAGTCAGATAATCCATGGGAGGGCAAAGGAGTCTAAACAAATCCCTCAGGCTGTGTTTTAAAATCAAAGGTAAGATTTTCAAATGAGACAGTACGACATTTGGCAGACATAGTTTGCATCAGTAACATCGACAGAGGAAGCTTCATCCACTCCGAATGAAACAGTTTCATGGGTCATCCACTGAAAGGTCAATGATATTTCATGGTTTACCTTTACTCTTCTTAGCCCAGCTACGATTCATCAGAAATACACTTGACCTGAAGTTTTATAAAGAGGCCACAGCTCCTGGCTGAAAGAAGAGAAGTCCCCCAGCCAAAGAGATGTCGGGGGGGGTGGTACAGCCAGGAGAAAGATATGAAAATACCTGGTGAGATTTTAAGCAGTTAAGCTTCCTACTATTTCCTACACAAGTCCAAGCTTAGAAATCCTTTTCTTGTTCGGTAATAATTACTGAGCACCTCCCATGTGAAAAAGGTAAGAGTGGGCTCCATGGGGAATACACAAATAAAACAGAAAATGATAAATATGTCATTATAAATATTAAATAAATGATTAAGTAGATCATGGAGGTAAAAGACTATTGCTTGACATGGAAAAAGTGAAGAGTTGTACCATGAGATTGGTTATTCCATTCATTATAAATAATGATTCATGGGCTCATGGCTCTTTATTTCACCCTATGGATTAGGACCTCTTATTATGATCATTCATTTTGTTGCTAAAAGTGTTGCAGTTTTGGTCATTAGGAGCTCTTTCAGGTTGGCTCCTGTGTTCTTTTAATAAGCACCACCATCCCCATCTTTTTTTAAGCATTTCCTTACTTTCTGGCACCACAAGACATCCCAGGATAAGTTCATATTTTACCTGCATTTGCCTTGGAATCAACCACTACTCCAAGGATTCCTGGCCCCTTTAATTGGAGAACCAAGGTCTTGAGTCAGTCGTCAGTGTTTCTTGATCCGCTCAGCCAACAGAGCTGGGAAATACATGTATGTATTCTAATCCATTCCCACACACATGTCTATATTTAGGTATTTATCTGTTTGTATGTACATTAAAAACATGAGTTCAGGGGTGCTTGGGTGGCTCAGTTGGTTGAGTGTCCGACTCAATTTTGGCTCAGGTCATGATCTCATGGTTCATGAGATCGAGCCCCACATTGGGCTCTGCTCTGACAGCATGGAGCCTGCTTGAGATTCTCTCTCTGCCCCTCCCCCACTCACACACACATGTTCACATCTCTCTCTCAAAATAAATAAACACTTAAGAAAAACAATATCGGGGCGCCTGGGTGGCGCAGTCGGTTAAGCGTCCGACTTCAGCCAGGTCACAATCTCGCGGTCCGTGAGTTCGAGCCCCGCGTCAGGCTCTGGGCTGATGGCTCAGAGCCTGGAGCCTGTTTCCGATTCTGTGTCTCCCTCTTTCTCTGCCCCTCCCCCGTTCATGCTCTGTCTCTCTCTGTCCCCCCAAAAATAAATAAACGTTGAAAAAAAAAAAACAATATCAGTAAATTACTCAGGCATAGTCATTTAGCAAGTAGTCTTGAGGGCCTACTGTATGCCAAGCATTGTTCTAGGTGCTTAGTATACATACATCAGTGGCAAAAAAGAAAGATCTCCAGTCTGGTGAAGTGTACACTCTGGAATTCCTTCAATATGCAAGGTACTATACTAAAAATTTAAAGGACAACATAGAAATAATTCCCTGCCTTAGAGAAGTTTACATTCTTGATAATAGATAATATGTACACATGTTCTTAATGGGAGGCAATGTGCACATTCATGAAAAATACAGAGTGATTTATATTAAATTCCAAATTATAAACACTAATTTATTTATTCTTTCTCTTTATTTATGAAGCACCTACTGTTGAAGTTAGGTGTATGAAGCGGACACTGCCAGGCCCTAGGAAGCAGTAAATGAAATAGAAAAACAAACAAACAAACAACCTGATTTCAATGAACTTACAGTTTTGTGGCAATAGAAAGATGATTGATCAATCAAAAAATAAAACTTTAAATATTCCAATGTCAGGTAGTGATAAGGGCTCTTGAGACAAAGAAAGCAGAAAAGGAAGACAGGAGGGTGTTAGGATGCAAATGGAGTTGCAAAGTCTCAAGAAGTTCATTTCAAGGGGCAAAGATCTAAAAGATGTGACGACTGAGGCAAGGGGGAGGAGGTCGCATGCCAGGCAGAAGGAGTGGTCTCCAGTAATTTGGAAGGAAGGACATCACCCACAGCTTAGTTTCCAGGGAAACCTCACAGGGGAGGTGCAGTGCGGCTATGCTTTGAAAGATGACTAGTCTCTAGGATGTGGGGATGTGGAGAGAACAGGAAGAGCAATTCTAGGTGAGCGGTAATATAACTAGTCATGGGGCACAGGAAGGTCCAAATTAGTCAACCCATCTGGCTGTGGAAGAATTTGGGTAAGGCCAGAAAAGCCAGCTGGAGACAGTTCTGAAGGCTTGGAGTATAAACCCTTATAAATAAAATACCCTTAGGTGTTTTATAAATGGATCTAGACTTTCTGTTATCTTTGTATTTTGAAGTCAGGAGCCACGTTCTTAAGTTCTGCTGCCTTTGCCCATAGCCAAAAAGTGTTATACACATATTCATCACTCAGTCAATCAATATTTATCAAGTAGCTCCCATATACCAACCACATTTATAAGCCCTCAGGAATAGAAAGGTAACAAATAGATTGTCTCTAAGCTCAAGAAGCTCGCAGCAGAGCAGATGAGACACGTGCATAAACCTAACAAGTGCAGTGACCACAGTCCTAGCTGACTATGGAGGTACATGTGCACACAAAGAAAGGAGCTATGCTTTTACCTGGAAACACAGATGTACTGAGGAGCCTTCTCAGGTGAGGCAGCATTTAAGTGGTAGCTTAGAAAACAGAGGTGTACAGATAAGAAGAAAGAAGCTTTCACTCCAGGGAGGAGGAAAAGCATGATGGTGAGTACGGTATGTAAGGGGAAAGCTGGACTCTGGCTTAGTGTTGTGTGGAGGGTGGGAAAAGAGGCAAGGGGGTGCTGGAAGCATGGAGAAGTATAACCGGACAGGTCGGTTGGGGCCAAATCATGAAGGGTCCTGACTCCTGAGTGAAATGCTAAGAAGTTTCTGCTTAATATTTTAGATCTTAGGCTGCTCTCAGGGATAAGAAAGGAAGTGATCCAATTTGTATTTTGTAAAAATAAGTCTAGAAAAAAGATAATATCAGAAATAGAGATTGCAGATTAAAGGAAAACAGTGAGGAGATTATAAAAATGCAGCCAAGATGGAACAAGGAAGGAACAAGGGAAGGGACAGAGAGAATGGAGAGGAGGAACGTGTGATAGAACCACCTGAGTTTGGAAACCGTATGTTTGTGATTCAAAGTCACTGTTATGTGATTTTCTCTAACAAAGGTTACTAAGTAACAGAACAACCAAAAACTGGGAAGTTTATCCTGAGTGTAGGATGAGAAAAGTAGGTGCTTCTGAAAGTTGAAGAGTCATTGGAACTGGGGACATCAGTGAGCGTGTCCTGTAGGTGACTTCTCAAGGATCCAAACGGGCACGGGCTGGAGGGAAGAGAGACTTCGGGAATAGCAAGGACTCATGTCAGATCAGGCTAAAGAACTGGCTGCAGTGAGGAAGAGAAAGCAGAAAGGGATTTCCAGACTGAGGCTTTCAAATATTGAGCAGTTTTATATGTGACAAGGCCCAGGGGATAGCTACTTAAGATGAAACTAATCCATTAATGTGAGATAGTGGTGAAAATTTTTAAAGAAATTATTTTAAGCAACCGAGACATACAGTTGTTAAATAGGCCATCACATAGGATACTGAAGCCAGGATAAGGCCATGGGCTGGGGAACAGAGGCAGCCTGCAGGAAAAGGACCATAGTCCTCAAGAGAAATTGGGGAAGACTCTATAAGCACACAGATGAAGTTTTGAAGGACCAAAAGAATCCTAATTTCAGCAGTTTCACATGCCATGAAAGTTGCATAATGAAGGTGTGAAAGCATAAGGGAACATCATGAAAATGCAGATCCTTCTTTCTGACCCTAGCAAACATCTAGTGACAAGCCTAGGAGGCTGCCGCCAACTCCAAGTCTAGGGTAGTCAATGTTCCAGAATCCACCACCTCTGGGATTCATCCAAACATTCCACAGTGCCCTCTGAGATCAGTGCACTTGGCTACATCCTTGATATCTTCTTGAAATGCCCCTTAGTGAAGCATGGCTGACTTCATTTTAAGGTAGGTTTTTTTTTCTTTTGCTGCAATTCCTCATGTGTCTTCCATTGCCACTTCAGACCTTTCTTTCCCCTCCTTCCTGAATAAAACTCCTGATCTTTGCAGAATGGACCTTTAATACTATACCCTCTTCCCTTCTTCATTGCCATCAATAACCTACATGTTAGTATTTTCCCAAGGCTTAAATTTTCTTCTTGGGTCCCCAAAATCTTCTCTATAATTCCTTTCCTCATTCTTGATGAATTTAGAATCCCTGAGATGAATGATCCAACACCCAAGATTTTCATTTCCTTGAACTCCTTACCTCCACCCTTCTGTCACTCAATCCCATGGTCACATTCTGGACCTTATAACTTCCAAAAACTGCACCCATCTGTACTTTTTATTTCAAATGCGTCCTCAAGCATGATCCTAACCTTTCCGTTCACTACTCAGTACCTTTGTCTCCATAATCCTCCAGGATGCTAGAGATGTCAAGGTGAATCCACCACCTTTTCACTATCCATTATCTAGTCCTAGTTTTATATCCCTACTTGTTAGGCCTAGATTCTTTTATCCATCATTACAATCCCCACCTTGCAAAGAACCTCAGCTTTCTTGCTCCACCCCCTCCTTTGTAGCCATCTGCCTCATCCTACTCCTGAATAAACCCTCCAACCCACCTTTTCTGTGCCTGCACCCAAAAAGCTGGATGTGGATGGAAAAAACACACACAAGGTAGTTGACTAATCAGTACTGCCAAAAAAAGCCTACCACATGTCTTTAGTTGACTCACACTGCCTTCTGCTACACAATATTCCATACCTCTTTCACTCTCTCCAGTTCTATCATACCCCAATCCAACATCTACTCATAGCTGATGACCTTGCTTTATACTCTAAGAAAATACAAACCATGATATCTGAAATCTCCCAGACCTACCAATTTAGTCACACTTGTAGTCATTTTCTTTTCTCTTGGTACCGTGGGGAAGGGTAATTATATCCACTCTCTTTTTCCTTCTCAAGGATTTGATTCCTTTAGTTATCCCTAGCTATTCCCTTTCTCTAATTTGAATTAGTATATATATTCTTGAGTCTCTCTCATTTTTTAAAATTATGTAACACATACATATGTATATATATATATACACACACACATATACACACACATGTACACATACACATATTCCCACATCCATTGCCAGCTACTAACCCATTCCTCTTCTTTACATTTCTAGAAGAAACTGCCTACAGAGGCTGTCTTGACTTCATCTCCCATGTACTCCATATCTGACCACATATCATCCCCTATCCGCGTTCTCCACTGAAACTGCTCTTGTCAAGGCCATCAGAGATCTCCATGTTGCTAGAATGAATGAAAATGTCTCTGTAGGCTGAAACATTAGGTGACTCGATCAGTTTCCATCAGTGTATACACCATCTGTGTGCTAATGAATCTCATACTTCATTTCTAGTTTAGACCATTTCTTTCAACTCTAGAATTGCCTTTTTTATTGCCTAGTTGATACCTTCCCTTGGATATCTCATAGATTTCTAAAATAACCCACAAGTGTTCTTTTCCCACCTGAGTCTTCCCATTCTCAGTAAATGGTACCATTGCTCACTCAATTCACAAGCCAGAAACCTATAAGACATTATTTTTTTTTCAATGCTTCACCTTCACTCTGATCAATACCCTGCAAGTTTATAGTTCCAAGTATATGTAATGTCTGTACTCTCTGCTCACCTCCACTATGAGTGGAGTCTCTTTATCTGTGTCCTGTGTGACAACATCTACTTATCTGCTTCTTTTACTTCTTCTCTTACTCATCCCACTCCCCACTTGCCTACCAGAATGATCTTCTTAGGATAAAAACAAAATCACACCAGTCCTTCTTCAATGGATTCCTATTCCTACTGCATGATCCTGTCCCCACATTTCTCTCTGACTACCTCTCAAAACCATTCTTAACATATTCACTGAGCTCTAGTCACAATATTCTTCTTTCAGTTTCTAGAATGGATTAGGCTACATCTCACTTCAGGACCCTTATCCATATTGTTTCTTCTCCCCAGAATCCTCTCTTTTTCTTCTTTAAATGGCAAAATTCTTTCTCATGTCTTGTATCTTGGCTCTTGAAAGGATGAAAAATTGATCTTCAGTTTTACAGATTTCAAGAAACATGTACATTAAGGTTGTAGTCAAGACAAGAATATAGAATGAATATCAAGGAGGAGAAAGTGGAAGAGGAAGAAGAAAAACAATTGGGGATAATAAACATAACTAATCAACATTTATCACGTATTTCAGTGCTATCTCTTTAGCAGGTAACAGAGATTCAGACAGGAACAAAATAAAACGTAAAATGGCACCATGGAAAGGTGCCTTCACTCAGAGATGCCTTCACTCAGAGAAGTTCCACCTGTCAATAAAAACAAGGATGGCTGCTGGAGAAGGTAGAAACTGGTAATGAGCAAGAGAATGACTGATATTACCGACCAGCATTGGAATTTCATTTAGAACTTCAGTGTAGACTCATCATAGCTTCTTTCCAAGTGCCAGGAGAGAACCACCATGCTGGGAAGATATGTATATGTGCCATGTTCAGATAGGAATCTAGGATGTGACCAGTGGAGCATTATCCCCCTGGCTGGTGGGACAAGAGGGGTATGTGATAGGGCACACAAAAATCAGAGGGGATGGGTAGGCAAAAGGAAAAACATTTAAGCCCCATCCCAGAAATACATACATACATACATACATACATACATACATACATAACCTATCCCAGAGTAACTGCTCAGTAAGTAGCCGTACAGCTCCCTAAGTCCTTAGCAAAATGAAGATCCTTAGTAATTCTTAGAAAATCATTTTTAGGAAATGATGTAACTAAAGTTTCAAAATAAAGTTGTATGGTTCTAGGAAGCCACACCTCAAATCCACCTTTCCCTCAAAAAAATAGCAAATTAGACAAAAATGCTCTGAATATTTTATATTACCTAGTTTTTCACTTTTTTGTGTTTATTTTGAGAGAGAGAGAGAGAGAGATAACAGGGAGAAGCAGAGAGAGAGGGAGAGAGAGACAGTCCCAAGCAGGCTCCACACTCAGCAGAGAGCCCCACAAGGGGCTCAATCTCCCAACCATGAAATCATGTTCTGAGCCAAAACCAAGAGTTGAACACTTAACCAACTGAGACGCCCAGATGCCCCAGTTTTTCACTTTTTACACCAACAATATTTTATAGAGGTACAATTTACATCGAGTCACATACACAGCTCTCTAGGACACAGATCTGTGAATGGTAACATCGGTACTCACCCTCTATCACGACTGCCCAGCTCAAGAAGCTGATGCAACACTAATATTTCTATTGGCTTCTAGGTGAGCAACACAAATCCCTTGTGCTAGGTAATTCTCATGACTAGTGCCCTCCTCCATCCTCAGTCTAAAGACCCAAGGTAATTTTGGTATGGTGGAGTTAATTCCTGGAATAGAAAAGCCATTTGCACGGAAGTTATCTTTACAATGTCAAAAACCTAAAAGATATCATTCTTTTCTAAAAGAAGTACCAGTCATGGTAGCTCTATATTCAGAGGAAAATAAGAAAAAAACATTATTATGCTTTGGAGAGTAATTTGTGACCCTGCTCCTCGGATGGGATTTACCCAGGTTATTCTGTTCCTGAAAGCCACTAATAACCCCAACTCTACTGGTTTGCTTTTCCCTGTGTCCCCAAGAGGGACGTATGTTTGGTCCTGTCAGGTGTGAAATCAGAGGTACCGGAGCCTAAAAAAAAAAAAAAAAGTCTGTTATTAACACTGCTTTTGCTTTTGTGTGTGTCTCACCCTAGTGGGATAGTGTGTGGTTTCCATGGCAATGATATCTGGCAACAATGCTGGGCAGCCTTCCAGGAACTGGGGTTGGAAGCTGTGAGGCTAAAATACGTCTGTCAGAGGTAATGAAGAGTTCTCTGTGTAAACATTTCTATTCGACTGCTCTGCTCAGCCACCTGCACAGGCCCAGAAGGTAATGAGTATGATACAGGGGTAGGGATCTGGGGGTGGGAGTGTCGGCCTGAGACTAACATATCACATATCACACAGACCATCTTTATTGCATGTATCGTGACAGAGCCAAGATTCCCACCCAAATGGTTGGCTTATTTATCCAGATAATAAATTAAAAAAGATGATGCTGGATGACCTCTGGCAGCTTTGAAAAAGATCTGCAACAATTCTCAGATTCAGCTTTAAAAGCTGAATTCCTCATATTTGTACTCCCTGCCATCTCTAATAAGTTGCTTTGCCCCAAATATTCTATTTATGTTAATGCTATCACCATTTTCTTAAGCATCTAAGGCTTCCACTTGAGTCTTTAACCCATTCTTCTAATTGAGCCAACAAATCCTATCAGCCCTTCCTTCCCATTTTTTCTATTAGCCATTTATACCAATACATTTATTCATGCGTTCACTCATTTAAATATACTGAAGATGGAACAAAGAACAAAATAGAAAAAAAAAAGTTCAGTGTCTGTGGACAAGCTTAGAGCACAGAACAAGGCAAGTCATGATTCTGTATTGTGACAACTCATGTCAGATTTCTACCTACTAGACTAGGATTCTTTCCTGTTATAAACATCAAGTGATGCTCTAGTAAGCTGCCCATTTCTTTCATGCCTATGGACATATTTTGAATTAACCACCATTGAAGATCCTTTTAGGCACAACTATTCTGACTGCCATTATATCCCTATTGCTATTTACTCCTACTCTGTTGATGCCTTCTTTCTGGAAATAAGTATTGGTGCTTGACCTCTGCCTCTGTAGGATCCCTTCATAATAGCATCTCCATCATAATGGCAATATCCTCACGATAGCACCAGGCTACAGAGGCAACTCCCATTGAATTTTTCTAGAATTCTGGTGTTCCATTCTCTACTTGATTTTTCAGTGTCTTCAGGAAGTGAGTGTCTCATGGGATCACCAAAGGACATCCACCACAGAAGAGGCTCTCAATATCCAGATATTCAAGGTGACATGTTTTGTGGCAAGTAGCCTCTCCCCAGCCATTTCAGGGCATTTCCTTAGCAGCAGGGATGGAGGCTGTGGAAGAGCTTATCAATGTGCAGTGCCGCTTTCCGAACCAGAACTGGCAATTGCTACTGTTGAGTGTCCAACCTGCTGATAGCAGAGACAAATACTGAGTCCACTGATATGCTATCATTTGCAGGGAAGTCAGAGCACCACCTAGTAGCAGATTACTTATATTGCAACTCTTCCTCATAGGGTCAACCACTTCTGCTCATTGGAATACAAACCTATTAGAGCATGGACTTTGCTAACTGCAATGTTTTCCCCATACCATTAACCTTGGACTTACATAATAATGCCTTATCCACCATCATGGTATCCCACGCCACATTGCTTCTAACCAAGGAACTTATTTCATGACAAAGTAGCATGGCAATGGGCCCAGGCCCATGAATATACTCATCTTATTTACATATCACATCACTCACAAATAATTGTTACGATCAAATGGTGGAATGCCCTTAAATAAGAAAACCCTGAAAGATAGGTATTCTATCCTATAGTTGAAATATATGCTCTGAACCAGTGACCAATACGTGGTGCAATTTATTCCGTAGCCAGAATCAAGGCGTAAAATTTGGGAACGGACTCACCTACAGCTACACCTAATTAACTACTGAGATAATTTTTGTTTCCCATCTCTACAACTTTGAGCTTTGCTGGTTTTGGGATCTTAGTTCCCAAGGAGAAATTATCCTATTTAGGATTATCCAACCATTTGGGGTTTCTTGTGCTAATGAGCCAAAAGGCTGAAAAAGAGTTTTATAGAATGTTTGGGAAAATTACTCCTCACAGGGGCAGGAAGAACTGTGTTTGGAAATTATAGTCTTCTACAGGTGCCTCACATACTTCCATGTATAAAATTTGTGGAAAACTACATCCCAATAAAAGCAAGACTCTGGGGCTTCAGACTCTACTTGGAATGCAGGCTTGAGTTGTGCTTCCAGTAAAGAAGTTTTGTCACCTGAGTGGCTATTTTAAGATGAAGGAAAAATCAAATAGCTAGTGGAAAAGTAAGTTATAAATATCAACCATGGCCTCTTGAGCAATTAGAGAAAAGTATCTGTTATGAATATTCTCTACCTTGTCTATAATGTGTATTCTAATGTTAAGTCAGTTTTCTCCTTCCTCTTCCTTTCTCCTACTATTTTACTTGAGTACCACTGCTGTTCGCTAAATCTATGACTTTGTCTTTGTGTTACAGAATATTCAGATAGATATGGATATGATTGCTGTGGGAGATCTTTCCTTTTAGGAAGAGCATCATACAGGCTTCATCTGTATGAAGGATAACTGCATCTTATTGGGCAGATGCACAGAATTCCAAGTCATTAGAAGGATAGGTATGGATGCTGATTAGCCGAAGGCATTGACTTTACTTGTTATTTACCTATTTTCTCTGAGCCCCAGACCCTGCTATGCTCTATAACTCTGGGCCTAGATTTGTACCCCTGTTCCTCATACTAGCTTGCCAGTTGGCATTTGATTACGTTTTGCTAATGGGAGGCATCAAAGGATTGGAAGGTGGCAAGAAGACAGAAAAAGCATTCCTCCCTTCAGGTCCTATTAGCAATGCTCCAGCACCACAGATGGTTCACTCCAGCCTTTCTGTGCCCCTCCAGAGGTACCTGCAGTAGTGAGGTCCATGATTCCTATTAGTGCCAGTATCAACAGTGATATGCTCCCTCTCCCACTGGGCTTGGCCCATTTCCACAGTCTACACCCACCAGATGATGCCTTCTCCTCAGAAGTCCAAGCACCATGATGCCACACCCTGTCTTCAGAAGTTCAGTCCTCACTGAACTCTACTCCTCCTCGGAATTCTGACTGCCAACAGTGGGGGTACCACAGGTTCTGGACACCTACCTCTTTCTTCTAGTCCCCTAGTCCTATAGATAGCTGATTCCTGCAGTTAGTAACACCAACGTTACCTCAGTATCCCTTCCAATGTTGTATAATTAACTACATCTACCTTTGTTTCAAATGTCTAGTTTGTTAGGCTTAATGGTTTTTTTTTTTTAAGTTTATTTATTCTTGAGAGATAAAGACAGAGCTTGAGCAGGGTAGGGGCAGAGAGAGAGGAGGAGACACAGAATCTGAAGCAGCCTCCAGGCTCTGAGCTGTCAGCACAGAGCCCGACGCTGGGCTGGAACTCATGAACTGCGAGATCATGACCTGAGCTGAAGCCGGATGCTTAACCAACTGAGCCACCCACGTGCCCCAGACTTTATGTTTTTCATTGTTTCCTTTCTGACTGGACCTTTCTTGATACAGACAAGAGTAGTAAGCCTGGAGAGAAAATTAACACCACCATTCATCCATTGTTACTCCGTTCATTAATCCCTCTATTTTCCCACCCATTGGATGTTTATTGAGTACTTCTTAGGCACTCTACTAGGCTTTGGGACAATAAAGGTCAAGCAGGCATGGTTTATTCCAACCATCAAAGAACGTAGAGTCTAGTGGAGGAAACACCAGTGAAAGCAGCAGTAACAAGAGAATGTAGTAGATGGTAGAGGAGCACTTACCTAAGTCAGGGTTTGGGGATGGGGGGTGGTCAGCATATGCTTCTAGAAGCAGTGGCATCTGAATAGAGACACAAAGTGTGAATAGGAATTAACAAGGCATAAAGAGGAGGCTGGGGAGAAAATACTCTAGCAACAAGTGTGAAGAAAAAGTGTTGAAGAAAATGTGGCAAGTTTAGTAGTTTGATATGGATGGAGCTTAGATTACACAGTGGGGCAAGGCAGAGCTTGAGGGAGTGGAGGGGAAAGCCAAGAGGCAAAACCACGCAAAAGAACAGAGACTGGGTGGGTAGCAGGAGGTGAGTCTGGTGGCTCTTGTAACCCTCTCGTTTTCCCTGTCTTGTTCCATACAATGTTCGGTTTTGCACAAAAGAAGTCATCTTACCCATGGAAAGGAATAGTGCAATGGACTGAAGGTTTGTGTCCCCCCAAAATTCTTACGTTGAAACCCTAACCCCAAAGTAATGGTATGAAGAGCTAGGGCCTTTGGAGATGATTAGGTCATGAGGGTGGAGTCCTCATGAATAAGATTAGTGCCCTTATAAATGAGAACTCCTAGAGAACTCCCTGTCTTTCCACCATGTGACTTGGTTTACAGCAACCCAAACTAAGACGAGCAGAGTGAGGTGAGAGCCCCTTACCCCTCTGCAAACTCAATACAAAGCCACAGTAACAACAATTCTGCAGTAAGTCTTTTCACCCCCAGGTTACTTGGTTTCCTCCCAAATGTGGCTCTCCACTTCAGTTTCCTTCTAGGTCTTTCTCTCCTTTGTCTTTCCTGGATTCTTTCCCTCTAAGTCTCTCCTCTTCCTAATGCAGGGCAATTGTGTCCCCTCTCAGCCCTGCCAAACGTGCATCATCACCCCCACCAGCTACCAGGGCCGACCTTCTTTAGCAGGCAGTCAGATCAAATGTGACAAAGAATATTTTCTTACCATAGAATGGAGAGACTGATCATTTAAATAAGTATTAGAAGTGTGTTACAAAGTTGTTTGAAGAAACACTGTGGAAAATAACTACTCTTTTTGCTGGGGCCACAGTAAAGTTGGTGACGGAAGGTGTTCTTAATAACCTGGCAGGAATTCCCAAATCCAGGAAGAGTAGGAACCCATGTAATTACTATTTAGTAAAAACTTTGTGTAAACAGAATACAACCTAAGCACGTTAAATGATTTTTAAATCCATTTCAAATGCAGCTTTTGAAGTTACAGGATTCTTTGACTTATGTGAAGGATGTAGTCCATGTATAATTAAAATTTTGTTGCTGGGAATCTACCCCCCATTGATTGCCACATTTAAGCCACATGCATTTCCCACACAAACTACACCCTGGCACCAACATTTAGATATTTTTGTCATACTGTCAGAATGCACAGCAATCATTCCATCACTGGAAATCCAGAGCAAAGGCACAACGACACAACCATCCAGTCAGTGTTACAAAGAGAATCACCAAAATACAATGCCAAATTATGTGTGTAACAATAAATCTATCTCTCTCATATGACCTCACTTTGGGACTCCTTCTTTCCATACATTCTGTATTATTAAGTGTGAAGGGATGCTGAGCAAGCATATTTTTGTATTTTCCAAAAACTCTACAATGCAAAAGTATTCCTTTTATAATTATGTGGTAGAGCCTTTACACAACATATGCATATATCTGGGGCTACCTGGCAGACTTGTGGGGTCAGACTGACTTCCCAATCTGTATTTGCACAAAGAATCAAGAAGGCTTCTCAGAGAAAACAATGTGAAAAAGAGCCAAGAATGCGTCCTGACCCAGCAAACAAGCCGTGGTCATTAGAAGACAGGGGTGATCCCGAGTGCACATTGATGTGCACTTTTTGGATGTCTCTGTCAACTTTGGCTTTCTATATGAATTCTCTGAAGAAAGGGTGGTTAACACCTCTATTGCTGAATATTCTTTATGACATTGGGGCACAAGTCACCCAGGTTCCTCAATCCAGATGTAACACAAAAGCAACTATTCTTCCCCCATTCACAATGCAACTGCTTTAGCACCAGGAAGAATCTGGGAGGAGACTGTGGTGCCCAGCAAAAGGATGTTGAGTCTGGAAATCACAGGGTTAGAGGCTGATCTGGGAAGAGAAGTGACTCCGCAGAAGCAGTGGTTTTGCATAGTGATTCTCACAGAAGAAGCGAGTGTGTCCACTAGGAGGAGAGGTGCCAGGTGGACCCAGCAGTGGGGTCCAGAAGCAGTGTCAGATGCAGTGGGATGCCCAGCAGACATGGCAAGCCGCTAGTGGAAGAGAGTGCTGGGATTAGATGACTAAAACCCCAAGCCACATGGGAAGATGTGAGGCCCTTCTTTGGGACTCCCAGGAAAAGAAAACAAAACAAAAAACCAGAAAGAATCTTCAGGACACTAGAGGAAAAGTTAGTAAAACACAGAGGTGAGGAAGTGCAGCTCACATTGTCTCACACAGGGTAGGCATTCAAACGTTTTCTCATACAAGTGTGAGTTTAGGTGTGAGTACAGCTGGTTTAGAATATGATAGAAAATGAGAGAGACTCACAATTATAAATGTATTCTCTTAATAATGTTACAATCTGTCTTAAGGAAATTTCTATCTGCTGATCCTTTCTCTGCCCTTTATGGCAGTGGTTAATCAAACCATGTGTAATGGAGTCCTGGGATTCAACTGGAAATGCCTTAGACAGAAAATGGAGGTCTGTGGGAGGGGCTCGTGTGTGATTCCATCATGATTTTGCTGGGGGGAAAAAAATCTCAAGACAAAGTCACTGCTCAAAGAGATAAAGAAGATGTGATTGATATATATACATATATATATATATATATATATATATATATATATATATATATATATGCATGTATGACAGAATACGACTCAGAGATCAAAAAGAATGAAGTCTTTCCATTTGCAACAACATGGATGCAACTGGAGTGTATTATGCTAAGCGAAATAAGGAAGTCAAAGAAAGATGAATACATGCTTTCACTCTTATGTGGAATTTAAGAAACAAAACAGACAAACATCGGATAAGGGAAGCAGAAATAAGATAAAAAGATAGGCAGGCAAACCATAAGAGACTCATAAATACAGAGAACAAACTGAGGGTTGCTGGAGGGGTGTGGAGTGGGGGGGAAGGGCTAAATGGGGGAGGGGCATTAAGGAGGGCACTTGCTGGGATGAGCACTTGGTGTTGTATGAATTTAGTGATGATTTAGAATTTAGTGATGAATCATTGAATTCTGCTCCTAAAACCATTATTACACTATATGTTAACTAACTTGGATGTAAATTAAAAAAAAAAAGACAAAGTTACTGCTTCGTGGTAATATAATTCTAGATAACTCATTCCCCAAAACAATAACCCTTAAAATATTTGAAGACAGTCGTCACCTCTCTGCTTAGTCTCTTCTCCCAAGGCTAAACACCTCAGACATCTGCTTCTCAGATAAGGAGGCCTCAGCCGCTTCATCATGTCAGTTGCTTTCTTACATTGCCCTCTGGTTAGTTAACCTGTGTCCTTTTGAATATGTGTGTGGATGAATCACAATTCACAGGACTTGACTTTGATGTGTTTTCTTTTTTAGCTTTGTATTATCTGCAATTCATTTTATCGTACTCATGAGCCCCTGTTCCTGATCATAGGGGGGAAAATTAAACTTTCCAGATAAATCTATTTCTTCCAATTTAAATTCTGCTACAATACACATCTCTGTAACATCAATTACTATCCATGATCAGTTAATAAGATGATGTCAGTATAATGCAGAAATCGCTTTGATTCATACATGATTTCTGCTGGGCAAGGGAAGCAGAACTAGCATTGTAACCATCAGCAAGCAAGGAAAACACCCTCAGCTTAATGGTTGTGTAAGCAGGAGCCTTTTAATATGCACTTTAAGAAAATTAAAAGCAGGTATCTTCTAAAGAATTGTGGGTCTTTGTTTGCTTGTTTTGAATGAGTATCTGTACCCAGGACACCTCCCCCTTGCTCAGGACTCCATGGTCACCTGTCTTGTCTCACCACAACAAGGTTATACCTTTGCAATATTTTTTTCTCAGAATTTTGATTCCCTGAGGCAGCCGGAAGCACTGGTCCACCTGCCTGCCTGGGCAGTCACTGAAATACACACTATTGTTTTGTTAGTGCTCTGGTTTTGAGTGGTTTGCCCTTAAACTTATTTTTCCTACAAATCTTGCTATTCTTTCTGAGCAATTGTACAGATTGAGAGGTTTTTCGGGCACAGGTACATGGAGTTATAGCAGAAAGACCCATGTCTCATTCAGGTCAATATTCAATCAACTCACAGTTTAAATTCTCCGGGTAAGGGTGTTTCTCCCCTCAGAAAGGAATCCCTACCTCTGTCCTCTGTGGGTTTGTAAGTTCAGAGGTAGCTTTTATATCCTAATGGCAGTGGAGATGCACAAAGGCTTCTGATTTCATTATGTGGTACCTCTGGGTCATCAGTGTCCTCCTGTCTACAGGTCCTCTCCCACCTGGTTTCTGGTCCTCTGGCTGGCATAGGGTACCCCATCCTTCCTAGCATCTTCCTAGATGTTGTGTAAGCTCCACTGCTGAAAACCCTGGTCCTTCCTATGGCTCTCCCTCAGTTGCAAAGTCCCAGCAGTGTGCCCTCTGCCACCTGACCACAGACCTTGCCTGGTCTGCTGGCTTCCCAGCCCATCTCCATTCCTCTACTGGAAGAGGCAAGAATCTCTGGTTGCATTGCTTAGTCTGTGCAGGATGCAGTTGCCCATGACCACTAGCCCAGATCCTTCCATCTAGATGCCTCCTTCCACCGTGCTGCTCTTCTGATCTGTACTGTGTCAAACAGCTTGGCAGGAATTTTGTTATGTCTTATCCTCCGCCATTCCAAAATATGCCTTCTCTGAGGGTTCTGCCACAATCCACACTTGATATGTGAAGAGAAACATGTGAAAGTTTGAAACCCCTTTTGTGTCTCAACAAAGATTGGCTTTCAAGATTATTTTCTCTCTATAGGTTCAAGAAAAGTCAAATTTGAGTTCTGATACTGAAAAATATTTTTTCCCATTTTTCTAGGCTGTTATTTTTCTTTCCCCTGAAATGGTGAGTGGTGACCTGTGATTTGGGGTAAAGGAGCTCTGGGACACCGAGGAGCTCAGAAGTAGCAGGAATCAAAATACTTTGGTTTGGGGGCACCTAGGTGGATCAGTAGGTTAAGTGTGTGACTTCAGCTCAGGTCATGATCTCGTGGTTGGGGGATCAAGCCCCAAGTCGGGATTCGTGCTGGCAGCTCACAGCCTGGATTTTGCTTCAGATTCTGTGTCTCCTGCTCTCTGCCCCTCCTGTGCTCGCGCTCTATTTCTCTCTCTCCCTTTCTCAAAAACAAATAAATGTTAAAAAAAAATACTTTGGGAGTGCCTTGGTGGTTCAATCTGTTGAGCATCCGACTTCAGCTCAGGTCATGATATCACAGTCTGTGGGTTCGATCCCCGCATCAGGCTCTGTACTGACAGCTCAGAGCCTGCTTCAGATTCTGTCTCCCTCCCTCTCTGCCCCTCCCCCCTTATGCTCTGTCTATCTCTCAAAAATAAATAAACATTTTAAAAACTTAATTAAAGGGACACCTGGGTGGCTCAGTTAGGTAAGCATCGGACTTCAGCTCAGGTCATGATCTCAGGGTTTGTGGGTTGGAGACTCACATCGGGCTCTGTGCTGACAGCTCAGAGCCTGAAGCCTGCTTCGGGTTCTGTGTCTCCCTCTCTCTCTGCCCCTCCCCTGCTAATGCTCTGTCTCTCTCTCTCCGTCTCTCTCTCTCTCAATAATAAACGTTAAATTTTTTTTTAATTTAATTAAAACATATTTTGGTTTGATATGTTTCAAAAGTTCACCAAGGTTTCATGTGATGTCCACAACTGAACATGTAGGTCTGACCAACAGAGTTCAGTAGGACAAGAACTGAGAGTGAGCTGGCCTCTATAATGGGCATTCCTTTTGTACCACCCATGTTAGGTTTTTGAGTCATGTGACTGATTTAAGTAGCTTTTGGGAATGGAGTGCCCACACTAGTAGTTTTCTGGGCCAAAGATGCTGTTGGGATTTCTCCATCTGCTGTTTTCATTGCCATGAGGAATCTACCCCTGCTCCAGCTGTGGCCCTGGGGATCTATTACTTTTATTTGTTCTTTTACCTTAGTAGCAAAGTACCTTTGCTCACAGGACTTCCCTGCAGATGCCAAGCACAGGGAACAAATGATACAGTGTTCCCTGTTATAGTGGGCCCCAAGCTTTCCCACACTGGGCACCGTGGCCAAGGAGAACCTGACCGTTTAGTAGGGAAGGCTGATATGCCACTTGCTAAAGTTATTCAGCCAGTCTGCTCTGCTCCCCATTGGGTACCTTCTAGCACCTATGCCTGCTCCATGCCTTTGCAACCTGACTAAATACTCTTGTTATTTATTCTTTGTTTTCAATTAATAAACTTCTAGGGGCATCTGCGTGGCTCAGTCAGTTGAGCATCCAACTCTTGATTTTGGCTTAAGTCATAATCCTTGGGTCGTGGGATTGAGCCCCACATTCAGCTCCAGGCTGAGCATGGAGCCTGCCTGAGATATTCTCTCTCTCTCTCTCTCTCTCTCTCTCTCTCTCTCTCTCTCTCTCCCACACACACACCCGCTCTGCCCCTCTCCTCTGCTCCCACTCGCTCTCTCTCAAATAAAAATAAGTAAATAAAAAATAATAAAACATAATCTTCTAGAAGAGGGCTTTGACACCTAGAAAAGGATATACCAAATGCAAATGTACAATACATAAGGTTCTCCACTCTTTGTGTGAATTCCATAATTTCTTCTACATCTACATAGTCCATGCACTGATTGTAAACATGGAGTAGCCAATACAAAAGGATGGGAGAGATGGGGCAAAGATTCTCAGACCTCTGAGGAAGCCTGGAGTCTTTTGTCTTCCACTCTTTGTAAGTCAGATTTCTACAGTCAGTTCTCTACACTACAGCCAGATAGTCATTTCACAGTGTAAATCCTGCCACACATCACTCCTCTACTCAACCGTCCAATGGCGGGGTGCCCGGATGACTCAGTTGGTTAAGCCACCCACTAGTGATTTCGGCTCAGGTTATGATTTCACAGTGTGAGATCAAGCCCCACATCCAGCTCGGGCTGGGCATGGAGCCTCCTTAAGATTCTCTCCCTCTCTTTCTGCCCCTCCCCTGTTCATGTTCTCTCTCTCTCTCTCAGTCTCTCTAAAACACAACAAGAAGAACAACAAAACTGTCCCATGGCTTCTCAGCACAGTTACAACATAATTGCATTCCTTACTCTGGTCTGTGAGGTCACATATCATCTCACCCCTGATTCTCTTTCGAACTCCACCTCCTACTCATTATACCTTGGCACACTGGCCTTTTGCCCATCATATCTGTTCCTGCCTCAGAGCCTCTGCCCTTGATCTTGCCTCTTCCTGAAACACACTTCCCTCAGAACATCTCATAGTCTACTTTCTCATTTGAAGGAAAAATTTCCAAAATTCTCTTGGTTCACACAACCTTACTGCTCAGTAATCGCTTCATGTGGATTATAGGACCAAATAAATACCTAACAGTTTGATGTAATTAGGAGTTCAGGCCAAACGATATAAGTATTTATGTCCTAACAATTTAGTAGCCATTTGAAAAACAATAATACACATACATTGAAAATAAATTGTATTTCTTTTATAAATAACCAGAATTAATTACTGCATTAGTTTTCTAGGGCTTCTTCCTAGGGCATTTTTCAAGATCACAAATTACCACATATTAGGCCACTTAAGACAACAGAAACTTACTCCTCATGGTTCCAGAACCCAGAAGTCTGAAACCAAGGTGTCTTCAGGACCATATTCTTCTAGAGTCTCTGTAGGAGAATGTACTCCATGCTTCTCCTATCTTCTGGTAGCTGGCAGTCCCTGGCATTCCTTGGCTTATAGCAACATTACTGCCATCTCTACCTGTCTTCACATCACCTTCTCATCTTTGTATCTCTAAGTTGAACCTCCTGCTTCTCTCTTATAAGGATACTTATAATTGTTTTTAAGGTCCATCCAAATAATCCAGTACAAATTCACCCTCTCCTGTCCTTAACTTAATCACATCTTTTGCCATATAAGGTGATATTCACTCTTTTGCCTAATGAGGTAATATTCACAGGTTCCAGGATTAACAAGGGAATATATCTTTGGGGGTTCATTTTTTCCACCTGCCACACTTACTAGTGGGATGTGTGTACCTTTGTGCACTACACAACTCTTCAGACCCTGGAATCACATTGGGCCCTGTGTCTTCTTGATTTTTACTCAACACTTGCTTTTTATCATGACAACAGCCTAAAACTCAGCTTTGCAAAGATAAATATCACCACTGAAGAAATGGAGCATAATCTAATATTGGAACTGTGAGAACTAATGCAAGCTAGTAGCTCATGTGGTAACTACTAGATGTTGAGTATTTTCCCCCAAAACTTTGATAAAGTGTCCTGTGAGTTCACTGAAGCACTCCATGGCACTTTAAAACACAATGTGGGAACTTTGGCTTTTAAGTACTTCTTTTGTTTGGGTGTTTGTTTGTTTGTTTGTTTGAAAGAGAAAGAGAGTGGAGGAAGGGCAGAGGAAGATGGAGAGAAAGAATCCCAAGCAGGCTCCACACTCAGTATGGAGACTGACACGGGGCTTGATCTCAAGACCATGAGATCATGACCTGACCTAAAATCAAGAGCTGGATGCTTGATTTTAGGCCACCCAGGCACCCCTTTAAGGTATATCTTCAATGGCACTCTTCAGAAAGACTGTTGCTTACCAATGTGTCAGTACTCTGCCCATTCATTCTGCTATAGTTTTCTTCATAGCATTTAGCATCTTCTTATCTTACATTGTAAATTTCTTATTGTCAGTTTCTCTACTCTGAAGTAAGTTCTTTGAGATCTGAGACGTTGTCTGTCTTCTTCACCACTGTGCCCTCAGTCCTTAAAGCAGCACCTGGCACAGAGTAGGCACTCAAGCAATATTTACTGATTGAATGCATAAAACATAGGAAAGGAGACCTGTGGTCCCCATATGACAACAAGTAAATTACAGGTGATAGATTTTCTCCATGTGATTTTCAGGTATATGTCTTCTGATTCTATTCATTTCCATCTTTAAAAAGTGTGTGAACCCTGAATGCATAGCCTCCTTAATTTCCTCAACAATATAAAATTTATTTCTCTGAATTGTGGCTCTATGGGAAAGTTTGGTTGATCCCATAGTGAGAAAGTAAAAATGTAAGAACATTCACTTAGAGTTGCCCTACCCATGACGGTACAAAGAATGGCAACCTAAGGGCTAAAATCAGGACTCTGTGAAAGAACAGTTGGAAGTTTATGTTGGAGAGTAAACAGCAAAGGGATGGAAGCTTCGGGAGAGGCCCTGCTGGAGTTTCCCAGGTAGCCTCCTTCTCTGTCCCTAAATATGCAAGTTTCCTTCCAAATAGCCTGCCTATCAGAGAGCATGGTCCTGACATCCAGAGCTGTGTTGTCAGGAGCTAAAATGTGTTTTTATAAAGTTTTAAAAAACTATTAATATCTTGTATTGTCTTCATTTTAGTAGGTGATTTCATTTCAAATGAAATAATCGCCTATTTTTTTTGGTTACCTTTGATTTCATTGGAACCAATATTAGAGTAAGGACATGGAGGCCTCAGGCAGTGAAATGGCTGGTGTGTTCACTCATCTGTTGAGTCTTTTTCTCCATATCCCCTTGAAATGACGGGGAAGAAACTGCATGACAGGATGAATTCATTAGTGACAAAATGAAACCAAGATAGGATTTTGCCCTCAGCACTGAACTCGTGGAGCCCAAGAAATAAACTCTAAGGAAAGTGCGTGATCTGCCTAACGAGGAAGTAAGGGTATTTGGCAAGGGTGCTGAGACCTAAGACAGAAGCCAAGTTTGAGGCAGGTCTAGGAAAGATACAGAAGGGAACAATAATGAGTAAGGAAAGGCAGTGAAACAGGAAAGAAGTGAAAAAAGAATAAAGCCCTGTATTCTCAGAGTCAAGTTGCCCTGCTCAGGTGCCCTGCCAGGAAATCTATTGTAGGATGTGTGTCCCCAGCTATGCAGACTCTTCAAGCAGTTCTCTTCAGAAGAGAAGCTTCTGGGGGCACCTGGGTGGTTCAGTTGGTTGAGCGTCTGACTTCGGCTCAGGTCCTGATCTTACGGTTCGTGCGTTCAAGTCCCATATGGGGCTCTGTGCTGACAGCTCAGAGCCTGGAGGCTGCTTCAGATTCTGTGTCTCCCTCTCTCTCTGCCTCTCTTCAGCTCATGCTCTGTCTCTCTGTCTCAAAAATAAATAATAAATATTAAAAAAGAAGAGGGAGAGAGAGAGAGAGAAGCCTCTGGAGTCAGAGTCACAGACACCAGCTATCTGTCCTCACCAATACACCTTGCCACTCACGGAAATGAATGAAAAACAGAAGAGCATTTGATACCCAACAAAATCCAAAAGAAAAGAATAAAGACCAAGAGGAACAAAAAGAACAACTAATCCGAGAAACAATGAAGGAATCTGACTTTAAAAACAACATTTTAAAAAATATTCAAGAAGATATCACATCCTGGAGCACCTGGGAGGCTCAGTCAGTTAGGTAACCGAACTTTGGCTCAGGTCATGATCTCACAGTTCATGAGTTCGAGTCCCACATCAGGCTCTGTGCTGACAGCTCAGAGTCTGGAGCCTGCTTCAGATTCTGTGTCTCCCTCTCTCTCTGCCCCTTCCCCAGGCATTTCTCTCTGTCTCTCAAAAATAAAAATAAATGTAAAAACAAACAAACAAACAAACAAACAAAAAGAAGATATCTCATCCTTAACACGAGGACAAGGATGAACTGTCATGAAAAAGGATCAATCCAAGAGAGAAAGATTGAAGTAATGGATGGACTAAATGATAATACCAAAGTGGTAAAAGACAGGATTAGAGATACACAAAACAGAGTTGAGGAAATTCTCCAGAATGGAGAACAAAAAGACAAATACTGGAAAATATGAGAGAAAAAATGACTATGGTGATACATTTTCAGAATTCAATATTCATTTGATAAGTTCCAAAGTCACAAAACAGAAACAATAGTGTATAAGATACATATATGATATATAATCATAATAAATATTAAAATCATAAATAGTAAAATAAGATGATAAAATAAATAATAAAGATAATAATAAGAAGGAATTTGCCTTAGCTGAAAAAAACCATGGTTCTAAGATTCACACAACCATCTCCTATTGAAATTTCAAGGTACTGGGGTGCCTGGGTGACTCAATTGGTTAAACACCCAACTCTTCATTTCCGCCCAGGTCATGAACTCACAGTTCATGAGTTTGAGCCCCACATCAGGCTCTGCTCTGTCAGTGTGAAGCCTGCTTGGGATTCTCTCTCTGCCTCTCCTCTGCTTGGTCTCTCTCTCAAAATAAATAAACAAACTTAGAAAAGAAAAGACATTTCAGGGTAGGGTAAACTAAAGGTCTGAGAAACTTCCAAAAAGAAAAAGAAAATGGCTAATAAAGTAAGGCTGCAAAATAAGGAGCAGAGTCCAGAGTGGAAAGTTCTCTTAAATCTAGAAATTTATATATACAGCCAAATCATTAACCAAGTGTGAGGATTTTTGAGTGTCTCTGATGTGGGATATCACAAATTTTAAAACCCATGTTCCATATTTGAAAAAAATATTCACAAGTGTATACCAGCAAAAGTAAAAAACAAACACAAAACATCTGACAAAGAAATTGTATAGACTATTTGGAACAAGAGCAACTTTGACACAGAAATAGGAAAGGAAATGAGACAGAAAACAAAAGAAATTTCTTAGGCTGACAAACTTGGAAGACTTTATAGCAAATAGCAAAAATTTAATTTGCTAAATCATATTTTCATCCACCTGTATCTAATTGTTCTACTTAGTTCTGGAGTAAATAATAGTCATATAATTATAGTATTAAAATGTTAATTATTTTTCTTGTTTTAGAACCAGCCATATATAGATAGAATATAAAAGATTAAGTTATAAGTGCAGAACTGCAGGACAGAATATAAATGTTATAAATAATGTACACTAACATCAGTAAATAGATGGAGAAAACAAGGTGAAGAATTACATAAGTACACTACATTGATCATCTTTCATAGGAAAGTCAACATATAATGTTTAAAATTGGAAAATCAAGAAATAGAAGCATAAGAATATTATTTCAACATACAAAGGGAACCTCCAGAGGCACTGAAAGACGATGAATCTACCCACCATAGTACCCTCCGGGAACTAAGACCGGGGACAAGGACACAGAACAGCAAGACAAGGATATTCTACTTTTCACTTTATACTGTCTTGTCCCGTTCAAATCATTTACCATTTGGATGCATTCATTCCATTATTTAGTACAAAAAATATGGAAAAGGAACCATTATGCATGAAAAGCATACTCTTAATCCTGAGTGTAAATATTTTGGCCATTTAAACAGAAAAATGAAATAAGTCCCACTATATTCTTAAAACTTTATTGTTATAAATCCTGAGTTTTTAGAATAAAGTCTAGGCATTTTTGCAGCAGGATCCCAAGTAGCCACAGGGACCATGAGACCTGTATCCAACCACTATTTGCTGCTTTAGATTGTGACATGGAAGGCATTGGCTAAAATATGCAGTGGTCTTCAGGAGGAAGGTAACTGATGCTTAACCCTTTGTTAAAGGATTAAGAATTCAGCACAAATCGGTCAATGAGATTAGCTGGTGAGTCACAAGGGTACCTAAAATTAATTGGATTTTGGTTTGGAGACAAATGAGATAGTAAAAGGGAAGAGCCACCCTAGAGAGAATGCCCCATTAGGGACCAAGAAAATGCCATAGCATCATTTGACACCTAAAAGGGAAAAAAGATCAGGAAGAAGTTACCTGTCTCACAATATTGCTTTGGGTTAGCCCTGACTGAAAACTTTGACAAAAGCTAAAGTCTCAGTTGAGTTTTGAACGTCACTTTTTAGGTCACTTCACTAAAAATACCATTGACTGCATTGCGCAGTCCTCTAAAACAAAGCTTCATCCATTCATTCTCAAACACTAGGGCAGTCATTTAGGAGTAATAGTGACCAAAGGCAGATATTTTGTAAATAGCAAAGCTGACCCCAAAGCACATTTTGCAATGAATCTTTTACAAGAATGAAGATTATCAAAAGTGCGGTACAAGTTATTGAAGTAATATTCACACCATATTAGGTAATTGCTATTAAAGCCTTGAGGGATAAAAATATTTACCAACCTGCTGGTATGTTAGTTTTTAGTGTAATTGTACAAGATCATTTGCACAGAGCTCTTTCCATTTATGGCCTCCATGTCTTTTTTTTTATTCTTTTAAAATTCATTTCAGCTGTGTAACAGGACCTTGCTGGATACCAACAGCAAAGTCAATCTGAGGATGACACTTAACACAGGAAGAAAATAGGTGACAAACACAGATCAAGGGTGTTAATATAAATAACATGTGATCGCTTGAATGAGAAAGTATATTAATAAAGGGACTGAAATTTCCATCATTCATATTTATCCCAATGCACAAGAAAAAGTAGGTGTTGAACGAGCTTGATCCTGAGGTGCCTCTAAAGCTAAGTTGCATGTTGGTTTAATGGGCAAGAGAGGAAACAGAAAGGCATCTTGCTGACAAACAAAAAGAAGACTTTCCCAGAGCTCTCAATCTAGTGACAACTGACAGAGCAGGAGCTGGCTGCGTAAAAAAACTCTCAACCTCCATCCAGCTCCTTCTGAGGTCCCATGTTGTCCTGTAAAGACATCTAGCACTTCCCAGTTGCCTCTACAGTTTACCTTGTAATTCTGTTTTAAGTTTCAGAGATCCTCATTTGGACTTTGGGAACTCACCTGTACCCCAGGTAATCGGGAGAATTCCTAAAGAATAAATCCCCAAAAAAATAGAATATCTGGCTGACTCCATAAAGATGACAAAATTTAAAGCAAGGGAAACTCTTGTTCCTCTATTATTCCTATTTATTTTAATTTCCATTTTAAAAGCAAACGGGACATTTTCTATTAGCGTCTCTCCTTTAGTACAACGATGACACGATGACATAGCTTTAAAATTGGCTACAACTGATTCATTTTCACCCATGTTTCTCTGACTCTTTCCCTGTATAGTTGTCTGCATAGGGTCTGAATTTCTGTATCATATTTATTGAATAATTCACCACACACCAATGCCAGCATCTCATGAGCACATGAGAGCTCTGCTAATTACAGATCTAAAGCATTCATTAAACTATTCTGAAACATGGCAAGTAACACTCTATCACATAAAATAAGGCACAGGGTATACACACATGCCTGCTTGTTTAGTAGTAATATGGATTTTAGTGTGCACTTGTCACCCACGTTAGGTTCTCATTATTGTCCTGCTCGCCCTAATTCAGTGATGTATCATCTTCCTGCATTTGTCTAAATCAGTTCAGCAGCAGATAAATCAAAGCTTTTCTTGCCCTTGCCCTTCCAAGCTGTTCAAGTCATCCATCTGACCATGGAGGAAAGGAAATAATCACTTGCTTGGGAAAAGAAAATATCTGCATTAACTCTAAAGTAAACCACCTCTGCATCAATGGGTGCAAATACGCATGTGGTGTGTGTGTGTGTGTGTGTGTGTGTGTGCGCGCACATACACATAAATGTGGAAGTCACACATCTTGGGGGCAGATTCTGAAAGAAAAATATCAAAGTGCCAAAATGTTGGGTTTTTTTTTCCTTTTAGAAAAGAGAAAAGCCGGTTTCAATTCTCTTCTTTCAAGAAGAGAGTACATCCAACATTTCAAAAGCCAGAGAAGATCCTATTTTTATAGCCGCATGAGCTGTAAGAGCTGGAAATTAATTGGTTCTTTAACTGGCAAACCCTTTGACAGACAATATACCCTGGTATTCAGAGGCCTAATACATTTTTCTCTTTGTGGTTCAACAGAGGAAGAATCATAAACCAGGGAAGACATCCTGGGTAGACCTAAAGAAGGCAGAGCCCCCTCTTGCCCCTTTTATTCCCTTTCTTTAAACCATCCCCACTTTTTGATATTTTTTTTTTGCACTTTTTTTTGGCTTTGGAGCTTTTGCTTCTTTTTCTAGGGAGTACATTACAAGAAAAAAAATATGAAAAGGAGGTCTAGGACTGTGACAAGGGAGACCAGAATGCAGCAGTCCCCACCCTGCCTCTACCTGCCTTCCAGGAAGGAAGCTGCAGAAAAGGGGTCCAGGGATCTGCTCCATTTCCAAGGTCTCCGTGAAGACAGGAGCTACATCAACTCTTCCCGTGCCTGCAGAATCAACTCCGCTGTTAGAGAATTTGCTTGCACGCCAGAAATGAAACCAGGGCATTTGTCTTCTCTCACATTATACAGAGCATCCTGCAAAACCCCATGTTTCTAGAAACAACAGACTCAATGGACAGGAGTCTTACTGGGATTTCTAAGGGATCTAAGCATGCTTCTCTGAACTGGTTTTACTGTGTCACTTGTGTACTAGATAGAATCTAGGTTGAATTTTTCAAACTAGAATTTTGAATTTCTTTTCCTAGAAGCAAAAGTTGCAGAATGTGGTTGTACCTTCTATTTATTTCAATTTATAATTTGAGTAAAAATAGTACTCTCTCCCCACCCTACCTATTCTTTTTATTATTATGTGGTAAAACCTTGGATTGTGAGTAACTTGCTCTGTGAGCATTCTGCAAGATGAGAAAACCTTTCTAATAAATTTTAACTTGATAAACGAGTGATGTCTTGCAATATGAGTAGTACATGATGCTGAACATCACATGATCACAACTGAGCCAATAGTTCTCGAAATTCACTTTGATATACAAGTGCTTTGGATTACAAGCATGTTTCTGGAATGAATTATGCTTGCAGACTAAGGTTTTGCTGTATATATTTGTCTACCTATGTTCTTTCTCCCTTTTTTTTTAAGATTTTATTTTTTAGAGCAGTTCTAGGTTCACAACAAAATTGAGAGAAAGGCATAGAGATTTCCCAAATGCCCAACACAGGCATACCTTCCTCCATTATGAACATCCTCCACCAGAGTGGTGTTTATCTGTTACAATTGAGGAACCTACATTCACATGTAATTGCCCAAAGTCCATAGTGTACATATAGTTCACTCCTGGTGTGGTGCATTCTACAGGTTTGGGCAAATGTATAATGGTATGTGTCCTCCATTATGATATACAGGGTATTTTCCCTGCCCTAAAAATCCTGTTGTCTGTCTATTCAGACTGCTGCCCTAACCCCATCCCTAACAACCACTGGTCTTTTCACCATCTCCTTAGTTTTACCTTTTCCAGATGTCATATAGTTTTCATCATACAGTAAGCATGTAGATTTCTCAGATTGATTTCTTTCACTTAGTAATATGTATTTAAGTTTCCTCCAGGTCTTTTCATGGCTTCGTAGCTCATTTCTTTTTAGCACTGAATAATATTCCATCATTTGGATGTACTGCAGTTAATTTGCCCATTCACCTACTAAAGGACATCTTCTTTGCTTCCAAGTTTTGGCAATTATGAATAAAGTTGCTATAAACATCTGTGTGCTGGTTTTTGTGTGCACAAAAGTAAATACCAAGGAATGGAAATGCCCAGTCATGTGGCAAGAGTATGTTTAGTTTTGTAAGAAATCCCCAGACTGTCTTCCAAAGAGGTTGCACTGTTTCACATTCCCACCAGCAATGAATGAGAGTTGTTGTTCCACATCATCACCAGTATTTGTTGTTTCCAAGGCACCCTACTTATTTATTTTTGATACAAATTATTAATTTTCTCATCTATAAGCCTAACTTTTTGAAAGTTAGGCATTAGAAGTAATGTTATAACTTTCTTTTTTAAGTTTTCATGTGACATATCTATAGGTACAGTATTGGATACACAAACATATACATTCTCTCTTGTCCTGGTTTTGGAAGGACTTCTTGTTTCCTTATGATTTCAATATCCCCAGGCTCATTGCCTCTGTATTATTCCCTTTGTATACTAATTCCATCTTATCTTCCTTGTCATAAGAAATTCTGTTATATTTCATTAAACATTACTCAGAGGAGCAAAAGCCTGGATAACCTTGGAGGTTCATTTCCTCCTTTGATTTGGTAGTAAGGAGAGAGCTGGCTCAACAGATCTGAGTTAGCACAAGAGAACAGGCTGATGTATAGCATCACAGGGTCCGTGTTCCCATCTATGGGGCGTTGGTCATGATGCATGCAGCCCCCCTCTGCTCAGCATAAACTGTGGGATAACAAGATTTTGATGGACTATATGCACTCTGCTACTTTTCTGCTTATAAACTTTTCCTCAGTAGAATCTATTTTGTCTCTGCAGCCCCAGAGGCTCTGGTGGTCTATTTCCTGACCCCCTTCTCACACAATCCCTGCAATCTCTACCTGGTAGCTCTTTACCTGGTTTTCCATGAGGCATTCCTCATGGTCTACAGGAGTGGTTTATAAACTGTCTTGTACAAATATCTCAGGCTAATCCCATGGCAAACATCTTAATAGTATTAATGCTTATTTCACACAATGACCTTGTTTCTGATTTGAGCAGTTTTCTGACCGTATCCTCCACCTGTGAATCATCAAAGCAAGTTGGGTTCTTACAAGAATTTGGGGGTTACGAGCACAGAACTGAAGGAATGAACAGTGCCGGTGTTGTCTTGCCACAGTTGCCCACAGATTAAGAACATTTGACTCTGGCTACCCACATTTCGTCCCTTGTTCTCCTTCTACCAGTTAGCTCATTCTCTTGACCTAGGGCAAGCATGTGTGCTGGGGACAGGGTGGGATGATAACGTACGCTAGTAATGATGTCAACGGTTTTCAAGTTGTTGAAGTTGGTATTTAGAATACTCACAAGTTATTGCTTGTTGCCTCTAAAAATATTTAGCATGTTTCAAACCAGGCAGAACACAAAGTCACAAAGTTATCACACATTCTCCTTTGTATAAAAACTCCAATTAAAAATTGTAGCTAGAGGTGTCAAACATAAAGATAAAAATCAAGTAATGGTCTGTGTTTGAAAAAAAGTTTAAATAAAGATATCAGCAACTCACCAAATATTTTATGTACGAAAGGGAATTCAAGGAAACAGAATTCTTTATTCTTCATACGTTTCAGTGAAATCTTACAGTAGCACATGTTCCACACAATTTAGTCAGAGATCTCAGAGGATTCAGAAATATAATCATGGGAAGAAAGCTGTTCCAGAATGAAGGCTCGACAAGAAGTGAAAAGAAAATAAATGGATTACAACAAGCATACTAAAAAGGAAAAATAATGTTAGATAAATTTTCCCAAGAAACTAGTGATAAAGGAATAGATTTTTGTCTGTTTTTTTAATGTTCTTTGTTTTTCATTTCCAAATAACATGTTCAGTTCAAAAAATAAGATAAAATCAAATGAAATGATTTCACAGTTTATTCCAGGAGAGCTTAGCATTTTAAAATAACAATAACAAACAATAGCACATTTCTGGACTTGGGGCTGATTTATTAAGAGATTCAAGTTACAGGAATCTAAAAGGAGGGGTGGGAGAAAGGGTATGGTACATTAATAATTCTTTGTAAGTAGCAAACATTCCTAATGGGAAAATAATTTAATTAACATAAAAGCACTGAACAATTAGTGGTCCTTATCTATCTCAGGACCCATGAACTCAATTATCACTAGTCATGCCATTAGTTAAAATTAAGTATTAAGAAACTTGGGAAACTGTTTAACTTTTAAGATAGAGAACAAGAGCTGTCTAGCGTGTACTGTCAGAATATGTAGTCACAACTTGACTACATTCTGCAGAGAGGAATGTGATTGAACTTCAGGATCCACCAAGTTTGCACACAAAGTACCAGATAAGAGAGAACAGAGCGCCAGCCCACATTTTCACTTCTGCATATCACAGCTAAAATGTAGCATTGGTGCCAACCAAAGTGCTGATGCTATTGAAGCATCCATCCAGGGCTGAAAAATGTGAGGGGTGGGGGTAGGGTTTATTCTACTTTGAGAGGTGGAGTTTTGGGAGACAGTCATGATCAGCTCAAAAAATTATTCACCAATATACATCACTGTTACTTCCTCTTAACCTCTTTGAGAGCCAAACCTGAAGACCCTTGGGACCTCTGTGGTGGCACTGACTTAGAAATCACTGGCTGGATAGCAAGAGCAAATGGAGACAGTGTCATGGATGGAAGTGTAAGAGGATAGGTAAAGGAAGCATTTCTAAAATCCTCTGCTGAAGAAGAAAAAAAAATGGTGCAGTGTCATCATCCCATCATATCAAGAGCATTGTAAGCCAGGTTAAAGCTTTTGGTCACCCTCCTAAAAGCACCAGGATTTATGTGATAGGACTCTGTCTCACTGACGATTCACTGGGTGTGAAAACAGTCAGATACTTGAAAGCATAAAGTCTGTCCACAGATGGGCCATTGGAATTCTGCCATGCTTTGTGTATGGCCAAGAAGCCCAGACTGCCATCCCTTTAGGCAGTGTGACATGTGCTGCTTGTGCAAGATAACACGCCCACAATAGAGGTTAACAAATACATCAGTGCTACAGAAATGGAACCAGAGGAACGGAGTCCATCTGGAATGTCATCGCTACACATGATTCAGAAAATAAGACAAAACCACAGTAATGGTTGCTTAAGTACTTTAGAAGCCTGTCTGCATCAGGACCACATTACAGGCATCATGCAGAGCGGGTGGAATGTCCACAGGGACAACTGTGGCCACCCTGAAAGCTTTTCATTAACAGAACATGTACAGGACCCATCAAACCTGACTCCACCATGTACTCATGTCCAGAAATAGGCTTCATATAAAATTGAGAATCACTTATCTGAAAAGTGGAACAATCAGGGGAGTAAAATTCTTAAATTATGGGGCTGTATCTTCCAGATTCTAACAAATTGACAATTCTGTAGTGAAGTTGCCTCTTGTTTTAGCTTAAAATTTTATTATATAATTCACATGCTTGGATTAGAAAAAGTGGGTACTGCTTTCATTTTAACTCAAATGTATATTTTCTTGATCATATTTCCCCTTACATTGATTATGCAAATTTGTGTCTTTCAGGGTTTTTTTAAATTAAGAGCTAGAAAAACTGTCTTTTCCAAAACTTTCTTAAGCATGGGATACTGTATTAAAAAACAAACAAACAAAAAACAAAACAAAACAAAAAAAACCTACCAAAGGCCAATGTGGCAGCTTGAGTATAGGTATCCAAAGGCAACGATGTTCTTCTTGACCTAATCTGAATCAGGCTCCTCTGCGACATCCTTTGGACTAGACTTTGACCTTGGGCTCTGTTCTTGGCATACTTAGTCCAGTTTTAGCAAGAATCCTGGCAGGTCAGTGCAATGGAAATTCCAATATCTGATCAAATTCCTTATCTCCCCATCCTTGACACCTTTTCACCCAGGCCTGCCTTCTAAGAATCCGGTCAAGCTGGTTTAGCCAGAATCCTCTCTTACCCCTGATATTTCCTCTTAGTAATTTTCCATCTCTGCCCCCCACCCCCTGCTCCCTTGCTAAATCCCCACTTGTTTTTGTTACATTTGGGGTCAAACCTTGTCTTTCCCCCTACTGCAAAACTCCCATTGAAGTACTCCCTCTTGAATGAACTCTTCCTTATCATTTTTAACAAGTGTCATAAGTAAGTTTCCTCTAACACCAGGATTCTTCAAAATTCATACAAAAACAACCAGAGGAAAATAGTTACCCTTACTCCAAATCAGGAATGGCTGTCATCCATATGCCAGAGACCTAGATGAATTTCAATTAGATGCAGTCCCTATGGTGTGAATTGGCGGAAGACAGGGACCACTACTGTTAGCATCCCATGGAGAGCGCAGTGTTGGAACATAAGCCCAAGGCAATGCCAACACTTACAAAAACCAAGTCCGAGAGAGGATGAGATCAAAGCAATGAGAAGGGTATGTAAGAAATCTAGCACTTTGGCTTCTAAAGTAATGTGAGCCCACCCGTCAGAAATGGGCATAAAAGAATATTTCTATGGAAATGCCATTCATGTTAATCTCCTAGGAAACCTCTCAGCTGTGACTCTGGTTCAGGGGTTACCTAACCCCCAAAACTATTAAACCTATAATAGTTGTCTCCTGCTTTTTTCTTTCTCTACCTTCTGAATCTAAAATTCTTTCTATAAAAATCATGGCAGAGAAACGTACATCCATGCATGTTAAGAACTCAGCCTAATCCCACTTAATAAAAAGTCAGCAAGACAGTTTCTTATAAAGTTAAGCAAACACTTACCTTGTGGCTCCCAGGTATTTGCCCATGTATTAACATCCTATGACTGCTGTGACAAATTATCATTACTTCAGTGGCTTAACAGAACCCAAACCGATTATCTTACAGTTCTGTAGGTCAGATTCAGCACAGGTATCACTGGGCTAAAATCAAGGTGTTAGCAAGGCTGCATTTTTTCCGGGGTTTCTAGGGGAAAATCTGTTCCCTTGCCTTTTCTAGCTTCCAGATGTTGCCTGTATTCTTGGCCCCTTCTATCTTTAAAGCTAGTGACAGTGGGTCAAGGGCTTCTCAAGCTGCTATCTCTGTTCTTTACAGCAGTTAGAAAAGAACCTCATCTTTTAATAACTTATGTGATTAAATTGGGTCCACCTGGAAAATGTAGGTTAGACTCTCTATTTTAAGGTCAGCTCACAAGCAATTTTAATTCTATCTGCAAACTTAATTCCCTTAGCCACATTATGGAACATATTCATGGGTCCTGGGATTAGGAAACGGGTATCTTTCAGGGCTGTTATTCTGTTGTCACAACCCAAGAAAAGTGAAGATATGTGTTCATACAAAGAGATATTCATAAAAGTCAATAACTGCAAACAATCACAATGTCCTCAATGGTGGCATTGATAATGTGAATGGTTAAACAAATTGTGGTACCTTCTTATAATAGAATACTACTCAGCAATAAAAAAGAATAAACTATTGATACACACAACATGAATAAACCTCAAATGAATTCTGCTGAGTGAAAAAACTAGATACCAAGGCTTTATAATGTATAATTCCATTTATATGAATTTCTAGGTAAAGCAAAACCATAGTGATAGAAAGCAGATCATAAGTTGCCAGGGGAAAGGAGAAGCGACTTACCACAAGACAACTTTTTGGAATTCTGGGCATGGTTTATATCACAAGTGTGGTGGCAGTTACCCAATCATATGAATTTGTAAAAACTTATCAAATCACACCTTAAAATTGGTGAACTTTATATAAATTAAAGCAAATTAGATATATAACTATAGAAAATATATAATAAAATACATAAGTATTTTAAAATTAAATACATAAATTAAATAAAATAGGATAAAAAGTGATTTTTAAAAGCCAAGAAGAGGGCAATCATAGACTTCCTAGTAAGAACTAGTAAACAGTCAAAAGATAAATGCAAAATAAGACAATTCTGGAAAATAATTTCCTCTGCAGTAAATTTTCTAGAAATACCAAAAAAATCAAAATAATACCTGATTTTTATTCTCATCTAGAGACACTGCACCTATGAAACTAGAGAAAATCATCATGAAAAAAGAGACAACCAAGACAAGGAAGAGCTGGATAGAGATGTTAAACAGTCAATATCACATCAAAATTTAAATCCACAAAGACGACACTTTTCTCCACATAAACTAATCATGTATGCTCATTTGTTTACTTGGTGATTGTTTCTTCCTCCAGATGACCTGGGAGCTCCCTGAGAACCAGGATCTTTTCTTCTGTGTTCAACCCTTCTGCCTTTGGTACCCAGAACAGAGCCTAGCATTTGGCAGGAGCTCCATAATACTGGCTGAATTAAGAGATGCATCATTTACTTTTTTTAAGTTTATTTATTTATTTTGAGGTAAAGAGAGAGAGCACAAGCAGGTAAGGAGCAGGGAGAAGAAGAGACAGAATCCCAAGAAGGCTCCGTGCCGTCAGTGCAGAGCCTGATGTAGGGCTTGGACCCACAAACCGTGAGATCATGACCTGAGCCGGGATCAAGAGTCAGATGCTTAACAGACTAAGCCACCCAGGCACCCCGAGGGATATATCATTCAAAATTAGAAAAAAACAAAATGAGTTATTCTACAAAATGGAACAATACACAACAACAATAACAACAACAGACTCCTCCATAATAAGTCAGTGCAGTTACTTACAAGTGATTAAAGAAAACAAAAGCCATCTTCTTAAGGTTTTACAGGCAACCCTCTGAGACCCCTTTCAATTTTTTTTAAATGTTTATTTATTTTTGAGAGAAAGAGACAGAATGTGAGCAGGGTAGGAGCAGAGAGAGAGGGAGACACAGAATCAGAAGCAGGTTCCAGGCTCTGAGCTGTCAGTACAGAGCCCAACGCAGGGCTTGAACCCATGAACTGTGAGATCATGACCTGACCCGAAGTCAGAGGCTTAACTGACTGAGCCACCCAGGCACCCCTAAGACCTCTTTCAAATACATGAGACCAGTACTCTTCATGAGCAACCTATTGGAAGTTGACTAAATTATGATTATAAGATTCCCCTTCCTTTTCCCTGCTGAGTATGAGGTCTCATCTCCTGAATGTGAGTGTCTTCTCAGTAGAGAGGGTGCAATCACAGACCCCTTCTCCCCTGCACGTCACAAAGCAATCTTGGATCCAGTCATATTTTGCACTCAGGTGTGAAAGGGAGCCTGCAAGTTTGCTAAGTTAGAAAGCTGGAATGTGGTGATGGCCAACTGCCAGCTTCTGAGCCTCCTTTCCTTCCTTTCTCCTGCAGTGCTGCTCTTAATACATAATATCTTCCTTAAACTGTTAGATTGTGCTCTTATTTTCTACAAGGGTAGCTATTAAGATAATGCTTATAAAAATCCTTCATCAGGAAAATGCTTATGATGTGACATTAAACTTTTTAAAAGCACTAAATAAAAATGCACAGGAAAGGGACCTGGGTAGCTCGGTCAGTTGAACATCCAACTCTTGATTTTGGCTCAAGTTCATGAGATTGAGCCCTGCATCAGGCTCTGCTCTGACAGCATGGAACCTGCTTGGGATTCTTTCTTTCCCTCTCACTCTTCCCCTCCCCTATTCATTCTCCCTTTTTTTCTCTCTCTCTCTCTCAAAATAAACTTTTTTTAATTTAAAAAATTAAATTTAATTAAATTTAAAAATGCACAGGAAAATACTGGGAGAAAATTAACTACATGGCAAATAATTATTTCTGGATGGTGGAATTTGGGCTGTTTGAATTTTTTATCTTTATACCTGTTTAGAGCTTTCTCCTTCATTAATAAAAAAAGGAAGAAAGACAATGGCAAACAAAATAATATAAAAAGTTCTAAATGAGGTGTGATCTACAAAAGAATATCAATTCTTTTTAATTGTTTTTTTTTAATATTGAGCACCTGCTATGTCTAAACACTGTGGACTCACAGTCTAGAAAAGGTGCCCACAAATATACATGTATACTTACAGTAATAGGTAGAATGTTATAAGTACCACAGATAATACTCCATGGGAGTTTCAAGCAGGAAAACATGAATATGTATGTGAGACCTTTTAAGACAGTATTGAGAATTGTATACTTGACATATAGGAGACGATGAGGAATTTTTATGTATTCACTAAAGTAGTTTGGAGACCAGGAAAAGAATAGAAAGGGACATAGAGTTCGACTAGTGGTTTTCAACTAGGGGTGACTGTCCTCCCAGGGGACAATTGGAAATATTTAGAGAAATTTTTGGTGGTCACAACTGATGGGGAAGTGTAACTGGTGTCTAATATGTTGAGCCCAGGGATGCTGCTAACATCCCATGATGCACAGGACGGTCCCCACTGCAAGGAATTATTCAACCCAAAATGTCAGCAGTGCTGAGTTTGAGACACTCTGAGTTAGACAGATAATGCAAAGCATGCATGTATTTATATAGTGAAAAATTCATTTGGGGGAATTTATACTTTGTTGGCTGTATAGAATTAATGACTTCATCACAAGATCACTAGTAGGCCGTTGAGTAATACCGCCAACACATACACTAGTCACAATGACCAAAGACTAAAAAATTTCAAAGGACTCAAATTCCTATACTGACATCAGATTAAAACATGAAAGATTGCTTAACACAATGTCATGGATATTGGCTGGAAATAACATAACTAGATATGCAAACACGAGCAGAAGAGAAAGAAGATGTGTCTGATTTGTCACAGATAGGATATTTATCCTACAGTTATAGATTAGGAGGTGAAAGAGGAGAAAGAGCCCATCGGTGTCTAGAGACATTTTTCCGCGTATTTGTAGTTTGCTGGGAGTAACCTTTTTTTGCTAGATAGCAAAGTTTGTGCAGCTTGCTGAGTCGGTCATTAAACATTTGCCTTTAGATCTGAGTGTTAGCATCAATGACAGGGTTTCCTAAACATGTCACATTTCCTCTGGCTGTCACAAAGAATTATAGCTTCTGTGACTCACACTGTAATAGCAGCTATTTGTGATATTTTAACCTAATGTACAGCCCCAGAGGAGAAACAACAAAAACAATAAAACATCTGCCAGGGACTTGCTCGAAGGAAGGGATTCTGAGTGTTATGAGGATTCCAAATTAAAGAGTAAAGGCTTGGGTGTCAAATACTAAAGGGTCTGCGTTCATTAACTTCCTGGTAATTAACATCTCGGTTGTCCTCAATTCCCAGACGGGAACATTCTAATTCACCTATATTGGCTTTATTTGGTAAAATTATTCTCAAAGCCAGAAAATGTAAAGAGCCGAATTTTGATTTTCTACCCCTACAGGCTGTGTGTGTGTGTGTGGGGGGGGGGGGGGGGGGAGGGGGGGGGGAGGACCACAAAAACCAGATCCAAAGTTCCCCTTCAATAAGAACGTATTCTTCTGTGTGGATTCTTGCCATGGCTTGATTTCTGTTTTGTGGCAGGAAGGGAGGGTGGCAGGGGAATTGGCTGTTTTCTTTTTTAATGAGAGACCTAGTGTCAAAACTACTGTCAGGATTTCTCCTTTCTTCCTCTCCAGCCTATCAGAGTCAAATGTTCACAACTGGCCCAGGAGAAATGAGCACCAGCTTTAAAAAGACCAAATCTACTAAACAAAATAAACCGTGTCATTTCATGCTAATTCAAAGACTCATTCCAACTGCTGTGTGATGAGGGAGCCAAGAACTGAACTGTAACCCAAACACAAATACATCACGTTGCCAGGAAATGGCTAATGCATCCTCCCATCACACGGAGCTTTCAAAATGTTTTAAGCATCAATGACTACATGGTTTTGGAAAGAGTTCAGACATATGCAGCTTTAATTCTACAAATATATCTTTCTTATAAAAATAATCCCACTTGCCTTGGAATGTGAATGGGGAAATGTGTCTCTGAGTTGAGGCATGTAGATGGGTGCTTCTCTGTAATTTGCTCATCCCTCGTCCTGCACTTAGTTACTGCCGCCTCATTAGATGATCTCCCCCTCCATTTATCTCCCTTCCAGAGAAAAAAAAGCACAAGCAAGCTAGAATCTTACCCTTCAAGAATAAGAGACATATTAAAGACCTCTTTACAGTGCTCTGCACAATCACAAACTTCAGAGATAAAGACACAAGTGTGTTCACTTAAAATTCATTTTGGGGGACTCCTGGGTGGCTCAGTCGGTTAAATGTCCAACTCTTGATCTTGGCTCAGGTCATGATCTCACGGTTCATGGGATCCAGCCCCGTGTCAGGCTCTGCACTGAATTTGAGGAGCCTGCTTGGGATTTTCTCTCTCCCTCTCTCTCTGCCCCTTCCCCGATGCATGTTTTCTCTCTCCCTCCCTCTGTCTCTTTCTCTCTCAAAAATAATTAAACATTTTTTTAAAAGCCTCATTTTTAGATAGAAAGAAATGTGATTTCCCTCTCCCATAAAAAGAACATATGACAACTGATGATTCTCTTTGTGCCCGTTTGTAGGAAGGTGTAACAAAATCCACAAAGGCTATGAAACATAGTGAAGGGCACATGGTACCATTTGTAAAAATAAAGCTGCCCCTAAAAGTAGAATTGGCCATACAAGGTCTGGTATAGCAAAAATATTCTCCTGTTGAGGTCCAAACACTTATTAATACCAGGCCAGTTTGAAACCATTTCAAAATGAGCTGAGCCCTGGACTTATTTTAGTCTAGATCTAGGTAGCTAGAGCTAGTCTTGACCCCAATGTTACCCTGTATGTTAACTAACTAGAATTTAAATAAAAACTTGAAACAGGAAAAAAAACCCTCATATGAACCCAAGAAGTCTTTCTTCCCAAAGGGCTCTAACTAGGTACCACCAAAGCCAAAGGCAAGATCCCAGCCAGGACTCTGTGGTTGAACTGAGGGAACCATCCAGTTTAAGTTAAGGAGTGCTTATGTTGAAGGAAGGGTGAGCAATCCAACCTGCCTATGCCAGTTATTTCCCTGTTTTTTCTCCACACTGTGTCTACTCTTCTATCCTCTGCTTATGAAGCTGAAGATGCAATTCTACAAACTGGCTTCCATCAGGTCCAGCTGAAGCACAAGAGTGAACACAGAAGATGGGAAGAGGCATAAAGACTTCTTCCGTCCTATTTGTCCTGTTTTGTCAGGTCACTGTAGCAGTGGAGGCTGGCGCCAGCCCCCACGTTTGGTTACAGCCCCCCAGACCAGCCTGGGTGCCCTCCCTTACCGGTGCAGCAGCATCCAGGTGGCTCATGGGAAATCTGAACACCATCTGGATGGAGTTTCCTTCCCAGTCTCCTTGTTTCTGGTGACTCTACATCTTTGCTTTATTTTCCCTCCATCCCCATGGTAGTAGCTGCTTGCTATTATTATCTCAGCATTCCCTTTCTGCCTTCAGCCCGTTAACACCTATGTAATGAATGCTCTGTGTTAAATCCTGTCTGTTTGCAATACCTTGTACCACCCGAGGTATTCTATTTTCCTGGCTGGATCCTGATCTATACAGGAAAGCATGGCAGAGGGTGAGGTTTTGGAAGAGAGGAAAGTAAAAGAAACCAGGGCTTATGGAGCCATCTTGGTTTTCCACTTGTTAGAGGACCCGCTAAAACTGAGGTTCTATCCCTGTGGTGTCCAATAAGGGTAGCCTTCGAAATATGGCTGGTGTGACTGAGGGATGACATGTAAATTATTGTTTTGTATTCAGTTTGGTTATTGAACACCTTTTTAGTATGTTTGGAACAACTTAGGTAAATGAGTCTACTTTTTAACTGTAGGCTTTATAAAATGTAAATAGAGATCAATTATCTCTGATGAAAAGTTAGCAGAGGAGCTGAGATGCTCTAAGTATAAAAATATGTGCTGAATTATAGAGGCTTCAGATTTTTTTTAAATGTAAACATCTCATTAATAATTTTGCACAATGATTATAGGTTGAAATGATACTTTTTTAGGATACATTGGGCTAAATTAAATATATTATTAAAATTAACTTTAACTGCTTTTTTGGGTTTTTTAAATTTTTTTTAGTGTTTATTTATTTTTGAGAGAGAGAGAGAGAGAGCAGGGGAGGGGCAGAGAAAGAGGGAGAGACAGAATCCAAAGCAGGCTCCAGGTCGTGAGCTGTCAGCCCAGAGCCCAATACAGGGCTCAAAATCACAAACCAGGAGATCATGACCTGAGCCGAAGTTACTCAACTCGACTGAGCCACCCAGGCACCCCTGCTTCTTTCTGTTTTTAATATGCCTGCTAGAAATTTATAAATTACATGTGTGACTGGTGTTCTATTTCTATTGCACAGCATTATACCCTCTTATTCCTTATACCCTCAATGCCCAGGGCCCTCATGCAAACACATTGTGTTAGTTATTGTTCATTTAGTAGCAAATAACAGAAACCAACTCTGAATAGTTCAATAAGAACTAATTGCTGGACACACACAGATAGCAGCAGCAAATAGCGTGGAAACCTGAAGCAAGAAGAATAATATAAAAATGTCTGAAGAACACAGTACTAGTCTGAGTTTGACACCAAAGAACTCAGCCGCCGTATACATCCTAACTTCCCAACGTGTTATCGTTGGGCCAGATGGCAAGCAAAATAACAGAAACATATAAACAGCAAAAGCCAGATAAAAGAATATCCCCCTAAATTCAGTCTAACAGTTGTAGATAATTAGCTTACGATGTCTGAATCATTCAATATGCTTTCAAATTTCACAACAAAGTCATCCAAATGATTACAACTCATTTGTTATGAGTCAAGGTTCGCAGGTAAAATGGAGTGAGGATTTTGGATCGGGGGTTGTAGAAGAAGAAATATAGTAAGATAGCATCAGTAATTATACCATACCCTTAAATTGCACATTTCTGTACATTTCCACAAGACAGGCTTCCTATTAATGTTGTCTTCTTTCTAATTATAAGGAAATGAGTTTGCATATAGAAGTTTTCCATGTTATAACCAATATGTCTCCATTATAATTTTTTAAATTCTATAAAAATCTATAGACCAATCAAATAATAATGCAAATGCTTATTAAATGTCCACCATAAAACAAAGCACTGGGTGAGGAGATATGTGTGTTGAAGAAGAAAACAATGTCTTCTTAGCAAAGAATTTGCAAATGAGGGAGAGAGAGAAACCACAGAATACTATAGCTTTGGCTTTGGAAGGACTTTGGAGGTCACCTAACACAATCTTTTGGTTGATGGATAATTCAACTCCTGCAACTCTCCCTGCTTAAAGCTGCTTAAACAGGAACAGATAATTCACTACCTGAGAGCCTGTCTACTCCATGTTTGTCCTGCTTTGATTTTTAACAAGATCTTTATGCTAAATCAAAGAATGCACCCTTATAAATTTCTACTTGCTAATTCTTTTCAGGTCTTCCTTTACAAATAATAGCCTTTCCTGCATTTAAAGCCCCCTATCATATTCTCTGTCCTCTTTTTTTTATTGGCAGTATTGTCCTGGGATGTTTCACGGAGGGGAAAATCAAGCGTTCCAAGATGAGATACATTTAGAAAACAGAAATTAGAAAATATTCTAATATTATCTTGAAAGCATGCTTTTTAAAAGAGCTCTGAGATTTCCAGCAGCAAGGAAACCCATCTAAATTCACTGTACCAAGTACTTTTCAAGCCTATTTGACCAAAGAAATCTAATTTCTCCCAATTTCTCCCTATTAACATCATACAGATTTATGATTTGATGGAAAAATCTGCCTACTCATTCACCCACTCGACAAATATTTATTAACATCCATTTTGCACCAGGCATTGTGATATGTGCTGAAAACACTATAGTAGACAAATGATTCTTGCCATCTCAAAGCTTAGAATCTAGTAAGGAAGATGAACAATTGAACAAACAATAACAAAAGTTAACTGGAATTGTTGGGGGGAAGTGCAGTTCCATAGGAATACACTTTGGATACTGCTGCTCTGGGCTGAACAGTCTCAGATCTTTTGATGGTTTTCTTTACATCATAGTTTGCAGACTCTGTGCTTCCCAGTCATCATCCTTCACACATGCTCTAGTTTGTCAATGTCACTCAGAAAGGACCAAACTAAACCTAATACTTCAGAATGATTTGACCACTAGAGCCCCAAGCAAGATAATATCCTTTGTTCTGGGCATTGAACTCCTATCAATGCAGCCTGCTACATAAATGTAAAACACTAAAACAATAAAAGAAAGAATAGCTGATTGCAGAAAAGTAAGGGAGAGCTTTTCCAAGAAGGTCGTTTATACTAATCATCAATCAAATGGTAGACCAAAGTGAATGTCAGGAAGAAAACTCATCTCCATTGTGAGAGACTGAATAAGATTTTGAGAAATAGTTGAGTTGAATTTTGATATGAGAGCAGAATTTGGATGGGGAATGCCTTTAGAATGTTTATGGAAACAAAAAAAAATAAGATCTGGGAAGCTCAAGCTTAACCAGGAGCCTCATAAGCTGCTTAGAAATACTGAAAACAAGCTCAGGGTTCAAAAGCAAATTTGTGGCATTTATCATAGGTTCAAAGCTTTACAATGAAAACAGGTGGCATATCACCAATCCATGTTTAGAGGGGATATGACCAAACTTTCAGATTCCCCAGGAGATCAACAAATCTGCCTCTCCTCACCTAATGGAACTAACAGTGGGTACCAACCAACCAGGAGTCCTCATCTCAGTAGGGTTCAGAGTGAGACAGGAACATTCAGAAGTCCCTGGAACCAGCATTTTATACTGGAGCAAAGATCTTAAGCTACCCTTAAGGAAGTGACCCTCTTACATATTAAGAAGGCATCTTAACTAACATGTTACTACTATTGGTAAGTAAAAGCAGCCGTGAAGGTAGACTATGAAACAATGAAACAAGCCCACGTAGGGAAAATTGCCAAACAACTTCCCCATTGCCTACATAACCCTCTGGAACTTCTGGTGTAACCAGAACTATACTTGCTAAATCTTACCTGGAATTTCCAAAGGAAAGAACAGATAATTCAACCTATTCTACTCCTTTTTTTTTAAGCTATGGTTAAATGGTAGAAGATATTCAAAGCAATAGTTAGGATGTATTTTTTATTATCACTATTATCATTCTGGTTTTCATTACTCCATGCCTCCTGGATCCTCGATTAGCATGGATAGTTGAGAGCTGGGTGTAGTTCTCTGGATTTAAATCAGTAGTAGTTAGTACTAAATAGCCTGATCCTATTGCTATCTCCTGACCTCACACCACCTGAATGCACCTGGTAACACTGAAGGACACAAATGTCCTGATATAATTGGCCACAACTCATTGGTTACACATGAGAAGCCTAATGTTTACTTTTAATTTGAGTTTCAGAAACTGTTCTATTCATCATCATCAGCGGAGAATCCACAAGGGCAAACTGAAGCTGTATGCCAAACCTTGGAGAATGAACATTTTAAACAATCACCTGGAAAGGTATTTTTAAAGCCCAGTAAAGCCTTCAAAAGTGTGGATACTTCTAGATGGGTGACCAAATTTTTCATATTTAACTCAGTTGTTTGGCCTCAGTATTTATTTGTGTTTTCCTAGTTGAGTATGCCAATAATCTAAGTTAGCTATAAAAACAACCAGTAACAATCAGGTATACTTCATTTCCATCCAATTGCTTTATAGGCTAGGAGAAATATAGTTGGAAGGAAGGAAGGAAGGGAGGGAGGGAGGGGGGAAGGAGGGAAAGGAGGAAGAGGGAAGGAAGAGAGAATTGATGGAGGCTGATGAGCAGAGGACTATGAAATGGAAGAATAAGGAGAAAGCAAGACAACCAACAAGGAAAGTGCAGAGAAAAACATTTGTCACAGGTCTCACATGTGCATGACAGGTACAGCCAAACTTCCATTAGTTTTTCTCTGTGTTTGCTCGTTTAATTGATGAGCTTTCCTGTCGTTCTCTTCTATGTGTAAATCAGTAACACTATGAATGGATACAAAAGGAAATGAGAGTTACTGTCTTGATCTTAGGTAACTGCAAAGGTAAGTGTTGGGATTTTTTATCACTATATGGTAGGCTGACTAATGGCCCCCAAAGATATCCAGGTCCTAATCCCTGGGACCTGTGAACATGACCTTATATGGAAAAAAGGTCTTTGCAGATGCGATTAAGTTAAAGATCTTGAGATGAAAAGATTCTCCTGGTTATCCAGGTGGCCCCTAACTGCAATCATATATGTTCTTGTAAAACAGAGGCAGAGGAAGACTTGACTATAGACAGAAGAGAAGGCAGTGTGTTGTGGAGGCTGACACTGGGGTGATGTGGCTACAAGGCAAAGAATGCCAGCAACCACCAGAATCTGGAAGAGGCAAGGAAAGATTCTCCCCTGGATCCTCCAGGTGGAGTATGAGGCTATCAACACCTTGTTTTTGGTCCAATGAAACTAATTTGGACTTCTAACCTCCAGAACTGGAAGAGAATAAATGTGTGGTATTTTAAGCTACCAAGTTTTTAGTAATTTGTGATAGCAGTATGAGGAAACTAATAAACTCCACATAAAAAAAAAGGAAGCATCCAGTAGCTTCAAAAACCATTCCAAACTATCAAGTATCCCTTGGCAAAGAGGTTCCTCTCCAGGGCCTCAAGCCACAGAACCCACAGATGCTCTGTGTACCCACTTGAAGATCCAAATGACGACTGACCTCCTGGAAGAATAGCCAGTGCAGGCCACCCATCAGAAGTGATGATATGATAAAGGTGAATTGAATATAGAAATAATGAGGGGGCACCCGGGTGGTTCAGTCGGTTAAGCATCTGACTTCGGCTCAGGTCATGATCTCATGGTTTGTGAGTTTGAGCCCCACATCGGACTCTGTAATGACAGCTCAGAGCCTGGAGCCTGCTTCTGATGCTGTGTCTCCCTCTTTCTCTGCCCATTCCCCACTTGTACTCTGTCTCTCTATCTCTCAAAAAAATAAATAAACATTAAAAAAAAAAGAAATACTGAGATTATACAGAATACATTTCTAACGACGCTTTATGAGTCAAGAAGACAAAATGCCACTGGAAAGTTATGAAATAATGAAACTTCAAGAAAGGATAGAGACATATGAGTGAAGTAAGAAAGAAATGTCCTATAAATGCATGAAATAGGAAAAGAAAACATTTGAGTATAATTATGCTCAGGACAGGTACTGATCAATAATTCTGAAGAAATTTCCAATTTCCTTATGAAAGCCTCCCTAAGGGTGAATCAGATTTTCCCTCTTATCTCCTCTGCAATGCACTGAAACATGTTAGTCAGTGATTGAGAGGGAGCTCAATTAAAATGCACAGCAAAAACTCAGAAAGCTGTGCATCTCGCCACTGGAGTTTTCCGTAGGAGTAAAGATGCCTGGATTTGAAACAAATCATTTTACAGAAAAGAAGGGTTATTTCCTGCAATAAATCCCCATCAGGACAAATTCTCACTAGTGCCAGCGTGGTGATGGATGACGCTCTCTAGGCTGGCTGTGTGGATTGGATTTGGATAGGCCACCAAAAGTGCAGATGCTTATCGAAAACTTATCTGAACAAGCCACATCTCATGGGCCTGCAAAATTATGCTGGCATTCTTTCAAGATTAGTCTCTCTCTTGAGATTGCTGGCACTGTAGCTGGGGGACTTGGCCGCATGTCCAGTGAGGATGGATTATTTTCTTTACATTTTTTGGCATACCTGGTGCAGGAAAAATAAAGCACATTTGTCCACAGACATTGATAGCAAAGCAGAGTGAAAACTACATTGATAACATTTTAAAACTACAAGCATATGTTTATTGAGAGCCTACTGTATACCTCATGGTTCCTGCTTAAAAGAGTTTATAATCAGAATGGAAAAATAACAGTCATTATCAAATATCAAAAGAAACTCCTCAGTTACAAATGGTCAAAAAAAAAAAGGAGAAGAATCAATACAGGACATTTGAGAAATGTTCTTCACAACATACAATTCAAACTGGACTAGAATCTAGAATAAAACTGAGTAGTCAAAGAAAAAAAAGACTCACTTATACAAAAAAAATCACTATTGTTTGTACGAAAGCCTACTATGTGACAAGCACTGTTTGAAAACACTTTATTTCTTTCAGTTATTTCAACATTGCTGGCCTCATCTTACCCATAAAAAGAGCCAAGACATGGAAATGCCAATTTCCCAAACCCACTCAGCTAAGAAGCAGCAGAATCAGGATTTAAATCTAAGACTCAAAAAATCTCTTCATGAGTATTCTTCAGGATGCAAAATCACAGTAGGCGGCTAATTTTGGCAAACAAAATGTTAAGTGCAGTGTAGACAAGAAGGAAATGGGAAAAGGGGGACTCGTTTTTGTTGTTGTTGCTGTTGTTTCTAAAATGACTGCCATAGTCTCCATTTGAGAAGTGGGATTTTTGGAGACAAATTATCTTTTCTTATTTTCTTTTCTTTTTAATGTTTATTTATTTTTGAGAGAGACAGAGACAGAATGTTGAGTGAGTTAGGGCAGAGAGAGAGGGAGATGCAGAATCAGAAGCAGGCTCCAGGCTCTGAGCTGTCAGCACAGAGCCCGATGCAGGGCTCGAACTCACGAGCCATGAGATCATGACCTGAGCTGAAGTCAGATGTTCAACTGACTGAGCCACCCAGGCACCCCCAAATTATCTTTTCTTAAGTATATGTTCTTCTTGCTAAGCGAATAGAATTTTTTCTTCCCGAGGATACACAGAAAGCCTAGTGTTATCACTGTGCTTGTTGTGTTTGTTTTTGGTTTTGTTGCATCAGAATGCTTTAAGGACATTCTTTGAGCATTTCCAATGTGCTAAGAGAGGAGAATTAATATGGCTGTATTAAGTTCCTTCGCATTTGTATTCATTTGCTTTCACTGCAACAAGTTGTCACAAACTTAGTGGCTTAAGGCAACACAATTGTATTATCTCCCAGTATCTGAAGGTCAGAAGTCCAGGTTGACTATATGCTTAGAGTATCACAAAGTCAAAATCAAGGTATCAACAGGGATTTGTCCCTTTCTGGAGGCTCAGGGGATGAATCAGTTTTCAAGATCATTCATACTGTTGGCAAAATTCAGCTCCATGTTGCTACAGGAATGAGGCCCCCATTTCCTTGCTGTTTGTTGAGCGCAGGAAGGTCTTTCTCAGCTTTTAGAGACTTCCCACATTCCTTAGCTCTTGGGCCATGTTATCCCTCTTCAAAGTTCAAGGTCAAATCCATCTCATATGTCTAACCGCTAGGACACCCCTTTTCTGCATATCCCACCTTCCCCTCTGCACCCCTCTTCCACCATATCTAACTCTTGTTTTCCTTCCTTCTCTGCTTCCCCCCACCTTTTTTGACAAACAAAATGCTGTACATATTTAATGTATACATGTATATCCATAAAAACATCACCACAATGTGTAGAGCCATATACCTATCCATCACCTCCTGCCTTTTTATCTTCCTTCTGTGCTCTTAAAGGCTCATGTGATTATACCAGGCCCACCCAGATATTCCAGAATAATCTCCTTATTTTCAGATCAGCTAATCAGTAACCTTAATTCCATCTAAAAAGTTCCTTCCCAGCAGTACTTAGTGTTTGAATAATCAAGGGGCAAGAATTTTGGGGGGCCATCTTTAGAATACTACTATGGCATTTAACAGCTATTTTTTTCATGGCAAAAATTTTGTTTTAAGGATAACATAACATTAAGTGGATTCAGCAACCTTATGTGATTTCTACTTCTTCCTACAATACACTCTCTACCACTATCCTGACTTCAGGAAGGTTGAAACCCCTTCTATGAATAAACGGCATGAATTTTAAGCAGACGGGAAATCCCCCAAAACAAGTCAATACTATCCGATAAAAAATTTTTTAAAGCAGATCATTCTCTAGAGAAAATGTGATTTCCAAAACTATATCCTAGCTTAATTTCCCAGATATTCCCTCTTGGAAGTCTTAATTATCAAAATAACTCAATTCTTCACTCTGTGTTCTGACTGAAGCCCATTTACATGCTTCTACTTGGGAAAAGTGCCTGTTGTATTGAAAATCCCTCATTCTAAATCTACTAGTTTATTTCCTATACAGGAAACAAGGGGGTATTTCTGTGCTTAAGGTACTTAATATTTGAATCACCCTCCTTTGGTCCTTCCTTCTAAAGTTACCCCAGATAGGGGTGCCTGGGTGGTTCAGTCAGTTAAGCGTCCAACTCCTGATTTCGGCTCAGGTCATGATCTCACAGTTCATGGGATCGAGCCTGGTGTTGGGCTCTGCACTGACAACATGGATCCTCCTTGGGATTCTCTCTCTCCCTCTCTGCTCCCCCCTGCTTGCTAACTTTCTCTCTCTCTCAAAATAAATAAATACTAAAATAAAAATAAAGTTACTCCAGATAATGGTGTGAAAAAATTTACCTTTAGGTAAAATGTTTGCCAAGTTTCAATTATTTATTGGGGTACTGGTGGCCCCTACCGATGGAGTGTATGGACCTTTCACATGTTTGTTGTTCCTGGAGTAGAATATATGTCTCTTCCCCCCACCTCGTCCCCCAACACACAAGTATTCCTGGAATGATCTCAGTTCATTGCTCTAAAAGGACTTCCCTTCAGCCACTAATCAGTTTAGCATGTAATTAAAAGAGCTTTAGAAATCATCAGTCATCTTGCTCAGAGTAAGTAATAATTTATGCCAAGGGAGTTGAAAAAAAGTGCTGATTTCATTTATTTTATCTCCTTGGAGGGCAGGTAGACTGATAAAACCATGTACAAGACAGTAAATGGTTAGACTTACCCAGAAGACTGAAACAGCAGTCCTACTGATGATTTCTGAATATTCTTTAATCTCTCTCTGTTCTCCTTTTTGAGAGGAATAAAGGTTTTACATACAGCCCTTCTAATTCTCCATTATCTGTGGTGATGGTCTAGCTTTTAAAATTTTTTAAAATTTTTTCTAAACCAACATCCCCTTCTAAACCAGAATCCTCTTCTTTCTTTTTACATTAGTGAACAAATAATATATATCTAGCAGATATTTGAAATTTGTATACACTTAGATTGGGTAAGTGCTGGTTTACCCATTTATTTTCCTTCTAAGAAATAGTGCTGCAGCCCCACTTAGGAGAAACCAGCTCTCTCTGTAGTTAATCATTTGTGCAAGTGCAAGGTGTGGGCCCAGAGATAGGACACACATGCTTCAGGAGCCTGGCAATGCCAAGGGAAAGCACGTGCTGAGGGTTATTAATTTGCATGGAGTACACAGGGTGAGTAGGATAGGCCTACCTAATTAAACCATCTCACTAGAGTGGATTCAAAATCAGCCTGCTTCAGCATTAAAATTAGCTTTATCCTATCTTGATAAGAAATATGTTCGAAGATCACTTTTGCAATATTAGAAATACAAAGGTATTAATTCTGTGGCTGTATCTGCTTTTTTGGAAAAAAAAGCTAAATTAAAATATTTAAATTAAGATTAAAATGTATTCTTTCATTCATTGAACAAATATCAACTGAGTGTTAATGAGCAAAGAACTGTGCTATGGGGTATTCAAAGATGTGGAAACAGCAAATGATTGCAAATCCAGGTTTCCCCACTGTGTGTTCTTGGACACTCAAATTTCTTCACATGTCTCTTCACTCTTGTCTAAAATGAAAGTGTTTGCATCTTAACAGGATGCACATGCTTCAGAAGCCTAGGGTATGACAGAAAACCCAATTCAAACAGGCTAGCGCAGAAAAGGAAGCTAACTGTTGAGCAGCCCAAGCATCATTCCAGCAGGTTCAGTTTTATGCAAGAACTTGAACAATGTCACCAAGATTTGCCATCACGTGGCTTTGCCTTGCACTGTGTTAGTTATGTTCTGAGACACCACATGGTGACCCCTGGTCTGGCTCACATCATCCTCACTGCTTGCAGTACCAGCAGAGAGAGCACCTGCCTCTTTGCTATTATCCAAGTAGGTCTCTTTGCATCTCATTGTTCTGATAGGATCGTGTGCTTTTCACTGACAAATCCCCATATGGAGAATGCAATGCCTATGCGTGAAGTCAGGGATGACAACTCCCCCTGAAGAGCGTAGGCAGAGTTAGTTATATAGAGAAAAACCAGGCTTCTGTCCTGAGAAAAAGAGTGAACAAATGCTGGTTTACCAAAATGAAAGGTTCAGACCTGATAGTCTCAATTATTCCTCCAGTGCTGTTCTATTGTTATGGGCTCAAGTGTGTCCTACCTGTTTCCCCACTAAATTCATATGTTGCAGCCCTAACCACTAGAATGTGACTATTTGCAGAAGGGAGGTAATTAAGGTTAAATAAAGCCATTTGGGTGTGCCCTAATCCAACCTGGTGTCTTTATGAGAAGAGGAGATTATGACACATAGTGACACCAATGATGTGCCCAGAGAGGGAAGACCATGTGAGGACATAGAGGGAAGATAATCTGCAAGCCAAGAAGAGGCCTCAGGGAAAAAAAAAAAAAAAAAAAAAAAAAAAAAATATATATATATATATATATATATATATATATATATATATATATAGATTTTGGACTTCTTGCCTTCAAATTTTAAGAAAACTACTTTCTATTGTCTAAGCCACCCAGTCTGTGGTATTTTTTAATGGCAATCCTAGAAAATTAATACAATCTTCTGAATAACACATGATCTTTTCCTTCCAGACTTTCTGCTCTATTTTAGGTCTTTGAAGAGAGCAGTGTATAGTCTCAACCCTTCCCTGCCACACACACACACACACACACACACAAAATATCCAGATATAAGGTAGGTTTGTTGTTGTTGTTTCTACAACTGCCATGCAAGTGATGTAACAGGCCAAGAGAAGGCACAGTTCCCATTTCCAGGTGCTTTTACTTACAGCTTGACCTTAAGGAGAAGATTAGGCTAGATATGTAGATTAAAGAAATAGTTCTGGGGCACCTGGGTGGCTCAGTCAGTTAAGCATCCAACTCTTTCTGTTCAGATCATGAGCTTATGGTTCATGGATTTGACCCCTGCTGTCAGGGCAGAGCCTGCTTGGGAATCTCTCTCCCTCTCTCTCTGCCCCTCCCCCACTTGCTCTCACTTTCTCGCTTTCAGAATAAATAAATAAGCTTAAAAAATAGTTCTAAACCTTCTGGGGCTCAAGGCACACTTTCAAGCACTAGAATTTTGGGCAGCCTTCATGAAATATTTGGATTGCATTCATACTCTTCACAGTACTTCCTTGAATTCCCCTTTAGCTCAAGTCACCATAGTGGACATTCAACCATCCTGCATCTTGAATAATCATCTTCTTCTTCTTCTTCTTCTTCTTCTTCTTCTTCTTCTTCTTCTTCTTCTTTTACAGGCTCTGTGCTGACAGGCTAATAGCAGTGAGCATGATGTGGGGCTGGAAATCACAAACTGGGAGATCATGATCTGAGCTGAAGTCAGATGCTCAATGGACTGGGCCACCCAGGTACCCCTTGATTCTTCTTTCATTTGGAGAATTGTTCACCTTATAGGCCCCACCAGAGAAGCTGATAATGCTGGGTCTTTGCCTTCTCAGCCTTCCTTGAGGCTGGATATGGGAAGAGACCCAAGTATCATGGGTGCTATGCAGACACACTTACATGGACTACATCTATAACTAGTGATGTGAACAACACAGAACTGGATGATACTCTCTGAAAGTGGTGGCAGTTACAGGTAGTAATAGGGGGTTCCTTGGGTAAACAATGGCAGCAGTACCAGCTGCACTGGACAGAGTCAGATGTCAGCTGGGCCCATGGTATAAACTGCAGTACCTAGGCTCTGTCCTGACAGGATCAGCTCTGCTGTGTGATTCCAGAGAACTTTCCTGGCTGCTGCCCAGCTTCCATGATGGTGTGAGCCCCTGGAAATTCTTTTAATACATTCATTTTCTGTTCAAAATCAATCAGAGTCTTCTGTGATTGAACTAAAAACCCTGACTGACAATATTGCTATTTAGGTAGAGCTCCTTACTGCCCTCACTGTCTAAAGTGAGAACTTTCTGAGAAACATTCAACTCTCCATTATTTCTATGTATTTTCCTTCTTATCCTGAACAAGACCATGTCAGTTACTTGGCTTTCTACCATGAAAGGATATATCTTATATCTTACGTATATGTTCACCTAAAGTAAAAAAATAATAATAATATATTAAAAAATATATCTTCATTTAAAGCAAAAATATATTTTAAATATATGGTTTAAGAATTTTAAATATATTGTAAATATTGATATGGGTTGCATATCTGTGAACTCTGTGAGTTACAAAAATATGAAGAAGCACTGAGTTAGACCATGGAGGACAGATCTCCTTAATTTCTGGAGGAAGAGAAGATGTAGCCTGGGACAATGGTTTCCAATCAGATAATTATTAGAATTGTCTGAGAATCGTCTATTTTTTTTTAATGTTTTATGTTTATTTATTTATTTTTTGAGAGATAGAGACAGCATGAGTGGGGGAAAGGGCAGAAGGAAGAGAGAGAGAGAGAGAGAGAGAGAGAGAGAGAGAGAGAACCCCAAGCAGGCTCCACATTGTCAGCACAAAGCCCAATGCAGAGCTCCAACTCACAAAACCACGAGGTCATGTCCTGAGCCAAAACCAAGAGTCAGAGGCTTAACCAACTGAGCCACCCACGTGACCCTGAGAGCTTCTATTTTTAAATATAGATTACCAAATCACTCAGAAAAATCTCAGAGAAACTTATTTTGTACATCTAGGTTATAGCCCAGATACTAGACTTTTTATAATGCAGAGTCAAAAGAGTCTGTCCAAATTGACTAAATAAGAATGGCGGCTCACTTTAAAAGGGCAATCAAAGGACTAAAGTATAATAAAACTAACAACACTTGGGAGAAGTGTGATAGAATAGGAAACCATTATAGGAGAGCTAAATACCTCAACTTCCATGATAAGGAATCAGTACGTAATGACTAAAGATGATAATTCAGGAAATGGACTTACAAGCATTATCATGGGGAATGGAATAGTGATGGCAGAGTTTTACATTATATTTAATGCTATTCTGAATCATTTGAACATTTTTTTTACCATGAAAATTACTATTTTCTAATACAATTTTATTGATTGATTGATTGATTGATTGAGAGACAGAGCATGAGCAGGGGAGGAGCAGAGGGAGAGGGAGACACATAAAACAAAACAGGGTCCAGGATCTGACCCTGAGCCGTCCGCACAGAGCCCAAAGTGGGGCTTGAACTCACAAACCATGAAATCATGACCTGAACTGAAGTAGGATTCTTAACCAACTGAGCCACCTGGCTGCTTACCCAGCTGAACCACCCAGGCACGCCTCTAATACACATTTGCATGCTTCCCTAGTAGTTCTGATGTGTAGTCAGGTTTGGGCACTAGGGCATGAAAGAAAATACGTAGATAGAAGAGAATTTAGAATCAGCTACAGACAAGTGGGGGAAGATTACTGATTTTATTAGTAGGCGCTTTTTTTCTCTTAATATTTTTCCATGTTTTATTTTATTAATGTTTTAGTACTAGTCTCTCCCCTCTTCATGTAACGTGAAAGGCAGTGCCCGATCTTTGCTTTGCACTTTACAATTGTCCATTCCTTTATTCAAAAAAATTTCCCAAATTGTTTACTCTAGTTGGATGCCCACCTCAGACCCCTTTTAAAATGCAAACACTCTGGGACTCCTGGGTGGCTCAGTTGGTTAAGTGACCGATTTCAGCTCAGGTCACGATCTCGCAGTTTGTGAGTTCGAGCCCTATAACGGGCTCTGTGCTGACAGCTCAGAGCCTGGAGCCTACTTCAGATTCTGTGTCTCCCCCTCTCTCTACGCCCCACCCCCCAACTCACACTCTGTGTCTGTCTCTCAATAATAAATAAATGTTAAAGAAAAAAAATTTAATGCAAACACTCTACAGAAGAGTAACACACATTATGTGATCAGTATCTTAGCATGAATTTTTTGCATTGTTTAATCGCTTCCTCACTCTGTTTAAATCGCAAAACAGAAAAAGGAGATAAATCTCTCTACAGGATTCCAGCCATGAATGTTTTTGTGTGATGAATGATGAACTTGATCTTCTTTTTCATCATTTATAATCATACACAGGCTGAAAGTAAAGATGGAACTTACCTCTCCACCCTTCTTTCTCTTTCCAGAAACTGATTTTAATATCAAGGTAGTAGAGCTCTTTACAAAGTTTGCCTCATAGCCACATAATCCCATTTGGAGCTAGTATCATAAATTCAAGTGTGCTGATGAGTCAGTATTTTAAAGGGAAGAGAAAGTAAGTGAGTTTCATGGCTTGCTTCTGCTGGAGAACTCACATATCTACTTTGCTCTGAAAGAAATGAAGGTTAACCTATACTGAAAATCCTACCATGTCTATTGGTTTGCATACTGGGCCCGGTACATGCAGGGCAGGGAGAGACCAAAGAAAGGGGCAGACCACTACAATTTGGTAGGTGGCATGTTTAATAAGCAAGGGCACTTGGACGCTTCTCTTAGGCAGCCACAAAAAGAGTAGATCTCCACAACCACCTGCCAGAAGCTTGATAGTTTATATAGAGGCCCTAACTGGATTTAGTCACATACACTGTTCAGATGGTCTCAACAACACATCACTCTCTCAACATATGTCCTTGCAGCAGCATCTGGGAGTGTAGAAGACAAGCAGAATGCACACTCCAAGGAACAGGGACAGAGTAAGGAGCCTTTGATTACCCAGGTCCAGCTCACGGGTTAAGTGGCAGTCACATCCTTTCAGTGACCTCCCCCAACACTTGCAGAGACTTCTGCGGTGAAATCTCAAAATCATTTTCATTCTAAATGGAATATCAGGAACCTTTCTGCCCACAGTCCTGATTCAGGGCTAAGGACTTCAGAGTGATCTAAGTCTCCAAAAGTACAAGGGTCAGGTGTGAGGACTAACCATCCAAGTTCCTGGAAGTAACAAGGTCACATCACTTTTAAATGTCTGTTTCAGGAGCATCTGGAGAAGATGGCAGCATAGGAGGGCACTGGGCTCACCTCATCTTGCTGATGGCTTAGATTCCACCTACATCTGCCTAAATAACCCAGAAAACTGCCAGAAGACTAGCAGAATGGACTCTCTGGAGCCCAGTGTAGACAAGAGGCCCATGGAAGAGGGTAGGAAGGGCAGAGAGGGGGTGCGCACTACACAGACTGGCAGGAGGGAGCCGGGGCAATGGAGGGGCAGCCCGCCCAACAAGGCAGAGCCACCAAAGTCTGGCCTGCAAAAACAGAGGCGCCAGACTCTGTGAGTTCTGAAAGCCAGCGGGACTTCACATCTGGAATGTTATAAGTCAACAGCTCTGCTCAGAGAGCGGGGAGGGCGAGAGGACACCGGGAGAGAGAGTTGTTGAGCCCCAGAAGACAGAGCTCAGCTTGGCAGGGAACAAAGATGCTGGCAAGCTCCATCTACGTCTCCCATCCCGCAGCTGAAATTCCAAAGGGAATCAGTTCCCATAACCGAACTTGCTTGCACTGCGCAAACGCCCAATGCTGTGCTTCTGTGGATCCATTCCTGTGACGGGTCTCCCTCCCTCCCATTGCTGCAGGGCCCTCCCGAAGGGGACCACCACTGGCAAAGTGAACTAAGCCTGCCCCTCCTGCCCCTGTGTAACTTGCGGATCCACCCCCAGGTAATACGCCCTAGGCCAGATCCCATCGAAGCAGCACCACAAGCCTGGCAGTGTGCAAATAGCCCAGACAGGGGCCACACCACTCCAAAGTGAGTCCTGCCCCTGGGAGAGGGGAAGATAAGGTACACACCAGTCTGACTGTGACCCCAGCCAAGGGCTGGGGGCAGACATCGGGTCTGACTGCAGCCCCGTCCACCAACACAAGTTACACCAGACAGCACAGGGGAAGTGACCCACAGTTGGGAGCCACCACAGGGACTACTCAAAATGACAAAGCAGAAGAATTCTCCTAAAAAGAAACTCCAGGAAGTAGCAACAGCTAATGAATTGATCAAAAATGATTTAAGCAATATAATGGAACAAGAATTTAGAATAATAGTCATAAAATTAATCACTGGGCTTGAAAAAAACATAGAGGACAGCAGAGAATCTATTGCTACAGAGATCAAGGGACTAAGAAATAGTCATGAGGAGATTAAAAAAATGCTATAAATGAGGTGCAAAATAAAACAGAGGTGGCCATAGCACGGATTGAAGAGGCAGAGGAGAGAATAGGTGAATTAGAAGATAAAATTAGGGAAAAAGAGGAAGCTGAAAAAAAGAAAGATTAAAAAATCCAGGAGTATGAGGGGAGAATTAGAGAACTAAGTGATGCAATCAAACAAAACAACATCCATATCATAGGAATTCAAGAAGAAGAGAGAGAGAAAGGGGCTGAAGGTGTACTTCAACAAATCATAGTTGAGAACTTCCTGATCTAGCGAAGGAAAAAGGCATTGACATCCAAGAGGCACAGAGAACTCCCTTCAGACGTAACTTGAATCGATCTTCTGCACAACATATCATACTGAAACTGCCAAGATACAAGGATAAAGGGAAAATTCTGAAAGCAGATAGGGATAAACAAGCTTTAACTTACAAGGTAGACACATAAGGGTAGTAGCAGACCTATCTACTGAAATTGGCAGGGCAGAAAGGAATGGCAGGAAATCTTCAATGTGACGAACAGAAAAAATATGCAGCCAAGAATCCTTTATCCAGCAAGTCTGTCATTCAGAATAGAAGGAGAGATAAAGGTTTTCCTAAACAAATAAAAACTGAAGGAATTCATCAGCACTATATCAGCCCTACAAGAGATCCTAAGGGGGATTCTGTGAGTGAAATGTTGCAGGGACCACAAAGTACCAGAGGTATCACTACAAGCATGAAACCTACAGACACACAATGACTCTAAACCCATATCTTTCTATAATAACACTGATTGTAAATGGACTAAATGCTCCAACCAAAAGACATAGGGTATCAGAATGGAGAAAAAAAACAAGACCCATCTATTTGTCATCTACCAGAGACTCATTTTAGACCTGAGGACACCTTCAGATTGAAAGTGAGGGATGGAGACCTATCTATCATGCTACTAGAAGTCAAAAGAAGCTGGAGTAGCCATACTTATATCAGACAAAATAGACTTTAAATTAAAGGCTGTAACAAGAGATAAAGAAGGGCATTATATAATAATTACAGGGTCTATCCATCAGGAAGAGCTAACAATTATAAATGTCTATGCACCGAATATGGGAGCCCCCAAATATATAAAACAATGACTCACAAACATAAACAACCTTATTGATAAGAATGTGGTAATTGCAGGGGATTTTACTACCCCACTTACAACAATGGATACATGATCTAGACACAGGATCAGTAAAGAAACAAGGGTCCTGAATGATACATTGGATCAGATAGACTTGACAGATATATTTAGAACTCTGCATCCCAAAGCAACAGAATATACTTTCTTCTCGAGTACACATGAAACATTCTCCAAGATGGATCACATACTGGGTCACAAAACAGCCCTTCGTAAGTATAAAAGAATGGAGCTCATACCATGCACACTTTCAGACCACAATGCTATGAAGCTTGAAATCAACCAAAGGAAAAGTCTGAAAACCTCCAAAAGCATGGAGGTTAAAGAACACCCTACTAAAGAATGAATGGGTCAACCAGGCAATTAGAGAAGGAATTAAAAAAACATATGGAAACAAATGAAAATGAAAATACAACAATCCAAATGCTCTGGGATGCAGCAAAGGCAGTCCTGAGAGGAAAATACATTGCAATCCAGGCCTATCTCAAGAAACAAGAAAAATCCCAAATACAAAATCTAACAACACACCTGAAGGAAATAGAAACAGAACAGCAAAGACACCCCAAACCCAGCAGAAGAAGAGAAATAATAAAGATCAGAGCAGAAATAAACAATATAGAATCTAAAAAAAAACTGTAGAGCAGATCAATGAAACCGAGTTGTTTTTTGAAAAAATAAACAAATTGATAAACCTTTAGCCAGGCTTCTCAAAAAGAAAAGGGAGATGACCCAAATTGATAAAATCATGAATGAAAATGGAATTACAACCAATCCCTCAGAAATACAAGCAATTATCGGGAAATACTATGAAAACATATGCCAACAAACTAGACAACCTGGAAGGCATGGAAAAATTCCTAAGCACCCACACACTTCTAAAACTCAAACAGGAAGAAACTTGAACAGACCCATAATCAGTGAAGAAATTGAATCAGTTATCAAAACTCTCCCAACAAATAAGAGTCCAGGACCAGATGGCTCCCCAGGGGAATTCTACCAGACATTTAAAGCAGAGATAATACCTATCCTTCTCAAGCTGTTCCAAAAAATAGAAAGGGAAGGAAAACTTCCAGACTCATTCTATGAAGCCAGCACTACTTTGATTCCTAAACCAGACAGAGACCCATTAAAAAAAGAGAACTACAGGCCAATATCCCTGATGAATATGGATGCAAAAATTCTCAACAAGACACTAGCAAATCGAATTCAACAGCATATAAAAAGAATTATTCATCATGATCAAGTGGGATTCATTCCTGTGCTGCAGGGCTGGTTCAACATTTGCAAATCAATCAATGTGATACATTACATTAATAAAAGAACCATATGATTCTGTCAATCGATGCAGAAAAAGCATTTGACAAAATTCGGCATCGTTTCTTAATAAAAACCCTCGATAAAGTTGGGATAGAAGGAACATACTTAAACATCATAAAAGCCATTTATGAAAAGCCCACAGCTAATATCATCCTCAATGGGGAAAAACTGAGAGCTTTCCCCGTGAGATCAGGAACACGACAGGGATGTCCACTCTCACCACTGTTGTTTAACATAGTGTTGGAAGTTCTAGCATCAGCAATCAGACAACAAAAGGAAATCAAAGGCATCAAAATTGGCAAAGATGAAGTTAAGCTTTCACTTTTTGCAGATGACATGATATTATACATGTAAAATACGACAGACTCCACCAAAAGTCTGCTAGAACTGATATATGAAATCAGCAAAGTTGCAGGATACAAAATTAATGTACAGAAGAAGTCAATTGCATTCATATACACTAATAATGAAGCAAAAGAAAGACAAATAAAGAAACTGATCCCATTTACAATTGCACCAAGAATCATAAGATACCTAGGAATAAACCTAACCAAAGATGTAAAAGATCTGTATGCTGGAAATATATAAAGCTTATGAAGGAAATTGAAGAAGATATAAATAAATGGAAAAACATTCCATGCTCATGGATTGGAAGAATAAATATTGTTAAAATGTCAATACTACCCAAAGCTATCTACACATTCAATGCAATCCTAATCAAAATTGCACTAGCATTCTTCTCGAACAAGCAATCCTAAAATTTGCATGGAACTCGAATAGCCACAGTAATATTGAAGAAGACCAATGCGGGAGCCATCACAATCCCAGACTTTAGCCTCTACTAAAAACCTGTAATCATCAAGAAAGCATGCTATTGGCACAAAAACAGACACATAGACCAATGGCATAGAACAGAGACTCCAGAATTGGACCCACAAATGTATGGCCAACTAATCTTTGACAAAGCAGGAAAGAACATCCGATGGAAAAAAGATAGTCTCTTTAACAAATGGTGCCAGGAGAACTGGAAAGCAACATGCAGAAGAATGAAACTAGACCACTCTCTTACATCATTCACAAAAATAAACTCAAAATGGATAAATGTGAGCCAGGAAACCATAAAAACTCTAGAGGAGAAAGCAGGAAAAACCTCTCTGATTTCAGCTGCAGCAATGTCTTACTCGACACATCTCCAAAGGCAAGGGAATTAAAAGCAAAGTGAACTATTGGGACCTCATCAAGATAAAAAGCTTCTGCACTGCAAAGGAAACAATCAACAAAGCTAAAAGGCAACTAATGGAATCGGAAAAGATATTTGCAAATGACATATCAGACAAAGGGCTACTATCCAAAAGCTATAAAGAACTCACCAAACTCCACACCCGAAAAACAAAAAATCCAATGAAGAAATGGGCAGAAAACATGAATAGACACTTCTCTAAAGAAGGCATCCAGACGGCCAAGAGGCATATGAAAAGATGCTCAACGTCACTCCTCATCAGGGAAATACAAATCCAAACCACACTGAGCTATCACCTCACACCAGTGAGAGTGGCTAAAATGAACAAATCAGGAGACTATAGATGCTGGCGAGGATGTGGAGAAATGGGAACCCTCTTGCACTGTTGGTGGGAATGCAAACTGGTGCAGCTGCTCTGGAAAATAGTGTGGAGGTTCCTCAAAAAGTTAAAAATAGATCTACCGTATGACCCAGCAATAGCACTGCTAGGAATTTACCCAAGGGATACAGGAGTGCTGATGCATAGGGGCACTTGTACCCCAATGTTTATAGCAGCACTCTCAACAATAGCCAAATTATGGAAAGAGTCTAAATGTCCATCAGCTGATAAATGGATAAAGAAATTGTGGTTTATATACACAATTAAATATTACTTGGCAATGAGAAAGAATGAAATATGGCCTTTTGTAGCAACATGGATGGAACTGGAGAGTGTTATGCTAAGTGAAATAAGTCATACAGAAAAAGATAAATACCATATGTTTTCACTCTTATGTGGATCCTGAGAAATTTAGCAGAATATCATGGGGGAGGGGAAGGAAAAAAACAAAAGTTAGAGAGGGAGAGAGCCAAACCATAAGAGACTCTAAGAAACTGAGAATAAACTGAGGGTTGATGGGGAGTGGGAAGGAGGAGAAGGTGGGTGATGAGCATTGAGGAGGGCACCTGTTGGGAGGAGCACTGGGTGTTGTATGAAAACCAATTTGACAATAAATTTGATAAATAAATAAATAAATAAATAAATAAATAAATAAATGTCGGTTTCATCTATTTTCAGGTAAACCAGTTTGTTGTCATTCTATATATGCTACTTTTTCTCACTTTCTAGTAACAACCCAAAGAGATCGGTTCTACACTACAAGGATGATTTTTTTAATCAAACATTCTAGACTTCTCTTTCCAAATAAGGCTTACTTAGTTAAATATTTATCTTGGAAAGCCAAACATTCATTCTGTTGGTGTGCCATATCTCAAAACATTTTCAGAAGTCCTTGGAAATTGTCTTTAGGTCCTGGAGTACATTTTTTAAAAAGTTCACAATGGCAACAAGTAGGATTTTAGGAATGTAATTGACTTAGAGGATCTCAAAGAGTTTGTTTATGTGAATTGTTTTATTAATTTTGCCATGTTAGAAATTAAAGTGAAAAGTTTTAAATTTGGGGGGGCACTGGGGTGGCTCAGTTGGTTAAGCATCCAACTTCAGCTCAGGTCATGAACCCATCACGTGGGTTCAAGCCCCGCATTGGGCTCTGTGCTGACAGCTCAGAGCCTGGAGCCTGCTTCAGATTCTGTGCCTCCCTTTCTCTCTGTCCCTCCCCCGCTCTCTCACACACACACACACTCACTCTCTCTCTCTCACTCAAAAATAAACATTAAAAAATTTTTTTTAAGTTTTAAATTTTCCATTGATTAGCTTATTTTGAAATAACATAAACCCATTTAATATATATTTTTTAACTTTACAGAGAGAAAGAGAGCACAAGCAGAGGAGAAGGGCAGAGAGAGACAGAGAGAATCCCAGGCAGACTCCACAACTCAGCATGGAGCCCAATGCAAGGCTCAATCCCACAACCCTGGGATCATGACCTGAGCTGAAATCATGAGTCAGATGGTCAAGCGATTGAGCCACCTAGAAACCCCAAACCCCATTAAATATTAAAATAAATAACATATTTTATGAAAACAATTACCATGTTCTCTCTAACAAAAAATCTTTGTGAGAAAAGTAACATTATTTTAATGTCTGGGTCAATAGGACACAGCCAGATTTTTATATCTGTTTTTGCTTTCAGTCTGTTGCAGTGTTATTTTAAGTATTTGAAGAAAATCCAAACTCACACAAAAGTAGTTGGAAAGGAAGGATTATTTAAATAATTTCAGCGGCGTGTTGGTGGCTCAGTCAGTTAAGTGTCCAACTCTTGATTTCGGCTCACGTCATGATCTCACAGCTTATTAGTTTGAACCCCGCATCAGGCTCCATGCTGAGAGTGCAGAGCCTGCTTCAGATTCTCTCTCTCTCTGCCCCTCCCTTGCTCTCCTCCTCTCTCTCTCTCAAAATAAATAAACCAACTTTTTAAAAAATAATTTTTTCAGATAATTGTGATATTATTCTTTGATACTATGTCAAAACTCAACAAGTAGTAGTTTCTTAAAGGTTAGTTGCAATGTGAAATCTGAAATCGTATCAATAAACTTTTCATATTATGCTACATTAAAATCCATTGATCTGTCTTCCACTTTAAAAGAATTCTTTATTCATGCATAATTTTGTAACATCATGCATTGGTTATTTTGAAAATATTAATTCATTTAGTTGTGCAGATCTCCCAAATATCAATACATTTCAGTATACAAGACTGTCATATGCCACAAAACCTCTGGAAAATTCCACTGTACTCTGGTGAGAGACCCAGAATTAAAAAGGCAAATAATATCTTAGTGTTATTATAAAAACTAGTTTTGACTTCATTAACCCCCTGAAAGAGTCTTGGGATCCTCTGTGTCCCCAGACCACACTCTGAGAACCAGACTTAGAAGATGACCTACAAATCTTTTACAGTCAAGTCTTACAAAGCATGTTTCCAAACTAACCAACATGAACCATGCAATTTAATAACTTGTTAACTGCAACTACTTAAGCAGCTTTTGTGGAAAGATGTGTTTCAATGATTTTTTTGTTGTCATTGTCAAGTATTTTGATTAATGTCGAGTTTTATCCCCTTACATCACATCAGAAAATTTATGATGTTGGCCCACTTTAGGTGCTAGAATTGCCCCAGTTCACATAGCCAATTAGAAACTGACCTGGGTCAAAGTCCACAATGCTTAGCACTGTCACAACAAAAACATTTTCATTTCCAAAACCTTACATGATGACCCGTTTCCTTCAAGCAGTATTCAAAAGAACATATTTAGCATAAGGAATAATTTGGCTATCCCATGGGGTTTACTGAAAAATGACTTTCTATAACTCTAATGCAAATGTTCCCGCTTTCTCTTTTTAAACTGTTACTTATGATATTAGAATTTAATAGCTATGAAGAACTAAGAGGCAATCGAGTCCAATAATCTAATTTTTCAAATGATGAAGGTGAAAATCAGAAAATCAAAACTGGATGGCTACTCGGAGGCTAAGCTGAAACCAAAACCCAGGTCACATAAAATCCTGCCCAGCTTTCTCTGCATAGACTGAGAAGATTCTCAAAGGAAAATATCTCATCTTATCTCAGCTTTGTATTTCCCAGTTATTACCCAACCCAAATTGGAGACGTGCAAAATGTGTCTACTAATTCGGAAATATTTTAAACTTTTTTCTTTCAAAACCAGGTACATAAATTTTTAGGATATCCACCCAGAATCACAAGTGACATTTTATTAGCAAGGGACAGAGAAATCTGAAATAACTTAGTGAAATGCCCATATACTGCAAAGCTAACCACAATCAGAAAATTATTATCTATTTTATCTGCCTTGGTGACATTCTTCCAAATGTAATAAACTAAGGTTCAGGGTCTTAAAATAGGCAATAAAAATGATACTCACAAAAATGACTAAGGATAGGTGGAGTGCCATTAATTAAGCAATAATCCCTTTGAAATCAGTCATTACCAGCAGTTTTTTGCTATGGGCCATTAACACTCTAACTAGCAAGTCATTAATAGTGGTGATAACCAATTCTGAGGGGATTATTGCTCGAATAAACTATACATAGTGATTTTTAAGCTTTGTAAAAATTTTCACACTTTTATGTTAATCTTTAAATGATAAGTAAGTATGGGCAGAATTAGCTGAGAATATTACTGGCTCATTTTTTAAAAGTGTATTTCTCTCTCTGTCTGTTGCAATACATTTGTCTATCACATCCTTCGTGTTTAAGGCTGGTGTTCCTGGTATGTTAGTATGTAGAGGGTTTTTCTCTCTTCTTTTCATACAATATCCATAAAGACTGTGTGGTGGTTTGCAATTGCCCTCACTCATTTAGAGCCCAGCATTACCATTGACTTCATCTATAAAATTCGAAGCCTATTCAAAGTCATTTTTTGTCCAATTTCACCTAGGTCACTTTGATGATTTTTTTTTTGCATGTTTGTAACACTGAATTTGTTCAGTAATGTAGACAATCTCTGTAGCTTGCTCTCGGTGCAAAAGGCCACACCCAAGATAGAAACAGACCCAATGTAGAGGAGGACGCAGGTAAGAGTGTTCTGATTATTTAATCCATAATGGTAGCTCACAAATGGAGCTCAGGGAATACAGTCAATAATATTGTAATAGCACCATATGACGACAGATGGTGACTATGCTTATTGCAGTATTGAGTAATGTATAGATTGCCAAATCATTGTTTTGCACACCTGAAACTAATATAACATTGTATATCAACTATACTTCAATAATAAAAATGAAAGAAAAACACTGTAATGGTAGACCACAGGTAAACACCCTAGCCCTGGCTCCCTCCTATGTTCCCAGGCCACTGGAACTCCAGCAGGGCTTATGGTGGTGCTTTTTCCATAGTCACATAGCCGTCGTAACTTTTCCTTATTTTTCCTTCACTCTGGATCTAGGGCTGGGGCTGGGAGATGTTGGATCTCTCTGATATACTTGGTTAACATCACAACTTGACTCTTAGATAATTTAAAAAATTATAAAGCAATATTGGGTAAACAGAGATCCCTTCTAAAAGAATGGGTCATGTAAGGAAAAATCATGGGATACATGAAAAGATACTGGGAGAAAACAAAAAATAACATGAGGACAGGATTCTTCAAAAGAATTTTTAAAAATCTTCTTTGCTCAGAAATAGTATTAAGGCAAGTGAATATTTTATTAAGTGTAAAACTCATGTTGTCTATAATACTTGAGGGGATACTGCCTCTATGAAATTGATAAAACAGACAAGAACAACCGAAAATGAAGAGTACCAACTTAAAGCCATAATAAAAGAAATGAAAAGCATGTTCAACACTAGAGAAAGGTAACAAATGAACTTGAAGATAATTTTTTAAAGTTTCTTAGATAAAGGGATTAAAATGGTGACTAAAAGGTAAGAATACACAAAAACTGGAAACTTTTGTATATAACCAAATTTCAAAAATTTAAAAACTGGAAAAACATTTATCAAATAAAATCTGACAAAGAACGATTTGCATTAATTTTAAGGAATTCATAGCAAACAATTAGAAGATTCTGGCTATGCTTAGTGGACAACAAACAATTGAGAACGGTGACAAACATATATAAAGCAACAATTATCTTCATTAGTAATCAGACCTACAAAATAAATTAAAACAAATATCATTTCCCTATCAAATTAGAAAAATATCAAAAATCTATAATACAATGAGCAAAACTTCAGAGTCAGGAACAGTTATGCCCTCCCGGAGAAGTGAAAGGAATCAACCCACTTTACCTTTTCTCCAAAAGGTACATGTTCCAGCTACATCCTCAGCCGTTTTAGTCTACCAGTCAACCACCAGCATCAACTATCAGATATCCGATGAAGCTGAGTGAAGCAAAGATGAGCTTTCCCTACTGCGGCCACCTCAAACTGCAGATTCATAAGCAAAATAGTGCTTTCTTCCCATCCCTACAACTTTAAACTGTGTTTGTTGATTTAGAAGTCTCAATCTCCAAAAAGGAAATGCTTCCAACAGGGAATACAACAGTGGTCCCAAGGATCTGGAAGTTAACATGATCACTTATTCTTTCTGGCTTCTCCATGCTACTGAACCAATAGGTAAAAAAGGGTGTTGGATGGGAGCTACTGTACTAGTTTGGGAAATTAACCTTTATTCATAATAAGGAATTGGGTTACTGCTTTAGCTCGTGGGTAGAATGAACTATGCCTAGAACTCAGGAGATTCTCTGAGGCTTCTCTTAGTGCCTGCTGAATAATGCTTAGGATTACAGTTACCAGACGTTTATGAACTTCCACAGTAACATGCCCAATCTTTTGGTTCAAGGCAAAGACCAAAGTAAAAATCTGTCATCAATTTTGTACACATAGCCAGGAACACAAAGGGTCTGTGCACGAGAAGGGACAACCCAGGCCACGTAGGTCCTGAAAGAGTGATCTCTCAAGCTCAAGAGATTCAAAAGAGTTCCAAAAACTCCAGGTGGCCAGATGGATGAAATGAGGGAGAGGGACAAAGTGAGCTTGTCACCTACCACTATATACTTCCAATTTCATCAGTTCTAATTCCAGTGATGCAAACATTTTTATCCTCCCTAATCATAATAGCTCAATATTATTTATAAAACCATCCTATATATTATGCTTACATATAAAAACTGATTTCCTCTTTCTTTATGAAGATGTTCAAATACTCAGAATCTGGTTGCTAAAAAGGATTTCATTACTAAAGAAAAGAAACTCTTATGTTTCCTGCAAGTTTTAAGTATAGAAGCTGAATAGATCTTTAAATAGAAATTCTTCCTCCATTTGGATTCAGCAGAAAAAAATTATTTGATTTCCCAATATACCTGAGTGCATCATGTTTAAAAATCAATTGTTACATTGCCATCTATTAAAAAATAATAATGAAACCTTATTTTCTGAGCTGAAAGACTTTTGAAAAGTCAGTCAAAGCCATAGCTCAATACAAAATTGCTTAGAAGTTCAAAGACAATATCATATTAAAAATCAAAGCTTTCAGACATTTAGCTTTACTTAAAAGTCACCCAATATTAAACTGGAATGTTTCACTTATTTAAATTCCCTTTAATGAAGATCTTTTTACATCTTCTCATCTATATTAGTCCCTGATGACTATACCCCAAGGATATTAAAATCCCAGTCTGTCAAAATCACACCAGAAAATATCTTCAAATGTACACTTGGCAGTCTTTGCAATATTGAGTTGGTAATGTGAAGGATTATTTATAACTAGGATACTGCATTTTCTACTTTGCAAATGAGCTTTAAATTAGTAACTCATTTGCTGACTTCAATTGGGTGGCTGAATCCAAAGAAAAGTTAGAATCATCAACCTGGAGTAACTGTTGAAGATGTTAAAAAATGGAGAGGGTCAAGCTCATGTCAGAACAGCCACAGAAACACAAATGAAAGTTGTCAAAAGCATACAGAAAGTCAGACATCTGAGAGACATGTAGGAAGGAAAGGAAATACTTAGCTGAATATATGAATTTCCTTTGTCTGAGTTTGTCTGAATTCTTTTCATATACCTTGAAAATTGATAACTCATCTTAAACTGCCATCCCCAGCCAAAAATTAACCAAAATATGTAAATAGTATTTAAACAGAAGAATGTTATTCACTTTTCAGTCTTTCCTCACTTCATGGGTCACCTTCTCTACCACAGTGGTCATCACATTTTTTTACTAATTTGTCCTTTTTACTAATTTTGTACTACCTCACCTATTTGTTTATCTCAAAAGTAATATTTTTATCGGTTCTATGGTTTCAAAGGACCCACTTCCTATTGCGTTTGAAATAGCCACATTTTTCAAATATAAATTATAACCTCAGTCTTTTAAATCTACCTAACGGATTCTAAGTATTATGCTCTGTTTTTTCATATTTTAACATCTCAGAAATTGAGATGAATCTAATTATTACTCTGGCCAGGTGGTAGCAACGCCTGTGGGTGTCAGTCACTTGAAACAAAATTCTACAGATAATAGAATTTAAGAAATGCTATACCGGGGGCGCCTGGGTGGCTCAGTCGGTTAAGCGGCCAACTTCGGCTCAGGTCATGATCTCACGGTCCGTAAGTTCGAGGCCTGCGTCGGGCTCTGTGCTGACAGCTCAGAGCCTGGAGCCTGTTTCAGATTCTGTGTCTCCCTCTCTCTGACCCTCCCCTGTTCATTCTCTGTCTCTCCCTTTCTCAAAAATAAGTAAAATGTTAAAAAAAAAAAAAAAAGGAAATGCTATATCAATGTTTTTGATGACTCAGAGGAAAACAGAGGATGGGAAACCACCAGACATTGACAACTGAGCAGAAAAGTGCATTCAAAGACTGAAACTGTGAAGGTAGCAAGTTTTCGTAATAAACTGTTCCGGTACCAGTGTGCCTGGGCTCAGTCAGTTAAGTGTCCAGCTCTTGATTTTGGCTCAGGACATGACTTCACAGTTGGTCATGAGATTGAGCCCCATGCTGTCAGTATGGACCATGCTTGGGATGCTCTCTCTTTCTCTCTCTCTGTCCCTCCCCTGCTCATGTGCTTGCTCACTCTCTCTCTCTCTCAAAATAACTAAATAAACTTTTTTAAAGAAAATGTTCTGGTACCAAATCTAACATGTGTGTTAGGAGAGGGATATAGGGGGAACCAAGAAATTCTCCAACACCATCTTGGTGTCCTACAGTTCAACTCAATCTTGACACTATTTACCCAGAGATAGCATCAGATCACACCCATTATGAGCTCAGCCCAACAAGACCACCCCTACCCCCACTTCAGATACCAGTCACAAATCCAGGTTGTCACCTGTGCTTCTGCTGACTGAAGGTTCTAATCATCCACTCCTTTGGTAGTAATTTGCTAGAGTGGCTCACAGAACTCAGAGAAACATTCACTTACTAGATCACCATTTGGAAGAGATGCATACAGCAGGGTATGGGAAAGAACAAGGAGGTTCCATGCATTCTAAAGGGATGACTCTTTTCCTGAATCTCTGCATGTTCACCAATCCGGAAGCAATCTGAACCCCATCCTTTTGGGTTTTTATGGTGACTTCTTTACTTAGACATGATTGATTAAGTCATTGGCCATTGGTGATTGGCTTAACCTCTAGCCCTCTCCCCTCCTCAGAGTTGAGGGGGTGGGACGGAAAATTCCAACCCTCTAATCACATGGTCGGATCTTCTGGAAACCAGCCTCCATCCTTAAGTGGTCCAAAGGTCCAAAATTCACCTCATTAACACAACAAAAGTCCGTTTTTTGCTCTACTCACTTAGGAAATTTTAAGGGTTTTAGGAGTTCTGTGCCAGGAACAGTGGACTAAGACCAAATATATACTTCTTATTATGAATCACAATATAACTAATTTTATGTTCATATTTCCACATATATGGAAGCATATTTGATGGTAAATACCCAAATAAATCTAAAACATCTCTTTCAAAAACAATAGAATAAAATTTTTAAATGATAAAAAGCATCATAATTTAAATTATAGAATTTTCTTGATAGTTATACAAAAGTAGTAGTGCCTCTAACAATCACTGCAACTTAAGATTTAATAAAAGATGAAATTATGGGGGGAGCCAAGATGCCAGAAGAGGATGGAAGTTTTTTGTGTGTCTCGCATCCATGAAATACAGCCAGACCAACACTAAACCATCCTACACACTTAGAAAACTGATCTGAGGATTAACACAACAATCTGCACAACCTTAACCACACAATTCAGTAGGTACTCAGCAAAGAGAGGTGAACTTGGGGAGCAAGAAGCGACAGAAGTGCAGGGAGATGCTTTTGCAGGCTGAGAGAGGATGGAGGATGGAGACGTGGGGGGGGTGGGGGAGGAGGAGGGAGGAGAATATGGGGAAAGCACCCCTCCCCAAAAGCAGCTGGAGACAAAGTGGAAAATTGGAAACAGCTGCAGGGACTAAACTAAAAAGGGAGAAAGGAGAAAGGAGAGGGCTTAATTCCATTAAGACTGTAAACAAGGAGAGCACAAAGGCTGCAACACTGCAGCTCAATACCTGGTGGTGCTCTGGTGGGAAGGGTGAATCCCCAGGAACAGAGTGGGGTCCAGGAAGTTCTCAGGCCACACGGGGAAAAGCAGTTCCACTGCTGGAAGGACATTTGGTAGAGACTGTTGAAGCCACCTGGTCCCAGCAGACCCCAGAAAACGGCCACATTCACTGGTGCTGGAATAAGGTCGTTAAGGGTGAAGCCAGGTGCCAGATGTGTGTTGTGATTTTCCATAATCCCTGAAATGCTGCTGCTACACTATCTTGCGAACTTTTTCTGGGGCAGGCTGGCACATGACTGCAGTCTCCAGGCACCGGCAGCAGCAGGGTCCAGCAAGTGTTCCTGGGTGCAGCCAACATTCGGACATTCAGACGACATTGTTTGTCCATTGCTCAGTGAGACCCTCCTGCAGAGGGGCGGGGCAGGTCAAAGCCGCAGTCCTTCAGAAGTAAGGGGCGGGGAAAAAAGCCGCATCTGAGACAAAACTCGGGAGAGAGGTACTACCTGGGGCTTGGTCAGAGACAGTGAAGAAGTGGGGAGTGGCTGAAAGCTGAAGACAGAGGACGAGTGCTCATTGCTGATCGGGGAGAACAGAGTTCTGATACTAGAGACTGGGTAGCTGGGTGGCGCCATTTTCACCGCTCCCGCACATGTGCATACCCACCTATGAGCACCACAACAATTTACCCCAGTGGGCTAGCAGGGCCATCTAGTGGAGAACAGAGCCGTTACACTGAGCCCTGCCCAGCTGGGCCAACTTCGCTCTCAAGAACAAAAGTCTCACTGCCTGCTTGGTTTATACTATAAAACACTTCATAGTCTGACTTCTGGGAGAAAAGGAAGTAATTTCAGTCGTATTTCAATCTGTTAGCAGGTCTATCTATTCAGTTTTCTTTCTTTCCTTTTTCTTGTTCTTTTTTCCTCTTTTTCACTTCTTTTACTTGAATACAGAAAGAGAAAAAATTCATTTTTATTTTCAATTTTTATTGAAAATATTTTTATTTTTTTACTATATTTTTTACTTTTGTGTAAATTTTTTCAAATTCTATTTTACTTCCATTATTTCAATTTAGTCTACTCCAGTGTATTAATTTTTTCAAATACTCAAACGATTTCCTTTCCCCCCCTTTTTTCTCTAATCTATCAAACCACTTTCAACACCCAGACAAAAACACACCTAGGATCCAGCATCATTTATTTTATTTTTTGTGTTTGTGTTTGTAATTTTTTAATTTTAATATTTTTTTAATTTTAATTTTTTTACTTTTAAATTTTCTACTTCATTAATTCCTTTTCTCCCTTCAAAATGACAAAACAAAGAAATTCACCCCAAAAGAAAGAGCATGAAGAATCGACAGCCAGGGATTTAACCAACACAGACACAAGCAAGATGTCTGAACCAGAATTTAGCATCATGATAATAAGAATACTAGCTGGAGTCAAAAATAGACTAGAATCTCTTCTGCAGAAATAAAAGAAGTAAAAAATAGTGAGGATGTAATAAAAAATGCTATAAATGAGCTGCCATCACAGATGGATGCAGGGGCAGCAAGGATGGATGAGAGAATTAGCGATATAGAGGACAAATTTATGGAGACTAATGAAGCAGAAAAAAAGGGAGATTAAGGCAAAAGAGCACGATTTAAGAATTAGAGAAATCAGCGACTCATTAAAACGGAACGACATCAGAATCACTGGGGTACCAGAAGAGGAAGAGAGAGAAATAGGGGTAGAAGGGTTATGTGAGCAAATCATAGAAGAAAACTTTCTTAACCTGGGGAAAGACACAGACATCAAAATCCAGGAAGCACAGAGGACGCCCATTAGATTCCACAAAAACTGACCATCACCAAGGCATATCATAGTCAAATTCACCAAATACTCAGGCAAGGAGAGAATCATGAAAGCAACAAGAGAAAAAAAGTCCCTAACCTGCAGGGGAAGACGGATCAGGTTTGCAGCAGACCTTTCACAGAAACTTGGCAGGCCACAAAGGAGTGGCAAGATATATTCAGTGTGCTGAATCAGAAAAATATGCAGCCAAGAATTCTTTATCCAGCAAGGCTGTCATTCAAAATAGAAGGAGAGATAAAAAAGTTTCCCAGCCAAAAAAAATTAAAGGAGTTTGTGACCACTAAACCAGCCCTGCAAAAGATTTTAAGGGGGACTCTCTGAGGGGAGAAAAGATGAAAAAAAAAATCTATCTATCTATCTATCTATCTATCTATCTATCTATCTATACATATATTTAGATATAGATATAGATATAGGTGTGTGTGTGTATATATATATATATATCTCAAAAGCAACAAAGATTAGAAAGGACCAGAGAATATCACCAGAAACTCCAACTCGACAAGCATCATAATAGCAATAATTCATATATTTCAGTATCACTGTAAGCATCAATAGACTCAATGCTCCAATCAAAAGACATAGGGTAACAGAATGGATAAGAAAACAAGATCCATCTATATGGTATTTACAAGAGACCCACTTTAGACCCAAAGACACCTTCAGAGAGAACGTAAGGGGATAGAGAACCATCTGTCATGCTAATGGTCAACAAAAGAAAGACGGAGTAGCCATACTTATATCAGACAATCTAGACTTTAAAACAAAGACTGTAATGAGAGATGCCGAAGGGTATTATATCATAATCAAGGGGTCTATCCACCAAGAACACCTAACAATTGTAAACATTTATGTGCCAAATGTGGACCACCCAAATATATAAATCAATTAATCACAAACAAAAAGAAACTCATCAAGGGTAATACTGTAAGAGTAGGAGACTCAATATCCCACTCATAGCAATGGACATATCATCTAATCAAAAAATCAACAAGGAAACAATGGCTTTGAGTGACACAATGGGTCAAATGGACTTAACAGATATAGTCACAACATTTCATCCTAAAGCAGTGGAATATACATTCTTATCCAGTGCACATGGAATGTTCTCCAGAATAGACCATATACTGGGACACAAATCAGCCCTAAGTAAGTAAAAAAGATCGAGAGCACACCGTGCATATTTTCAGACCACAACATTATGAAACTCGAAATCAACCACAAGAAAATATTTGGAAAGGTAACAAATACTTGGAGACTGAAGAACGTCCTACTGAAGAGTGAATGGGCTAACCAAGATGTTAAAGAGGAAATTTAAAAGTATATGGAAGCAAATGATAATGATAACACTACAACCCAAAACCTCTAGGACACAGCAAAGGCGGTCATAAGAGGAAAGTATATAGCAATCCAGGCCTTCCTAAAGAAGGAAGAAAGATCTCAGATACACAACCTAACTGTAAGCCTTAAAGTGCTGAAAAAAGAACAGGAAATAAAACCCAAACCAGAAGAAGACAGGAAATAATAAAGATTAGAGCAGAAATTAATGCTATCAAAACCAAAAAAAAAAAAAAAAGAAAAGAAAAAGAAAAGAAAAGAAACAGTGGAATAGATCAATGAAACCAGGAGCTGGTTCTTTATATAATTAACAAAATTGACAAACGACTAGCCAGTTTGATCAAAAAGAAAAAGGAAAGGACCCAAATAAATAAAATAAAGAATGAAAGAGGAGAGATCACAACCAACACAACAGAAATAAAAACAACAGGAAGAGAATATTATGAGCAATTATATGCCAACAAACTAGGCAATCTGGAAGAAATGGACAAATTCCTTGAAACATATACACTACCAAAACTGAAACAGGAAGGAATAGAAAATTTGAACAGACCCATAACCAATAAGGAAATCGAATTAGTAATCAAAAATCTCACAAAAAATAAGACCCAGGGCCAGACGGCTTTCCAGGGGAATTCTACCAAACATTTAAGGAAGAGCTAACACCTATTCCCTTGAATCTGTTCCAAAAAATAGAAATGGAAGGAAAACTTCCAAACACTTTCTATGAAGCCAGAATTACCTTCATTCTAACTAGACAGAGACCCCACTAAAAAGGACAAGTATAGACCAATTTCCCTGATGAACATGGATGCAAAAATCCTCAACAAGGTATTAGCCAACCAGATCCAATAATACATTAAAAAAATTATTCACCAAGACCAAGTGGGATTTATACCCAAGATGCAGGGCTTGTTCAAAATCCACAAAACAATTAACGTCATTCATCACATCAATAAAAGAAAGGACAAGAACTATATAATCCTCTCAATAGTGCAGAGAAAGCATTTGATAAAATACAGCATCCTTTCTTGATAAAAATCCCTCAAGAAAGTAGGGATAGAAGGAGCATACCTCGAGATCATAAAAGCCATATATGAACATCTCAACACTAATATCTTCATCAATGGGGAAAAACAGAGAGCTTTCCCCCTAAGGTCAAGAATGAGACAGGGATGTCCACTCTCACCACTGTTATTCAACATAGTATTGGAAATCTTAGCCTCTGCAATCAGACAACACAAAGAAACAAAAGGCATCCAAGTTGGCCAGGAGGAGGTCAAACGTTCACTCTTCACAGATGCCATGATACTCTATATGGAAACGTTCTCTTTGCAGATGACATGATAATCTATATGGAAAACCCAAAAGATTCCACAAAAAAACTGCTCGAACTGATTCATGAGTTTTGCAAAGTTTCAGGATATAAAATCAACGCACAGAAGTCGGTTGCATTCCTATACACCAACAATGAAGTGGCAGAAAGAGAAATCAAGGAATCGATTTACAATTGTACCAAATTTACATTTACAATTGTACCAAATTTACATTTACAATTGTACCAAAAACCATAAAATACCTAGGAATAAATCTAACCAAAGAGGTGAAAAATCTATACACTAAAAACTTTAGAAAGCTTATGAAAGAAATTGAAGAAGACACAAAAAAATGGAAAAACATTCCATGCTCCTGGATAGGAAGAACAAATATTGTTAAAATGTCGATACTACCCAAAACAATCTACATATTCAATGCAATCCCTATCAAAATAACACCAGCATTCTTCACAGAGCTAGAACAAATAATCCTAAAATCTGTATGGAACCAGAAAAGACCCCGAATAGCCAAAGCAATCTAGAAAAAGAAAACCAAATCAGGAGGCATCACAATCCTAGACTTCAAGCTATACTACAAAGCTGTAATCATCAAGACAGTATGGCAGTGGCACAAGAACAGACATTCAGATAAATGGAAAAGAATAGTGAACCCAGAAATGGACTCACAAATGTATAGCCAACTAATCTTTGACAAAGCAGGAAAGAATATCCAATGGAATACAGTCTCTTCAGCAAGTGGTGCTGGGAAAACTGGACAGTGACATGCAGAAGAATGAACTTGGACCACTCTCTTACACCATACACAAAAAGAAACTCAAAATGGATGAAAGACCTAAATGTAAGACAGGAAGCCATCAAAATCCTCGAGGAGAAAGCAGGCAAAACGTCTTTCATCTTGGCTTCAGCAACTTCTTTTTTTTTTTTAATGTTTATTTATTTTTGAGAGATAGAGACAGAGCATGAGCCAGGGAGGGGCAGAGAGAGAGGGAGACACAGAATCTGAAGCAAGCTCCAGACTCTGAGCTGTCAGCACAAGCCCAACACGGGGCTCAAACCCACAGGCCGTAAGATCATGGCCTGAGCTGAAGTCGGACGCTTAACCAACTGAGCCACCCAGGTGCCCCAGCCTCAGCAACTTCTTACTCAACACATCTCCAGAGGCAAGGGAAACAAAAGCAAAAATGAACTATTGGGACCTCATCAAATAAAAAGCTTCTGCACAGCAAAGGAAACAATCAGGAAAACTAAAAGGCAACCATCAGAATGGGAGAAGATATTTGCAAAGGACATAGCAGATAAAGGGTTAGTATCCAAAATCTATAAAGAATTTATCCAACTCAACACCCAAAAAGAAATAATCCAGTGAAGAAATGGGCAAAAGACATGAATAGACACTTCTCCAAGGAAGACATCCAGATGGCCAACCGACACATGAAAAAGTGCTCAACATCACTCATCATCAGGGACATACAAATCAAAACCACAATGAGATACCACCTCACACCTCTCAGAATGGCTAACATGAACAACTCAGGCAACAACAGATGTTGGTGAGAATGTGGAGAAAGAGGATCTCTTTTGTGTTGTTGATGGGAATGCAAGCTAGTGCAGCCACTCTGGAAAACAGTATGGAGTCTCCTCAAAAAACTAAAAATAGAACTACCCTACAACCCAGCAATTGCACTACTAGGCATTTATCCACGGGATAAAGGTGTGCTGTTTCAAAGGGACACGTCCACCCCCATGTTTATAGCAGCACTATCAACAATGGCCAAAGTATGGAAAGAGCCCAAATGTCCATCGATGGATGAATAGATAAAGAAGAGGTGGTATATATACACAATGAAGTATTACTTGGCAATCAAAAAGAATGAAATCTTGCCATTTGCAACTACATAGTTGGAACTGGAGGGTATTATGCTAAGTGAAATGAGTCATTCAGAGAAAGACAAAAATCATATGACTTCACTCATATGAGGACTTTAGGAGACAAAACAGATGAACATAAGGGAAGGGAAACAAAAATAATATAAAAACAGGGAGGGGGACAAAACAGAAGAGACTCATAAATATGGAGAACAAACTGAGGGTTATGGGAGTGTTTGTGGGAGGGGGGATGGGCTAAATAGGTAAAGGGCACTAAGGAATCTACTCCTGAAATCATTGTTGCACCATATGCTAACTAATTTGGATGTAAATTTAAAAAAGTAAAATAAAATAAAATATAAATAAATACGTAAATAAAAAGATGAATCGATGATGATTTAATGATAGATGAGGAGGGAAGGAAGGAAGGAAGGAAGGAAGGAAGGAAGGAAGGAAGGAAAGAAAGAAAGAAAGAAAGAAAGAAAGAAAGAAAGAAAGAAAGAAAGAAAGAAAAAAGGAAAGAAAGAAAGAAAGAAAGAAAGAAAGAAAGAAAGAAAGAAAGAAAGAAAGAAAGAATGAATGGAGGGAGGAAGAAAGAGGTTAAGGAAGGAAAAAAGGAAGAAAGGAGTGAAGGAAGTAAGAAGGAAGACAGGAGGAACTACTGAGAAATTTTGTTCACAATAATTGTCCCTGCAGGAGCATTCTTCTATTACCCTCTCCAATAAGCAATGTGGAGCCTAGCAACCTCTCAGTGGAGAGTCCCACCCAACTCTCCTTGCATCACTGAATCACATTGATGCCTCAGCCTCCAGGGACACAAGCCAAGCTTCAGCATTGTCTTTATTATGCTCATGGTAGCAGCTGCAGCCCACTTCCAACACTCCTCACCCAACTCATAGAGCCTCTGCCTTCCTCAGCAGCTGCCCAGAAGGGATGGGTACATAACTTGAAAGTGCATGAGGTCAGCACTCCATGGGGCAAACCCTGACCAGTGAAAGACAGGATAGGAGCTCATAGGTAAATTCTTTTCCTTTCCCCTTCCTAACAGACTATTCTAAGAAATAGTAGCTCTAGATGAGCTCTCCAAAAATGCAGAAATGTCCCATGTAACTGAGCAACCAATCGGGTTTCTTGTGAAACTGTGGCCAGTAAAATAATGCACCATCCTATATTGACTTTCTTCCCTTTGCTGCCTCACTTCCTGTTGTCCCTCACTCTCAATGACCAGGAATTTGTCCACCTACCCACCCATCAAAAAAAAAAAGTTTGGGTCTAATCTTCGTTTTAGACTTTGTTTTTTGGGGAATTCAGACTCAGATAATGATAAAAGTAAGCAGAAGAGAATGCAAGGAGTTCTTTTCTAGCAATTTCACTCAATATTTGAAACTCTTTGCTGGATATCAGCAAAAATAATACAGTGATTTATCACCCAAAATTGTTTTTAATAATTATTATAAGGCACTTCAAGTAGACTTTCCTTCAGTGCTTTTGAAAGCAAGGATTAGACACCAACTTACTAAAAAAAACTCACAAAAAGTTGTGTTATCAGCCATTAGACTATCCACTTGCCAATACCTACTCCAATATTTCTAATTGTTCCTTTGATGACCTAAAAGTTTAAAAACCCAAGGACAGTGTTCCAAGCAATGCATCATAAAATTTGAATGGATGAGAGATTTGACTTTCTTTTGTGAGTTGGGAGGAGGAAAGTTCATGGCTCTGGTAAATCTAAGAGAAAATGGGAACTTGTGTCATATCCATCAGAGGTTCAGCTAAGCAATTGTTCCTTCTCATCTCCTCAGTTCCTCCTTGGGTATCCTCCAGCTTCACCATGGTCATATTTTAATCAACAAACTATGTTTATCTTTGATGGTGGTGGCCTTACTGGAGGGCTGATATGGGAAAGTCCTACACTTTCCTTTGCAGTCTAATCCCTAATTCCCTTCAATTATGCCAACATGAGACTTTATAATAACTGGCTTGAGGTACTGAGACCCTATGGTCAACCACAACCAAATTCAGAATTTCAATTCTGAAATTGTAAACCAGAAGAAAAAACTTAGAACTGCACTGTTCACACAATCCAAAAGAAAAAGCAAAATAAAACAATCAAATAGCCAGAACCTTCTTCAGGTGCCATAATGAACACACTTGCACTCTAGAGTCAACCTTGTCTCGTGTCTGAAACAAATCCATCCTTCATTTTTCCCAACACAAATATCCATGTATTACTGCACTTGGAAAATTCAATCTTCTACTCAGAAGGGATAGTCATATTTTAATATGTGTTTTCTCTTCCCTGGGGGTCATTCCAAGGCAAAAATTGCCATCAACAATACCTTTCCCCAGGATTAAGTTAGTTAACTGAGAATAACATCATGAAAGCCTTCAGCTAAACAGTCCAAGTTGGCTTTGTTACCTTAAGTTTTGCTCCATTCAAGATCTTTCTGTAAATGAGATATGTTTATATTCATCCTCATTCTTCTTAAAATCTTTGGTAAGTAAGGACTGGACCAAGCATGCCTACACACACACACACACACACACACACACACACACGCACGCACACACACATCCTAATGAAAAAAAATTTTTGCAGAGAAAGTACAGTCTAAATCCATATTGAAATGGTGTATCCATTAAAATAAAGATTACCTATATATAACTGAAAGCTGAAAGAAGTGGCTTTCACAAGGTAGAAATTTATTTATTTATCACAGCAAAGAAGTCTGGAGGTAGGCAGTCCTGAACTGGTATGGCTAGGGCCCGGGCTTTTTCTAGCTCTCCACCTCCCTAAAGTCTGGTCTTCATCCCTATGGTAAGAAGATAGCCACTCGCACTTCAGCCACCACATCCAGAATCCTGGCCACAGGATAGTGAAAGGCCCTCCCTTTGAGAGAAGACATCTCAGGGGCACCTGGGTAGCTCAGTCAGTTAAGCATCCGACCTCAGCTCAGGTCATGATCTCACAGTTTGTGTGTTCAAACCCCTCACTGGGCCCTGCTCTGACATCCCAGAGCCTGGAGCCTGCTTCAGATTCCTACCCACCCCCCCCCACCCCGTCCCTCCACAGTTTGTGCTCTCTCTCTCTCTCAAAAACAAATAGATAAAGATTAAGAAAAAAATTAAAAGAGGGGTGCCTGGGTGGCTCAGTCAGTCAGTTGAGCATCCAACTTCAGCTCAGGTCCCAATCTCACAGTTCGTGGGTTCGAGCCCCTTGTTGGGCTCTGTGCTGACAGCTCAGAATCTGGAGCCTGCTTTGGATTCTGTGTCTCCTTCTCTCTCTGCCCCTCCCCCACTTGTGCTCTGTCTCTCAAAAATAAACAAATGTTAAAATTTTTTTTTTCAAAAAGAAAAAATTAAAAGAAAGAAGGTACCTGGGAAATCTTACATTACACTTTCACTTACATGCCATTGGCCAAAATTCTCACAGCTTCCCCTGCCCACAAAAGAAATCATGTTTTCCATTACTATACCAATTATTTTATCAATACCTGAGGCCTCTCATAAGAATAGTCCATAATGGTGTCCTGCCAAAAGCAGAAATGTTTCATCTCATGGCCATTTTAAATTACACTTAAGCTGGCAGAAACATTGATTTTCTTTTTAATTTGGGTCCAAGCTAAATCCCAATGTTGAGCATCCTTCTCTCACTATACTTTATAATCTGAAAAGATCCATCACGCTCTTTTACAAAGGAAATCCTCAATGGCCAGAGAGAAAGAGGAGGAGGGAAGCTCATTGTGGGAACTCACATCTTGACAATTTCTTAGAATTTTATTTTACACTGTGTATGTCTAATGAGCAGCAGCTCTCTTTTTTTATGGTATGGAATATACTCCCAAGGGCAACACCCTAATAAACAAATTTTAAGTAGTTCATTGGGTAAATTTCAGACTACTAAGGATGAGAGATGACAAAAAAGAGAAGTTGTAATAATGCAGCAGTGAGTCAATGACTTCTGCAAAAAAGAAGATGCTTTCAGTTAACCATCAAACTAGAAGTTTTCTACTTCTCACCAAAAGCAAAAATTATCTATACTAACCTCTGCCACTATTGCATCACAGAAAATAAGATAAACTCTCTTCAGGCCTGAAGAACCGACATCAGGCATTTTTCAGAAAGCTCACTGAAGGAAGCAGTCTTCAGCATTTCAGCATTGCATACATCTGCACAGTAGCAAAATGGAAAATGCAGAAATAAAGTTAACAAATTCCCCATAATTAAAGTGTGAATTTTTAACAAATAGAGTTTGTAATTCTGTGTCCACAATGACTGAAATTTGGACAAGCATGGAAGGAGAAAAGTTAACTGGCAGATAATAAAAAACCCCTTGCGGGGAAGCCTGGGTGGCTCAGTGCGTTAAGCATCTAACTTCAGTTCAGGTTGTGATCTTGCAGTTCCTAAGTTTGAGCCCCACATTGGGCTCTCTATGGTCAGTGCAGAGCCTGGTTTGGATCTTCAGTCTCTCTCTCTCTCTCTCTCTCTCTCTCTCTCTCTGCCCCTCCTCTGCTCGTGTATAGTCTCTCTCTCTCTCTCTCTCTCTCTCTCTCTCTCTCCTTCTCCCTCTCTCAAAAACGAACACTTCAAAAAGAGTTGTACACTTAAAAAAAAACCCTTGCAGAAAAATAGAAAACCCAAAAGAGTTATAACACATATATTTCTCTTAAACAAATGTAACAACAGATCAAGATTAAAAAATAACAATATACCACATTGTGTGTGTGTATACACACATAGATATATTTGTACATATATATACATGTATATATTTGTACATATATATGTATGTATATGTGTGTGTGTATATATATACACACACAACAAAACAAAACATATGTGTGTGTACATATATACATATATATGTACACACACATAAACATGTGTACATATATGTATATATGTATATGAATATATGTACACACACATATGTTTTGTTTTGTTGTGTTTTGTTTTGTTTTTACTTTATGTCAGGGCACCTGGGTGGCTCAGTCAGTTAAGTGTTCGACTCTTGATTTCAGCTCAGGTCATGATCTCATGGTTCATGGGATCCAGCACCACATTGGGCTCTGTGCTGACAGCACAAAGCCTGCTTGGATTCTTTCCCCCCCTCTCTCTCTGCCCCTTCCCCACTCGCACTCGCTCTCTCGCTCTCAAAATAAATAAATAAACTTTCAAGAGAAAAAAAATAATATACTGCATTGTATGTATATTTTTTTACTTTATTATGTATAAATCAATTTGGATCCAGTAGATAATGGGGATGAAAACTCTAGGACCCAGAATAGGCTGCAGTACTCAGCAGTGGATCTTAATCTCTTTCTATAAGGCCACATCTTCCTGATGCATGACATAGAATATATCCAGAGTCCACTCAATTCCCAGAGCACCTATGCAACTTCACCCTCTCTCTCTCACTCAAGAAAACATGTCAGAATGTAAGAAAGTATAAATGATGGTTAATTATAGATAGAACCTTGACAGTGCCTTAATCTACTAAAGTAATAAAAATATTCACAAGCATTAGTTCCTCCTTATTAAGAAGACATTACTTGCAACCCACTGCACCCATACTTAGAAGTATATCATGCTCCTATGACAGTGAGCCCCAGTACCTGAGTAAGAACCAACTCATCACGATTTATCCACTTCCAAAGGACAAAAGCCCACATCAGATGTGGGGAGAAAAGAGAATTTGTTGAAAGTATGCAGGAGACTCTCATATGAATGCAGCCAAGGCAGGGTAAAGCTGGGCCCCAGAGACAAGCTGAAGGCTGCCTAGACTTCTCCTTGTCTTTGTCCTTCACAGCTGCTCCCGCCTTCCTAGAAACCAGCTTGCAGAGAAGGTGAGGTGGCCACAGGAGATCTTCGGCTCCCACAGCCAGAGAGAGGTCTCTCTCCTCTGTTACCATGTGCAAATCCATGGAAGGACAGTGACTGGCAGCACTTCTGTCAGATGGCTACCCCCAAGTCAATCAGCAAGTCCCATAGGGCCTGGCTCCCAGGGTCCAGACACCCTTGCCATCCAGAGCCAATCCAGAGAAGGGAAAATTGTTGAGATCTATTACAAAGATACATTTTGTCTAGATGTGGCATAGTTCTATTCTGATTATGGCATTCACCGAAAGCAGGGGGTAAAACTAGCAGCCACAAAAGAAGCCAAAATCAGAACCTAGGAAGTGGAGACCAATAAGTGGTTTTCTCAGTTAAAATAGCCAGACATTAGGTTTAAATCAGAGTTGGATTGAATATCACAGCAGTCTGAGAGTGAGTGAAAGCAAGTTGTTTATGACAGTCTGATGGCTCCCCATGATAAGCCACTGATCCCCATCTTTAATAATAACCAATAATAAGCACACTGCACGACTCTCTTCTACTTCTGATATTATGGGTAAAATTGTGCAGGCCAAATCAAATGCAATTACTGCTTAAGGCAGAATGGATGAAAACCCACAGCTCCTACACATTAAAAAGATTCAGTGGGTAAAAGACCTAAAGAAGAAAGATGTAATAATGTTTTTTATGATTATTACTTCCATTGTTATTATTTTGGTTTGGGTTATTATAATTATTATGATAATTACTTTTTTATTGATACTTCTCGTTACGTTTATCTTAAGACGGAAACAATAACTGCCCAGCTCTCCTTGTAAAAGTGCCAAGGGAGTAGTTGGGAGTAATGATGAAAAAGTCTTTTTCTTTTATATTAGTCCTGCTATAAAAGGGGTGGTTACTCTTTCTATAAAGGTAGCTTATGTTGCATAAAATATAGTCGTATATTTTTCCCAAAGCTGTTCACTCAAATCTGGAAGTAACTTCTTCTTCCTTATGAAATGGCATACTTGAGTGATTATCCATCAAATCTTCTGAACTTCCCTTCCTCATATAATATGCGAAATTAATAAAGAGGCCTGGCCCCATTTCTATGCCTGGGTCTCATTTCCCCCCACGTTCCAGTGCTCCATTGACTCCATTGATTAAAGAGCTCACATAACAGGGTTTCTTGTGAACGGTGTTTTTCAGGAGAAGAACAGGGATTAATTGATCTTTTGTCCCTGAATAATACTATATGATGGAAATTTAATAGGAACTGGTAGATTTCAATATCACCAAGAAGCCATACAGAACTTGACATTTCAATTTGTTTCTGAATCATTCATATAGGAGAAAAGCCAGGAATATACATACGTTAATAAGCTTTCTGACAGAGCAATGAGGAGGAGAGAAGGAAAGAAAGAACTACACGGATCATTCATCCATGGGAGACTCAGCAAGAAATGAGTTTGAGCTGTATATAGAGATTTCTTTTCAGTTGTGTTTACGAGCTGGGAATAAATAAATGTATTACTCTGGTGGATTATATCACCAAGAACCTAAAGTTAAAGTAATACATATTTGCAAGATTTTAGGGGCTTGGGGAAGTTCCTTGATCCCTGCCTCCTCCCCAGCTAGGGTAGTCCCAGCCACCGCGCTGGGCAGTGATGAAGCTGGTGCTGGTGCCCAAGGGTCGTCCTCCAGAATCCTCCTCATTAACCCCTTAAGTCTCAAGGCAAACTCAATGTCCAGTGCCTCTGATCACAACAGCAAGCAACCTATATAATCCTCCCTCCTCAAGGCAATAGGGACTGAATGCGTTACCCTCTGGAGTATTTGCACTCTAAATGGGGAGGATCGTTCTTAATTATCAAGAATGACCTAGTTATGAGGGTGCCTGGGTGGCTTAGTCGGTTAAGTGTTGGACTTCAGTTTAGGTCACTGCATGAGTTCGAGCCCGGCATCAGGCTCTGTGCTGACAGCTTGCAGCCTGGAACCTTCTTCAGATTCAGATTCTTTGTCTCCCTCTCTCTCTCTTCCTCTCCACTACTTGCTCTCTCTCTTTCTCTCCCTCTCAAATAAACATTTTTTAAAAATTAGGAAAAAAATAATGACTTAGTTACAGATTTTCATGCCTCATACAGCTAATACCTGACAAGTCCTACCACAGAGACACTGCCTCCTGCAAGCCAAGGCGCCTTTAGAGTGTACTCTTTAGCAAATGTAGCTTCTAATCTGAATAAAGAAATAGATTTTCCTACTTTACCTTTCACACCAGATGAGCCCTCCTTAACTAACCTTGATAATTGACATTTTAGAAAAGTTTGCTTCAAGGTTGCTAAAGGGTGAGAGTTAAAAAAGTTCATTTAAGGGAAGCCTGGTAGCTTAGTAGGTTAAGTGTCCCAACTCTTGGTATCTGCTCAGGTCATGATCTCATGCTTCCTAGGGTTGGGCTTTGTGCTGGCAGCATGGAGACTGCTTAGGATTCTCTCTCTCTGTCCCTCACCTGCTTGTTTCTCTCTCTCTCTCTCTCTCTCTCTCTCTCTCTCTCTCTCTCTCTCTCTCTGTCTCCTGGAATAAATAGAGAAATTTTCTTTAAAAAGTTCATTTAGGTATTTTGTTTTATTTAAAAACTTAACACCACTTTTCAAAAAAACAAATCCATCGCATAAAGAAATGTTTGCCAGGCACACATGCAAACACCCATACTTGTTAAACCCAAAAAGATAAAAAATGGACAATTAGACCACATCCATTTAAGATTCTTCCATCCCAGAAACTAATAAAGCAGTGATGCCATCTCTGGCCTAATGAGGTCTTTCTACCTGGGACAGCTGTGCAGATTGTAATTAATCACTATATGCCCCAAGCTCACTCACTACCGAACAGTGAGCCCTCTGCAATCTTCACAGTTTCCCCACATTTATTCAACCGTGGATTCATTTGCCCTTTGGAGTACCACACATTGAGTGAGTCTGTATCTCGAGTAACTTTTCTCAGTTTTGCCTTTTTGTTTGAAGTAATATTAGCCATGGGCAGTAAGCTGAATAATGCCCACCCACCCCCAAGGTGTCCACATCCTAATTCCCAGAGCCTGTGAATATGTTTCCTCCAAAGAGGAAGTGAAGTGTGATGGCAGCAGAGATTGGAGTGAGGCACTCTGAAGATGGAGGAAGGGGTCACAAGACAGGATATAAGTGGCCACTAGACACTAAACTTGGCAAGCAAATGTATTCCCCCCTCAGAGCTTCTAGAAAGAACCATCCACACCAACGCCTTGACATTAGCCCAGTGAAACTGATTTCAGAACTCTGACTTCAAAAACAATGAGATAATAAATTTGTGTTCTTTGAAACCCCTAAGTTCGTCGTAAACTTTTACAGCAGCAAAAGGAAACTAATATGCTAGGCATGACTATGTTATTATTCTATCCTTAAATGTTCTTAAAACTAGGAGGATATTTTTAGCCTCTAATGACCTATATTATTTGGGAAGCCTATAAATAATATGGGCATTCAGGATAAAAATGAAAACAACCCATCTTATAGGTCTATGGGTTATTGATCAAAAAGTATTTACTTAATACTTACTTTTTACAGGCATGGTTCTATGAGAGACAGTTGAATAAGGTAGTTTTCTCTTGAAGAGTTGTTTTGAAAAAAACAGTGGGTGCAAGAGGAGTAGTAGACTCAAGTCTAGAATACCTCACATATAAGAAGGGTGAGTGTGAGTAGTTTTAAAGTTTCATCACGAGTTGTTTGGTTGTAATTTTCTGTAGCCATACCACAAGACTAGCTATTTTTTCTGAACTGAATCCAAGGTAAAATAATAGCTAACTTTTATTAAGAACTTACTATGGACCTAGAGAGTAGTATGCTAAGTGAAATAAGTTGGGAAGAGAAAGACAAACACCACATTTCACTTACTGTGGAATCCAAACAAACAGACTCATAAATACAGAGAACGAACTGGCCGTTGCCAGAGGCAGGAGAGGAGGAGGGATGGGTGAAATCAGTGAGGGGGATTACGAGGTACAAACCTCCAATCATAAAATAAATAAGTAATAGAGGTGAAAAGTACAGCATAGGGGATATAGTCAATATTGTAATAACATTGTATGGTGACAGATAGTGACTACACATACTTTGGTGAGCATTTACTATGTGCTACACTTACTATGTGCTAGCTACTAACTCAAAGAATCTTCCCAACAATCCTATGCTAGTATTAACTCCAATATATAAGTGAGTGAATGGAAGCACAGGGAGACTAGACAACTTGCCCAGAATTATGAAAAGAATAAGTGGTGGGTCTCAGGTTAACTTTCTTTTCCTGAGCTGTCAACATCATTATTTTAATCCTCCTGTTATTTCTAGACCATGGCAATTCATGACTTCATCAGAGCAAGTGATCTGGTCCACCTTCAACTTAGATCCAAAATCTGACTTTTTTTTTTTAATTGCCACCTTCACTGTTACTACCCTAGCCCAAGCCATCATTTTGTCTCACCTGGCTTAATAGCATAGGCTCCAAAACTAGTCTCCCTGCATACTTGTCCCTTTATGGTGTGTTTTCAACACAGCAGTTATAGCAATGGTTTTCATATACTTACTTCACAAAAGAATATATCCAAATGACCAGTATAAATATGAAGAAAGCATGTTAAATATCATCACTCATCAAGGGATTGCAAAATTGAACCACCATGCAATGTCACAGCACAACCACCACAAATATCTAAAATGAACCAGTAGACAAAATCAAGTGTTGGCAAACATGTAGAGCAGCTTGAAACTGTCACCTACTGGTGGGTACAATTGCATCAAGAAACTATTTGGCAATATCTGCCCAAGGTGAACACACCCTATGACCCAACCATCCTACTCCTGGGCATATATCTAACCAAAATATATACATATATTCACCTAAAAGCTGACATAAGAACGTTCAGAGCAGCATTACTTTTAATAGCAAAACCCAGAAAAACTCATAAGTTCATCTACAGTAGAATGAATAAATATGCCCCATGAAATTGCATTGTGCAGTCACATAATAAAAAGCTATATAGCAATGAGAACTAAAAAAAAAATTAAAAGACAAAAACAAAAACAAACAAAAACTACACCAATGCTGAAATAAAAGGAGCCAGACAAAACAGGACATATTATTTGAATCCAAAATGAATTTTTTACATTAGAAGTTAGAGTAGAATTACCCCTGTGGAGCAGGAAAGTTAGCAACTGGAAGGAAGATGCAGGAGTTTCTTGGGTGCTGAATCCCATAAATGGTGCTTAACTTTATAGATCCACTTTCACCTTGATATTTTCTTATGTTCTTGAAGTTTACTCACTTTTACATACCTAGATATAGTTTACCTATTTTTACCTGCTGTATGACACTCCATCATATGATTATACTGCAACATACATATCCATTGCCTGTTACTAAAAACTTGTGGTTTTCCAATATAATATTTCTGCTCTAAATTACTTTTCTACAAGTTGTCATTACGAGCATGAGCATCAGGCATGTTCTAATTCATCTCTGTTTGCCCGTTGTACTTCCTTGCTACCCTTCCCACTGACACCAGTATGGCTTTTCTGCACATAAATCACACCCAACCACTCCTGAAGAACTTTTTAATGTCTAAACATATAATCCGCACTCTCTGCTTGGCATGTAAACCCTTTTAATGTTTGGCTTTTGTCCAATCTTTGTTTTCTGCCATTCCCTGCTTCACCTCCTATGCTCCCCACATGTCAGTCATGGCACACTACTGCAGATTCCTAAAGGGACCGCGCGCTCTTCTTCAATTCTCTGCCTTTGAGTTCTACGCCTTCTATTTCCTAGGAAGTCCTCCTCCTTCTTCCTCCCTCCCCCCCTCACTTCCTTCCTTCCTTCTTTACATTTTCCTTCCTTCATTCCTTCCTTCCTTTCTTTCTTTCTTTCCCCCCCTTGGACTGGAAGCCTCCTCTGTCCCGCCCTGTTCTAGCTAGGGTTTCATTGTGTGTTACTGTTTTGAATCAAGGGATATAATTTAATTGTGGTATGTCTTAACATGTGTAATGCTAACTAAGCTATAACACATTCTAACATACTTAGGCAGGAGGCTGATTGCAATTATGTTCATCATGACTTCCTCTCACATGGTACTGTGGTGTGCCCCTATGCCCCATTTTCATTCCCACCATGGCACATGTGCCATTTATAGTTTCTGAACCTTCAAAGAGCTATTCCATGTCAACAGACTGCAAACTTCCAGGAAAGGCCTTAAGGCACTCATTCAGGGACTGCTGTGTGCTAATAAGTGTTTTTGAAGTGACATGGGAGCTATGTGTTAGATGAATGGTGCACTTATTCATAAAGAAGTCATTAATGAAGTATTCCTAAAACTAAATGTGTCTACACGTATAAAATCAACTGGGCAACAGCTCAGAAACTTGTTGTTCATCCTGCTCATTTTGAGGAACAGGCAGTGACAGATGACAGCAGATTTCAGAGTTAACAGTCTAACAAAGTTTTAATAATGCTGGCACTTATGGATGGTGCTTGAGTAAGTACTTCATGAACATTATTTCATTTCATCTTGACCACAAATCTGAATCTCCATTCTTACGAGGTAAGAAACTGAGCCTTAGATGGGTTAAAAAACTTGTTTTGGGTCACATCATGCCTGTGATGGAACTGGATTTTCACCAGGTTTTTCTGAGTCCAGCACCTTTGCTTTAAGCTGCTATTATGACATTATGTCATAATCTGTTTCCACCACAAGAGGCTGCCTCATGTATGGGGCCAAATCCAAGCTGATGTTTTTCATCTTATCCACTGCTCAATTAAGATAATTACTGAAGCATGCTTTGGATGCCCAGGCTTCATTCCATCCTTTCTAATAGTATGCTAGCTTTCCCATTACTGAAACCAAGACTTTCTGGATGTTTCTTCCATTTGAGTCTTCTCAGTATAGTCAGCAGATAGCCATAAGCAAAACTCAGTTCTGTCAATCTCTCTCCCAGGGATCTGAATTACCAAAGGGCCTCAAACACCAAAGAAACCATTGGAGTTAATTCATTCTAGGCCCCAGCAGGGAATATTACTGAACAGGTCTTACTAAAGAGACCCGTGGAGTTGCCTGGGTCTGTGCCTCCCAGCCCGGGTTCTTCATTCTTCCTGTCAATCTTGTAAGACTACATCTCCTCCTAAGGAATTCCATTTTTGCTTTTAAAGTATCTAGTCATTTTCTGTGACTTGCAACCAAATAACTGAATTACCTGTGGTATTTTCCAACACCTATGAACATTTGCCTTAAATATCCTCTTATGGAAGACAACATACAATATGAGTACTATAAGACAGAAAAATGAACTTAATATAACACTCAAAGCTATGTGAGACGTAGTTCAAGTCATGGAGTGTTCTGTTATGACCTCAACATCATAATCTTTCCTACTGTGACCACAGACTGCTCTTAACCCAATATTAGAAGAGAATCCAGCATCTACCTCCCCTAACCTGCTAGCTTCCTTGCTGAGCAGTGCAATGAGACTTTAAACTTCTGCTGCCAGCTGCTTTGGACAGGGGGGAAACATCAGAGGAATAGCAGTGGTGATCTCAACTCCAAAAGCCCTAGCAAGTAGGTTAGAGAGACAGAATACAATTTGTATGCTAGAAAGAATAAATCAACCTATTGATCTAAAGACATCTGGCGCAGTCGGTTAAGCGTCCAACTTCAGCCAGTTCACGATCTCGCAGTCCGTGAGTTCGAGCCCCGCGTCAGGCTCTGGGCTGATGGCTCGGAGCCTGGAGCCTGTTTCCGATTCTGTGTCTCCCTCTCTCTCTGCCCCTCCCCCGTTCATGCTCTGTCTCTCTCTGTCCCAAAAATAAATAAAAAACGTTGAAAAAAAAAATAAAGACATCTGATCTAAATGACAAAAGACATCTCAGAACCTAGACCAGGAAAGTGAGGCAAGAAACAGGCAAATGGGCTGTGTTCAGGAGTGTAGGGGCTAAGAACAGAAAGCCTTTGGATGTCAAAATATGGCAAATAGTAAATATGAGTTAGGGGCAGCAAACCAACGATCCTCTGTATGGGGGCATAGCTATCACACATCAAACTTCACTCCCTTCAGTTAATAAATCATTATAAAATGACTGATAACTGGGCTGAATATAGAATAAAAGACTTCAAGGAACAACACAACTATTTTAATAATAGTCATTCATTCTAGGTGATAACGTCATAGGTGATTTTTATTTTATTCTCTATATTTTCTTTTTTTTAATTTTTTTTAATGTTTATATTTATTTTTGAGACAGAGAAAGACAGAGCATGAGTGGGGGAGGACCAGAGAGAGAGGGAGACACGGAATCCAAAGCAGGCTCCAGGCTCTGAGCTGTCAGCACAGAGCCCAACACGGGACTCGAACTCATCAACCACAACATCACGACTTGAGCCGAAGTCGGACGCTCAACCGACTGAGGCACCCAGGTGCCAAATTCTCTATATTTTCTGAATTCTTCAATAGTCAATGTTCACTTCTATTTTTCTGAATTCTTCAAATGTTCTTCAACAAGAACATTTTTTTGGCAACTATATGACATTAGTAAACTGGTTCCAGAATGCTGTAATCACCTAGCACATCAGATTAGCCCAAGACTTGGGATGATCACTGTGTATGGAAACTTATGGAATATTCACTTGCTTAGGAAGTGTTTTTGTTATTTGTTTGATGGGGGTTGGGGTCACCTTTAAAATGGAAAAATAAATTACCCCATAACCTATGTTTCTCCTAATCCTATTCTGCAGCCCCCACCCCCCACCCCAAGGACCTGCTGATAAAGTTGGCCAACTTAGCCATCCTCATCCTCACCATTTACTTTCCCAATAGCTGTAGAACGTATTCTCCTTGAAATAGTTGTCACTCAATATAGGAACCAGGCCTCACTATGAATAAATTTCCCTGGATTTTCACAGCCTTAATTCATTCAACAATCACTTATTTGAAACTTTTATTGGTTGAAAATGTTAACTCTTCTTTACTGCATGCAGAACAGCATGGAAGATTTTTGTGTGTCTTGTGTCTGTGAAACACAGCCAGACCAACACTAAACCATCCTACACACCTAGAAAACTGACTGGAGGATTAACACAACAATCTGCACAACCTGAACCACAGAATTCAGCAGGTACGTGGCACAGAGAAGTGAACTTGGGGAGCGAGAAAGTGCAGGAAGGGAGGTGCTTTTGTGAGCAGAGAGAGGACAGAGTCTGGGGTGGGGGGTGGGGTGACAGGAAAAGCACCCCTCCCCAAAAGCAGCTGGAGACAAAGTGGAAAACTGGAAACAGCTGCAGGGACTAAACTGAAAAGGGAGAAAGGAGAGGGCTTAATTCTATTAAGACTTTTAAAAAAGGGGAGCACAAAGGCCGCAACTCTGCAGCTCAATACCTGGCGGTGCTTTGATGGGAAGGGCGAATCCCCAGGAACAGAGTGGGGTCCAGGAGGTTCTCAGGCCACACGGGGAAAAGCAGTTCCACTGCTGGAAGGACATTTGGTGGAGACTGTTGAAGCCACCTGGTCCCAGCAGACCCCAGAAAACGGCCACATTCGCTGGTGCTGGAACAAGGTCGTTAAGGGTGAAGCCAGGTGCCAGATGTGTGTTGTGATTTTCCATAATCCCTGAAATGCTGCTGCTACACTGTCTCACGAAATTTATCTGGGGTGGGCTGGCACCCAGCCGCAGTCTCAGGACACCAGCAGCAGCAGGGTACAGCAAGCGTTCCTGGTTGCAGCCGGCATTTGACCATTGTTTGGTGAGACCCTCCTACAGAGGGGCTGAACAGGTCAAAGCCACAGTCCTTCAGAAGTAAGGGGCCGGGGAAAACAGCCTTATCTGAGACAAAACGTGGGAGAGAGGTACTGCCTGGGGCCTGGTCACGTACAGTGAAAAAGCAGGGAGTGGACGAAAGCTAACAATATAGGACTGATACACCATTGCTGTTCCAGGAGAATAGCCTGCATAGCTGGGTGGCGCCATTTTCACTGCTCCCGCGCATGCACATACACACCTACTAGGGCTGCCACAATCCACCCTAGTAGGCTAGCAGCGCCATCTAGTGAAGAGTGGAGCCATTACACTGAACCCTACCCACCTGGGCCAAATTCACTCTTCAAGAACACAAGTCTCACTGCCACCTTAGTTTATGGACTATAAAGAGCTACATGGACTGACTTCTAGGGGAAAACGAAACAATTTTAGTCCTACTTCAATCTGTTATCAGGTCCATTTGTTCAATTTTATTTCCTTCTTTTTTTCCCCTCTTTTACACTTCTTTTCTTTTTGTTGAACACAGAAAGAAAAAAATCAGTTTTTATTTTCAATTTTTATTAAAGATATATTTCTTTAATTTTTATTACTATATTTTTCACTTTTGTGTAAATTTTTTCAAATTTGATTTTACTTCCATCATTTTATTTTTAGTCTACTTCAGTGTATTCACTTTTTCAAATTTGTGAACGATTTCCTTTTTTATGTTTCTTGAATGCATAAAGAGAAAAACTTCATTTGTACTTTCAATTTCTATTAAAAATATTTTTCTTTAATTTTCTTACTATATTTTTTATTCTATGTAAATTTATTCAAATTCTATTTACGCCCATCATTTTATTTTAGTCTACTACAGTGTTTTCACTTTTTCAAATTTTCTAACTATTTCCTTTTTTTCTTTCTTTTCTTTTATCTTTTTTCTCTTTTTCATTTATTTTCTTTTTCTTGAATACAGGAAAAGAAAATATTCATATTTATTTTTAATTTTTATTAATTTTCTTTCATTTTTTTCTACTTTATTCTTTACTTTTGTGTATATTTTTTTCAAATTCCATTTTACTTCCATTATTTCAATTTAGTCTACTCCAGTGTATTAATTTTTTCAAATACTCAAAAGATTTCCTATTCCCCCCTTTTTTCTCTAATCTATCAAACCACTTTCAACACCCAGACAAAAATACACCTAGGATCTAGCATCATTTATTTGATTTTTTTGTGTTTGTGTTTGTAATTTTTTAATTTTTTAATTTTAATATTTTTTTAATTTTAATTTTTTTAATTTTAAATTTTCTACTTCATTAATTCCTTTTCTCCCTTCAAAATGACAAAACAAAGAAATTCACCCCAAAAGAAAGAGCATGAAGAATCGACAGCCAGGGATTTAACCAACACAGACACAAGCAAGATGTCTGAACCAGAATTTAGAATCATGATAATAAGAATACTAGCTGGAGTCAAAAATAGACTAGAATCTCTTCTGCAGAAATAAAAGAAGTAAAAAATAGTGAGGATGAAATAAAAAATGCTATAAATGAGCTGCCATCACAGATGGATGCAGGGGCGGCAAGGATGGATGAGAGAATTAGCGATATAGAGGACAAATTTATGGAGACTAATGAAGCAGAAAAAAAGGGAGATTAAGGCAAAAGAGCACGATTTAAGAATTAGAGAAATCAGTGACTCATTAAAATGGAACAACATCAGAATCACTGGGGTACCAGAAGAGGAAGAGAGAGAAATAGGGGTAGAAGGGTTATGTGAGCAAATCATAGAAGAAAACTTTCTTAACCTGGGGAAAGACACAGACATCAAAATCCAGGAAGCACAGAGGACGCCCATTAGATTCCACAAAAACTGACCATCACCAAGGCATATCATAGTCAAATTCACCAAATACTCAGGCAAGGAGAGAATCATGAAAGCAACAAGAGAAAAAAAGTCCCTAACCTGCAGGGGAAGACGGATCAGGTTTGCAGCAGACCTTTCACAGAAACTTGGCAGGCCACAAAGGAGTGGCAAGATATATTCAGTGTGCTGAATCAGAAAAATATGCAGCCAAGAATTCTTTATCCAGCAAGGCTGTCATTCAAAATAGAAGGAGAGATAAAAAAGTTTCCCAGCCAAAAAAAATTAAAGGAGTTTGTGACCACTAAACCAGCCCTGCAAAAGATTTTAAGGGGGACTCTCTGAGGGGAGAAAAGATGAAAAAAAAAATCTATCTATCTATCTATCTATCTATACATATATTTAGATATAGATATAGATATAGGTGTGTGTGTATATATATATATATATATCTCAAAAGCAACAAAGATTAGAAAGGACCAGAGAATATCACCAGAAACTCCAACTCGACAAGCATCATAATAGCAATAATTCATATATTTCAGTATCACTGTAAGCATCAATAGACTCAATGCTCCAATCAAAAGACATAGGGTAACAGAATGGATAAGAAAACAAGATCCATCTATATGCTATTTACAAGAGACCCACTTTAGACCCAAAGACACCTTCAGAGAGAACGTAAGGGGATAGAGAACCATCTGTCATGCTAATGGTCAACAAAAGAAAGACGGAGTAGCCATACTTATATCAGACAATCTAGACTTTAAAACAAAGACTGTAATGAGAGATGCCGAAGGGTATTATATCATAATCAAGGGGTCTATCCACCAAGAACACCTAACAATTGTAAACATTTATGTGCCAAATGTGGACCACCCAAATATATAAATCAATTAATCACAAACAAAAAGAAACTCATCAAGGCTAATACTGTAAGAGTAGGAGACTCAATACCCCACTCATAGCAATGGACATATCATCTAATCAAAAAATCAACAAGGAAACAATGGCTTTGAGTGACACAATGGGTCAAATGGACTTAACAGATATATTCAGAACATTTCATCCTAAAGCAGTGGAATATACATTCTTCTCCAGTGCACATGGAACGTTCTCCAGAATAGACCATATACTGGGATACAAATCAGCCCTAAGTAAGTAAAAAAGATCAAGAGCACACCGTGCATATTTTCAGACCACAACATTATGAAACTCGAAATCAACCACAAGAAAAAATTTGGAAAGGTAACAAATACTTGGAGACTGAAGAACATCCTACTAAAGAATGAATGGGCTAACCAAGAAGTAAAAGAGGAGATTTAAAAGTATAAGGAAGCAAATGATAATGATAACACCACAACCCAAAACCCCTAGGATGCAGCAAAGGCGGTCATAAGAGGAAAGTATATAGCAATCCAGGCCTTCCTAAAGAAGGAAGATCTCAGATACACAACCTAACTGTACGTCTTAAAGTGCTGGAAAAAGAACAGTAAATAAAGCCCAAAACCAGAAGAAGACAAGGAATAATAAATATTGGAGCAGAAATTAATGCTATCAAAACCAAAAAAACAAAACAAAACAAAACATTGGAACAGATCAATGAAGCCAGAAGCTGGTTCTTTGGAAGAATTTAAAAAATTGATAAATGACTAGCCAGTTTGATCAAAAAGAAAAAGGAAAGGACCCAAATAAATAAAATAAAGAATGAAGGAGGAGAGATCACAACCAACACAACAGAAATAAAAACAACAGGAAGAGAATATTATGAGCAATTATATGCCAAAAAATGGGCAATCTGGAAGAAATGGACAAATTCCTTGAAACATATACACTACCAAAACTGAAACAGGAAGGAATAGAAAATTTGAACAGACCCATAACCAATAAGGAAATCGAATTAGTAATCAAAAATCTCCCAAAAAACAAGACCCAGGGCTAGATGGCTTTCCAGGGAAATTCTACCAAACATTTAAGGAAGAGCTAACACCTATTCCCTTGAAGCTGTTCCAAAACATAGAAATGGAAGGAAAACTTCCAAACTCTTTCTATGAAGCCAGCATTACCTTCCTTCCAAACCAGACAGAGACCCCAGTAAAAAGGCCAACCATAGACCAATTTCCCTGATGAACATGGATGCAAAAATCCTGAACAAGATATTGGCCAACCAGATCCAACAATACATTAAAAAAATTATTTACCACGTCTAAGTGGGATGTATACCCAGGATGCAAGGCTTCTTCAATATCTGCAAAACAATTAACATGATTCAACACATCAATAAAAGAAAGGACAAGAACTATCTAATCCTCTCAATAGATGCAGAGAAAGCATTTGACAAAATACAGCGTCTTTCTTGATAAAATCCCTCAAGAAAGTAGGGATAGAAGGAGCATACCTCGAGATCATAAAAGCCATATATGAACGACCCAACACTAATATCTTCATCAATGGGGAAAACGGAGAGCTTTCCCCGTAAGGTCAGGAACGAGACAGGGATGTCCACTCTTTCCACTGTTATTCAACATAGTATTGGAAATCTTAGCCTCTGCAATCAGACAACGCAAAGAAATAAAAGGCATCCAAATCGGTCAGAAGGTGGTCAAACGTTCTCTTTGCAGATGCCATGATACTCTATATGGAAAACCCAAATGATTCCACCAAAAACTGCTAGAATTGATTCATGAATTCAGCAAAATTGCAGGATATACAATCAACACATAGAAACTGGTTGCATTCCTATACACCAACAATGAAGCAACAGAAAGAGAAATCAAGGAATCAATCCCATTTACAGTTGCACAAAAAAATCGTAAAATACCTAGGAATAAATCTAACCAAAGAGGTGAAAAATCTATACACTAAAAACTATAGAAAGCTTATGAAAGAAATTGAAGAAGACACAAAAAAATGGAAAAACATTCCATGCTCCTGGATAGGAAGAACAAATATTGTTAAAATGTCGATACTACCCAAAGCAATCTACATATTCAATGCAATCCCTATCAAAATAACACCAGCATTCTTCACAGAGCTAGAACAAATAATCCTAAAATCTGTATGGAACCAGAAAAGACCCCGAATAGCCAAAGCAATCTAGAAAAAGAAAACCAAATCAGGAGGCATCACAATCCTAGACTTCAAGCTATACTACAAAGCTGTAATCATCAAGACAGTATGGCAGTGGCACAAGAACAGACACTCAGATCAATGGAACAGAATAGTGAACCCAGAAATGGACCCACAAACGTATGGCCAACTATTCTTTGACAAAGCAGGAAACAATATCCAATGGAATAAATACAGTCTCTTCAGCAAGTGGTGCTGAGAGAACTGGACAGTGACATGCAGAAAAATGAACCTGGACCACTTTCTTACACCATACACAAAAAGAAACTCAAAATGGATGAAGGACCTCAATGTAAGACAGGAAGCCATCAAAATCCTCAAGGAGAAAGCAGGCAAAAACCTCTTTGATCTTGGCCACAACAACTTCTTAATAACCACGTCTCCAGAGGCAAGGGAAATAAAAACAAAAATGAACTACTGGTACCTCATCAAAATAAAAACTTCTGCACAGTGAAGGAAACAATCAGGAAAACTCAAAGGCAACCAACAGAATGGGAGAAGATATTTGCAAAGGACATAGCAGATAAAGGGTTAGTATCCAAAATCTATAAAGAACTTATCCAACTCAACACCCAAAAAACAAATAATCCAGTGAAGAAATGGGCAAAAGACATGAATAGACACTTCTCCAAGGAAGACATCCAGATGGCCAACCAACACATGAAAAGTGCTCAACATCACTCATCATCAGGGACATACAAATCAAAACCACAATGAGATACCACCTCACATCTCTCAGAACAGCTAACATGAACAACTCAGGCAACAACAGATGTTGGCGAGGATGTGGAGAAAGAAGATCTCTTTTGCATTGTTGGTGGCAATGCAAGCTAGTGCAGCCATTCTGGAAAACAGTATGGAGGCTCCTCAAAAAACTAAAAATAGAACTACCTTACAACCCAGCAATTGCACTACTAGGCATTTATCCACGGGATACAGGTGTGCTATTTTGAAGGAACACATGCACCCCCATGTTTATAGCAGTACTATCAAAAATAGCCAAAGTATTGAAAGAGCCCAAATGTCCATCCATGGATGAATGGATAAAGAAGAGGTGGTGTATATATATAGAATGGAGTATTGCTCGGCAATGAAAAAGAATGAAATCTTGCCATTTGTAACTACGTGGTTGGAACTGGAGGGTATTATGCTGAGTGAAATGAGTCATTCAGAGAAAGACAAAAATCATATGACTTCACTCATATGAGGACTTTAGGAGACAAAACAGATGAACATAAGGGAAGGGAAACAAAAATAATATAAAAACAGGGAGGGGGACAAAACAGAAGAGACTCATAAATATGGAGAACAAACTGAGGGTTATGGGAGGGGTTGTGGGAGGGAGGATGGGCTAAATGGGTAAGGGGCACTAAGGAATCTACTCCTGAAACCATTGTTACACTATATGCTAACCAATTTGAATGTAAATTTAAAAAAATTAAAATGCCCTATGTAAATGGCCACTCCAGTGGTTAGAAAAACCAACTTTAATTCCTTGCACCTAAAAGAAAAGGGGACCCATGGTGTGACATAAGAAGTGGTCCATTATTTATTACCTTGTCTCCTGGGCTGCCTCTGCTCTGTTGAACATGGTAGAAGCCCTAGTATATGAAAAACTGGGATCAATATTTAGGGGTGGCAGTCCTGCTGATTTCAGCTCTGCATCAACAAACCACACCTAGAATGCAAGTTTGTCAATGACACTTTTGCTCTTTAAAAAATGTAACAAGAACTTGGGGCACCTGGCTGACTCAGTCAGTTGAGCATCCAAGTTCGGCTCAGGTCATGATCTCACAGTTTGTGAGTTCAAGCCCCACTTCAGGCTCTGTGCTGACAGCTCAGAACCTGGAGCCTGCTTCAGATTCTGTGTCTCCCCCTCTCTCTGTCCCTCCCCTGCTCATGCTCTGTCTTCCTCTGAGTCTCAATAGTAAAAAAACGTTAAATTTTTTGTTAAATAAATAAATAAAAATTTAAGAAAATGTAACAAGAACTTGAAGATACTTGCAAAGCTTCTGATGAAATGAAATCTTTTACAGGTATCTTACCTGCACCTAACTCAATATATATTCTTTGATACTGACTCATCTTTAAAGTCTTTTATCTGCTTTATGTTATTTCCACAATAACACTCAGAATCACCCATTTGTGTAATATTTAATTAAATAATATATAATTACAAGTGCAATTAGAAACAAAAAAGCTTAGAAACAAATAAAACTGACTCTTGGGCAAGAAACCATTTCCTTGAGCCTGTTAGCCTCCAGGATTGATCATGCTCTGGGCCCACATCAGTCAATAAGACAGTTGGTGAGACCTAGTTGGACTAGGTCTGGTTGGACTGTTAGACCTAACAGGTCACTTGAGTAAGTGGCATTGGTTAAGAGAATATCTAATGTCCATGCTTTTGGCTTTGTAAATGCCTACTCCTTAACTCTCAGCTGACTGTTATTCATTCTCTAATTCCTACAATTGAAGAAGGAAGTATAGTAACTGCCCAGACCACAGGTTGGCAAACTATGTCCCACTGGCCAAACCCAGGCTGCTGCCTGTTGTTTTTTTGTTTTTTTTTTTTAAGTTTATTAGAACACAGTCATGTCCATTGTTTACCTGTTGTTTCTGACTGCTTTCACACTACAATGTCAGAGTTGAGTAGTTATAACAGATACTGTATGGTCTATAAAACCTGAAATATATACTATCTGGCCCTTTACAGAAGCTTTGCTTACCCCGATCCACCCCAACCAAAAAATGAATTATAGACAGTAGTGTGCTAGTCAAGCTTAAACAACTCTCTGCTCTCTGCTAACTGAAACAGACATTTACTTAAAGATGTAGATGATTGATGGTGGCTCACAACATTATTTTGCAAGCTTATAAGATATCATTTTTTAACAGAAGTCAATGACTATTCACTGAGCTCTTTTTAAGGGCAAAATTCTATTCTAGATACCTAAGGAATGAATATGTGGAATTGTGATTTGTAGACTCCCTGTATCAATGGGGCAGACACCTGGGAGGGGCAGAAGGATGCTCCTGTTAGATCTTGATATCACAAGATATATGCAGTTTCCTTTGTACAGATAGAGTTGGTGTAAGCCTTACCCTATATTTGGCTATAAGCTGGTAATGACAAGAGTCTCCATTCATGCATCGCAACCACTATACTTAAACATGTAAATAAAGATGATGCCTACACCTTGTACATTCGGTTTTTTTCTATCTAAAGTTTTACTGTGATCTTGGCATTTTCTACAATGGCATCACCATGCCCACCACCCCCAGGCTCTACTCTTGGGCCTCTTAATAACACCTTTTTTTCTTTCCAGTATACACTGCGAAACATTTTACATCAAAATCTAGTCATCTCAAAGGGCTTTGTTCTCTGCCCTCAGGCCATTCAATTTTAACCACAGCATATGGCCTTGGACCCCCTGCTAAAAGTTGGACAAGGAAATACTGGCCTTCAAGTCAATCTGCTTTGGGTTCAGCTGCTTTAACAGAGAGGTAAATTTAACAACCTGGGCCAAATTTGTATCCTCCGCCGGTTTTGGCATCATTGGATTTAAATGTTTACAGACTGAGATAAAGTAATGGAAATGACAGAATTTCTTAGCAGCTGTTGGTGCTAGATTAGATTTCTCCAAATTTGTGATGACTTGTCAATAAGTCTTTCATAGGAGTCCTGTTAATTTCCTTTCACTTCACCCCATGTCTTTATAGCCACCAAAACAGCTCTACCTGATTTTCTCTTTCCTTATTCCCTTTATTCGAAGAATCATTTTTCCGGTGGCCATTTGCTTTCTTCTAAATTGCTAAATTTTCTTTGGCAGCTACAAGAATAATTCTACCATGGCTCTTGCTTACTCCCCTTTCCTCCCATGGGACAGTCACTTCAGGAGCCCAGGCGGGAGGTGTTCCTGTAAGTGCAGTGTAGTGTCATATGGGGCTGCTCACCTCTGGTTTTCACAAAACTAGCCCAGGGCTACAGCTTCCCTCATGTGCACATGGAGTCAGCAGGCTGCTCCATTTCCACCTCCACAGAGGAAGTCTGAAGTGATTCCCACTGGGCATAGGTTCCTCCTCTCCCTCCAGCCCTCCTCCCTCACCCTTTCCTGAAGGCCCCTCATTCTTACCTGCCGGTAATGCTGAAGGCTAAACTGCAGCAGATCAGTGGCTGGTAGGAACATTCCTTTTCATTCTGCAGATGCCAAAAATAAATGATGAGGCCCTAGGCTAATTAACCTGGCAATCCAGAGAATCAGGGATTCCAGGCAAATAATGACACTTTTCAGCAAAATGACTCAGCTCTTGTATGCCGGAGCCCCTGGTTTCCAGGAAATGAGGAAAGAATTAATATGAAACTGGAAAATGACTTCTGAATCTGTTTTCTCTGAGTATTGGTTTGGTTTGGAAGTGACAAAGTTGGGATAAATGTGGCATTAATCCTATGTCTGTCTTGTTTGTTCTTCAAACCCTGATCCAGGGGACAGCCCCTGGGCTGGGGGAGCTGTAAGCTGGCCTGCAGGTCTTGGGCCTCAGTGCTTAGAATGGTATAACAGGATAGTGGGAAATCATGTGGGGAGGAAACAAAGGAGTCCGTGTGCCTGGGTAGCTGCAGGGACTTCCAAAGAACTGAAGGTATTCTACTGCTGTGTCCTGCTCTGCACTCTTCCATAAAGCTACATAAATGTGGTCGTAGATTAAAACCAATTGTGTCTTGTGATTTTGTTTGATTGTCAGCTAGAACATGTGTCAACCACTATGGAGGGCAAAGAAACAATTCAGCACTCTACATATTTAGGAAGCACTCTACATATTTAGGAAAGTGTTTGTATTAGAAAGCAATGAAACATCAGTGACATAAGAACACTCTGGTTCTATCTACATTCAATTCCTATGGTCCTTCTCAGTTTTCCCCCTTTCCCCTGGCCCCACTTCCCATGGCTCCACACATGAGGGCGAGGCTTTCTGTCAGTCTTCTCCATAGCAAAAGCCAGCTTCTCAGAGCTCCCTAGGGATCTGACAGGTCCTGTGTCATTCCTCAGGGGCCAAGACTAATATATAGGCCTTTCTCTCCTGCCTTGCTCATTCTGTCTGGATCCCAGTTTCCTCACCTTTAAAATGAAAAAACTAAAGCAGTGCCTGGGTGGCTCAGTTGGTTAAACATCCAACTCTTGATTTCGGCTCAGGTCATGATCTCATGTTTGTGAGATGCAGCCCCACATCGGGCTCTGCACTGATGCAGAGACTGCTTGGGATTCTCACTCTGCCTCTCTCTCTTTCTCTCTTAAAATAAATAAATAAACATTTCAAGAAAGTGAAGAAAGTAAGAATGATGAATAAAATAAAACAGAACTAGAAGTAAATTATTCCATCAACTGCTTTGATAAAATTTGATTCATAGAAGTCTTTCCACATTTCGAAACTCTAATTTAACATTCATAGAGAGTAACTGCTTCCAAGGCAGTGACCATGTATTTTGTTATTCATTCAGTGTGTATGAATCTAATGCCTAAATCAGCTGGTACTAAAACAGTGGTGGGGGCAGACAGGAGGCAAGAAAAGTTGCTCCTGTTTTGTTGTTGTTGTTGATGATGATGATGATGATGATGATGATGATGTTTAGAGTCAGTGAGCTTTTGTTGTTATCATGCTTATAGTCTTTGAAGAGTCAATAAGATACTTGTCTATGGCTGGGGGTGGGGGTGGGGGGCAGGACTCGAGTTTATCAATATAATGAAAAAAAAAATCAAGTGGAAATGATTCTAGAAAATGGCTGAGCTGGAAATATTGGTCTCAGTTAAACAACATCAGAAAGATTCCGTTTCCCCTTTGTCAATAGCAAACTAAGTAGCTCTATAGTTGACCAAATGTCATTTAAACCTATAAAGAAAAAGAACAAAAGAAGGAAGTGCCCACCAGTTATTTCACCTACTCTGACACTTGCTTGCCATCTATCACTTTTACCAGATACCCACATAGATCAGAACTGTTCGGTCCTTTCAAACTTTTTTGACTACAATCAATTAAAAGAGATTTATTTTATGTCTTGACCCAGTATGTTATATTTTCCATTTTACTTTTGAATGCAGGCTATGACCCACTAAATTGATTTCATGACCCCACAAATAGGTTGTATCCTATAGTTTAGAAATCACTGGACCAGACCATGTGAGAACCTTTCAGAAATTATGTTCAAATTTATTAATTATCCTCACCCAGTGTTGGTTTAGATGACTTAGTTGATTGGCCTCCAGGGAAAAGTCAAGACTCTAACCTTCCCATTCTTACCCACTCTTCTTCCAAGAAGGGGGATCCTTCTCTGGATTGATCTAATGCCAGGACAAGGCATTGAGACCCAGCCTGGTGAGTGGAGTGTCCTAAGGGATGAAGTAGATGAACACAAAGAAGAGAGGCACTTCCCCTGGGAAGGTCTGAGACAGGAAACTGGACCCCTTCCCTTTGCTCTTTGGATCTGACTCTCTTAGTGGTTTCTTGTGGCTCTTCTCTCTGCTGGGAGATATTTGGGGTGGTTCTTCCACACATTGGAGTGGTACAGTCCAATGGAAGTGGGCAAAGTAGTTCTTTGAACCCAGTGGGGCTTTGGCCATCAGCAGGGCCAGAGTAAGTATTGTTTCTTAATGTGGTTATGAAGTGCCTAAGAGTTCTCAATAATGTTACAAATTACTTTTCTCAAACTGGCAAAATTTCAGTCATTAAAGAGGCCCTATGTTCTGAGTGTTCTATCCTACCTCCTACCTACCCCATCCCCAAGGGCTTGAAGGCTTCTGGGGACAGCATTACTGGTATATAGATGTGTCGGCCTGGGAAATCATTTTTAATTACCGTCTATCTCATTTATAGTGAAGAAAGTGATTGTTCTTGACAAATTTGAATGTAAGACAAAGACAAGCCAAAAAGAATCTTTTTTTTACCTCCTAAAATCTGACATCTGTAGATTTTTTATTTCCATGGTCTACTATCTAAAAAATAAAACATTTATAAGCAATTCTGTTGTGCTTTAACTTGTCTCTATCAGTATATCTAAATATGAGACAGCTATCCAGGCTAAAATACTCTTTAATATGACTCTATTCCAAGGTATACATGCTTGAGTAATCCTCTTTGGTTCTGTTGAGATAAATTTCAAGATCCAAGATGTAACTCATCCTGCCCAGGGTGCCATGACAGCAAACCAAAACTTAGGTAACTTTTGTGTCCCTGTAAATGTTTTGCTTGATCAGAAAGACAGTAAATCCAGTCAGCCAATCCCTAAAGGCTGAGCCAATTCTAGGATCCATACTTATTTCTTTGTTCCTTCATCATTTTCTGCTTTTCTCTCCCTTGTTCCTTATTCTTTATGTTATAAATGGTTCCTGCCCTCCACCGCATTGTGCTCTTCTCTGGAGCCTAGCGAATGGAGACTGCACTCTTTATGGAGTGTTAAATAAAGTTTGTTTGTGTCACCTAAATGTTCTCTTTATTCATTTTTAATAGTTCTGACTCACCCTCAGGAGAAAATGCAAGCTCCATGAAGACAGGAAGCATGTCTGTGTTCTCCATCCCTGAATGGTCAACTCACCACGCATTGCCTGGCTTAGAAAATACTTCCACTATGTCTTTATTGAAATAAATAAAAACAGAGTAAGTAAAACACAGATAAAAGGTGCAGAGAAGGAAGGGAAGGAGTTAGGTCTAACAAAGTGAGCCAATAAGCAAGAGATCCAGGAGCCCTGAGGGTTTATTGGACCAGGACCCACAGGCTACTTCAGAGCTGGCACTTCTACTGCTGCTGCCCCTGGGTGGAGCCCAGCAATATGGAACCAGAGGATGAACTGGGTATCCTGCCAACTTCCATCAACTTTCCAGGCCTCTAAATAACTGCAATAATTGCAAACATTTATTGGACTTTAATGACATATTGAGCCAGCTCCAAACACAGAATTAGACTCAGTGTCTCCCCATAAAACAAATCCCAAGAGCTACCAAAACACCATCAAATAATGACTTTCAGCTCAATATCTCGAGACAAATATGTATATGACCACAAAGGTTAAGAGCTCTGCTCCCAATTACTTAAGAGTGCCAGTCTTCTTCATTTTTAATCATCTGTTTTATTGCTACTATGTTGTCAGAGTCATCACCATGGTGCCTAGCACATTTTTTATACAGTTAATGCAGATCTTTATCAAGTGTGAGAAGTGCGCTCATTTCCCCTCTTAATGCCAGGCTCCCTCCATGAATTGTCTCTGACGGCTGCAATGGGATGAATGCTGTGTGGGATTAATGAGAAGCCACTGGCCCCTCTGAAATCCTTTCATTTATGGGCCCACTTGAACATTAATATGATCAAAGGATTTCAAAGAGGCCAGGACCACTATTCACACTAAAGCAAGAAACCCATCTAAGACAGAAAGGCTTTTAGAAACAAATGTAAAAGCCTGTTCTCAAAATTTAAACAGAGTGGTAAATCTTAAACATCTTCACATGCAACTCAGTGTTTGTTAACCAAAGGACAGAGATAAAAAGATTAAAAGAGAGATTTGTTCGTCCTCATTCCTCAGTTTTCTCCCCACAGCCCAAAGACCATTTTTGCTAGCTGTACTTTGACATGGAGCTACGTGTCACACTGAAAACACAGCATGGTGAATTCAAATTGGTAAATCATATGCGTGTGTTGGTATCCGAATATATTAAATCACCAAAGCAAGGCGATATTTCAATGCAAGCACATGAGCGGGCTTTAGCATAAAACTTCCAGCAATCAGTACTATACACAAAAGGGAAATGTCAGGGACAGAAATTTTTACCCTTCAAATAAATAAAAGAAATTTAGTGAAATAGGCGATGGCTCATTTCTATCTTGACTTCTGGCTGCCTAATGGCTGCTGTCCATCTTCTGGGTTTTTGCATTTGCTGTTTGGAGAGAAGCCAACTTTGCTTCACAGGACGATGTGACTTTGAATGGACCCCATGATATTTTGGGTGGGTGAAGCATTGTTGGCTGAAGGTAAAGGAAGCTGTTATTTTTAAGTCTCAAAGTAGTTTTGCTACTTTTCTAGATAGGAAGTCTTAAATTCTTTGGGCACAAACTGATCTTATGATTTAAGGAAATCTTTTCAATGAACTTTTTTGTTTATGCAAAGATAAAGCAGAGATCTTATTCTGGAATAGAGATAACAGACTTGGTGCTATTGAACAGCTCAAGCCGGTCATTATGATGGGTATCTTTATAGGAAGATAGTGGAGGTTAGTGGTTTACACGAAGATCGTGGAGAAATATCTAGGTTCAAATCCGATCTTCCTCCATTTACTAGTTATGTGACTTCATCACAATTTACCAATTTCTTTGTGCTTCAGCTTTCTCATCTGTTAAATTGGAAAGCAGTCCTCCTCATGGGGTTACCTGAAGATTATTTGAGTTGATACATAAGAAACTTAGAACAGAACCTAGAAAGTCATGATCTCTACATATGCACTAGTTTATTATTTTCTCTTGGCCAAGCTCCATCTCATAGATTATTTCCTTTTAGGGAAAAAGGAGAAACAAGCTCAAGAGCGTGGAGATGAAGGGACATTGGCAATGGGGCAGGGGTCTGGGGCTGGCAACACAATCGACATAGTAGCCCATGGATGGGGCTTCTTACAAACAGCAGCCATGACTGGTATCCATTTAGATTTTCTCAATTACAACTTTGATTAGTTTCAAGTACTCAGTTAAATCTCTTCAATTTTGCAGCCTCACCCGAACCATCACTGTGGGAAGGATGATCTTGTGGAGAAAAGAACAAAGACCCATAGTCAGACCTTGGGCTGAGGGAGCAAGGAACAACAAAAAAGATCAGAGGAGCATGGACACATGCCCTGAGACTTTCCCAGGACAGGTGGATTGAAGATTTTGGTAAATGGCTTACAAGCAGGATGGGGACTTATACTCTAAGGATTTGACCACAAAATGGAAGCATAGTCTTGCTCCATGGTCGTGTGTGGATATTTACCCTCTTGGCTGCCTCGTCTCATTTCCAATGTTTGAGGGATTCTCATGAAGCTTCAAATCAAAATAATTGCCTTCCCCTCCCCAAAACTTTAGAGCCAAATTTTGTGTGACTTCCACTGGCCTGACTGCCTTCATCTGTAATTCTTAATCTGATGACACAAAGAAGCAAAGCAGGAAGGATTCCCTCTAGGAAAGGTGGCAACAACACATAGTATCACTGGAAGCCCAGGCTGTGGTGTCTCTGGCAACATAGTCCCCTGCAACCTGTTCCAGACTATGACCTTGACTATGGTCATGATTGCCAGGCCTCCCTACATTCCAGTCCTTGCCCAAAGCCTGGATATTTAGACATCCTATCATTTCTGGGTCCTACCCAATGTCTTTCAAAAAAATTTTTTTATCTACATAAGTTAACACAAGTTGATTTTTGTTATTTACAGCCAGGAATCTTAACCACTACAATCAGGCCACCTGGATTATACTTGAAACATGAAAACAATTTGATGTGGGTCTTCCTCATAAGCAGAAAAATAAAGCACCAATAATAGAATAGATTGAAAAGAATGATTTAAGTTTGGTTCAAAAATATAGTCTTACAAAAGAGGATCACAGAATTATCCTCCCAATTGCATTGCCAGGTCCTAAATATTTCTGCAGGTTCAACAATTTTTCACCCAACATTACCTGCCCTCAGCAGGTCACTGTGATGACGTCTCTTATTGGAACATCATACGCCAAGAAAAGCATTGTACATCATCGAATCCACAATTATGTACAACTCCCTGTTAGCTTGGATGGCTGGATGGCTAGCCACACCCCCCATCCAAGGGATGGCCTGTGAGCCCCAGAACCTCTGCCCCATTGTGCCTCGCAGCCATCCAGTTCAGACCAGAGTGGTTGCCCTATAGTTATTGGTCCATGCCAAACATTTTGCTGCAATGAAATAATTTTTTTAAAAAGTGATATTTTCATAAGAGTTGAATTTATTCTGCTTAAAGAGCTGCACTTTTTGTTAAAATAATTATGTCCTGCATGACTTTTTACACCAAAAATGTTCAATTCTTTATGAAATAATAATGAATGAAAATCAGAATTTGAACAGGATTTTAATCTCATTATTTGGCAAAGTAAAAAGTTTGAAACCATTTTTTTTTCACTTGATCAAGAAATTCAGAGGACTTGGAGCCCCTGACGGAAGGAACACAACTACTCACTATTTCTTGTCATTATTCTCGTCATTATTCTCACTCCATGATTTCTCTGGTGACCAATGCACTTGAAGAGAAGGACCTCAATTAAATGGAACAAATTGTATTAGACTGAGACAAATATGATAATTAGAGACCCACTCCATAGAGTGTCAGAGACCTCAAAAGGAGAGTGGAGACATTAACAATGGCCAGAAATGGACTCCTGTTCTCCTTCCAAGGAATAATCACACAGCACAGTTGGTGCCCAGTAGACCTCTATTATGGGGACGCTTTTTACTCTATGATTTCATTTGTGACTATTTTTGTATTAATTTCTTTTCATTGGCTGAGTCACCCAGGGCAGAAACATTCAGTTCAAATCTCTCTTAGCTCTACCTCCAATGCATGTAAGAGGCTACATGTTATGAAAATAAACTTACCTTAACAAATTTTTTTTTTCCTTCCTGGCACAGGCCAACCACATCCTGCTGCTTTCCCATCATCCAAACAAGTAACTATGAGATGTTTAAGACATTGTTCTTGTCCTCATGAATACAAGTACTTGTGTAGAAGTTTTCCTTTGCCTCGTTTTTGCATGTATTCATTCAACATTAATTGAACACTTACTATGTGCCAGGCACTGTGGTGAAAGAAGCATATAGGACACAAAGTCCCTACCAACCAGGGGCTTGTAAGTACCTTAAGGGTTAATTTGATATTCTTCAACTAGCACCCTTAGAATCACGCTATTGTAGAATCAGTTTTGAATAATAAAAAATCATGTAAATATTTATCATTAATCACTTCTTCAGAAAAATTTAAAATTGATTTAATATACATCTTAAATACACTGGCTAAAATTGGAAGACCCCAGAAAAGCTTGCGGAATGGGTGAGGGGAAATATTTGAATATTTGAAGTGAGGCTAAGGACACCTCTTTTCTCCAAATTGAGGTAAAACCACAGGAGATATCTGAGGAGATTGCTGGCAGGTAGGACAGACCTCAGGAAAAGTTAAAATATGGTTGAATCATTACAATTTGTTACTATCATCAGGGGAGCAGAAAAGAAAGAAAGGAGCAAAGGTCAGGAAAAGGAACAGAATATCTACAAAGGATATCTGCTCTTCTGTAAACCCTACATTTGAGCCAAGGAGAAAGGAGATAGACCCTGTCATGCCCCAGAAAGTATAATTAGGACAAACAGGACTAAGTGTGGTGTCTCATTTGAACAACTACCAAAGGAGAGTGCTTTCAGAGGAAGTGCCTCCAAAAGTGATGAGCCTCCCATTACTGGGATTAGTAAACTGGGACTAGATGAAGCCCAGTAGGCATATTGCTGAAGAGATTCACACTCTGGGTAAGAAGGTAAATAGCACAATCTACTCTTTCAGTGATAGAAACACTTAGTGGAAGTGCCTAAAGAGTTAAGCCACCTAATTTTACAAATAAAATAATCTCTCCCGATATGGAGTTTTTTTAGTTATGAATAAAGAGCCACGTTTTTAAATAACATCACAAAACAGTGACTCTCTCCAAGGGCTCTGCCACTAGAACATTTGGACCCAAAGGGAGTGCAGACCCTGGAAGCCATTTATTACAATGTCATCTCTTTTATGAAACAAATATTCTTTAGTATTCCTTTCATCACAAGAGACCTTCTTAGAACTAACACTTTAGTTATGAGCATGGTAACTAGAGCCAGCCAGGGACCTGAGTAAGAAATCTCATTTTGTCACCATTTGCTCTGTTCATTATTCCTCTCTTCATATTTAAACTCCTCACCAAATTAGAAGACATTCTGTAAAGAGTTAGTTACTATATGGCTGCATCTGACGGCTACAATGAAAAAAAACAGAAGCCTTTTCAAAGGCCTACTATGTCCCAAGAGCTCAGCATGGATTAAGTGACAACTAATGAAAAGTAAAGCCAACGTACATTCTCTATGTTGTAGAATGAGGCATGATATGCCAGTATATAGAAGATGTTTAAAATGGGTCAAATAAGACATTCAATGTATCAACATCCTCATTATTTTGTGTGCCTTCCCATTTTACAAATACTCTGACTTAATTGTCTCATAAAATTCTCAGAATAAAGCTATGAGTTGTCAAAGAAAGTATAGTTATCCCCATTTTAAGTGAGACTTGAGAGGCTGGTGAGCCTAAGATTGCAGAATTACTACCATTTCAAACCCAATGTCCAGGATCCTTTCCATTGACCTTAAGTAAGGAGCCAGATCTGTATTTTTAAAAAATATACAAAGATGTGTACATCTGATATGATTATTAAATCTCCTTCCCAGTGGTCACAGGTGGATACTCAGTGACAACTATTTGTGCTTTATGAACAAAATTACATATGTATTAGCCAATAGCTCTTCCAAATGTATAGGATGGTCTTTGCATTTTTTTCAGAGGTTGCAAATCTTTGTCCACAAGAGGGAATAATCATATTTTTAGCTGGGCTACCTGGGGGCTAAATACACTACTGTTCAATGTAGTTTTGGAATTGATAAGAAACTAAATGTAAGAGTTACCTTGTTCTTATTTTCCTGTTCCATTTGTTTTCAATTACAGACTAAAAAATACACAATCTAATAAATATTTGCAGCTATTTTATTACCTTCCTCACCACTTAGATTTTTCTACAAACTTCTAAATTTACCATGTACAAGATGCAAATCATCTTCCCTCTGAATCTATGAGTCTCCCATTTTTCTCTGAATAGACCTTGTAGCCTTCCAAATGCTTGACATTTTCTTCCCTACAATTCCCTCTCCCCATCCCCATGCTCTCTTGCCCCACAAAGCCACCCATTTTAATGTGTTAAATATAGCTTTAGATATGTTTATATCCTTGAAAAATATGTTTGTCCAACTTATTCAACAAAATACTATTAATCATCCCTTTTATCTGCCAGGTACTTTTCTATACACTGGTATAGTTGTTAGCTTTTGCTGCATAACAAAATACCACCCAAACTTAGTGACTTAAAAATGACCATTTGTCTAGCTCATAATTAAGTAATTCAGCATTTTAAGCTGTACTCAGCTAAGCAGTTCTCTGCTAATCTTAGATGATTTCTGCTGGGCTCTCCCATGCTCTGCCAGGTCATCTGGGGGTTGGCTCTATCATATCACTGGAGCCTTGGCTGATCCAGATGTCTCTCATCACCCATGAGGCTAGATTGGGCTTCTTTACACAGCCACTTCAGGGTCCAATGAGCAGCAACACAGAATAAGCCCTAAAGCACAAATATTTGCAAATCTGTGACTGAATCACATTTATTATTTTACCAGTAGCCAAAGCAAGTCACATGGTCAAGTCCAGAATCAGTATGAAAGGGGATCACCCCAACATATAGGTACAGGGAGGTATGATTAGCTCGGCATATGACTGCAAAAAATCTATTATACTGGAGATTCAAAAATGAGCAAACAGACAATGTCCCTGTCCTCATGAAACTTCTTTTCTCACATTCTCCATCAGCATTTTGTGTTTACCCACTTCCTAAGTCTAGCCAAGCAGATAGGTATAAGCCAATAGTCTTTATGGTTTTAATTTATCTGATAAATGATAAGGACAAACATTTCTTTATACACTTAATAGCCATTCATATTTTCCTTCTATCTTTATCAATTTGTGTGTCTTGCCCATTTTTCTATCAGATTTCCTGTGTTTTTCCTACTTATTCTAGGAATCCATTGTACAGGTGATGGACTCATATATTCATAGATGGAGGAAGCTGTGTAATGACCAAAAGTCCCCTTATCTTGCTAAACCAGGATTCTCACCATTGTATATGATTTGATTGTGAATATATCATATAAAGAGGCATATGTATAAAACACATATGTAGAATTTAAGGAATAGTTATAGCAATCCCTATCAAAATAACATCAGAATTCTTCATAGAGCTAGGACAAACAATCCTAAATTTTGTATGGAACCAAAAAAGACTCCGAAGAGCCAAAGCAATCTTGAAAAAGAAAACTGAAGCTGGAGGCATCACAATCTCAGACTTCAAGACATATTACAAAGCTGTAATCATCAAGATAGTATGGTACTGGCACAAAAACAGACACTCAGATCAATGGAACAGAATAGAGAACCCAGAAATGGACCCACAAACGTAAGGCCAACTAATCTTTGACAAAGCAGGAAAGAATATCCAATGGAAATAAACAGTCTCTTCAGCAAATGGTGCTGGGAGAACTGGACAGCAACATGCAGAAAAATGAACCTGGACCACTTTCTTACACCATACACAAAAATAAACTCAAAATGGATGAAAGACCTAAATGTAAGACAGGAAGCCATCAAAATCCTCAAGGAGAGAGCAGGCAAAAACCTCTTTGACCTCGACCTCAGCAACTTCTTATTCAATACGTCTCTGGAGGCAAGGGAAACAAAAGCAAAAATGAACTATTGGGACCTCACCAAAATAAAAAGCTTCTGCACAGCAAAGGAAACAATCAGCAAAACTCAAAGGCAACCGATGGAATGGGAAAAGATATTTGCAAAGGACATATCAGATAAAGAGTTAGTATCCAAAAACTATAAAGAACTTATCCAACTCAACACCCAAAAAACAAATAATCCAGTGAAGAAATGGGCAAAAGACATGAATAGACACTTCTCCAAAGAAGACATCCATATGGCCAACCAACACATGAAAAGTGCTCAACATCACTCATCATCAGGGACACACAAATCAAAACCACAATGAGATACCACCTCACACCTCTCAGAACGGCTAACATGAACAACTCAGGCAACAACAGATGTTGGCGAGGATGTGGAGAAAGAGGATCTCTTTTGCATTGTTGGTGGCAATGCAAGCTGGTGCAGCCACTCTGGAAAACATTATGGAGGTTTCTCAAAAAATTAAAAATAGATCTATCCTACAACCCAGCAATTGCACTACTAGGTATTCATCCAAAGGATACAGGTATGCTGTTTCGAAGGGACACATGCACCCCCATGTTTATAGCAGCACTATCAACAATAGCCAAAGTATGGAAAGAGCCCAAATGTCCACTGATGGATGACAGGATAAAGAATATGTGGTATACATACACAATAGAGTATTACTCAGCTATCAAAAAGAATTAAATCTTGTCATTTGCAACTATGTGGATGGAACTGGAGGGTATTATGCTAAGCAAAATTAGTCAGAGAACGACAAAAATTATATGACTTCATTCATATGAGGAATTTAAGATACAAAACAGATAAACATAAGGGAAAGGAAGCAAAATAATATAAAAACAGGAGGGGGAACAAAATATAAGAGACTCTTAAATATAGAGAACAAACAGAGGGTTGTTGGAGGGGCTGTGGGATGGGCTAAATGGGTAAGGGGCATTAAGAAATCAACTCCTGAAATCTTTATTGCACTATATGCTAACTAACTTGGATGTAAATTAAAAAATAAATTAATTAATTTAAAAACAAAAATAAAATAAAAAATAAAGAATAGTTATAAAGACTCTTGTACCACTTCATAGAAAACTTACCATTTATTTTTCCTCTCTGATTTGAGAAGTCACCTTTAGCATATATGATTGTCATTGAATACTTGGATCTATTTCTGGACTTTATGTTTTATTTTCCACTTTTGAGTGCTTTTATCAAGAATAAATGCTGAATTTTGTCAAATCCCTTTCAGCATAGATGACAATGGCCATATGATTTTCTTCATATGATTTTCTTCATATTGAGCCACATTTTGCATCCCTGGAATGCATTCCACTTAATCGTGTTATCTCATTATTTTAATGTTCTGTGGAACCCTCCTTGCTGACATTTAACTTAGAATTTTGCCTCAATATTTGTAAATGAAACTGATTCAGCGTTTTTATTTTCTGCATTATCTGCCAGAATTTGTTATACTTATCATAGAGTGTTAGGTTTATTTTACTATGAGCTGGAGAAGTTTAAATAGTTTTGGAATTATCTACATTTTAAAGATGAAGTACACTTCCGATGTTTTTCCAAAGAAGAGCTCCTCAACAATTCTGTATCTTTAATGAAAATCAATCAAAACTGTTCAGTTTTTTTTCTGGATTTATGATAAGTAAATTACATTTTCCTAGAAATTTTTCATTTTTAGCAAACTCTCCATTTGTTTACAAAAATTTGAGCAAAGTCATCTCTTGCCTTTAATTTCTTTTGGTTTTTGGTTATTTACCTTTTAACCGCTTTTCATTTTTTCATATGTGCACTTTCACCCTTTTTTCTTATGTTAGTTAGTCCTCTGTTTAAGCTAATTTATTGTTTATTTCAAAGAACAGACTGTTGACTGTATTTATTAGTTCTGCCATTTTCCTTTTTTCTAACTTATTTATTCTTATATCTCTATTAATTTTTCTGTGCACTTTCTTTTTATTAATCTGGTTGTCCTTTTCAAACTTTTTGAGTTGAATGCTTAATTCCATTTTGTTTCACTCTTTTAGATAGATATTTAAGTTGTATCTTCTGGAAACACTGCTTAGCTGTGCCCCACAACTTCCACTACACAAAATTTTCCTTACCATTATTCTCTTGATGGTCTGCAATTTTTATTTACATCTTGTCTTTGAACCAAGAGTTGTTTTAAAAAGAATATCTTACTTTCTAAGAGATAAAGGCTTTCATTTTTTGAGATTTTTTTCTTAATTTCTAGTTTTTCTAGTTTATCAAAAAATGTTTTGTACCATTTTTACTTCTTAGTGTATTGTGATCATTTTTGGCAGTTTTTTTACTATGGCTCATGAGTATTTGAAAAGAAAGGATGTTCTATGTTTGCATGGTATAGAACTTTACACAAATGTAGGTACAGATAAAAAACATAAGAATATTAATGTTGATATTACCATGCATATATTAATGACTTAATTAATATCCACTTAATATCTTATTAAAGTCTCCTATGTTCTTACTTACTTGGTAATTTTTATTTTCAAATGTTTTTAGAAGCCTTTATAGTAGTAGTCATAGTAACTGTGCTAATGGTGGAAGCTAACTTTATTTTTTTAGGATTTGAAAACAACTTTTTTTTTAAGTTTATTTATTTATTCTGAGAGAGAGAGAGAGAGAGCATGTGCGCATGAGCGAGGGAGGGCCAGAGAGAAAGAATTCCAAACAGGCTCCACGCTGACAGTGTGGAGCCCAATGCAGGGCTCAAACTCATAAGCCGTGATATCATGACATGAGCTGAAACCAAGAGTCAATGCTTAACCAACTAACCCACCCAAACACCCAGAAAACAACATTTACTGGTTATAACATTTACAAATGTAAATTTCCTTTTTTTCCTTTTTCCCAGTTTTATTGAGATATAATTGATATGTTAACATTGTGTTAAGTTTAAGGTATACAACATGTTGATTTGATACACTTACATATTGCAAAATTATTACCACCATATCACTGGCTAACAATTCCATCCTGTCACATAATTAGCATTTCTTTTTTGTGGCAAGAACATTTAAAACTTACTCTCTTGTCAACTTTCAAATATATAATCAGTATTATTAATTATAATCACCACACTATACGTTGCATCCCTTGGACTTGTTAAACTTATAACTGGAGGTTTATACCATTTGGCCAATATCTCCCCATTTCCCTCACCTCACCCCAGCCCCAGGTACCCACGATTCTACTCTCTGTTTCTCTGAATTCAGCTTTTTAGATTCCATATATGGTATCATACCGTATTTGTCTTTTTCTGTCTTAGTTATTTCACTTAGCATAATGCTCTCAAGGTGCATCAAAGTCATCTCAAATGGCAGGATTTCCTTCTTTCTAATGGATAAATAATATTTCATTATATATATGATTAAATATAATATATATAAATATAATATATATGATTAAATGTAAGATTTATATGTAGGTGTATATACATTTATATATACACGTGTGTGTAAATACACACACACACACACACACACACATATATATATATATATATATATATAAAATCTCCTTCATTCATCCATTGATGGACACTTATTTCCATATCTTGATTATTGTGAATAAGGCTGCAAAGAATGTGGGAGTGCAGATATCTCTGCAATATCCTGTTTTCATTTCCTTTAGATATATACTCAAAAGTGGGGTTGATAGATCATACGGTATTTCTATTTTTAATTTTTTGAGGAACCTTCATACTGTTTTCCATAGTGGCTGCACTGATTTACATTCCCACAGTGTACAAGTGTTCCCTTTACTCTACATCCTTGCCAACAGTTACCTCTTGGCTTTTTCACGATAGCCATTCTAACAGGTGTAAGGTGGTCCTCATTGTGGTTTTGATTTGCATCTCCCTGATAATGAGTGATGTTGAACATTTTTTCCTGTGTCTGTTAGCCATTTGTATGTCTTCTTTGGCAAGAAGAGTCATCCAGTTTCTCTGCCTATTTTTTAATTGTGTTGTTCGGGGGATTTTTTGCTATTGAGCCGTATGAGTTCCTTGTGTATTTTGGATATTAGCCCCTTATCAGAACTACAGTTGCAAATATTTTCTCCCATTCTATGGTTTACCTTTTCATTTTGTTGATTGTTTCTCTATCTGTGCAGAAGCTTTTCTGTTTGACATAGTCCCACTTATTTATATTCGCTTTTGTTGCTTGTGCTTTTGGTTTCCTCCCCAGGAAATTGCTGGCAAGACCAATGTCAAGGAGATTTCCTTCTGTGTTTCTTTTTAGGGGTTTTATAGTTTCACATTTTATGTTGAATTCTTTAATCCATTTTGAATTAACTTTTGTGAGTGGTGTAAGATAGGGGTCCAATTTCATTCTTCTGCTTGTGGTTAGGTGAAGGCTAACATTTATTGAGTACCTGCTATGTGTCAGATGATGTTCTAAATTCTTTAGCCAGATTATCTCATTATCATGCTGATACCAGTCTTGTTCCAGCCTTCATCTTTCACCTAAACTATCACAATGCCCTAAATTTGTCTCCCAATCTGGCTATGTCCCACTCAAACTCCTACTTCACATGACATAGCATCTAAATGACCACCTAGTTGTGCTCTGAAACCTTCAAGGCGTGTTATGCTCCAGCAATTCAAATTCACTGAGGGTAGAGCCAGGAAAACTTCACTTTTAAGAAATACCGTGGATGGTCATTATGCAGACCAAAGTTTAGGACCACTAGCCTATAGGATAAAGGCATAACATCTGTTAGATACAATATATTATCCTATTTTTAAGGAAAAATATATACTTATAATTACTTATGCAATGAGTTAATATTGGGTAATGTTACTGGGTAATAAGTTAATATTACTTGGGTAATATATAATACAAAATATAGAGGGTGAACAATGAATGTCTCCCTCTACCATCCCCCAACTCTCATTCCTCTCCCCAGAGATAACTAGTGTTTGGTGGGCACCCATTCAGTCTTCTTTTTCTTTATTTAGATCTATATATGTCTACTTATATGCACATACTATACTGACACACCATATATATACATATATATACATACATTGTATATGTATATAGTATATACATATGTGTATTGTATATAATGTTTATGTTTAGTAATAGAGGTCTACTTTGTTCTGTTTAATAGCTGTATGATGTTGCATGTATGGATCTATCATAATTTATTTAGTGACTCTTCAGTTGGTACATATTTAGCTTATTTCCAATTTTTCACTGATTATAAGCAGTGCTGCATTATACATTCTTGAGCATTTGCCTGAGGATTTATTTACAGCAGATTCATAGAAATTAAACTACCGAGCTAAAGCATATGTGCATGTATCAATTGAGAATCTTTGAGCTACAAGTAATAGAAAACTCAATCCAGCCCACTGTATGTGAAAAGGGAAATTATAGGCTAGTTTAACTCAAACTCCAGGGGAGGAACTTGCTTTAGGAAAGACTTGATCCAATGGATCCCATTTCTTCCCATCTATCTCTTCTGCCTTCCCTAATATTTACTTTCTCCTTAGGATAATTCACCTCATTAATTCCAGTTAGGTGCCAATATGGGACATCATGTTTCTCTACCTACTTCCAACAAGACAAGAAAAGGTCTTTTGTCCTGAATTCTAAGCAAAAGTCTTGAGATTCTCTCTGATTTGATTAGCTTAGGTCATATGCCCACTCCTGCACTATCACTCATTGTGGCCAGAGAGATAGAATGTACTATGGACATTTAGAATAGCTAGTCATATGTCACTTCTCTGAAGTTGTAGGTAGAGTCAGCTTACCTGGAAGTACTTTGATTTTGAAACAGTAATCAGCAGAGTGAATTATATATTTGGATAGATCAATGCCAAAGCGCCTTCCAAAAATTTCCACTAACACCAACTATGTATGTAAGTAGCTATTTCTCAATATCCCCACCAAAATTTTCTGTCATTTATATTTTATTTACTTATATTTATTTACTTTTATTTATTTACTTCTGTCATTTATATTTTATATACTAGTGTTGATGAGCATTTTTCCATGTATTTATTGGCCTTTTATATTTCTCCTATAAATTGCCTATTTATAACCTCCACCCATATTTCTATTTTTGAATGATTTATAGAAGCTCTGTATACAATCTACACAATAATCAGTCATCCATTAAATATGCTGCAAGTAGTTTTCTTTGTATGTTACTCATATTTTAGCCTTATTATGCCTTTCATTGTGCAGAGATAATTTTTAATTTTTATGAGGTTATATCTGTCAATCTTTTGTTTTTATGGCTTCTAGTATTTATGTCTTGTTTAAAGAGGCCTTTCCACCTCCAACTTTACTTTAAAAAATTATTGCAGTATGGTCTCCATATACTTTTATAATTTCTTTTGTATTCAGCTGCTTACCTCATCTGCAGTTTATTTTTATGGATGGTTAAGATAATAGTCTACTTTTCCTTTTTTCTGAATCAATAACTAATTTTTCACGCACTATTTATTGCATAGGCTATACATTCTCCCATGGATTTAAAATACCATTTTATTTTAACCTAAATTTCTACAGATGATACATAGATCTGTTCTGCTCTCCCTATTGCACTGATTTGTACTCCAGTCTATGACACCATCCTAATCATGTCTTTAGCATGTGTTTTTAACATTGCTTGGCAATGTCTATAGGACATGCCGAGACCTAACTCCTTGGCATGAGTATATGAATCTCTAAGATGTGAGCCTTATTTATTTCCCCAGCATCCTCACCCATCATCAAGTCTGTCATCTTTTAGAATTTAGTGAAGCCAAACATAGATAATTCCAAATAGTCATGATTCTGGAGCATGGCTTTGTTTCTACTGTTTCCTCTTTGAGTAACATCCCCCTCCCCCCCGTCTCTCCCTCCTTAGTGAGTGACTCTTACTCATCCTTTAGAACTCAGCTCAGTCAACAAAATTACTTGCTTACTTACTAACCTTTCCTGAACCCACACTTTCCCTGTTCTCCAATTGTGTCACCTGCTTCTATTAGACAGAGATAACCTCTTCATATGTGTGTCCTTCCTGCCCACTTTCCTGTGGTAGAGCTGATGTTTATTCCTCTTTGTACTTCCAGCACATGGTACAGTCCTTGTACATAGGAGATGCTCAAAAAATATTTGTTGAATTGAGCTATGTTCTTTTCATTTTATTATAAGCTATATTCTTTAAACTTTACACCTCCATCAGTAGAATAAATTAGTCTTTTTCGAGACTAAATCGGAAAGACAAATTATATTTTTAAAGTTTGTGTCTGGGGCGCCTGGGTGGCTCAGTTGGTTGAGCGTCCGACTTTGGCTCAGGTCATGATCTTATAGCTCATGAGTTCGAGCCCTCCGTGGGGCTCTGCTGACAGCTCAGAGCCTGGAGTCTGCTTCCAATTCTGTGTCTCCCTCTCTCTCTGCCCCTAACCCACTCGCATTCTGTTTCTGTCTCTCTCAAAAATAAACAAACAGAAAGAAAGAAAGAAAGAAAGAAAGAAAGAAAGAAAGAAAGAAAGAAAGTGTGTGTCAGCTGCATCCACCAGAAAGTATCTTATGGTTGAGAGAATTTCCTTTCCTCTAGCACATGCTACAGAAATAGGTTTTAAATACAGCCCTAGCTCAAGTATCTGATAACTGAAAACAAATATTTTCTTAAATCCAAATCACAATTGTTGCAATTCATTCTGCTTTTTGTTAAATTGCATTTTATTCTTCTTCCTACATACTTCCTTTAAAGTTGACTATGTGAAATCCATCACCTAAAAATGTTGAGAAATTTTAAGATTCAAATCAATCATTGATAATTTGCTGGGTTTCCTATATATATGCTGGAACTATATCAGGGGCTTAAAAATGAAGATAAATACCCTTGTCTATTAAGGGAAGAAACCCATGAAAACAATAAAAGTAATAATGACTTATCAACACTAGACTAAATGTATGTAGAGGGTTTGGAGGGACGTATAGAATTGTTAACATTTCTTATATTACAAGGTCAGGAAAGTAGACTATAAACATTATACTCTAAAAAACAGTTACTGATCTTCTTGAGCAAAAAGCCTTTATGATATACAGTATTCTTTTCTTGCTGTAAATACTTATTTTTAAAGTTTTATCACTGAAACTTGAACTGAGCTACATTGATTCTAGGATTCAGGCATGTCTGAGGATGGGTGAGACAAACCCATAAAAATTATCTCCGTATAAGAGAACCAGGAACTTCCTGAGAAGGAAATTCTAAGCAATGAGGATGAAGGAGCAGATGTCTCACTCATCTGAGGACCAGGGGTGAAAGTGAGAGGGGAAGAGTGACTTTGAGCATAGCATTGATTCTGTGAATCACATCACCTGTGCAGATCCATTATCAACTGTGTGAATCATTCTCCTTCCGGATTCACCTCGAATGGGCAGTCATTTGAGAACAAGTGTCATACTCCTCATTATCCCCTTTTCATCTCCCATTTCAATAAGAGAAAACCTTTTCCAATAGGTCATGTTCTTGGACACTGATCTGTTGTATGGCCTTGAAGAGTTGCTTAAACCATTCTGTACCTCAGTTTCCTCATATGCAGTAAAAGGTTAATAATAGTACTTACCTCCCAAGATTAAAAGATTAGTCCAAAATAAATTTTAAGAGAAAAGGTAATCCAAAAAAGATTAAACAATTAATCAAGGATTAAGAGTTAATTAATACATAAAGAGCAATTAAAAGAGTTTAATGCATAAAGCACTGAGAACAGAGCTTAACACATAGTAAGCTCTCAGCAAATACAATTATTATTTCCCCTCTTCCTCCTCTTCCTCCTCCTCCTCCTCCCCACCTTCTTTCCTTTTCCTTCCCCCTCCTCTGCTCAGTAAACATTTCCCCCACTCCTTACTTGCTCTTTCTCTATTCTTCACTCCACATGGTAAAATGGAAAGGACAGGAGAGGAGGAGAGCAGTGAAGCACTATCTGAGCATTTTTCCATATAGTCTCTTATATACATATCATAAAAAGTCCTATCAGATAAGTACTGTTACTAATTTTTTTTTTCATTTTACAGCTGAAAAAAATGAGGCACAAAAATATAATTAAGTTGTTCACGGAAAAGAAAATTAATAAATGGAATGTTTGGCCTCTGAAATTTCCATTTTTAACAATGCAAAATTTTGGCTATTTTTTTTTCTCTCTCTTTTAAAATTCAGATATAATTGACATATACCATTATATTAGCTTTAGGTGTACAACATACTGATTTGATATTTGTACGTATTGTGAAATGATCACCACAATATGTTTAATTAACACCTGTCATCATACAGAGTTACAAAGTTTTTTCTTGTAATGAGAACTTTAAGACCTATTCTCTTAGCAACTTTCAAATATGCAATATAGTATTATTAGCCATAGTCACTATGCTGTACCTTATCCTCATAACTTACTTGTTTTCTAACTGGAAGTTTATACCTTTTTGACCCCCTTAGCAATGTATTTTTGAAGTTTTTTTCATTTGCCTAGCGTTTTTAGGTGCTTTATTATAATGATGATTTTTCAAGAGTATGTTGTCATATTGCTAGATAGGGGTTTATGGTCAGAGTTTAAAGGCTGAATTGTAGAGGTGGGATTGATTGCTTTCTTCCTTATTAATTTTTTTTATTTTTTAATGTTTATTTATTTTTGAGAGAAAGAGATAGCAGGGAGGGGCAGAGAGAGGAAGACACAGAATCCAAAACAGTCTCCAGGCTCTGAGCTGTCAGCACAGAGCCCAATGTGGGGCTTGAACCCACGAACTGTGAGATTATGACCTGAGCCGAAGTCGGATGCCTAACCAACTGAGCCACCCAGGTGCCCCTCTTCCTTATTAATTATTAATGTTTCCCTCTCAATGAGGTCTTTTCCATCCATGAGAAACACATTGTAATATCTCCTCTCAAATAAATTCTATGTCCCCTATAGGGAGTGCTATTGTCTTCTCTCCTCAATCCTTTTCTTTACCAAGTTGGTAAACCCATCTCCAGCTGCAATACTAGCTGCTAATAGTTGATGGATACCCCTGGCTTTGGAGCCTTGTCCTTGACCACATGAGACCTGCTCTGCCCCAAAGGCTGCACACCTCCAACTGAGAACAGTTCACCACTCATGACTAACAGATGTGGGAGTACAGAAGTCCAGCCCTTTGCAACCAGGTAGGACCTACTCTGTGGTGCAATTCATACTCCAGGGTATCCCACAGGATCAAGGTGAAGTAGACTCCAACTGAAATCTCATCCTTGATTAGCTCCTTCCCCTTCCCTCTCCTGCTTCCTTCACTCCTTCAACCCAAGTCATTCCCTCTATAAATTACATTCTCCCACATCTCCAGCTCCAGCTCATCTGTGAAGAATCTCAACCTAACATTTTCTCTAGCTACTACACCATTTTTCTGCTACAGCAAAACTCTGAAATAGTCATCTAAACTTGCTGCCGCAGACTCTTTGACTTTTGTTCTCTCCTAAACCTACTCCAATAAAATTTTCGTGCCCACCACTTTACCAGAATAGCTTTTGGTCACAAATGATCTCCACATTCCTAACCCTAATGTCAGTGCTCAGTACTCACCTTATTCAAACAGTTACCTATATTTGACAACTGAAGATTCCTTCCTTAGAATACTGTCTTCTCCTTGCTTCCATGACACCACTCTGTCTCAGTTCTGTACCTTTACCAACTTTGCTACTTATTTCTCTACCCTCTGATCTCCAAATCTTGGACCTTTCTCAGGGCTTTGTCCTTGAACCTCTTCTATTTCTTCACTGAAATTCACTCTCTGTGCAGCATCATCCAGTGTCCAACTGACACTCCCAAATTTATATCTCTACCACTGATTTCTCTTCAAATCCCAAAATCATATATCCAACTGCCTTTTCAAGATGTCCAAAGCCAAACCTACAAATCGTGACCCACATTCCAGCCCAAATATGTTTCCCTCACATGTCCTTCTTTCTCATATTCCCACCTTTCCAATTTCAGTAACTGTCTACCTTTCCAGTTACTCAGACCATAAACCTTGGAGTCATTTTTTTATTTCTTTCTTTCTATTACACTTTACACATAGAATCTGTTGAGAGATCCAATAAGCTCTGTCTTCAAAGTGGATTGCAAATAACCCTTCTCCATTGTCCACTGCTGTTACCCTAGTCCATGGCACCATCACTCTAGCTTTAATTATTATTGAGATAGTATCCTAACTGGTCCCTTGCCTCCACCCTTATACCTGATACCCTATTGTCCACAGAGTACCCAGAGTGATGTTATTAAAATTCAGAATACATCATTTCTCTACTCAAGTCCCTCTGGTAACAAGTCCCATGTGGTAGTGTGATGGCTGAGAGCATGGACTCTAAGCAGCTTTGGGTCAAACTCCACATCCTTATCTGTTTCTTATCTGTAAAATATGGATAATAAAATACTTACCTCCTAGGTTTGTTATGATGATTAGATGAGTTTGTATTGATAACAGAGCCTCATATCTGGTAAATAAAATAGTCGCCCATCTTGCTCAGAACAAAAGTGTAAGTCATCTCTTTTCTTACCCCTCATCCACTCCATTTCAGTGAATTTGGCCTATTTGCTTTGGAGAGTAGAGCTGGACAATGAACACACCAAACCTGCCCCTCCCTCTGCTGTCACATCAAATATACAAATGGCTCATTCCCTCAGTTCTTTCAGGGTTCTGTTCAAAACTCACCTTATCAGTGAAGTTTTTGCTGCATATAAATAAAATAGTAACCCTTGTTCTCTGGCACTCCTTCTCCACCTTTCCCTGCTTTATTTTTCTCCATATTGCTCATTACTTTCTAACATATTATGAGTTCTCTTGTCTTTTTTATTGTGCCTCCTGCCCCACTGTAGCATATGATCTTTCATGGGAGAAATTTTTTGGTCTGTTTTGTTCACAGCTATATTTGAGTGCCTGGTACATAACAACATTCAATATTTACTGAATAAATGCATCGGTCAATGAACAAGAAAGGCAACAAGGAGGTTCTTAAAACATTTCACTGGATATGAATGAGATATGCATTAGGAAGTTGCAGTGGGAATGGAAGGGATGAAGTGGCATGATCAAAGAGACACAGTAAATAGAATCAACAATACAGAGTATGGGAGAGAAGGAATTGGGGGAAATTATTTTGAGACGCTAGCCAAGGTGAAAGGCAAAATAATATGGTGGTGCTCAAAAGCAGAGTAGAAAACACAAAAGGAGAAATCCATTTGAGGGGGAATACAACAAGCCTAAGTTACAAGAAGCAGACAAACACCTGTGGCCAGCAGATGGTTGAAGACTGGGCTTTATTAACAAGGCAGATCAGCTCTGTAACTGGTTTTGAAAGTTACCAGGATACACTGTCATTCAAAACCAAATGATTGAATGCCATTGCCCGAGGGAAAAGAGTCCAATCAAGATAAAGGGAAAACAAACCTTGGGAAACATCCGTGTAATGTGCAGATGAAAGAGAAGTTAGTGAAAGAGATGGTAGGAAGGAAACATAAACAAGAGTGTCTTAAAAAGTACTGAAATGTATGAAAAACTAATATGGATTGAAAAAATACAATTTTTAATGTAATATTCGGCAGTTGATGAAATGATATAAACTATATCAACTAGAAACTTTTCAGTGCCTCAAAAATCACTACAGTCAAACGGGCAGGACGTCGGATTGCGACACCTCCTGAAAAGATTGAGCCAATGGGGCACTGTTGCCTCTGTCTAGAAACCAGGAGTTCTCCCGAGCTCCTCTCCTATCTTCCAGGTCAGATCAGCCTCTAATGCGTTTTCTGAGACCCTCAGGACTTCTGTACATTCAGTAGAGAACTATGCTTTCATTATCTCATTACCCTTTGCCTTGGCTCTCAAGACTCTCTTCCTTAATAACATTCTTACAGGTTCTACAAGGTCCCATTTCATTAACTCTTCTTTGTTCCGGAAATGTAATGATGTTATGGTCACTACTTTCCCACAGTCTTAGCTGAAACCTTTTGTTTTCTGTGTGTGATTAGCAGCATTTTCAGGATTGACTACTTCTTTCTGCCTCCTCCACCTTTGGCATAAGAGATTATCCTCTCCCTCTAAGGTCTCTAATAGTAAGTAATTCACAATGTCTAACTATTCACATATTTTGTACCTAACAAGCTATCTTAAACAGTGATGGAAATGGTAATTATTTACTCAGGGACTCCTGTCAAGGTTACTGTAAAATCATTGCCATGCTGTTAAATTGGACTTGGAGGTTCCTCTCTTTTCCACTATTGATCTTATATGGGTGAATTACCCCCAAAAAACTTTCCAATGTGCTATTGGCTAATTCATTGTCAGTGTAATATATATTAAGTGGAATGGGAACAGCATACATCTTATTTGTAATATGTTTTAGATGCACAAATTTGAAATTTATAGCAATGTTCTCAAGCAAGGTAATATAGATGAAAAAATACAATTTCTAATGTAATATTCAGTGTTCATAAATATGCCAACTTGGAAATTACAACAAGCAATGTACAGAGTAAGAAAATCAATACACTCTGGGCACTAATACTATTTCTCAGGACAAGGGTTTATCTTGTGTGGCAATAAAATGCCTCTCTATTCTAACAAGGAAAGTTGTACCATGATAAAAACATGACTATACCATTTACAATCTCTATGTTTTCATGCCCTGGTTATCAAGTATACAGGTGGGGCAGGGGCAGGTCTTCTTAGCTCCTCCTTCATGTGTTGTCACACTGGGGTGGAGGGTTGTTGAGGTGGTGACACTATGGTAATGGAAGTAGTGAGGGATCTGCAGACCTGAAGAGAATGGGGGCATGTTCCCACTAATGTTGTACTCTCAATTCATAGAACATGAAGCCTATCCAGCAATTTTAAATTGACTTGTAAAAATTCCATAAATATGTGTTATATATATATATATATGTATATGATTTTTTGGCCAGGAAATTATGGCTTCAGTCATTAATTCCATACACATTTATTGGGCATCTCCATATGCTAGACATCATGATAGATTCTGGGAAGGAGTCAGTGAACATTGACATCACACAGCTTACAGTCTAGACAGACTGAGAAAGTTTTTGTACACGCAAAACATGATTAGGAGAATAGATTCAGGGGCATTTGTATACACACTTATTTATTCAGCAAGCACCATCTGGTTCACATTTAGTGTATATTTAAAAACAATGGGGCGCCTGGGTGGCTCAGTCAGTTAGGTTTCGGACTTCAACTCAGGTCATGATCTCGTGGTTCATGGGTTTGAGCCCTACGTCAGGCTCTGTGCTGACAGCTCAGAGCCTGGAGCCCGCTTCAGATTCTGTGTCTCCCTCTTTCTCTGACCCTCCCGCCGCTCATGCTCTGTCTCTCTTTCTCAAAAAAAAAAAAAAACATTAAAAAATTTAGAAACACTAGTAGTGCAAAAAAATAAAATATACAGCCCTTGTCTCATGATTTCCAACATATTAGAGGAGAGAAATATTTGTTCAGTGGACCCAGGAAAAAAAACCCTAAGGGGCAATGTATGTATGGTGTATAGAAGCATGCTAGAAACATCTGGAATAATAGTAACTCCCCCTCTCACTCACTCAACTCTGCCCATACCTCCCATGCCACTCCTGCCTCAGGACATTTACATCAATTATTTCCTCTGTCATGAGTACTTTTCCACAGATATCTGCATGATCAGCCCTCTCATTTACTTCAAGGTTTTGCTCAATACCTTTTTCAATGGGGCCAACCTTTTCCACACTATATAATATAGCAATGCACTGGCTTGTGGTATTCTGGTCCTCCTTACCCTGCTCTACTTTCTCCTTTTCCCATAACACTTACCACTTTCTAATACACTAGATAACTTGCTCACATATTATGTTTACAGTTTATTGTTTGTGTCCCTCTTAGAATATAAGCTCCAAAACAAAGACTGGGATCTTGTTTTTCCCCCCAGTGAGTGCAAAGCACCTGGAGTAGTGCCTAGCACATAGTAGGTACTCAAAAGGTATATGTTAAATGAATGATAGTGATTATCATATTAATATCAACTGAGTATTGAATATGTGCCAGAGAGTATACTAAGCACTTTAAATACATGACCTCTTTAAATCCTCATAATGCAGTATCCCTTCTTTAAACTGAGTAGATAGTAGTTCCAGTTTTTGTTTACAGTTAACAGAAAAGAATTCATTAAGCATTTTTAAGAAAGTTCAAATGAGTGTGAATGCTGGAGAATCTGGCCCATGAAAGAAACAACTGACATGAAGCATTACTGGGATACCACCAGAGGCTAAATCTGCTGAAGACACCATCCTTGGTACAGCCACCACAGGGCATTTCCAGCCACACAGCTGGACTCTGCTGTTCCTAGAACCTCAGCACCAAGATGCCAATACTCTTCATTCCTTGTTGGAGATCTGAATTTCCATCATGCCATGATATCCTTTCACCCTTTATATGTGGTTCTGCTGGTGACAAATTCTGTTTCAACTTATGGGAAAATGTCGTTATATTTCCTTCATTTTTAAAATACATTTCCACTGGATATAGAATTCTAGGTTGATGGTTGCTTTCTTTCAGCCCTATAAAGATTTAACTCCACTGTTATCTGGTTTCTACTGTTTCTAAAGAGAAGTCAGTCATTACCGTTATTAACATTCTCCTGGATGTATAATGTCTTTTTTCCTCTGGTTGCTTTCAGATTTTTTCTTCTGTATATTTCATTACTGAACCTCCTTGGTATGTGAATTGAGTGGGTCTTTTTTTTTTTTAAATCAAACTTGGGAAAATTGAGAAATTATTTCTGACCCATTTTCTGTTTCCTTTCTTTCTAAGTCCCATTATACATAGAATGCTTGATAATTTCCCCCAGGTCATCGAAGTTGTCTTTTCAATATATTTTTTTCTGTGTGTTTATAGCAGCACTTTTAACAATAGCAAAATTATGGAAAGAGCATAAATGTCCATCAACTTGATGAATGGATAAAGATGTCATTTATATATATAATGAAATACTACTTGGTGATGAGAAAGAATGAAATCTGGCCATTTGCAGCAAGTGGAGGGAGCTGGAGTGTTATGCTAAGTTAAATAGTTTGAATAATTTCTATTGAATTGTTTTCTGTTGGGTCTAATCTGCTGTTAATCCTATTCAGTGATTTTTTTTCTTTTTAATTTTCGAGATTAGAGGAGTGCCTGGGTGGCTCAGTTGGTTGAGCATTCAGCTCTTGATTTCTGCTCAGGTCATAATCTCACAATTCATGGGATTGAGCCCTGTTGGGATCCACACTTACAGCACAGAGCCTGCTTGGGATTCTCTCTCTCCCTCTTTCTCTGCCTGCCCCCTGTACCACTCAAGCACAAATGTACTCTCTCTCTCTCTCTCTCTCTCTCTCTCTCTCAAAATAAATAAATAAACCTTAAAACATTTCATGAAAATGACAAATCTCTAGCAAGGCTTATAAACACACACACACACACACACACACACACACACACACACACAGGTGGAGGGAGTGGGGGAGAAGAGAGAACAAATTACTAATATGAGTAATAAAAGCAGGAAATTTGCTACACCATCCTGCAGACACTAGGACAATATATTGAACAATACTATGCTAACAAATTTTATGACTTAAATGAAATGTACAAATTCTTTGAGAAACACAACTTTCTAAAATCAACCAAGCACAAATACAAAATCTGAATAGCCTAATATTTATTTTTAAAATTGAAGTTGTCATTTAAAACCCTCCCACAAGAAAAATTCAAGGCCGATATAGCTTCAGTGGTAAGTTCTATCAACTATTTAAGAAAGAAATAATACTGAACTTAAACCTGCTCTTTCAGAAAATGTAAGAGGAATGAAGACTACCAATTCATCTTATAAGCTCAGTATGCTGATGCCAAACCTCACAAAATTGATACAAGAAGGGGCACCTAGGTGCTTCAGTCAGTTAAGCAACCAACTTCAGCTCAGGTCATGATCTCATGGTTTAGGTTTCAAGCCCTGTGTCAGGCTCTGTGCTGACACCTCAGAGCCTGGAGCCTGCTTCAGATTCTGAGTCTCCCTCTGTCTCTGCCCCTCCCCCACTTGTGCGTGTGCTCTCTCTCTCTCTCTCTCTCTTTCTCTCAAAAATAAATAAACATTAAAAAAATTTCTTTAAATCGATACAAGAAAACCAACATAGTTCAAGATCATAAGTACAAAATTCCTCAACAATATGGTTGCATATCAAGTCCAGCAATATACAAAAAGTAAAATAAAGCATGATCAATACAGATGATCTCAATAATGAACATTTATAGTTCATCAATCAATGTACCTCACTACATTATGAGAATTTAAGTTATTTGATCACCTCAATAAATATAGAAAAATCATTTGACAAAAATTAACACCTATTCATATTTAATGGTACAAAAATGAATGCTTTCCCTCTAAAATCAAAACAAAGCAAGGATATCTGCTCTCACAACTTCTATTCCTTGATTAGTAGGATTTAGACTGAGAAATCAACCAAGCAAAGGAAACAAAAGTATAAAGATTACAAAGAAAAAAAGAAAACTGTGTTTATTATCAGACAACTTGTTTGCATGAATGGAAAATCCTAAGGAATCTATATGCCCTTAGAACTAACAAGTGAACTTAGCAAGATCTTAAGACACAATATCAATATACAGAAATAATTACATTTCTACCTAAGAATATCAGATAATTGAAAAATAAAATTATCAAACAATGCTCTTAGCAGTGCCATCAAAAAATGCAAAATGTCTAGGAATAAATTTAAATGCAATACTGTTATACTATAAAACATTGCAAAGGGAAACTTTTTAAAATCTAAGTGAGACCAGAGATGTATTATGTTCTATGGAATGGAAGAGATTTTGTAAGATGTCAATTCTATGCAAATTAATCTATGGATTTAATGAAATCAAAATCAAAAGCCCAGTAGGTTATTTTATAGAAATTAACAAGCTGATTCTAAAATTTATATGGAAATTCACAAGAAAGCATAGCCAAAATTATCTTGGAAAAGAAGGGCTTATACTACCTGATTTCAAGACTTATTATAAAGCTATAGTAATAAAGAGAATGTGGTATTGTGTGAGAATAGACATATATATAGATCAGTGGAACAGAACAGAAACTCTAAAAATAGACCCATACGTGTAGTCAGTCAATTTCCAACAAAGGTGTCAAGGTAATTTAATAATGAAAGATAGTCTTTTCAACAAATGTTTCTGGAAAAACTGGAGATATATCATACACATATATATCAGACAAACATAAATGAATGACTCTATCCTCTGCCATGCACATAAATAAACTCAAATTCATACAGAGATCTAAATAAACCTTCTATAAACCTTCTAGAAGAAAATATAAAAGAAAATCTTCATAATCTTCAGGTAGGTAATGATTTCTAAGATAGAACGCAAAAAATATAAATCATAAAGGCAAGAAATGGTAAATTACACTTCATCAAAATTACAAACTTTTGCTATTTGAAAGATATGACTAAGAAAATTAAAAGGCAAGCCATAGACTTGCAATATACATATGCTTGGAGAAAGATTGGATCCTGAATATCTAAAAGAACTCGTGTATTAAAAACCCACAGCAAACATCATACTCATTGGTGAAAAACTAAGAACTTTCTCCCTAAGATCAGGAACAAGACAAGGATGTCCACTGTCACCACTTTTATTCAACATAGTACTGGAAGTCCTAGGAACAGCAATCAGACAAGAAAAAGGAATAAAAGGCATCAAAGTTGGTAAGAAAGAAATAAAACTTTCACTATTTGCAGATGATATCATACTACATATGGAAAACCTTAAAGACCACCAAAAACTACTAGAACTGATAAATGAATTGAGTAAAGTCACAGGATACAAAATTGATGTGCAAAAACCTGTTGCATTTCTATACACTAATAGTGAAGCAGCAGAAAGAGAAATTAAGAAAACAATCTCATCTATAATTGCTCCAAAAATAATAAAATACCTAGGAATAAACTTAGCCAAAGAGGTGAAAGACCTGTACTCTGTAAACTATAAAACACTCCTGAAAGAAATTGAAGACCACATAAACAAATGGAAAGATATTCCATGCTCATGGATTATAAGAATAAATATTGTTAAAATATCCACACAGTCCAAAGCAATCTACAGATTTAATGTAATCTCCATCAAGATACCAACAGCTTTTTTAACAGAACTAGAACAAATAATCTTAAAATTTGTATGGAACCACAAAAAACCCTGAATGGCCAAAACAAGGTTGAAAAAGAAAACATAGCTGGAGGTATCACAATTCCAGGCTTTAAGTTATACTACAAAGCTCTAGGAATCAAAACAGTATGGTACTGGCACAAAAATAGACACATGGATAAATAGAACAGGTTGGAAAGCCAGAAACAAACCCACAATTATATGGTCAATTAATCTTCAACAAAAGAGGCAAGAATATGTAATGGGGAAAAAAAACTGTCTCTTCTACAAATGGCATTGGGAAAACTGGACAGTTACATGCAAAAGAATGAAACTGGACCACTTTCTTACACCATACACAAAAATAAACTCAAAACGGACCTAATTAAGAACCGAAATGTGAGACTTGAAACAATAAATATCCTAGAAGAGAACACAGGAAGTAATTTCTCTGACATTGATCATAGCAACATCTTTTTAGATATGTCTCCTGAGGCGAAGGGGAAAAAAAGCAAAAATAAATTATTGGGACTACCTCAAAATAAAAAGCTTTTGAACAGTGAAGGAAATAATCAGCAAAACTAAAATAGAGTCTACTAAATGGGAGAAGATATTTTCAAATGACATCTGATAAAGGGTTAATAAACAAAATCCACAAAAAACTTATACAACTCAACAACCAAAAAACAAATAATCCAATTAAAAATGGGCAGAAAACATGAACACCTATTTCTCCAAGGAAGACATCCAGATGGCCAATAGACATGAAAAGATGCTCAACATCACTCATCCTCAGGGAAATGCAAATCAAAACTACAATGAGATATCATCTCATACCTGTCAGAATGGCTAAAATTAAAAACACAAGAAACAATAAGTGTTGGTGAGGATATGGAGAAAAAGGAACCCTTTGGCACTGTTGGTAAGAATGCAAATTTGTACAGCCACTGTGGAGAACAGTATGGAGGTTCTTCAAAAAATTAAAAAGAGAACTACCCTATGATCCAGTATCACACTACTGGGTGTTTACCCAAAGAATACAAAAACACTAATTCAAAAGGATATATGCAGCCTTATGTTTATTGCAGCATTATTTACAATAGCCAAATTATGGAAGTAGCCCAAGCACACCCATTGGTATATAAATGGATAAAGAATAGGTGGTATATATATATATACATATATACATATACATATATATATATATATACCACCATTTTATTTTATATATATAATAGAGTATTATTTAGCCATAAAAAGGAATGAAATCTTGCCATTTGCCACAATACACATGGAGCCAAGGAGTATAATGCTAAGTGATATAGGCTAGTCAGAGAAAGACAAATATCATATGATTTTACTCATATGTGTAATTTAAGAAACAAAATAAAGGAAAAAAAAGAGTGAGGCAAACCAAGAAACAGACTTTTAATTATAGAGAACAAACAGATAGCTACTAGAGGGGAGGCAAGTGGGGGTGATGGGTGAAACAGGTGATGGGGATTAAGGAGTTCACTTGTGATGAGCACTGAATGATGTATAGAATTGTAGTATCACTATATTGTACACCTGAAACTAATATAACACCATATGTTAACATACTGTTATTGTATAGTAAATAAAACAATTAAAAAATTTTAACAAAATAAAAAATAAAATAACTTTTACAAAATAAAAAATAAATAAAAGAGCTCTGATAAATTAACAATAAAAGGATGAACAACCAAATAAACTAATGAGCAAAAGATTTAGTAGACATTTTACAAAAGAGTCTATATAAATGCCTGATAAACAGATAAATAGAGGCTCAATATAACTGATCATTTAGGGAAATTAAGTTAAAACCACTATGACATATTTCACCACACAGTCAAATGCTTAAAACTAGGAAAACTGACAATACAAGTGTTGGTGAGGATGTGCAGCTATTAAAATCCTCACCCTTTGTTGGTAGGAGTATAACATGGTATATAACTTCTTTGGAAAACATTTGGATAGTTTCTTATAAATACATGTTAGTATGATCTAGCAATTCCACTTCTAGATATCGCACATCCAAGAGAAATGAAAAAAGTGTTCACAAAAAAATGAATATTCATACATTTTTATTTGCAAGAGTTTCATACTGGAAACAATTTAGGTGTCCATCAACAGGTGAACAAATAAACAAGTATAGTCATAACGATGGAATACTGAAATAAACAGGAACAAAGTACTGGCAACCCGGATGAACCCTACTCAGCAATCCACTCGTAGGGACAGGCCCACCAGTATATACCTCAGTATTTACATGTGCACTAAGATACGGTACAGGTATGTTTATATCGACATTATCATATACTGGAATCAACTCAAATAAACTTCAAGAACAGAATGAATAAATGGTGATAGAGTCATTTAATGAAAAAATATAACTGCTACACACAGCAATATGAATGAATCCCATAGTACAGTATTGATGGAAAGAAGCCTTCGCATGATTTTATTTATATAAAATTCAAGGGGTGCTTAGGTGGCTCAGTTGGTTGAGCTTCAGACTCTTGATTTTGGCTCAGGTCATGATCTTAACGGTCATGATATCAAGTCCTGCATCAGTCTCTGTGCTGAGCATGGAGCCTGCTTGAGATTCTCTCTCTCCACTCTCTCACTCAAATAAATAAATGAATTAATTAATTAATTAGTTAGTTAGTTAACATAAAAATGAAATTCAAAAACAAAACTAATGTGTTGTGATGAAGTGCTCCAAGTAGAAGGCACAGGAGAGGCTTCTGGGTGCTGTGAATCTGGGTAGTGATTCTATAAGCTTGATCTGGGTAGTGATTCTATAAGCTTGATCTGGGTAGTGATTCTGTAAGTGTGTTTACTTTCTTGTAAACTACCAAGCTGTACGCTTAAGATCTTTGCACCTTATAGTATGTATGCCATATTCAACAACAACAAAAAGTGAAATGAGAAAAAATAAAGCAACTGATACTTTTACTTTCCTATTTTAGCCCCATGTAAAGCATTATAGAGGATATTAGAAGAGCACAGGGGTCCCTATTCTCTAGAGACTTGGGATATACTTAAACAGCCAAGGCTAACACAGATCCATTAAATAAAAATTAATATAAGGTTTATTAGTTTCTTATGGTTGCTGTAACAAATTAGCATAAATCTGATGGCTTTAAGCAACAGACGCTTATTCTCCCACAATTCTAAAGGCCAGAATGCCAAAATCAAGGTGTTTGTAGGGCCACACTCCCTCCAAAGGATCTAGAGAAAGGTCCTTCCTTGACTCTTCCAGAGCAGATCCCAGCATTCCTTGGCTTGTGACAACATCACTCCAATCCCTGCCTCTGTCTTCACATGGCCTTCTTCCCTGTTTGTGTCTCTGTGTGTTTTCTCTTATTCTAAGGACACCACTCCCTACATTTAGGGCCCACCCTAATCCAACCTCATCTTGACTGTTTACATCTGCAAAAATGTATTGTTTGTTAGTTATAAAGAAGTGCTGAATTGTTTGACCATTGAAATTCAAAGAAAAATACAATCCTTGTGATCCGAAAAAGTGAGAGGCAGTGTCACTGGTCATTTGGCCCTAGAGCTCTGCTATGGAAATAGCATGATTCAATTCGGGTGAGCCATAGCATAGCATGATCTGCTGATGGAAGGGAGGGACACAGAGGCAGGCCTGACTGACAGGGAGAGTTCTGGCTGAGCAGAAGAAAATGAGACTGAATAAATAGAGTGAAGCCAAGTTATGAGAGTCCTTGAAAGCCTGGCAGATGAATTTCGACTTGATCCAATAGGAAATAAGAAATGACTATAAATTCTTGAGCAGAGAAGTGACATGGTGAAAGCAGTGTTTCAAGAAGATTATGTTGGTGACAGTATGCTGGATGGATTAGAGCCAAAAGAGACTGAAGGCTGATGCACTTTGTCTTTCTGTTCTGGATGAATCTACAGTAGCAAGAGATATGAAGTCTAATTTTAAAAAAAGAAAATGCACCACTACAATGACTCTCCCAAATCTTAATAAACTTCCTAAGCTCATTCTGAAACAGAAAAGTAGCCCAAGTAGCATTGCATTTGAAAATGCTAATTGTTCCCCAGTTTGAAATTCCTATTTGGGGAAGAAAAGGTAAGAGCTTACCATGGATCCTTACTACTCAAAGTGCAGCGTCAGAATCACCTGGGACCCTGTTAGAAATGAAGAACCTCTCAGAGACTTGGGACATAGTTAGCAGCCAAGGATAATACAGATCCATTAAATAAAATTAATACAAGGTGTATTAGTTTCTTATGGTTGCTATAACCAATTACTATAAATCTGATGGCTTTAAACAACAGAAGCTTATTCTTCTGGGCCCCATCTCAGAGCTGCAGAATCAGAATCTGCACTTTTACCAAGATCCCCAGGAGATTCATATGCCTTTAAACTTCATATTAAAGTTTGAGATGCACTGTCATGGTCAATTTCTGTTGAACTTCTGTAGTTGGTGAAAATGTAGATATATGACTACTGAAACTGTTATGGTAATTTGGAAAAAAAACGATAAACCCAGTGCTTCCCATGACGAGGCTGTCACATTAGGCACTCGCCAGTCCCAGAGTTGTGGGGCTCGCTCACCCACTTACCCGTCTCATGGGGAATAACGGTTACACGGATGAAATGGAGCATCTGGTTGCCTTGTGAAATGTGTCACTTAGTACATGTAGTTGAAATTGAGACATCTGTTTGTCTCCCCACCATTCTGTGGTCTCTTGCTCTGAAGTGACACTTTTTTCTCATTTGAAATGAAGCTTCAACCTGCAGTGGCTTCATTGCCTTGCTGTGAAAGTATGAGAGACGGGAGTACCAGATTGGTGCAGATAATGAAAATCAGCAGATGATCCACTTATCCGGTGCCCTGGCAGGACCACTTGTCTTGAGAACATGGTTCCAACCCAGCTGCTCAATTTTTTCACTCCATTCCCCAATTGCAAGTGTCAGTGGTTGCCCCAGGACACCAACAAAGTGAAAAATATTTGGTAACTGTCCCCTCTGTGTCCCAGTTGCTAAGAGAAACTGAGTTTGCAAGGCCACACAGAAGCAGAGCTTCTCAGACTTTGACATATATACGTGTCACCTGAAGATCTTGTGAAAGCACACGTTCAAAATCAATAAATTTAAAGAACTGAGATCCTGCATCTCTCTTTTTCTGTTTTTAAATTTTTTTAATGTTTATGTTTTTGAGAGAGACAGAGAGACAGACAGACAGAGTGCAAGTGGGGGAGGGATAGAGAGAGGGAGACACAGAATCCGAAGCGGGCTCCATCCAGGCTCTGAGCTATCAGCACAGAGCCTGACGCGGGGCTTGAACTCATCAACCGCGAGATCATGACCAGAGTCGAAGTTGGACACTCAATTGACTGAGCCACCCAGGCCCCCTGAGCATCTCTCTCTCTCTCTTTTTTTTTTTTTTAGCTTTATTGAGTTGTAACTGACATGTGAAAATTGTGTATATTTAAGGTATACAACTTGATGTTTTGATGTATGGTAGACATTATGAAGAAAAGCAAAATCAAGCTAATTAACATATCCATCACCTCATATAGGTGCCATTTTCTCATGTGTGTGTGCACATGTGCGTGTGCATGCAGTGAGAACACTTAAGATCTCCCCTCTTACAAATTACAAGTATACAATATAGTATTAATAACTATAGTCACATCACTGCACATTTAACCTCCAGAAATTATTCATCTTGCATAACTGAAGTATTGTATTCTTTGACCAATATCTCCCCTTATCTCCCTGCATTTTTAAAAGGCTTGCAAATGACACTGGTGCTGGTGGTCTAAGTATCACACTTCAAGTTCCAAGACTACTTACTTGGCAAGGTTATATCAGGCAAACGGAGAAATCAACAGCAAAATGGAATCATGGTAGAAATATCTCTGTGGGGTGCCTGGGTGGCTCAGTCGATTAAGCGTTCAACGTTAGCTCAGGTCATAATCTCGTGGCTCGTGAGTTCTAGCCCAGTATTGGGCTCTGTGCTGAAAGCTCAGAGCCTGGATCCTGCTTCAGATTCTGTGTCTCCCTCACTCTATGTCCCTCTCCCACTCACATTCTGTCTCTAACTCTCTCTCTTTCTCTCTCTCTCTCAAAAATAAACATTAAAAAAAATTAAAGAAATATCTCTGTGAGTGGAAAAAAACAAAGTCAAAAACAAGAGGAGAAATGAAAGAACAGAAAAAGTATTTTAAAAAAAGAAAGTTGATAAAAAGAATTTATAAATATGAAAATGTCAAAGGAGCTTTAAATATATTAGAATTGGGTTAGTCTAGTAACCTAGAATCTGGTTAGCGATACTTCTGCTAGAGACATCCACAGTTAGCTACTCTTGATAGGGATTTTCAAATCCCTGGGCCAGCAGGATGGTAGGGGAAAAATATTGACTCTGGCAGGCAAGATCTTCCTCACTGATCCTGGACATCTGGTCACTAAATCTTTCAGAAGGGCAGATTAGAGACGGTGAGTCAAAAACCCCTCCAGCAGAGGCCCCAATAGTGATTTTTAAATGAGTATGGAAGCTAGCCAATCTCTTGCCATCAGATCTGCAAAAGCACATTATATATTAAATCTTGCAAATAGAAGCAAAAGAAGAAATTTTACCAGACCACATTTTTTAAGACCCTGATGTGTTACAAGGGCAACAGAGGAGTGAAATAAAGGCTTATTAATTAATTGACTCAACTAGGTCAGGTAACTTTTAGTAAGGTAACTTCCATGTGGCAATAGGGAATCTGCAATAAGCTCTACACTGAAAACAATTACTGTGTATCTTGAAGACGCTCATGGGATAATGACTTTCTTCACTGGACATTTGGCTACCAGCAGCATTTACACTCAGGTTTTTGTAATGAAATAAACAGCTACACATACTCAGCTCATAATTTTATTTGAGGTTTTATGAGACACCTTTACAGAAACTGAGGGCAGTCCTAAACTCCACTCACAACTTGTCTTTCTGTAACAATGCTGCAGACAGAAGGGATAAGACAATGTAAAACTCAAAGATCAGTCAATGCCAAGAAATCTCCCAATGCCATCGTCCCACCACCTAAATGCTGTCACGAATAGGAGAAGCAGGTGATGGAATCTGATGAGCAACACAAGGCAAGCTGTCAGTAAAACTCTATCTTCCAGTGGGAACAAGCTCTCCTTTAAATTGAATAGTGGATGAAATTTACATGCCTTCTTATATATTCTGCTTTTGCCTTTCCTTATTCAACCTGAAGGCTAAAAACAGGCTCTGACCTATATTACTCTAAGGAGCCTAACACAACACATCCTGTGCCCTGATCCCCTGATCCTGCCACAGCCACCCCATGGTGGTGACTCAGTGCCAAAGTCAGCCAGTGTAGGCTTGCTCCTTCACCTCATCCCCACTCACGGTCTCCCATGGTGGAGCTTTAATGGTGGAGAGAAACTAGTGGGATGGGCCACAAACTGTAACCTTCCCTCTCACTGTGCCTGGCAGAGACAGCGTGCGAGACCACAAGAGCATTCAGCCCCCCTTTCTCCTGACATTCACACAACCCAGTTCTTGATTCAGATGTGAAACTGATTAGGAAGCATACCCCCACATCCAAAAACAGATACAGTCATATCTAGTATGGGAAGTGGGGAGCACCAAGAAGTGCAACTGTGATAGAAGAATGTAGACACCCAGACACGGGGTTCAGATCCCAGTTCTGTCACTTTGCAGCTTTGAGAAAAGAGCACTGGACATGACTTCTCTGAATTTCTCTTTTCTTCTTCAGAGAGATCATGGTGCCACTATCACAAAATTTGAGGATCAGATGAAGAGATTTTAAAGCCACCTTGTCTATAAAATTTTTTCAAAAGATTCAGTGCAAGAAACAAAAATAGAAGGGAGCTTACAATTGGAATCAACAACTTACTTAAAAAAAGAAGAAAAGAAGAAGATGAAGAAGAAGAAGAAGAAGAAGAAGAAGAAGAAGAAGAAGAAGCAGCAGCCTTGTCTTAAGAGTTTCTTCTATAAAAGACGAAAATGTCCAAAACTTGTCTCTGATGTTCTATATTCCTTTGATACTACTTAATTAGATCCTTTTTTCTAAAGACGTTACAATTTTTTTCTAAGATCCTTTAACATTTTCCACTTGAGAATTTGATCAACCCTGAAATCTCTGTGAATGTATTTGATGGATTACAGGAATGATTATTGCCACCAGTTAGGTGTCCTCTTACCTAGTATTTGAATTAAACTCTAATTCTAAAATGATGAGAATTTCTTCTTTCTTCATTATTCTCTGAAAGTAGAACATGAGTCCTTCTCTCCTGTCACAGCCTCACAGACAGTGAATTATTGTTCCTCCACCTCCTCCCAAGTGCAAGGACAGCACTGAACAGATTGGCAAGGCTGCTTTGGGGGAGGAAACCTGCAAGTCTCAACCTCATGGCTTATGGAGGGATTCAGGCACTTGTGCTGGAGGCGGTGCTTGCCAGCAAAGCACCAGACATGCTCGCGGTTAGGCAACATAAGCCACACAGCATGCCTCCAGTGTCCAACACGTGGCATCCCTCAGGCCGGCCTGCTCACCACACACGGCCCTCATCCCTGGTCCCCATCTGGCCAGTCTTCACAACAGCTTTGCTAACTTCATCCTCAATATCTTGGCCTTCCTGCCATGGGCCACAGGACCTTATTTAGAGCCACTTCTTCCCACTGAGGAGTTAATCATATGTGTTTTCAACAAGGCAACCATCTGGGCATCTGACGCCAGCCACCAAGTAATTAGTGGGAAATGTTGCAACATATCCAGGGATATTTAATAAATATTTCTCCAATGGATAAACAAGGCTTGGCAGCTCCATATTTGCTCACTCCACCAGAGAAAAATTGAGACACTTCCTATATTCCTCTGGGCGCCGTAAGTCTTGCCACGTTCTAGGTGTTAGCTGTCCCCTAGGGTCCAATCCCTGGGCTACGGCTGTCCTAAACTCCTCTCCCGCTCCTCTTTGGCAATCTCACCCATTGTTTCTGCTCTACACATCACCCGGATTCCAAAAAGTGCCAAAATTTATTTCTAGTCCACAGTATTTCCCCAACAGATGTGAAAATCACGCTTCCTAATGGTCATTTTCATCAGACACTCATGGACACCTCAAACTCCACACACCCGGTACTGAATTCATTATATTACCCCTAAGGTGCTCTTTTACATTTATAGTCTCTCAGGTGGTGGCTTATCATCCACTCCAGAAATCCTGGGAATATTCCTCAACTTCTCTGACTCCTGCCTCCATTCCCACTCAATCATTTTTTCAAGTTCTGGTAATTTGACTTCCCAAGTGTCATTGGAAACTGACCCTTCTCTTCCCTTCCAACCTCCCAAGCCCTGCCTCAGACTTTCCTCATCTCTAGTCTGGAGTGTTGCATTCACCTCCTAACTAATCTTCCTGTTTCCTGACTTGAGGCCCAAAGTAAGAGTAGTCTATATCAACACAAACCTGGCTCTATTTTTCTCTTGGTTTCTCACCCTGGAGGGGTTATGTGCCAGGTTATATATAGACAGCTTCCTGGTCTATTAGCTTTTCGCAAAGTGTTGTCGGGGAAAACTTCATTTTTTTTATGAAAATAATCACTGTTATATAATGGAGTACAATGCAAATTTGCATTAAGCTTGATGTCAATTCTCTCTCTCTCCCTCTCTCCCTTCCCCTCCTCCACTCTCTCCCTCTCTCTCTCTCAAAATAAATAAATAAACATTTTAAAAGTGGGGGGCATCTGGGTGGCTCAGTCAGTTAACCATCCAACTCTTCATTTCAGCTCAGGTCATGATCTTACAGTTCATGAGTTCTAGACCCACTCAGACTCTGTACTAACAGTGCAGAGCCTGCTTAGGATTCTCTCTCTTTCTCTCTCTCTCTCTCTCTCTCTCTGCCCCTCCCCCTCAATCTCTCTGTCTTGAAATAAATAAATAAACACTAAAAAAAAAATCTTGATGTCTCCATGGCCCATACCTGTATGGTAACATAACTTCCTTCCTTCACGAAGTTCCATTTGTTATTTCTTATCATTTTCAAGGGCTATCTCCAACGTATTCCACAGAAACCAGTAGTTGTACATGTTTTATTCACCTCTGTAGTCCCAGAGCCTAGCATAGGATTTGCCACATAGTAGGCACTTAATAAACATTTACTGAATAAATAAATGAGTCCACTAACCAGTCTGCCAGCTGAAGCCACCACCAGGCTAGATGGCTACCTGTTCTTTCTCTTTGCCTCTGATTCCCACATTCCACCTCTGTAGCCTGCATAGCCACTCAGAGGAACTTCCTGGCTATCACACACCATTAAGATTACACTACTGTTCATGCCAAAGAGGTAACCCCAGAATGAAACTGAGTTCCATGCATACACAGGAAGACGGTCACCTGAGCTCTAAAGCAGAGCTGTGCCTGGAGCCCCAGATACCCTTGAGTTTCTACCAGTTCCTGACTCCCTTTTTCTACAGGGGAATCAAATTCAATCCCCAGGACCCTGTACACTCCATCCCAAACTGTTTTTCCCAATAATAGTTATAAAATTAAGACATTCATGCATAAAAATGGGAGCAACCTTCTTGAAGGAAGCAGGTAACCAAATGTGCCCTATGGTGAGTACAAAACTGAAAAATTCCATGATTTGGACAAGCCCATCCACAATTTGGAGAGTTTATCTGGAAAACTCCTACTCACCCTCCAGACCTCAGCTTGCATGTTCTTGCTGCCTTTCCTATACTGTCTTCACCAAACCTGCAACCTCCCTCATCAGCTAGTGCCCACGTCTATTACCAAGGCAACTCCAGGTTTGTGGGGCCTGAAACTAATAAAATTTCTGTGCCCTCTGTAAGCAAAAGAATACAAAATTACCAATACAAAATTAGACACAAAACTGAACATTACTTGTAATGAGAAAAATCACATCAAATTATAAATTTTCTTTTTTTTTAATTTTTTAATGTTTATTTATTTTTGAGGGAGAGAGAGACAGGGCATGAGCAGAGGAGGGGCAGAGAGAAAGAGGGAGACACAGAATCTGAAGCAGGCTCCAGGCTCTGAGCTGTCAGCCCAGAGCCCAATGGGGGGCCCAAACTCATGAGCTGTGAGATCACGACCTGAGCCGAAGTTGCACTCTTAACCAACTGAGCCACCCAGGCGCCCCTTAAATTACAAATTTTCAAAGGCTAAAAAACATACTATTTATCAAAAATAATAATAACATCATCTTACTTGATTAACTTCCTGATACCTTTCTAATACCTTTCCAATGCGTTTTCCTACTTGTTAGTTGCATAGTCTTTATCCCCTCTTCATATGACGGTGATTTTGTAAAAGTTTTCATAGGGAGAGGAGAAATAAAATTCTGTCTTTCCTTTGGCACAGTTGATCAATATTTGTTTTTTATTATTGGTAGCTGGGCTTCATAAAGCATGCTACATTATATACAAACTCTGTATTGCTACAAACACAGAATTTCTGATAAATTGTATTTCACACAATTCCCATTCAAAAAACAACATATGGTGTGTTTACAGCTGTATAGGAAAGAGCTTCCATTTCAACTAGACATCAATGAGAATTGAAACCTTTGCACACTGGGTGACTGGAAGAATTTTCCACAGAATAGCTTCTGGCTCCATTTATTTCCAACTTATTTTTCCTCTACCCACATTCTTTTGTGCCAGGACTGTGGAACACATTCATGTCATCTTACAAACTCTGGTCCTACCCTAATATCACAGTGTCAGGTGAGTTGATACAATAGACAATATAAGCATTCCTAGAAGCCATTTCTACACCAAGATGATCAGTAATAGCTTAATTATACATGGAAGTGACTGAAAAAGACATAAATATATTCTGCTAAACACCCCCCCCTGCCAAATATATACTCAATTTGACTTCCCCTTATCCCAGTCTCAAAAGTTTCTGCTGCTAGTTTTCTGCTACTGGCCACAAGTGAGGGCGAGATGTGGTAGAAGTCAGGGTAGAGAAAGTATACTCTTATCTGAATGCAGTTAAAATACCTAACATTTGTAAATTTTATAAAAATATATAACCATGTAACATTGGTAAGGCTTTGGAACAGGTCCAGAAAGTGGGAATTCTGAAGCTTAAGTTTCATCATCTTTAAGAAAATTCATTTCTAATCACTGTGTTTACCAGATTGTATGTTAATTAATTAACTGTGTGTCTGTTTCCCTCCCCAGATTCTAAACTTCTTAAAAGTGGGATTATGGGAGCACCTGAGTGACCCAGTCAGTTGAGCATCCAACTCCCGATTTCAGCTCAGGTCATGATCCCAGGGTCATGTGATCCAGCCCCTTGCCAGGCTCTGTGCTGAGGATGGAACCTGCTTCAGATTCTCTCGCTCCCTCTCTGCCCCTCCCCCAGGCGCTCGCGCTCCCTCTCTCTTTCTTTCTAAATTAAAAAAAAAAAAAAATTTTTAAGTGGGATTATGTCCAGGGCACCTGGGTGGCTTGGTCAGTGGAGCAACCAACTTTGGTTCAGGACATAATCTTGCAATTTGTGAGTTCAAGCCCCACATGGGGCTCTCTGCTGTCGGAGCAGAGCCCACTGCAGATCCTCTGAGCCCTCTGAATATATTCTATGCCAGTGCAGAAGCTAGAATATTTAACAGTGGCCACCTAGGTCATTTTTAAGGCATCAAATCCTTCCCTGCCCTAGAAAGAAAAGCCGGTTGGTGTCAATCAGACATTTTGCATTTACTGAAAGGTGACTGACCAAGTACAAGCTTAAGAAGGGAAAAACAATACATTTACCTAAAACATCATGAGAGAATCATGAATCTCAAGCTGCCTTACCAATAGGTAGTGTCATACTCATCTGGCCAAAGTACTGAAGAACTGTCAGCCTAGCAAAGCAGCATGTGCCTAGACCAAAGGCAACAGAGTAAAGAAAGGACTCACAAAATGTTTGTAAATGATATTTGGTAACTGTTTTCATCTAGTCTGTTTATTGATTTGGCAGGTATTTAGTGAGTTCCTGCTATATGCTAGTTACTGTGTGCTACAGTCTAGGGATTGCAGCAGCAGTTAGATCAGATGTAGTTCACAGTCATATGGAGTATGCAGCCTTATGAAGGAGACCGATATTAGTTAAATTGAAATTATCACACTAATAGCAAGATAATTACAAACTGAGATAAGTCCTGAGAAGGAAAGGAACTGGACTCCATGAGGACATAAATGAAGGGCCTTGACCTGAGTTGATTAAAGATTGCTTCCCTAAGACACAGACACTCAAGCTGAGGTTTAAAGGATAAAAAAGAATTAGCTGGTTGAAGAGGATCAGCTTCAAAGAGGGGAATCTAGACAGAGGAACAGAGTATGTCAAACTGCCATGGTTAGAAAGAGCTGGAGATAAACCACGGTCCTTCTTAATCCAATCTTTACCCTTTTCTACACTGCTCTGCACCCCAAGAGGTTAACTTCTGTGTATCACTTAGGTCCTTTGCCCTCTGGATTCCAATCTTCAAAGCCAATTGTTTGGGAGATTTCTCCCCGTGTGACGTGGGGTTGGCAGTTGCTATGGCAGTCTATCTAGGAGCACAGCTCCTGTTGGGTAGTCTTATCCCATAGCTACAGCAAGAGCCATCTCAGGAACAAGTCATCATCCCTTCCTAAGACACCTACAGGGACCTACATTCTTGGTAACAGCTCTCAGATGTATCATCATCTCTTGTTGGTTTCCCTTAACCCTGACTATACCTTTATACATAATCCCTCCTCAATTATACAATGTGAATGTACCAGCTAGATCCTGCTGGGAATGTGATCTAATACATATGAGAAAAAGAAAGACAATGGTTAGAGTGAGAAATAAGGAGAGTTGGTGTAGGATATGGCTGGAGATCTCCATACGACCCAGACTGGCTAGGGCCCTATAAGCCATTTTGAAAATTTGGACTTTTATCCTAAGAGCACCAGACAAATACTGAAGAGTTTTAAACAGAAGGGACATGATAGGGTTTGCTGTTTTGGTCCAAGCCAGATAAGAGTGGGCTGAAAATAAGTGGGAAATAAGAAAACCAAGATAACAAGGATTGTCATTTTTCATAAGAAGTTTAGCTTTGAAGGAAGGAAAGCGTTAGGATAGTAGCTAAAGAAGGGATGTAGGATTAATGCAGAGTTTATTAACAGGCAAAAGAGAAAGAGAATGGGAATGTGTCAGTAGGGGAATATAGCAGAATGTGGGGGATGGTTAGTATACCATATAATGGCCCTGGCCATAAATAGAAAGAGGAGCCCCAGTTCCAATTTTAAGGAAAAGGATTTTAAGGGAGCCATAGAAATGTAAGCCCTTGCATTTGCATAAGTGTTAAGTAGCAGGAAATTGATGGTGGGGCTCTCCATCTGTTGTGAACTTTCTTTGTAACACAGAAGGAAAGGACATTTATCACTGAGAGCCAGAGAAAAAGCGAGGAGGAGGGGGAGGGAGACGAGAGGTGTGATAACAGTAGTGATGATTTAAGATATTTGTTGTTAGGAGTGGACATGCAATTTGAACCAAAAGAGTGTAGTAAGACTGCCAAGCTGTTTTGAGAACACTCTTGAGTTTGATTATTGACATGCATGTTCCCCTCCCCCACTCTACTGTAAGCCGGCTCAGCCCAAGAGATTCAAGTGGACCTGGCATGGACTGGGACCCTACAGGTAGACTTAGGACTGAGACTTGAGTTACTGGTCCAAGGATGAGCATGTGACCCAAGCTCGGCCAGTCAGGTTACAGTCTAAAATTTTCACTACCATTCTTTCTCTCCCACTGCTCTTAAAAGTACACAAATGGTGTAAGCTTAGTTAAGGCGGCTAGATGTGATCTTTTCACCAAGCTGGAAAGAAAGCAGTGCTCTTATGATACTGTTTGAATGATTAGAGCCAGCCATGCCTAAAGCTTGACGACCTCTTTAGCTTTCCACTTACATAAGCCAATAAATTTCCATTTTTCCTTAAGCTAGCTAATTGTATGTTAATTACACAGTAATCATAAAATTTATAGTCCTACCAATCTCTCACCTCGCTTTCTCCAATATGCTTCACTGCTTACATGCAGGCATGGAAAAACATAAGATGATACCAGAGTTCATTGAGTAGAAAGATTTTGCCAAGAAAGTACAGCAATAAGAAAAAAGGCACAAGAGGGTCAGCATAAGCCTCACAGCCAACTTTCTTTCTTTTCATCTATATGCTTGAGGTGAGGATTGCATATATTCAAAGGTAAGTCTCTGTTGATAAAAATGTAATCTGGGCACCCCTCCCACCCCCACCGTCCCCAGTGCCACTCTCACTGGCCAAGGCAAGGAGACTCCTGGTAATATACTACAAGGTTCCTTCTGAGAGACATGCTACTAATATTAAGGAAGGAAGAACACAAGGGGGAACCAAAAGGTGGGGATACAGAATATAAAATGACTCCCAAATTTTTAAACAGAACTCAGTCTTTTTGTGTCTTCGGGTACACCAGGCACACCAAAAGTAACAATCAGCAGTTGGTGGAATCAAGACAAAGTGTGAGGATTAGTCTTCCCAACAGCATACTCTCCAGAGCTTCCTATCAGAGAACAGAGGAAAGCGCCATACGTCCATGAATCATCCGCACTTGTGCCTGGCAGTAAACTTCTAATAATTTATACATCCCATCTGGATGCAACTTAAAAGACTAATTACCAGTGATACCAACTAATACCTGGTAAGATTAATGGATGAGGGTCTTAAAAATGAGGCCAACAGGAGCCCCACACTCAGCATGATGACAAACAGACCAAAAGTTTTTCTGTGGTATAAGCAGATGGTATTTAGAGCTTCTAATTTGATACAAGTGAAAGACAGTCCCTTTGTTGAGTAAATTATTTAAATTTCACTCCAAGATCAATAATTTAATTTAAAATGTCACTTGTATCTTTGCATTATCACCTCTACCTTTTGAAACTAAGAACATAAAGAAGTTTTGAAAGGAGGAAAGGCCATCTGGCCCACCCTAGTTACTGCTTATGGTTAATTATTATTAATATTAATAATTTTACATAAAAGCACACAAACCTTGAGGCTTAAAGTCCTTCAGCAGACATTATAGATCAGGTAAGTCTTGCCAAGCTACAAAGCCAGAGAAGTAATTAGCTAGTAAATCCCACTGAAAAAAAGTATTTAATCAAAATAAAAGTTGAGCTTCTGTACAGTATGTAATGACCTTTTCCTGAAAGACCATATATTTCCTAGTCCCATTTTCATACCAGATCCAATTCCCATTGCCCTTTGAAGTCAAAGTCACCTTTGTACACAGAAGGTACAGATGAAAACTCGGAAGCAAACGGAGAAGAGAGTTCTAGTTTTATCCCAGCTAGCCTTGTGGAGCATTATCCAACCTTGAAAAGCATATCTTTGATCCTTTTTAAATCATAAATAATTTGTCTTATTAATGCCATTCTTCAGAATTAGGCTTTGCCGTAGTATACCTGTTCTGATTATTTTCAAAATATTTCATAGAGTAGATAACAGCAGAAACTTCATTTCATCTTACACTGAAGATCAGAGAATTTCCGTGATGTGACCTGTTACACTATCGGTAATCAGGGTTTATGTAATCTTAGTGCATTATTCCAACCACTGAATCAACTATTCTTAAAGCTTTTTTTTTTCCTATGCACTTTTTTTTCTTTTTAATTCACAATATCCATGTCTTTATAGCTAGTATTCCACTAACGGTAGGCATGCAAAAATTTTAAAATTTACCACATTGGTAATGTTCTTGTAAAATAACTTAGAGCACAGAATGAGGATGAGACAATCTCTTCACCCATAAAGTGGAAAAAATAATCTTATGGGGGAATACAGGGAAAACACCTAGCACAGTGCATGACATAGTGTTTCCTAAATAGCGTTAATTGTCACAAGCATAGTTTTATCTCTTTCCCCCCTTCCTTTGGTCCACTTTTCCATATTTCCCCTCATCACCTTGAGTTATTTTGTCTTACACATTGCATAGCTCCCAGCATCCCAGAGAATTATTATCCCATGATAATTATTATTTACTTTCATTTTTTTTAATTTATTTTGAGAGACAGGGACAGTGCAAGTGGGGGAGGGGCAGAGAGAGAGGGAGAGAGAGAATCCTAAGCAGGATTCACACTGTCAGTGCAGAGCCTGACACGGGGCTCAGACTCACGAAACTTCCAGATCAGGACCTGAGCCGAAACCAAGAGTTGGCTGCTTAACCGACCGAGCCACCCAGGTGCCCCTTTCCTCTTTTCTTTTTAACAAGGTCCCGCATAGCCTTTCCTTAGACCCAATTCTTACTAATTGCTGTCAAGTGTCTTCTGCTCATAAATAATCTCCAAAGGTCTTTTGCAACTCTATTCTCAAAGGACATTTGTCCTGTATCACTGCCATCACACTCCTGCTTTTCTGCTGCACCCCCTGGGAAGCCAGGTAGCTGCTCTCCACCTGTATAAGCTACAACATATACTTACTGGCTGCACTCTTGACTTGTTCTCTTGACTCAGTAATCTACACACTTGAAGTTGGTGGGAATTCATCTCACAGAAGCAGATTTTACATCCTTCCCACAGCAGCACTGTCCCCGCCCATGCCCTTCTGGCCTCCACTACTTTCCTGCTGCTTAAAATGGAAAAGGCTGGGGTGCAGGATCGCTGAATCAAAAGGAGGCAGCATCTAAGCCCAGTTCTGATTACAAGTGTCAAGTTCTTTCTGAAATATTTCTGAGGAGTGAGAGAACAAGCAGATTTATAGGGTACATACTTCAGTGGTTTTTATTTTGGTGGTGCGTGTAGATGAGAAAAGATTAAAAGCCCAAACAAATGTCTAAATCATTGTGCACACCACTGCAGTACATTTCCCCGCCACAGGCACCTCGGACAGCCCCCTGCAAGGGAAAACAGTCCCAGTAAACGTAAGGAAAAAAGATCCCAAAGAATTAGGAGGGACGTTCCAAATTGTCCAAACTGTATTTCATGAGAAGCAGTGATTCTATTTTTAACAGGAGTTTTCTTTGAAGTTTTAAGTACCAGAAACTAATTCAAAGGTTTGGGTATGGTGTGATTCAAGGTATGATTTATATTGAATTTGGAGGGCCTGGGGTATTATTTCCTCCAGAAATATGAGTCTAGAGGAAGAATAGTACAGTGATTAGAGAACAGAGTTTTGAAAAGCATGGTCCTGAATTCAAATCCCTGATTGAGCACTTTCTAACCAAGTGAGAGCAAACAAGCTACTTCATCTCTCCAGCCTCTAAGCATCATCTGTGAAATGGAAGAATTAACACTTTGTTCTTAGATATAAACAGTGCAATGTATATAGTGCTATTTGCCATCATTAAACTAGCTGACAGCAATTACTATATAAAATTTACTTTGCATAGGAAAATGGTGGTCACAAACAAAGAAACGGATGCCTACAACTAGAGTTTCTATTTTACTGAGAATAATAGTGGGGGCAAAGCAGCCTTCCAGAGCTTTTCAAATGACCTCAAACCAGAAGTAGCTACTTTTTCCACCTGAAATTAGGTCTCCCTTCTGTATCTATGTCTAAATCAGTCTCATCCACCCCTGGCATCCAACACCTCACCACTTTCTTTCCTTCCCAGCTGATGAGGTTCCTGCCTTTGATACTGGCTTCCATTTCAGTGCTGAAATACTGGTCCACTGTATGCAGTCACCTCTCATATACAAAAGAATCCAGCACTCAGTATGCAAAGGAAGGATGTTTATTTCCAGGGGCTTGGGGGATGGTGTAATAATAAGGGTCAGATTACATGTGTGATCAATTTTGGCCTTTTGCACGTCAATTAACATATCGCACTTGGATGTTTTATTGATGGCAAATCCTATAGTGGGATGTTATTATGCTCATATTTTAATGTCTTTGGGGTCAGCATCTTGCACACAGATATCCACTGGCATATATTCAAATGCAGAACTGCTAGCTTTATCATTTTAAATGATTTAAGCCAATGAAAGGACACTCCATTTGTTTGCTCAATAGTCAATTGAAATGGAAACGGTTAGCTGAGTGCATCCCCCTTGAAAGTCTCTTCCCCTCTAGTGCCAATTACAGAATATGAAAGGTGCACTCCGCACAGCTTGCTCGGGATAATAAATCACTAAATTGGAAGCTTCAGTTACCTTGCTGATTTTGATAAGGAAATTAATAGAATTAGCAGCTTATCTGCCCTACCAGGAGATTCACATTATGAAAAAGAAGAAAAGGAAAGAAAAAAGAATGAAAAAGAAAAGAGAAAGAAAGAAATCTGTTTCCATGGCCAGGGTGCCTGTATTTTTTCCTGGTGACAGAGAGACAGTTTGGATAGTTTCTTTTGGCCCCCTATGGTGATAAAGCTCTGCTGAAAACAATACAAGCAGCACTATCAATTATTGTCTACTTGTTCAGCTTTCATGCATAATTAAAGCTGGACAAAGCCGGTGCTGGATCAGACATTAAATAAGGCTGCATCAAGCAAAGTCCAGCAGCGGTCCTACTACTGATAAACAAAAATTCTGAACAGCCTGAAATGGAAGAGGGGTGAGATTGAGATTATTTTCAAAAAGAGGATTTACAGTCTTGCATTTTCTTGGCGAGGGGATGGCTTCTTTTCTTTTTGTCTAGGGAAGGATAATTGTTTGCAATAAAACTGCTGCTCTCAAACCGGAATGAAAGACAAGAGTCGTTTGTTAAAAGAAAAAAAAAAGATCCTTAGTAGCCTTCCCTCTGCTCCTTTTTTCCCTTAAATATATATGAAAATCTGTAATTATTTCTTTGAAAAACATTTTTCAACAGCTGTAAATGATAATGAGCCAATCACTGTGGCCTCCTTTTTTTCTCCAGCAGCTGCAGAACTCCCCATTCAAAGCAATTAATTGATATTTGTAAAGTGCTTTGAAATTGAGAAGTGGAGCCTCATAAGTGCTAAATATTGTTCTTGTTGCTGCTGCTCTAGGAATTAGGGAAACCAGTCCCTCTTCAGACAAGCCTCAGAAGAACAGCAGTAATTCTGAGTGTCGAAAACAATCATCTAAAACTCCAAGACACCCAAAACAAGATTCAGATTAGCAGACCTTTTTAAGAAACATCAGAAGGTAATTACTAAAGATAACTTCACTGAAATTATATTTCAAGTGTTGAGCAGAGTAAAGCTTTAGCTGTCTACTACATTATCATTTTCACACATTTATACCAATATGTCAGCTTGCACCACACTTTTTCCTACAGCACACTTCTCAAGCAATATTCATTTGAGAAGACAGTGCTTGTTTATATAATGTGTCTAAGACTTTCATAGATCATCAGGTCAATTTTGAGAAGGTTTGTCTTTGTATTACTGTTTGGGGATGGAAAATCACTCTACTAAACTGAAATATACTCTAGATTATCTCGAATATTTCTTATTTTCGGACAATATATAGATTTCAGAAATGCTCAAGCACCAGATATTGCTGTGATTTCCAGCAGACTTCACTGTTTTCGTTCAATATTTCCAATTTTTAGGAAATCTTTACTGATGCAGGCATCTCTGCTATCTACATCATCAACAGTGTTGGTCATCAAAAGGGCTGATCCATTGACAGTATATGTTTCAAAGCACGAAGTAAAAGAGAATCTTTATAGAGATATCTCACAGAGATAGCTACAATTGAAATATTATTTCTTGGGGCAATAACTCTAGAGACAGAGTCATAAACCTGCTGGCATCCATTGCTGTTAAAAAGAGCTATGGGTAGCAAAATTCTGTCCCAATCATTGAACAAGCACATGGATAGGTCTTCTTCCCTCTGGTCCTAAAAATCAGCAGCTTGTTTAAAAGTCCTATGTTGCTAAGCAATTAATTTTTGACCATCTAATACCATTTCTTTACTGAGAAATAAAGAAAATTACAGATGGTTAGCACAACCCAGCAATGCTTACACACACGTTTTGAAACCAAAGATAGATATTTATGAGTCAAACAATGAAATTAGTGAGCATGCATACATAACATCTCTGCAGGGAAAAGAAGATCACAGAATATTACGTGATAGCCATTTATAAGGCAATCCGTTAATTTTGATGCCGTTAAAACAAAAACTGCAATCCATGCAGTTTGTTTTTAAAAGCTGTACCCAAGCTTGGCATTCTTAATTATAAGAAGATAATTCTTTCAAAATAAATGGCTTCAATAAAGATTTTGAACACCAGGGAATTTAGGGTTTAAAAACAAAAGCCACGACTTTCCTATTGTCAATTTAATTGTCCAAACAAAACTACAAAGTTTTACCAAATTAAAGCAAAGACCCGTGGTCTCCTTTTTCCTGTTGTCCTGGCTATCCCAAGTTTGGCAAACAGGGCCAAACTTCATCTCTATTTAATAGTACAAGAGTGGCCAAGAAAGGTCAATGAATGACACTTCTGAACTATGCACTAGTTAAAATGAAAAAGAAGGAAAATAGTATTAGAGTTCCTCCCAAATTACTTAAAACTCTCAAAGTAGCTCCCTGTAACAAGAACTCTGTGCCTGATCATATGCTTTTAGAAAATTTACGTCCTTTCTCCTCACATACTTTATACCAGTGTCTCTCCTACAAAGAAGTGGTTTTATTCAAAATGCTGAACCTAAAAAATGTTTACAGTGCTCTCTGCTATGGAGTCATGCGACAGAAAATAGAATTACCTAACCAACTTCTCCTCCAACTGAAGATAGGCCTTAGTTTAGGAGCTATGTTTTAGTTTAAAAATCACATAATCATGGAACCAAAAAATTACGATTTGAGAGAAAGTGTAGGAAACTAATTTTGCTAGAAAATTAATTTGGAGCCAGGCACTTTACAGTAATAATCTGATTTAATCCTCATGAACCCGGAAGAAAGGTATCATTGTCCACATTTCAAAGGTGAGAAATCTGAGGTTCTCAGATTAAAAATTTTGCTTATGAGAGCACGGAGATGACACTCAGATGTGAATTAGGGACCATATGATTACAAAGTGCATGCACTCCCATGAAGCCATACAGTCTTCCCACCTGCTACAAACCAAAAACCTTGTTTTTTAATATTTTAATGTTTATTTGTTTTTGGGAGAGAGAGAGAGAGAGAGAGAGAGAGAGAGAGAGAGAGAGAGAGAGAGAACATGAGTCGTGGAGGGGCAGAGAGAGAGGGAGACGCAGAATCCAAAGCAGTCTCCAGACTCTGAGCTGTAAGCATAGAGCCTGACGTGAGGCTCGAATCCAGGAATTGTGAGATCATGACCTGAGCTGAAGTTGGACCCTTAACCAACTGAGCCACCCAGGCAGTCCCCCAAACAACTTTTTAAATTCATTGTCCATAGCAAATACCTGCAAAATAAGAGGCATCAGCGTATTGTTGTGGTTAAGGGACTGTGTTTTCCTATCATGATTTCCTTAATAAAGAACTGCTATTAAGTTTATTTTTAACTAATAAAGAAATTGCAAGTAGCTCGGTGGCATCACCCAAATGTCTGACTACTAATCTGTTGAAACATTTTCCCAAATAGCAGCAAATGAATTCAAGAACAGTTCATCCTTTCCTGGATGAGCATACCTTTCAAGACTTAGCACATTTGTTCTGCACTAATAATAAAATTAGATTATACCTATTTCACAGAAGCAATGAAAAGTTCTTTTTGAACCATGAATCAACTAATCTGCTGACCAAGAAATCTCACAAACACCTAGCGAATATGACTCCTTACCTCATAATTTACTTCCTACCTCTGTTCATTTCCCATAGATGAACTCAAATCACACATGAAGCATGTTGAGCCTGTGCTCATAAATTTCAGTTGACCTGTAATTTGTGATACGAAAAAGTCAATACAAGAGAACTAGATCCTTCCTTCATAACCTCAAGAACTTTGCAGGTTCATTAAAAACAAATGAACAAACACCTGTTGTAGAAATGTGCCAGCATGTTCAGTCATACCTTGATCTTGTTTGCTTTGCTGTGTCTACAGTGAAGAGGCATGGGAAAAAAATTAGTGAGCAGTATGCACTGCCTCTAAATCCCTTTAAAATAGAGCTAAATAGGAACAAAGATAAAATAATCCTGTTAAATCCTCTGGAAATTGTGAAAGATTTAATTTTGGATTGTGACTCTCAGCCCAGAATCTCTTTAGCCACACAAATAATGATGACTCTCAATGCTCTTCCACTATCAGTCAATGTTTTTAGTGCAGAACTGCTTGACCCTGACAGGGCTGCCTTTACAGAGAGCTGAAGAGTTTTCCACACACAACTTTACTGAATGCCACTGTTATAAATTGATTTGTCTCCCCCATCTCTCTATTATATGTTGAAGTCCTAATTTCTAGTACCTCAGAATGTGAATTTATTTGGAAAGAGGGTCTTTACAGAGGTTATCAAGTGAAAATCAGTTCATTAAGGTAAACTCCGATATGACTGGTGACCTTATTAAAAGGGGAAATTTGAGCATACATAGATATGTACACAGATTTAGATGTACATAGATACAGACACAAACAGAAGGAAAACAGTGTGAAGACCTACAGGGAAAATGTAATTGGAATACAACAGGAGAGATGCGTCTCCAAGTCAAGAAATGCTAAAGATTGCCAGCAAAACCCCGAAGTTAGAAGAGTCAAGGAAGGATTCTCCCTGAGAATCACTGGAGTGAGCACAGCCCTGCTGACACCAGACTTTTGAACTTGTAGACTCCATAACTGTGAGGACAATAAAGTTCTACTGTTTTAAGCCACTGAGTCTTTGGTTCTGACAGTCTGAGGAAACTAATACAGCCGCCATCATGGTTCCATTTCTTCAATGCCTATTTCTCCCGGGAAAAGAAAACATATTCCAGGGGTGGAAAACTAACTCCAACCCACACACCAATTCTGATGAAGTGTTAGGGACTCCTGGAGTGCTGTGTTGAGAAGATTCTCGGGTAAAGCCCAGGAGCTGCAAAAAAGTACACTATGACTGCTTACTTTATGTAGGTGCAGGAAGATACACATTGATTTTTAGCCATGCATTTGCCATGATGACATTAAATCTCTATCCGTCAGTCATCAATCCCTTAGTATAAATTATTTTCTCAGAGTCTTTCCAATACAGACTAGTTGAGAGTAGAATTTGGAAATGATTAAAAAGTAGGTTTATAGAAACAGGTATTATCCCTGAGAAAGCAGGCTTGGGAGAGAGTCCAGCAGAGCTGGGGATTGCACAAAGACCCTAGAAGCCCAGAAATCTAAAAAGGTTGTTCAGAAGAAAGGAGAAAAGATCCCCTACATCATAGTTTTGTCCAGAGAGCCCTGCTGCTCAATTCTATCATGCTATATGTTTGTCATTAATGTACCCAAAAGCATTAGATTCCTATCTGCTTGCAATGGCCTATCATTATAAAATACAAGGCAGTATTTTTGTCACACTGTAATTCCATATTAATTACTGCATATCACAGTAATTTAAAATTGGGGCATTGGTACGAGAAAATAGAAGACCTATGTTTATAAGAAAAAATTATATAATAAGGTTATATTTCAAATCAGAGGAAGTAGATAGATATTCAATAAAGAGTGGTGAGTCAATTTCCTAATTACCAAGAAAATTAAGTCAGATCCTTACCTTCACACAATAGAGAACAATATGTATATAGACAGATAGATAGATGAATTAAGAGTTTAAATCAAATATATATAAATACAGGTAAAATTATCCAACAATATTTTTATAATCTTAGTTTGGGAAGGCCTTTCTCAGCAAGACTCAGAGGCCTAGAGAAAACACCTGACATATTCAACCAGTAACAAAATTAAATATTTCTAGAATTAAAAAAATACTACAGGAGAGGAGCCAAGATGGCAGAACAGCATGGAAGTCTTTTTTGTGTCTTGTGGCCATGAAACACAGCCAGATCAACACTAAACCATCCTACCCACCTAGAAAACTGATCTGAGGATTAGCACAACAATCTGCACAACCTGAACCACAGAACTCGGCAGGTACACAGCAAAGTGAGGTGAACTGGAGTAGAGAGAAGCCGTGAAGGGCAGGGAGCTGTTTTTGCTTGCAGAGAGAGGATGGAGACAGGGAGGGGGAGGGGGGAGAATATGGGAAAAGTACACACCCCCAAAAGCAGCTGGAAAGAAAGTGGAAAGTGGAAACAGCCACAGAGACTGAACTAAAAAGGGAGAAAGGAGAAAGGAGAGGGTTTAAATTCCATTAAGACTATAAACAGGGGGAGCGCAGAGTCTGAAACTCCGTAGCTCAATACCTGGGGGTGTTCTGGTAGGAAGTGTGGATCCCCAGGAGCAGAGAAAAGTCCAGGGGTCTTCGGGCCACAAGGGGGGAGGCGGTTCCCCTGCTGGGAAGACATCTTGTAGAGCCTGTGTGCCCCCCCACCACAGGCAAACACCCCAGTGGACCAGGGAGAAAACCACATTCACTGGTGCTGGAACATGGTTGTTGGGGATGAAACTTGGTGCCAGATGTGTGTTGTGATTTTCCATAATCCCTGGAACGCTGATGTTACACCATTGCTTGAACTTTCTCTGGGGCAGGCTGGCACCCAGCTGCAGTCTCCGAGCGCTGGCAGCAGCGCAGTCCCTTGAGCATTCTTGGGTGTATCTGGGACTCAGTCATTCTTCAATGAGATCCTCCCACAGAGGGGCAGAACGGGTCAAAGCCGAAGTCCCTCAGAAGTAAGGGATCGGGAAAAACAACCACATCTGAGATAAAACTCTGAAGGGAGGTGCTGCCTGGCAACACCAGGTTTGTGACAGCTTGGTCACAAACAGTGTAAAAGTAGGAAGTGGATGGAATCCACAAAGGACAAGTGAATAATTGCTGATGCGGGAGAACAGATTTCTGATACTAGAGACTGGGTAGCTGGATTACGCCATTTCCATCCCTCCCACACACGCACATACACACCCACAAGTACCACAACAATCCACCCCAGTAACCTAGGCAGCGCCATCTAGTGGAGAACGGAGCCATTACACTAAGCCCCACCCAACTGGGCCAACCTTGCTTTTCAGGACCACAAATCTCTCCACCTGCTTAGTTTACGGACTATAAATCGCTTCATAGTTTGACTTCTAGGGGAAAATGAAATAATTTCAATCAGATTTCAGTCTGCTCACTGGTCCACCTATTTAATTTTCTTTTTTTTCTCTTTGTTTCTTTTCTTTTACTTGAATACAGAAAGAAATAATTTATTTTTATTTTCAATTTTTATTAAAAATATTTTTCTTCTACTATATTTTTTACTTTTGCATAATTTTTTCAAATTCTATTTTACTTCCATCATTTCATTTTATTCTATTTCAGTGTATTCATTTTTTCAAATTTTCAAAATATTTCCTTTATTTCTTTTTTCTTTTTTATTTCCCCTTTTTTCTCTAATTTATCAAGCCCCTTTCAACCAGACCAAAACACACCTAGAATCTAGCATCATTTATTTGATATTGTGTGTGTGTATTGCTTTTTATTTTTTAATTTTCATTTTTTTAATTTAATTTTTTTTACCTCATTATCCCTTCTCCCTTAAAAATGACAAAATGAAGGAATTCACCCAAAAAGAAAAAACATGAAGAAACAACAGCCAGGGACTTAACCAACACAGATACAAGCAAGATGTCCGAACCAGAATTTGGAATCATGATAATAGGAATACTAGCTGGGGTTGAAAATAGATTAGAATCCCTTTCTGTGGAGATAAAAGAAATAAAAGCTAGTCAGGATGAAATTAAAAAATGCTATAACTGAGCTGCAATCTCAAATAGATGCCACAGCAGCAAGGATGGGCGAGGCAGAGGAGAGAATCAGAGATATAAAGGGCAAACTTATGGAGAATAATGAAGCAGAAAAAAAAGAGGAAGATTAAGGCAAAAGAGCATGATTTAAGAATTAGAGAAATTAGTGACTCATTAATGGAACAACATCAGAATCATAGGCATCCCAGAAGACAAAGAGAGAGAAAAGGGGGAGAAAGGGTTATGTGAGAAAACCATAGTGGAAAACTTTCCTAACCTGGGGAAAGACAGACATCAAAATCCAGGAAGCACAGAGGACTCCCATTAGATTCAACAAAACTAACTATCAACAAGGCATATCATAGTCAAATTCACAAAATACTCAGGCAAGGGAAGAATCGTGAAAGCAGCAAGGGAAAAAAACCCTTAACCTACAAGGGAAGACAGATCAGGTTTTCAGCTGACCTAGCCACAGAAACTTGGCAGGCCAGAAAGGAGTGGCAAGATATATTCAATGTGCTAAATCAGAAAAACATGCAGCCAAGAATTCTTTACCCAGCAAGGCTGTCATTCAAAATAGAAGGAGAGATAAAAAATTTTCCCAGACAAACAATAATTAAAGGAGTTCATGACCACTAAACCAACCCTGCAAGAAATTTTAAGGGGGACTCTCTGAGGGGTGAAAAGACAGAATAAATAAATAAATAAATAAATAAATAAATAAATACCAAAAGCAACAAAGACTAGAAAGGACCAGAGAACACCACCAGAAACTCCAACTCTACAAGCATCATAATGGCAATAAATTCATATCTTTCTGTACTCACTCTAAACGTCAATGAACTAAACAATCAAAATACAGGATAACAGAATGGATAAGAAAACAAGATCCATCTACATGCTGTTTACAAGAGACCCACTTTAGACCTAAAGACATCTTCAGATTGAAAGCAAGGGGATGGAGAACCATCTATCATGCTAATGGTCAACAATGGAAAGCAGGAGTAGCCATACTGATATCAGACACCTAGACTTTAAAGCAAAGACTGTAACAAGAGATGAAGAAAGGCATTATATAATAATGATGGGGTCTTTCCACCAAGAAGACCTAACAATTGTAAACATTTATGCTCCAAATGTGAAAACACTCAAATATATAAATCAATTAATCACAAACATAAAGAAACCCATTGATAATACCATAATAGTAGGGGACTTAAACACCCCACTTACAACAATGAACAGATCACCTAAACATAACATCAACAAGGAAACAATGGTATTGAATGACACACTGGATCAAATGGACTTAACAGATATATTCACAACATTTCATCCTAAAGCAGCAGAATATACATTCTTCTCCAGTGCACATGGAACATTCTCCAAAATAGACCACATACTGGGACACAAATCAGGCCTCAACAAATACAAAAAGATGGATATCATACCATACATATTTTCAGACCACAACGCTATAAAACTCAAAATCAACCACAAGAAAAATTTTGGAAAGGTAACAAATACTTGGAGACTGAAAACCATCATACTAAAGAATGAATGGGCTAACCAAGAAGTTAAAGAGGAAATTAAAAAGAACATGGAAGCCAATGAGAATGATAACACCACAGCCCAAAACTTCTGGGACGCAGCAAAGGTGGTCATAAGAAAAAGGTATATAGCAATCCAGGTCTTCCTAAAGAAGGAGGAAAGATCTCAGATACACAACATAACTTTACGCCTTAAGGAGCTGAGAAAAGAACAGCAAATAAAACCCAAAACCAGCAAAAGACAGGAAATAATAAAGATTAGAGCAGAAATTAATGCTATTGAAACCAAAACAACAGAACAGATCAATGAAACCAGAAGCTGGTTCTTTGAAAGAATTAACAAAATTGATAAACCACTAGCCAGTTTGATCAAAAAGAAAAAGGAAAGGACCCAAATAAATAAAATCAAGAACAAAAGAGGAGAGATCACCACCAACACAGCAGAAATAAAAACAATAATAATAGAATACTATGAGAAATTATACACCAATAAAATGTGCAATCTGGAAGAAATGGACAAATTCCTATTAACATATACTCTACAAAACTGAAATAGGAAGAAATAGAAAATTTGAACAGACCCATAACCAGTAAAGAAATCGAATTAGTAATCAAAAATCTCCCAAAAAACAAGAGTCCAGGGCCAGATGGCTTTCCAGGGGAATTCTACCAAACATTTAAGGAAGAGTTAACACCTAGTCTCTTGAAGCTGTTCCAAAAAATAGACATGGAAGGAAAACTTCCAAACTCTTTCTATGAAGCCAGCATTACCTTGATTCCAAAACCAGACAGAGACCCCACTAAAAAGGACAAGTATAGACCAATTTCCCTGATGAACATGGATGCAAAAATCCTCAACAAGATATTAGCCAACCAGATCCAACAATACATTAAAAAAAATATTCACCACGACCTAGTGGGATTTATACCTGGGATGCAGGGCTGGTTCAATATCCACAAAACAATTAATGTGATTCATCACATCAATAAAAGAAAGGACAAGAACCATATGATCCTCTCAATAGATGCAGAGAAAGCATTTGACAAAATACAGCATCCTTTCTTGATAAAAACCCTCAAGAAAGTAGGTATAGAAGGAGCATACCTCAAGATCATAAAAGCCATATGTGAACGACCCAACGCTAATATCATCCTCAATGGGGAAAGACAGAGAGCTTTCCCCCTAAGGTTAGGAACAAGACAGGGATGTCCACTCTCGCCACTATTATTCAACATAGTCTTGGAAGTCTTAGCCTCTGTAATCAGACAACACAAAGAAATAAAAGGCATCCAAATTGGCCAGGAGGAGGTCAAACATTCACTCTTCACAGATGACGTGATACTCTATATGGAAAATCCAAAAGATTCCACCAAAAAACTGCTAGAATTGATTCATGAATGCAGAAAAGTGGAAGGATATAAAATCAATGCACGGAAATTGGTTGCATTCCTATACAACGACAATGAAGCAGCACAAAGAGAAATCAAGGAATCAATCCCATTTACAGTTGCACCAAAAACCATAAGATACGTAGGAATAAATCTAACCAAAGAGGTGGAAAAGCTATACACTGAAACTATAGAAAGTTTATGAAAGAAATTGAAGAAGGCACAAAAAAAGGAAAAATATTCCATGCTCTTGGATAGGAAGAACAAATATTGTTAAAACATCAATACTACCCAAAACAATCTACATATTCAATGCAATCCCTATCAAAATAACACCAGCGTTCTGCACAGAGCTAGAACAAACAATCCTAAAATTTGTATGGAACCAGAAAAGACCCCGAAGAGCCAAAGCATTCTTGAAAAAGAAAACCAAAGCAGGAGGCATCACAATCCTGGACTTTAAGCTATATTACAAAGCTGTAATCATAAAGACAGTATGGTACTGGCACAAAAACAGACAGTCAGATCAATGGAACAGAATAGAGAACCCAGAAATGGAACCACAAACATATGGCCAACTAATCCTTGACAAAGCAGAAAAGAATATCCAATGGAAAAAAAAAAAAACAGTCTCTTCAGCAAATGGTGCTGGGAGAACTGGACAGCAACATGCAGAAAAATGAACCTGGACCACTTTCTTACACCATACACAAAAATAAACTCAAAATGGATGAAAGACCTAAATGTAAGACAGGAAGCCATCAAAATCCCCGATAAAAGATGAGTAACTTAAGTATACCCTAATGTAAACATTCCAAACTGAAAGACAGAAAAAAGAATTCTAAAAAGAAAGAAAGAACATCCATGCCTCGGGCCCTGTACTGACAGTTCAGAGCCTGAGCCTGATCCAGATTCTGTGTCTCCCTCTCTCTCTGCACCTCCCAATTCATGTTCTCTCTCTGTCTCAAAAACAAATAAACACTAAAAAAAAAATTTTTTTAAAAAGAGGAAAGGGAAAGAAGGAATATTTGAAGAAACACTGATTAAATGTTTTCTAAATTTGACGAAAATTTTAAACTTGCAGATCCACGAAGCTCAAGGAAACACAAGCACAAGAAACACGAAGAAAACTGCCAAAGCACATTATAATCAAATTGCTTAAAACCAGTGATAGAGGAAACCTTAAAAGCAGCCAGACTTCAAAAGACATGCTAGATACAGAAGACAACAAAAAAGATGACCTTGGATTTCTCATTTCAAATCATGCAAATTAGAAAACAGCCGAGCAACATTTTTAAAGTACTAAAAGAATAGAATTAACCCAGCATTCTATACCCAATGAAAAAACCTTACAAAAATTAAGGCAAAATAGGCTTTTACAGACGTGAAGTAGCTGAACAATGTATCACAAGCAGACCCACATTACAAGAAATGAGAAAGGATGTGCTTCAGGCAGAGGTAAATGATACCAGATGGAAATATGAAGAAATAATGGTCAAATGTTTGCTATACAAATAATAGCACTGAAAAAGATGTCTCTGTTAGTAATATATGACATTTTATTATTTATATATCATTAAAAGATAATTGGTGACTCCTCATAGGTATGGGGTTTCTTTTTAGAGTAAAGAAAATGTTCTGAAATTAGATAGTGGGGAGTGTTGTACAACCTCACAAGTATATTAAAAACTACTGAATTGTGCACCTTAAAAAGGTGTGTGAAGGGGAACCTGGGTGACTCAGTCAGTTGAGTATCTGACTCTCGAACTGGGTTCAGGTTATGATCCTAGGGTCATGGGATTGAGCCCCAATTCAGGCTCCCAATGAGGAGCCTGCTAGGGATTCTCTATCCCTCTTCTTCTCCCTCCCCATCTACCTCGCATGAGCACACACATGCACCCTCTCTGTCTAAAGTGAAGGAAAAAGAAAAAAATAAGGTACGTGAATTATATGGTATGTGAATGTGGATTATATGGTATGTGAATTATATCTCAATATAAACAATTAATAAATATTTATAATAATTGATTAAACAAAAATAATAAGGTATAGTATTTATTACATAGTAGAAGAAAAATACATGACAATAATAGATGGTAATTCCCCTGCAAATTAATCTATAGATTCAATGCATTCTCATTCAAAATTCCAGCAGGGTATTTTTGTAGAAACTGACAAGCAGATTCTAAAATACATATGAAATGCAAAGGACCTAGAAGAGTCAAAGCAGCTTTGAAAAAGAAGAAAAAAGTTGGGGGACTATACCCTTAACAGAATACAAAAATTTTAAAGATTGAAAATACCCACTATTGACAAGGCTCTAGAATAACAGAAATCCCAGTGGTGTTGGGAGTGTATATTCCATATCCTCTGCTCTGACAATTCCACTCCTAGTTACACACCAACAGGAATACATGTGCATGTACAGCAGAAGGTATATTCAAGCATGTTCAAAGCAGCACTGCTCATAATAACAAAAAAACAAGAAACAACTCAAATGTTCATTGGCAGTAGAATAGGTGAATTGTGGTAGATTCATACAATGGATTTCTAAACAACAAGGATAAATGACATGGATAAATCTTGGGTATAATGCTGGCTGAAAGAGATCATACATCCCTCAAGTGTAATTCTGTAAAATTCAAGTAGAGGCAAAACTAACCCATGGTGTTTATACCTACTTGGATGGAAAAGCACAGAGAAAGCAAGAAAGTGATTACCCACCCCCCCAAAAAAGGATATGGGTTATCTTTAGTGGCAATGCTCATTTTCCTGATTTAGATGATAGGTATATGGCATTGTTCTATAACAATTCGTTAAGTTTTTATGTTTTGTTTTAAGCATATTTTCATAAGTGAGGCATATTGCAAAACAGAAATCCTTGGAGGAAGCATCCCTTTGTTTTCATTGTGGTGGAATTTAGACTGTGGTTATGGGTTGAGTCTGCTCTATTTCACAAATTATAACATTTTACTCTATGTAATTCCATACTATGCAAGCTTTTTAAAAATAATCCTGTATTATTCTGATTAAAACCAATAAGGTGTGAAACATAGGAAAAAGAAAGCTTCTGCAATTTCTGGAAGTGAATAAAAGTGGATAAAATGATAGAGAATGGAAGTTTAATCAATAAGGAAAAATAGCTCCTATTCTCAGCCAGCTTAAAACCTTTGGAAGAATGGTGGTAAAGAACAAACAATTCTTATATGCCTCTTTCTTTACTCAATCAAAAGCACTTAAGCTCTTTCTAGGAGTATAATGTAAATATGAGTAATGGAATTGATTTTTTATCAAACATACAAGAATAAATCAGATGAGTTCTATTCCCTTCAAGGTATTCATCTCAGAAAGTTAGACACTTTTTCCAATGAAGCTTTTATTAATGCAAACATTTTGGCATGCCTCTTGGAGAATTGCTTTCAGAGCCCATGGCATTCTTTTAATAACCTCAAGGATGGTAAATTCACCCTTTGAGAATGAACTGAGAAAGTTATTTGGATCTATGCCTGATAAATAACATAAGTAAACTCACTCATTCAGAAGGTATTGATTTGATACAAAAATTGAAGTATGGCTGCAAAGGAACAGCCCTAGCTCTAAAGGAAATTCCCAAAGAAAAGTTCCTTCCAAAAAAAATAGTTTGAGCAATGACAGCATTATTGAAATAAGTGTTTTGCATCTTAAGTAACCACGTGGGGACAAGTGCATATTCCATACACTATTCAACAAATGTTTATTGAAGTCCTGTGTATCAGGCATTGTTCCAGACTCTCTAGGGATACAGCCAGGAGCACAATGGACAAAAACACCCTGCCCTCATGTAGCTTATTTGAATATATGCTTATTAACAATTCACCACATAATTTAAAGTTATATTTTTACTTTCTGAATTTGCGTATTTAATGATTATAATGAATATCTCTGCATCATCTTTACAGCATTTTTGGTGTTACAAGTCTTCTGAGGGCAGATCAAGATTTAAATCTCCTTGCCCAGCACAGTGCTATATTCATGCATGCAGATGATAATATCCAAAGTGCTTTTCCAGTGTTAAGTCAAGAGTTGCTTATAGTTAAGTTCAGAGTTTTTAGTAGAGATGTAGTTGGTACTCAAAAACTTTTTGGATTGACAGGATTAACTTTAAAACATCACTAATGAAGGGACGCTTGCGTGGCTCAATCAGTTAAGCCTCCGACTTCCGCTCAGGTCAGGATCTGGAGGTTCAGGAGCTAGAGCCCTGCGTCAGGCTCTGTGCTGACAGCTCAGAACCTGGAGCCTGCTTTGGATTCTGTATTTACTTCTCTCTCTGACCCTCCCCTGCTCGTGCTCTGTCTCTCTCTCTCAAAAATAAACCAACATTAAAAAAAAAAAAAAAAACAACCTCACTAATGCATTCATAAAAATAAGAATATGATCAGTTCAACTGAGCCTCAGTAGGGAAGATTTGCTCAAGTCCTCTCATTGTTTCGCAATCATTGGTAAGGGTTTTTTCCAAAGTGACCAAGGAAAAGAGGATCACACTAGTCTTCTGCTAACTCAAAACTTAAGGGTAACTGGAAACCTGCTGTCAGCATCCGGAAATTAGTGGCTGTATCCCTCAGGCTCTGAAAAAGAAGTTAGCATACTAACCAAACTCTCAGAACTGAGGTGTCAGACTTTCTGGAGTCCCCGCACCCATAGCCGCCACCACCAGCACGTCATCATTCCTAATCCTACCTTATCAAAAACCATTTGTTCCATTTTAGAGTTAATGGGGAAAGCTCTGCTGAGCATTGGAGCACCTTTGCCCCAACCTCTAGGCAAAGAGGCGTGGAGTTTTGTTTATCAACCCAGTGAGCTCTGCATTTTAACGAAATCTGCAACGAGGAGGAAATCGACAAGAATGCAGCGCGCTGCAGGCTTCCGCGGGTGGGGGCTCATCAGCCCCAGGCCCCTGAAGCTCATTGCGGCCCGGGAGCTGGGGGGCAGAGGGTGCGCGCCGCCCCCGAATCCCGGGGCGGCCCAGCCACCTCCTCCGCGCTGGCGCTGCGCCCGGCGGCGCGCTCGCCTCCTGCTGTGCAGTTCTGCTTCCTGCTTCCCCAACGTAAGTGCTTTTTAATTAGCCTTCATCACTTCCCCAGATTGACTACAACCATTTCGGGCTCCTTGCTGACAGCAGGCATACCTGGCATCCCCCGCGCCTCACCTTAACCCAGAACAGGCCCGCCTGGCCGGGTTCCAGGTATTTAAAATGCTCCTGAACAACCAGCGACTCCATGGATTTTATTTGCATTTGTCTCTCTTTTCCTTGCCCAGATCTTCGTACTTTTGAAGGACAAGTTCTTGCAGGTGGAACGCTATTGTTATTTGTCTGGCATGACTTTATTTCTTGCCAGGTCTCCTGAGTATTTTCAACACTGTATGGTGGGGGGAGGGGAGAGGGATGCCCCCTGTATGACTAGAAAGCAAAAATGCAATACACAGAATTGGGAATTGATTTTTAAGTTCACATTCAGAGGTTTTGGAAGGCGATGTTTCTTTTTGCATCTTTAATTTATTGTTTAATTATTTTATTTGTTTAAATTGTAATTACAAGTGTTATAATTTGTAATTAATTTGTTTAAAAACTAAAAATCCTTCCCCCCCCCCCCACCCGGGGGAAGAGAATCAAAGTATGGGCAGTTTAGATGGGGACCTATTGTGACCCGAAGGCCTTTCCCTTACTAGGATGATTTTCCCTGGCCCCCCAAAAGTCCACTGAGCACTTCCCCACGTTGCTGCCTCCCACCCGCCCCTTAGCCCCCCACCCACTGTCTATCATCCAATACAGCCCCAGAATTGCAGCCAGTAAGGCCTGGACTGTGGAGGCCTCTATTAGAGGTTTTGCTTAGCCTTATCAGTAAAAAGAAGTACACACACACACACACACACACACACACACACACACACACAGAGAGAGAGAGAGAGAGAGAGAGAGAGAGAGAGAGCGCTAGTCCCTTAAAAGCAGGAACCTGTCTTTGGGATAGGAACCATTTTTCTGGGTATTTTTCTCACCAGTTCCTGGGACAGTAGATGTTCTACAATGCTTGAGTAATGAGTGAATTGATTAGTGATAAAAGAATGAGTGAACGATGAAAAATGAAAGAATATGCAACTCACCGCATTTAACAAATATTTCTTAAGCGCCTACTGTGTATATGGTCAGGCACTTTTCAAGGAGCAGTCTTTGCCATTGAGGAGCTTACAATTCACTGTAGAACATAGACAAGCAATAGTATTGGTTTACTGGGGTTAAGTGGCCTGGATGCTATCAGAACACTGAAATAAAGGTCTGGACTGGGGCAGGGAGATGAAAGGAGAGGAAGAGGAGACAGCAAACTAAGATCCATTACTACAGCATTAAGTGTAAGGCTAGGGTGATGAAGAATGAGGATCAAGAAGTAAAGAAAGAATTTTGCCTTCAGTTAGGCTGTAGAAGGTCACAAGACAGGCATAAGCCCTTTGCAGGTAAGAAGGGGGCAACTGCCTTCATCTCTGGGAGCAGGGCAGACATAGGCACTACCTGCTGCTGGAATGTTCACAGCCATGCCTGAACTGGTGGGAACAAGATGGAGCCAAAAAAAAAACCACATGGCCCATCCCTTTTCCATGGGGCTTTCACAGGATAGGAGGCTGTGGAACCCTGAGGACCGGCAGCCAGGCACAGAGACACCTCCAGAGGCACAGGAAGCTGAGGGCAGAGCTGGACAGTGGGGCAAAGCTCCACAAACTTCTAGGTGCTTAGATCTCAAGCCTGCTGGGGAGGAAGGAGCCAGAGTCTCCTGCAAAACCTGCAAAACTCTGGAACCCACTGGTGAGCTGAAACTCACTAGAGCAGGCAGCACAGCCCTACCCATGTTAGCTCTGGGGCCCACCAAAGAAACCACTCCTCATCCTGTGGGACCGAAGAGGGGCCAGTGCTCTTCTGGGCAAATGTTATCTTCTTGAGTCTCTCCCATTCATACCCACTGACCAGCATATATGTTTTTTAAAATAGAGACCATCAGGACCACAGTGTGAACCACAATTTTTTTTTTTAGGTGGGGTATCAGTACTTCTATGTCACAGAGACTCTCCTTTGACCAAACTTTAGTCAGTTTCCTCTTTTTCACCAAACCTCACCCTTGGGCTCTGTTCTTGGCCCATCTAGTCTTTTAGCAAGAGTCTTTCTGGGTCAGTTTAGTGAAATCCCTCCACCCTTGACATCTGACCTAATTCCTCATCCCACCTTCAATAGCTTATCACCCTGGCCTGCCTTCAGGAAAATCCAGTCAAGCTGGTTTAGCAGAATCTCCCCTTACCCCTGAAGTCTCCTCACCATTGTTTTCCACCCATTACCCCCAACCCTACCCTTCAATTGCACATCCCCATTTGTCTTTGCCATATTCAGCATTGAGCCCAGTCTCTCTCCCCTATTGCAAAGCCCCATTGTAGTCACCCCCCAGAATAAAGTCCACCTTCTCCTCTTTAACAAGTGTCAGAATATTTTCCTTGAATTTCTCACATGGTTATCATGATAGCACCTGAAACAATGCTTGGCACACTAGAACATGTTAGACAGGGCAGCTTCATGGGGTACAATCTAGCATCCTACACTTGGAAGGGCCCTGAGTTTGGTCTAATGTTCTGTTGTCACCTGTTGAAATTCTTTCTAGCTTTTTCATAAGGCCCCTGTATCCTCATTTTGCTTTGGGCCCACAGATTTTATCACTAGTTGTGATGCCATACGAGTGCTTGCAACTCTCTGGGCCCACTCATCATTTGCTTGGGAAGATTTCTTCGGATGCTCCCACCTAACACCCAGGTCTGGCTCATGAGTGATAAACTGTCATAAAATAAACAAAAACTCCCAAAATTGGGTTTCTCTCCGTCTCCAAGCATATATCTTACTTTGTAATTATGCTTTCATTAGTGTGATTATTTAAATAAGACTTATCTCCCCACTTGGAAACGAGTTCCATGAGAGCAGAGGCTATGAGTATGTTTACCATTTTGTTCCATTCGTAGGTGTCTTAATGAAAAGCTCAGCAAATTTTTTGGTTTTTTTAATGATTACAAAAAAAAAAAAAGTCTCTTTTTCTCTCTCTTCTATATTGTAAAGAAAAGAAATTACCTGGTTATTGATTACTTTTTTACCTATGTTGGAATGCATTACATATTAGAAAATACACCTTCCTCTGAAAGGTTGAAAATTAACCAAGTGAACATTATTTTAGTGCTTTTATTGTAAGGATTGCCATGAGCATATTTTAGTCTTTCTGCGTACTTCCTGAACATGTTTAGTGTTCACACAAAGTTACCCTAACTAAATGTAAACAAGACCTTAACCTCTTTGTGTTTTACTTTTCTCATCTCTAAAATGAGCTGTTGGAACACATGGTCTTCACCCCTACTGGTGTCAGAGCACAATAGTGAGCCTATACTAAAGAAAGCATAGGATGAATTCCAGAAACAGGCTGCTTTGAAAGAAAGGAAACATCTTTTTAAATGTGAAAACAATTTAGGGTTTTGAATGCCACCAGAACAAATGCTTTAAGATTAAAAGCAAAAGCCATGATTTTATTACCAGTTATGTAGCAACAACAAAAAAGGGAATCTATGGAAGTCATTATTATATTTGGAAATAAAATTAATACAGAGTTCTTAGAACATGTAGCCTTGTTGTAGTAACTGGTACTGAAAGATAAAATTCCCTTTAGTAGAAAGAAATGCAAATATGGTAATCTTTGAATTAGCCATTGACAATTTGACTAAACAAAATAACTACATATCCAGTCAGGCTTTCAGTTTGGATAAAGGTAAGTGAAGACAGATCTCTGCCAATGGCTTAAGTCTGTATTCATAAAAATATGGACAGGGAAGAAAGAATATAAATTGTCTAGCTAAGTAAATAAACAACTAAAAGCCATGAAAATATACAATAAAGGGAAATTTTTAGAAACCACTAGCATGGAGGCTGGTTAAAATAATAAGATTGTCTCTTCTATGAAATTCTCTGTATAATCTCAAAGCTCTAGATAAAATGAATTAAAGTGAGTCAATCACACACTCGGCTGGTGGGAGAGTAAAATAGTGCAGTAATTCTAGAATGCAATTTGGCAATATAGATCAACTGCCCTATACATTTACATATACCTCTGAACCAGAAATTCTACATTTAGGAATTTAGTCTAAGGAAATAAATATATATTATTTTTACATACAGTGTTTATATATTTAAAATAATGTAAATGTAATATATTAATAGATAATATATTATCCATTAATATAATATATATTATAAATAGTGCTTTGTGTGTGTTTATGTCTCTCTCTCTCTCTCTCTCTCTCTCTCTCTATATATATATATATATATAATGTTTAACACAATGTTGTTTAAAATAGTAAAACCTTGGAGATAACCAACTGTCCAAAGTAAGGAATTGGTTACATGTACATGTAAATCATTAAAATAATTATTTTTATCTACATTATTAACACGTGAAGACCTCACATACTAATCACAATAAGAATTTTTCCCCTGGAAAAGATATTTGCAAATGACATAAATCTATAAAGAGCTCACCAAACTCCATACCCAAAAAACAAATAATCCAGTGAAGAAATGGGCAGAAAACATGAATAACATGAATAGACACTTCTCTAAAGAAGACATCCGGATGGCCAACAGGCACATGAAAAGATGTTCAGCGTCGCTCCTTATCAGGGAAATACAAATCAAAACTACACTCAGATATCACCTCACTCCAGTCAGAGTGGCCAAAATGAACAAATCAGGAGACTATAGATGCTGGAGAGGATGTGGAGAAACGGGAACCCTCTTGCACTGCTGGTGGGAATGCAAACTGGTGCAGCTGCTCTGGAAAACAGTGTGGAGGTTCCTCAAAAAATTAAAAATAGATCTACCCTATGACCCAGCAGTAGCACTGCTAGGAATTTACCCAAGGGATACAGGAGAGCTCATGCATAGGGGCATTTGTACCCCAATGTTTATAGCAGCACTTTCAACAATAGCCAAATTATGGAAAGAGCCTAAATATTCATCAGCTGATGAATGGATAAAGAAATTGTGGTTTATATACACAATGGTATACTATGTGGCAATGAGAAAGAATGAAATGTGGCCTTTTGTAGCAACATGGATGGAACTGGAGAGTGTTATGCTAAGTGAAATAAGTCATACAGAGAAAGACAGATACCATATGTTTTCACTCTTATGTGGATCCTGAGAAACTTAACAGAAGACCATGGGGGAGGGGAGGGAAAAAAAAAAAAGAGGTTAGAGAGGGAGGAAGCCAAAACATAAGAGACTCTTAAAAACTGAGAACAAACTGAGGGTTGATGGGGGGTGGGATGGAGGGGAGGGTGGGTGATGAGTATTGAGGAGGGCACCTGTTGGGATGAGCACTGGGTGTTGTATGGAAACCAATTTGACAATAAATTTCATATTTAAAAAAAAAAAAAGAATTTCTTCCCTGGAAAACGCAAGTTTAAAACTGTTATGTAAACTAATTGAATTTAGAGCCTGTGCATTTCACTGTATTTAATTTCACCTCAAATAACTAAGAACAACTTAAAAATACCGAACTCCAGTTTATGGTGTGCATGTTAAAATGTTTATGCTTAAGTTACTAATATTTGCAACTTAAAAGGGTTTCAAAAAATAAGGTGGAGTGGTGGATGGGCAGAAAAAAGGACAGATACAAAGATACATATTAGAGCAAATATAACAAAAGTTTAATTGTGAGGAAGCAGCTCTATACAGTAGTAGCCCACTTCAGTTATGAGTGTTTATAAAATTATGGGGCCCCAGGGTGGCTCAGTCGATTAAGCATCCAACTCTTGGTTTCTGCTCAGGTCATGATCTCAGGGTTCGTGAGATGGAGCCCCTGAGTCAGGCACTGCACTGACAGTGTGGAGCCTACTTGGGATTCTCTCTCACCCTCTCTCACACCCTCTCTCTCTGGTCTTCCCTCCCTCCCTCTCTCAAAATAAATAAATATTTTCAAAAATAATAAAATTATATATATGATCCAACTTTTCTCACAAGTCCATAAAAATTGAAGCTTTGCAAGCAGGGTAAAAAGAGAGGGGCGCCTGGCTGGCTCAGTTGGTACACCATGCAACTCTTGATCTCAGGGTTTTGAGTTCGAGCCCCATGTTGGGTATAGACCTTACTTCAAAGAAAAGAAAAGAAAAGAAAAGAAAAGAAAAGAAAAGAAAAGAAAAGAAAAGAAAAGAAAAGAAAAGAAAAGAAAAGAAAAGAAAAAAAGAGAGAGACTGAGTTCTAGACCAAATGTTAGGTGTGCTTAACCTCTTTTGACTTTTCTATGTTTTGTGTATATTGCTTTCATAATTAGGAAACTAAAATTGGGGCAGAGACTACCATTTGCCCTCCCTATGCAGCCACCCCTTCTCCTTGATAAAAGAGCCTCAGTGTTTTAAATGGGCTTATTACTGGCCCAGCAGCAGAGGCCTCAAACAGCCTCTTGTTCACTTCCATGTGGCCTTGTGACTAAATTCTGACAGAGACACAAGAGGACACGTTGTATAGTAATTCTCGGAGGAAGCACACCTTTCTAAGAATGGAAACAATGCATGGCAAAGCAGGAGAGAAAGAGGCTGGGTCTCTGACAAAGTGGGACCACTCCCCAAGTCCTGGACCACCCACTTCTAGGATTCTTTTATATGTGCATCAGGGTTTGAGCCATTATTTTTCAAATCTTTGTGGCTCACAGATGAATGTATACCTAGCTTGTACAAAAAGATCCATTTTGAAAAAGTTTTTTTAAGCATAAATGATCTTTACAATTTGAATTTCTTAACATTTAGGTTGAAGACCTGCAAAAATCAAAACAAACCAGCAAACAAAGAAAAGATAATAGGAAAAAAAAATGGTATTTGAAAGCAAGGCTAAATTTAAAGAAAACAGGATAAAATGTGAAGGTAAGCCAGGACTCAACTAAATGGATATTTACTCGGTACAAATGAGAGGCTGTGCAGAGCAGTCATCAGTCACCGATAAGCCGTCCTACATTAGTTTATCTACACTGCACTGGAAATCAGCAGAGTGCTGAGGAAAAAGAGCATTGATTAGTGAAGCTGATGAGGTAAGGAAAGACTCAGACTGGTTGAGACATCTCAACCACTGAGGTGAGGCCGGGGGCCTCTGCATGAAGGGCCTATGTGGCTGGGGGAGGACCCAGGAGATTTAAAAGGGAAAGAAAAATAAAAAGAAGGAAGGGGAAGGAAAAGACAAACACTTAACCACCTTTACAGTTTTTCCCAAAGCTCTCTTTTTCACTAAATCCTACCACAACTTCTGGGATAAATAATATGAAATAATTTACTTAAGATCTCATGGTACAATAAAGGATAGGCATGAAATAACACACCACAGTACTGAATATGGAAAGAAAATGATGCGTTGTAAAGAAACTCTACAAAAAGAAAGGGTTTTCATCAGTTAAAAGGATTTTCAACTTCAACAATAGAAAATCTTGTGACCTGAGTTAGAGGAGGGAATGGTAAAAGCACCATTTGAGGGACTCACTAATGATTCATTTAATCCTCACACCTACTCTATCAAATGGTAGCCGAAGAATCCTGAAGTTTCTTTGTACACACACACACACACACACACACACACGCACACACACACAGGGATTTGCCACACCATTTCCACAGGGATTTGCTGCCTGGGTGTGCAGTCACCCAATGCTTCACTGTGTGAAGTAGGTGGCAGGGTTGGGAATCAAGCCCAGGCATCAAACAGGCCCAATTTTGGTACCACATTCCCAGACCTACTATTGGTATTAGCATCTCCCAAGAATGGAACCTGGAGAATGTAAGCAGGGATCATACTACAGATTGAGCTGAAGAGACTCCAACCAGTGGTAGGAAATGGTGAAAAGAAAATGGATTAGGGCCCAGGAAGACAAGAAATCAAGCCTAACAAAGAAGCCACATGGAGAGTCTTATGTGGGAAAAGAATAGTGAACGGGGCTGTGAGGAAAACTGCCAGGTAAAGCTGGGCTTAACTGTATTCAACCTCACAGATGAATGGGTCCCTCTAACAAGACCTGGGTTTCTGTTGCTTGGCTTGTGTTAGCTTGGAGGAGCTGTTTAGAAAATCCTGCTGATGACTGGTTTGCTGCCAATTAGAAATAAAACATTACAAGTGATGCTACATTTATATGTCACTTGAACAGTATTAAGTTGTATATCCCTTTGGTGCAGAAGTTCTAAACTCTAAAGAATCTACTCTAGGGGTGTCTGGGTGGCTCAGTCAGTTAAGCATTTGACTTCTCCTCAGGTCATGATCTCATGGTTCATGAGTTCGAGCCCGCATCGGGCTCTATGCTGACAGCTCAGAGCCTGGAGCCTGCTTGAGGTTCTGTGTCTCCTTCTCTCTCTGCCCCTCCCCTGCTTGAGCTCTGTCTCTCTCGCGCGCTCTCTCAAAAAATAAACATTAAAAAAAATGTTTAATCTACTCTAAAAGATAAATAGGATATGATTTCACTCATGTGGAATTTAAGAAACAAAACAGATGAACATATGGGAAAGGAGGGGGGGAGAGAGAGAGAGAAACCACAAGAGACTCTACGATAGAGAATAAATTGAAGGTTGATGGAAAGGTGGGCGGGAAATGGGCTAAATGGGTAATGGATATTAAGGAGGACACTTGTTCTGTTGAGCCCTGGGTATTACCTGTAAGTGAAGAATCACTAAATTCTACTCCTGAAAACAATATTACACTATGTATTAACTAACTAGAATTCAGGTAAAAAATTGAAATAAATTAATAAATAAGCTGTCTTTATATTTCCCCATCACATGGCCTTCGTTCATATATTTTTCATCTGAACTCTCTTCTCATCTGCCCTCTACTTCCTGTATACCACAAAAAATTGTACAGACTCACATCATCTCAAGACCAGGGTCATACTCATTTCTTCCAAGATGATTTGCCAAACACTCTACCCCAACTTTGATTTAAAAAATAATAAAAATAAATAAATAAAGAATCTAAATATACAGGCCACATATTTAGGGTCTCTTAGTCAAAAAGTCTGAAAAATATTAAGCAACATTAAACATTTTACTAAAAGACTTCTCAGAGCCCTTGCTATACTGATGTACCCTGTGATGACCAAGGGGAGGATATAGTCCAATCCATTTTATCATAGGACCTTGGCAGGGGGTGAGGGAGAGCACCTCAGTAGACAGGGGTTTCACAATTCAAACTTGGTAAAACACTTGTTTAGAGTGTGAGGAAAAAGCACAAACTTGTTTTCAGGGCTCACTTTGTATAAAAAAAAAAATAAGTAATAATTAAATTGTTGTCAGTACCTGAAGATGCTTGTGCTTGCAAACCATAAGCCAGGGCCCTCAGAAGAGAAAATACAAAGCACGTGTCCTTATAAAAGGATCTTATTTGGAGGAAGTTCTTGATCAAAGATCTAGGAACATTCTATATTTATAATAAATTCTATTTATATGCAGTGAATGAATGGCAAAGACTTCCAAGAGATGAACATCAGAAACATTTCATCATAAACTTATCTCCCCAGAACACGTTTCCCCCAGAGATCTGCATGGCTCACTGCCTCACTTCATTCAGACTCCACTGCAAATGGTAACTCCTTGGGAAAGACTTTATTTGTCTAGTATGGCAACCCAGTAACTATCTGGCCACATACCTTGCTTTATTTTTTTAAAGCACTTCTTCATCTGTATGTTATATATTTATTTATCTGTTTATTGTCTGTTTCCTCACTTGAAGGTTGGCCCACTGAAGCCAGGGATTTCATTAACCACCTCTGTATCCTGAGTGCCTGGAACAGTGCCTCTCTGTCACATAGTAGGACTTCAAAAATATGTGTTGATTAAATACTCAAGATAACGCACATTGGTTTCTTAGTCCTCTACAAGCAATGTTTTTTCTTGAAATATTTCATATATCCCAAGCATTTAAAATTCTAAACCCTACTCTCTGAAAAAGTGAAGAAAATGGTTTGTCCACGGTCAGGCTGTCTAGACTTGTCAGGATTATGATTAAGGTTGGATCTTTTATTCTTCAGATGATTGGCAATGATAGCATCCAGTGACAACATCACCCTTTTTGGGGGGGCAATGAGAGATAAATATATATATTCCAAGTAGTGAGCAAACAAAAATTCTCATGACACAGAGCAAATACAAAAACTGCAGAACATGACAATATTGTGTTACCTCTTGTGGACTGAATTGTGCTCTCCCTTCCCGAATTCATATGTTGAAGTTCCCTCAATGAGACTGTATTTGAAGATAGAACCTTTAAGGAGATAATTAGGGTAAGTGAAGGTCATAAGGGAGGGGCCCCTATCCTATAGGAAAGAGGACAAGACACCAGACAGAGCTCAATCTCTTTCTGGGCACACACAGAGGAAAGGCCATGTGAACACACAGAGAGAAAATGGCTCTCTGCAAGCCAGGAAGATCTCACCAGAGATCAAATTTTTTGGCACCTGGATCTTGGAATTCTAGCCTCCTGAATTGCGAAAAGTAAATGTCTGCTGTTAAACCCATCCTGTCTGTGATATTTTGTTGCGGCAGACCAAGCACACTACTATACCTCCTTTGGTTGAGATGTATTTACATTGTCTTGAGGGAACAAAACAACCCAATCCCTGCAAATTCAAGCTTTCCTCATGATGATTTGCCTAAAGGTCCATCTTTTTCATGGAGGAAAAAGTATGTTACATGGCAAATGGCTGGAAGTGTTTTAGGCAGGACTGTAGAAGGTGGTATGTTTCTCAGCACTGAGTAGAACCATCCAAAGCGTTTGTACAGGGAAACTTCAGATAGATTGATGTTTCAAAAGGGCATGTACCAAAGATAGAAAAAAGGGCAAGTGAGTAGCATCGGTAAGATTAGGACAGGAAAGTTAAATAGCACAATAAGCTGAAGCTTAGGAGAAAAAGCTAAGACAATACAAAGGTTAACCATGTTCAATAAATCAATGAAAAAAGAAGGAATAAGCCCACTTGTTGAGAAAAACTGCACAATAGTAATATACGACTGAGAAAGAGGAGAGCACAAGTCCTGACAGCCTTTGTGTTCATCAAAAAGAAAGACACTCAGATTAGGGAAAGAACAAATACGGTTAACAGGAAATTGAACAGCTAAGTAAATTACAGTACTTCCATCTTTAGCTTATTAGGCAGCCACTAAAAATTATGTTTATGAAGAGTTCTTAATGGCATGGAAAAAAAACATGGCATAAGATTAAGCAGGGGGGGGAGGGGGGAAGCAAGATACAAAATTGAATCACAAATAATCTTGATTTATGAAAAAATAAAATCAGAGAAAAAAATACCAGATGGTTGTCTGTGATTGGTAAGATGATGGGTATTTTCTCTCTCTCTGTTATATTTTTATAAACCTTCAAACAATGCACATTTATTACTTTTCTCATCACAAAGTAAAAGTGGAAAAGAAAAAAGAAACACAAAAATAGGAACCCAAGACACTTGAGCCTATTATTATAAAGCAGCTTCAAGACAGTATTAAATAAGGCCACTATTCCAGAGTCAGGAATTGCAGTTGAGAAATCAGTATCAGTAAGACCTGAGGACCCATAAACATTAATTAAGAGACCAGAAATCTCTGGTTTTCAAAATTATGGGAAGCTTAAACCCTTGGGCATAGTATCTCAGAGAAACTCCTGATGGATGGCTTTGCAATCCCAGAAAAGGTGATAGAATAGGAATAGGTTTTGCTTTATTCTGCCCACCATTCTCCTCCATGTGAGCATCATCCTGCTCACGACTAACATCCACACCTAGTAGAGATAAGATGTGAGGCCCCCACACACTCCAGCGCTGTGGTCTTTGAGTCCCAGCACAGTCTACTTAAAATTGATGGCATCTGGGAGTGAAGGCATAAACTCACTGTTTTTGTTTTTGTTTTGGAGCTTCCCCCCCCCGCACCCCATGCTTCCTCCTGTGTCTTCACAGCATTCTACAGTCTCCCTCTACCGGCCTTTTCTGGCCTCACCGGTGTTCTAGTCTGCCCCAACCCACACCTTCCAAAGCTCTACTTAACCACAGGCCACAGAGAGCCAGCCCTGACATTTTAGGGTTTTTCCTCATGTGTGTTTCTTGTAACTAGCCCTGAAAGATATCCATGACTTTCTATGGCAAGGAGACTTGATGACTTAAAATCTAAAAGCCTCCCTTTGGAAGATTCATAGTGTCTATTCACATATTTAAAAAGTGTTTAAAATGCCTACAGTAAAGAAACTTGCTTAAATTTCACCATGTTTTATAAAAACTTTTTTAAAAATCCTGTTAAATCCAATAAATTAGTGATCTTGGAGTACGCTTTGACAAGAGTGACATGAGCAGTTTCTTCCCAAACACACTTACGGCCTAGAAATAATTTGCACCTCCTGTGACTTTATCTAATATCCCAATGCTATAATAAGCACACTGAGGGCCCTCGAGAACATCAAGCTACAGGCTCTACATCACCTTGTGATGGGTATCCAACCTTTTCAGATGGAAATGAATCCACCCTACTGTAACCAACAGACTGGGGCCCTGGTCCTCTCATCTTATTTCTTCTCTTTCTCTTTACATTGTGTTCTCTTTCTCCACAACTCATAGCATCCACCAAAGACCACTCTGCCTAAAACGTCAGACAACCAGCAGATACTAGCAAAGAGGCAATCAGCCAAACAATCTATTTCCAGGCTTTCCCTCTACCTATTTTTTAGAAGGAATCTCAATATCTTTTTTCTTAACACTTTTTCTCAGCTAACTCGTCACTTCTTCAGGAACACCTCCTTGATCAGATAAGATCCCTTGCCTTTTCCCCATGAAAGGTAACTTCTTTTTTTTTAATTTTTTTTAATGTTTACTTATTTTTGAGAGAGACAGAGACAGAATGCGAGTGGGTTAGGGGCAGAGAGAGAAGGAGACACAGAATCTGAAGCAGGCTCCAGGCTCCGAGCTGTCAGCACAGAGTCTGACGCGGGGCCAGAACTCATGAGCTGTGAGATCATGACCTGAGCCGAAGCAGGACGCTCAACTGACTGAGCCACCCAGGCACCCTGAAAGGTAAGGTAGATACCTTCTGCATGGAGTACCTATCAAAATTACCATTTTACATTCGTTGTATAAACATAGAAGTAATGTTGGTCTCCCCTACTGATTAATACACAATAAATTACTGTGTTCCACATACTATGTTAATTGCTTTCCACTTTATTTTTTCCCATTTAATCCCTACCACAATTCAGTTAAGCATAAAGGTTTGGAAGAACAATGACTATCCCATTTTATAAATGAAGAAACTGAGGCATAAAGTGGTCAAGAAACTTGACCAAGATTACTCAGCCAATAAGTGGCAGACCAGAATTTGAATCCAAGCATTCTGATTCCAGAACTCTTATGCTAAGTAAAATAAGTCATACAGAGAAGGACAGATTCCATATGTTTTCACTCCTATGTGGATCCTGAGAAACTTAACAGAAGTCTATGGGGGAGGGGAAGGGAAAAAAAACGTTAGAGAGGGTTAGAGAGGGAGGCAGCCAAAACATAAGAGACTCCTAAAAACCGAGAACAAACTGAAGGTTTATGGGGGGTGGGAGGGAGAGGTGGGTAGGTGATGGGTATTGAGGAGGGCACCTGTTGGGATGAGCACTGGGTGCTGTATGGACACCAATTTGACAATAAATTTCATATTAAAAACAAATAAAAATACAAATTAAGCCAGGGTTATGAAAAAAAAAAACCTCTTATGCTTAACTACTAGTGTATATGATCTGGTATAAGTTCCATGAGGGAGTGGGCTATATCTGACTTTGCTCACCACTGTATCTCTAGTGCCTAGCAATATAATCTTTCACTATATTTGTGAATGAATAAGTGAATGGATGAATAGATAAGTGTAATTCAAGAATTTCAGAAATATACGCTCTATAAAGTAAAAGTCATCCATAATCCTACTACCACCCCTCCCACAGAAACCATCTCTCAGCTGTTTTCTAACTGTCTCTTAGAAAGCAAAGTTTCATTGGACAGTGCCATGAAGTAAATCAGGGATATGGCTGATTCCAAGAATTTTTGAAACTTTGTAAGAATAAGAACTCTTCCCCTCAGGACAGTGTCATTGTGTTGCTACATTATTTAATTCACATTACCTCTCCTACTACCACAAACATTCATGTTTTGCTCAATATTAACAGATGATGGATAAGAAGATGTTTATCACCTAAGCAATAAACAATATCATTCACAATATCTAAAATCAAGAAAAAGAACTATAGTCTGGATAAGAGTACAGGTATGTAGAATCAAAAGTGAATAAGTAATAAAGCCCAGAATGGAATAATTAATAAAGGTTAAAACTAGAGAAAGAATCATGGCAGTGTGCCACATAAGCTCTGTCCCTGGTTCTAGTCTGTTCAACATTTGTAGTAACCATCTCAATGAAAACAGAAAACATGTTGATCATTTCTGAAGATAGCACTAAACAGGGAGAGACAGATAATATTTCAGATGACAAAACCAATCTTTAAAATTGTTCCAACAGATGGAAGATTAAACCGCAGGATTTAATCTAAAGTCTGAATTTAAGTTCTGAAACTTAATAATATAAATTTAGAATGGGGGCTCCATTTTGTCGATGGCTTATGAAAAAAAGCCTATACACAGCCAAAGAATAATTAAGCAAACTGCACTTATGCAGCAAATATAAACGCCAGTCAGCAAACATAGATGTGCAGGTAATATCTATTTATTTTCTATTACTCTGTTTGGCTTATGATTTAGAGATCTAAATCTGCCAAGAAGGCAGAAATGTTAATCACATTCATTCTTGAAGATTCTTCACCACCCCAGGAAGGTTTCGGAAGTTTTTACAAGGGCAAGGCAAGGGGAATAGGGCTGCTTCTCCTTTCCCTAGTCTTCCATTTGCACAGCCTATAGAGACCCAGGGCCCTGCCGCTTCACGGCACTCTTGGGCCATCAGCATCTTCATGAAGACTGAGAACCCTGTGTCTGAGCCCCTCCCCCCTCTGCTTTCCACTTCCCTGGCTTTGATGCCAAGAAGTAGGACTGGATCCTCACTTCTCAGGAACCCACAGACTTCTTTCTCCTACTCTCTCGCATCCCCTGGCATTTTTGGTCTCAGGATATCCTACCTCACCGTGACATACATCTCTAAGGCAACCAGGGGAGCGCAGTCTATTTGCTTGAATTGGAGTAAAGAATCTGGGAAAACACGAAAACAAAACAACAACAACAAAAAAACCTAATAGCTGGAAACATGCAGCCATAGAGACAATGGAGTACTATTATATAGCATTAAGGACACCTATATGGGCTGTAAAATTAGAAGAAGGTGTGTATATGAGATAAGTGAGAACAGTACATAAAAATGACTTTAGTGCAGAAATATGTTTTTATTAGAATCACAAACTAATGTGAAATGACATAAATTGATTCAATATTTTTATGTAAAATTAAGTGCATAATAACTTTTGAGGGAATAAACTATACCAAAGAAACGCAAGACCAAAAATATATACATTTTTGTGATAATTTAATTATTATAAACTCAGTGTGAGCTAATAATGAAACAAGAGGGTTTTTTTTTTTAAGGAAGGTAATGCATTTTTGAGATGTATGGCAGAAACTGTAAGCTATCTGAAAAAATCCATTCTTCCTTTTTTCCATTGTAATTGAATTGTAGCAAGTGACATGGCTGTCTAACTGGACTACACTTCCCAGCCTCTCTTGTAGTGGGTGTAGTCATGTGACTTTCTTGCCAATGGTACCTAACTGAAAGTGATGTGTGCCACTTCTGATCCCACAGTGATTCTGCCTTCCCCTTATTATCCTTCCCTATGTCTCTAACTAGAACCCACACATGGCTGCTAACAAGCTTCAACCAAGAAGATGACAGCCAACCACTATGTTCACCACTGACTGTCACACGAAAGAGAACTTAATAATTTAGGGGATCTTCCATTTCCACAACTTTAGCTTACCCAAATCAATGCAATGGGGCATCATTAAGAGTCTTACATTTAGCCGTCTTCAACTGATTATATCAGGGTACTTGTTTGACGATCAAATCTGTTCCATTGATATCCTGAAGAAATAGGTTCATTTCTGGGTGCCACATGTTAAAAGGGGTCCTAAAAAACAAAAGGATGACCCAAAGGGGAATACTAGGATGGACTCCTTCTGTGAGGCAGAAGGAAACAAAAAAAGGTTGAAGCAAACATTTTTATTCATTCGTTCATTCATTCATTCACACTTTGCAGAGCATTTCACTTCTATTATGCCAGTCAATTCTGAGAGCTAGAGTTGAGCCAGAAGCAGAAAATATCATCTTCAAATATTTGAAGGGCCATTCTAAGGGAGAGAAAATTCTCTCTCTTTTTAAAATCTCTTTGTGTACTTTTAATTATGCATGAATATATTCTCACTATAACATATTCTAAAAATATAAGAGGACATAGAATGAACCGTGGTAGTCCCTGATCATCCCTCTTTTCTCCCTCCAATTCTCCTCCTCCAGAGGAGTAATCCTTATTAATAGCTCCAGGTACCTATCCATAGCTTATCTGCAGTTTTATATAAAAACCAAGGAGTTCGTGGGTGCCTGGGTGACTTGGTCAGTTGAACATCCTATTCTTGGTTTCAGCTCAGGTCATGATCTCATGGTTCATGAGTTCAAGCCCCATATCAGGCTCTACACTGAGCATGGAGACTGCTTAAGATTCTCTGTCTCTGTCTCTCTGTGTGTCTCTCTCTCCCCATCTGCCCCTCTCCACCACTCGTGCTCTCCCTCTCTCTCCAAAAAATAAAAATAAAAATAAAGGAACAAGCAGTTTAAATGTCATGACCTCCAGGAATCCTTCCTTGAGCTTCTTCCTTCAAAATGAGCTAAGGAAGCTTCTCTTATATCATCATAGTGCTGGTACCATTCTCCATATGTGACTTAAACATAATGCACAACTTTATGTACATATCTGTCTTAGATAGCGTGCTCTTGGAGAAAAAGAAGACTTTTGTTTATCTGGATAAATGCATGGAGACTACATAGTAAGTTCAATACATTTTTGTCAAACTGGATAGAAGTGAAGTTAAAGAGAGGCAGATTTTGTTCAATAAAACCAAACTCAAAGATTTAAGTGATTGCTGTTCACAATAGACTCAAATGCTTGTGAATTAATCATCTTTAAAGTCAGAGTTTTCAGTCAAAGAGTTTCTTTTTTTTTTAATGTTTAGTTATTATTGAGGGACACAGGGAGACAGAGCATGATCATGGGAGGGGAAGAGAGAGAGGAGGGGATCCAGAATCTGAAGCAGACTCGAGGCTCTGAGCTCTCAGCACAGAGCCTGATGTGGGACTCGAACCTACAAACTGCAAGATCATGACCTGAGCCAAAGTCGGAGGCTTAACCGACTTAGCCACCCAAATGCCCCATAGAGTTTCTTACATTGTGAGGGAATTTGGCTCTCCATGACCAATACCTCTTAACTCCAAAATTTTAAACCCATGTAAATACTTTCTCAACTTAAGACATTTTTTTTATTTTCAGAGAGCTATAAAAGAAAATCACAAACATAATATGCTCTTCTTTTTCAATTATGTAGCTTCTCTGTGTTCATCCCCAACCCTGAGTCTTTCTTCAAGATTCTAAGAAGAGACTAGAAGCTAGACCTCTCATCATTAACAGAGTACAACATCTAGGTCCTATTTTCCTTAAATGATTTAACTACAGTTTCCTCTCTTCTTCCATGGAAGACAATGACCATAGTTACCCAATAGAATTTTTCAACCATTATTCTAACATATGTAGAAAAATAAGCATGTTTTTCTACTTACATATTATTTTTTTTTAATGTTTATTTATTTTTGAGAGAGAGACAGAAAGAGAGCGCAAATGAGGGAGGGCAGAGAGAGAGGGAGACACAGAATCTGAAGCAGGCTCAAGGCTCTGAACTGTCAGCACAGAGCCTGATGTGGGGCTTGAATTCATGAGCCATTAGATCATGACCTGAGCAGAAGTTGGACACTTAACCAACTGAGCCACCCAGGCACACCTCTACTTACATATTCTTAACTGTTAATTTTATTTTTCCAAAATAATTATTTCACAAGAAGCTGCAGTGTAATAAAAGTGAAACACAGGGCACCTGGGTGGCTCAGTTGGTTAAGTTTCTGACTTTGTCTTAGGTCACGATCTCGTGGTTCTGAGAGCTAGAGTGAGTGAGTGAGCCCTGCATTGGGATCTGTGCACTGACAGTGTGGATCCTGCTTGGGATTCTTTCTCTCTCCCTCTCTCTCTGCCCCTCTCCTATTCTCCCTCTCTCAAAAATAAATAAACATTTAAAAAATAAAAGCAAAACATGGTCATTTTCTTCTTTCATGCATAAAGATGAACTAGTTTACATGTAATTTAATAGTCTTTTCCTGCTCTTTGCTCTACTCTTTTACTTACTCCTTCTTCTAGATCTATTGTCCCCATTAAATTTTCATAATATACATCAACTCAGTGCAAAGAATCCTGCAAGGTATTGAGGTTGAAAGGAAAGCAGTTCCTTTCATTATTATCATGAGAAATTTTTTGGACAAAAGATTTTTTTTTCTTTTTTCTGTGGACCTTTAGTTTGCTCTCTTCCAGGATTTTCATAATTATTCTACTATTATCAATTCCCCCTTAAGGCCACCGCTTGGTTTTTATATAAAACTGCATTGAATTGCTTTGAGTTTATCTCCGACCTTTAGTATTACTTTCAAATTACTGGGTATCTAATTAGAGAAGGTTTTTTTCATAAATGACATTTCAAAACTGTACTACTGGATGGCCAAATACCTGCTGTTCACTCCTCAATCTTTTTTCTGAGGTTCTCCTAAAACAGCTTTAGCTGAACAGTGAACACTGTTGCTGTGTGGCAGAGATGAAAGCAAAATTGCATGTGTGAAACCCAAATTGAAATCACAGAAGGCAGGATTCACACTGCTAATTGTTGCTTAGCAATAAAATGTGCAAAACATGCTAATGGACTGGTGACATCAGGCACCAGAGGCCTCTGCAAATCAGAGAATTAGAGAGACAACAGTAACAGCAAGAAAAGAAATTCTATCCCTGAGGAACTGGGGGAAGGTTTCTGCCCTTCTTCCTAGTTAGTGTGCTCGGTTGAAGAGAGTTCCTGCATCTATCAGATACTCCTGTGGTAGGTAGTACTTGAAGACGGCCATGGAGATAGACACTCAGAGGTTCATATTACCCTGATGGAATTGTTCATATCTACAAGAACACATAATCGTTTTCTTTTCCCTGTTAAAAACTCTCAGTTCACATGGTTTGCTAAGGGTGCGAGTGGGACTTCAATCAACTTCTATCGCAGTTACCCTCAGCCTCATGCTGTTTAGGGGACAGTTATGTCTGTCTGACCTAACCGTGTCTGAAGAAACAAAGCAAAGATCCCAGTGTATAGGAGCAAACTGATAATGGAGTCTTAACCTGAGAACTGAATTCAGCTTTTTCTAGTTGTGTTTTGTTTTGGTTTGGTTTTATTCTATCTTCATTTGTTTCTGAGAAGGTGTCCAAGATACAGTGTTCCAAGTTGCCTTAAAAGAAATCTGAGTCTACCTATTATCTCTAATCTCACAGGTGACATTTCAATGAACAGTATGATGATGGCCAGGCAGGGATGTTTTGGGATCTAATAAATAGAAACTCCGTTCATATTAAATCAGTTTTAAGGGGAAAAAATCATGCCAAAAAAAAAGGCAAGTGCTTTCAGAAAGAGGTAAAGACTCCTGTATACCACAAGGTGATTGTTGAGCAATGTAATCCCCACAAGGCAAGCCACAATTTGCCTCTCCTTAGTGTCTCTCTCAGGATATCTTTATTGAATACATATGCATGTCCTCTTGTTTACTAGGTGCTTCAGCTATACAAATATTTTGCACATAGTCTCTAACTTATTAGCAGTGTAGGAAAGATAATATGCATGAACCAATTAGGGACATGCAAGAGACTATAAAAGCTAAAGATCTGCATACTGAAAACGCAATTATTTTGCAAAGTTATCTAACTAATAATAATCTGCTATTCCCTAAATTGATGGATGGAAATATCCAGATGCTTAGCACCCAACAGACACTTTCTTTAAACATTTTTTATTGAGATATAGCTTACTGTAAAGTGCACAAATTTAATGGCATATGGCTCAGTGACTTTTTCACTTATATAGTATATACCTATCTAACCACTATACAGATCAAGACAGATAAATTTCCAGCACTTTATTTTTTTTATTTTTTAATATATGAAATTTATTGTCAAATTGGTTTCCATACAACACCCAGTGCTCATCCAAAAAGATGCCCTCTTCAATACCCATCACCTACCCTCCCCGCCCTCCCACCCCCCATCAACCCTTAGTTTGTTCTCAGTTTTTAAGAGTCTCTTATGCTTTGGCTCTCTCCCACTCTAACCTCTTTTTTTTCCTTCCCCTCCCCCATGGGTTTCTGTAAAGTTTCTCAGGATCCACATAAGAGTGAAAACATATGGTATCTGTCTTTCTCTGTATGGCTTATTTCACTTAGCATCACACTCTCCAGTTCCATCCACATTGCTACAAAGGGCCATATTTCATTCTTTCTCATTGCCATGTAGTACTCCATTGTGTATATAAACCACAATTTCTTTATCCATTCATCAGTTGATGGACATTTAGGCTCTTTCCATAATTTGGCTATTGTTGAAAGTGCTGCTATAAACATTGGGGTACAAGTGTCCCTATGCATCAGCACTCCTGTATCCCTTGGGTAAATTCCTAGCAGTGCTACTGCTGGGTCATAGAATAGGTCTATTTTTAATTTTTTGAGGAACCTCCACACTGTTTTCCAGAGCAGCTGCACCAGTTTGCATTCCCACCAACAGTGCAAGAGGGTTCCCATTTCTCCACATCCTCTCCAGCATCTATAGTCTCCTGATTTGTTCATTTTGGTCACTCTGACTGGCGTGAGGTGATATCTGAATGTGGTTTTGATTTGTATTTCCCTGATGAGGAGCGACGTTGGGCATCTTTTCATGTGCCTGTTGGCCATCTGGATGTCTTCTTTAGAGAAGTGTCTATTCATGTTTTCTGCCCATTTCTTCACTGGGTTATTTGTTTTTCGGGTGTGGAATTTGGTGAGCTCTTTATAGATTTTGGATACTAGCCCTTTGTCCGATATGTCATTTGCAAATATGTTTTCCCATTCTGTTGGTTGCCTTTTAGTTTTGTTGGTTGTTTCCTTTGCAGTGCAGAAGATTTTTATCTTCATGAGGTCCCAATAGTTCATTTTTGCTTTTAATTCCCTTGTCTTTGGGGATGTGTCAAGTAAGAAATTGCTGCAGCTGAGGTCAGAGAGGTCTTTTCCTGCTTTCTCCTCTAGGGTTTTGATGGTTTCCTGTCTCACATTCAGGTTCTTTATCCATTTTGAGTTTATTTTTGTGAATGGTATAAGAAAGTGCTCTAGTTTCATTCTTCTGCATGTTGCTGTCCAGTTCTCCCAGCACCATTTGTTAAAGAGACTGTCTTTTCTCCATTGGATATTCTTTCCTGCTTTGTCCAAGATTAGTTGGCCATACTTTTGTAGGTCTAGTTCTGGGGTTTCAATTCTATTCCATTGGTCTATGTGTCTGTTTCTGTGCCATCCAGCACTTTAGAATGATCCCCTAATCAATACTGTCCCAAAGGTAACCATCATTCTGACCTCTACCACAATAGATTAATTTGCCTGTTTTTTTTTAATCTTTATTCATTTTTGAGAAACAGACAGAGTGTGAGCAGGGGAGGAGCAGAGAGAGAGGTAGACACAGAATTTGAAGCAGGCTCCAGGCTCTGAGCCATCAGCACAGAGCCCAATGTGGGGCTCGAACCCACAAACCATGAGATCATGACCTGAGGTGAAGTCAAACGCTCAACTGACTGAGCCACGCAAGTGCCCAAATTTGCCTGTTTTTAAGCTTCATATAAATGAAGTCATAGAGTATTCTACTCTTTGATGTCTGGCTTCTTTCATTCAACATTATGTCTGTGAGATCCATCCATGTTGCATGTAGTGTAGCATGTTATTGTTCATTGCAATGTAGTAGTCATTGTGTGAACATACCATAGTTTATTCTCCTTTGATAAACAGTTGGGATTTTTTTTTCCAATTTTGAACTAATGTGAATAAAGCTGCCATAAACATTCTTGTATATGTCTTTTGGTAGATGTGAACACACATTTCTGTTAGGCATGTATGTATGTATATATATGCATCAAGGAGTAGAATTGCTAGGTGGGTGTCTGTTTAACTTTAACACATACTAACAGTGTTTCAAGTGTTGTACCAACCCCTGTACCTACTAGAGATGGAGTTTCACATGCCCTACATACTTGTCAACATTGGTTATTTTTAGTCTTTTAATTATAACTATGGTGGTGAAGTATTTTGGGTTTAATTTGCAATTTCCTCATGACTGGTGATGTTGAAAACCTTTTTATATACTCATTGGATATCTGAGTATCCTCTTTTGTAACAAAGCTTCAAAAGATGTTTGAGAAGCACTGAAGTTTCAAGGCATCAGGATGTAGGTCTGCTGATCTTATGATGTCCCGATTAGCACAGGATGCTGGGGCCATGACTTTTATAAAAGGAGAACCCTCAAGAATGAGCTGCCTGACACCAAAGCTTTTTAATCAAAGACTAGACAAAGGAAGAAATGAGTAGAGGAATGGAAATGCCAGCTGGACGGTGAGACTAGGTGAACTTAAATGTCTCTTCCAACACTGGTAAGTGCCACAGGGATGCAACTACTGGTAAGTCAGTGAGAATGGGAAGGCAGAGGATGAAAGGCAGAGGACAAAGTCTTTAATTTATGAATATTTATTGCATGCCAAGGGCTCCACTAGGCCTTTACATGCATTGATTCATTTAATTCTCACATTAATCATATAAGATAGTATAAGCAAAAACCTTCCACTTTTCCTCCTCTCTACACACAGCATTCATATTTCTGGTCACCAAATGTGTGGGGGATTTTTCCACACTGACCAATTCTCAGACACCAGCTGTGTGTGTCCTACAATTCAATTCAGTTTTGACACTATCTACATGGAGTTAGCATCAGATATCACAAGTTAAGTGCTCAGTTCCACAAACTTCCTTGACTTCAGATGCCAAGGGCAAGTCCCAGGTTGTTACTTGAACTTCTGACCAACCAAATATAAATTGAGGTTTGAACAATCCCCTCTATAATTTGTTCTATAATTTGTTATAATTTGTTATAAAGAAGATAATAAAAGATACTCATGGACATCCAGTTGAAGAGATACATAAAGCAAGGTCCAGAAGGGTCCCAAGTTCAGGAGCTGTTGTGTAATTAGGATGTGCCACCTTCCCAAAGCATGGATATGTTCACCACCTAGATGTTCTCTGAAGCCTGTTGTTTAGGATCTTTATGGAGTCTTACTACTTAGGATGATTGACTAAAATCATTGACTATTGTTGAAGGACTTAGCCTGCAGGCTTCTCATCAACCATAATAAGGCTGTCCAGGGGGCGTCAGTCACCGGTCATCTTGACAGCATACAAAAAGACGCCTATCACTTTGGAGATTCCAAAGGAATTATATGCGGGAAACAGGGACAGAGACAAAATATATGTTTCTTATTATGTTACAGGTAGATATTAATTTGTATTAGTTGTCAACTGCTTTATAACAATATTACCACAAACTTAGTACCCTAAAACAAAGCACGTGCATTATTACATAGTTTTACGGGTCCAGAGTCCGGGCATGGCTTAACCAGGTCCTCTACAGTCAGGGGTGGGCCTGAACTGGGTTCTCACCTAAGGCTTGACAGGGGAAGATTGCCTTTGAAGATCATGTGATTGTTGGCAACATTCAATCTTTGCAGGCTGTCAGACTGAGGGTTTTAGTTTCTCCTTGGCTGTCAGCCACTCTGAGTTCCTCACCACATGCCCCTCTCCACATGGTGACTCACAACATGGCAGCTTGCTTTTTCAAAGCCAACAAGGAAGAGAAATTCCTAACAAGACAGATGTTCCCATCATATGTAACAGAATCATGTATATATAATCCTGCAAATTCTGTAACCTTTTGCATATTCTCTTGGTTAGGAGCAAGTCACAGATCCCACCCGCACTCAGAGGGAGGGCATTATACATGGGTATAAACACCAACAGCAGGGGTGATAGGAACCACCTTAAAAGACTATCTACTACACTAGTATTATTTTCACTTTATGGATGAAAAATAAACTAAGAAACATAAAATAAATTGCCAGTCAACAGCTAAGGCAGGTTTTAAACACAAGCATACCTAACCTAAATCCAGAGTTCATCTTCTTAACCACTATAGTGCCAGGAAAATGTTCAAAGAGTAGGTGGGACTAGAGCCAGAATGGTTTATTCTGAATAACCCGAGAGAATGGGTTAGGGAGCCAACATGAGCAAAAAGACAGGAAAGAATACATGTATTACAGGAGAGTAAAGAGATGGTTCAATTATAAGAAGTTTAGTTTATTCAGATGCGTAATGGTGGGGGAAGCAGAAGGCTGGATAGCACCAGAAATCTAGAAAGTCAAATGGACATGCATTGATCTGATGCAGTATTCAACAGGGAATTATTGCAGGTTTAAGCAGAAGTTTTTAAAGTCTTAAGATGAATCAAGTATCATAGCCTCATTCTAATCAATATCTGAAACTTCTCAGAAGAATAAATCTTGATGTTAACCAAGGTAGATATCTGTCTATACTCGGCAATGCCTTTTAAAACAAGGTTGTAAATGATTTAAACAAATAAATATCGACTATCAAGTTAAAAATATTTCTCACAGGAGCATCTTTGGTTAGATCCAAATGGAAGAAAGATCTTGCAATAAATTGAGCAACTCTTTTTAGGAGGCCTTTACCACCCTCGTCAAGTCATAAATCCTAGAATCTGTGCTCTTGGCTACTCTGCTCATTGGTGAGCTATGAGACAGGATACCATGGAAATCAGTTACCCTTAGGCACTGGGTTGCTAAGCCCTCCAACTCATAGGGCAGCCAGAAAGACACAGGCTGATCTGACCCTGTACTGGTCTTACGGTGCAGAATGGAGGGAAAACTTGAGGTTTGGGGGGCAAAGGCTGCTTAAAAGAATCACTGGAAATTATAAAATGAAGCGTTCCCTCTGTCCACGCTCAGGTTACTTGCTTTCACTCTGCCTAAATCAACAAATATCACCATAATGTTTGTTATAAGATGAGATGATTGGTCATCTGTCCAGTCACAATCCAGAATATAGACGTACAGTCACACTGCCTGGGTTGGAATCATCTATCCTCCACTTGCAAATTTTGTGACCATGAATAAGTTACTTCACTTCCTCAGACCCCAGTTTCCTCATTTCCAAAAGGGGGAGTAAAAATGAGATAATGCATAAGGTTTTCAGGAAGAAAAAGTGAGTTGACATATGTAAAAGGGTTTAGTATCAGAAATAAAAGGTAGTAAACACAACAAAACATTCATGATTTATATCATTAGTGCACAGTATAGTTTTTGGCTAGCAAAAGTACAGTGAATTTGTTGAATAAAAAATCCAATATAACGAACACAATCCTGTATCCTTTTCCATCTTGTGCTTTTCCTGCAAGGGAACATGTGCCTCCAGGGTACACAGTCATAGTGTAAACGAACATGGAGTTTCTTCCTGGAGTGTCTACTTTGCGAGAAGATTTGGGGAAAGGAAAAGAAATTTAACTCAAGAAAAATTTTAATTGTCTTTATACTAATGTCATAAGAGAGGTTTTATGTGGTTGAATCTGTGTTATTTTCTGATTAATACTGATTTAAATATACATAGCTGCACTTTTAAGTCTGCAGTTTAGAACTCACACAATGTATATGAAAGTTATAAAACATCATTTTTGTATTAAGTGTCTGGAGGAAAGATTCCATTCAAAAACAAAGCTTGGTATTATATATGTGTTTTTCTCTGTACTTTTTATTTTAAACACACTAATTTTTGAATTATACTCATCTTTTTTCATCTAGTGTTAAAGTACTAGTACAAATTTGTTATCAAAATAAATCTACTACATAAGCAATCGTTAAATTATTTAAAAATCTGTTTTCTTCACTAGAGGAAGAATTGGTGGAGTAACAGAATAATCAGACAGACCCTCCTGGGGGTCAGAGTACTTAACCTGAAGCTGAATAGATTGGACAACTCACTAAAATTCTCAGAAATTTGATTTTAGGAATATGACCTACTTCCTAGAGATGCTGAGAAATTTATATCAGATACGTATGTCAAATGATACACAGGAAGCTCTCTAAAATTTTACCTCCATTTCCTAGCTACAGTTCATACTACTTCCTGCTTCAGTAACCACATCTTCCTGCAAATGCTGACCTCTTGTCTCACCAGCCACCAATCATCATGTTTTTGCCTTCTTATTAAATGTGACCTTATCTCTCTTTTTTACTTTCTTATTTTATATTGGAGTTTTAAAAATTGCATGAAATAGATAAGCCACAGACTGGGATAAAAAGTTTGCATAATGTATATTTGACTAAGTATTGATATGCTGGATATGTAAATAACTCTTAAAACTCAATAATAAAAAGAGGACTCAATAAAAAATAGGCAACAAACTTGGACAAACACTTTAAAAGAGAAGATATATGAATTGTCAGTAAATGCATGGAAAAATGTGCATCGTTAGCCATCATAGAAATGCAAATTAAAATCATAATCTATACACCTATCCAAACTGTTAAAATTTAAACTGACACCGAATGTTGCCAAGAATATGGAATAAACAGAATTTTCATACTCTTTGAACCAGGAGTTCCATTCCTAACTTTTCATCTAAGGGGAACAAAGCATATATGTTTATAGGAAACTTGAACAAGAATGTACATAGCACTTTTATTCATAATGGACAAAAACTGGAAATGGCCCCAGATTTGCATCAATAGGAAAATTGATAAAGAAGCTGAAGCACATTCACAGAGTGGAACATAACTCAGCAATAAAAAGGAACCAATTACTAATACATGCAACAGTGCGCATGAGTCTTAAAATATTCTGATTGAAATAGAATATAGGATTCTATTTATATGAAATCCTGGAATAAGCATATGGTGAGGATTGCCTGAGACAGGGCAGGAGGGAACAGTCTGAGATGGTGATAATGTTCTATATCTTGATATGGGTTTGCTTTATATAAACATTTGCATTTGTCAAAATCCAATAAATATACACTTAAGATTCATGCATTTCTTTGCATGTAAATTTTACAGCAAAAGAAAAATAACTATAAACAAACATTGCAGACTATGTACTGATGTCTGCAGTTTACTTTGGAATGTGCCAAAATTTTTAATGGACTAAAAAATGAGAAGGGGACAAATAATTAAATAGATGTGTTTTAAAACAAGTACAGGAAAATGTTAATGGTAGAATCTAGGCAGTGGTTGTATGGGTGTTTATTGTAAAATTAGTTGCTTTCATAATAAAATTTTGGGAAATCTATCCGGGATAATGCAAAATTGAAAACTGAATGTTAAAACCCACTGGTGGGAAAAACTTCACATTGATTGCCTAAGACATTCCATGAAGAGCACAATTTTTTTAAATCACAGACATATATACAAACATACAGCCTTTTAAATTATAATTGGAGCTTCTTAGAGCATTTATAGTATTGTTTATTGTATAATTATTTAACACCTCCAACAGCAAAATTAAAAAGTTTTTAAAAGTTACAGTGATCATGACATAAAAATATAATTAAAAGAGTATTAGCACAAGATCTTAATCCTGGAAGGAGTGTGATAGATTACTTTATCACCAAAAATATTCTTTAAAAAGGAGCAGATCTGTACAGAAAATCAGACTACAAATATATTCTACAGATTACATTAACATCTGCAGTTTCTCAGGTCAGACACTGTGACTTTGAAGTGTGTTTTAATGCTTTTTGCTTAGTTTAGTGCCCATATCAGTGTTTTCCAACAGATTGTAGTTCTTGACCTCCTGTACCAAAATCAGAGGAAAACTGTTGAAAATTCAGATCTGTGGGCCCAACCACCAATGGAATCAGAATCTCAGAAAGGTCGGGTAATTTTTATGTAATTATTTTTCAGATTTTCATATGTGATTGAGCCAGAATTGAGAACAATGGCTCAAAAACATGCTATTGCTAGATATTAAATATGATCTGCAAGCAATGGGCACAGACTAAAGACTCACTGGCAATCTACCCACTTACTTGTTCCAACTTCTAACAGCACATAGTGTGTGTTCCCCACTTCTCCCCTCTTCACTAACACACTTCTTAGTGGTCTCTTGTGTACCAGGCACAAGTTCCTTAAGTGCAGGCTTACTTTCCAGCTGATTTATAGAGTAAGACTGATGGTTACATTAGAGGGTAATACGGGATCACTTATGGTGCTATTTCTACCCAGCCAGGGCTAGTATAATGGGATATGCAGAACAAGCTATACATAGGGATCCCCTAAGAGGAAAGGACTCAGACTCTCATCACAGCTCTTATTCATTTAGTAATAAATATTTTTGTGCATCTACATCACAGGCCAAGTCTCCTCCTTTTTTTCCTTATGTTCCTTAGAGAATATTGCTCCATAGTTTCCAATGGAGTCATGCATGTTGCAGATCCATGTATATGATTCAACAGTCATCTTTCATCAAGGTAAAAATTGACTAAAATGTAAGTTGAAGTGCAATCCTAAAGTGGAGATGGAAAAAAAGACATGAGCCAGGATATATTTGGTGGTAGGAATGGGGATAAAACCAACTGCAGACTCATGCATGTAAGAATGCTTTTGGTCTACTGGTAAAGAGCAATGACTCCATTCCTTCTACTAACCAATCCATAAGCTTAGGTCCCAAAGCTACTGGTAGTAGCAGGCTTTATTTCCCTGGGAGCCTGGAACTGTTTTCTCCATTTGTCAAACTGTGTCCCAAAACTGTAATCCAAAGAATACTTGTGCCCCCAGATCAGTAGCCACAATTAACTGGTTTCCGAAATGCTGCAAATGACCTCCCATTTGGGTTAGTCACAGTGCTACAAATTAAAGACTGAGAGGTTCTATCCTAAGGAAACTTACTTAACTTTCCTCAGAACATTTCTGAAATTTGACTACTAACACCTTTTCACACATAACTCATACGTGAAATGCCCTGAATTATAATATTCTGGAATTGCTGCCTCAGGGATGGCTTTACCTCCTTGTATTCCCTTTCCTATCTGCTCAAGTTATCTTAATATCCTTATACCACCTCCTGCCTATTCAAATTCCCTACTGAGATGTAAATCCCAAACCCAGGACCCCGCTAGCTCATTTTTAGGGCCACCCAATGTAAAATGAAAGTGTGGCACCCTTTGTTCAAGTATTATTAAGAATTTCAGATTGGCAACAGAAGAGCATAAAATCAAGCATAGGTTCCTTCTGAGTGTGGCCCTTACCTGCCTTTCTTCCCTCATTTTTAGAGTCACCCATTAAAAAAGGAAAGCAATTAAATTAAATTAAATTAAATTAAATTAAATTAAATCACGTGAGTTAAAGAAAGTAGTTAAACTAATAGATGGAAAGATTGAAGAGATTTTCTTGACAATGCGCGCACGCACACACACACACACACACACACACACACACTAAAAACAGCCTGCTTAGAAGATGGTGGCATAGGAGGGCACTGGGTTCACCTCGTCCTGCTGATCACTTAGATTCCACCCATACCTGCCTAAATAACCCAGAAAACTGCCAGAAGACTAGCAGAATGGGCTCTCCAGAGCCAAGCATAGACAAGAGGCCCACAGAAGAGGGTAGGAAGGGCAGAGAGGCGGTGCTCACTACAGGGACTGGCGGGAGGGAGCCAGGGTAGCGGAGGGGCAGCCTGTACAGCAAGGCAGAGCCCCCGATGTCTGGCTTGCAAAAGCTGAGGGGCCAGACTCCATGAGTTCTGACAGCCAGTGGGACTTAACATCTGGAATGTTACAAGTCAACAGCTCTGCTCAGAGAGTGGGAGGGTGAGAGGATATCTGGAGGAAGAGTTGTTGAGCCCCAGAAGACAGAGCTCAGCCCCAGGGGTGGAACAAAGGCGCTGGCAAGTGCCATCTCCCTCTCCCATCCCCCAGCCATAATCCCAAAGGGAACCAGTTCCCATCACCAAACTTGCTTGCACTGTGCAAACACCCAACGCTGTGCTTCTGCGGATCCATCCCTCCGGGGTCAGACTCCCTCCCAGTGCCACAGGGCCCCTCCCACAGTGGACCACCGAAGGCAAAGCGAGCTGAGTCTGCCCCTCCCGCCCCTGTGCACCTTGTGGATCCACCCCAGCTAATACGCCAGATCCCATCGAAGCAGCACCACAAGCCTGGCAGTGTGTAAGTAGCCCAGACAGAGGCCACACCCCTCCACAGTGAGTCCTGTCCCTGGGATAGGGGAAGATAAGGTACACACCAGTCTGACTGTGGCCCCAGTGGTGGGCTGGGGGCAGACATCAGGTCTGACTGCAGCCCCACCCACCAACACAAGTTACTCCAGACAGCACAGGGGAAGTGCCCTGCAGTTCTGCGCCACCCCAGGGACTATATCCAAAATGATGAAACAGAAGAATTCTCCTCAAAAGGAACTCCAGGAAGTAGCAACAGCTAACAGATTTATCAAAAATGATTTAAGCAAAATAACAGAACATGAATTTAAAATAATAGTCATAAAATTAATCGCTGGGCTTGAAAAAAGTATAGAGAACAGCAGAGAATCTATTGCTACAGAGATTAAGGGAATAAGAAACAGTCAGGAGAAGATAAAAAAATGCTATAAATGAGGTGCTAAATAAAATGGAGGTGACCACAACTCAGATTGAAAAGGCAGAGGAGAGAATAGGTGAATTAGAAGATAAAATTATGGAAAAAGAGGAAGCTGAAAAAAAGAGAGATAAAAAAATCCAGGAGTATGAGGGGAGAATTAAAGAACAAAGTGATGAGATAGAACATAATAATATCTGTATAATAGGGATTCCAGAGGAGGAAGAGAGAGAAAGAGGCTGAAGGTGTACTTGAACAAATCGTAGCTGAAACTTCCCTGATCTGGGGAAGGAAAAAGGCATTGAAATCCAAGAGGCACAGAGAACTCCCTTCAGACGTAACTTGAATCAATCTTCTGCACAACATATCATAGTGAAACTGGCAAAATACAAGGACAAAGAGAAAATTCTGAAACCAGCTAGGGATAAACACACTCTAACATATAAAGGGAGACCGACAAGACTAGTGACGGATCTATCTACTGAAACTTGGCAGGCCAGAAAGTAATGGCAGGACATCTTCAATGTAATGAACGGAAAAAATATGCAGCCAAGAATCCTTTATCCAGCAAGTGTGTCATTCAGAATAGAAGGAGAAATAAAGGTCTTCCCAAACAAACAAAAACTGAAGGAATTCATCACCACTAAACCAGCCCTACAAGAGATCCTAAGAGGGATCCTGTAAGAGAAACTACCAGAGACATCACTACAAGCATGAAACCTACAGGCATCACAATGACTCTAAACCCCTATCTTTCTATAATAACACTGAATGTAAATGGACTAAATGCTCCAACCAAAAGACATAGGGTATCAGAATGGATAAAAAAACAAGACCCATCCATTAGCTGTCTATAAGAGACTCATTTTAGACCTGAGGACACCTTCAGATTGAAAGTGAGGGGATAGAGAATTATCTATCATGCTACTGGAACTCAAAAGAAAGCTGGAGTAGCCATACTTATATCAGACAAAATAGACTTTAAATTAAAGGCTGTAACAAGAGATGAAGAAGGGCATTATATAATAATTATGGGGTCTATCCATCAGGAAGAGCTAACAATTATAAATGTCTATGCGCCAAATACAGGAGCCCCCAAATATATAAAGCAATTAATCACAAACATAAGCAACCTTATTGATAAGAATGTGGTCATTGCAGGGGACGTTAATACTCCACTTACAACAATGGATAGATGATCTAGACACAGGATCAATAAAGATACAAGGGCCCTGAATGATACATTGGATCAGATGGACTTGACAGATATATTTAGGACTCTGCATCCCAAAGCAACAGAATATACTTTCTTCTCGAGTACACATGGAACCTTCTCCAAGATAGATCACATACTGGGTCACAAAACAGCCCGTCATAAGTATACAAGAATTGAAATTATACCATGCATACTTTCAGACCGCAATGCTATGAAGCTTGAAATAAACCAGAGGAAAAGTCTGAAAACCTCCAAAAGCATGGAGGTTAAAGAATTAAAGAACACTGTACTAAATAATGAATGGGTCAACCAGGCAATTAGAGAAGAAATTAAAAAACATATGGAAACAAATGAGAATGAAAATACAACAATCCAAATGCTCTGGGATGCAGCAAAGGGAGTCCTGAGAGGAAAATACATTGCAATCCAGGCCTATCTCAAGAAACAAGAAAAATCCCAAATACAAAATCTAACAGCACACCTAAAGGAAATAGAAGCAGAACAGCAAAGGCAGCTTAAACCCAGCAGAAGAAGAGCAATAATAAATATCAGAGCAGAAATAAATAATATAGAATCTAAAAAAACTGTAGAGCAGATCAATGAAACCAAGAGTTGGTTTTTTGAAAAAATAAACAAAATAGATAAACCTCTAGCCAGGCTTCTCAAAAAGAAAAGGGAGATGACCCAAATAGATAAAATCATGAATGAAAATGGAATTAGTACAACCAATCCCTCAGAGATACAAACAATTATCAGGGAATACTATGAAAAATTATATGCCAACAAACTGGACAACCTGGAAGAAATGGACAAATTCCTAAACACCCACACACTTCCAAAACTCAAACTGGAGGAAATAGAAAGCTTGAACAGACCCATAACCAGCGAAGAAATTGAATCAGTTATCAAAAATCTCCCAACAAATAAGAGTCCAGGACCAGATGGCTTCCCTGGGGAATTCTACCAGACATTTAAAGCAGTGATAATACCTATCCTTCTCAAGCTATTCCAAGAAATAGAAAGGGAAGGAAAACTTCCAGACTCATTCTATGAAGCCAGCATTACTTGGATTCCTAAACCAGACAGAGACCCATTAAAAAAAGAGAACTACAGGCCAATATCCCTGATGAATATGGATGCAAAAATTCTCATGAAGACACTAGCAAATCGAATTCAACAGCATATAAAAAGAATTATACACCATGATCAAGTGGGATTCATTCCTGGGATGCAGGGCTGGTTCAACATTTGCAAATCTATCAATGTGATACATCACATTAATAAAAGAAAAGATAAGAACCATGTGATCCTGTCAATCAATGCAGAAAAAGCATTTGACAAAATTCAGCATCCTTTCTTAATAAAAACCCTCGAGAAAGTTGGGATAGAAGGAACATACTTAAACATCATAAAAGCCATTTATGAAAAGCCCACAGCTAACATTATCCTCAATGGGGAAAAACTGAGACCTTTTTCCCTGAGATCAGGAACACAACAGGGATGCCCACTCTCAGTGCTGTTGTTTAACATAGTGTTGGAAGTTCTAGCATCAGCAATCAGACAACAAAAGGAAATCAAAGGCATCAAAATTGGCAAAGATGAAATTAAGCTTCCACTTTTTGCAGATGACATGATATTATACATGGAAAACCTGACAGACTCCACCAAAAGTCTGCTAGAACTGATACAGGAATTCAGTAAAGTCACAGGATACAAAATCAATGTACAGAAATCAGTTGCATTCTTATACACTAACAATGAAGCAACAGAAAGACAAATAAAGAAACTGATCCCATTCACAATTGCACCAAGAAGCATAAAATACCTAGGAATAAACCTAGCCAAAGATGTAAAGGATCTGTATGCTGAAAACTATAGAAAGCTTATGAAGGAAATTGAAGAAGATATAAAGAAATGGAAAAACATTCCATGCTCATGGATTGGAAGAATAAATATTGTCAAAATGTCGATACGACCCAAAGCTATCTACACATTCAATGCAATCCCAATCAAAATTGCACCAGCTTTCTTCTCGAAACTAGAACAAGCAATCCTAAAATTCACATGGAACCACAAAAGGCCCCGAATAGCCAAAGTAATTTTGAAGAAGAAGACCAAAGCAGGAGGCATCACAATCCCAGACTTTAGCCTCTACTACAAAGCTGTAATCATCAACACAGCATGGTATTGGCACAAAAACAGACACATAGACCAATGGCATAGAATAGACCCCAGAACTAGACCCATGAAAGTATGACCAACTAATCTTTGACAAAGCAGGAAAGAACATCCAATGGAAGAAGGACAGTCTCTTTAACAAATGGTGCTGGGAGAACTGGACAGCAACATGCAGAAGGTTGAAACTAGACCACTTTCTCACACCATTCACAAAAATAAACTCAAAATGGATAAAGAACCTGAATGTGAGACAGGAAACCATCAAAACCCTAGAGGAGAAAGCAGGAAAAGACCTCTCTGACCTCAGCCGCAGCAATTTCTTACTCAACACATCCCCAAAGACAAGGGAATTAAAAGCAAAAATGAACTATTGGGACCTCATGAAGATAAAAAGCTTCTGCACTGCAAAGGAAACAACCAACAAAACTAAAAGGCAACCAACAGAATGGGAAAAGATATTTGCAAATGACATATCGGACAAAGGGCTAGTATCCAAAATCTATAAAGAACTCACCAAACTCCACACCCGAGAAACAAAAATCCAGTGAAGAAATGGGCAGAAAACATGAATAGACACTTCTCTAAAGAAGACATCCAGATGGCCAACAGGCACATGAAAAGATGCCCAACGTCGCTCCTAATCAGGGAAATACAAATCAAAACCACACTCAGATACCCCCTCACACCAGTCAGAGCGGCTATAATGAACAAATCAGGAGACTATAGATGCTGGAGAGGATGTGGAGAAACAGGAACCCTCTTGCACTGTTGGTGGGAATACACACTGGTGCAGCCGCTCTGGAAACAGTGTGGAGGTTCCTCAAAAAATTAAAAATAGATCTACCCTATGACCCAGCAATAGCACTGTTAGGAATTTACCCAAGGGATACAGGAGAGCTCATGCATAGGGGCATTTGTACCCCAATGTTTATAGCAGCACTTTCAACAACAGCCAAATTATGGAAAGAGCCTAAATGTCCATCAACTGGTGAATGGATAAAGAAATTGTGGTTTATATACACAATGAAATACTATGTGGCAATGAGAAAGAATGAAATGTGGCCTTTTGTAGCAACATGGATGGAACTGGAGAGTATTATGCTAAGTGAAATAAGTCATACAGAGAAAGACAGATACTATATGTTTTCACTCCTATGTGGATCCTGAGAAACTTAACAGGAGTCCATGAGGGAGGGGAAGAAAAAAAAAAGAGTTTAGAGAAGGAGGGAGCCAAAGCATAAGAGACTCTTAAAAACTGAGAACAAACTGAGGGTTGATGGGGGGTGGGAGGGAGGGGGGGTGGGTGATGGGTATTGAGGAGGGCACCTTTTGGGATAAGCACTGAGTGTTGTATGGAAACCAATTTGACAATAAATTTCATATTTAATAAAATAAAATAAAATAAAATAAAATAAAATAAATTTGAAATCTAAAAAAACAAATTAAGTTAAAGCATCAATTTCTCTCTACCTTAGACCATTTGGATAACAAACAAAAGAATTCTCTCATAAGTTCTTTAAACAAAAAGAAACCAATTTGACAATAAATTTCATATTAAAAAAAAAGCCTGCTTAAATAACAGTACATTTCAGAAGAGAGTGTTTTTAAAGGAAGGTTGTAAATAGTGAAGCATTTTGAAATCATTTCATAGCGAAACAATGGATTTCATCTAAAATGTGTCTAGACCAAAGGAGAAAGAGCTTGGAGGTCATGTTACCTATCTACCATGAAGGCCTCAGGGAGATATTTGCTTAAGCTAGTTCTTAGCATCTGAATAGGATTTGATGATAATTTGGAGATTGGGAAGAGCACCATAGAAAAAGGACCAACATGTGTCAAACAGCAGGGGATCTTCTTGGTGGAACACTTTTGCCATAACTGAAGAAGTTAAGGCTCTATTTCCCTTATGCACAACTCAAAGGGATATCATATTCAAACTGCTGAAAAGAAAAGCAAAACAAACAAATCTTGAAGGTAGCCAGAGAGAAAAGACACATCACATACAAAGGGAAAAAGATGAAATTATAGCAGGCTTTTCATTAGAACCTGTGCAAACCTGAAGACAAGGGAGTGACTTGTCTAAGGTGTGGAAGACAAAAACTTCCAATGAGAATCTATACCCAGCAAAAATATGAACACCCAAAAATGAACAATAATAAAGACTTTCTCAGGTAAATAAAAACTGAGAGATGTCATTACCTGCATACTTACTCTATAAAAAATGTTGAAGTTTTTCAAGCAGAAGAAATATGTTATCTGTCTTAGTCTGCTGGGGCTGCCATAACAAAATATCATAGACAGGGTGGCTTAAACAACATAGATTTATTTTCTCACAGTTCTGGAGGGTAGATGCCCATGTTCAGAGTGCCAGTATGATCAGGTTCTGGAGAGAAATCTCTTCCTGGCTTGCAAATGACCACCTTCCTGCCAAGTCCTCACATGGCAGAAAGAAGGAAAGCAAGCTTTCTGATGCCTGTTCTTATAAAGGTACTAATCTCATCAGACCAGGACCCTGCTTTCATGATCTAATTATCTCTCAAAGGTCTCAACTCCAAATCCCATCACACTAGGAATTAAAACTTCAACCTATGAATTTTAAGGAGACACAAACATTCAGTTTATAACAATATGAGACTGAAACTTGAATCTACAGACACACACACACACACACACACACACACACACACAAATAAAGAGCACTATAAATGGAATATATGAGACTCTGGTAGAATAGGAACATCACCTATTTTGTTCACCGCTAGATCTCCAACAGTTGTAAGTGTCTGAGCTGTGCTCAAAAAATATTTCTAAATGAGTGAATGAATGTCAGACTAAGTGAATGTATGGCTGATCAATTGATGTGGATTTTGAGGAAACTGAATGATGACCAATAGTATGATGGGACCATGATAAGCTTATTTACACAATCAGTTTTATTCTCAGAACAATTAATTTCAAGCCATCAAAGAGTTTTTATTTTAAGTTCAGTAGGATTCCATTCTTTTATAGCAACAATCTCTGTTGCACTATAATTTTGGTAGTAATCATGCTAGATAGGGGTAAAGTGTCATTTAGATATGAGGTGAGGATTAAAATTTGGGAATAATCATGCAGCTCTACACTATAAAAATGCTAAAACAATTTTAAAATCTAGAGAAACTTAAAAAATAACATGCTTGACGATTCTAGTTATAAGACAAACTATAAGCAAGAGAAATCTGAAAATTGGTTTATTCTGGGAATAAAAGGAAACTTTTAGAAAGGGGCACAATGGAACTTTCTGGAATAACAGAAAACATTGATATCTTTATAGGAATGTAGGATACACAGGTACATGTATTTGCCAAGCTCAGGAAACTGGGCTCCTTTTTCATTGTATAAAGTTTTTATCTTCAAAAAAGACTATATATAAGTATTGAATGCTAGTGCATATGTTTGCTTTTGGCAGTAGTGTGGTTTAACAATTCTTAAACTAGTTTCTGTGTAGTCTGAGTAAATGAGTAAATATTTTGGGATCATGGGAGCCAGAGACTTCATGGGTGGAGAAGAGAATTATAAATACAGAAAGGGGAAGTCTATTATAAAAAATTCTGTGGTGTCAAGTTGGAATTAGAGGTATCAGAAGTAACTCATGGTTTTTAATATATAGATGGATAGATAGAAGAGAAACAAGTGTAGAGATGGGAATGTGTGTGTGTGTGTGTGTGTGTGTGTGTGTGTGTGTGTCCTAGCTCTGTACACTGACAGTTGTTTACACTAGAGGTAAATAACACTCTGGCATCAATGACTGCCAGATCTTGGTTTCTATATAGCATTCTCCACTAAAAAGAACCAAAGCTCTAGGGAAAATATTGATTCCACTTTTGCAACAGGGGAAGTACAAGATGAGCTTTGAGCATCTCATGCCAGAAAGTAAAGAAGTGCTCAAAGAATGATGAGTACATGCCAAAGGATACAGGAGCCAGATTAAGATGTATCCAGTTGTCCCAAATGTGGGACAATTTAAGCATCACAATAAACAATGAAAGTGATGCACCAGGTACAATGCGCTTAGTAAGACATATCATTTATGTGTTTTTCCTGCCAAAAATGTGTAGTTCAAATTTTATCATGAAGAAATATCAGACAAGCCAAACTGAGGAATAAATATTCTACAAAATAACTGGTCTATACTATTCAAAAATTCAAAGTCAAGAAACACAAAATAAAGATTGAAGAATTGCTCCAGATTAAAGGTGAGTAAAGAGACATGATAGCTGAAAGCAGTGGGTGATTCTGGACTGGTCTTGGAAAACTGCCAATATTTGAATATGGATTGTGTATTAAATGATTAGATGGTATCAATATTATAATTCTTGAGTTTGATAATTACACTATGGTTATATCAGAAGTTTTCTTATTCATTGAGAACACCCATTATAGTATATAGTACTAAAGGAGAACAATGTATCTGATGTCTTCAACTTACTCTGAAGCAGTTCAGAAAAACAAATTGTATATATATTTCACACACATACTTATACACAGGAACAAAATGATAAAGCAAATGAAGCGAAATACATACAGAATTGGTGAGTCCAGATAAAGCATATAAGAAATTTCTTTGTACTATTCCTTATAAATTTTCTTGAATTATAACAAAATTTTAAAGTTTTTATTTTTAAAAATTTTTTTTTCATGTTTATTTATTTTTGAGAGAAACAGAGCATGAGCAGGGGAAGGGCAAAGAGAGAGAGGGAGACACAGAATCTGAAGCAGGCGGTAGGCTCTGAGCTGTCAGCACAGAGCCCAATGTGGGGCTTGAACTCATGAGCTGTGAGATCATGACCTAAGCCAAGTCAGATGCTTAGCCAGCTGAGTCACCCAGGTGCCCCTAAAAGTTGTTTTTTTTTTTTTTTAAGAAAAGGAAAACTTAAGTCTGTAGCAAGACCTTCCATTCTGAGCTATGCCATTAGGATTGTGTAATTGATAACACCCCGAATCTCTAACTTGAATCCACAGAGTGCCAATGTAGAAGACTATATATTTTTATTTTAACTGAAAGTCATATATATACAAACTTAATAAGAAAAAAATATTTCTCGGGGCACCTGGGTGGCTCAGTTGGTTAAGCGTTCAACTTCAGCCCAGGTCATGGTCTCACGGTTTGTGAGTTCGAGCCCTGTGTCAAGCTCTGTGCTGACAGGCTCGGATCCTGGAGACTGCTTAGGATTCTGTGTCTCCCTTTCTCTCTGCCCCTCCTCTGCTCATGCTCACACTCTATCTCTGCCAAAAATAAATACATTTTAAAATAAAAAAAAAAAAAAAGAAAAAATATTTCTCTCAGACCCTCAGTCAAAAACCTTCATGGAAGGAGCAGAGGAGCTGTGGTTAGTTGAAGCCCTGCCACATGGGAGGCAACAGGATAGCAGCCCATGCTTGTGGAGGTTGTAGACCTAGGTTTGAAACCCACCTCAGCTGTTCACTAACTACATAACATTAACAAGTCACTTGACCTCTCTGACTTCTCATTTATAAAATGGAAGTAGAGTATCTATCTAACAGAAATGAGTGAAGAATAAAAATAATACATATAAACAGCATAAAGTAGGCACATTTATCCAAGTGTTACCCGTATTGTAGGCGAGGCATTTCAGACGAGATTGGGTACATTCACAGTGGTATGGTGGTAGACAGTATGCCAGGCATTTTGATGCTTTATTATATTTAATCCTCACAAACACACTAATAAAGTATCATTGCCTTCATTTCCACATTTTATTTACTTACTTGCTCTCTTATTTATTTATTTTAGACAGAGAGTGAGCGGGGGAGGGGCAGAGGGAGAAGGAGAAAAAGAATCTTAAGCAGGCTCCACTCAGGGCAGAACCCTACCTGCGGCTTGATCCCATGACCCTGGGATCACGACCTGAGCCCAAACCAACAGGCAGAACCTCAACCGACTGAGTCAATCAGGTGCTCCCATTTTTACATTTTACAAGGCAGACTCATGACAGTTAAATATGTTATACAATTTACAAGGACACCACTCTAGATTCAGCCCCTGCAGTGATGGATCCCGATACCCCTGCTCAGTTTACTAGGCCAAACTATCCACCAAAATGCACAACATGTATATGTAACCGGTGTGTGGCAGGAAAAGGGAAGACAGTGACAAGGTGGCTTCTGCACCAAACTAAAGTTAAAATGACCCTGCAGCTAATGGGCTAAAGAACACCTATTGATCTTAACCTGCATTTTGAAGACTTCATTTACTTCTTAATAGATGATAGAATAACTTGAAATGACATTTTCACTATTACCTCAAACTATAATGCCAAAGGGCCGCTAGTGACATGTTAATTATTACACTCTTATAGTTCTGCATCTTTTTCCCTCTGTTTCTACTTAAGAAAGTGCTGGTATCATTACCAGAGTTGCTATTAATACAGGAATGTCAATGATGGCTTAGAAATCTCTGTTATCAAGTTAGTCATACTTCGCTTTTAACAATTACATAGGCTAAAGTTTTGGCCTTAAAAAGCTATCGACCAAGAATTACAAAGTACATTTCAATTCACGTATTTCAGTAAAATGTTAATACCATCGTTTTGAAGATGTGAGAACTCAGACAGTAATTCTAAGCAACTCTGAAAACCTCATGCCTACAGTTCCTTGAGATTCATTTCTGAAAATCATTAGCCAGGCTAGTGTAAACTGTCTTAATTGCCATGGTAGTAGATGAAGGAGAGCAAGACTTCTAACAAAAATGGGTCACAAACTATCTAGGCTTGTTTTAATCAGTTATGCAAATTGGCTCCAGACCCACAAACTAAGCCCATGGAGAAAAAAGAAATCAGACTCACTGGAAAGGTACATGGTTCTATGCAGAAACATTTATAATTAAAGTTTATTTAAAAAGCACACAGGGGTGCTTGGCTGATTCAGTCGGTTAAGCATCCAGCTCCGGATTTTGGCTCAGGTCCTGATCTCATGGTTTGTGAGTTCAAGCCCCATATCAGGCTGCTCTGCACTCACGGTGCAGAGCCTTCTTGGGATTCTCTTTCTCTCCCTCTCTCTGCCCCTCTCCCCCTCAAATAAATAAACTTTAAAAAATAAGAATAAAAAGCACATTGATCAGTGCATTCCAACCCTTAGGTGCACACAATCAACACCAAATAAAATGTGTGAGAAGGGAGGAAGGAAGGAAGGAAGGAAGGAAGGAAGGAAGGAAGGAAGGAAGGAAGGAAGGAAAGAAGGAAAAAAATTTTTTCTTTTTTTTTTTAATGTGTATTTATTTTCAAGAAAGAGAGAGCGTGGGTGCATGAGTGGAGGAGGGGCAGAGAGAGAAGGAGACAGAGAATCCAAAGCAGGCTCCAGACTCTGAGCTGTCAGCACAGAACCTGACACGGGGCTCAAACTCATGAACTGCAAGGTCATGACCTGAGCCGAAGCAGGACCTTCACCGACTGAGCCACCCAGGTGCCCCAAGACAGTTTTTTTCTAATGCAGCCAATGCATTACTTCTAACCCTAAGAAGAATAAAAAGAAATGGTGGGAATTTTCTAACTCTAATGTTGAAGGGTGTAATCATTTTTAATTTATCTGCAGTCCTGACATGCAACATAGATTAAATTTGCTACCAAATTTTAATCATGACTCTCTCCCAAAAAAATCACTAAAGATTACAAAGCATGGTATGACCTTGCCTATTCTCATAAAGCAGTTACACAAACCTAGTGAGTTCAACCAAAAGAATGGAGGAAATAATATCTGCCTTGCCCACAGCCATGTGGCTACTATGATGAGAAAATGACCTTTACACACATGCACATGCACACACACACACACACACACACACACACACACACACACTTGTTTGAAGACACTAGTTAATCAAAAAGCACAGGTCATATGAGTTGTAACACTCAGAGAGGTTGCTAGTGGCCTGGCCTGGAACTCTTGCACTATACAGCTTTAAGGTGGTATGTATTATTATTATTGTTGTTGTTGCCATTGTTATTATTATCACATATTATTCAAAAAATTCACATCCACATCGGGAGGGAACTGACTGCAGTTCATCAAAGTGCACAGAGCACAAAGCTCTTTTGATAAGTAACTTTCTTGAACAGCAAAGTCCTTTGCATGCATATGAATTGCTCAGTAAATGTTTCATAAATAGACCCAAAATGAAACAGTCCCTAACTATACTTGAGCTTTCCTCAAACATCTCACCCTGAGGCAGCATGATAAGAATAATAAAAGTAGCAACAAGCACTACTTATTAACACTATGTAAGAGGCAAAACATGCCAGTCACTTTTCATTCATTGCCTCATTTGGGAAGTACTGCGATTACTCCCATTCCACATACAAAAAAAACTAAGGCTCAGATACATAGTCATCTTCTCAAAGGCAAGCGACAAATGGCAAGTAATGGAAATGAGCCTCCAACCAGCACCTCTGACTGTGCTCTTAACCACAGACAAGGCTATAATATCTGCATCTCTCCTTCATGTTGGAGAAAGAAATATGGCCCCAAAGAGGCTAATAAAAGAAGAGTTAAAAGGATGGCAAGTAGTTCAGGGTCCGCTTGCATTTGAAAAGCCCAGGGCATTAAGTCTGCCTGTGTAAGTGGGGAGTCTATAGGACAGGCAAATCCACGAGTCCCATTAAATGTTCACTCAGAGAAAAGTCCAAGGTTTGTGGCCCTCATTGATGGTACATTTATGATGGTTTTGAAGTTTAGACTTACACAGCTCACTCTGATTTACTAGGTTTCTGCTTTTTGCCTATTGCTAATGAAGCAAGGTCTTTCCCATTCCACTCAGGAGAGAGAAACACCAGCCAAAGAGAGCTTCTGGCAGCATGCCTTTGAAAACTAACAGACTTCGAAGCTGGGCTGTGAATGTCTGGTTAGAGAAGCCCCAGAATATCTCCCTCACCCACATCCATTGGAGTCTTCTCTGGAAGAGGCTTCATCACTGCCAGACAGAATGCCAGAGCCCTGCTGGTTCCAGCTGAGTTCCATACTTGGCCTATAGTCATTGGATCCATGGCACCTGCCAGCGCTTCCCTAACCAATTGTATTCCCAGCCTGGCTGCCTGGCCAGCCCAAGCCTGTTGCTGCCCCAGCCAGGAGCTGGCAGGATTTGCTCCCTCATTATGCATATTCACTACCAAATCTTCAATCTCATGCTCTGTCCACTGGCTCACTTTCCTCAGCCTTCAAATATTGCAAAACCATGATATTTATTGCCCATACCAGGATACTTTCAAGAGTGAAAGAGGATATTAATGCTATGCTGGGACAACAGATTTAAATCTGCAAAGCTACATCTGGTCATCCCATCAAACACCCACAGGACTTTCTATCCATAAAACAACTACAATTCAGACTGATGCCTTTCCTAAAAACTCATCCAATTTCTCCTCCTTTCTTCTCTGCCAAAATTCTAGAACTTGTTATCTACAAATGTGGCCTCCATGTAGTCTCCACCCACCTTTTCTCTGATCTGTATTCACTTAATCTGCATCTACCATTCAACTGAGCTTTCTACGTACAAATTCGTATCTCCCTTTTTCAGTCTTCATTCTCCCAGAACTCTGCTCTATCCTTCTATGCCCCAGCTATTAGCTTCCTGAAGATTGCCTCATCTGTTCTTTGATATTTCCCTATTGTAAATGATAGATAGCTTTGGACATTTGAAGAACCTACCTTTCCTGAGTTAAATCTCAGTTATCCCTCATTTAGCATAATTATGAAATGCTCTCACCCTGCTGCTTCTTCTGGTTGAGTTCTAGTTTATCAATATTCCCCTGGAAAGGTTTCATCTGGGAAGGTGCACACGCTGACAAGCACTGAGCTGGTCAAGGCTGTTTCTCCCCACTCAGCGTCTCTCTACTATGCCAGCCTCATCTTGTGTTAGCTTTGTCAGCAGCCTCTTTACTCTGCTTGCTGCTATCCTGGGGATAGTCAACAAAATCTCCTGGCTCCTCATTTATGAATTCTATCAAGTTGCTTTCTCCCACCTCGACCTTGTGCGGTGAAAATTTTTTTTGTCAGCCCAAATATAGGATTTTACATTTATCCCTGTTACATTTCAACATCTTAATTTCAATCCTATTTCACAGCCTGTCAAGACCCTTTTGAGTTTTAATGCTATCATCTATCATGTTAACCCTTCTTTCTATTGAGTTGTCTACAGATTTGATAAGCATCCATTATATTAGTTTTTTTCTTTTCTATGTCAATTGTTGCTTGGAGACATCTGATTTTTCAAACCTAAGTGTTAAAAAACCTATTCACTGCCTCTCAGCTGCTCTGGGTGACACAGTGTGTCACCAGGAGTCCTTATCTCCCCTGTCTAGGGTTATTAGTCCTGTCATCTGGAACAATGGTTCTCAAATTTTGGTGGGACGTCAGCATTGCCTGTCACATCTGTTAAAATGCATATTCCCAGGCTTGGGCACCTGGGTAGCTCAGTTGGTTAAGCGTCCAACTTCAGCTCAGGTCATGGTTTTGCAGTTCATGAGTTTGAGCCCCACGTCGGGCTCTGTGCTGACAGCTCAGAGCCTGGATCCTGCTTCGGATTCTGTGTCTCCTTCTCTCTCTGTCCCTCTCCGTTCATGCTCTCTCTCTCTCTCTCTCTCTCTCTCAAAAATAAATAAACGTTAAAAAAAATTTTAATGCATATTCCCAGGCTCAAACTTCAGCATTTCCAATTCAGAATCTCCAAAAATAAGTGCCTTTAACAAGCACTCCAAATGACTAATGAATAATCTGTACATAATATTTAAACACTTCTTTAGGACCAAAAATGTCTGCTTTGCTGAATCTGTGGGCAGAGGTGGGATGTAGGGAGGGAGACAGTGATAGAAATGAGTTATATTTTTTACCTGTCCTGTCAGTTCTCAAATGTCTTTTAAGAGAATTGAACATAAGGTTATTCTGCCAACATTCAGTTACTTTATTCACATTTTCTAGGTAAATTCACATTTAGGTACCTAATAACTCACTAAAGGACCAAACATTCAATTTGAAATTACTTAATAAATATATTTAAATAGCTTCTTTATGGTCATAGATTTAAATAGATTATTTTTGCTCTTAATGTATATGTTGTTGGCCTGAGATTTATAAAATAACCCTTCCAATCACATATTTATGCAATGTTATTTCTATAATTGTTGTTAAAATGAATTTCAAATATTTCTGTGCTTTATTTTTAACTTTTCTTATTTTAAGTTTCATTTCTTATTTTTTTTAATTTTTTTTAATGTTTACTTATTTTTGAGAGAGAGACAAAGCTCGAACAGGGGAGGGCAGAGAAAGAGGGAGACACAGAATCTGAAGCAGGCTCCAGTCTCTGAGCTGTAAGCACAGAGCCCGACTGGGGGCTCAAACCCATGAACCATGAGATCATGACCTGAGCTGAAGTAAGACGCTCAACCCAACGAGCCACCCAGGCACCCCTCTTATTTATTTTTTACTCAGTATTATTTTATTTGTTTTTAAACTCATGAGTTTCATTGCCATGTAGGCTTTTTACATTTAGTTCTTTAAAAGTGCTTTTTTTAAAAGATGCATCACTAGTGATAGTTACCATATCTTAATTTTTTTTAATTTTTTAACTTTAAGACTATCTCACCTTCTCTAAGTTTTTCATTTTGTTTAACCATCGCTGCTCTCAGCTCTGCTTTTCTATTTTTTTATTTTATTTTTTTAATGTTTATTTATTTTTGAGAGAGAGAGAAAGACAGCATGAACAGGACAGGGACAGGGAGAGAGGGAGACACAGAATCCAAAGCAGACTCCAGGCTCTGAGCACAGAGTCCAACGCAGGGCCCAAACTCATGAACCACCAGATCATGACTTGACCTGAAGTCGAATGCTTAAACAACTGAACCACCCAGGTGCTCCTATTTTATTTTTTTAAGTAGGTCCTACGCCCAAAGTGAGGTTCAAACTCATGACCCCAAGATCAAAAGTCACATGCTCTACTGACAGAACCAGCCAGGCACCCCTCCTTTTCTAACTTTTTAGTCTCTTGCTTTCACAGTGCCTGACAAAAAAAAGTGGGTCATAGGAATTCTCAGAATGAAAAGAATCCAGTTACAACCAAGAAAGTATCAAAGCTGCCCAGACACCTTTGTATCTGTTCCTCTGGCTTCTCCTGATTCTTCATTCTAAAGACTGAAGAGATTCACAAATAATCCTGTAATATAGACTTTCAAATAGTCTACCTAGAACATTGTAAGTCATTTTTCATTTGCTCCTAATTTTGGAGAAAGCCTGTTATGTTATAACAGGTACTAGTATGAGGATGTGCATGTTCCAAATTGGTTCTGTTTTGTTTTGTTTTGTTTTGTTTTGTTTTGTTTTGTTTTGTTTTGTTTTTCTTGACCTAAACTTTGCTGTAACTACCCTCATGGGCAGTCAAGTCATAGAATAAAATGATCTATTGGCACTTATTGATATATTAGGCCCACATGAGAGAGAGAGAGAGAGAGAGAGAGAGAGAGAGAGAGAGAGAGAGAGAGAGAGAGAAATGACAGTAATTGCCATGCATTGAGTATCTACTACATGGTGCACTCTGTGATAAGTTCTTTATGTAGGCATGTGATCCAATGGAGCTTCACAAAAATTCCATAATGAAGATATTATTGTCCTTATTTTACAGATAAAGAGCTGAAACCTCCCTGCTCCTTCTGCTACTCCACACAGTCAAGAGGAGATCGCTATGGAGAGCTAAAAATGCTACCAGTAGAGAACAGTGATGCTGGAGGACTCCTTGTCCTAGCTGCTGGGATTACTACTGCCTGACAGGCTTCACCTTGGGATCTCTCTGAGATCTTCCCTCAGCTGAAGAGAGCCCCTCACCCAAGGTCATACCTCTTCCCAGGGCAGTACACATTCCACAACTCCTTTAAGGGGGCGGGAGTGGAAGGTCAGCCTTCCTGCCCAAACCCGGGACAACTCTGAAGAGCCATCCCAGTTCAAGAGCTCTCCTGGGAGCTGCAAGGCAACCCAGCTTCTCTGTCTGTCTGACCTGCTTCCTCCCCTCCCCTGAAATGTACGGATCCTGAGAGCACTCCCTACTAAACTTCCTGCATACTAATTTCTTTATCAGGGTCTGCTTCTTGGAAGACTTGACCTACAACATTAGTTTTGTGATGAAACACAGCAATTTTTATTCATGATTCCTCTTTAACAAAAAAGTATCAAAGGCAGTTTCATGAATATGTAAATACAAGTTAACATATTAGAGGTGGCAGAGAAAGAATAAAGAAATAAAAAATAAAGAAGCCAAGGGAAAGGACATAAAATGGAGTCAGGCATGTGGCTAATACAAAAATGAACCCCTTAGCTGGGCTATAAATTTGGCTCGCATTTTGCCAGTGCAAAAAAAGTAAACTCATTGATTCTATAATTCACAGTCACCTCAAGATGTTTGGTTAAATACACAGTTGCTCAGGAAAAACCAAGACCAAAGAGAAATACCTCCAGAGCATTCATATAAAGATGTTCACATCCTTACATTTGACGCATAGGTGAATTTCATGGAGATGTGTTTGATTGACTGGTAGGGTGACCAACTGTCCAGGTCTGTCTGGAGCTAAAACATTTGCTGGGATATGGGATTTTCAGTTCTGAAACCAAGACTGTCTGGGGAAAACTGGAACAGTTGGTCACCCTCGTGATACTACAACTCCCACAGCAAGTCAATAAAAAGCAAATCTGCAAGGGGCAATATAAACCAGTCCAGCTACATGGGTTTACACTGCCCTGACTCAAGTAAGGGGTATGTGTAGGTCATCTGGAAGAATGTTTACACCGCATAGACTTCACACGAACCCTGGTGAATATTGTTGATCGCTGCTGAGCTCTGGAGAGGTGAGGCATGCAGCAGTGAGTTCAATGTTGCACTCAAAAAATAGCCAGAGTACCTCTATTTTATGCTGTCAATCTAGTACTGATCCTTATACTTGAACAGACAGTTGAGCTAGGGATAGAGTTAACATTCTTAGGTGAAAATTGAAAAGCCTGACAAGCACAGAAAGGTAATTTCACCTCCACTTGGTGGTAAGCTAAGGGAGCATTAGGGGCAGGAACAAGATTCTTCTTTGAAGGTAATTTGAAATCTTCTCCACTACATAAATGCATGCATTGAGGTAAAAATCTTCTACTCAAAGAATTGGGTCACCACAATTCTAGCCTGGGAGAACCAGACACTGAAAAAGGCAGACGTTACCAAAAAAAATCAATCACGAATGAAACACCTCTAGAATAATTAACTTGACTGTCACCTTCAGGTATAGTGCCATGATCAACTATTTGAGGAATTAAAAACAAAGTAACTAAATGATTACCTGTATCTCATTAAAATGAAATATTCTCGTGTATCTACCATCTGCTCAACAACTAAAATAATAATCCACTAGTTTCTGTGCTACCTTGTTTTTAATGAACTGAACCCTAGAATTATAGTCAATAGTCCTGATTTAGGAGTTCCAGTTTAGCAGCTGTCTCTCCACAAATAACCTTTGGAAGTCACTTAAGAAATAAATATTCCCTATTCCTGAGTGATCTCATCAGCAATCATATGGATTTTCTTTTCTGGTTAAGTTCTAGTTGTCAATGGTAATTTGTAAGAGAAATTGGGAGGAAGTTGGAAACAAAGATGGCAATTATCCAGCTAATTTGGGGTTTGTGTACGGCTGCACACAAGTCAAATATGTTTGAGAATATTTTCTATTTCCATTGACAACATTTCCAGATGATTGCTGACATTCTTCCTTGTGTTCTATTGCATAGGCAGCCACAAGTAAAACTAAAATAAAATGAAGACATTCCGAGATGCTCAATCTGCAAAGCATACTGTTCAGGGATAATGACAATTGTCTCCTGAGTTATCAAGAGAGGTTATCAATAGAGGCATAGTCAGTTTTACTTTTTTTAAATCATTATTTTTTATCTTCCCTTAATAAATGAGTCGGCTGAAGTATTTGCATAGCGAGACTAAGAAAAGTCAACCAGAAAGTTCAAACAAGGAAGATGGTCTTTCCTGTGCATTATTTGCAGTCTGCCAGGCAGACATCAACTCTCTTACAAAGTATTTCAGGTATTCACCTCACAAAAACGGGAGCACTGGCATCTACGGGGGCTTCTGAGCTGTGACAATGGCCCAAAAAGATGTCTGGCTCCGTAGAGCCTTATTTGTATTTCTTCATCACCTTATTCAACGGTTAATTTTCAACCCTCCATTTCATTTTGTGCTAAGTCAATCCAGTGGAGGACAGAATAGCATGGTGCCCAGGAGCATGTCCTGAGGCCACGCAGAGAGGCATTAAGCTTCCATTTCTTTGACGTCTTCATAGTAACACACCTGCTTCACAGCTAGCTAAATTCCATTACATGCCATTCTGCTATTTGCATCCTCAGCTTTAGTCATTAAACAGGAGGGAAAGAGCCCCTTTGCTGCACAATGAAGTTATCCATTTCCTCAGTTAAGCACGTGGGCAGGCTTTTCTTCCTTCTAAATAACTAGTTTCATCTGTGACTAAGAGGTCTGAAATTTTACTACTCAACCTGCTAACTGTTGCATTGCATCAAAGGGAAGGTCAGTAATCTTCTTGACAGAAGATTTAGAACATAAGAAGCTTAGCATTCAGGTCTGGGAACTTAACCACCGTGGCCTCTCAGTGCACTGCTAATGGAGCTCGATTCCAGTTTCCAGCTGGCTTTTCAAAAAACCTAATGAGAACAGAATGGCTCTGCTCCCCTCCCCCTCACATCCCGCCACCTCCAAACACATCTAGGAGCATGCCCTCTGTGGTGACAGGTAGGACAGCACTGGGCATCCCAGCTCCCATCTTTGTGAACTGTTGAATCAGAGTAATTTCCAAATATATCACTGTCAGGACACACCTATAGCCTGTCATCAAAGAGCCCCCAAATCAGACTATTATCTCAATCTTCTTTTCTAAAGGTGAAAGGAGACTTTATTTTTAAAAAGAAAAAAAATTAATTATATTTATTGTGGATGTTAAGTTTTGCCTTGAAAAATGAATGATATGTAAGCATTTTTCCCTCTCTAAAGAAGAACATTTCTATTTCTAAGATGTACATGCATACATTTGTTTAAAAATAGCTGCCTTCATTATCATAATGATTTTTCCTCCTGTGTTCAGGAGCTAAGGGAATTAGTGGTAAATGTAAATGTAATCAAGGGCACCACCATGCTTTTAATTTGGCAAGTAAAAACCATTTATATTTCCCATCATTGTGGCAGGACAAGTCAGTTTCATTACCAAAAGAAGCTTGGTGGTAATCTGGTTCTCATTTGACTGGGGTTTTTTGTTCATGTTTATGTCTTGCCTGAATAAAAATTCTGGTCCTAATATCAAGTGTTGGTGCAGTATGGAAAAATGTACTACTGTTAAGAGTGTAAATTGCTACCACCTTTCTGACAACAATCTTCCAAAATACATCCAAAATGTCAAAGTATGACTATCTTTTGACCCAGAAATCCCACTTTGATAAATTTACCCTCATATCGTTGCCCACAGAGAAGATGCATGTTCTCTGTGCTGCCGTTTACACAGCAAAAAAAATAAATAAATAAATAAGAAAACACCTTGAATGTCCACTAAAGGCAGCTAGTCAAATATAGTATGCAAATAAAATTTAATACAACTGTCCAAAATAGGACATTTGAAATACTGTTTAATGAGAAACATCTTATACAGTACATAGAACGCATATAAAATTTATTCATGCAGTAAATATTTGTCAAACACCTACTAAGTAACAGACATCATTCTATAGCAGAGGTTGGCAAACTCTTTGTGTGCAGGCTCACACAGTAAATATTTTAGGCTTTGCAGGTCATATGGTCCCTGCTGCCCCTGGTCAAGTCTGCCATTGTAGAATAAAAGCAGCCACAGGCAATATGTCAAACAAATGGGTGTGGCTGTGTTCCAATAAAACTTTATTTACAAAAGGTAGGCTGCTGGACAGATTGGCTCCTGGCTGTTAGTTTTGGACAACTGGAATACATAAGTGAAGCAAAACATGCAAAAAGCTCTGACTCCATGGATCTTACATTCTGTAGCTACCTGTTTATATGTGTACACATAAATTGTTCATACATATGAATAATATGGCTAGAGGGATGTCCATCAATCATTCATCAAGAAAATATTAGGGGATGATGCCAGATATTATGCTGTTATTAGCTAGTGATTCGATGGTAAACAAAGGAGACTCGGTCCCTGCCATCATAAAGCTCATGGTCTAGTGGAGAGGACAGACAAGAAAGCAAGTGAAAAGAATAACTGCAGTTTCTTAAAATTGATAAGAAGCAAATAAAATGATTAACATTATCTCTAGGTAGTAAAATGTCTAATGGGTGTTCCCTTATTCTTTTTTACTTTCCTCTATTGTTTGAAGTTATTACAATAAGCATGTTTTAGCATTTCAAAAACAATAAAGTTAGTCTCCAAAAGTTCTAAGTAATGAAAAGGATAAAAGTTTAATTCATATTTTCTACTGAGCACAAAATCCTAATGGATTTAGAACAATGGAAGATCTGTTCATTTTTTAAAGTTGATTTGTTTTGTCTTTGAAACTGTCTACCTAGAAAAAAAGGCCTTACTGTTGTGCAAATAAATAAACAAATAAAAACCCTTGTCTTTGGGATATGGATGAGGGGCTTAGCAACAGACAGAAGAACCTTAATTCTTCTCCATTCACTCACTAATCTCAAGTGTATCTCATTAATCTCAGAGAGCTTAAGGAAGTATAGGAGAGGAACAACTCAAAGACCAGAAATCTTTTCAGAAGACTGAAAAACCAGTTCATTTTATTTTTATTTTGAAAGGAAAGTGTATCGTAAAAAATGTGCTTTAACCAAAAAGAGTTCTGGCCTTTGTCCTTAGCTCCTAGGAGGTCATCTCTGTCATACCTGATGGGAGTATCTTTGTTTAGGGTGGGGGCTGGCCACACCTGACAGACCCAGGTTGGGGGCTGGCCACACCATAAAGATCAACCACGTGACTTGATATGGGAGCTTGAAGTGTCCTGGTATCAGTTGACCTAGTAATTGAGGTCAACTGCATAGGCAATTAATCAATCATTGCTATGAATGCAGCTCCAGTAAAAACTTTGGACACCTAAACTCAGGTGAACTTCCCTGCCTGGCAGTACTCCATGTATGGTCATGCACCATGATACCAAGAGGGCAGTGTGTCCTCAGGACAACAGAAGCTTCATGTGCGGATGGCTCCCAGACGCTGCCCTGTGCGTCTCTTTCTCTGGCTGATTTCCTGTGTCCCTTCCCTGTAATAGCCATAACCATGAGAATAGTTGGTTTCAGTGAATTCTTGTCTTTCTAGTGAATTATGGAACTAGTGAGTGATTTTGGGAACCCTCAAACTTGCAGTTGGTGAAGTGAAGTTGGTCCTATGGAGTGCTCCTCTGTGCTCAGACCTTGCAGCTTGGCCAACTCCATGTGGGGAGCATTCAAAGAAAGAAGAAGAGAAGACAATATGTTAGTGGAACTTCACCTCTCCATGTGTGGTGAGACCACATGCTCTGGGCCTCCTTCTCCCTCTGTTTCTCCCAAATCTCAAACATCATTCACCAGATTTAACTTCATGATATGTTCAGATTTTACAAAGATGCATAACTGTCCTGACAGAAGGTATGTCTTTAGGGTACATTTATATTTATTATTTTCATACTTTACTTGTAACTTTGTCCTAGAAAGATTTAAGTACAATCTTTTTCTCCTCTAATATACGAGACGCATAAAAGGACTCAAAGACCAAAATCAGTGCATTTCCTTGATGCAAAGAGCGAGCACAAGTTTTGCCAAAATATTTGCCTGACTGCTTTCCACTGAGCCACAGAAGAACATCCTTCTCTTGATTTTCTGATTTATTCCACTAAAGAAAATGCTTCCTAGAACACCAGGGTTTAGATACATTCCATTTTTTTTCCAAAAGAGCCACAAAGATTATGTCTTTGTGAAAGTTTAGATGTGTGTGTGGTGTCCTATGTCTGAGTGGTTGAATATGTGGGTAGTCAACAAATTCAGTCTTTCTTAGGGGCAAACTTGGGCCATTGGTAATGGCAGCTTCTTAGTCCATTTATCTTTAAGATGTGGAAACTTGAAAAAAATCCCTAAAGCTTAGTCTATCACTTCCTTAGAGATTGTCTTAGTAGGTCCACCCGTTAAGTGTGGGTATATCATACATCCTAGGTCATCCGGCCCATTGTTTTTTAAATATCAGCAAATAACCCAGGAAAATTAACACTGTGAACCTCTATCAACAACTTGGGCTAGAGCTCAGAAGTGTTTCCTCTTTGCACTTCAGCTGCAGAGGTCATTTGTTATTGGTTTTGAGGACTTGAATTCAGGATAGATTCAACCTCTAAAAATTCAGTCTAGTTCTGAGCTTGTCCTTGACTCCAGGTTCCAGTGCCTAGCACTTGAAAAGATCAGGTGCAATTCAATTATGAAGTCACATCTGACTTTTTGAAGTGTAAATCCACTGCACTTGAAAATGGCAAGTGTAAAATCCATTCTTAAAAAGCACTTGACATTTTCACATACAGCTTTACAGCCATGGAAATGTAAGGAGGCTTAAAAGCAATGGCCAAGAATGGCTTTAAAAAAGGGCGGGGGGAAGGGGGAAGAAAGAAAAAAAGAGTCTAATGCTTGGTCAGGAGCAGAAGTCTGATTTTTAGCTCTTTGTGTGGACTAGAAAATTAGAACTTCTTTAAAAGCTGCGCTTTGCAAAACTCATGTCTACAAGCTGATTTTTCCTAATGTTTAACTGCTGTATTCCATACCTGCTGTCTGAAGTGATCATATAGATCAGGAGTTTGCAAACTTTGTCTGTAAAGAGCCAAATAGCAATATGTTTGCCTTTGTGAATCACACGACAACTATCATCATAGGCATCAACAATACGTAAACATTTGAGTGTGGCTGTGTTTCAATAAGACTTTATTTATGGGCACCGAAATTTAAATTCCACTTAACATTCACATGCCACAAAAAAATTATTCTTCAACCATTTAAAAAAATAAATAAAAGCCATTCTGAGCTCACAAGCTATACAAAAACAGACAGTGGCCTAGATCTGGCCCCTCCGCCATAGTTTGCCATCCCCTGATGGAGACAGCAAAAGTAATTTAACAAAATAAAGTATAAATGGCAGTAGACACGTTCTGAAGTCTTACACACTCTGTGGAAGAGATCTGTCAGAGATCCTCAATATCTCTGAGCATATATAAACCAGCAAGTCCATTTGATTCCATCGGTGGTTCAATAAGCTGATTATCTGCTGAATTCAGCCAGTAAGAGCTCTGCCCTGCCCTGCTCCTCACTGGGCTGAAGCCCTTCCACATAGGAGCCCAGCCCCATCTTACCCCCAGTAGTATCAGCATTATCTGGAAGCATGTTGGCAATGCAGAATCTCAGGCTGTTACCAAAGCTTCTGCATCAAGATTTGCATTTAGTGAAAGAAATCAGACACAAAAGTCACATGTTATGTGTCTCTATTTATTTGAAACATAAAGAATCCAGGTAATCCATAGGGAACAGTTTGGTAATTAGTTGCCAAGGCCTAGAGGAGAGGGAGGTATGGGGAGTGATTGCTTGATGAGTATGGGGATCCCTTGATGAAAATGTCTTGGAACTAGATGGAGGTGATGATTGCACCACATTGTCAATGTACTAAATGCTAGTGAATTGTACACTTTAAAAAATGGTTAAGGACTAATTTTGTGTTTGTGAATTTTACCTCAAAAGAAAATGAAAAATAAAAATCTGTATTTTAAGAACCCCCCACTTCCCATTGATTCCTTTGCACATTAAAATTTGAGGAGAAAACTCTGCTAGACCACATATCAGGTATATTTTCAATCTCATTTATAGAAACATTGAGTTTTCAGTTAAAAGGAGCAAAACATTCATTGCATTAGCACATAGTATCACAATAATAATAGTTATCTAAATATTGTTGATACATAAAAACCTCTTACATCTTAAACCCCTGGGTTAGGGAAAGTTAAAATAATCTCACTTTTTAAACTCTTCCCCAAATTTGTTTTACATATTCACTGGAGGAATTGCTAATACCTATGAAATATCAAAGATATTTTACATATTAAATTTGTGCAGTCCTTTTCTTGCTCCAAAAACTGTTTCCTAGTCCCACCTATTTCTTCCCATTATTTATTCAACTATAATATTCTTTAAATTTTTTTTTAACTTTCACAGATTAACTCTCTAGAAGAAGTGTTACCCTACTTGATATTCAGTATATATTTTCTTGTGACAGCTTTATGGTACAATTAAATTTCATACATTTTTTTCAGCCCTCTCTGAATATGCATTAGAAAGCCAACCATCATAATTCTAAGCCAATTGGCTTGATTTGCTTATTTAAGCCCACATCTCACAGGCTTGCTATATTTCCATACATCCCATCCCCCTCTGCACTCCATCCACCTGCCCAAAGTTATTGATTGTGCTGACAGTGGACAAAACCACAGGGCATTGACAGTCAAAATATAATTTCCATTAGAAAGCCCTTTAGAAAACATAAAGTCCATACTGAGATTCTGAACTTTGATATGCCATGGTGCCGGTTTAAACCTGGTCACAGAAGAAACCGAAAATTGAATATTAGCAACAGACTGAGCCTTCTTTTTTTCAAAATCGTTATCAGAGTTTAGCATAGAAGAAATTGTTATCACAACTTAACATATGAGAAAAAAAAAACCTCATGTTTAGATGGACTAAGTAACTTAATAAGGCTCATTTGGATGCAAAAATAAATGAGCATCAAGTTAACATTAACTTTTAATGCTTGCCATTTTATGTTAATTCATATTTTTAAATTATGGCTGATTCTTTGCAATCAGTCTATGGCTAATTATATCTCCAACATGTAAATCTGATGGAGTGCTGGGACCCAAGAACAACAAAAAATATCCAACAAAGACCTTGGAAACTGAGCACTGTCAACTGGTAAAATCCAGCCAACAGAGCAAACCTCAAGCTCTGAACTACTGTCACCATTCTTTCTCAAAGATCAAAGCTTAGTTTGCTTAACCATGGAAACCATATTGATGCATCCTGCTTGCAGACATTTTTCCTGACTTTTTAATCTCTGTAACTGATGGCTCCATCCTAAGACACAGGAGCTGTGTGTTAGGTAGATGTAGACTGGATTTTTAGGAAACCTCCGTGCTAAAATTGTCTAAATAAAAAATCCGGACTCAAATACATACCCCCACCTGACACAAAGATTCTACACGTTCTTCAATACCAGACATAAGGATTCTTGCACTTACTAAAAGGCATCCAGATCCAACCATTAATGATGATGTATTCTAATGGCAGACTCTCATCAGAACCTTAGATTCTAATAACACAAAAACTAATAGCTACCATTTAATGAGGGTCTACTCTGAACTTTGTAAATGCTATTTATCGCACATGCTCGCTACAATAGCTCCGCATGAGAAAACTGACAGACACATTACCAAAGTTAACAAGCTAGTAGATCGACAAAGCAAAGTTGTCTGGTTTTAGATTCACATAGACATTGTTTACTCAAATCTAGACACTGCAAATTTCACAAATATTTGTACGTCCATTGACCACTAGCTTTAGGAATCCAACCCCCACATCTCACAAGTGAAGACATGGAGGCTCGAAGAGGTTAAGCAGCTTGCCCAAGGTTATGCAGCTAGCTCACGGCAAATTCAAAACCAGGGCCCAAATCTTCCATCTGCTCAGCCATCTTCTAGCTTCCACATCTTTAACGTGCATTTAAGTCTCTTGGGGATTGTGTTCCCCCACAATTGCAGATTGCAGGTTCTGCTTCAGGAGGCCTGGGAGGGGCCTGTGATTCTGCATTTCTACCAACCACCTGGTTGATTATTGGGCCCTGAACCAGGGCTCCACATCACACTGCCATCATCACTGGTAGAAATAAGGCCTGGTGATGTGCTGCAGGATTTCAGTTAGGAAAAATGACTGCGTGACACTGCTCACTGACCGCTAAGGTGACCAGCTCATCTCAATACGCCCAGGATTTGCCCAGTTTTAGCACTGAACGTTCCACATCCTGGGAAACCCCTCAGTGCCCAGAAAACTGGGATGGTTGTTCACTCTGTCCTCAACTGGTTTATTTACCACACCTAACACAGCATTAAATGTGGGAGAAAGTATGCAATATGGGTTTGGAAGAGACGAGGCACCGGGGGGGGGGGGGGGGGGGGGGCGGGGATCAGCTTCCTGGGCATGCACCTGGACAACTGCCCAGGCTCTGCACTTGTTCAGTTTCTTGTTCTGCTCTTGCCATCTTGAAATTCTTAATAGATTTTTTTGAGATATAATTCACATACCATAAAATCACCTTTTTAACATATAAAATTCAGTGTTTTTACTATACTCACAAGGTTATATAATCATCAGCACCCTCCGGTGCCAGAACTTTTTCATCACCCCAAATAGAAACCCTATACCCATTAGCAGCCAATCCTCACTCTCCCTTCCCTTAGATCCTGACAATCACGTAATTTACTTTTTGCCTCAATGGATTTGCATATTCTGAACCTTTCATAAAAAGGGAATCATGCACTATGTGGCCTTTGTGTCTGTTTTTTTCTTTCACTTAGCTTTTCTTCAAGGTTCATCCATGCTATATAGCATGTATCAGAACATCATTATTTTTTATTGCTGAATAATATTCCATTGAATGGATATAATATATCCATCATATGGTTATATCACATTTTGTATATCTGTTTATCAGTTGATGGACATTTGGGTTGTTGATACCTTTTGACTACTATAAAGAATGTTGTACATTGTGTACAATGAATGAACATTCATGTACAAGTTGTTATGTGGACATATGTTTTCAATTCTCTCCAGTATATACCTAGAAGTAGAATTGCTGGATCAAATGACAACTCTAACTTTCTGAGGAGCTGCCAGACTGTTTTGCTGTGTTAGCAAATTTTACATTTCCACCAGAAATGTACAAGGGTTCCAATCAATTTCTCCACATCCTTGCTAACTCTTATTATTGTCCATCTTTTTTTTTATAGCCATCCTAGTGAATGTTAAGTGGTATTTCATTCTTGTTTTGAGCTGCATGAAATTCTTAATAAATTTTGAACAAAAGTCCCCTTTTCATTTTACCTTGGGCTCAGCAAATTATATAGCTGGTCCCACCTGGTGCAAAATAATGATAGAAGGAGGTACCAGCAATCAGGAGCCACAGACCTTCCTTGTTTTCCCCAGAGACAAAAGACTGGCGTGTGGGAGGGGAAAAAAAGAAACCCACCTGTTTCTGATGTACCTGTCAGGCACCGTGACAAAACTGACTGTTCATCCTCAGACTGGACCCACTCCCCTAAGCCTCCTAATTAGCGTAGCCCACTCAAGCCTCCCCCTCTCTTACCCCTTCAGCTTGACTTCCTTGAAGTGAGAGAGGACCAAGTCTTTCATTATCCATTCAACAGCAGATTGTTATGTGTCTGCCAGATACTGAGCTAGATGCTGGGAGGGAGGGGTACCACGGTGAGAAGGTCTGAGTCCCAGGATTCTCACAGCTGGTAAAAGGCTTGAATTCAAAGGTCTGGTTGATTTGCCACATTCATTAAAATTCATCCGCATTAAATTAACATTCCGTGTATTAACTGATAAACATAATTACAAAGCCAGTTTCTGATGGAGGTGAAGGGAAAAAAAAGAGGATGTGGGATTCCTTTCAGTTAGGAGAGGGGCAATCTGTTAAAAGGTAACAGAAAATGGAACGGGGAGAAACAGAACTTTGAAATATTTTATAAATTTGCCTTAAAGAGTGGCCCTGTCTGTCTGCACCCAGGCAAGGCTGAGAGCCACTCTGCTCAGAGGTGTTTTTGTCTTGCCAGTACCTACAGGCAGTCCTGCCTGGCTGGGTTTATGAAGATGAGATTGGAGCATATTTTTTTCCGATGCTGCCTCTTTCCCTGAGGATTTGTTAATTGAGGTATCACCTCTCAAGAATCATTGAGTAAAACTAATATATTACATTGCATGTTTCTGATTTCCACCAGGGCAATTATTTCACAATGTGAATTAAAGGGAAGACCATGCTCTTCAGCATATCAAATAGAAGGCAGTTTATTCAGGACTGCACTGAAAGAGGTTGATTTCCCTAATTTACAGACTGGAATTAGGCTTTATTTCTTTATCCTATTTCCAGAAATGAAATCATAAATTTCTCCTGACAGATCAGCACAGATTAGTTTTAAGTGCTCATAATTCAGTTATCTTTGGTGCGTCTCTGACCAGTGTTCAGCAGAAGTCCATCACATAACTTTGTAATACCCAGAGTTGTACACTTAACCTTTCTTAATATCTTGAGATTGTTACTTCCTATCTAGAAAGATTATAAAATAACTCAGTATGGGGTGCCTGGGTGGCTCAGTCAGTTAAGTGTCCAACTTTGGCTCAGGTCATGATCTCATGGTTTGTGAGTTCGAGCCCCACATGGGGCTCTGTTCTGACAGTGCAGAGCCTGCTTGGGATTCTCTCTCTCCCCCTCACTCTTTGCTTCTCCACCACCCCCCCAAATTGATTAATTAATTAATTAATTAATTAAACTTAAGAAAATAAAGTAACTTAGTATAAATTCTAGGGTTTTCTAGATTCCTTACTATTTGGGAAGGTGCAAAAGGGGGGTCCTCATGTATTTTATGTTTCTGAAGTTCCAGCGAAAGTTAAATAATACATCTGCACAAGCCAACAACAACAAAAAGTTTATATCAATGCTCATGTACATCGCACATTCTGATTCACAACCAGTTGTTGCTGTTTTATTTTAAAATGTATGCATATACTAGTTATTACTTAATAAAATTATTTTATACACAAAATATTTTAAAAACTGGGTGCATGAAGGAAGTGTCAATTGCTTTAAAGACAAAAACAAAACAAAACAAAACAAAAATAAACAAACAAAAAACTCCCTGGTATTAAAAAGTCTGGGGAAAACCTAAAACAGACTTTGAAACATCACAAAATTCTGTTCTTTAGCAGCTATTGTTTTTTAATGCAAAGCAATCCAGGACTTTGTGTTACTGTTTTCTCATCCTTATCCAGAAGTCTTTCCTCCTCCCAGTCACTCCCACCTGTGACCCAGAACTGAACACACCTGAGGGACAAGGCTCCCAAGCAGGTTCTCTTTGTAGGCTGAAGAATCAAAATGACTTGCATTGTTGATATTTGCTTGGTGATATCAAGCAACGAGATTTCGTTTTTTGGATATTAATTGTTTGTGTCCTCTCTGGAGGGGCTCTGGTCCAGGGTGAAATCCGATTGAAATCCACATGGCCTTTCCTGCCCCCAGGAATGTTTGAGCAAGGATAGCTCTGATTAATCTGGTGCCGCTCTATTGGGATGTACTAGGAAGGACTAGGCTAATGAAATTTCCTGAACATGCTCTTTAAAAAATGACTTCCATCATTTATTAGAAGCAAATCCTAGCTCAAACCCAGTCTAATGGTTTAAATGTGTATATCAAAGTCAAAGGGATGGGCCATTCCCTCAATATTGAAGATAAAAGAGAAACAGTTTCTTATACACTCTCATTGTCAAGAGTTATAATAATAATAATAATAATAATAATAATGAATAAAACAAGTGTTTCATTAATACTTTTCTTTCCTCCCACAAAATGAAATGTTTCATAGGAATCTCCACCAGCTGGATTTGAAGGATGTAAACTAACAAAAGCAAACGCTCATGACTGGCCTTGGCTACCCCATGTGGCAGGACCACTCTCCTTCATCCCAGATGGAGAGACTCCAATACATGTAGCTTCAGACGTTGCAGGACCAAACAGAATAGAAAAGTTTGAATGCTGTGTTTTCTTTTCTTTTTTTTTTTTTTTTAGTTAATGAATAGAGCTACCCTTAGCATAACTACCTGTTATTTACATCCTAATTTTTTTTTTACCTTATATTTTTTTAAGTGCCTTCACACCCAGCATGGAGCCCAACCTTGACAAGGCGTGCACTCACAACCCTGTAATCAAGACCTTAGCTGAGATCAAGAGTTGGACACTTAACCAACTAAGCCCCTTTCCTACATATTTTTTCATTCTTGATTGTATAAGGGGAAAAATAGCCACAAAGGTTTTCACAGATGACATTCCCAAAGTTACATGTACAAAGAGAACTCTGGTGGCCGTGTGAAGGATGAACGAGCTGATGGAGACACTGAAGGTGCAGCAGATAAGGTCCTTTTTACAAAAGATGGTGCTAGACCAAAGCACAATAAAGGCAGAAAGGAGGAGGAGGTGATAAATATTAGAGACACAACAAAGAATAAAAATCACTAGCAGAGAGCTGCTGACTGCACGGAGAGAGACTGAGGCATAGAAACGATGCTAAGGAGAAATTCATGTAGAAGAGAAAGCTGTGTATTGACAAGCTGTAAAGTAAGAGCGAATTCTGTGCTGGTTGTACAGATGCTCGTGAACCTGCCCATGTGCCTCACTGGATGGTGAACACCCACTAGGACCTGCTCCAATGGTTGGGCTGATACCTGCCTCAAAACAAAAGGAGAGAAGGAAGCCCATCAGTGTAGCAGAGTAGAAAAAGCACAAACTTGCATTTACTTGCCTGGGTTTGAATACTTGCTAATCCTCCCTTCTCCTCACCACCCTCATGTGATTTTGGAAGAATACTAACCCTTGAACCACTTTGACCATCCATGGGGAGGGTTCATGTTCCAGGATCAGACAGAGTTCAAATTGTAGCTTCACCACCTTTGACCTTGGATCATTTATGTAAAATCTTAGAGCTCGGATTTTTTTTCTCAGTACAATGAGATCGTATCACATTCCTCACCTTCTCATTGAGCTATTACCAAAAATAGATAAAGCAAGTAAAGCACCTGACACATAGTAGGACCTCAAGAAATGATGCCTTATTATTGCTGCTACTCTTATGCTCTGTCTTGTTTGTCTGCCTGATGCCCAGGAGACTGGAGCATACCCTACACCCAAAACTGATGGTCTCTGTTCCCCTTCCTGGTCCTTGCCAGCCATGCTCCCCTCCCAAATTAGTTGTCCTTCATATTGTTAATTATTACTCCACTGCTGCACCACTGTCATCAGACCCCACTCAATAGATTCAACCTATAATGTTATTTCAATGACGTTACTACAGGTTATTCGCTATCCCTCTGAATTAAATCAGAATCCCAGGAGCTTAGGCATCAGTATTTTTCAAAGTGCACCACATGGTTCTACTGTGCAGGCAGAGTTGAAAACCCATGACAGGGGATGGAGGCTCTTGCTTTTTTGCTCAGCACTCCTCATCCTGGTCCTGCCAGGTCCTTGCTCCCTCCCTTCCTTACTGGCAGTCGTTCTTAAAGTACGGTCCCCAGACCAACATCGGCATCTCCTAGGAACCTATTAGAAATACAGATTCCCAAGCCCAACCCTCTCCATACCTACTGAGTCCAAAACGTGGATGGGGCCCAGCAGCTGCATTTTTACAAACCCTGTGGGTAATTCTAATGCACACTTCTTGAAAATTGTGGCCCAATATATTTAAATGAAAGTTCATACCACCTATTAGCCTCTGCAATAAAATGAAATCACCTGCCTGTGGTTCTGTCAAAAATGTTGCTAGCACCTCTGCAAACCAAAGATATAAAGAGAAATTCACCAGAACTACACCCTTCCTCACCCAGGGCAGCACTCTTAATAGCTGGCACACTGGGTATGCCCAGTCTGTGGGTCTCCAAGCCCACACCCCCCACAGCCTGGCCACTCCAAAGCAAGCAACAGAATTATTTCAATGAAATTAATCACAAAGTGAAAACCTGTGTTTGAAATGTAAAGGTGTACCATTTGATGTTTATACTGCCAGCTTTTTCTATAGAGTCTGAAGTATTTAACAAACAGTAGCTCCCACTATTTAATTTTTCAGGACTAACAATGTATTTGATATTCATAGGACATGGACTCAGATACCAACCTTACCCTGCTCATGAATTCTGCACTTATCTTACTGGGACCTCCTGAGCTAGGCTATAAAAAGCACATCATGTTTACAAGTTTCAGAGCTGACTGTCAGCACCCAACTGTTGGGGCATTTATTGCTCTGACCCGCTCTGGAGAAGAAACGAAGCAGATCTTCAAACTCTTTGGCCCCTCCTTGTAATGGTTCAGACAGATTCTGTTATTAATGCTTCCTCCTTAATTACTTACATACGTGCAATTCAAGTTACTTTCTTGCAATTATGTTATTCAGCAATAATTGGATTTCTAGTTTTAATTGGGCCCTAAATTAGCGATAGCTTTCATGAAAGCCATTACAGTGATTTCTAACTACAGTTTTTGCTGCTTTTTTGAGTACATTATATTTCAAACAGAATGATTCACCAGTAGAAGAAGTCACAGCTGCAGTGATCTCTTACATGGGTTCCTATTAATGATTACAAGTTGGGTGCTCTTCAGTTGTAACTAAACATTTGCTGCAAATACTATCCATTGAGCATTGCTGTGTCACAAGGGAGGTTGTCTCCTGCCCAGGGTGAGAGTACACAATTCTGTTTGTGATGAAGTTCCTGCCATGCAACCAGATATTAAGCTCGGTTAAAATGGGGAAGAGACTCTGTTTGTTACCACCTGCTTCTGCAGATAACTACTTTAAAATAACACAGAAGATGGTGGAACAGCATGGAAGTTTTTTTGGCAGCTCTCGTCCCTGAAATACAGCCAGATCAACACTAAACTATCCTGCACACCTAAAAAACTGATCTGAGGATTAACACAACAGTCCGCACAACCTGAACCAGAGAACTCAGCAGGTACACAGCCTGAAGAAGTAAACTGGGGGAGCAAGCCGCGGAGGGTAGGGAGCTGTTTTTGCTTGTAGAGAGAGGACAGAGATGGGGGAGAGTACAGAAAGCATCCCCCATGCCTGAAAGCAGCTGGAGAGAAAAGAAAGAGTATGCAAGAGACTGAACAAAAAAGGTAAAAAGGAGAAAGGAAAAGGTTTAAATTCCATTAAGGCTCTATAAACAGGGGGAGTGTAGATTCTGAAACTCCACAGCTCGATACCTGGTGGTGCTCTGGTGGGAAGGGCAAATCCCCAGGAGCAGTGAGCGAGGTCCTTGGGGCCCACGGGCCACACATGGGGAGAGGCAGTTTCCCTGATAGGAGGACATGAGCAATTATATACCAATAAAATGGGTAATCTGGAAGAAACGGACAAATTCCTAGAAACATATACACTACCAAAACTGAAACAGGAAGAAATAGAAAATTTGAACAGAACCATAACCAGTAAAGGAATCGAATTAGTAACTAAACATCTCCCAAAAAACAAGAGTTCAGGGCCAGATGGCTTTCCAGGAGAATTCTACCAAACATTTAAAGAAGAGTTAACATCTATTCTCTTGAAGCTGTTCCAAAAAATAGAAATGGAAGGAAAACATAGTATTGGAAGTCTTAGTCTCAGCAATCAGACAACACAAAGAAATAAAAGGCATCCAAATCAGCCAAGAGGAAGTCAAACTTTCACTCTTCACAGATAACACAATACTCTATATGGAAAACCCTAAAGATTCCACCAAAAAACTGCTAGAACTGATCCATGCATGAATTCAGCAAAGTCGCAGAAAATATAATCAATGCACAGAAATCAGTTGCATTCCTGTACACCAACAATGAAGCAACAGAAAGAGAAATCAAGGAATCAATCCTACTTACAATTGCACCAAAAGCCATAAAATACCTAGGAATAAATCTAACCAAAGAGGTGAAAAAGCTATACACTGAAAACTATAGAAGCCTTTTGAAAAAAATTGAAGAAGGCACAAAAAATGGAAAAATATTCCATGCCCCTGGATAGAAAGAACAAATATTGTTAAAATGTCAATACTAGCCAAAACAATCTACATATTCAATGCAATACCTACCAAAATAACACCAGCATTCTTCACAGAGCTAGAACAAGCAATCCTAAAATTTGTATGGAACCAGAAAAGACCCCAAAGAGCCAAAGCAATCTTAAAAAAAAAAAAAAAAAACAAAGCTGGAGGCATCACAATCCCAGACTTCAAGATGTATTACAAAGCTGTAATCACCAAGACAGTATGGTACTGGCACAAAAACAGACACTCAGATCAATAGAACAGAATAGAAAACCCAGAAATGAACCCACAAACGTATGGCCAACTAATCTTTGACAAAGCAGGAAAGAATATCCAATGGAAAAAAAAAGACAGTCTCTTCAGCAAATGGTGTTGGGAAACTGGACAGCAACATGCAGAAGAATGAACCTGGACCACTCTCTCTTACACAATACACAAACCTAAACTCAAAACGGATGAAAGACTTAAATGTAAGACAGGAAGCCATCAAAATCCTAGAGGAAAATCAGGCAAAACCTTTGACCTCAACTGCAGCAACTTCTTACTCAATACATCTCTGGAGGCAAGGGAAACAAAAGCAAAAATGAATTATTGGGACCTCATCAAAATGAAAATCCTCTGTATAGCAAAGGAAACAATCAACAAAACTAAAAGGCAACCAACGGAATGGGAGAAGATATTTGCAAATGACATATCAGATAAAGGGTTAGTATCCAAAATCTATAAAAAAACTTATCCAACTCAACACCCAAAAAACAAATAATCCAGTGAAGAAATGGGCAAAAGACATGAATAGACACTTCCCAAAGAAGACATCCAAGTGGCCAACCAACACATGAAAAAATGCTCAACATCACTCATCATCAGGGAAACACAAATCAAAACCACAATGTGATACCACCTCACACCTGTCAGAATGGCTAACATGAACAACTCAGGCAACAACAGATGTTGGTGAGGATGTGGACAAAGAGAATCTCTTTTGCATTGTTGGTGGGAATGCAAGCTGCTGCAGCCACTCTGGAAAACAGTATGGAGGTTCCTCAAAAAATTAAAAATAGAACTACCTATGACCCAGCAATTGCACTATTAGGAATTTATCCAAGGGATACAGGTGTGGTGTTTCGAAGGCGCACATGCACCCCAATGTTTATAGCAGCACTATCAACAATAGCCAAAGTATGGAAAGAGCCCAAATGTCCATCGATGGATGAATGGATAAAGAAGATGTGGTATATATATACACAGTGTAATATTACTCGGCAGTCAAAAAAAGAATGAAATCTTGCCATTTGCAACAACGTGGATGGAACTAGAGGGTATTATGCTAAGTAAAATTAGTCAATCAGAGAAAGACAAATATCACCTCACTCATATGAGAACTTTAAGATACAAAACAGATGAACATAAGGAAAGGGAAGCAAAAATAATATAAAAACAGGGAGGGGACAAAACATAAGAGACTCTTAAATATAGAGAACAAACAGAGAGTTGCTGGAGGGCTTGTGGGGGGGGGGGATGGGCTAAATGTGTAAGGGGCTTAAGGAATCTACTCCTGAAATCATTGTTGTACCCTGTGCTAATTAACATGGATATAAATTATAAAAAATAAATAAATTCTAGAAAAAAAGCAAAAAACACAAAATAAAAGAAAACCAAATTATTCTTGAAAGCTATTGAAATCAAAATTTTCTTGAGCCTACAGAAAGCATAATCCCATTGATGTCTTTCTTTCTTATGGAGGCTGTCTACTCAAATCAGCCCAACAAACATGTGCTGCATGCCAGCTGTGTTCTAGTTATTCCAAAGGACACTAAGGTAGGGAGAAATAGTACAGTGATGTGGATTAACTTATGAGGTTTGGAGTCAGACCACCTGGGTTAGAATCCCAGCTCTGCAACTTCCTGGTTGTGTGACCTCATGCAAACTACTTAATCTCTCTGACTTTCTATTTCCTCAGTTGTAAAATATACCACAAAGTTTCTGTGGATTAAATGACTGGGGCACCTGGGTGCCCCAGTCAGTTAATCATCTGACTTCGGCTCAGATCATGATCTCATGGTTTGTGAGTTCGAGCCCCACATCAGGCTCTATACTGACAGCTCAGAGCCTGGAACCTGCTCTGGATTCTGTGTCTCCCTGTCTCTCTGCCCTTCCCCCACTAATGCACTCTCTCTCTCTCTCTCTCTCTCTCTCAAAAATGAATAAACGTTAAGAAAAAATTTTTTAAAAAAGGATATCATTTTTTAAAATAAATAAATAAATAAATAAATAAACAAACAAATGACTTACTACATGTAAAGAACTTTAAAAAGCATGCACCACTTGGTTAACACTTATTAAATGCCAATTCTATTATTCTAGTTCATTTGGCAAGGACTCTGTCTATATTGCTCGTCACTGTATTTCAAGCATCCAGAATAGTTACTGATAGATGATAAGTGCTCAATAGGTGCTTTTAGTCTAACAAGAAAATCCAAGACTCCAGGGAGTGCCTAGCAGAGAAGGGATTTAAAGGAGTGTCTAGTTCAGGGCACACCAGTCAATACGTTGGTATGAAACAGTTGAAACACTCAAAAGGAATATTTAGGGAGCATTTCATGAAATAACTACTCACCAAGGTATGGGGTAAGTTAAGAGAAGCAAACAAAATGATGCAGCTCCATGGAGTTAGCAATAGCAGAGCATCACTACCACTCCTGGACCTGAAAGGACCTGAAAAGGTAGAAGCTATAGAGAGGGACCTCTGACTGGAGCTGCAGCCTTCAGTCAGGAGCACAGTGTCTGTCACTTGCAGTCACACAGGAAGGGAGCCAGGGGAATAAATACCCTGACCTCTCTTTCTTGCCCTCTGACCTTGTACTGTTGGCCAAACCTGATTGGAAGCCAGAAGGCAAATGAGATAATTCATACAAGCCAGCTTCCTAGGCACAGAGCAGAGTGGGAAAAGGAAAGGGAGAACATTTAACAAAGGGGAAACTAGGAAAATATTGGGTAGGAGTGGACTGTAACATGAGCCTTTAAGCAAAGTTCGGTTATACACAAGGTGAAGTTGAAAGGGTAGAGGAAGACATCCAAGGTGGAAAGAACAGCATGGGTAGATCAAGACAGGGAATGGCAAGACAGTTTAGGAGACATAATTAGTGCAATTTGGCTGGAAAATAGGACACAAGTTTGTAAGAAGAGATAACATTAAAAAGATAGATTGGGGCATGTCACAGAATGTCTCAAATGACAGGGGAAAGACTGGGGATTTGATTTTGAAGGCAGGAGAGGCACTGAAGTTGAGGCAACAGCAGATAAAGACCAAAGCTGTGTTTAAGAAGTTTTATTTTATAGTGGTGCATCAGAAAGACTGGGAAGAGATTAGTGCTAGTAAGATGATCTGAGCAGTTTTCATACCAGTCCAAGGGAGAGAAAAATAAATCATAAACTCAGGGAGAAGCAACAGTAGTGGGGCTAAGGTAGCACAGAGATTAGGTGGGAAATCAGGGGCAGAACCAAGAGCTCAGAGAGAGGCGAAGATCATTCCAAGATGTCTGGCCTGGATGGCTGGATGCCTAGAAGGTGGAAGGCGGGGATACAGGAGGTGCGAGAAGCTTTAGCTCTTGGAGGCAGAAGAGGACTAACAAGGAAGTTACTAAGTGTCTGTCCAGTTTGGTCCTCTCCACAGACCCCTAGATTCCAACCATATGGATTCTAATTGGCTCATTTCTACTTGTGCTCATTCTTGTTACTCCTATAGCCCACCTGGTTAACCTGATTTGGCTTCTTCGTTCTTTGAAACCTGACTCATTTCTAGGACCCTGCCTCCATATCATCCGGAAGCACAATACTGGTTCTAAGCCCAACTGTCGTTAACCTCAGTCTTTGAGCTACTTGTATTGTTACTCAGCCCCAGACCGGTGCATATCACAGTACAGAGCAAGGCTGTCCAGCAGAACTTTCTGTGATGATGGACGTGTTCTATATCTGTGCTGTCTAATGTGGTCACTGCTAACACATGTGGCTATTGAGCACTTGAAATGTGGCTAGTGAGATGGAGGAAATGAACTTTTAATATTATATAATTTTAATTCTAATTTTGACCACCTCAAGGTAGGAAGATCATTGCAATAGAGAAGATGGGAAAGAATGAAGGTTTGTTAGACTTTCAATTCTTAAACAGATTTTGCTGGAACTAGTCATAGGAGAAACTGGCAAGAATAAAGTTTGTCTTGGGGTTCCCGGGTGGCTCAGTTGATTGAACATCTGACTCTTGATTTCGGCTTAAGTCATGATCTCACAGTTTGTGGGTTTGAGCCCCATGTTGGGCTCTGTGCTGACAGCTCAGAGCCTGGAGCATGCTTTGGATTTTGTGTCTCCCTCTCTCTCTGCCCCTCCCCTTCTCACACACTCTGTCTGTCTCTGTCTCTCAAAAATGAAGAAATGGTAAAAAAAATGTTTTAAAGAAAAAAGTTTGTCTTTAACATGTTTTCAACTTCTACTTCTTTTCCCTATACATACATATCATACCAGAAGCCACTTTCTGAGCTCCCCACAGACCTGACCTGCTTTGCCCTGCCTCTCCTTGGAACGTCTATAGTATGTATCATAGTGCCCCCCAACTTGTCCCCACACCAGGTGGAGATTAAGAACTAAACGAGTAAAACAAGGAGAGAAAGGCAGGATCAAGCAGGGTCAGGGCCAATTGAATAAAACTGTCTGCCTTCAGGGGAATGAAAGTCCTAAATCTCACTCTAAATTCTACTCTAGGTTTTTTCCATAGCATCTCTCATGTTCAAAAACTCTACATGATTTATTTATTTGTATTATTTAATGCTCCTCTCCTCACACAAAAATTTTAGCACCACAAGGGCAGGAAGCTTTGTTGATAGTATTCACTGATATACCAAATGACCTAGAGCAGAGCCTGTGGAATGAATGAATTGGACCTGGTAAGGAAGACAGAGAGTGTGGCAAGTGGTTCCTGGAGGCGTCAAGATCTTAGGAGTGAGTTTAAATTGGAACAGGATCCCAGACAGTAGCTGGAGGGTACAAGATGTAGCATTTGGTTCAGGACTACACCAAAGGACGAAACCTACATGCAGCTCCAAAAGAATAATAGCTCCCTGACCACTAGGTTAGCAACACGTTAAACCAACCCTGAGCACAGCAAAAGAATGTTTACTCAATTAGTTATGCCTGCCATGAGTGTAGAAGGAGTAGACAAGATGTCCCATATTTTTCAGTCTTAACTAGTGTAATTAAGAATTAAGGCTCCAGCCCAGTGGCCTGTGATTCAGACAAAGTGTCCAGTCCAATGAAGGAAAAGAGATCACTGAAAACACAAAAGCACTCACCTTATTATTCAGTGTGTTAGGTACAGCAGGGCAATATTAAAAAGAAAGGCCAATTAGAAGGCAGGGTGGTACCTGAAGTCCCCCATAGATACATACAACATATTCCAAGATAAGAGTGGCAAGACACAGCCATTGACTCCATCAACGTCTACTTACTATCTGTGTACCAAACATCATTCCGAGCACAGAAGACACATCATGAATAAAGCACAAAATCCCCTGCCCTTGTGGAGCCCACCTTCTAATGGGGGAGAGAGATAATAATCAAATATAATAAATAGTGGTGAAAATTATACAGGACAGGGGGCTAGGAAGTATGTATGGAAGGAGAGTTGAAATTTCAGATAGAGTAGTCATGGAGGGCTTCACTTAACTGATAGATTCAAGATCCATCTCTTACGGGCTGGAAAGCCAATTACTACAGAATTGTATTGGATTTGCCCAAGTCCTTGTGGGGCTGAGTTTGCAGAGACCAAACTTTGTACCTACAGAACACTGCCTAGAGGGGAGCAGGATTCTGGCTCCTTTTGTTTTGAGTCTGCTTTTGACTGATTCTTTGGGCAGCAAGGCCTTCCCACTGCACCCTCTCTTAGCACAGACAATTCAGCAGACATCCTTAGCAATATGGTAGAGTCTGAATTCCTTTTGAGAATGTTTTTGAAGTCATGATATAAAATACATTGTATTACAAAGGGAGCAAAACATATTGAAATAATTGTTATAAAATATTTTTAATAAATTTGTGACATAGTAATATATGTCATTCCTTATTCATGCATTAAACAATAAAATCTAGAGATAGGTGTCATAACTACCATAATTTTGAAATGGTAATATGTGAAATTATTATTTCAGTATATCTGCAACAACAATAATGTGATATGAAAAATAAACCTGTGATTTCTATTGTTGACAAAGTCTCTTGGGATTGTTGTCTATCTACATAGTTGAAAACATGCTAAACTTCAGCTAGACGTTAATTAAAATAAAGATGGAGTCTTTTCCCCCATCCAAGTTCATGGACACCTGAAGTGGTGTCCTCCTTGCTTGGTCCTTTCCTATTTTCATCTCCCCAGATGAAAGCTACTGAAAGCAAAACTTACACAGCTTCCATAGAGGAGTATTAATTCTGAGGGTCATTACCTTTCACTTGAAAGGAGAGTATGGCTGAGTTAATTAGATGTGTTGAGGCTTTTCTTTTTTTTTTAATTTGTTTTTAAGTTTTCTATGTTTATTTTGGAAGAGTGTGTGTGTGAGTAAGGTAGGGCCAGAGAGACAGGGAGAGAGAATCTCAAGAAGGCTATGCACTGTTAGCACAGAGTCCAACATGGGGCTTAAACTCATGAACCATGATATCATGACCTGAGCCGAAATCAAGAGTCAGATGCTTAACTGACTGAGCCACCCAGGTGCCCCTGTTGAAACTTTTCTTTTCTCCAGTAAAATTTGATTGATTATACATAGTCATGAGTGAGATGGTCATGGATAGCTTATGGAGACCATCTCATTAATTTATAATCAGTCTTCATAAAATGTATTTACTCAGAAAATATGTATTGAATATCTACTACACGCCAGGCACTGTTCTAGATATTGGGGATACATCATTGAACAAAATAAACCAAAAAAATCCCTGCCCTCCTTAAGTTTAGATTCTAGTAGATGGTGGTTGGGTGCATGGTTGGGAGTAGTAGCAGAGTCAAGCAATAAACACAGATAAATAATATAAATGATATGATAGGTAGGTAGGCAATAGGTTATGAAAAATATATAGAGAACACTAGAAAGAGTAGAGAGAGCCAGAGGGAGTGTGGTTTGGTGGCAGCAACACAAGAATGGAGGTCCTTGTCTTCTCTCTACCAGTTGACTTTTCCTGGGCTTGATTTCCTCATCTGTGAGTGGAGAATGTTGGACGAGTCACTCTCCATTTGACTACGTCAAAAGTTATAGAGCTGTGATTGGCTTAACCCTAAGGTGGTGGAGGTACACTGGGGGGGTCTGGCAGAGAGATGATAAGAGAGGCCGAGACGGCAAAGATTTGAACCACTTCCCCAACTTCAACTTTTGATTTATGTTATACAATGGGGCTGCAAATCATATTTTGCTTGAAAAAGTGTTTCACTACAAACAAACAGAAAAAAAAAAGTCTGAAAACCATTAGTGGTTATAGAGTTTTTTTCTTTTGAATAATTGTGATAATTAATTCAAAAGAAAAATCATGGCAACATTGCATACTGCTGCTTTGATTCTTCACTTCTCACTGCCTGCCGTGATTTCACGATTTCTTTTGGCTTTATTTCATTACTTTCCACACAGAGGTATTTATAGTGATGATAATGAGTTTCAAAACAAACCTAATGAAATGTGCATTTTCATAGGATTGTGAGTTCCTAGAGCAAACAAGCATTGATTTAGGGAACCAAATTACACAGCAACCAGGAGAGGAGGCTGCCCCAGGAAGGTAAAGCACAGCCCCGCATCTCCTTGCTCTTCCCAGCACTGTGCTGGCCCAAACATCTCTACTTCCTCCACTAATGCATTCCAGATTGATTTTATTAAGGGATCATCTGATTATTTCCATTTGAAATCGTCCTCCAACTTACACACACACGTGCTCACCTAGAGGAATTGTCTAATGGGCGATAGATCCTTGAGACAGAGTCCCGTTCAGTCAGATGTCAGACATAGCATACCCACATAACTGATTATATTGCTCTCCCCATAAATATTCCACCACCAAGGAAGAGATTTACGATATTGTATCTTCGGTTCAATTTTCAGAACGATTTACAGCTCACACACATCCAAAAACTTATTACCAACTGCATTATTTGAAAACAAAGCGATAACTTGCTATCCTCTGAGAGGACCGAAGGAGCCTTCCGCAGCAAGCTCATCTCTCTCTCCACTATCTCTGCCACTCCTATTACTAGACTATATATAACAAACCTCTTAAGTGAAATTACAAAGCACACATGCTACATGGTGGGCAGTAGTCTATTAAGTGAAGAGCCTTCAGAGGATCACATATTTGTCTTCAAACTGGAAAACTTGACAGGACTTTGCAAGAAACGGAGAGGCCTAAAGCAGAGATTGTGCTGAGAAACAATGAACCCCTCAGAGCCTACTCTTGCTGATAACAACTGGCTTTCAAAAATTTGACACTAAGGCCCGGATGCTGAATTTTGTTCTGAATGTTCTACGTTCACCTGACTTCATGGCTTAGACTCCTGTCCCTGGCCAGTCCAGGGTGACCTTGAGGAAGCATTCCTAAGCTCTGGCTGCATATCAGAGCCCCCAGGGAAAACTTAATGGATAATATGGGTCTACGGGCACCTGGGTGGTTCAGTCAGTTAAGTGTCTGACCCTCGATTTCGGTTCAGGTCATGATCTCATGGTTCGTGAGATTGAGTCCTGAACTGGGGTATGCGCGAGCAGTGCGGGAGCCTGCTTGGGATTCTCTCTCTCTCTCTCTCTCAAAATAAGTAAATAAACTATAAAAAAAAAAAAAGAAAAGAAAATATGGGTCTCTCCCCACATTAGTAATTCTAGTTCACTTGAACTAGGGTAGGGACCAGACATGGGTATTTTTCAATCATAGAACCCGATCATTCCAAAGTAGCAGAGTTGAAAACTTCTGCTACAAGTCCCTGAGCTGTAGTTTCCTCAGTCGTGACCCACAGTTAGTAGACACTGTGACAAACTGTGTGAATCGTATTCACAGGTCTGGCTCCACTGTAGCTCACACTCAGGCCTGAGTAACTCAGTAAATACGTGTTGAATTAACCAGTGAATAAATGCCAAGTTCTGGACATGGTAATCATCAATATATGACAGCTGATATTGTTACTCAAAATGCCTTCTTAAAACCTCTGAATTTCCAGTTTTCATCCACAAAAATGTTATTTGACTCTTGCTTTCCCATTCTAAAGGCATTGTTTCTTCCTCCCAGGACCAACATCTTTGTTGCATTATCACATAACAGGAAGAACTACAAAATCAGAAGACAAGTACCATCATCCAGCACTGGCATGCATCTTTTTTCCCTAAAATATTGTCATATGTCCTGTTGCTGTGGTACATTTAAGAAGAACTGCTCCTTGTCTCCATTTACCATTCTTCACTACTGAGAATATGTTTTTCCCCATGACTGACTTCATAGCATCATGGAAAAGAAAAACTATGTTCCTCAGTTAAACACTCACAAAATCTGAGGATATATCTCTGTATATAAAGACAAAATCACAAACTGAACAGTTTTAAATTAGAATGCCCATTTTCATTTCAGTTCCAACAGCCTCAAGTCCTTTGCTAATCAAGTAGGAGAGGGACCCCAGTCATACCTCCACACGAAATGCACTTCCTTATAACACATGCAATATGGTCACTCTGGCCCATTTCATTCATTGTTTCCAAGAGCCGCACAATTGATCCACTGGGGAGATAGCCCTGAGCTAGCCACACACACAGAGGAGGTAGCCCTGATGCTCATAACTGGTAATGAAGGCAGCTGAAAGAGCCCCACTGAGCTGAGTTCCAGAGACGATAAATGGAAACCACTGCAGGTTCAATTACTCCAGAGATGAATTCTAAAATGTAGCCAGTCATGTGGTCCACACCGTGACCCATTTAACTGGGATTCATCCCTAATTTTTCCTTCTGTCTTCTCACAGTCTGAATTCCTCTCCACCCCACTCAGGTGGCACCATGAATCACTTATACTAAATCTTCCTTTCAAAACCAGGTACTTCATAGTCACGATTTAAAACTTTTGAATTTCATTCAGATTTGGTCCCTGGGAAAGCCAACTTCAGACTGCTCTTTAAAATATGAATAATTTTCACCCCCTCAGCCAATCAGGTCGGCCCCTGCCACATTCTTTTGAGGTGCATGTTCCCCCAGGACTCCCTCCAATGCTTGCATCTTTGAAAAATATCTGTAATAAAAATTCAAATACATTCAAAAATGAACATAAATAAAACATAATTTCCTCCAAATGATTTATAAAATACTAAAACATTCACTTCCCTGTCTCTCTGCCTGTCAAGAGTGCCACAGCATATATCCTTGGGGTGGCAAGCTGCTCTGCTTCTCCGGCAGAGTCTTCCACGGGTGCTACCTTGACAACAGAGAACACCCAGAAGCCTGCCAGTTCTTATGGCATGTGGATCTCACTTTATCCATCAAAGCGGCAGGATGATTTTATCCGTGGCAAGATGCTATAGCTCTTTATTTCCTCCTCAGAGGGCTCTAATTATAGCAAAACTGCTCGGATGTGAAAATCTGTCAGGACAGCAACAGGTAGGGGGCGGAGGAGTGACTCACCTTATCCCACATGGATTTTACTCTAGCCCCAATCTTAGTGAAAGGCACTATGGGGTGCCCTATGGGGAGGGGTTCACTCCTCCCAATTCAGCCTTCCCCCGTTTCCTTGCCAATCCCCAATTCCCTGTCTTGGTAACCACAGAGATACCTAGAGAGAGTGGAAGGTAGGGGTTGACATGCACAGAGTCCCCTGAAGGACATATGAGAACACAGATTGCTGGGGCCCACTCCAGAGCTCCTGAGTCAGTAACTGGTCTGTGGTGGGGCTTGAGAATCAGCATTTCCTTTTCCCCCAGCTGTATTATTTTTTAATGTTTATTTATTTATTTTGTGAGAAAGAGAGAGCTCAAGCAGGGGAGATGCAGAGAGAGGAAGACAGAGAAGCTCAAGCAGGCTCTGTGCTGCCAATACAGAGAGCCCAGAGCAGAGGTCAAACCCACAAACGGCGAGATCATGACCTGAGACAAAACCAAGAGTCAGACCTTAACCAACTAAGCCACCCAGCCACCCCTCCCCAGCTTTATTAAGATATAATTGACATACAACATAGTATTAGTTGTGATGATTTAATATACATATATATTGCAAAATTACCACAATAAAGTTAGCTAACACACCCATTACCTCACATAGCTGCCCATTTGTGTGTGTGTGTGTGTGTGTGTGTGTGTGTGTGTGTGTGTGTGATGAGAACTTTTAGATCTACTCTCTGCAACTTTCAAGTATGCAACGCAACATCATTAACTGCAGCCATCATGCTGTATATTACATTTTCAGAATTTATTAATCTTATAACTGGAAGTTTATACTCTTTGGCCACCTTCACCCATCTCTCCCAACCTCTCCCATCCCTCACCCCTGGCAACTACCAATCTACTCTCTATTGTTAATATGATTATTGTATTTATTTCTTCTTTTTATTTTTAAGCAGGCTCACCCCCAATGTGGGGCTTGAACTCATGACCCTGAGATCAATAGTCGTGTGTTCTACCAACTGAGCCAGCCAGATGCCCCTCTTTATTTCTTTTGATAACTTTGTTGTTAGTTACAGAAACTTAACTGATTTTTGTATATTGATTTTATAATCCTGCAATTTCACTGAACTTAGTTATTAGTTCTAACAGTTATTTGATGGCATCTTTAGGGTTTTCTAGATATAAAATCTTGTAATCTGAAGAAACAATTTTACTTTTTCCTTTATCATTTAGATGCCTTTTATTTCTTTTCTTGCCTGATTGCTCTGGCTAGGACTTCTAGTACTGCGATGAATAGGAGTGGGGAGAGTGGGCATCCTTGTCTTGTTCCTAATCTTAGTGGAAAACCTTTTAATATCTCACCATTGAGTAGGATGTTAGCTATGAGCTTGTCATATATAGCTTTTATTATGTTGAGTCACATTTCTTTGATACCAAATTGGTTAGAATCTGCATTTCTAACAAGTTCCCAGGTGATGCTAGTGTAGTTGGACTAGAAACTACACTTTGGGAAAAACTCATCTAGGTTCTCAAGAACCAAGCCTTCCTTGATGGGACTCAGGTGAGAAAGGGTTTGTGCTCAAGATAATTCAAAATGCACCAGACTTGATAACATCATATTCCATAGAAAGACTCCAGAGCTATGTGATTCCCAGGAGATTCTCTACACATACACAGGGTTGTGTAGGAAGATGCAGGGCACACTGGAAATAATTCAAAATAAATTAGACACATTAGGCACATGATCAATTCTTCCCCTTGAATAATTCACAGACTAGTGGAGAAGATACACAAATAAAGAACAATGTGAAAAGTGTTGTAGAGAAAGTGTGTATCAAATTCTGTTGGATTCCAAAACAGTAAGCAATTAACCACCCAGGGAAGTTTGGAGAGTTTTCAAAAAGGAGGTGGACCCAGGACTTGAAGAGTGAATAGGAGTAGAAAGGCGAGGTAGGGAGTTTCAGGCTTTCGAAGGAGCAGATATGAAAGACAGCTGAGACAGCTGAAAGAGCCTGATATAGAAAATAAAAGAATTTCATGTGTTTAGGAAGGACCATCTGTAGATCTCTAAATGTCAGTCTAAGGAGTGGAACCTTGTAACAACCAGAATATTTTCAGGTCAGATCTGTGTTTGCATGAGAGACCAGCTCACCATCTTTCTGGAATTATTTTTGGATTCCAGTCCCATTCCCTAAAGCCTCCAGAGCCTCCAAAGCCATCCTGGACTTTAAGGAAGGGTTGGCCACAGAAATCAAACTGGAGTCAATAAATTGAGAAACTGAGACACAGCACAGAGACCACCCAACAAGCTGCTATCTGGAGGCTACTACATATAAGGGTAAGATCTGCCTAAGACCCAACAAGCTCACATGGCCAGATATTGGCAGGAATTTTCAGAATTGGGCCACATGATCATCCATCAATGCATGTTAGCCATGTGAGTATTCTACTGGTAATGATGAGGCCATACAGACTGCTTGATGCACAGTAATTGAACCCAACGCAGACATGAGTCAAATACACAATAATGATAAAATGTAATAGGATAGCTACTTTATGAGCATGAATTTTGCAGTCAAGAATTCAGATATACAAAACTAAGGCTTTTTAAAAATTGTTTTCCGATAATTCAACCTAGCTGATAGCTCTCAAACCTCCATTGCACCTGGAGCAGAAAACTTTGTCACTTTGTCCAGTAACTTCTAGGAAAACTCAATCAATTCAGAGTTCTCACCCCTCCTTTTAATTTTTGATACCCAGAGGTTATTTCAATCATAGGCACTTGTGTAGCCACTGGGTGCCATTGATAGACAGCACCTTGTCCCCATCTCCTTCTTCCCTGGTCATATGTTGTGTTCACTACTTATATATCTGTCCAGATGTTTTTACTCTTCAGGCAGCAACCACATTGTAGCTGTTCTGAACCATGCAGGCCTACCCTGCCCTCTGAACATCAGGGCCAGGCTGGTTCACATGCATCCTTGCTTACATGTTAGGCCTCTCAGGTCTACTGGCCACTCTCAGCCACTTCTGCACCCATCTTAAGGACACAGAAAACTTTCTCTACTCTTCCACACTACTTCAGAGATGAGGAAACTTGGTAATTGTGGGTTGTCAACTCTTCGTTCTTTTAGTAACCACTCTGCCATTTTTAATCTACTGTAACTCAGTTGGTGCAGAGGGTCATGAGTCTAAGAATCTTTCTGTTTTCTCAGGCTTCACCCAAGAAGCACAACACAAGTACCCCTGCTCTGGAGATTCCTCCAGACTTATTTGGGATTTTCATTGTCTAACTCCTGCCAAGAACTCAAGCCAGGAGGTAAGGGATCCTTTCTCTTGCACCCACCAGGGCTCTGTCCAAACAAACTCCTACCAGTAACTGATTGAACTTATGTCTCTTTTTGAGCAGATAAAGTGGTTACTGTATATATAAAAAAAGAAAATTTCAGCTACCTTCAAATTATTTGGAAAATATACCTTCTATTCATTAATTTATGTGTTTATAATTAATATCTACTATTGCATCAAATATGGCCTAAGCACTTAGGATATATCAAGAAACAAAACATTAAAAAAAATCTCTGCACTCCCTTGAGCAAAGGAGGAGAGAGACTATAAGCAATAATTGTAAAACTTTTTGTATTATTATATTTAGTATATTACATATGTTATAGATTGCATAACAGAATATTACAAGATGATATAGGCTATGGAAAACTAACCCCAGGGCTAGAGGCTGAATGCAAGCCAATAAATCAGGTTCTGTGCATGTAGGGCCCATTGGTATTTCTAAAAGCCCGTCAAGTGATTCTAATATGCAGTCAGACTTGAGAACCACTTCCTTGTTCTATGGAAATTATCACTATTGCTCTGTGGAGGTGCTTTCTTTTTTCTTATTAATTCATTTATTCATTAATTCATTCAACAAAAAGGTTTTTGTTTATTTATTTAAATATGTATGTATTTACATATTTATTCATTTAAATATTTATTAAACCATCGTGCCTCCATTTTCCAGCCTTATTGTAAACACCAGGGATACAATAATGAAGAAAAGAGACATGTTTTTGTTCTCATGCTGCTCCTCTCATGCTTTTTCCTTTCCTCCTTTCATTTAATTCTCACAACACATGTATACAGTGAGCATTATTATCCTCACTACACAGTTGAGAGAACTGAGCCTTCATCAAGCTAAGAAACTCGTGGGGCGGGGCACCTGGGTGGCACAGCGGGTTAAACACCAAATGTTTGAGCCCTGCATAGAGCTCCACACTGACAGCACGAAGCCTGCTTGGGATTCTGTCTCTCTCCCTCTCTCTCTGCCCCTCCCCTGGGCTCACTCTCTAAACAAACAAACAAACAAACAAATAAACAAACTTTAAAAAAAAAGTTAAGAAACTTGTCCAAAGTCATACAGTTATTACATGACAGACCTAGGACTTATACCTGGGTCTGGAGGAGTCAAAAGCTCTTTTCTTAAAACCTCTCTCATAGCATTTACCAGTGAAAGACCTTTATTCATACTTCTTTCCATCTTATTTTCACTATTTCATGATGGACTAGTTTTGTGACATAATTTAATGGCATTAAATTTGAACAGCTCAAAATTGTGTAATTGATTACATTCAGTTTCCACCACAAATTACTAATTTGATTCACATCTACTGATGTGACACCTGGAGGAAGGGAGTCAATGTGGGTGGGTGGTTGGGCCTGATTGGTCTACAATATATGTGCTAATTGCATAAAATAAATGTTATTTAAAAATCTCCAGTGGTCTGTGGTTAGGCAGGCCACATTGCTATCATCATCTTACCTGCTGGACACCTGGAAATTATTGTAATCAGCCTAGTAAATTCTGAAATTAATTTTCATTAAATCTCCCAGTGTATCATATGAGATATTCTCAAGGTATCTCTCATACACTGAGATATGTATCTCATATGAAATGAGATATCATACATAATATGATGTATTTATACAAATTCTAAATTTTTATCAGCATTTCACATTCAGTACAATTGTGAGTTACTTTAAAGATCCATGCTATTATGGACTGAATTGTGTTCCCCAGATTCAAATATTCAAGCCCTGCCCCCCAGTACCTCTGAATGTGACTGTATTTGAAGATAGGGCCTTGAAAGAGGTAAATGAGTTAAAATGAGGCCATCCAATGTAGGCCATATATTAAGACATCCAATATAACTGGGGTTCATTATAAGAAGAGAAAATGTGGACATACATGGAAATACCAGGGATGCATACACACACAGAGGAAAGACCATGTGAGGACAGAGAGAGAAGGTAGCCAACTGCAAGCCCAGGAGAGAGGCCTCAGACGAAATCAAACTTGTCGATACCTTGATCTTGGACTTTTAGCCCCCAAACTTTGAGAAAACAAATGTCTGTTGTTTAAGCCAGCCACTCTGTAGTATTCTGTTATGGCAGCTGTAGCAAACTAAAATTAATGCACATGCATATTACATCCAATTTAACCAATAACTACCACTCTATGTCTGACATAAAACTATACTGTTGGGGATGTCATAGACCCTTTTGTCAAAGAACTTACAATATCTTATGCACACACATGGAGGAGACAATTAGGGAATAACAGGAGGTGTAAAACAGAACGTAAGTGCTACCCTGAGGGGATCAAAGCCAAGCTAGATCATCACGGATCACAGAAAGAATAGAGTTTTGAAAAGAAGGGGAGGCATTGAGGTTGGGTAGAATGGGAGAGGGATGAACAATAATACAGACTAAAGGTTTATAAGACAATAAAACACAGAAGTGAAGACAATGTGCTTTGGAGCAGTCATTGCCACTTACTAGATATGTGACCTTCAGCAAGTTACCTTCAAGAAGAGACGTTAACACACATGTTGTGAGGTTGTGATGAAGATTCACACGTTGTGGGGCTGTGGTGACAGTGCTTTAAAAGAGCAATTTGCTGGCATGAATTAATCTCTCAATAAGTGCAATAGGAATATGGGAGGAGAGCCTCACTCAGAAAAAAAAGAAAAAAGTTCAGGCTAAGAAATAATGAAAGATAAGGGATGTCTTCAGTGAGGACTAGAAACTAACTGAAATCCTCCCAATAAGAAAAGATTTTCCCTAAAAGGAATGTTTTGTGTGCAAACTGGCAACATATCAACAAAATAAAAGCTAACATTTGCTGAGCACTCAAGTGTGCCAGGGGCTATTTTAAACATTTCGCAAGTATTAATTGTTTATACGCTCATAATAATCCATTGAGGTAGGCCTGATATTAACTATGTTTACTTTGGAGATGAAGAAACTGAGGTAGGGGAAGGTATAACTGTGGTCTAAGTAGCCCACAGCTGCAGTTAGTCACAGAGGAGGGATTCACGAGCAGACAATTCTGGCCCAGAGCCGCTACATTATATAGGCGTGTGTACCCACACTCAAAAGCACACACAGTGTTCCCAAGGAACAAGGTCTTAGAATCCTCTCAACATATTAATGAGGAAACTGTATACATACATATATATACACATACATATATATACATATATGTATATATATATGTGTATATATATATATATATATATATATATATACACACACACACACAGCAGGCAAGTGGCAAAGTTGGAACTTGAAGTCAGTCCTTCCTGCTCCTGGCTATCAGGGTGCCTGGGTGGCTCAGTCAGTTGAGAGTCCAACTCTTGATTTCAGCTCAGGTCATGATCCCAGGGTCATGGGATTCAGCTCTGTGGAAGGCTCCGTGCTGAATATGAACCTGCTTGAGACTTTCTTTCTCTCTCTCCCTCTGCCCCCTCCCTAACTCACACACTCTCTCTCTAAAATTAAAAAAAAAAAAGAATTAAAGCTAATATCAATTAAGGCCCTAATATATGCCAAGCACATCAACAGCATTTTCTCATTTAATTCTCACACCAACCCTTAGAGATACTTACCATTATTGTCCCATTTTAGAGATGAAAAAGCTGGACGCGCCAGATGAAGTAATTCATCCAAGTCTAAGAAGCTGCCCGTGGTGGAGCAGGGGGCTCAAACCAGAGCTGACAGACCTCAGTGCCCACACTCCTAACTCCATGCTCTACTACCTCCAATGCACGCTCCTCTCTACTTCTGCTCACGCTAGATCCCCCCTCTGGAATGCCTTACCTTCCCTCTGAATCCTAATCATGCTGCAGAGCATCAGTTCCAACCTCCCTGCCACACCTGCAGCTCTTTACACCAGAACACAGGCATCAAAATCACCCAGGTGGCTGATTAACATGGAGGTTCCTGTGCCCCACCTTTAATTGAATGAATTATAATTGAGGAAAGTGGGGTTTGACTCTGCAGTGGGGGGATGTTTCAGGACATGTGTTTGCACTCCCCTGCAAGAAGTGTGTGTAATGACTACAGGTTGAGGCAGCAGACATTTGGAGTCAGGCAAGAGTTGCACTAGCTCCAAGTAGATTTGGTCACAAAGACAGATGTCTGACATTTCTCATAAAGCAAGACTAATAACGTTTATTGGGCTCTTACATTACCTAACCAATGCTGGATTATTTACAGTGTGGCTTAACTATAGAACTAGGTGAACTTTGGTACTAATAACCAAAGAAACATTAAGTATAGACCAGAAAGAGAGAACATGGTGGCTTGCGAAACACTTATTTCCTGGGGTTCATGTTTACTGTGTATTTCTGAGTCAAAGAGTATCCATACCCTTTTGGCATCTCTACTCCAAACACACAGATGTATAAGAAAGGAAAATGGGTACCTGAGATTTAAATCAAGGTCTGTAAGGAGCCACTTCTAAAAGCCAGGTGGGGACGCCTGGGTGGCTCAGTCAGTTAAGCGGCCGACTTCAGCTCAGGTCATGATTTCATGGTCTGTGAGTTTGAGCCCTGAGTCGGGCTCTGTGCTGACAGCTCAGAGCCTGGAGCCTGTTTCGGATTCTGTGTCTCCCTCTCTCTGACCCTCCCCCGCTCATGATCTGTCTCTCTCTGTCTCGAAAATAAATAAACGTTAAAAATAATAATAAAATAAAATAAAAGCCAGGTGGCTAATTCAAATTAGAGTACATTTTGTTTCTTTCCTGAATAAGAAGGAGGAACCACACACACACACACACACACACACACATTTTCAATGACATTTACGAAGCACTGATTTCTTTCTTCCTAACCTAGAGATATTCCATTCACTTCAGAGACACCACCTTGAATACGAACATGATTAACAATGATGATTTGGTGACAGACATAGAGTAAAGCAACTTCTTCATCAATATTAATGAACATTTACTGAGCAACTACTATATATATGGTGCCTAAAATGGCCTAAATATGTATGGCCTAAAATGAACTAAAGATATGAAAAATACTGAAGCTCTGTGCCATGGAGACCTAAAGATTTCGGCATCTGAAAGAGTTATTAAGCTGAATCCTGGGCAGACCTAGAGCATTTAAGGAGACTCTACATTCAGTCTGACCAAAGGCATAGTAAAAACATGAGAACATAAGTTTTCCTAACTGCCTCATCAACTAGCAGGGTTCAGTGAGCAGCAATTGCCTTCTCACAGCTGCCCTTCTATCTCTCCAGAGCAACTATAGTTGAACAAATGATTCCTTGGCCCAGTCAATGACTCCAGATAATTTGAGGGGGAAAAAATCCATGCATCCTCTATTACATTATTTTTTTTAGTATCTGTTAATGAAGTGCATATTGTTAAAAGGTGCCATAAATTCAGTATTATCTTGATATAACTTCTATTTTATAAAGAACAACAGTATCTGTATTCATGTATCTAAAAAATGGTTAGGTGTTGTATGGAAACCAATTTGACAATAAATTTCATTTAAAAAAAAAGAAGAGACACATGCAAAAAAAATAAAAAATAAATAAATAAACAAATAAATAAATAATGGTTAAATCAAATGGTTTATTCAGTCTACAGGCAATACTTGGTGCACTGACAAATTTGAAGATCCCTGTAATAATCTCAAGGTTCAAGTCCCATAGGCTGAGATCTGTTGCCCTGGTCTATTATCTCACAGGATTTCCTCCCAGACTTCTCTCCTTAACTGGTCTTTGGAAGGGATCCCTAGTGCCTCAGTGAAAGCACGGAGGTCACACCTGTTAGGAAATGGGAGGGCTTACAGTGAACACTGGTTTCTGCAGATCATTTACAGCAGCATTTTTGGAAGCTTTCAGGGTCTTTGCAGTGTTTGGAATTGGGGGCTGAGCCTAAATTGTCCCATAACAACTCTTTCAATCTCTCTGAAGATCTGATTCAACTCAGAGCATATCCTGACTGGCATACAGCATGATGGGTGGTAAAAGGACAAAGCAAAAAAAAAAAAAAAAAAAAAAAAGCATTGTCAAGCAGGTCATAAATGTCCAATTCCCTATAAGGGAGGCAAGAATTGTCCTTAGAAATAGTTACACTATAAAACTGTAGGCAGCAGAGAAGTGGGTAAAGCAGATCATCCTTAAGGTTTATTTCTCAAAAGTCAAATATGATTTCAGTTTGGGGTCATCCACCAAGCATGAAGGTTGTGGATAACAGTATTATTAATATTCCATAAATTCTTTATATAGTACTCAGTGGAAAATCATCATTTGTAATATTTATCTGGTGCTTGAATGAGAACATGCGATAATATGACAATTCAATTTTCTACTTTGACATTTCAAATATGACCAAGTCATAATAATCAATCAGTAATACATTTATCATCTACATGAAGCCAATTATGCGCCAATAATCGGTGAAATTTCGAACTTGTAACCTAGACCCATGTGCAGTGGTGACAGGGAAGGTGGAGACATTTGCTATAATTATGCTGTTATTGCTTCTAACAAAATGTTTTATACCTGAAAGGGCACGCAGTGCTTTTAAAACCTCAATTCCAGTCTGGCTCTTTATTACAAATTGCCTTTTGAATCATAAGCTTTTTAGAAGGGCAATAGGAGATGCAGTCATCAAAAGACAGCATGAGTATATGGCTTTGGAATCAGATAGATGTGGTTCAAATCCCAGCTCTGCATATATTAACTGAGTAACCTTGGGCAAGTGACTTACATGCTCCAAGCCTCAGTTTTCCCCATCTATAAAGGGAGGTAATAATTACCCCCACAAGGTTGGGTTGTATAAGGATTCACCATGATGTAGGGCACACAGGTGCTCAGAAAATAGGAGCTATCATTACAACCATAATACTATAACCAAAGTCTAAAGGTTTAGGTCATGCCTTTAAAAGAATAATTTTAAAACTCTCTATATACGTGAACCAATGCGGACAGAAGAAAAACATTTAAAACATAGCACTCATTATAATCAAGTATCTTTTAAAATATTCTGATTACTAGACAACAATTATATGCACTATTTTAATAATATCATAAAATGGTTGTACTTTGTTCTTTGTTTATTGCATTCTGAAATCCCATGTTAGAATTACAGGCATATAAACCGGGGCTATTAAGAATGCCTGCAGAAGGCACTTACTGATGCATCATTTAGCCTGCAGCTTGTCTTTGGAAGAGAGAAACACAAATGGCTGCTTCTTTCAAATATCACCCAGATACATAGTGTTCTTCTGAGGTCATTTAAATAGTGTGTTTGTGTATGTGCAAGCACACACACCTGCGTGCATTTTAACTCAACTTTCCACAGCACCTCATAGGTATTTTTCTTCCCCTATGAGATAGTTAAGAATACTGTCCAGGACCAGGATGGATATGGAGGTAGCCAATAGGCATGGGATATGTCACTGTAGGAATCTTTCCACAGACCTCTTCTGTGGTTCCAAATAGTGGGCCTAAGTCCTCATGGAGCTACAGAGTTGTTGCCAGGGATCCTGGAATCAGTATGAGCACAACCATCCACTGCCTGCAGAATCCATAAAGCATACTATCACAAGAATGTGTTTCAGTTATCTATCACAAACTACCTCAAAACATAGGAGCTTAAAACAAAATTTATTCTCTCTCATAACTCTATGGGGTGACTGGTGGTCCCATTGCTCTGTGTGGTGTGAGCTGGAGTGCCAGATGGTTGCAGTCATCTGGGGACTTGATTGGGCTGGAATGTCCCAGATGGTTCACTTATACGATTGTCTGTTAACGGGCCTTGGCTAGGGGTTCAGCTGAGGTTATCAACTAAAACACCCACATAAAACACCACATGTAGACTGAGCTGCTTACAGTTTGGTGGTTGGGCTGCAAATGGTATCACCCAAAAAGGGGAGCAATACAAAGAACCAGATGGAAGCAACAAGGCTTCTTACGGCTCTGTCTTGGAAACCACATGGTTTCATCTCCATCTCATTCTATTGGCCAAACAACACACAGAGCTGGCCTGATTCAAGGGCAAGGCAATTAGACTTTACTTCTTGATGGGAATACTGGTAATTTTCAAGTGTTTTTCAAGTTGTAATTGATAAAATACAAATTAATTGAAGGCATATTGAATTATTGGCCAAGTTTAGTCATTAAGTATCTTTTCAATAAACTCACAAAAATGTATACTCTAACAAGACTATTAAAAATTCAAGCTCTTGGGGCATCTGGGTGGCTCAGTTGATTTTGATTTTGATTTCAGCTCAAGTCATGATCTCACTGTTTTAAGATCAAGCCCTGTGTCGGGACACAGATAGAGTGGAGCCTGCTTGGGGTTCTCTCTCTCTCTCTCTCTCTCTCTCTCTCTCTCTCTCTCTCTACCCCTTCACTGCTTATGATATCACTCTCCCTCTCTCTCTTTCTTTCTCTCCCTCTCTCTCAAAAATAAATAAGTATTTAAAAAAGGAATTACTATACAGAAATTCAAGCTCTGCAGTCAGACAGGTTTGAATTCAAATGCTTATGTCTATTGGTTGCATGGCCTTGAGAAAAACACCACGCCTCGATTTCTCTACCTCTAAATTGGTGATAGAAGTGGACTTCACAGAGTGGTTCCAAGGATTGCACAAGAAAATGCATAGCAGATGTTTAGTGCCCAGAACAGTTAGCTCTTGTAGTTACTGTAACGACAGGAAATGCTGCTCTAGCTAACTCTGTCTCCTTCACTGGCTCTGTCCTCCAGCCTCCATCCCTTCCCTCACTTCATGTTATCTTATATTTGAATGGGTGATTGCTACAATGCCTGACACATGTGCCATGGCTGGAAGTGTCTATAGCTAGAAACTCACTGGAAAGATGACTTTAATATTGATTTATGCAAAAAATATATTAATGTCAACTATTATAATTGAATAAATAATTGAGGGGCAAGATGTTGATGGAAGAAAATGAGAAACTGAAAAAGTACCCTTATTATAATCAAATATGTTGTTTGTTTTTTTAATTTTCAACCAAGAACCAACTCCTACATATTAATCATACATGGTGGGTTAGTTCTGGTCCACTTGCCACATGTCTTGGGACAAAACTGACCAAGAGGCAGAAGAGGGCTCTAGTGCATAATGAGTTAAAAACAGTATCCAAGTGGATAGTGGACAGATCCATTCCCAAGCCAAAGAAAGTAGAAGCAGGAGAGGCTGCAGGCCAACACTGAGCAGATAACCTGGAATCATAATTATGAACTTCTGAATCCAGCCTGTGCAGTTATGGTAATAAGGGTGGATTACATAAAAGGAAGGCAGGAAGCAAACTGGGTGGAAGCCAAAGGTCAAATCACAGAAGTATTGGAAGTTCACAGAAAAAATTCTGCTGGCTTCCTCGGGCCTGTTTTTCTTAGGCCTGTTCTGAGCCACTCTTTCCCACCTAGAGTAGAAAACTGCACTACAGGGCTTCTGACCCAAGCTTAGTCCAGTAAAATCCAAGTGTAGCCCAGCAAGTTCATGGTAAATGAGAGCTCAACACAGATTTTAAAGTGGACATTTTCTTACATGCCAATATTTTATTGGAAGAAAGAAAGTGAGCTCTGTCCCTAAACTATGCAAGTGACTACCTCATGAAGAAGTGAACTGGTCCAGTCAGCATAATGCATGAGGTTTCTCTCCCATAACCTGAAGCCAACAAGAGTTATGTACATGAGGGGAGCCATGGAATCTGCTTTATAAAATGTTTAAGAAACTCTGAGGGTGAAAATGTTTCTGAAAGTTCAATGGGGATCCTTCTCTAGGTGGCACAGCTCTGACATGTCATGGGTAAAATAAGTCTCTAACAAAGCTCTCCTGGTGTCTCCAATATAACACTTATAAAAGGCTGATAAAAAGATCTTCCTACCTCTGCGTTCCACACTGTAATAGATGGTGTTCTATATTAGGACCCCTTAGACTCACACTAAGACTTTCATAACACGTTACAGTATTTGTTATACCGTTGAGAGCAATTGTTATATGCTTACCCTTTCTTAATTTATAAGCTAGAAGGGAGCACCATCATTGAACACTCCTGGCAGTGCATTTCACATTCTTATTAGTGCCACCAAACATGAAGCCGCTTTCTGGGACTGTCAAGTCCCTCAGAGAATTTCTCCAATACACCGAAAGCCATGGCAGTATCTCGTCTCAACTTTGATGTGAACTGTTTATATATTTTTGTTTAGACTCAAGAGATTGTAGTGGAATGATTGGGTGGCTCAAATGAATGTCATTGATTTTTGCACCCTCTCTCCACTAAGAGAGCTCCTTTTCCAAAACTTCTCATTGGTCAGACTATATATTTTCATTGAATAGAAGGGCCTACCTTCTGTAATCAGTGATCCAAGCCTGCCAGTAATCCTTTGATAACACTCAAATGATTGTCCCACACCTTCAGGCAGCCATTTGTTACTTAAAACCATTATATCAGAGAAAACTAGGTTTATATCTCATAGAATTAAATTCTACTGACTGCTCCCTGCCAACTACTTGCATTTAAATGTAAACTTAATTGGATGGGACTTTAGCCAGGCAAAGGTGGCAAATCTGTGGCCACTAGGCCATGTGGAATTGACTGTCACTCATTAAAGTTATCCTTAAGATAAAGATTTAAATCTATTTCATTTCCTAGCTTGGTATCACCAAAGTAAATAGGACTAAGACACGGGAATTAAAGGAGATTTTCCAGCCAAGAACATTGACAGCTGAAATATAATCAGTTTCTAAGATTTATAATGCTATTGACTTTTCTTTTGCATCATAAATTCCACTGCTGACTCTCTGCCTGGGTTTTATTATAATATCATATCATATTAGGGAGATCAGCTTTGCTGGTGACGAATGAAAATCACTGATATGAAAAAATTCCCATTATCAGCTCATCACCTAATCATATTAGCATCTTTGTATCCTATTATCAACTTTTTTATATAAAATAACATTTCCTAATGACGGGAATTTCACTAATGCTATATGAGTGGTACTAATATCATTTGAGAGTTCTCACCATGCATATCCTACTTGAAAGCAGAGTATATTTGTTTTCTACACACACTTTGAAAACTTCAAATGGTGGCTAGAAATTGAGGTAAAAATGATGCTTTATGGAAAAGCTATCCTCTTGATTAGCATTGAGGGCCCTTCATAACCTGGTGCTAACCTTCAATTAATAGCCTGACGACTCAGAAAAGTTGACAGTAGTTACATCCTATAGAAAAAAATAGCAATCCACTAACCTACTGAATGCAATGTAGAATATATCTAATTTCTTTACTTATAAAGAAATACTATTCTCAAAGTGAAACTGGGGTAAAGTTTAGCTGAGTGAACTGTTACCCAATACTGAGCACTTGCCAATGCCACCAAATAAGAGATTTTTACCTGTTTCTTTTTAGTAACATTTTATTTTATTTTATTTTATTTTATTTTATTTTATTTTATTTTATTCTATTCTATTCTATTCTATTTTTTTTAAGTAGGCCCCATGCTCAATGTGGGGCTTGAACTCACAATCCTGAGATCAAGAGTCACAACCTCTACTGACTGAGCCAGCCAGGCACCCCTACCTGTTTCTTAGCAACCTCACAACTTTCTTAAATTGGTTGAAACTGGTAAAGGGAAAACATGGCATTTCTAAAATTCATTTTTTAGAATGTGATCGAGTCATTGGAGTTCGTGGCTCTATCTGCAATATGCTGAACCAGTCAATCACCTCAGCGATTCAGTATGACAACCAGTCAATGCAGTGAGAAAATCAATTTTATCAGCTCATTGAACTGAACTGATGCCTGTGGACACATGCAAATCAAAGGCCTTCCGTGACTTCCTGTTGCTGCTATGGTAGCTGCTTCTCTCCCGCCACAGTGAGGTAAGGAAGGGTCTCACCCAGCCAGAATTTCCACAAAAGGGGACTCTGGCTCTTTCAGGTATTTTGAAGTTCCCCTGGCATCTGGCATCGAAATGGGACACACTTGCTAGGCAGCACCAAATACATCTCCCAGCCAACCACAGCCCAGGGCCCTGGAGAGCAGTCCAGGCTCCCTTGTTGAATTTCCTGGCTACCCTGCTCATTCACTCAAGATTCGCTTTTGACCCCACCGTGAAGGTACACTCCCAACATTTCACAAGCTGACGGTCACACCAACTCCTCTCCAGCCTTTCTTCCAGGAAGCTTATTTACTAAGTCCTCATTGTAATGCCTACTACCTCCAGGGTCAGCCATGAGATTCCAGAACTCTAGAGGAGTTAAACAGCTTGACTTCTCCATGCACCCTCCCTCCCTACATATCACTAGAGGAAATGTCAGTCTTTAAAACAAAAGGGCCATGTCTTTATAACTCATGCAGTGAATGGCAGACACAGATTTTTGTGGTGTGTTTTTTTTGAGAGAGAGAGAGAGAGAGAGAGAGAGCTGGGGAGAGGCAGAGAGAATCCCAAGGCTCCGTGCCGAGTGCAGGGCCCAATGATCCCACGGCCATGAGATCATGACCTGAGCCAAAATCAAGAGTTGGACTCTTAACCAACTGAGTCACACAGGTGCCCCAGGTATCTACATTTTCAACAAGTACCCTAGGTGATACCCTTTGATTTAAAGTACCAGTTGTCTTCCAATGATCTGACCAATCTCTTACTTTAAAAAAGAAAGCCAAAAAAACCTATGTAAATGTTTTCTATACGAAACTTTTTGTAAGTTGACCCATTTCTGCACCAAGTGTCTATTTTTTTAATATAAGACTAGGGGGATGGTCAAGCATTTAAAACATATTTCCAGTCATGAGTTTAAGTGGAAATTAGTTGGGGAGGTAACCCTAGTGAAAAGTGGAAAGGCATCTTCTCAAAGAATCCCTCAAAGTCTTAATAAATGTCTCCCTTCACTTGGCTTTTTAAATTTTTTTTTAATGTTTATTTATTTTTGAGAGATACAGAGACAGAGCACAAGTGGGGGCAGTCAGAGAGACACAGAATCCAAAGCAACTCCAGGCTCTGAGCCATCAGCACAGAGCCCAACACAGGGGTGGAACTCACAAACTGCAAGATCATGACCTGAGCCAAAGTTGGAGGCTTAACTGACTGAGCTACCCAGGCGCCCCTGCCTTCACTTGGCTTTTTGGTTACCTCAGCCTTAGCATTTCTAGACACCTAGCAGCAGAAGAAGACACACCAAGTCCAGAGCAGTGCCCACCTTTAAGGGGAGGTGAGAGGAGTCACAGAGAAGCCTAATTACACTGTCAGGCTAAAGTATAAAATGAGAGAAAGCCAGTTCCTTGGGAAGCAAGGTAGAAGTCAAACAATATAGAGAAGGTGAGGAGGTTACAAATGTCACGCCCATCTCTGTAGGTTTCTCGGCTCCTCTTAGCAAGGGGACTTGCCCCCTGTTCTGCCTCCTATTCTGACATGGATGTGTCTATATTACAGAGATTTTCACAGCAGAGTGTACTTAATGGCTCACTGTCTCTATAGAACTGTAAACTTCTTCAGGGTGGGGTCTAAGATTGTGGGTAAGAGCTTGTTCTAAAGGCAGACCCCAATTCAAATCCAGATCTGCCACTTACTGGCTGTGTGAGATTGGCAACTTACCATCTAAACCTCAGCTTCCTCATCTGCAAAATGGACACAACAATAACTTCCCTGGAGGAACAGCCATCTGAATTAAGTGAGATAATACATGTAAAAGGCTTAGCAAAATTGGGTTGTAAGTGTTCAATAAATGTAGCTAATAGAAATAATTACTCATTTTGGGTCCTTAGTACAACTTGTGATAAATGAAATGGAAATGAGCACCTCTAATACCCATTCTACTAGCCAGCCTCCAGCTGGGCCCCTGAGGAAGACATAAGTCAATGCCAGTTAAATGTTCATTGCTTAATTAATTGATTAATTGATTGATCTATGTATTTGCCACAAGCCTTATATGGAGCTACCTAATCCTGGTACCTCTGGACCAAAATCCCAGGAGGAGAGACTTCTGTGGTCTCTTCCCCTGGGTCCACCCTCTGTTCTTAGATCTTAAAATTTTTCCATTCCCTGGAAAGAAGATGTATACAAAAAGAATATCAGAGAAGAGAACACCTTCCCTAAACCACACTCCTAGGGATGGTGATCCCCAGCCTCACTTTGCTGGGGATAACCCTGGCATAATCATTAATAAGACACCCTTCTCATGCACATCTAGATGTGGGCGATAAATTCTGTGGTTACCCAAGCCCCAGGCATTGGAGGGCAGGAGGCCCTCCAAATCACTAGCACCTGGCTGGAAGCAGCTCAAGGCTGTCATATGATACGGCCTCATGGGTTCACAGGGAAAAAAAGGAATCAGGGGGTTGGAGAGCCTTCCCAAGATGTAAACTGCTGGGCCCCTCCATTTATAAAGCCCTGCCCTTGAGCCTTGCAGCCCAGGTGTGTCCCTGGAAAGCCCTTTTCCTGGACCTCCATCAAAACCACTCTTCTCAGGCAGGGGAGCCGAGGCCTCTTTAAAAAAGTCTCTAAACCCAGGGCACCTGGGTGGCTTAGTCGGTTGGGTGTCCAACCTTGGTTTCAGCTCAGGTCATGATCTCCCAGTTCGTGGGCTTGAGCTCCACATCAGGCTCAACACTGATGGTGTGGAGCCTGCTTGGGATTCTCTCTCTCTCTCTCTCTGCCCCTTGTGTACCCTCTCTGTCTCTCTCTCAAAATAAATAAACTTAGAAAAAAAAGTCTCTAAATCCTACTCCTAACAAGGTTTCCCACCAACACAGGAAACTGAAAATATGAACTCTTGCTTTTCATAGACAGAAAAGCTAATATGTTTTTGATGATCATAACATTCTTGGGTAAGGGACAAGAATATCTAACAAACTGTTGGTTGTACAGTGGTCACAGGATATCAAAGATACAAGTCCAAAATAAAAAAAATGACAAAACGTACAATCAGCCATAATTACTAATTCCTGACAGCAATTTACATCCAAAATGTGCTTCCAGGCATATGACCTCACTTCTGTCTTTCAACAGCCCCATGAGATCAGCAATATTAGTCCAAAGTTTACAAGTGAGAAAAAGGACACCACAGAAACTGCCATGATTTGCCAAGATTACACAGCATGTAAGTGGGAGACCTGCAACCTGAATCCAAGGCTTCTGATTTCAAATCTGGTGATTCTCTCCAATACAGTCAGTCACATCATATTCAGATTAAATTTGAATTCAATTATGCAGAATAAAAGGGAAAAAGTACAGACAGAAGGAAAAGTCAGGGAAGAACCATTTAAGTAGTGCAGGCAACATCCCTGACCCAACAACCTTTTAAGGCCAGCGTACCATGTAATGAGCAAATGATCTGAAAAAGGACCACACTATTTAGTTTGACTGTTACCAGATGTTTGAATAATGAGAGCATCTCACTCACTGAATGTGATTCTAAGATGTGAAGGCTTGCATTTTGGACAACACAACCCCTAAATACAGATGAACACAAATAGTTCATTTGGTACTCAACTCAAGGAAACAACCATATATTAGATGATGGAGAAAAAATTCGAGTGAGGGACAATGTCAGGCCCCCACACGCTACCACACGCTACCTTCCTTAGAAGTTGTGGCTCCTCCACCACTCATGTAGTTGAGAAAGTGCTTCCACAGACCCCACCTCACCCAATCCTGTCACCATCCTTGAGAAGGGGGGAGACAGGAGAGATGTAGTTGTCCCCATCCTACAGATGGGGCAGGATATTTTGAATACTACATTATGTTTTTTATCTCTGCATTTATGCTACAGGGAAGGAGGGGATGGTATCAGATTCATGAAGATCAGTCCCCTGAGAGTTAGGCTTTCATGACTGGGCAAGGTTTTTGTGATCAGTCTTTGCCCAGAAGCCACAGAGCTGCCTACCTCCAAGGCACAAGGCTTAGGCAGTGCAGATGCCAGCTGTAACCATATGGGACTGAGGTTGGATGGTCGTCCCCATAAAACAAGGCATGACTGAGCTCCCTAGATTCTTATGCAATCCAAGGGAGTTGGAAGGAGCCCCCACCATGACTGTAAAGAAGTTTCTTGTTCCCCCTGGGAGATGAACATTCACAGTCATGCTTATGTCAATTTTTTTTTGCTTTTTTTTATTAAGACAATATTTGGAGTAGCTTAAAGTTCACAGAATTTATGAGAAAGATACAGAGATTTCTCATATGCCCCCTGCCCCTACACACTCATAGTCTCCCCCATTATCAACATCCCACACCAGAGTGCTGCATTTGTTACAACTAATGAATCTACATTGACACATCATAATGAATCTACAGTGACACATAGTTCACATTAGGGTTCAATCTCAGTGTTGTACATTCTATGGGTTTGGACAAGTGTATAAGGACATGTATCATTATGGTATCATACAGGGTATTTTCACTGCCCTAAAAATCCTCTTTGCTTCACCTGCTCATACCTCCCCCCAACCCCTGGCAAGCATTGATCTTTTTATGGCCACCATAGTTTTGCCTTTTCCAGAATGTCATATATTTGGAATCATACAGTTTCCATCCTTCTCAGGTTGTGTTCTTTCACTTAGTATAGGCGTTTAAGTTTCTTCCATGTATTTTCATGGCTTGGTAGCTCATTTCTTTTTAGTTCTGGATAACATTCCATTGTCTGGATGTACCACCGTAGATTTATCCATTCGCTTATTGAAAGGCATCTTGGTTGCTTCTAAGTTTTGTGTTGGCTTTTTTTTTAACTGAATAAATATGAAATTTCTTATTTTGTGACTTTGTGACTTATTTTGTGACTACAAATTTCTGCTCAGTACATGAATGAGGAAAAAAACAAGATGCCCAACATCCATTAAAATACATATTTGAGATATAAGACCGATTCTTGTTTAGAATGAGACATTGGGTTTATTAAGTAAACTTTAGGCTAACTTGTGGTTCTCCATCGTTTCCTATACAGACTTCAATTGTTTAAAGTGACTTTGGGGAGCTCCTGGGTGGCTGTCGGCTAAGCACCCAACTTTGGCTCGGGTCATGATCTCGCAGTTCATGGGTTCGAGCCCCGGGTCGGGCTCTGTGCTGACAGCTCAGAGCCTGGAGCCTGTTTCAGATTCTGTGTGTCCTTCTCTCTGTGCCCCTCCCCTGCTTGCACTCTGTCTCTCTCTGGCTCTTGAAAATGAATAAATGTTAAAAAAAATTTTTTTAATTAAAAAAAAATAAAGTGACTGGGGTGCTCTCATCCTTTACTGACTTACTTGATTGATTGTCTCTAACACCAGTTTCCATGCTAAAGTATGTGATGCCAAAGCAACTGGTGCGGCTCCTTGGAGACACACAAAAGAAGGGGCCACCAGGACACATAATCATTAAACAAGTTTTTGCACCCTGGTGCCAGGCCTTTCATTACAATATAAAAGGAAGCTGTGATAATGTTTGCTTGTTCTGGAAAAAGTCCATGAAAATAAACACTTGCTATTCACCTAGTTGAAAATGTCTCTTTTCCAGCCATCTACACATGTCCTGTTCTGTTCCCACTGGGCAGCACTCTGAATTTTGGCTTTTGCTGGCTTTTTAGCATTCGACGTACTCTTTTCTTGCTTTCAAGCTCAACTATATGTGTAAGCGTTTCTCTTATACTTAATCCAGCATTTCTGTATGTTCAGAGCCCGAAGAGGGCTTCCCATGGCACCTCAGTTTGCCATGTTCGGGGTAATCTCCAGAAAAAAGTTCATTTGTCATTATTCAATTGACATTTTTGAATGCTTATGACGTTAGGCACTATGCAAGGCACAGGGGGTACAAACATGAGTGAGATGAAATGCCTTTTCTCAACATCCTCATAGTCTAGAGAAGACAACAGACAAACTCCAGTACAACAGACCAAGTGCCCGGCAAAGGTGTGAATAAAACGCAATAGGAGCAAGGATTACTGAGCCATTGATTCTGGCAGGAAATTGGGGGAAGGCATTGCATGTGTGGCAGTAAATGATGAATGAGACCAGCCAAAATTCATCAAGATCAGCATGTCAGTGACATAAATTAAGCTCAACACTTCTGATCTGAACCTACTTTAAAATGCAATAGAGCAGGGACATCTGGATGGCTCAGTTGGTTGAGCATCTGACTGTTGATTTGGCGCAGGTCTTAATCCCTGACCTGAGGGATTGTGGGATAGAGTCCCACATCTGGCTCTACACTGAGTGTGGAGCCTGCTTAAGATTCTCTCTGTCTCCTTCTGCCCCTTTCCCCCACTCATGTTCTCTCTCTCTCTCCCCTTCAAAACTAAAATATAAATAAATAAATAAATAAATAAATAAATAAATAAATAAATAAAATGCAACAGAGCATAACATAAAGTGGGTTATTAGACTATTTCTCAAGAAAGTGGGGTCAGAATTCTTACTCTGCATCTATGCGAACCTGGAAGAGTCATCCCATACTTATACCTGTCACTTCCTCACTGTTATTTAACCAGTGGGTTTAAAAAAAAAAAAACAAAAAAACCCTAAGAGCTCATCTAGCTGAAAATTACATGATTATACTGAAGTGTCATCATTTTCTCACACACACACAAAAAAACATTTTATTAAATTATTTAAGGCAATAAAGCTAAATATATGTGTTTGCCAAGGTCAGCAAGTACAAATTTGGCTGAAGTAACAGACCAGGAAGAAGAAAACAGAGACCAAAAGGCTAAGGAGAGATTCCTGGAGAGTATTTAGCACAACTGGATGCAATTAGCACAACTGTGCAGGAACACAGCAAAACGAAACTGGTTGCTTAGTATCAATGGGCAGAGAGTCATTTTGACTGCCTATCTGTGCTTCACTTTCTTAATCACAAATTTCCCAAAGTTACAAGTCACAGATTTTGATTGCAGTCCACCAGTGAGCACCAAGGGATCCTTAATAAGCACGGATGCGTTATGAGGAAGAAGAGAAGGTCCTTTTCGTGGTGTTTGTTAGGTGCTGCTGAGAACAGTCTTTCAACCTGCCACAGCAGCAATCCGGTCCTTTCTGCGGACAAGCAGCCCCTTCCCTTAGCGGTAACGAGCACCATTAATCCAAAACACCAGGCACCCCAGATCAAGGACAACAAAAACTATGTCCTCCAGAGCACAGATCGGTATGAAGTGAGGTAAATTATGATGCTGAATGCGTAGCTTCAATCGCTCACCCCATTGTGAATAGTGTTTACAATCTTCAGCTCAGTTCTGCCAAAGTTGGCTTCCCGTCCCACCTCTACAGGCAGACAAAAGGGGAAGCGCAGCGCCATCTGCTGTCCTTCTAGGGAAGAGTCAAAGCTGCGGAGGAATTGTGTCTTGAAGAGGTTCCAAGGGGGTGAAACTACATTTTTTAAATGCAATTTTCTTTAATATAAAGGAATACAGGAAATGTGTTTGTTGTCGTATGAGTTTTATTTTTTTTACTTTTGTCTGTCATTCTAGATGTGGGTCTCAGACAAAAATGAAAGTTGAAGTTTAAAACCTAGTTTATATTTTAATTGATGCCTTTCATAGAACCACAACATGCAGTTTTTAATCAAGCATCCCACCTTAATTACAATGCTTTCCTTTGTATTCACTTTAAGTACCATAAGATGAATGTCATATACACAGCTGATGCTTATACAGATATAAAGGAAACTATTAAAGAGGGAAATGTATTCAAACAATGTCATAAAAGAAACATCACTTTTTGAGTCATGAAAATAAATATCTTTAAAGTAACATATTGGAACTTAAAGAAATTGATTCAAAAATAGTCTTGCTTTCCTAAAAATATTTAAACTTTTCACTGAATTTACTCATCTTTCCAAACTGGTCTCCATAGGTAATTCTATTTTAATAAAGTCTATTTTCAGAGCCAACAGTGGGGCACTGAGAATCTTTGAACTGTGAATGAATAGCCCATTCAGGACTAGATAGATGTTGGCTTTCCAACTTGAATGATTTGGGGTTTTGTGCTATGACTAGAAAAAATTGGTGAACAAGATGTCAAAGGCAGCCACAAATGTATCAGAACACTTCCTACCATATAGTCATCCCTAAAATTCTGGATTGGTACCACTGTAGAGACCTGGACAGAAATGCTCAGAGGCAGCTTCCTTTGGCCCCTCCTCCAAACATCTGATTACAGTTAACTGTTATTAATTAGAAGCTTCTATTTCTATAACTTGCAGTAGGAGTGATGGCAAGAGATAAATTATGCTTGTTTTTTTATTACAATTATTCTCAAAAATATTGGGAGAAAACAAGATGTTAGAAATAGCAATATTCATGAAACAAATTATAGATTGAGCCATAAGAGGCTGCTGCTACTTGACTATTTTTACCTAAAATAAAGCAATTTCATACAATTCACATTAACACTTAGAAAACTTTAGGAAAGATAGACCGACATAGATGTGACTAGGGAATAGCATCCCTTGTAAGTGCAATTTTTAACTGAGCAGAAGTTTATTTATGACTGAGGTCACGTTTATGCAACATTAAGTTGGACAAATGTTTTAGCTTGCTATATGAGTTTTATAAAATAGCACCATCACTTAGCATAATGCATCCACTCAAATAAGCTTCCAACAGGGCTATCAATTTGGGTGTTAAGACATAGTTTCTCATCCTTGTTTACTAATTAAGTCTCTGTCAAACTTTTCTTGTTGTAGTATAGATAAGAACTACATATAAAATTAACATTGTCACGCATCAGCTAACAAACATGCTCCATTGCAAACGTCCATTTTAAGGCAGTTGCTTGAAAGTAAGAAAGCACTTCCTCAAAGAAATAAACAGTGGTTAAGTTCTCAAGCCAACTCATGAGAGTCCGCATAACTCACCATGCCAGCTACACCACAGTGTTTTACAAACCTGAACTGTGAGCCCAGGGAGCAGAAAGGCAAAAAGGAAAAAGAAAAGGATCCAAAGTGGCATTGATACTTAGTGGCTGTGACACCATTTCCGGTATTCTGGTATACTATGTTTTTTTTTAAGTACAGAAATACATATTTAGTTCTGGATGATACTGTTGTCTTAGTATTTGAAAGAATATGAACACTGAATTCTTGATGTATTCAAATATCAGTGACTGCATTGTCCAACTTATACCACAAAACAAATTTGTGTTCCTTTTTTTTTAACATCTGGGCAAGGCCACACTCATAAAGGTAACAGAAGCAATGGCAAATCTTCCACTGACAGGTTATCTTACTATAATTCAAAGACTTTTTGAACAAGTGAAATATGAACATGTCAGTACTGAATTTGGTAAAGATCCCTCATTATCACTGTCTCCATGATGCAACCAAAAAAGTCAAAGACACACCTGAAATGTTTTCTTCAGCCATTTTTTTAATGTTTGTTTATTTAAGAGAGGGACAGCATGCGCTAGCGGGAGAAAGGAGCAGATGGAGAGCGAATCCCAGGCAGGCTCCATGCTGAGCACCCAACACCAGGCTTGAACACACGACCATGAGAACACACGACCTGAGCCGAAATCAAGAGTTAGTTGGCTGCTTAACCGACTGAGCTACCCAGGTGCCCCCTGAAATGTTTTCTTCAAAGCAAAGCTTACCATAATAAGAAAATTGTCACTGTAAAAAAACAAAACAAAACAAAACAAAAAAACAGTACAAAAATTTTCAAAAAGTATTCCCTAAAGGGATGAGGTTATTTGAAGATGAATGAGTCAAATGTTAACTTGTTATCACATAACTATGTTGTCACATAGCTTGCTCCTCTACTTCCTGACATGTATAGAATGTGTTTTGTCAGCAGGTGGACAAATCTTATGAAAATAAGCTTGCAACTTATTTAATGATGATACCATTGGCCTCACATTTTTTAAGTTGGTACTTGAAAGAAATATACATTATATCAGCTATTTGATTTTACATGTTGTAACTAATTTAATTTAATTTTCTCTGCCTTATAAAGAGACCATTTTAGTAAAGCATTATTTTATGTTTTACCTGTTAATAACAGATTATAATGTATGCTTATTTATTTTCATACTTATATATTTTACTTGAGTTTTTCTAGGTTAATAATTTTTATATTTTGATTGTATGAAGTGTTTCGTCCTGCTGAATTTTTTAAAGAATTCTGAAATTTTCTTTTAATTAATTTATAGATGATCCATGTATTTCAGTTGAATTTCACTTACAATCAAAATAAACACTGAAGTGAAAGAAATGCCATTGTTTCTGGTGTTTTGGTAGTGCTCAAACAGAGGCCACATGTTGAGGAAGAGAGGAACAAGAAACTAAGCTTCAAGAGACCTATATTTCAGGCCAAAACAGGACCTACAGAGGCCGTAAACAGTGATTGGTAGGTTCCCCCTTACCAGTATGTAATTAAAAATCAAACCAATACCAAGTCAAAACCAAAGTCCAAAGAAGAGTCCTTATTTTATAATAAATTTTTTTTGTTATATATTTCTTTTTTTTTATGTTTTATTTATTTTTGAGAGAGAGAGAGACAGAGCATGAGCAAGAGGGTTCAGAGAGGGAGACACAGAATCTGCAGCAGGCTCCAGGCTCTGAGCTGTCAGCACAGAGCCCAATGCAGGACTCAAACTCATGGACAGTGAGATCATGACCTGAGCTGAAGTGGAAGGCTCAACTGACTGAGCCATCCAGGCGCCCCTTTTGTTATGTATTTCATTCCCCCCACGAGAAAAATAACGATGTGTTGGTTCCCTAAGCATAGCACATGCTCCATCTACCTACAGGGACTCCAGTCCTCTCCAGCCTGTTGTGGCTCCCACTTCTGCTTTGTCAGTGACCACCTCTCCAGGCCTCTCTCTTCATCAACACAATAAAGGGTTTTGACTAGATGACTGATATCCAGCCTCCATTCAGCTCTAAAAGAGTTGGGGGAGAGTAGAGAGTGTCAAAATTGAATTTAGGACACTCAGCAATGTCAGAAAATTGCTTATTAGTGTGAGAACTACAGCCCCACACACACTTGCACATGGGGAATTAATCCCAGAACGTTTTAGCAATGTTTATGAATACCTTTTAAATCTTCCCACCTCCCTTTATGACAGCAAGCTGCTAAACTAAGTCACAGGACTGTGTGAATGAATAATATAAATCCTTAACCCTTCCAGGTATGTATTTATTTTAATATTATAACACCATGAGTCTCTAATTAAGGAAATTTCAAGTGTCTTTAAGAATGATTTTTAGGGGTGATAAGCATGCTGTTTGCTGAGAACAAAGGCTTTGAGCCTGATATGGACTTAGAGGTGGACTAATTCTACCAAATGAACAGATACACAGGTTTGGCAAGAGTATGGAGAAATAGGCACTCTCAAATATTACTCCAGAGACAGCAATTTGGTTATATGTTTCAAATTTTCAAAGATGGGTATCCATTGGCTGGGCAATTCCACTTGACAAACTTGTCCTATAAATACCTTCATAAAAGGCAAAAAAAAAAAATGACAGAGGAACCTTTATGGGTACTGAATATTCTCAAGGCACGCACTCTGCTAGTTATCTTCTTTAACACACCCGCCCTTCTCTGCTCTGCCTCTGTACTCCTGAGACTGGGAACACGCAAACTACATTTTCCAGTCTCCCTTGTTAGCTGGCTTCCCACCTGGTTCCACCAGTAAGAGATCCTGGGACGTACTTAAAAGGTTGGAAACAAAAGACAAACATTCTGCTTCTGGCTCTGGCAGGGTGGTGGTTGCTGCTGATGGCTGGCAGATATTGTAGTGGCAACAGAATTCTGAACTCAGTACCCTCGACAGCATCTTTTCCGCTATTTCACTGCTGGTCTAGGTGCGCAGCTTTAGCAGGTCCAGAACCAATTAGCGGCAATAGTATCTCCAATAGTGCAGCAGCCCAGGCAGATTTCTACTCCAGGGGTCACAACTGCTGATCTCAGATCATCGTGCTTTCTTCCTTCTTTTCCATGTCCCCCTAAGTCTTCTTTTTGCTATTCCAACCCTTCTAAGATATTTCTAACCAGTTTCCTATATTGAATTCCCTTTGTTTGAAATACACAATAAATTCTGGTTGGTTTTTTTTTTTTCCAAAATGAACCTAGATGATACATAGGTCATGCACTGTATTTCACAGAAAAAGATTTTAAAATAATCTAAGGGTCACTCTGTAAAGGATTGGTTAAACAAATTATGGCACATATAAGTAATGGAATATTACACAGCTGTCAAATGAATAATGTATCTCTGTATGTACCAAATATGAATAATCTCCAAGTTGTAGCTTAAAAAAAGCAAGCTACAGAATACCACATACAACATCATGACCATCTGTGTGGATCTCTTCTTCCAGTTGAATTTTAAGTTCACAGGCTCTGTATCTTGGCCAGTGGGCACAGTTTAACTGGCCCCATGGCCATGCTGAGGTCAAAATACTTTCCTCATTGTTTCTTTACTATTTTCTCTGTGTACCTCCTTCCCCATAAAATATTGTTTCTATCATGGTCTGTGGTTGACAAGATTAATGTACGTCTAGAATATAATATGATTAGATTCTTGGATCATTTCTTTTGTTTGGGGTCCAATAAGAAACTAGATGTTCAAATTATAAGCTGCTACCTTGGGTTTGTTTAGTCTGAGAATTTGTTTGTGTTTTTTTTAATTCTGTTGATGTGGGAATGATGCAAAGTTTTTATGTGTTCACGATCTTTGAGTCTTTAGAAAACCGTAGCCTAAAGAAAGATTCCTTTTTAGAAGTTCTGGAGTAGAGATGTAGGGTAAGACTGAGCACCCTATAGTATTTAAAAGTAACAACCCTTCTTCCAGGTCTATGAGTAAAATTCTCTGGCTGTGACTGAACAAAATAATAAGAAATGAAAGGAGATACTGTGGGACTTTAATTTTGTTATGGAGACAAGAGGAAAATTCACATTTTGTACTTTGTTAGAACAATAGAAGGAAGATTTCCTAAGTCGGGTATGCTTTAACTTTTTGATGTGGAAAAAATACAATGTTAATGAGAAAAGAAATTTAAACTCTTCTATGAAATCAAGGGGTTTACTTGACAGTGAAGGGACACTCACAATCAAATGTGGAGCATAGCGTGTTCTGACATTTATATGTCCAGTGTACTAGAGGCCAGGGAAATGAGTGAATTTTCCAGGGTAGAGAGAACACTACTTCTACCAGAATTTGTTATAGATGTAGCCTTCGGGCTTAATTAATCAATGCTCTTCCTTGACCCATTTCAGAATTTGGCGAGCAACATAAAAGAGGAATTTACAAAAACCGTTCAGGGACTTCACTGCCTGTTTAATTACTCCCAAGAAGTATCTAAGATTTTTGAAGGGACTTCATAAAGATACAAGTAGAATATACCAGTCTGGATTTGGTCAGAGAACACAGTCACTATAAATATTAAGAAATCAGGAGTTTAACATAGGAATTAAAGTCTGCAGCTAGAAGAGAAGGAAAACAGTCACTAACAACCTTGGCTTAAACTAAAGCAGTGGAGGAGGAAAAGCAGCTAGAGCACCCAGAGAAGCCTGAGATACTGTTGCACCTGTTCATCAAAACTGCCAGGAGGCACTCTAAAGAAACCTGCAAAGCCACCATTTGTACCACCATGACTTCCTGTGAATAATGGCTTTTGCTTCTGCCTTCCAAATCTCACTGCAAGTCTCTCTTTTGCCCAGTGCTCACTATACAGGAAAGGAGATTCTGAGAAATGTGTTCCAGCTTTACATGGTTTCAGACTGGCAATGGACAGAAGTACACATAACGGCACTATTTCTTCTCCACTAAAACCTTTAGCATTTGACACAGTTGGCTATTTCCTTCTTTTCCAAATACTTTCTTTCCTTGGATTTCCCTTTTCCCCAAGAAAAGAAAAATTTTCTCTCAGCTTCCCCTATCTCCGTAACAACTCTGTTTTCTTCAGTTCAGCAACTGAAGTCACCCTTGAGTTTTCTCTATCAACAAAGTCACCCTTGAGTTTTCTCTTCCTCTCATGTCAAATCCAGTGCATCAGCAAATCCTACCAGCTCTATGCTCAAAATAGATCAAGAACCTGTCTACATGTCATCATCTCTACCTGTGTAACTCTGTGCATGCTCTCATCTGGATTTCTGCAGTGGTCTCCTAACCCACCCTACTGCAAGCCTATTCCCAATACAACAGCGACAGAGAGAACCACCTAAAACATACATTAGATAACATCTCTCCTCTGCTCAGAATTCTACAATGATTCCATTTTGCTCAGAATGAAGTCAAGAGTTTACAAAGTCATATTATCATGAAGACCTATCCTGACCACCTTATATGAAACAGCAACACCCTCATCACTCTCCTTAGTGTATATCATTATCTGACCTAGCATGTTTTTATCTAGTATTCTGTATACCTGCTATGGGCTTAATTATGTCTCTCCAAAGTTTATACATTGAGGCTCTAAATCTTATATGATGATATAGGATACAGGATCTTTGGGAGGTAATCAGGGTTAGATGAGATTATGATAGTGGGGCCTCATGATGGGATTAATGCTCTTATAAGAAGAGACACCAGAGAGCTTGCTTCTTCTCTTTCTCTCTCCACCATGTGAGGACCCAACTGGAAGGTGGCCATCAGCAAGCCAGAAATAGGGCCCTCACTAGGAACCAAATCTGCTCATACACTGATCTTGAACTTCCCAGCCTCCAGAATTTGTTTTTAAGCCACCCATTTTGTAATGGCAGCCTGAGTAGATTAGAACAATCCCTCTCCCCAACTAAATTATAAGATCCATAAGGGATCAGATTTTGTTTCATTCACTCCAGCACCTAGTTGCCTCTAAATACACAGTATATTTGCACAATGAATGAATGATTGAATGAATGAATTGCCCAGTGTCTTAGCTAGAATGTGACAAAGCTTGAGATAACTGCACAATGGAGATGAGTTTCTATCTAACTGTGTGAATCTAATTTGCAATAACAATATAAGCAACCCATCTTGAATATTCTGGTACATTCAAAAAAATGCAAATACATTTGTATTTGAAAGAAGTGGTCATGCATTTGAGAAAACCTCACAGTGTGTCTATCTTGCCACAGACTTCATCCAGTAAACAGCATTTGGGGATTCAGAAAGCACAGCATTAAATTCTACTCCCCATCCAAACCACACAAATGTGTTTATTTCTTGAAAGCTATTGCAGAGCTAACTCCCAGTACAAAGGCCAACCAACACTTCCCAGGTCCTGACTCTAAAACCAAGGAAGTGCTTTCTTAATTCCCTGAGAGGGAGTGCATGTTGTTAAAAAGATATAATTTACAATATGAATTAGCTTTGATAGTAACTCATCTTCCACCAACACAGAAAGCTCAAAACCATTCAGACACATTTCCTTCAGACTGCTGAAAATAAGATTTCTTTCAAAGCAGTTAAGTAGTAATACTCTCTGCAAATCAAGGCCAAATGGGCCAGAAATGAGAGGCAGTTTGTAAATTCTGAGTTTGGGCCCACTAGAGCCAATTACTTTAACAAGGACAATCTTGGTGTCTTTATTTGGACAATCGGGATAGCCTGTTTACTGCAAGGTAAATGAATTGGTGTGCTCTCCCAGTAATTGAGGAGAAACCTGTTGGATCACAAATTCACCCAGTAATTACTTTAGGATTCCTCTGAGAAAGTGCTTACATAATTTCCTTTGTATGTGTTTTCCAAAAGGACATATGTCTCCTATCCAGTGTTCTTTAAACCACAAATGTACCCCATTGATTTTCCCAGTCTACACTGTGTTGATTTTCAGCCCATAGGGTGTAAGGTGAAAGGAAACAATAACTGTATATAGAAAATATTGATCTGCAACCATTGATTCAAGGCCCCATGGTGTCAAAAGATTAGTTACTTTTAAGAGAGTACTAAAGGTGACTTTCAACTACTTTTTATTGACTAACACAGACCAGATAAACTCTTCTATTCAAAGCCATAGACTCTTCTCCAGAAGCCATAATGAATCCCTTGCTTGAGATCTAAGTAACTGTCAATGTATTCTCCAAATACATACAAACACATGCTGTACTATTACCAAATGATTCATGGTATTTTAATTTAACTATAATAATGACTAATACACTTAGTCCTTACTATGTCCCAGATATTGTTCTAAATGCTTTACATTTATTTGTTTGCTTGTTTGTTTAATATTCACAACACCCCTCTGAGTTAGGTACCAATATCATCCCCATTTTACAGAAGCAGAAACTGAAGCACAAAAAGGTTTAAGTAACTTTGTCAAAGTCACACAGCTAGTAAGTGGCAGACCCAGTCTCTGAACTCAAATAACCTGGCTCTAGAAATTATACTTTTAACCACTACACGAGGGTACCACTCAAATGCTAAGAAAAATGTGTGAAGCTAGTTGTTCAAAACTGCAAATGAAAATATTCAAATATTAACCATTTACTCTGCATCTGAAGAAGGTGAAAAAGGAAAGGTAACTTTTTAAACTGTAAGTACTTAGTCTGGTTTATCTTCAAAAAAATAACTTAGACAATAACAAAAAGTATCTCAACTTAATAAAATACTCAAGGAAGATTTCCTATCATCATTTATAACTTTTAAATCTTCTAGACTTATAATCTAGGGAAATCATTAGAGAAACACAAATCAAAACCAAAATAAGATACTACATTACACCCGTTAGGATGGCTATCATAAAAAAAAATAAATAAAAATAAAAAGTGTTCATGAGGATGTAGGAAAATTGGAATCCTTGTGCACTGTTGGTGAGAATGTAGAATGGTGCCACTGCTATGGAAAACAGTATGGAGGGTTTTTTAGAAATTAAACATAGGGGGTGCCTAGGTAGCTCAGTCAGTTAAGTGCCCAATTCTTGATTTCATCTCATCAGGATCTCATGGTTGGTGAGATCAGATCAAGCCCCACATCCGGCTCTGCACTGTCAGCTTGGGATTCTCTCTCTCCTCTCTTTCTGCCCCTCCCCCCACTCACATGCACTCTTTCTCTCTCTCAAAATAAATAAATAAACTTTAAGAATAAGAAATTAAACATAGAATTACCACATGACCCAGCAATTCCACTTCTGAGTACATATCCCAAAAAAATTGAAAGCAGGGAGTTGAACAGATATTTGTACACCCATGCTCATAGCGTTACCAGTAGCTTGGTTCTTGCCCCAGATGAACCAAAGAATTGGAGACTCAAGACCAAAATGGGGAGAAAGAGTTTACTGAGTAGGTAAGTATAGCACACCTTCAAGAGTGAAAATGGACCACTTGCCAGAACAAGAGTGGCATTGGCATGGAAAAACTCAAGTATCTTCCTTTTTAGCCTGCTTTCTGCATTTATAAATTTGGCTTTGATTGACATTTTTGATTGAGAGCTGGTGGTTATAGAACATTCTGGCCTCTGCACATGCACCTACCCATGATGTATTCTGTTATAATTGTATTTATTTATGTATTGTCTATTTCTGGGTATCTAATGAGCTTTTGTTGTGACTTTAATGGTAGTTAAGGACAAGTTGCACCCTTTTCGTGCATGCTCAACTCTTAGATGCCTCCTTGTGGCTTTTGAGCCAGCTCTGTGGCTAGGTGTCTCCAATTCTGTTAGTCCTTCAAGGTGGTTCTGAAGGTGTGACTATTAACCCTCTGGGGTGGCTCTGAGGGTGGGGCTAGCATCTGCTTTATTTATCCTTGCTCATGCCTAACTAACTGCCTAACATTTGTAATATTATTCACAATAGCCAAAAGCTGGAAGCAACCTAAGTATTCATCAATAGATGAATGGATAAACAAAATGTCACATATACATACAGTGAAAACATTATTCATGGAGAAGAAACTTTCATGGACAAGGACCTCCACTCTCACCATTACTATTTAACATACTTAGCCTCAGCAATTAGACAACAAAAAGAAATAAAAGCATCTAAATTGTCAAGGAAGAAGCCAAATTTTCACTATTTGCAGATGCCATGATACTCTATGTAGAAACCTGAAAGATTCCACTAAAAAAGTGCTAGAACTAATACATGAATTTAGCAGTCACAGGATATAATATGAACATGCAGAAATCTGTTGAATTTCTACACACCAATAATGAAGCAGTAGAAAAAGAAATCAAGGAATCAATCCTATTTGCAACTGTACCAAAACCAATAAAATACCTAGAGATAAACCTAACCAAAGAGGTAAAACTCTGTACTATGAAAACTATAGAACACTTATGAAAGAAATTGAAGAGGAGACAAAAAAAATGGAAAAGCATTCCATGTTCATGGATTGGAAGAAAAAACATTGTTAAAATGCTCATACTACCCAAAACAATCTATGCATTTAATGCAATCCCTGTCAAAATACCCACTAGCATTTTTCACAGAGGTAGAACAAATAATCCTAAAATTTGCATGGAATCACAAAAGACCCTAAATAGCTAAAGCAATCTTGAAAAAGAAAAATAAAACTGGAGGCATCATGATTCCAGATTTCAAGCTATATTTCAAGCTGTAGTCATCAAGACAGTAGTATATGACATGGGCACAAAAAAACAAAAAAAAAACACAAAAAACCAGACACATGGATCAATGGAACAGAATAGAAAACCCAGAAATGGACCCACAGTTATATGGCCAACTAATCTTTGACAAAGCAGGAAAGAATATTCAGTGGAAAAAAGATAGTCTTTTCAACAAATAGTATTAGGAAAACTGGACGGTGACATGCAGAAGAATGAAACTGGACCACTTTCTTACGCCATACACAAAAGTAAACTCAAAATGGATGAAAGACCTAAATGTGAGACAGGAAACCATCAAAATCCTAGAGGAGAGCACAGGCAGCAACCTCTGTGACCTTGGCCAGAACAACTTACTAGATATGTCACCGAAGACAAGGGAAACAAAAGCAAAAGTGAATGAGCGGACTTCACCAGATAAAAGGCTTCTGAACAGTGAAGGAAGCAACCAACAAAAGTAAAAGGCAGCCTGTGGAATGGGAGAAGATATTTGCAAACAATATATCACATAAAGGGTTAGGATCCAAAATCTGTAAAGAACTTATCAAACTCAACATCCAAAATAACAAATAACCCAGTTAAGAAATGGGCAGAAGATACGAATAGACACTTTTCCAAAGAAGACATCCAGATGGCTAACGGATACATGAAAAGATGCTGAACATCATTCATCATCGGGGAAATACAAATCAAAACTACAATAAGATACCACCTCTCACCTATCAGAATGGCTAAAACTAACAACACAAGAAACAATAGGTGTTGGCGAGGATGCAGAGAACAGGGAACCCTCTTACACTGTTGGTGGGAATGCAAACTGGTGCTGCCACTCTAATGCACAGTATGGAGGTTCCTCAAGAAACTAAAAATAGATCTACCCTATGATCCAGCAATTGCACTATTATGTATTGGATACAGAGGATACAAAAATACAGATTTTGAAGGGGTACATGCACCCCAATGTTTATAGCAGCATTATCAACAATAGCCAAACTATGGAGAGAGCCCAAATGTCAATTGACTGATGAATGGATAAAGAAGATGTGGTGTGTGCATACACACACACACATACACATGCGCGCACGCACACACACACACACACACACACACACACACACACAATGGAATATTACTCAGCTATCAAAAAGAATGAAATCTGGCCATTTGCAACAACATGGATGGAAACAGAATGTATTCTGTTAAGTGAAATGAGTCAGTCAGTGAAAGACAAATACCATATTATTTCACTCATATGTAGAATTTAAGAAACAAAACAGATGAAAATAGGGGAAGGGTGAGAGGAAGCAAAGAGAGGGAAACAAACTCCAAGAGACTCTTGGCAATAGAGAACAACTGAGGATTGATGGAGGGAGGTGGGGGGGGGATGGGCTACATGGGTGATGGGTACTAAGGAAGGCACTTGTTGGGATGAGCACTGAGTGTTGTATGTAAGTGATGAATCACTGAATTCTACTCCTAAAACCAATACTGCACTATATGTTAACTAACAAAAAATTCAAATTTAAAAAATTAAAAAAAAAATATATATATATATATATATGGAAGAAACTTCTGATACATGCTACAACATGGGTGAACCTTGAAGACATTATGCTAAGTGAAATAAGTCTATTGCAAAAGAACAAATACTATGTGACTCCACATATATATGAGGTACCCTAGAGTAGTCAAACTCATAGAGACAGAAAGCAGAATGGTGATTGCCAGGGGCTAGGGCAATGGGAAAATGGGGAGTTATTGTCCAACGGACCAATAGTTTCCATTTGAGAAGATGAAAAAGTCTGGAAATGGACAGTGGTAATAGTTGCACAATAATGTGAATATATGTAATGCCACTGAACTATACAATTAAAATGGTTAAATTTTATATTTTACCACAATAAAAAGACCAGATATGTTAATTTGTAGATATACGTATATAGATAGATAGGGCTTTTCTTTCCCATACGAATTGTAGCTGTGAACACCCTCTGTACCTTGATCTCTTCTCATAACAATATATCTTAGAGTTAATTCCCTATTAGCACATTTTTTTAAAAGCTGCTTGACATTCTATGGTATGGGATAGTATAATTTACCTAAGCTATCTGTTAGCAATGATCTGTTAATTATCTACAGTCTGTTGTTACAATAGCCAATGCCACTAGAGCAAAATCCTCTAGAACAGAAAGTACCACAAAAAAAAAAAAAAATACACAATAGTGCTTATGTTAGTTAGGACGGACTAGACAATACGGTGTTAAAATACAACCCCCAAACCTTTCACTAAAGTAAGAAAAACTCCCCAATTCTCTCAACACAAGAGTTTCTTTCTCACTCATGTGACATGTCTTGCAGGAATCAGAAAAAGCTTCTGCTCCACACAGTTCTGCATCTTCTCCATCATCCAGAAGATACAGCCTCCATCCTTGATTCCTGGGCTTTCCACGGTCTCACCCTGGAGGTAGACTCATATCTCACTGAGCAGAACTAGTATTTTCTCCTTCTCAATTGAAAACAGGCTGAAAAATGTATAAGAGTAAAATAAACCATCTATCTCTTCCATACTTTAATCACACAAATAGAAATAATTTCCTCACTACGAATAAGTCCAAAGTTGGCAAATTATTTATGGAAGGCTTTCCAAACTTTCAAAGGATTATTTTTCATCCAACAAATATTTATGCCATTCCTACCACATGCTGAGTGCAGGTACATGGTAGGCATTCAATAAATATTTGCTGAATAAACAAATGAATGATCCCTAATTATACTACTAATTGCTACCATTTCTCCCAGAACAGTCCAACTGCTAGAAATGGACAAGAAGAGCAAATAAGAAATGGCTTCTGTTCTCTCACCGAGTCATTTGGCCAGAGCCCAAATTGACTTCCTGTTTGAGGGCAAACCTTGACCATCAGGAGACAAACAGGAATCTGACTTATTTCTAAGCTACAATTAAACTGTGATCATTGCCCAATTCAAAATTCTCATTGTTCCAAGGTCAATCCATGAGCTATGGTTGACACTTAAACATTTCAGCTTCCCGCTCACATTTGCATTTTACACAAACATCATACATAGGTAAAAGAAGAGAATACGATTCAGCCTAATCCAATAGCTAATTAGCAACACCTGCACCAAGGCACTATTAGCATCTCCCTATTAGGTTACTATTTGCATTACAGGATGAGTGATTATGCCTGTCAAGTTATGACAGGACTTGCTTCATTTTGCAGTTCGTGTATAAATTCAAATGCCACATTTTTAAATATCCTACAAAATTTTTAGATGTGACATTGCTATTTTTGAATTTCAGTTACAGGCTCCAATTGTCAATGACAGAAGTACAATCCTATAAAATTAAAAAGTTGCATTTACATGAATATGTACATACTTTTAATTACTAGTAAGTATCAGAGTATCTCCTCTACTTGGTCTATATGCTCTCGTTGGCACTCCAATGACTAGGTATAAACTCTAAAAGTAGTAACACATGCTAATGCTCAGAATTTTATCCCTATGCCAAGCAAAACACCCAGCATGTGTAGGTGCTCAAAACATATCTGTTCAACTAATTCAACTTCTTCATCTACGTGGATGACCCCCACCCTCTAGTCCCAACCACTCACTCACAAAATATCTTTCATTATTTTACCATGCCACAGACAGAATATGTTCTAATACAATGAGCATTACATTATTTTCTAAGTTTACAGTCACTCACATCAAGATGAAGAATTTACAGTATTCATTGTCCACTCATGAGGAAAATCTTTCTCCTCCAGTACTGGAGGTAGTGTGATGGTGCAAAATGGGTTTTAGAGCAGAGTTTCACCTGGGACCATAGAGGGGCCTTTGGAAATCCAGGAGCCGCCTCAAATGCACACAAATTTGTGCTGCATGGGTTTTCTCTTTCCATACCAGAGTAGGAGAGGGCTGCTGTAGGACCACGGCTATGGTGCTGACACACTGGCAATCCCAGCTGAAGCAAAATGTGTTTGTGGTGGCAGTACGATGGCAGCAGTGGTAGCTCCGAGTTCATGTTGGTGGTGTCCATGTAGGGTCCAAGTGGTCCAGTCGGGACTGGCTATATAATTTGCAGAGCCTGATGCAAAATGAACTTATGAAGTTCTTTGCTCAAAAATTATTAAGAATTCCAAGATAATGACCACAGAGCATTAAACCAAGGTGTGAGCCCTTCTGATCATGGAGCTATGTGAACCTGCACAGGATACAGGCCAATGAGACATTGACTCCACTGACAACCTCCAAGCAACTTCTCATGATACTGACTACATCAAACTGGCCATGATCAACTATTTCCCAGTGCCAGACAGACTAGGAATCCTCACCCACCTGTATTGATAAATGTAGGTTGTTGGGGTTTGCTGTAAAATTGCAGAAAGTTCTCAGTAGGGAGTTGTCCTTTCCAGTTGTTCTAGAAGCTTGGGAGATGGTGGGCAAAAGCATCGTGGCATGTTGCTTGGGACTGACCTTGTGTTGTTCCCAGAGGAGATTGTCCTACCTGACCCATGTGTGAGCTCTGGGTGGAAGAGCTGGGAGCTGTCAAAGGATGGTTTCCTTCTAGCAGTGACCAGCACACAGAGATCCGGGCTCAGAACTTCTTCTGTATTTTCACCTTGATGAAGGGGCGGCAATGATCCACCCTGGGCAGGGCCAATCTAGGGGCAAGGGACCTTGGGCACCTGGAGCACCTTCTCCACACAGACTACACCACCAATGCCCTTGCCTTCTACTGCTACACCTTCTCTTCGGCGGTGGCCCTGGCTCCATCCCCTTTAAGCCCAGTGGACATTGGGTGCTGGAAGGGAGCAGGCTTTTTCTCCTTTTCCGTACGTGGAAGGAAATAAACACACCTTACCCAGTCCAAAAAGGAAAAAAAAAAAATGTGGCGGCAGCAGTGGTTCCAACAGTACTCATTTCCAGAAATAGCAGTGCAAACTGTAGCTTCTAGCAGTTAGTAGGAGTGGTAACAGTGGATTCCTCCTCAGACACCTCGCTAGGATAGATTTCCTTCGTGGCTGTCTAACCTCATTTCTGATTCTTCAGCCATCCCAGTGATTCTATGAGTTGTCAATATCTTAAAAACCATGAAGCCTTCCTATTTCAAAATCAGATTCACTTCTATAGCTTATAACAAGAACCTCAACGGATTGGTGGCTTGTGTGTATTTTCTAGAAAGCGGCTGTTGCTTTTATCAGATTCTCACAGGAGTTCTCTGCTTTAAACCAAGCCTAACTGAATTCCAATCCCAATTCTAGACATTCTTTGCTTCCTGACTTTCTTTCCTCTTATAAAGGAGGATTAATAATATCTACTTTGCAGTATTGTTGAGAAAAATAAGCAATAATGCAGGGGAACTGCTTGACATACATGAACTTAATCAAGTTTCATTCCCTTTCTCTAAACTCCCTTAAACTATAGATGAAACTTAAATTTTACTTGAAAAAATGGGTTTGTAATGTGGAGTAAAAAACAAGGATCAGTGATCCTTAAACATTTAGTGTATTTAATATTGGTATAAAAAAATTGAATTATTCTATATTTACTAAAGATGTTCTGAAAATATGTATAAAAACTACCGAGGCTTGGGCAGAAGATGGCGGCGTAGGAGGACGCTGGGCTCACCGCGGGTCCTGCTGATCACTTAGATTCCACCTACACCTGCCTAAATAACCCAGAAAACCACCAGAAGACTAGCAGAACGGAGTCTCCGGAGCCAAGCGCAGACGAGAGGTCCACGGAAGAGGGTAGGAAGGGCGGCGAGGCGGTGCGCGCTGCACGGACTGGCCGGAGGGAGCCGGGGCAGAGGGGCGGCCCGCCGGCCAAGCAGAGCCCCCGAGTCTGGCTGGCAAAAGCGGAGGGGCCGGACAGAGTGTGTTCCGACAGCAAGCGGGACTTGACATCTGGAAGGTTATAAGCTAAAAGCTCTGCTCGGAGAACGGGAGGGCTGGAGGACAACGGGAGGGAGAGTTGTTGGGCCCCGGAGGACAGAGCTCAGCTTGGAGGGGAACAAAGGTGCTCGCCAGCGCCATCTCCCTCGCCCATCCCCCAGCCAAAATCCCAAAGGGAACCAGTTCCTGCCAGGGAACTTGCTTGCTCCGAGCAAACACCCAAAGCTGTGCTTCTGCGGAGCCACCCCTCCGGCAGTGGGTCTGACTCCCTCCCGCTGCCACAGGGCCCCTCCTGAAGTGGACCACCTAAGGAGAAGCGAACTAAGCCTGTCCCTCCTGCCCCCGTGCACCTTGCCTACCCACCCCAGCTAATATACCAGATCCCCAGCACCACAAGCCTGGCAGGGTGCAAGTAGCCCAGATGGGCCACGCCACCCCACAGTGAATCCCGCCCCTAGGAGAGGGGAAGAGAAGGCACACACCAGTCTGACTGTGGCCCCAGCGGTGGGCTGGGGGCAGACATCAGGTCTGACTGCGCCCCGCCCACCAACTCCAGTTATACATCACAGCACAGGGGAAGTGCCCTGCAGGTCCGCACCACTCCAGGGACTATCCAAAATGACCAAACGGAAGAATTCCCCTCAAAAGAATCTCCAGGAAATAACAACAGCTAATGAACTGATCAAAAAGGATTTAAATAATATAACAGAAAGTGAATTTATAATAATAGTCATAAAATTAATCGCTGGGCTTGAAAACAGTATAGAGGACAGCAGAGAATCTATTGCTACAGAGATCAAGGGACTAAGGAATAGTCACGAGGAGCTGAAAAACGCTTTAAACGAGATGCAAAATAAAATGGAAACGTCCACGGCTCGGATTGAAGGGGCAGAGGAGAGAATAGGTGAACTAGAAGATAAAATTATGGAAAAAGAGGAAGCTGAGAAAAAGATTAAAAAATCCAGGACTATGAGGGGAAAATTAGAGAACTAAGTGATACACTAAAAAGAAATAATATACGCATAATTGGTATCCCAGAGGAGGAAGAGAGAGGGAAAGGTGCTGAAGGTGTACTTGAAGAAATAATAGCTGAGAACTTCCCTGAACTGGGGAAGGAAAAAGGCATTGAAATCCAAGAGGCACAGAGAACTCCCTTCAGACGGAACTTGAATCGATCTTCTGCACGACATATCATAGTGAAACTGGCAAAATACAAGGATAAAGAGAAAATTCTGAAAGCAGCAAGGGATAAACATGCCCTCACATATAAAGGGAGACCTATAAGACTCGACTGATCTCTCTTTTGAAACTTGGCAGGCCAGAAAGAATTGGCACGAGATTTTCAGTGTGCTAAACAGGAAAAATATGCAGCCGAGAATCCTTTATCCAGCAAGTCTGTCATTTAGAATAGAAGGAGAGATAAAGGTCTTCCCAAACAAACAAAAACTGAAGGAATTCGTCACCAGTAAACCAGCCCTACAAGAGATCCTAAGGGGGATCCTGTGAGACAAAGTACCAGAGACATCGCTACAAGCATAAAACATACAGACATCACAATGACTCTAAACCCGTATCTTTCTATAATAACACTGAATGTAAATGGCTTAAATGCGCCAACCAAAAGACATAGGGTATCAGAATGGATAAAAAAACAAGACCCATCTATTTGCTGTCTACAAGAGACTCATTTTAGACCTGAGGACACCTTTAGATTGAGAGTGAGGGGATGGAGAACTATTTATCACGCTACTGGAAGTCAAAAGAAAGCTGGACTAGCCATACTTATATCAGACAAACTAGACTTTAAATTAGGCTGTAACAAGAGATGAAGAAGGGCATTATATAATAATTACAGGGTCTATCCATCAGGAAGAGCTAAGAGTTATAAATGTCTATGCACCAAATACGGGAGCCCCCAAATATAGAAAACAATTACTCATAAACATAAGCAACCTTATTGATAAGAATGTGGTAATTGCAGGGGACTTTAACACTCCACTTACAGAAATGGATAGATCATCTAGACACACGGTCAATAAAGAAACAAGGGCCCTGAATGAGACATTGGATCAGATGGACTTGACAGATATATTTAGAACTCTGCATCCCAAAGCAACAGAATATACTTTCTTCTTGAGTGCACATGGAACATTCTTCAAGATAGATCATATACTGGGTCACAAAACAGCCCTTCATAAGTATACAAGAATTGAAATTATACCATGCATACTTTCAGACCACAATGCGATGAAGCTTGAAATCAACCACAGGAAAAAGTCTGGAAAACCTTCAAAAACATGGAGGTTAAAGAACACCCTGCTAAAGAATGAATGGGTCAACCAGGCAATTAGAGAAGAAATTAAAAAATATATGGAAACAAATGAAAATGAAAATACAACAATCCAAATGCTTTGGGATGCAGCAAATGCAGTCCTGAGAGGAAAATACCTTGCAATCCAGGCCTATCTCAAGAAACAAGAAAAATCCCAAATACAAAATCTAACAGCACACCTAAAGGAAATAGAAGCAGAACAGCAAAGGCAGCCTAAACCCAGCAGAAGAAGAGAAATAATAAAGATCAGAGCAGAAATAAACAATATAGAATCTAAAAAAACTGTAGAGCAGATCAAAGAAACCAAGAGTTGGTTTTTTGAAAAAATAAACGAAATTGACAAACCTCTAGCCAGGCTTCTCAAAAAGAAAAGGGAGATGACCCAAATAGATAAAATCATGAATGAAAATGGAATTAGTACAACCAATCCCTCAGAGATACAAACAATTATCAGGGAATACTATGAAAAATTACATGCCAACAAAATGGACAACCTGGAAGAAATGGGCAAATTCCTAAACACCCACACACTTCCAAAACTCAATCAGGAGGAAATAGAAAGCTTAAACAGACCCATAACCAGTGAAGAAATTGAATCGGTTATCAAAAATCTCCCAACAAATAAGAGTCCAGGACCAGATGGCTTCCCAGGGGAGTTCTACCAGATGTTTAAAGCAGAGATAATACCTATCCTTCTCAAGTTATTCCAAGAAATAGAAAGGGAAGGGAAACTTCCAGACTCATTCTATGAAGCCAGTATTACTTTGATTCCCAAACCAGACAGAGACCCAGTAAAAAAAGCGAACTACAGGCCAATATCCCTGATGAATATGGATGCAAAAATTCTCAATATACTAGCAAATCGAATTCAACAGCATATAAAAAGAAATATTCACCATGATCAAGTGGGATTCATTCCTGGGATACAGGGCTGGTTCAACATTCGCAAATCAATCAACGTGATACATCACATTAATAAAAGAAAAGATAAGAACCATATGATCCTGTCAATCGATGCAGAAAAGGCCTTTGACAAATCCAGCATCGTTTCTTAATAAAAACCCTTGAGAAAGTCGGGATAGAAGGAACATACTTAAAGATCATAAAAGCCATTTATGAAAAGTCCATAGCTAACATGATCCTCAATGGGGAAAAACTGAGAGCTTTCTCCCTGAGATCAGGAACACGACAGGGATGTCCACTCTCACCTCTGTTGTTTAACATAGTGTTGGAAGTTCTAGCATCAGCAATCAGACAACAAAAGGAAATCAAAGGCATCAAAATTGGCAAAGATGTAGTCAAGCTTCCACTTTTTGCAGATGACATGACACTATACATGGAAAATCCGATAGACTTTACCAAAAGTCTGCTAGAACTGATACAGGAATTCAGCAAAGTTGCAGGATACAAAATCAATGTACAGAAATCAGTTGCATTCTTATACACTAACAATGAAGCAACAGAAAGACAAATAAAGAAACTGATCCCATTCACAATTGCACCAAGAACCATAAAATACCTAGGAATAAATCTAACCAAAGATGTAAAAGATCTGTATGCTGAAAACTATAGAAAGCTTATGAAGGAAATTGAAGAAGATATAAAGAAATGGAAAGACATTCCCTGCTCATGGATTGGAAGAATAAATATTGTCAAAATGTCAATACTACCCAAAGCTATCTACACATTCAATGCAATCCCAATCAAAATTGCACCAGCATTCTTCTCAAAGCTAGAACAAGCAATCCTAAAATTCATATGGAACCACAAAAGGCCCCAAATAGCCAAAGTAATTTTGAAGAAGAAGACCAAAGCAGGAGGCATCACAATCCCAGACTTTAGCCTCTACTACAAAGCTGTAATCATCAAGACAGCGTGGTATTGGCACAAAAACAGACACATAGACCAATGGAATAGAATAGAAACCCCAGAACTAGACCCACAAACGTATGGCCAACTAATCTTTGACAAAGCAGCAAAGAATATCCAATGGAAAAAAGACAGTCTCTTTAACAAATGGTGCTGGGAGAACTGGACAGCAACATGCAGAAGGTTGAAACTAGACCACTTTCTCACACCATTCACAAAAATAAACTCAAAATGGATAAAGGACCTGAATGTGAGACAGGAAACCATCAAAACCCTAGAGGAGAAAGCAGGAAAAGACCTCTCTGACCTCAGCCGTAGCAATCTCTTACTCAACACATCCCCAAAGGTAAGGGAATTAAAAGCAAAAATGAATTACTGGGACCTTATGAAGATAAAAAGCTGCTGCACAGCAAAGGAAACAACCAACAAAACTAAAAGGCAACCAACGGAATGGGAAAAGATATTTGCAAATGACATATCGGACAAAGGGCTAGTATCCAAAATCTATAAAGAGCTCACCAAACTCCACACCCAAAAAACAAATAACCCAGTGAAGAAATGGGCAGAAAACATGAATAGACACTTCTCTAAAGAAGACATCCGGATAGCCAACAGTCACATGAAAAGATGCTCAACGTCGCTCCTAATCAGGGAAATACAAATCAAAACCACACTCAGATATCACCTCACACCAGTCAGAGTGGCCAAAATGAACAAATCAGGAGACTATAGATGCTGGAGAGGATGTGGAGAAACGGGAACCCTCTTGCACTGTTGGTGGGAATGCAAATTGGTGCAGCTGCTCTGGAAAGCAGTGTGGAGGTTCCTCAGAAAATTAAAAATAGACCTACCCTATGACCCAGCAATAGCACTGCTAGGAATTTACCCAAGGGATACAGGAGTACTGATGCATAGGGGCACTTGTACCCCAATGTTTATAGCAGCACTTTCAACAATAGCCAAATTATGGAAAGAGCCTAAATGTCCATCAACTGATGAATGGATAAAGAACTTGTGGTTTATATACACAATGGAGTACTACATGGCAATGAGAAAGAATGAAATATGGCCCTTTGTAGCAATGTGGATGGAACTGGAGAGTGTGATGCTAAGTGAAATAAGCCATACAGAGAAAGACAGATACCATATGTTTTCACTCTTATGTGGATCCTGAGAAACTTAACAGAAACCCATGGGGGAGGGGAAGAAAAAAAAAAGAGAGAGGTTAGAGTGGGAGAGAGCCAAAGCATAAGAGACTCTTAAAAACTGAGAACAAACTGAGGATTGATGGGGGGTAGGAGGGAGGGGAGGGTGGGTGATGGGTATTGAGGAGGGCACCTTTTGGGATGAGCACTGGGTGTTGTATGGAAACCAATTTGACAATAAATTTCATTATATTGAAAAAAAGAAATCTACCGAAAACTGAGATGAGACTAAAGCATTCTATAAACAATGCAGGGAAAGATAAGAAAAAAATGTGGATATAATAATTAAATCCCATTATAGTTAAAGATCAACACAAATGTTTCATTTCTGGGACTGGTAGTTCAGGTGAAGGCCACATGCATAACATTTCTGCCTTTTAGGATGGCATTTGACAGGGTTTCATGATATTTTATAATGTCCTTGTAGACATCAAGAGATAAGAGATATATGCTGGAAATCACTCAATGTGATTGGTCAAATACTACTTGAATGACCATAGCCTAAAAAATAGATTACGGATTGAGGGAGCAGGGCTTAATGAGGCACATCAGAGGGTAACTTCCTTGGTTCTATACATATGCTTATTATTACTTTGGTGAGGCCACTTGACTTATTTGTTTTTTCAAGAAATATAGAGACACCTGGGTGATTCAGCCAATTAAGCATCCAACTTCAGCTCAGGCCATGATCTCATGGTTCATGAGTTCGAGCCCCGCATCAGGCTCTGTGGAACTTGGAGCCTACTTCAGATTCTGTGTATCCACCTCTCTCTGCCCCTCTCCAGCTCACGTTCTGTCTCTATCTCTCTCAAAAATAAATAAATGTTAAAAAGAAAAAAGAAATATATAGTAAAAACCTACTATATGCCATGCATTGTGTTAGGTACTGGAGATGAAATGTTGGGGGAGAAAATGTTCCTGCATTCAGGAATCTTATAGATGAGTGAGGAAAAGAAGTCAAGAATATAGACTATCATAATGTAGTCTGATAAGTGCTAGGATTTAACAGATTACTATGGAACTCAGATGAGAGCCATCCCACCCTGTAATAGAAGTCCTAGAAAAAGTGACATCTTAGTTGAGCCTGGAAGAATAAAAGTTAGCTGATGGAAAAAGAGGAAAATTATTACAAAACAGTATGTGCAATGACTTAAAATGAAATAAAGCATGGTCTGTTCCAAGAATTACAATTCTGGAGAATTAGAAGTACAAAGAAGAGTGTATACCAGTGGGAGCAATGAGAAATGAGGCTGGAGGTGACATAAAAGAGCTTTGGAGGACCAGCAGTGACATTAGAGAACATAATAAGAATCCAGGAAGATACTCACAAACCAAAATGATAAACCAAATGCAACAAGATATTTAAGAGGGATAAATGCAAATTTCAAAATCTAACTACTCAAGGATGTGGTGGAGATGTTCAAGAGCATTTGATAAAAGATGTAGAGATGTTACCGATTACAAGATTAATATGATTCAAGTGAGTGAAGGGGTAACCCATAAAACAAACCTTTTCAAAATCCAGGTCCTAAAAGGGAGAAGCCAGAATCTGACTTCATGCTATGGTGCTTGCCACACTATAATTCAAATTTTGTGCCATTATCTTTGCCTTGGGAGGTCTAAAGGGCTTTTGATAGGGAAAAAGGATCAGACTTGTTCAATGAAGCCTCAGAGGACAGACTTGGCACGGGGAAAGTCAGAGCAGAGCTCATGTTCACTCGAGAGAAGTACAAGTTTCTGCCTAAGTCATCAAAATCAGAATGGGCTGATTGGTGTGGTGGGAAGTTACTACACTGAAATATGTTCCAGCAGAGGCTTGTCTGTGATCATTTGTATGGTGTCTCAAAGACCACCCAGCAGTGACTAGGTGTGGTAGGAGGGGAGGATAAAAATGAATAAGAGCAGTCCCTGCCTTCTAGGCACTCATAATAGTATCACGGTCTATATTCATCGTGTGTTGAAATTAAAAAGGCTTATTTGAATTATACTTTCACTCAAAATTGTCCTATTTTTTAAAGGTTATTTCTCTTAAATACTAGCTTTTAAAATTCGTTATGTATTAAAAAAAAAAAACTATATCACCAAAATATTTTTATTCCAGTTTTTCAGATAAAAAAAAATAGCATTAATTTACAGTCTAACATAAGCAAACCCACACTCCTACTCTAAAGATTGGAAAGCTGTTCTCTGTGCATGCCACCATGGGAGCTCATCTAGTAATCAAGGCTCCAAGCTTTCTGGGAAATGGACTCAGATTTTGCCTCCAGCTGTACAATATAGAACCCTGTAGACAACATTTTTAAATTTACCTTTAAAAATATAAGAACATTTTCTAGACATTGTTTTCTTCGTAGCACTAAACTGCAAAAGGCACTATAGGTCAAAGTCTTTATACTCAGATGTTCACTGCTGTGAATGAAACACAGCAGTGATGACCTACATTTTCTCACAGATAGATTTAACCTGAAAGGATTCAGAATGGCCTTTCTACTCAGCATAACAATATCTACTCTTCTGTTGTAAAAAGCTCATCTTTGATACAAACTTTCTCCAGGTTATGGAAATTATTTGTGATATTCACTTGACTTTGATCACCAATTTAATAGTTTAGCCGCTGTTGCAGGAAATATCCTCCAGTTTAAAAATAGTCTTAAAATGAAAACTGTAATAGATTAGTAAAGCAAGGCAATTTTTGTCTATTTTAGAGTCTTTAGAGATTTTTAAGAATAGAGCATTTTGAACTTGCTAATTTTTGTGGTATTTTAAAAATAATAATAAACTGATTTTTATAATGGATCCAGTAAAAACAATAGTTTGTCAAACTTCTCATTTATATCAGGGAATAAGAAAAGTAGAAGAGGGAAGAAAAAAAGCACAACCATTTTTAATATTTCTCTTGAATGGGATGATAACTCAAAACATACTTTCCAAAATAAATGCTATCTACTTTTCAGAAATACGACAAAAATCGGCACAAAGTACAATCAACAGGGCTTGGAAATTTTACTCTGACATGCTGACTCTATAAAATTGCCTTAATTCTTTACAATATAAATCACTGAACAGTATTAAAATTAAGTATAATTTGAAATTAATGATGTGAAGAATTTATTTCAGTTATCAGTTAATCAAACCACTTTCATAATTTAGCTATTCACCTTGACTTCCCAGAAACTAATGAAAGAAATAGCTTCCCAAATGGCAGGGGGGAATGGACTTTGGCATCTGATCTTTTATCACACATCACTGACTACCTTTATAACCTTGTACAAGTCACTTCACTTCAATGGACCTAGGTCCTCATCTGAAAATAGGCACAATATACCTACAGCATACACTATGTTTATCTATATGCAAATATTTAACAAGTGCTCACTAGTCACATAGACACTAGAAATTCAATTAAGAACAAGATAGGCATGGTCCCTATCTTTCTGCAATTTACATTATAGTGGAACAGGAAAATAAGAAAGCAGAAAAGTAAAATAATTACATACCATTATGACCACTTCTAATATTCTGAGTGTAATCCCACTTCGCATCACCAGGTAGGATTCTGCACCCATGGGGTACCTGGGTGACTCAATCAGCTAAGCGTCTGACTTTGGCTCAGGTCATGATCTCACAGTTCATGGGCTCGTGCCCCGCATCGGCTCTGTGCTGACAGCTCAGAGCTAGAGCCTGCTTCAGACTCTGTATCTCCCCCTCTCTCTGCCCCTTCCCCACTTGCACTCTGTCTCTCTCTCAAAAATAAATAAACATTTAAAAATTAAAAAAAAAAAAGATTCTGTGCCCAATTCCAATGGGTGGGGAGGTGAATTCCAATACCTGCTAAATCAACTCTATTCTGACACAATTTGCCCAGAGATAGCATCATATCCCATAGGTTAAGCCTCAGTCGTACAAGCCTCCCCACCTCCCATCAAACACCAATCACAAGTCGAGGTTGTCACCTGCGCTGTCACCTACTATGGGGTTTCCAAATCCCCCACACCCCGCTTCTTGAGCTTGATTAACTTCCTAAAATGGCTCACAGAACTCAGAGAGACTTTTCACTTCCTAGATTATTTCTTGGAAGCAATTATAAATGGATATAAATGGATATTTATAAATAGATATAACTCAGGGACAGCCAGTTAGAAGAGGGGCATAGGGCAGAGTATGGGGAAATGGCACCAAGCACTCTAGGTGTGCTGCTCTTCCTGAATCTCCACATGTTCACCAACCCAGGAGATCTTCAAACCACATGCTTTCAGGTTTTTATAGTAGCTTCATTTCATAGTCATGACTAATTAAATCACCGGCCATTAATGACTGATTCACCCTCCAGAACTTCTCTCCTCCTCAGAGGTAAGGATGTTAAGACTACAATTTCCAGCCCTCTAATTATATGGTTTGTTCTCCTGAAAATCAGGCGTCACTCATCCTTAGTGGGGGGATTCAAAACCACCTCAATAACATAACAAGAGACACCTTTAATGTTCTCATCATTTAGGAAATTCCAAGGGTTTTAGAAGCTCAACAAGATGAGGACTAAATACACATTTCTTTACTGTACATCACAATATCACATCACTATACAGAACACACACAAGAGGTAGACACAGAGGGTAACAGGTTTCTATTTATATACAGTGATCACTGCTAGACCACAAAGATGACCACAAAATGGGGACCACAGACATAAAGTACTTGGCACATAAAAGGCATTTGATAAACAGTCGGTTTTATTATTATACTGCTTCAGAACAAGATATGAAGAAAATTCCGTAATACAAGTAGGTAGGATTTGAAATTTCAAAGAAAAACAGGCTACCAATCATCAAAAATTCTCCTACAAGATACCTAGAAAACCCAGATCAAATGTAACAGTCATTCTTTCTAATGCATAACTGCCCTCAATTAGGCCTCAAGGACTTCAGCATTTGGAAATACCAGATAGAGAATACAAAATTACAATGCACAGAAGAAGCATATAGTGACTCCAAAGTAAAAATCCGGGGGGAAAAAATTTACACTGATTATGGAGTAGAACACACATACAAAAAAACTAATTGGAAATAAAATTAAACTGAAAAGTTTATGGGGGGAATGGGTGACTATAAAATATAATAAGATTGTCTGAAGGATGTCTGGAATTTAGGCAGATGTCCCAAACTGTCTCTAATAGAATGGTATTTATACACCATAAAGTTTAGAAAGGTTCAGGACTGAAAATAAACTGTTGGAATAGTCTGTCCTGCAGTAAAATGAAGAATCCCATGCTTTTAATAATATAGTAAAATGCCTGAGGAGACCTTAGGTTTTCATTAGAATTACCTTATTTGGAAATGAAACAGCTATTCATTTTACAACTTTGATCAGGAATAATTTCTACAAAGAGCCTCTCTCAGAAAAATAGCGTCACAAAATTGGTATCTTGTTGTTCAACAAATATATAGGTCAAGGATTGATGGGAGGGTGCCCCAAGTTTTTAAAAAAATGCAGGTGCGTATAAATAAGGGCACTGCCATTTCCTTCTCCACTTAACATCTGCTTAGAAAGTGGTCTTGCAGGGTGACTCAGTCGGTTAAGCGTTGGACTTTGGCTCAGTTCATGATCTTGCGGTTCATGGGTTTGAGTCCTGCATTGGGCTCTGTGCTGACACCTCGAAGCCTGGAGCCTGCTTCGGATTCTGTCTCCCTCTCTCTCTGCCCCTCCCCCACTGCTCATGCTTTGTCTCTCTCTCAAAAATAAATAAACATTAAGAAATTTTTAAGAAAAGAAAGAAGAAAGAAAGAAAGAAAGAAAGAAAGAAAGAAAGAAAGAAAGAAAGAAAGAAAGAAAGAAAGAGGTCTTACAGATCTGCTCCCCAGCAGCCTGAGCAGGGGAACGTGACCAGGTGAGAAAAGAAACAGTACCGACAGAAGGGCAAGAATGGGGTCAGCAGTTGCACCGTCTGGTATGAATAGCAGGACTTCTCTATGCATCTGGTGGAACCACAGAAAGTACCTGGGCTGGTCATCAGACCAGATAGCATCCAAGGGAGCCATCTGCCAGGAGAGGGGTCCAGTAGCAAGAAGAGGTCAAGGGAAGAGGCTGACTTGAAACTAGAGATCCCACCAGGGAACTCAGCAGTGAGGAGACCCACCAGGAAGTCAGCATCTACACTCTACTAAGAGGGTGTCATCTCCCATCAGCATCCCAGAAAAGCAAGAAGGAGAAGATTGCAATCACCCAAAGAGAAGTGTGCGACATTCCCCCCATCCCTTTCCCCATGTTCCAGATAGAAGACAGAAGATAACAAGTGTGACTGGCACCGGGGGAGAGTTTTGAATCAGATGTGCAATTGAAGTTTTTAGACTAGAGTGTTTTAATAACAGAAAGTGACTATAAAAATATGGACTCCGCCCAAGGTGTTGGTAGAAGTTGTAAAGTGGAGTTTGGCATAGAATTATTAAAAGTGGTTTATATCCCCAATTTATTCCACATCTCAATAATGCAATTACAGAGATGCCTGGGTGGCTCAGTCAGTTATGCATTGGACTTGGGCTCAGATCATGATCTCATGGTTCGTGAGTTCGAGCCCCATGCCGGGCTCTGTGGTGACAGCTCAGGGCCTGGAGGCTGCTTCCAATTCTGTGTCCCCCTCTCTCTCTGCCCCTCCCCCACTTGCACTCTGTCTCTCTCTCTCTCAAAAATAAATAAACATTAAAAAAATGCAATTACAATTATGTAAAACGCAGAGAAAACAATATAGTACTGTTTTCAAGCCCCGGCTTGAATATCAGAACTGCTTTAGAAAAGCCTATTTTACTTAAGGACTGAAGGTTAACATCTATCTGGAGAGATGGGGCATGCAGGCATAAAATGTTAGTGCAAAATACTTCACACAACAACAAATGGTTGAGTGCTGAGTGGCCCAGACAATGAATTGAGAGAAGGAAAAGTACTGTGAGCTACCCAGGGAGGTTTTGTGGATAGTATAGAGACTAAGCTGTGCCTGGAGAGATGGATATGATTTGCATTGATAAAGAGATGTGTGGGAGATCTTACAGCTGGAAAATGCAGTATGAGTAAAGGTGCAGCGATGAAAATCCAGGCATCATGGTCTACCTGGCTGCTATAGGATTCATGTGAGGGAATGATGGGACAAAAATGTGGAGAAAGAATTCAAGGTTCGATTTCAGCAGCTGTGACATATCAGCCAAAGGAATTTGCATTTGCTTGATAAATAACAAGAAACGATTAGCAGCTTTGTACAAAGGCTTTTGAGATGATTGTCAAAGGAAGAGACAGAAAGAAGCATTTAGAAAGGAAAATAAATATTTTCCAAAAGGGCAGAGAGTCAGACTTCAGAAGAACTGGCTGGCCAAATTATTAAATTTCAAACTGCAAAATTACCCAGGTTACCAGCTTTACATTAGTCTATTCATGAGGGAAAAACAGTAACTTTCTTACACGATTATTATATCCAAGCAGACATGATGTATCTTCAGACACCAGCCTGGAAAATATCAAGTAGAAAACAGTTTGCAGGAAATAGTCAAGGTTTTGCTATGCAGGGATCAAACTCAGTCAGGGTGACCTTGTGATTTTTGGCTTATGTCAGAGTTATATGTTTTATCTGGCTGTTGTATATGAAGTGCTTAATCATACTGGAAGCAGGGCAAAGTGTCCCTTTTTATTTCTACGTGATCAAAGTGGAATTTGGGGCCCATAAATTTGACACTGGTGTTCAGCATGGGTTTTTGAGATGAGCAGAAGGCTATGTAGGTCTGAACTGCATGTGTTTTCCAGCTTCACCAACTAAGAAACTGAGGCAGAGAGGTCAAATGAGCTGCTCAATACCATACTACACAGTGTAGTGGGTCATCACATGCAAATGAAGTAGAGCTTTCAGCCCCCCTTGTCCAGCCCTTCTGATTAGCCTGCAGTACCATTTTACCCCTCCTTCAATAACTATCAGCGAATTAATTCACATGTGGGTGTATTTTGGAGTTACTATCAACAAGACAAATGATACAAGCCTCACAAGCAGCACCCATAATTCAATTATTCTTAATTATGCAGCACTAATCTAAGGAAGAATCATCCTGCGAGATCCTTGATGCCTCCCTGGGTATACCAACATTACTGTCAGAGCATCTGCCTCCTTTTATTGCTAACTCCAGAACATATCACTTACCTCTCATTTTATTACATGGTGGGGTCCCCCCCCCTTGAACCTGGAATGAGCAATGGTGTTCTGTTATTACCTTTTCAAACTGGCCACAGACGGAGCAATGTGAACTTACAAACATGCCTCAGTTGTATCACCCTGATTCCTATTATTTCTGCTCCATCGGCTTCCAGGTCGATGGAAGGAAATACTTTCTAAAATCCTGACTGTGTTTTTTGGTCTTTACTACCCAGTGGCCTTTCTGTTACTCAGAAACTTTATGTTAAGCATAAAAATGTATGATACTTCTCTGTGACATGACAGATAAAACAGAATTATTTCCATATATGTTATTCAAGATGAAAAATTCAGACCTTCTCAGGTCTTCACTTGTGACACACAATGTTCGCTGGGAATTTTTCTGTTCTCCTGATATTGCTATCGATTTAGTGACTCTTTGTGCTGCTCTAACATACACAGGGCCATCTGCCAAAATACACACATAGCTCCAGCTTCGCCATTAATGTTGTCCCTGTGAGTACAGATATAAAACTGCACTGGGCAGTGAGAGCTGGTGGTGGAGGGAGGACAAGAGAGGACAAATTGTGGATGTTTTGAACTTTAGTGTTCCAAATAAAATTATATTTCTTGTTTTTTTTTCTTCATGTAAAGCAAGTTTCTTCTATTTTTCAAAATTACAGTAAACATAGTTACATCACAAGTAATATCTGGGGACACCTGGGTGGCTCAGTTAACTGAGCATCTGACTCTTGATTTCGGCTCAGGCCATGATCCCAGAGTCATGGGTTTAAGCTCTGTGTCAGACTCCACACTGACCGTGGAGCCTGCTTGAGACTGTCCCTCTGTTCCTCTCTCCCGCTTGTGCTCACTCTTGCTCTCTCTCTCTCAAAAAAAGGACCAGTAATATCTGAATAGAATTGAAAACATGTCTAAGATGTTTTGCTCATCTGCTGACCTAAACTAAATTGTGAATTGATATAATGTAAATAAAAATAAGAATTACACTTTCCCTTTAAAAGTAAATTTTGAGGGGCACCTGCGTGGCTCAGTTGGTTAAGTGTCTAGCTCTTGGTCTCAGCTCAGATCATGATCTCATGGTTCATGAGTTCAAGCCCCACCTTGGGATCCACACTGTCAGTGAGGAGCCTGTTTGGGATTCTCTCTCCCTCTTTCTCTGTCCCTGCCCCACTTGGACTTTCTCTCTCTCTCAAAATAAATAAACAAACTGAATTTAAAAAAATAAAAATAAAAGTAACTTTTGAAAGCAAAGCCTGACCTTGGAATTTTTGTCTTTTCTCCACTGATGGCAATTTTCCCCTAAGCTGGTTTTACGGCATTTTATTGAGAAGCATCATGCTAATAAGGTGGTAATACTGAGACAGGAGAAACTCTCTACTCAAACTAGAGTCTGCAATGAGAAGCTGAAGATGTGTTGATCCCTGTGTATTTATTTTGTTTTTTATTTTTGTTTGTTTGTTTTTTGAGAGAGAGAGAGAGAGAGAGCTCACGTGCGCATACCAGCTGGGGAGAGGGGCAGAGGGAGAGAGACAAAATCCTAAGCAGGCTCCATACTCAGCATTGAGCCTGATGCGGGGCTGAATCCCACAAACCTGGGATCTCACCTGAGCCAAAATCAAGAGTCGGACACTCAACCAACTGAGCTACCCAGGCAACCCTGGACTTTTTAAAAATTTATAGTAAAATACAAAATTTATCATTTTTTAATTTTTTTAACATTATTGTCAAGTTGGCTAACATATAGTGTATAGAGTGTGCTCTTGGTTTTGGGGGTAGATTCATCACTGACATACAACACCCAGTGCTCATCCCAACAAGTGCCCTCCTCAATGCCCACCACCAATTTTCCCCTCCCCCAGTCCCCGCCATCAACCCTGTTCTGAAGATTAGTTGCGCAAAAGTGTGAATGGACTAAACACTACTGAACTGTACATTCAGTTATCATCTTAACAAATTGCAGTGTTTGGTCCATTCACACTTTTGTGCAACTAATCTTCAGAACTCTTTGCATCTTAAGACACGGAAACTCTGTACCCATCAGACAACAAATCCCCTTCTTTTCCCTCCTCCACCCCTGGCTCCTCTGTAGTTCTCAGCTTTCCTCTTCAATGGTAGCTCTGTAGTCCCACCCTCTTCTGGCCACCTTCTAGCCCAATGTTTACAACAGAGCAGAGAGGAACACAGCAGAGAGGAAATATTATGAGAGGTAAGAGGTGGGGGGAAGGCTTCTGTGACTGACTATACAGTAGTCCCCCTGATCTAAGGTCTCCCATCCCATTGTTTCAGTGACCTGCTGTCAGCTCCAGCCTATTAGCCAAGGCCTAGAGATGAACCTCCTTCTGATGGATGGTCAGAAACTCACTGGTATCCTAATGCTGCATCATACTGCCTATGCCACTCACCTCCTCTCATCGCATCACGGAGGCATTTTGTCATCTCACATCATCACTAGAAGAAGGGTGAGTACAGTGCAAGGTATTTTGAGAGAGAGAGAGACCATGTTCACAGAACTTGACTACAATATAGAGTTACAATTGTTCTATTCTATCGTTGTTGCTAATCTCTTACTGTGCCTAATTTATGAATTAAACTTCACCATAGGAAAGTATGTAAAGGAGAAAGCAGAGTATATATAGGGTTTGGTATTATCTGCGGTGTCAGGCACCCATGGAGGACTTGGAACGTATCCCCCACAGATAAGACGGCACTACTGTACGAGTTCCAGAACTGCTGCATACTCTTTGCCCTTCTTGGAAATTTCCAATGTTCATTTGCATGATAAAAATTCTGACAAGTCTTACAATGAAGAAATCAATGTAATTTTGTCTTAAACAGCTCTTGCAAATTATTTTACTACGGACCTCTTAACAAAGTGGTTAAGAACACACGTTTTTAGATTCACCAAACTCTAGATTCTAGGATCAGCTTTGCTACATCCAGTAGAGTACATCCAGTTACTTATCTTCTCTGAGCCTTGGTTTCTACATCTATGCAAGAGGTTAACTAACAGGATTATTGTGAGAATTAAGGTAGAGAATTATGAAGTATTGGCATACAGCAGATGTTTAGTTAACAGTAGTCAGTTGTGCTCTAGTAATAGGCACTAGATCAGCAAAAAGAAGAAATCATACATCACTTGATGCATATGTAACTAATATTTTCTGTGTTCCTGGACCACATGAGAGCAATTCTGACTCCCACATAAATCCTAAAATGATTTGGTTCCCAGCCCCCAGTAGCCAGTACTGTTACAGGGATTCTTATGATCTCCAACCACCTGTCAAATAAACTGAAATTCTTCACTGTGTTTAAAATTAATTTCTCAGGGCACCTGGGTGAGCTTCCGACTTTGGCTCAGGTCATGATTTCATGGCTCATGACTTCAAGCCCCACTTCGGGCTCTGTGCGGACAGCTCGGAGCCTGGAGCCTGTTTCGGATTCTGTGTCTCCCCCTCTCTCTGCCCCTCCCCTGCTTGCAGTCTGTCTCTCTCAAAAATAAATAAACTTTAAAAATTTTATAATTAATCTCTCACTTTAGTTTTTATAAATATAATCCACAAAAAGAAATTCTCTTTATGTTTCTAATTTTAAGGGTGTTTACACTATTTATACTAGTAAGTTCCTTCTGTCTAGATCAATGATGTCTTTGGGAATTAATTACCACTGAGGTTTAGGACAAAAATCACATGACTGCCTCTAACACAGGTTAAACTATAGGTTAATTGACTCAGCTTCCTACAATAAATATTTATATAAATGAAATTCCCTATAGCATACTCCAGTCTCAAAGAAACAAGTCAACAATCTTTGAAACTATTAAAATAAAATTTTCATTATTACAAGAAAGCTTTTACCTTTAGCAAAAATAAAAAAAAAGGAAAGAGGAAGGAGGGAAGGAAAGTGGAAAGAAGGAAGGGGAATCAATTCTAAGATGACCTGGATACAAAAGTATAGATTTAGCCTAAATATTCTAATAATAGAAAAAAAAAAAAAGGTCAAGATCAAGAAAAATGAAGAGAAGGGAGGAAATGTTCCCACCTAAAGGAGACAAAACAGACATGATTACTCAATGCAATGTATGAGCATAGATTACATCTAGCACCCTAAAAAAAAAATGCTACAAAGAACATTATTGAGACAATTGATAAAATTTGAATATGAGCTGTATATAAAATAGAATTGTGTCATTTCTAAACTTCTTGATTTTGATTATTGTACCATGGTTATGTCAGAGAATATCCTTATGCCTAGGAAACACACAATGAAGTGTTTACGGTAAAGGAGGAACAATGTGTCCAACTTATTCTCACATGGTTGAGGGGAAAACCTAGAATGAGAGAGAGAGAGCCATGGGGAGACGGGAGAAGGTGGGGGGAGAGAATAATAAAGCAAAAGAGGCTAAATGCAGGGTAAAGGATACACAGGAGTTCCTGTTACTATTTTGTAACTTTTCCAGTTTGAAATCGTATCAGAATGAAAAGTTACCTTAAATTCATGATAACAGATATAAACACATGTACTGGCTAGCTCCAGATTATCTCTTCAAAAACACATGTGTCTAACGACACCTTGTACGACACCTTGTACAGAGTATCTCTCACCAGCCCCTGCAGACCACTCTACACCGCCTCCCTCACCCAGGTCTCATCTCTGGGAGGCTAACCTCTAAGGACTCTTATCAACAGGCTTCACAATACCTGGTCTTCAACTGGATTTGCCCAGCGGGAGATGCTCTCAGGGGTTCTAATAACCTCTGTCCTCTGCCCCTGTAGGCTTAGAAGTGATCATGTCTCCCTACTGTTATGCATCCTGGAGTATTCCACCATCCAGTGGTTGTTTTCCCTAAGTCTTGACTGCACATTTACAGACTGTTTCTTCATTAAACTCTCCTCAGTTACCCAATTTGAATGTGCTCTCATTATGCTCCTGCGATGCTGAGGGACACATTCCCCTTCTTCAAAATGTTCTTATCAAGCAACCTGTCGAAAGCCAACTTCAGTTATAATTTCTAGACAAATGTGAATTTTAAATATACAAGATGAATAATTTTTCTGCTTCCCTAACTCCTAAATTCCTCTCCTTTCTGCATACAGGTCAATGTCTGTTCTCCAGATGCTGGTATCAATTAATTGCTGCTTCACTCTACTGCTCCTTCTGCAAAGGGGCTGGCTCTGCTACTGGCCAGGGGCTTGGCTTCCATTATTTCTCCTGTCCTCTGTGCGCTGTTGGGCATGCCCTTGTACTTCATCTAATGTCTGTGCTACCATACTTTAGTTCAGTATTCTAGACATGAGTAATATAAGGATGACTGAGGCATGGACCATGCTTTCTAAGTGCTCACTATCCACAACAAAAATGTAAATGAATACTGTTAAATAAAATAGACCATGATACCCTTAGTCAACACCTGAATTACTAGAGCATCTTCTCAGACCTTTCTCACCTGGTCTCATACTGTGGAAATTACCACCTCCCTCCAAGTATCCTCTAGCTATACCTAAACAGTCCAGGGCCACCTCATGGGTCATAGGAGCAGGGTCTTGGTCCCTTATGCTTTGACCTCCTCAGGTCCATGTGCCACTGTCTCTGACTGACAATGACATTTGTAAGATCACCATGCCACTGAGCCGAGTCACTGTGGCCATTAGTCCTTCCACAGAGGAATGGGCTTCCCTCTTAATTTCATAATAGTACATCAGAGAAAATGTAGCTGATTATAATGAGAATTTACCAGAAGTCCTGGAATAATGGAAGATTATAATTTAACAACTACCACTCTGCTCTGCGCTGGTGTCCTTCACCTGACTAACTCACTGCTTCAGTCCATCACCAGAAGCACCCCAAACTTAACCAGTGTTAAGCAATCAGGAAGATTAACAAATAGATCAAATAAATCCTCTAAATGATGGGAGATGATGCAGCCATTAAAATTATGCTAAAAATTTATGTAAATACTGATAATGTTCATAATTCTTTAAGGAAACAGAAGTGGGGTGCCCGGGTGGCTTGGTCAGTTAGGCACCCAACTTCAGGTCATGATTTCACGGTTCGTGGGTACAACCTCTGTCCATCAGGCTCTGTCCTGACAGCTCAGAGCTGGAGCCTGCTTTGGATTCTGTGTCTCCCTCTCTCTCTGTCCCTACCCTGTTCACACTGTCTCTCTCTCTCTCAAAAGTGAATAAACATTAAAAAAAATTAAGGAAACAGAGGGAAACATTACAAAATACCTTGTAGAGTATGAATTCGTATGTGTGTGTGTGTGTGTGTATGTTGTAAAGTTTTTATAAGATAATAAATATAAAGTAAAACATCATACTCAGTGTTCAATAAGTACAGTTTAGCTCCTTTAATAAACCCAGATGTGTGGGGTAGAGTAAGGAGCTTTTTGGAAGCAGAGAGAGCTTAAAACAGCCAGAGTTTAGCTGAATGAGTCTTCTGCATGTAGATAGGACCACTAAAAATTTACAGAAGAAAGTGAGAAGCATTGATAGAAAAGAGAATTAAAACTCCGATGTTAAAAACCACAAATTGCTGAATTAAACATAGTGACTCACATATTTACCTTTGCTTCTTCACTAAACTCCACTAAAATGATAGTTAAACAAGAGAGACATAAACCCACACAACAAAGAAAACAGGAAAGGAGATGGAAAGCAAATGAGCAAGGAGTCATTGACCATGGGGAAAACATAGAAATAAGCAACTCGAATCAAAGAATCCTGGAGAAATACCAGGAATTGAAGTACAAGGTGCAACTGAAAGTAGGGAACTGATTCAACAAAAGAGAATCAGCTGAAGCCCTTAGACCACAACTCGCCACCTCTATCCTGAACCCTGTGCCTCTGCACAATGTCATTCCTCCATGATGGCAGAAGCCTGGAGTTTACCTTGTAGAGAGTTTGTGCAAAAATACTGAATTTGGGTACATCAGCCTCAACTGTCGATAAGGGATACTTTAAAGGGGGGGAGGAGCATGGGGCACCTGGGTGGCTCAGTCAGTTGAGCTTCTGACTCCTGGTTTTGGTTCAGATCATGATCTCACAGTTTGTGAGTTCCAGCCCCGTGTAGGGCTGCACACTGATGATGCAGAGCCTGCTTGGGATCTTCTCTCTCTCTGCCCCTTCCACATGCGTGCTCTCTCTCTCTCTCAAAAATAAATAAGTGAACTTAAAAAATAAATAAACTTAAAAGCAGGGTGTGAATTAAGTGAAAAATAGCTCCCTTCTCGGACTTAGATGCCACAATATTACAGTTAGGCTCTAACCATATAAATGAAGAATCTTTTCACAGGAATCTGACCAGCCTCAGAAAAAAGACCTATAGATACTGAGTTCTCAATAAAACAGCACAGATTACCTATAGTAAAGCCCATCAGGTGATAAATCCCACCCATGCACACAGCTTCCACTGAACTTTTAGGTACCTCAATATCAAATATGTGAAGATGGTCAAAAGTCAGCAGACATTAGATTCAATCTAATGTGAAGGGGAAACCAAAGAATAAAAAGAAACTTTGTGACTTAGATAATGCAAACTCATTAATGTTCTTTGCAACAAGAACAAGGTGCTATTAAAAGGAACATCCAGAAAGCAAAAAACTATTCTTGGAAATTAAAAGTATGAGAAATAAAGGGCACAAGGAAAATATTGAAGACAATTTCCTTCAAGAAATGAAGGACCAAATGTCCAAATCAAAATATTACTAAGTAACCAGCACACTGAAGGGGAAATGTTCACACTAAAGTACATCATCATGAAATTTCAGAACTCGAAAGAAAATTACCTATCAGAGTGAAAGAAAAAAGATCTTCATAAAAGAGGTCCTAACAGTTTCAGGAAAGAAACTCAGCCACATCCAAGAGCTCAAGAATCAGAGTTCCATCACACATCTCAACAATAATGTGATAGGTAAGTTTGTGTGTCAACTTGACTGAGCCAAGGGGTGCCCAGATTACACATTGTTTCTAGGGGTGGCTGTGAGGGACCCTATGGATGAGATTAGCATTTGAATTGGTGGGCTCAGTAAAGCAGTTTGCCCTCCACATTGTCAGTGAATACCACCCAATCCACGGAGGTGAATGGAACAAAAGCTGGAAGAAGAAGGGACTTGCTCACTTTTTTCCTGCCTTACTACATCTCATCTTATCTTCTGCTCATGGACTGGGATTCTTTTCCCAAGATTTATGGAGGGATAGCTGATAAACACAAATACTCTATTTAGGGTGTACAATAGGATTTTTTGATATATGTTTACATTGTGAAATGATTGCCATAATCAAGCTAATTAATATATTCATCACCTCACATAGTTACCAATTAGTATGTGTATGTGATGAAAGCACTTCAGATTTATTCTCAGCAAATTTAAAGTATACAATACAATATTATTCACTATAGTCGCTATGCTGTACAATAGACCCCAAAACTTATTCATCTTATAACTGAAACTTTGTACTCTCTGATCAACATTCTCCATTTCCTCCACCCTCCAGCCTCTGGTAACCATTCTATTGTTTCTATTATTAGTTCAACTTTTTCAAATTCTACCTATAAGTGAGATCATGCAGTATTTCCCTTTCTGTGTCTGGCTCATTTCATTTAGCATAAAGTCCTCCAGATTCATCCATATAGTAACAAATGCCAGGATATCCTTCTTTTTATAAGGCTGAATAATAATATGGAATAATATACATTATATATATAATGTAACACACACACACACACACACACACACACATACACACAACATAGCACTTTCTTTATTCATCCATCCATGAACATTTATGTTGTCTCCATAGCTTGGCTATTGTGAATAATACTGCAGTGAATATGGGAACGCAAGTATCTCTTTGAGATGCTGATTCCATTTCAAACTAGGATTTACACCATCAGTTCCCATAGTTCTCAGGCCTTTGGACTTGGACTGAATTATACCAGCTTTCCTGGGTTTCAGCTTGCAGGCAGCTGGCAGTTGATTGTGGGGCTTCTCAGCCTCCATATCATATAAGCCAATTCCTAATTTATATACAGACACAGGCACAAACACACACAGACACACAGGCACAGACACACACAGACACACAGACACAGACACACAGACACACAGACACACACATAATGAAATAATAAGAAATATCTATATGTTCTGTGTCTCTCCAGAGACATTGTCATGCAAACCTGAAAGCTTAATTGTTGTCCAAATTAGAATTCTATTCCAAACCTCTGTGCTGTCAGTTCAGAGCCTGAAGTCTGCTTCAGATTGTGTCTCCATCCCTCTCTGACCCTCACCCACTCTCACTCTGTTTCTCAAAAATAAACATTTAAAAAAAATTTTTAATAAAAAAAAAGAATTCTATTCCCAGCCAAATTATCCAATGAAGGAAGCATAGAAAAAACACATTTTCAGATGTGTAAGGTGTCTCAGTGATTGTTTTCCCTCAGTATCTACTCCCCCCTTCTCTTCCTCTTCCTTTTTCTTCTTTCCCTTCCCCTCCTCCTTCTTCTTCCTCCTCTTCTTCTTCCTTCTCCCCCTCCCCCTCATCCCCTTCTCCTTTTCCTCCCCCTTTCCTTTCCCCCTCTTTACCCTCTCCTCCTCCTCCACATCCTTATTATCCTCCTCCTCCTTCTTCTACAGTAGATATGACAATTTTTATCTGGTCCATGTGAAGAATATGTAAAAATATCCCAACTTCCATTGCATCTAGGTATTTCCATATGACTAGGTTCTAGGCCAAAGGAATGCAAGTTGAAGTAATTTGTGATACTCCCCAAAAATTGTATTAAAAGCTGGGAGAAGGCTCTTTCCCTTCCATTGCTTCCTCCCTGCTAGCTGGAAAGCAGATATGCTAGATGGAATCAGAATGACATTCTTGTACCACTGGTAGAAGCCATTTATAGGTCATGACAAAGGACCAGGCAAGAAGGAGATTGACAGTGAATACCCCAAATCAGCCTTGACAACCCATATTTATGTGAGATAGAAATAAACTTCTATCTTCTTTAAGTCACCACTATTTTGGGTTTCTGTCACTTGTAGCCAAATATCATCTCAGGTAATCTTACCTAATGCACATTATAAAGGTTTTCTTGGCAGGTTATTAAGATCTAACATGGATATTTTGGATATAACATGGATATAGAACATGTTGTTTATTTACTACATTATTAAAATCCTCTGAATACATCTGTTTAATTTTGGTATTCTTGATGTGCAAATTCTGAAAGAAGTCTATTAAAGATCAACCCTATGATAGTGGCTTTATCAATTTTATAGATTTCTGGGAGATTTTGCTCTGTGTAAACATCTTCTATGATGTTTACTACTAATAATTATTATATATTTTGGTAGATTACTATACAAAATTATTTTTAAAAATTCCTTTATCCCATTTTAAACTTTCAGTCTTGGGCGCCTGGGTAACTCAGTCAGTTAAGCATCCAACTTTTGATTTCAGCTCAGGTCATGATCTCAGTTTGAGTTCAAGCCCCACATCAGGCTCTGCACTGACAGTGCAGAGCCTTCTTGGGATTCTGTCTCCCTTTCTCTCTCTCTCTGTGCCCCCCTCACTCTCTCTTTCTCAAAATAAATTAAATAAATAAATAAATTTATAAATTTATAAAACAATAAATCAGTTTTGAGTCTTGATTTTACTACGTCTGATAATATTACATTTGATTTCATTTTTTTCTTCTATGTCTTTCCCCATTCCTTTATTTTCCTTCTTCCTTTGTCACTTTGCTTAGGTGTTGTAGGTTTAAACTCAGAGAGTTCTGAAGGCTATTTTGAGGGATGCTAGGACTGCCTGGGAAATTGCCCTTAGCTTCACCCATTCTCATGATAAGCATTCAGAAGTATGTTGGAATTATTTTGTGGCTCATGAGTGGGCAGGCACATAGTCTGAGCCTATAGAATTGTCAAGATGGGAGGGCATAGAAAGAGGTGAGGAAAAGAAGGAGGTGAAAATCCTGTAAGAATGGCAAGGTAAGGTCTGTAGAATCCTTAGTGCAGCTAGTCATATCCAAACTCTGCGTCCACACTGAAATCACTGGGGACTGAAAAGTCCACACCACCACCAGGCAGCTTACTGTGCTATCCTGTGCTTGGTGCAATCAAGTCCATTAGTCTCCACATCCTTTTCCATAAAGAAACACTATATCCTCTACTGACATGGGCATTTTTTTCTACTGACATCATCATTTTGTTGTTAAAGTCACCAGATATGTTTCTTGAAGAGAACTGGAAGCCAACTAGTTTTTTAAACCAAACGTGAGGATTTTGTTCTGTTTTTTAAATCACTTCGTATGAGAATGATACAAGTATATTTTAAACAATGTCTAGCATGAAAAAGACTAGTAGGAGTAAAACATAGAAGACGAAGTTAACATTTATTGAGATTTCACTATATGTTAAACATTATTTTAAGTATTTTGTGGACATTAACTCGCTTCTCACAATGGCTTCATGAAGTAGGACTACTACTGCACCCATTTTATAGAGGAGGAAAGAATAGTTATTAAGTAACTTGCTCAACATTAGTTATTATTGAGAGACAGAGTTGCTATTTCAATCCCCCCACTGCTACCTTCTCTTACGCTTCTCAGCAAAAATAAGTTAACAAAGTTATCCTCATCTCAAATCCCACCCCTCAGAAATAACTATGATTGATATCAGGTGAACATCATTGCCCAGATTTTTCTCTACATACATGCAGGTAGAAGGATAGGTAGAAATACTTTTTATAAAATAGGGTTATACTATGCATGTTATGAAAGAATGAAAGACTACAGATAGACAAAAATTTAGAGCACACCTTGCATTAAGGATTAGAAATAACCTAATTCTGTGACTAAAACTTTAGATAATTTAAAATGAGATTGGTATCATGATACATTTTAAACTGCTTTAATAGTAAAGACTGCTAACATTTCCTACAACCTCCTTGCCTTCCACCTCCCAATTTTTGTGGATTACATTATGATTGTCAAAGTGTATTATATTGGGTTCCGGCATATAATCATAATACCCCCACTATTTCCAATTAGTTTCATATTGAATGGATTCACTGTTCATCATAAATCCTTTTAATCATGGTGTCTCCACTGCTGAGGTCTTTATGTTGATTCATTAGTTAATTGACTGCTTTCATTTATAAGTAGGTTTTTCAAGAACAGCTCAAGGGCTTGTGATTTTTTGAGTTCATGCATGCTTGCCTTTATATTTGAATGAGATTTTGTCTGGTATAAAATGCGTCATTTTTTTTTTTTCATTCAAGACTCTAGACATTTTCTCAGTCTATTGAGTGTTGCTGTACAAAAGTCTAAAAATATAGCCTTTTTCCCCCCTGTGAACGTGATCCACTTCCCAACATCCAATAAAGAAATCTGCCTTTATTTTTAAAAGTTAACAATTTAACCAGAATATATCTAGGTGTTAGTATTCAGAAACAAAATTTTCTGGAGTAGATGTGTGCTTTGAATCTGCTGATTATTTTACTATAGTTTTCATTCCAAGGAAATTTTCTTGTATTTTTAAATACTTTCTTTTTTTCTCTTCTATGTGTTCATGCGCCATTTCTAGTCTGTGGTGCTATCGGCTTTTTTCTAATTGTTATGATTTTTTTCCAGTGACATTTGACTCACTGTGCTAAAACTTTCCCCTATGTCAGCAAATTCATTCTTAACTGTCTTCTGTTCCTTTCTTGTTTATTAGATTTTTAATGGCATCCTTTTGATCTTCAACTTGTTTCTAAAGCCTCTTTTTAAATCTCATTAGATTGCTTTATCATTTCATTTTTGAGGTTTGCCTTAATGAACTCATACCCTTAATAAGTTGTTCGATAGTATGAAACACTTGAGTGAAATTTGTTCCTGAGGATACAGTTTCTTCCAGGCTGAAATTTTTGTGTGTGTGTGTAGTCTGACCAAACCATTTGTTAAATATCATGCTCATTCTTGGACAGCTCGGTTGAGATCGTTTATACATATTTTTTTTTATATTTTGTGATAAAGTGTGGATTACTTCTTATTCACTCAACAAGAATTTATTGAGCACTTCTACATTCCAGGTTGATACCAGTGAATAAAACAGAAAAAAAAAAATCCCCGTTTATATTCTGGTGAATAGGTAGGAGGATTGTTGATTAAAAAATGATAATAAATAATAAACACGGTAAACAAATATATTACATGTTAGGTGATAAGAACTATGGAGAAACAAATAGAGCAAAGTAAAGAGAGTTGAAAGTGTCAAGCCAGAGACAGGTACAAATTGCAACTTTAGATAATAGTGTAGGTGACTTTAAGTGGCTTTAAGTGACAACTATTTTGTTGTATCACGTCATTTTGTGGATCAGAAATTTGGGTAGGGCTTCTGTTCTACCAGCTGTCAACTGGAGTCACTCAGTGGTTTTCAACTGTTGGCAGGGTTGGGCTGAAGAATCCAATATGGCTTCGCTGGTCAACGAGGGTTTAAGATATCACTCACAAGTCTGTACTTGGCACGGATGGCTGGAAGCTTGGTCATAGCTGGGACCCTCTCCTTCCCCATGGAGTCTCATGATGTCTCCAGGTGGTTTCTACAGCAGGGTAGTCAAACTTCTTACAAGAGAACTCAGGATTCTAAGAGTTCAAGAAGTTGGTAGTCCCAAAGCTAGGCTTGCCATACTCTCCTGGTTTAAACAGTCATAGACCATCCTTAATTCAAGTGGATGGGAAATAGACGCTCTCCCCAGTAGGAGGAGAGTCAAAAAATTTGCAGCCATCTTACTCATCCAGTAGACTTCATTGGGAATGGGCATTTAGCCAAAGACTTGAAGAAGATGACAGAGTTAGTTGTGCAGGGAGATACTTGGTAGATTTGCACAGAAAGGTAAATACAATGCAAAATCTCCTCCTTGAGAGTGTGTCAGGCATGCCAATGTGGCTGAAGAAGAATGAGCAAGGAAAGAGTATTACATGAAACTAGAGAAATAATGGGACAGAACATACAGGTTGCTGGCAGAACGAGTCAGGTCTGGTAGACGTTTATGGATTTTGGCTTTTCTATGAGTGAATGGTGGGTCACTGAGGTTTAGCAGAGATAGGGCATATGATTTTACCTTTTAAAAGAGCAGTCTAGCTGCTGTGTTGAAAATAAACTGTTGGGATCAGGGTCTCCATTTAAGAGTCTGTTGCAATGATTTAAACAACAGAAAATGATGCCTCACACAAGCAGAGTAGAAAGCAAAGTAGTAAACAGTGGTTGGATTCTGGATTTTATTTGAAGGTTGATGCAATAGATTTATTTATTTATTTATTTATTTATTTATTTATTTATTTATTTATTTATTTATTTAAGGAGGGGAGGAACAGAGGGAGAAGGAAAGAATCTTAAGCAGGCTCCACGCTCAGCATGGATCTCAACATGGGAGTTGATCTCACGGCCATGAGATCATGACCTGAGCAAAATCAAGGGCTGACTGAGCCACCCAGACACCCCAACAGTTTGATTTTTAATGTCTTGTGCATGGAATGTGGATGATTAAGAGAGAAGTAAAGAATGGCTTCAAGGATTTTAGCCTGAGCAACTGAAAGGATAGATTTATCATCATCTAAATAAATAAGATTCTAAATAGAACAGATTTAAGAGAAAAAAATCAAGGATTCTATTCTGTTTTGGCTATGTTAAGTTTGGGATGGACACTAGGTATTCTAGCAGAGAGAACAAGTAGGACTGTGCAGTAGAAAAGAGTCTGGAATTTGACATGTCTCTTGATTGATGACAGAAATTGTGGGGTGGGGGGAGAGTCGATGTTTTTAAAGACATCAGTTGGAGGAGATCACTGAAGGTCTGATATATTCTAGAATTAAGAGAGTGAGAAGGAAATGGAGTGCCAGGAAGGAAACCGCCAAGAAGTGCTGGATGAGGAAAGAGGAACACAGAGTATGATGAACCGGAGGCCAACTGAAGAAAGTGTTTCAATGAAAATCATCCTTGAAAGTCTGTCAAGTGCTGCTGATAGGTCAAATAAGATGGTAACTAGCAACTGGACATTGGAACTAAGAACACACAAGTCACTGATAACCTTGATGAGAGAGGAACTGGAAACAGAATATGGACAAGTCTTTCAAGGAAGTTTGCTGGAAACGGAAATGATCCAGTAGAGTGAAAAAAAAAATTGTAAAGACGTAAGAATTGATGCAATAATGTTCTTGGGTTTATGCAAGAGGGTATAGGATTTAGTGCAAAATGAAGGATGTGGCTTTAGAAGGAAGCTATAGTAACATGGTGAAGTCCGACTCTACAGTAGCAGGCTCAGGTTTAGTACAGATTTGAGATTAATGTTTGTATGTGATCCATCAATTATGCCAAAATGTGAACTAAAAGGGTATGTGAATCTTATGACCTTACACTATCATCTGTAGTTCTGTGTAGTAGATTCTCTATAACCTTGCCAGCATAGTTTCATCTCATTTAAAAACAAAACAGACTACCACAAAAATTTTCATTACATTAAAAAAAATGCACCTCTTTTGGTTTTTGTTTCACTATCAGTGAGGGTGTACTTTTTTTTGTAATACAATTTCATTTAATGTCTTTTAAATAAGATGGTCAGAGTTCAAACTCTTGTCCAAATTTACAAAAGGCAAAACACAATTTTATAAAACATCTCTCAATTAAAATTCATTCACCAAATTTGAGTGTCTACCATGATCAGTCACAGTACTAGGTGACAGAGATACTACAGTAAAAACAGAAATGGTTTTTGCCTTCATAGTTTACATTGTAGAACTGTACTACCTAATATGGTAGCCACTCTGCACTAATGGGCACTGAATATTTGAGACGTAGTAAGTTCAAATGGAGATGTGCTGTGTGTGAATACATGCTAATGTATGAAAACAAATGTGTTGGGGTGCCTAGGTGGCTCATTCAACTAAGCAACCGACTTGGGCTCAGGTCATGACCTCGCGGTTCTTGAGTTTGAGCCCCACATTGGGCTCTGTGCTGACAGCTCAGAACCTGGAGCCTACTTTGGATTCTGTGCCTCATTCTCTCTCTGTCCCTCCCCATTCATGCTGTCTCTCTCTTTCTCTCAAATATAAACATTTAAAAAAAAGAAAAGAAAAGAAAAGAAAAGGAAGAGAGAAAGGAAGAAAGAAAGGAAGGAAGGAAGAAAAGGAAGCAATGTGTTATCTCACTAACATTTTCATATCAATTACATGTCCAGATGATATTTTAGATATATCAGGCTAAGTAAAACATATTATTAAAACTACTTTCAAGGGCTTTTTACTGCTTTTGTGGTTACTAGAAAACATAAAATTATGCATGTGATTGCATTATGTTGTTCACATTGTTCTAAAAGATTAAAAACCGTTTAACCAAAAAAGTGGCCCTATTAATAGATTTTAAATACTAAAGTACAGGCAAAAGCACAGGCAAATTAAGTGGTCAATTTTTTGTTAATTTTAACAACTAAATTTTTTAAACGTAACTACTCAAAATTAAAAAAAAATAATGTAAAGGTATTGTATTAAATACAATACTACAGTATTATAAAGTAACAATATTCAGACACACCATTGTCACAAAAATACTGTCATTACTCATTTTATTAGTATGTATTAAACTGTACAAAAATTTTCATCCTTTATTAAAAAATAAAATTATATTTGGCAACGACATGAATAGAGCTAGAAAGTATAAACAAATGTAGAAACAAAACAAATGAGCAAAGCAAAGAAAAGAGGGGGTAGAGAGAGAGACAAACCAGGAAATACTCTTAACCACCGAGAACAAACTGATGGTTACCAGAGGGGAGGTGGGTAGGAGGCTGGGGGAAATAGGGGATGGGGACAGAGGGGAAAAAAATAAAAAAATAAAAAAATAAAGTAGCTTATTGTTTTTTCAAGACTATGGTCTATAAAATTATATAGAGGTTATATTGATGATTTCATAATCCAAATAAAATTCAAAGATCCTAATAAAAAAATATATAACAATCTGACATTTACTTTGATGCCTGAGGTGTACTAGTTTTGTTTGTCCACAATTTAATGCCCCTTAAATTAAATTACACTTAAGTAGCAAAATGGGCAGAGTCGTTATTTATTATAAAGTTAAAAACTCATTACTTACACATTTATGTTTCAGATGTCTGTATGTTAATCTCTACACAAGTACATTTACTATGACATACGCAGCTATAAAGAATGAGGTGGATCTAATGTGTTGACAAGGAGGGGTGCCTGGGTGGCTCAGTTGGTTGAGCATCCAACTTCAGCTCAGGTCATAATCTCAAAGTTCATGAGTTCGAGACCTGCATTAGGCTCTGTGCTGACAGCTCAGAGCCTGGAGCCTGTTTCAGATTCTGTGTCTCCCTCTCTCTCTGCCTCACCCCACTCATGCTCTGTCTCTGTCTTAAAAATAAAAACATTTTTAAAAAATTAAATGTGTTGACAAGGAAAAAAATTATGCGAAAAAAAGGCAAGTGCTAGAAGTGTGTAACGTAGGAGCCGACCAGACCTGTGTGTGTGCCATATATATATGTGCTTAACAAAAGACTGGAAGAATACACACCAAACGTTTTAGCGCTCCATGGATAGGAGGGCCTTTTATTTTTTACTTCATATACCTTTTTTAAATTGCAGTATAATTAACAGTGTTATATCAGTTTCAGTTATACAATACAGTGATTCAACAATTCAACAATACATTACTCAGTGCTCATCACAGTAATTGTACTTTTAATCCCCTTTATTTTACCCATTTCCCCCACCCACCTCCCCTCTGGCAACCACTAGTTCTCTGTATTTAAGAGTCTGGGTTTTTCTTTTTTGTTCATTATTTCTTCAATTCCACATATGAGTGAAATCATATGCTACTTGCCTTTCTCTGATTTATTTCACTTATACCCTTTGGCTCTATCCCTGTCGTTGCAAATGGCAAGTTCTCACCCTTTTTTGTGGCTGGGCAATATTTCATGGTGTGTATATATGCATATTTTTTCTATGTATTTATAATCTATACATCTCTATACACCACATCTTCTTTACCAATTCATCTACAGATGGATACACTGGGTTGTTTCCATATCTTGGCTATTGTAAATAACGCTGCAATAAATATAGGGGTGCGTATTTCTTTTCAAATTAGTGTTTTTATTTTCTTTTGGTAAATACCCAAGAATGGGATTACCAAATCATATGGTAATTTTATTTTTAATTTTTTGAGGAACCTCTATAACGTGTTCTACAGTGGCTGTACCAATTTACATTCTCACCAACAGTGCACAGATGCGTCCTTTTTCTCCACATCCTCACCAACACTTATTACTTGTGTTTTTGATTTTAGGTGACATCTCATTACGGTTTTAACTTTCATTTCCATGATGACTAGTGATGTTGAGCATCTTTTCATGTGTCTATTGGCCATCTGTATGTCTTCTTTGGTACATCTATTCTGGTGTCTGCCTATTATTCAAATGAATTATTTGGTTCTTTGGTGTTGAGTTATAGAAGTTCTTTATATATTTTGGAATATTAACCCCTTATCACATATATGTCACTTGCAAATACCTTCTCCCAGTCAGGTTGCCTTTTGTTTTGTGATGGTTTCCCTTGCTGTGCAAAAGCTTTTTAATTTGGTGTAGTCCCAATAGTTTTTTTTTTCCTTGCCTTTTGTTTCCCTTGCCTGAGGAGACCCATCTAGAAAAATGTTTCTACTGCTGATGTCAAAGAGAGTACTGCCTATATTTTCTTCTAGTTTTATGATTTCATGACTCACATTTAGGTCTTTATAATCCATTTTGAGTTTATTTTTGTGTATGGTATAAAAAGTGGTCCAGTTTCATTCTTTTCCATGTAGTTCTCCATTTTTCGCAGCATCATTTGTTTACGAGACCATCTTTTCCCCATTACATATTCTTGACCCCTCTGTCACAAATTAACTGACCATATTAAATGTGGGCTTATTTCTCAGCTCTCTACTCTGTTCCATAGATCTGTGTGCGCATTTCTATGCCAGGACCACAACTGTTTGATTACTATAGCTTTGTTGTCTATCTTGAAATCTGGGATTGTGGTACCTCCAGCTTTGTTCTTCTTTCTCAAGATTGCTTTAACTATTTGGGGTATTTTGTGGTTCCATACAAATTTTAGAATTATTTGTTCTAGTTCTGTGAAAAATGCTGTTGGTATTTTGATAGGGGTTGCATTACTTCACATACTTTTAAGTCTTCCATATTATTTGAATTTTTGTTTCACTAGAGACATTCTGTAACTTATAAAAGATTTAATGGAAAACATGATAAAAACTGCTAATAAGTATTAATAAATTTTTCATCATGAATTTAAAATAACTTTTAAAGACTTCTTGGAAGTAGTCATCATCTCAATAACCTTTTAAAACCCTGTATATCATGACTAGAAAACACATTGTATAAATAATAAAATATATAAAACTGAGAACTGTGAGATCATAACAATACAGACAACTTTTAAAGCAAAATTACCCTTTAGCACAGAAAATGTACTGGTCTCTAATCTGAAAAGTAATCCCCCTGGAAATTATAAGAAATACTTGGGCCAGTAAACCAATGTGTGGTCTGTTGCTGTCTCCCAAGCTCCTACCCTTCTACCCAACCAACTTTTAACAGAACGCCAACATTGTTCCCTTTCCTCCGAGCAGCCATTTTTCAAGGGAAGGCCATTTTGAAGTTTGGGGCAAATCTCCATGGTCTGAGCCAACTGTTAACGAATTGCATTCCCTTTGCAAAGCGGCTGTTTTAGACAGACATTATTATGGCTATTAAGAGCTAGTAGAACCTTCTTCTTGCAAAAAAAGACGTATATTTCTGCCTCTGGTTGTCATGTGCACCTGGATATTAGCTGTCACTCTGTGGCCATGTGGTTGAGACCAAGCTCACATGCTGAAAATGCTGAAAAACAGACAGTACCTAGCTTCTGATGACACTGTTCAGCTGCAGAAATAGCCAATCTTGAAACTGCTTACAGCCTAGGCTCCTAGTTATCAGGGATCTCAACCCTAAATATTCCAAAATTGTTTTTGATTGCTAGAATAATTCAGACACATCATTTGAAGAAATTAAACATTTATCAAGTACATGTTTATTTAGCAACAGCAATACAGTTTCTCAAGAAAAAGAGGAACTGAATTCCCCCACAACAGAACAAAGCAACTTTCCATTATTCTCAGGTTACATCCAAATCTATCATCTTATACCCCTTTAATAAATTTCAAGATACACCAAATACTGGGAGGAAGGTAACCAAATTATCCTAAAACCATAATATTTTAAGGTAAAAGGCAGTTTAAGGGTAGTAATTTCTATATATCACAGTACACCAACAGTCCTTCCTGTAGCTTTAGGACCAAACTAACTCAAAATATTAATGTATTTATGCAAAATGCTTATGAAAAATTGAAACACTTGCAAATTTTTCCAGTTTCTGATTTCAAGGACAGGTGCAAACCATCATCCCCTTCATAGATCTTCTATTACAGCATCCATAAAAAACCACTGGTCCAGCTCTCAAACACTGATGACAATGCATATGATGTATGTGGGTTTTGCTAAGTATTGAACGGATGACCTATTCTACAGGTATACTACAAACCCTGAATTATTTTTGCACAACATTCCAATATTCCCTGAAGAGATTTTATACAAAGTTAAAAACAGCTATTTTCCATCACAAAGTTAACTTACTTTTTAAATGGAATAACACTGTTGCGTTCTCTTCATGTTTTACAAGGAGTTGCATGGTAATATGTGTGTGAATATGCTCACAAATTCAGATTGTATATATAAACTAAACATAAGCAAAGGTTCCGCATCAGTTCTTAAGTTTGATATTAAAATGCCTGACCACAGACCCTTCAAAAAGCATTCACAGTATTGGTAATAAGAGAAATTTTCAAGAGATTTTTTTTTCCCTGTCTTTTCAAAGGCACTCTTTTGTTTACAAATTGAGTTTATAGAAAATTCTAAACAAACAGTACCATTAGACACTTGGAATTATTGGTAGAGATAAGAGATATGGTGACGACACACTGTTTTCCATTTAAAAGTAAATTTGACATATAATCAATTTTGAACTACCTAGTCCAACAGCTATTCCACATTCTTCTCATGGTTGAGTAATTCCTAGATATCTGAATTAACATTATAGTCATTTTTTGTTTAAAAAAAAAAAAAGAACATTCCTGTGCCACCTCTTAGACTTGTCTTAAGTTTATATAACTTTGTTTTAGAAATCTGGTTTCATGTTCAGTTAATTAGGAAACAGCAAATATCAGAACAGCTTAGCCAGACTTTAAGAGGCAAAAAAGGGTTGCTTTGGCAATGTATAAAAGGATAACTGTTACAGTACAAATCACTATTTAATCTACTTTTATTAAATATTAAAATGCATAAGGCAATTGTTGTTTTAAGACACTTGAAAGACATTTAATGAATGGATAACTGGCCCCACACCTGAAATATTGCACCCCTCCTATCCTTCTCTATTTACTCTAAGGAACCAAAAGAGTTATTTAAAAACAAAAAACAGATCCATGATCTTTCTAAAACACTTCAAAGAGGTTCTGATTACCACTAAAGTATTTATTACTTACAATACAAACTTCTGAGAGACACTGAATAGTATCTTTTCAGGCTTTCCCCTTCAGTGTGTTTCTCCTATTCTCTTGAATCCATTCTTAATGGTGTGACTGCAAATATGCCTACTGAGGAATCAATAGATGTGATTTATTGTGTAAACTGCCATTCAAAGCAGGGCAATGATTCCCAAATTTGGCTTCCTATCAGTTTCATGTAAAAAACTGCTGCTAAGATTCCTGGGGCCCTTCGGACCTAACCAAGCCATCCCCTCCACCCCAGCCTCCCCTGTGAATCCATGTGGTTAGTCTTGCATAACCCAACACCTGGGATGACTTTAGAACAATATTATAAAGGAGGCTATCTGTCATCATGTTTCCACAGGTCTTAGCTCACAAACTGGGATCCAGGTAAAAAAAAATACAATGTTGATCATCACCACTAAATTTAGGTCAGTGAGTAGAGTGACCGGAAAAAGACTCTAGTATTGATAAATCAAACCAAGGTAGCTGTGCTGCCCACCTCTATGAAAGCCAACACCCCTCCTGACCCTGGAGGGTCTCATGAACTGAAACACAAGCCAGGAAGACAGTTGCATGGGGAGGGGGTGCTAAACTAAAAACTGACTGTTTCCATAGAATTTCTCTCCATCTCCACTTCTCGATTTTCCCACTCTCATTCCATCTTTTCTCTTACTCTGCCGTTTGCCATTCTCACTTTTACTCCCCTCTCTTTCCTCACTTTTCTCACTTTCTCTTTTTTCCTTCTATTTGATTATTCATTTATAATCACCCCTTTCTGCTCTGCTTTCTCTTTCTTAAAAACTCCTCCTTACATAATATAAGCAAATTCATACTGGAGTTATAATACATGTCAGAAAACACTCATCCACTCACCCTAAGGAAACAAAATGATATGTATAGGAGGCAACATAACAAAACAGAACCTCAACAGTAATGCTCGTGTGGCATGTACAAACCATAGAGAATGCATTCAAATCTGTCATTTCTGTTGAGTCACATAACTTCCTGACTTATGACTTCTGAGTCTCATGAGGTGGGAAGAGCATATTGATTGTTTACAAACCAAGGCACATGGAAGGTGAAATGAAATGCCTGGGATCCCAGACCAAGAAAATAATCCAGATGTAACACACAGACTAGTTTTCTTTCCACTATACCAGTAACATCTCATGGGAGGCAAGACGAAAGAGCAACAGATAAGCGGTACTATTATTTCAGGTTCTAAAGTGTCCAAAAGATAACTGGGTTACCTTATATATTATGAACTATTCCTCACAAGGAAAAAAATTTTATGTATTGCTTTAAAATGTAAATCACAATATATATTTTCTAAAGGTTTCCAAGTTCTTTTAAGATGGCTACTTCATACAAATAAAGTTTGACTACAGTTTGAAGTCATTCCACTTTGGTAATATCGTAGCCCAGAGATCGTTCTGAGGTCAGAATTGTTCTAACACAAAGACTCAAAGAACATTATATAATGTAATTTATATAAACTGCATAGATATACTGTTTTATGAAAAGAAATATAATATGTTCTCTAAGTTGTTCTACAATTTTATTTCATTAATGCTGAGAACTGCCTTTCTTAAGAATTCTCAAAGAAAAAGTTACCCTATCTAAAGATAAATTCAGAAAACTCATTTTACTATTGTTATGAACTTTCTGTAATAACCTAAATTTTAGGTAAATATAGCCCCTAAAGTAGGAAGTTTTCACCATACCCCAATTTATGGTAAAATGCCCAATTAAGTCAGGTCTGAATAAACCAGATGAAGAACCTTCTAACTGATCTACAGTATGGAGCATGTGACAGTGTAAATAAGTCACAACATGAGACCACAGTATACAGTTCAGTTGGATTAAATCATGACCATACTCTACATAGTCCCAACCCACTCTATTAGAGGCTCTCTGTTCACTGAGGAAATTAAAACTAAGAAACTTACTAATAATATAAATTCCTATTTTTTCAATAACCCCAATTACTCTAATATTTCAGAATCACATTTATAATCCAGCTGTGCCAAGAATTATGGTATTCTAACTTCAATCTTCAAGTGGGCAAAATGATTCCTAATAGTTCTAAACTAGCTGACAACAGAATCACCTGAGGTGCTTATTAAAAACAGAATCATATGACTTATTTTTGTACCCTAATTCTAACATCGGAGACAATTAAGGAAATTTGCTTAGTAATGGATAGTAAATGACGTCAAAGGAGGTATGATGTCATCATAGTTACCAAAGTACTTATAGCGATGAAATAATAGGCTCTCTGGGATTTTCTTTAAGAGACTCTTCAGCAAAGAAAAGGGGAATAGATAATGCAAACATCGTTTAGATATTTTAAGGGTTTGATCTGGGCAAGAAGTACCACTGTACTGTTCTACTTTTGCGTAGTTTTTAAATCTCTTCACTAAAAAAAAATGTTTGCAGACTCCATCCTAGACACAGTGTACAAGAGTCTCCTAAGTGAAGCCCAGGGATCCAAACTCAACAAGCTCCCCACGAGAGTCTAATATAGACAGGCAAAGTTCTCTCTTGGGGGCCACTAGAAATGATCTTATATGTACCCTCCAAACTTCAAAATTCTAGGATTCTCATTTTCTACTCAATAAACTCAATTTCAGCACAGTTCACAAGATCTCATATTCACCATGGCATTCTGCCAAGGACATAGAGGCTGTGTTCTCTAAACCCATCTATTCGAAGAATGCTGGGCTGGTTATTAACTTCCAATTTGCCTTTTTTACACCTTCCTCTCTCAATTTGACCCTGACTAAAGTGAAAAAGACAGGGGACAACCACACTGACCATGTCTATCTGCATATGTCATGTTTCCACAGAGGGCACTCTAGCTTTATAAAGCTAATCACCACTATTTTCACGCAAGTGGTATTCTTCCTTCATGATTTTCCCTTCTCTAAGTACTAAGATATCAAAAGGGAAAAGAATAACCATGTAGTACTTACTAAAGTGAGACATACACTGCAGGACAGTACATGCTAAGTACTCAGAATCTACAGTTACGTTAGAGAATAGTCAAGAACACTGAGAGAAATAATGTTTCAAGATTAAAAGAAAGTCTTAAGTGATGCTCAAAAAAGGAAGACATGTACATTAAACCAATCAAAACTACTTTTTTAATACTCAGAACAATCTTCTTAATCCAAATCATTCGTGAATGTTGTCTGACTGACTTAAAGTAAGGCTCTCTACATTTGCTTCTTCAAAAGTATCTTGCAAAGCCATTCTGAGGTAGAAGAAAAATAAAAGTTTAAATGGACCACCTTTTTTCCTGCTTCATTGTAACCAATATTACTGTTCACAGGAAGTATACAGCTTATGCATTTTGGTCCATCACATTTTCCACAATCACGGAAGTACACTAGTTAGGTTCTCATTTATGATCAGCAGATCTTTTGCTTCCAGAATGCCCAGTAAGGCTGAAAATTTTCATTCAAAGTGATGAAAATTTCCAAAAATATCTTTTTAACAATCTCAGATCTGAGTTTTGGCAAGACAGGTTAGCATATACAAATGAAAATACTACATTTCACAAACACACAAAGAGACAAAAACTCCCAACATTTTTACCGTTTTTTTCACTTTCTTATACAGCTCAGTTTTAAACGTGCAGCTTACTTATAATCTAATCTTAAACATGATTGTCACAGAAATAGTTTAAAACAGAGATGAAATGTATAAAGGCACACATCGATTGTCAATAGTTACATCGGTTACATCACATTGCTTTAGAAACAGAACACGTTCTGTTCCTGTAAACTTTGTGTCACACATTTAAAGTGAGATTAGTGCTGACATAAAACTACTGCTATACTCACAGTTTGAGTGTTTTCACTGTGTATGAGGTACATTTTCTCCATCCATACACCCCTACTGTTCTTACTTACTTGAGAAGAGTCAACCAAATTCTGTAGGCTACAACCATTCAATGTTTTCATCAATACTGGAATGACAGCAAATAACATTACAAAACATCAGAGATCAAAAGTGTCTTCTTGTTGGGATCCAATACTTTAACTTATTCTTCATTACATGAATATTTGCTTATTTAACTTCTTCAGGAAAAACAATTATTCTGAAGATGAATAATTCCTTCCTGAACACTTCATTCAGGACTATTCCTTCACACATATCCCCTGATATTTTGTTGTTTTAATTCATTTGATTTGGCAGTCACCAAGAATCACCTTTCCTTTGGTGGTCTATCATAACGATCTTGTATGCTTTTTGTTAGCTGTTTGATAAATATTTTGTAAATTTTTCCACAGTAGGTATGGACTGTCTTTTGTAGTTCCAGTTCTAAAGGTTTTAATAAGGAACGGATGTTGTCATCTTTAAAAGAACACTAGAGAAAGAAAATAAAAAGACAAAGATATATATAAAAATTTAATTAAACTCCAAACAACTTCTTCAATCAATTTAATATTGGTAACTTCCAGTCTCACAAAAAGTATATATGCTCAACAAATATGTTCAATGAATTAAATGGCTGTATGATCTCACATTAGTGGAGAAAGTCAGAGTAAATCACTGGGGGCATCAGGGAAAGTTTTTCAGAGAAGATGTAATGGAGGCAGGGCATCCCAAGCCAAGGCAAGAAAGAACATGTACAAGGGGCAGAGAAGGCCCAGAGACACGTACTGGTATAAGATGATGATCAAAAGTTCTGAAGGTGTCTGAGAGACACTAAGGAAGGACAAAAGTCACTCTGGTAACAGTGTTGAGGCTGTACTACAAAGGATTGAGAGAAAGCCATGGAGTGGGAGGAATGTAAAACGCCAGCACAGTTCAGGGTTTCCCGAAGAGCCCCTAACTGCACAAAGGGGTCCCATGGGTAAATGCATTTGGGAGCTGCTGCACATTATGCACTCTTCGTGGGAACTCACACTGGCACATGAAAAGCCCAAGGGTGTCTGGGGGGCTCAGTCGGTTAAGCATCTGACTTCAGCTTATGTCATGATCTCATGGCTTGGGAGTTCGAGCCCTGCGTCAGGCTCTGTGCTGACAGCTCAGAGCCTGAAGCCTGCTTCAGATTCTGTCTCCCTCTCTCTGGGTCTCCACCCCCCCTCCCCCACCACTTACACTCTCTCTCTCTCTCTCTCAAATATGAATAAACATTTTTAAAAAAGAAAGAAAAAGCAAAGCAAAGCCGTAAACAGTAAAATGAAAAATACACATGTTGAACATTGTTTGGCCCACTATTTCCAAAATATATTTTTGACCAGTCCTTTTTCCCTGTAAAATACATTAATATCCCAAGGAATATATTTTGAAAAATACTGTAGTAGCAGCTAAGTGGAAATAACTTGTGATTTTAGTGTTTTCAACCAGCTCTGTTTTTTTAAAATAATTTTTTCAAGTTTATTTATTTTGAGAGAGAGCGGGAGAGCACAAGTAGGGGAGGGACAGAGGGAGAAGGGGATAGAAGAATCCCAAGCAGGCTCCATGCTGTCTGCGCAGAGCCCATTGCAGGGCTCGATCCCAAGAACGCAAGATCATGACCTGAGCCGAAACCAAGAACAGGACGCTTAACCTACTGAGCCACCCAGGCATCCCTAACCAGCTATATTGTTTTATTTGGCCTTTGCAACTAGGCATTTTTTCAATTAGAATGATAGATGGGGCTTGAAAATGGAACATTTTATGTGAAAGTTTGGTATTAGTGAAATATGCAAGATCTTGAAGGAAATCCAGAACCTAAAATCACAGAAGGATCAAATGACCTGAGGTCATTCCCAAGGTTCACCACCATGACACTGAGTGGAAGGAAAGGAAAGGAAAGGAAAGCACCACTTGAATCACAATTAGTGAGTCTGCAGGAAGCCACAGCCAACCTTTGGAAACAGGATGAACTTGGATGATAATTTGTAACATGGCTTTTATCACTGTATAAATGTAAACAGATGCTAAACCCCAGTATCTCTTCAGAAAGAAAACTATGAGCATTAACTGCATGAAACCATCACTCTTGGGGTGATTTTCAAAACCCAATCACATACACTGAAGATAAACATTGTTTTGAAGATCAACAAAAGGGGGGAAGGGGAGCTTCACAAGGAAGAATGTAATGAAAATAATAATTTAAAGAAAGAAAGAAAGAAAATAACTGACACATAGGTATCTGGGAGAAATTAAAAGCTGGACTAGTTTTGTTTTGGTTTGGTTTGGTTTGGTTTGGTTTAAAGGACCTCCTACATGCAAAGCACCTAAGAGCTTTAAATGTATTAAGCATTTAAGCCTCACACCAACTTTAGGAACGGTAATATAATTACCCCACTTACAATCAAGCAACTAAGTTACAAACAACTGAGGCAAGGAGAGAGAATTCTCCTAGTTACAAAGGTAGTTAAGTAGCCAAGCCAGAATTCAACCCCAGCTCCAAAACTACAAGCTGCCGACCACCACACAGCACTGCTTATCCAAATAAATATATGAAACTGTGTCTAATCAGTTCCAAAAGTCCTGTTGAAAGGTAAAGCTCAATTAACAGTGGGAAACTGGGAAAACAGCTATGCTGTGTAAAGGTGTGCCTAAAATTTGTTTGGGGTTAAAAGCAGCAGCCATGTTGAACGAGGCAACCTTTATCAAGTGACACTGTCAAGTAACATCTCAACGTACACAAAAAACATGCTTGGACAACTGTGTTTGAGAGGCAGATAATACTGCGAAGACCAAACTACGATCTTTTTCTTACTCAGCAATGACAATAAAATAAAAATATTACAAAGCTGCTTAAAAGTTAATTCCCAGAGGGGCACCTGGTGGCTCAAGCAGTTAAGCGTCTGATTCCTGATTTAGACTCAGGTCATGATCCTATGGTTCTGTCAGTGCAGAGCCTACTTGCTATTCTGTCTCCCTCTCTCTCCGCCCCTCCCCTGTTTGCTCTTTATATCTGTCTCAAAATAAAAATAAACTAAAAAAAAGAGTTAATTCCCACAAATATGAAGTACTTGAGATTCAGTTCATTCATTTTCATGTTATTTAAATCCAAGTGCTTGTGGTTAAGAAATTTTTTCTTCCCTGAGAAACTATTTTGATGAAGATTTTTATGAAATAATAACAGTGCCTCATGAATTAGAGCTCTAATTTTAGTCCCAATAACACAACTAATTTTACCTTTAAGAGAGAAGATGATAAATTACCAAAATTTCCAACTATATAAATACAGCCTGAAGCCCCAGCACCTTCTGCCATTCATATAATTTGTAGCACCAAAAAGTTGTGCAGGACATAATTTGCATCTAGGTGCTCCCCTTCCCAGAGGCCACATGTGGCCTTACCTGACTACAGGCCTCTTTCCACACTGGATGCTGTGCCTGACTCATTCACCTTTCCTTCTCTGCCTAGTACTCATCCTTGTAGCTCAGTTCAAATGTCTGCACTTCTGAGAAGCCTTTCCTCATACAGTTAATCACTCCTTCTTCACTGGCACAGTACCCAGTACACAAACTTTTAAGATCATGCTTTTATACATAAGACTGTCAGTTGAAAGGCAGTGAATAAGTATTGAGGCTAAGATGACCACAATTAGATAATCTGAGGCATTTTCAAAGAATAGAACAGGTTTTTAAAAGATGACAAAACAGCAGTTCAATCCAACAAAATGCTGAGAGCCAAGTACACACAAGAAGGTCCAATAGTAACCCTAAACCACGATTTCACCTTCCATGGTTTCTGTTCCCTGCAGCCAACTGCAGTCTGGAAGCAGATGGTCCTCCTTCTGACACACTGTGAGAAGGTCAACAATAGCCTAACGCTGCTACAATGCCTCACTTCATCCCATCACATAGGCATTTCATCATCCCACATCATCACAGGAAGAAGGGTGAGCACAGGACAATAAGATATTTTGAGAGAGACTACATTCACATGACTTTTATTACAATATATTGTTATAACTGTTCTATTTCATTATTGGTTATTGTTAATCTCTTATGTGCCTAATTTATAGAGTAAATTTTATCACAGATATGTATGTATAGGAAAAAACAAGTAGGTATAGGGTTCAGTACTATCTACAGTTTCAGACATCCCCTGGGGGTCTTGAAACATGACCCATGGATTAGGGGTGGGGACTACCATTGCATAGGAGGGAAACACTCAGAACTCCCTTGCAGAGATAGTTATGCAAACATAAGCAGGATGTGGAGTAAATCAAAGTTAACACAGAACCACCAAGAAATGTAATTCAGAATGAAATACATGAAGCAGAAAATACCTTATAGAGCAATAAAATGTTTTGTTCCCATTTTGCATTCGCAATTTCTAATCTTAATATTTTTATTCACTCAACAACTAATATTTAACAAATACGTATGGACTGTAAAACCTGATTTGCTGGAAGACTCAGCCATGCATTTACATTTTAAAGATGGTTCATATCCTTTATAATTCAAATTGTTCATCTGCATTCAATGGCTATGACTAAGTTTCTGTCTGAAACTCACATAAATACCCTTGTCTGAATGCAATGCTTTTAAAAATTACACTTCTCGTTGAATTATAGATAAGGGAAGATAAAAACACTAAGCAAGAGCACCATAAAAGACTGATTAACTTCATTAAATTGAAAAATGGAAACATATAGCAATAGTTAATACAGATCCAAAACAAACACAAATAATCATTAATTCAGTATTTAAAAATATTTTAAAAGATTTATTTTTTAAAAATCAAGCATAATTAATCACCTTAAAACCATTACTCATCTTTTTAAAGGTATATATTTACCAAAGATAAAAGAAAAGATCATATAAAACTCGTGAGATTTAATTCCTCAATAACAGATTTTCTTAATGCTCAAAGGAAACAAAGAAATCCTATTTTTCTAGGAATGCATTTCTTTTCAATCGTGCAGTCTCAGAATCCCAAAAGTACTTTTCTTCATTTTTATCACCTTTTGACAACCCACGATAAAGCATTATTAATATACGAAATTGATTTCTGAGGGCATACAAGGTCTGCTACATTAAAATGAACATCAACACTAAATTTTATAATTCTTCGGTGAGTGTCACTGTATCATGATAAACTGATTACCCAGAAACTTTATCTGTCAAGTTTACAGAAGAAGAAACTTAGCAAATACACAAAATGGTAGCCTACAATGCTCTCAGCACTGCACCTACCGCCACGTTTGAGAAACACCAATTTCCAGGAAAAAACTTCAGTTCCTTATCACTGCAGATCATCACTTAACCTGGCCCTGCACCAGCACACTGACCCCATCCCAGCCACTGCGAACCCAGCACTCCATCCAACTGAACAGCTCCACACCTGACCTCTCTGTGGACTTGTGAAAAAAGCATTTTTTTGTGTAGAAAACCCTGAACCTTTTTCTCAAGCAGTACTCTGCCCAGAAAGACCATCCTCCTGGAAAACTCTTACTCATTCAAGGCCCACTTCAAATGGCTCCTTGTGAGGCCTTCCCTGGCCCTTCAAGGCAAAAAGCTCTTAACAGTTTCAGTACCATCTCCGTCACAACGGATTATAGTTAAGTATTTTCATTCTCATTCCTATTAATGAGGATGTACTAGGCCAGTTATTAGCAATAAAAAAAAACAAGTACCTAGAAAATAGGGTCAATCAGCTCTTCTCCTGACCCCCACACTTAAACCAAACTAGCACTATTATCTATTTATGTTCTGTCTTCACATCCACATAAGATTAGGCACAGTCTAGTCGAACAAAGTACATCTGCATGAGGGATAAGTGGCTACATCTATTTCTCCCAAAGTATCAGTGAATTAGCTGCACAGACAGTGAAGACATAGCCCATTAAGCAAAATCATAAATCCATTTGGATTTGCCCCAAGTCTTGGTCCCCAACATATTCATTGAGACCTAGTTCATGCATCCATCTAGGGGTATGTAAAGTATAATCGCTCCCTTGGCACAAAAACAGACACATAGACCAATGGAATAGAATAGAAACCCCAGAACTAGACCCACAAACGTATGGCCAACTAATCTTTGACAAAGCAGCAAAGAACATCCAATGGAAAAAAGACAGTCTCTTTAACAAATGGTGCTGGGAGAACTGGACAGCAACATGCAGAAGAATGAAACTAGACCACTTTCTCACACCATTCACAAAAAGAAACTCAAAATGGATAAAGGACCTGAATGTGAGACAGGAAACCATCAAAACCCTAGAGGAGAAAGCAGGAAAAGACCTCTGACCTCAGCTGTAGCAATTTCTTACTTGGCACATCCCCAAAGGTAAGGGAATTAAAAGCAAAACTGAACTACTGGGACCTTATGAAGATAAAAAGCTTCTGCACAGCAAAGGAAACAACCAACAAAACTAAAAGGCAACCAACGGAATGGGAAAAGATATTTGCAAATGACATATCAGATAAAGGGCTAGTATCCAAAATCTATAAAGAGCTCACCAAACTCCACACCCAAAAAACAAATAACCCAGTGAAGAAATGGACAGAAAACATGAATAGACACTTCTCTAAAGAAGATATCCGGATGGCCAACAGGCACATGAAAAGATGCTCAACGTCGCTCCTAATCAGGGAAATACAAATCAAAACCACACTCAGATATCACCTCACGCCAGTCAGAGTGGCCAAAATGAACAAATCAGGAGACTATAGATGCTGGAGAAACGGGAACCCTCTTGCACTGTTGGTGGGAATGCAAATTGGTGCAGCCACTCTGGAAAACAGTGTGGAGGTTCCTCAAAAAATTAAAAATAGACCTACCCTATGACCCAGCAGTAGCACTGCTAGGAATTTACCCAAGGGATACAGGAGTACTGATGCATAGGGGCACTTGTACCCCAATGTTTACAGCAGCACTCTCAACAACAGCCAAATTATGGAAAGAGCCTAAATGTCCATCAACTGATGAGTGGATAAAGAAAGTGTGGTTTATATACACAATGGAGTACTACGTGGCAATGAGAAAAAATGAAATATGGCCCTTTGTAGCAACGTGGATGGAACTGGAGAGTGTGATGCTAAGTGAAATAAGCCATACAGAGAAAGACAGATACCATATGTTTTCACTCTTATGGGGATCCTGAGAAACTTAACAGAAACCCATGGGGGAGGGGAAGGAAAAAAAAGAGGTTAGAGTAGGAGAGAGCCAAAGCATAAGAGACTCTTAAAAACTGAGAACAAACTGAGGGTTGATGGGGGGTGGGAGGCAGGGGAGGGTGGGTGATGGGTATTGAGGAGGGCACCTTTTGGGATGAGCACTGGGTGTGGTATGGAAACCAATTTGACAATAAACTTCATATATTGAAAAGAAAAATAAAAAAATTAAAAAAAATAAAGTATAATCGCTCCCTGTCAACTCACCTTAATTACATAAAAGAGGATTGTTAAGACGGGGGGAAAAAAGAACAGATATCTAAGGCAAGGGTGGGGGAGGGGCAGTATAATTTTTTTCATTGTCAATATAAAGCAGATGCTTAAAAGAGGAAAATGAGTGATGGGCACTGAGGAGGGCACTTGTTGGGATGAGCACTGGGTGTTTATGTAAGCTAACTTGACAATAAATTATATTAAAAAAATAATAATAATAATAATAATATTGTGCTGATGGGGGGGGGGAGGTTTAAAAAAAAAAAAGAGGAAATCCCGTTTACAAAGGCAACAAAGAAATTAAAATACTGAAGCATAAACTTATGATCTGTTCAAAATATGAACAAATCTATTAAACATTCATGAAAGACACAAATGGAAAGATAGCCCTTGTTCTTGATTAAGATGTCTCAACAACCAAACGTCTCAACACCATCAAAATGTCTGCAGCTCCTAAGAAGCGGACTCACTACCAATAAAAATACAAAATAAGTTAATATTTGTAGAAAAAGATATCTACAATAGCTAGGAAAACAGTAAGAACAGACTCTGAAGAAGTAACCCTACCAAATATTAAAACATAACACAACACCTTTATAATTAAAATAGTATTGCATTAGTACAAAAATAGGCCAATGTAACAAAACAGAAAATCCAGATATTACAACAGAACTTTAGTATATAATAAAGTCAGTATCTCAAATCTTTGGGTTAAAGACAGACTTAAATAAACGGGTATTGAGACAAGATAGCCATTTGGGAAAAGGTCCATACCTCACCGAATACAAAATATTAAGTTCCAAATTGAGCAGAAGACTAAATGTAATAAATGATACAGTATGCAGGTGAATTTTTCTACAACCTGAGTGTAAGAATTAAAAGGCTTTCTAATTATGAATTTTTCTTAAAACTTTTAAAAACTTGATTACATAAAATTAAAAAAAAATTTTTTGCAAAAAATGCTATAAACAAAGTAGAACTGGCAGAAAATATTTCTAGCAGATATCACAGATAAAGGACTAATGTCCCTAAAATACAAAGAACTTACAACAATTGGCAGGAAAAGAGGGGGGAAGCAAACACCAAAATTCCCTCATGGTGATGGTTGCACAACTCTGTAAATATGCTAAAAATTACTGAATTATGCACTTTATTTTTTAATTTTTAATGTTTATTTAATTTTGAGAGAGAGAGAGAAAAAGACAGAGTGCAAGCAGGGAGGTGGGGGGTGGCAGGGCAGAGGGAGAGGAAGACACAGAATCCGAAGCAGGCTCCAGGCTCTGAGCTGTCAGCCCAGAGTCCAAGGTATGTCTTGAACTCATGAACTGCAAGATCATGACCTGAGCCAAAGTCGTAAGCTTAAGGGACTGAGCCACCCAGGAGCCGTGAATTATGCACTTTAAATGAGTGAACTTTGTATATATAAATTATGTGTCTAGAAAATTATTTATTTTTTTAATGTTTATTTATTTTTGAGAGAGAAAGAGAGCACAAGTTGGGGAGGGGCAGAGAGAGGGAGACACAGAATCCAAAGCAGCTCTAGACTCTGAGCTGTCAGCACAGAGCCCAACACAGGGCTCAAACCCACGAACCATGAGATCATGACCTGAGAGTCGGACACTTAACCAACAGAGCCATCCAGGTGCCCCTCAATAAAATTATTTTTAAAAACCTATAGAATAGGTAAAAGAGACCTGAAAGAAAATTCACCAAAGAAAAGATATGAAAATGGCCCTTACATATATAAAACGATGCTGACCTCACTCATAAAAGAAATTAAAACTAAACTAAGATTCCATTTCTCACTCATCTAAATGGCAAAATTTTGAAGGCTTGAAAACACACTCTACTGATGAGGCTGTTGGGAAATAGGCCTCCTCATAAAATGTGGGCAGGAATTCAAATAATCCTTCTGTAGGAGAAATAGGCAGTATCTTCAATCCTTAATGCCACTTGCAGGAACTTACCCTGAAGATACATCTCCCATCAATACAAACATATATACGGCAAGGTTATGCACTGCTGCATTATTCAGAATTCAATATGTTGGAAACTATGAAAATGTTCAAATGTAAGAGATTGCTTGAATAAACGCTGGTATATACACAAAACTCTGAAATAGGATACAGTCTTTAAAAAAAAAAAAAGATAAATGGGTGGGGGGGATGCGTGAAACAGGTGATGGGCATTAAGGAGTGCACTTGTGATGATCACTGAGTGGTGGATATATAGAATTGTTGAGTCACTATATTGTACACCTGAAACTAACATAACACTGCATGTTAACTATACTGGAATTAAGATAAAATTTTTTAAAAAGAGGAAGAGATTTATTAATGCATGAATTTTTAGACTTTTAAGTTAAAAAAACAAAGCAAATAATATAAACAGTATGCTTATATTTTGTGTAAGAAAAGGGGATTACAAAAAAGAAAAAGAAAAGGGGTATTACAAAATATACATGTATCTGCTCATATATACAGGAAGGACAAATCAGAAAACAATGAAACGGGTAATTTATGGGTTTGGGGGCTTGGGGTGGAAGGGGAGGGGGAAAAGTGATACTTCTGAGTAAACCTTTATATAGTTTTGACTTTTATTAACATTTAGCATATCAAATTAAAGTTGAATCAGTAGGAGCATCTGGCTGTGTCAGCCAGTAGACATGCAACTCTTGATCTTGGGGTTGTGATTAACTCCCCACACTGGGTATGGAGATTACTTAAAAATAAAATTAAAATAAAAAAATAAGTTGAATCAATAAAGGAGGAAAAAAACTTAAAACTGAAAGCATATCGAAGCAAATAAACCCAACTGTATTTCAAATGAATAAAATAACCACACTGAAAGGTAGGAAAAAGAACTAATCCAAGTAGCTGCTGAACACAGTATTGAGTACATGCTCTCATGGGGGTATGGGGGGAAAGTGGTAGATAATGGGAACAAATCCTTAACTCTTCTTAGTAGGTTGGTTTTTACCAAAGAATACAGCATTTCTAAAATTATTTTAAATGTATTGTAAGATTAAGCAGATAGGATGTGCTTTATGTCAAAAGGCAGGATTCTAACTGTGGAAGGAGCTAAAACATGAAAACAGAGTAGAAAGCAGGAAGAGCCTTGGGGCAACAGTGGAGGTATCAGTGTGGGTACATGATTGTATATCATATACACTGAATGCATATATGTGTGTATTTAATTTTCCTAGCTCTGTCACTGAAAGAGTTCAGTGGCAAAGACAGTGGCTCAGAAGCAAAGACACCCTTGTGGCAATAAGCATGCCTAGCACCCAGAGCCCTCTAAAAGAAACCAGAGCTCCTTTGACAGATAGCTATTTTCAGGGTTAAGACAGGGAACGTAAAACAAGTTGAGCCTAGCATATTTTGTTGAAAAAATAATAAAGAGGGGTGCCTGGATGCCCAGTCGGTTAAGCATCTGACTTTGGCTCAGGTCATGATCTCATGATTCGTGGGTTTTAGTCCTCCATCGGGCTCTGTGCTGACAGTTCAGAACCTGGAGCCTGCTTCAGATTCTGTGTCTCCCTCTCTCTCTTTCCATCCCCTATTCATGCTCTCTCTCTCTATCAAAAATAAGCATTAAAAAAAATAATAATGAAGTGGTACTCAAAACAATGATGGGAATATGTCAGATGAGCACCCGAGTTTACCAAAAGGGACTCCCAATGACCAAACTGGAAACAACTTAGGCATCAACATAATAAAAGGAAATACTGCATTATAAATCATTAAAAAAAAAACCTATCAATGACTTCTTACTGTTAATGTACAGATCAATAAATTGATAAAAAGGGATGGCTCTACTTTACAGGAGAATGCTAGAGTGCCAAAGTTGTATGCAGAAGGACAGCTAGGGCTGGATAATCATCAACTTGCGACTACCACAGTAAAGACTGGTTTGAACAAGAACCAACAATGGATGCTATATACAGTTTAGAAATTTTGATGAGAAGCAGGGTATTTCCATAAGAGGGAAAAAAACCTGCACAATGGAGAAACTGAACGACATTTTGAGTGAGTGATTAAAACCAGCATCACCAATGAAGGGCAGGCACACAAAGGTGACTGTGAATGTGATACCCTGAGAAGGACACATCATTTACACAGTGTTTTGCCCTAGAGGACATACCCTAAACCTCATCATAAGGAAACATCAGACAAGCCAATATAAAGAACAGTCTAATACGGAAGGAGGTAAAGAGGCTCTACTCTCCAAAAATGTCAATGTCATAAAAGACAAAGAAAAACTGAGAAACTGTTCTACATCAAGAAAGTAAAGACACATGAAAATAATATATCAATATTAAATTTCCTGAGTTTGGTACCTACACTGTGGTTAGTAAGAGAATGTCCCTGTTCTTAGTGAAAACACACTCAAGTCTTTAAGGAATAGAAGAGCATTATGTGTGCAACTTATATTCAAATGGTTCAGAAAAAAACATGTCTATATAGAAAGAGAACCAATGATAAAGCAAATGATGTAAAATGTTAGTAATTAATGAACATTAGTAAAGGATATGGGCATTTTCTGTATATTCTTGCATATTCTCTAAGTTTGTAAGAATTTCAACATAGAAAGTTCAAAAAATAAAAGAACACATTCTTACATTTCTCAGTGCTTCATAAATAGCTCTAAATGCCGGTTGTTTATCATCATGGTAAACACCTCTGTTCCCATGAAGAATAAAGATTCCTTCTTCTTCTGCTTCCTGGCAATTGCTTCCATATATACAATGATCTGGTCGATAATTCCATTGACATGGAAAAACAAAAAGGCTTTCTATGTGAAGAAAAATAAAACAATAAAGCAAATAACTCTAATTCCACGAATGAACATTCTGCAAAAATTTTAGTTTAAAAATACTGCTCTTACAGGAAATTTAAAATAGTGCAAAATACGCTTGGCATTTAGATCCCTTCCTACGAAAACAACATGAAGAAAAGTTTAAAAATAAACGTTTTACTCTGTCTTAAACATAATTAGTGATATTCATTAATATAAGCCAAAGTCAAATAAATGCATTTCTTCATTTTTGACTACATATTACCTGATTTTTTACAAATGCAAAGAATAAAAGAAATTTAAATGATTACCTGGATTATGAAAAAAGATGATATTCAACAGATCTTGATCCCCCCATGTGATATTCAGTTTGTATTTTTTAAGCAGTGGCATAAGTATATCTCCCCATCGCAGCCGTACAGCTGTCATGTCATTCTGTGGGGAAATACATCAAGAAATGCTCAGGCTTCCATGTTTCAAATGGCAGCACAAGGACAGTTCCCCATTCTTCCCTTAGCATTACAGAGCAGCAAGGAGAAATGCAAACTTCTTTTCTTATAAAACCAAGTGACTCAAATGTAAACCTAAATGTGAGTAGGGCTGTCCATTTGGGAGCAGGGAAGATAAAAGAAGACATCTGAAGCCGCATGTAGAAGTGACAAAACTAATAAAAGTCAGGAAAGAATAGGAAAGAGAAAGTAGGTGACAGTGTAAAGTACTATGACTATGACCTTATCTTAAAATGCAGATAGTTTTAGTACTTGTATCATATGTCTAGATATCACCTATGTCTATGTCACAGAGCTTTTTGGGGTTCAACCTGTTAATGTATAAGGTACTTGGAACTTTTTATCTAATGTATAAATAAAAAGTACCTGGCACATAGTACATACTTAATGTTAGCTATTACTGTTACCGTGATCACTATCATTCTCAGACTGATTTGCTAATTTTTTATAATTGACATTTCAAAGAAATCCACTTGAAACTGATAAATCAAAAACAGGTAGTGAATTTTATCATTTGCCTTTTCAGTCTCTGTAAAGTTGCTCATAAGCTCATTATTTTAAAGCAGAAAGTCAAATACCCAAGGAAACAAAAGAGTTCAAAGAGGGCTCTGGATCTCGTGAATGTGGGTGACAAGTGGTGGAGGTGAATACTAAGCCTTTTCAACTCATTTCCTTCTTTTAAACTCTCCAGACTTAAACCAGTATTCCTCAAAGTGCAATTTACAGTGTGCAGAACAGTGAATTTTTGATGTCCTTCACAATATTAAGTACAGAAATTAAGAGTAACATTTAGAAACATTTATAGCAATTCAAGAGAATAATTTTATATTTAATCTAATATGTTTCTAGTCACACACACAAAAATGTAAAAAACATTTTTCTAGTAACTTATATATATCATTTTTACAAACATATTGGCTCATGAAAAACTAAATTTAAAATACAAAATTGATCCTCCATACACAGTTTGAATGGCATTGTTATAAGCTATTCTAGGATATATAATAAACACAATGGGAGTGTAACAATCTATTCCTTAAGAAAGAGAAAGAAAAGCCAGAGTTTCTGGGGGGAAAAGCTACATATTTAAACTAAATATTATCTGCTATAGTCATATTACCCTCGTGCCAAGTCTCTCAACACAGTAAACACAGTAATTATAAAATAATCAGGAATTCCCCAAAACAATGACTGAAAGAAGTTTTATTAAGGAAATAATAAGAAAATACTTTGTTGAAAGGAGGACTCTGAAGTAAGTTATTTAGCATGTTAACTAAATGTTCTTAGGGTAAGAAAAGGGAAATCTGAATTATAAAAGGACAATGACTAGCAACACATTCAACACACAGGGCTGGTGAACCCCTTGTACCATGCCATTTTCAAATCTTCATTGGATTCTGTGCATTCAAATACATAATATAAATATATAAAGAAATACACCTATTCAGGGGCACCTGGGTGGCTCAGTCAGTTGAGAATCTGACTTCGGCTCAGGTCATGATCTCAGGGTTCATGAGTTTGAGCCCCGCATTGGGCTCTGTGCTGACAGCTCAGAGTCTGGAGCCTGCTTTGGATTCTGTCTCTCTCTCTCTCTGCCCCTCCCCCACTCGCACTGTCTCTGCCTCTCTCTCTCAAAAATAAATTTTAAAAATATTTTTTAAGAAAAGAAATATGCCTATTCAAAGAAAAAAAAAATCAATGAAAGATAAAATTACAAGGTCTAGTGAAGTCTTCAGAAAAAAAGGAAAATAACTTTAAGGAAAAGTTCTACTATAAAAATATTTGATAAAAATATATAAAAACCATGTTAAAAATAACACTATTATATGCTAATTATATAACCTAGAATATCCAAAACAACTAATGAAAAACTATACAAAATTAGTTTAGAAAAGAGGAATTACATATAAAAGAAGTTCAAGTTAATAGAAACTGTTTTAAAAATAGAGAAATGGTCAAGGGGTATGGACAAAGAGCCATTCCCAAAGGAGGAAACAAAAATGGCGAAAAATTAAATGAACACGTAATTTTCCACACTGGTAGTATAGTTGACTAGGAAAGTGTAAGTTAAAATAGGAAGTACTTTTCAGTCATATAACTACATGCTCATACTAGTACACAAAAAAATAAAACCAAATCATCCATTCTCTGCAATCTCAAACACATATGTACTGATATAAAAATCAGTTATATATTTATTGAGTGAAAAATGCAAACTTAAGATATATAAGAGGAATTTATTTTATTTAGCTTATTTATTTATTTTGAGAGAGAGAGAGTATGAGAGAGCAGGGCAGGGGCAGAGAGAGAGAGAGAGAAGCAGACAGAATTCCAAGCAAGCTCCAAGTTGTCAGCGCACAGCTTGATGTGGGGCTCTATCCCACGAACCATGAGATTATGACCTGAACCAATATCAAGAGTTGGATGCTTAACAGACTTGAGCCACCTACGTGCCCCTATAAGAGGATTTTATAGGTAAGTGCTCATGTACATGTTTATCTGTTTCAAAACACATTTTTAATGGGTCTGAAAAATACAAAACAAAGTTTATGACGTCATTTGGGCAAAGAAATGAAACTGGGAATAGAGGTATGCAAAGGGTGGGACTTTTCTTTTTATTCTACATACAATTAAATAAAATTAAAAACATAAATTTTTTAGGGGCACCTGGGTGGCTCAGTCAGTTGTGTCCAACTTCGGGTCAGGTCATGATCTCGCAGTTCATGAGTTCAAGCCTCTTGTCAGGCTCTGTGCTGACAGCTCAGAGCCTGGAGCCTATTTCAGATTCTGTGTCTCCCCCTCTCTCTGTCCCTCCCCTACTTGTGCTTTCTCTCTCTCTCTAAAAATAAACATTAAAAAAAATTTTTTTTAAAGAGGCCTTATTTATATTCTTTGTTTTTTCCCAATAGAAAAAGGTTAAGAAGCATCCTAACAGGGATTCAAGACTGCAAATATAATCATAACAAAATACAAAGCAACAGCTTAACCACGACTGTATCATTGTATACCATGCATAATGAGAAACAACAAAAAAGTAGAAGTTTTATTTGAATTTTTAATACATAACTATAATGCATCAGGTTGGAAATGAACAGTCATGAATTGTAGGAACTGTGTGACAGCAAAGCAAATTAAGAATTTAAAGTATGGTCATTATCTTAAATGGGTAGTCTTACAGCTTTTCATCCAATAAGAACCATAGGGCAACATTCACAGATGTGTACAAAACAGTTTAGAAAGTTACTACAAGTAATCAGTTATATCACTAGAGCCAGAAACTGTAGAATCAGTAGGAAAAAACAAGGCAATGTTTGCTACAGATATAGTCTGGAAAACAATCAGGAAAAACAAAGACAGACATATGAAAAAAGGAATCAAAAATTAATACATTTTATAGAAACCTCTCACCAATCATAAATATAGTAACATCTGAAAACAAAGCAAATCTCCATTGTTCCCACAGGGCAAGAACAGGTTTGGAAAACAAGGACAGTAGATGGGAAGTAAATTGCACCTGCTGAATTAATGTATAATCATGCCTCTCATAGCCTTCTTTAGTAAGTCTATAATGCACAGATGAAAACACAAGTTTAAAAGTCTTGAAATGATTTCAACTCCCATATCTACATCTCTAGTTGGTTTTAGAACATGCCATGACAAAAAGGAGGAGAGAAACTGCTAAAGTATTTAAGAGTGACATTTAAGTAAGTAAAAGATAATCATAGATTTGAACTAGATAGTTGTAACTTTGAAACGTTTGAGACAATAAATAATGGTGTTATACTAAATTATCTATGGTTCTTTCCAACAGTAAACTTCTCATAATTCTATGAATTTTGAATGAAGAGTTACTGAGAAGTCATATTATTCCTTAGCAGGTAATCTTACAGCACCATCTTCTGGTATAATATTACTGTGCATAGGCTAACAATCCAAAAAGGAAGACCTCATGGTATTATGCCTGTTTTATTTAGTAAAACCTATGGTTCATGAGATTTTAAAACTCAAGCTATATTAACAAATTGGGTAATTGAAGAAATGTTCACTGTTAAGCAAGAGCATAGGTTACACTAGCCTCATTAATGCATTCAATTGCAGGAGACAAAACTGAAAAGAATCAAGATTTCAGAAAGGTTCAGAAAACAGGGAAGCTAAAAACCAAACCAAAACAAAACAAAACAAACAAACAAAACCAGGTTTACTACATCTACAGAAAATAAGGATGATGGGTACAAATGGTCCTAAGACTCAAATGTCAAGGCATGGGCGATGCTGCAAGAAGCAATGTTGCCTGTATCAAAGATAAATCGAGGAAACAACTCTAAATGGGGCCAAGATTTAAATGAGACACACAAATGCAGTAATAAATAATGGTATTAATTCCAGTTCACCAGGAGGCATAAGAAAAATATCTGACAAATATACACACATATATCCTCATATCATAAAAGACATAATAGACTTTAATGTTTAACATAGCCCTAACTAGATATAAAGGGATAAACAGTAAGTCCATATGGGTGTTTCAGAAGTCACTGATTGGAGCTAACATTTAGGTGCTTACTATATGCCATGCTCTGCACTAAGCATTTTCTTTTTATTTTTTATTTTAATTCCAGTATAATTAACATACAATGTTAGGTTCGTTTCAGGTATATACAACATAGTGACTCAACAATTCTATACATTACTCAGAGCTCATCATAATACGTGTACTCTTTTAATCACCATCACCTATTTCATCCTTCCGTCCACCTTCCTCCCCTTTGGTAACCATCAGTTTGTTCTCTATAGTCAAGAGTCTATTTCTTGGTTTTTCTCTCTCTCTCTTTTTTTGTTCATTTGTTTTGTTTCTTAAATTCCATGAGAGATCATACGATGTTTGTCTTTCTCTGACTGATTTCATTCAGCACTAAACTCTCTAGATCCACCCATGTTGCTGCAAATGGCAAGCTTCCATTCCTTTTTGTGACTAACATTCCATTGTATGTATATACCACCTCTTCTTTATCCATGTATTGATCGATGGGACACTTGGGTTGCTTGCTTCCATAATTTTATGGCTATTCTAAATAATGCTGTATAAACATAGGGATGCGTATATCTTTTTGAATTAGTGTTTTTTTATTCTTCGGGAAAATACCCAGTAGTGGAATTACTGGATCATATGGCATTTTTATTTTAAATTTTTTGAGGAACCTCCATACTGATTTCTGTAGTGGCTGTACCAGTTTGCATTCCTACCAACAGTGGCCAAGGGTTCCTTTTCTCCAGATCCTTGCCAACATCTGCTGTTTCTTGGGTTTTTTATTGTAGCCATTCTGACAGGTTTTGAGGTGGTATTTCATTGTAGTTTTGATATGCATTTCCCTATTAATGAAGGATGTTGAGTATCCATTCATGTCTGTTGGCCATCTGGATGTCTTCTTTGGAGAAATGTCTGTTCTTCTCTTCTGCCCATTTTTTAACTGGATTATTTATTTTTTGGGTGTTGAATTATAGAAGTTCTTTATATATTTTACATACTAACCCTTTATCAGATTGGTCACTTGCAAATATGTTCTCCCATTCAGTAGGTTGTCTTTTGTTTTGTTGATGGTTTCCTTTGCTATGCAGGTTTTTATTCTGATGTAGTACCAATAATTTACTTTTGCTTTTGTCTCCCTTGCCCCAGGAGACATATCTAGAAAAATGTTGCTACAGCTGATGTTAGAGAAATCACTGCCTATGCTCTCTTCTAGGATTTTTATGACTTCAGGTCTCACATTTAGGTCTTTAATCCTTTTTTAGTTTATTTTGTGTATGGTGTGAGAAAGTAGTCCAGTTTCATTCTTTTGCATGTAGTTGTCCAGTCTTCCCAACACCATTTGTTGAAGAGATGCACTAAGCATTTTAAATGGATCTCCTTTAAACTGACAACCTACACAAGTCCAATTATTATCTACTTTTCAGTTGAGAGAATTAACATTTGAAAATTAACCGGCTAATGGTTAAACAAGTGCACAGGTGGCAAAGTTAAATATAAAGAGTTTGACTCCAGAGCCCACAAATTACAATGACATAAAACTCATCAACATAAAATTGGTAAATACAACATACTCATGTATTCACAATGCACAGAGAAACTAAATAGCCTGATTCTTCCACTGACCCACAATCTGAGAGGTAAGAAACATGCAAGAATTTTTTTTAAAGTTAACTTCCAATAGCTCCCAAATAGCTCACGTTTACTATGTGTTAGCCACCATTCTAACTCAATCCTTACAAAACCCTATGATATAGGTAATGTTATCTGCCATCTTCATTTCACAGACGAGAAAACTAAAGCCCAGAGACATTAAAAATTTACTCAAGGTCCCAGAGGTTTGAACCAAGCAAACAAGCTACAGAGTCTTAAGCTCTTAACCACATCTCTGTGTTCCCCCAAGATGTTCTACAGCTGCGCAATTATGAAATGACAACTACTACCTGGAATAACAATCCAGGAAGATGAAATTCACTACTTAGTGTAATGTTATTTTACTTCATTGTAATGACATCTGGCTTGATCTACCACAATCCTCCAACAGACAGAATAGTATGAACTCTCTTCTTCGATTATTCTAAATAAATGGAAAATTTCTGAATAGTTTAATCTACTTTTTAATAAAACAAAATTAAATTGGAAACCAAAAAATGTGTGGGGGGAAAACAAAGAAATTTCAACCAAGCACCTGTATCAGTGACTTACCTTGAAATACTTCCTTCTCATTCTAGTCATATTCATCAACATAACTCCAGAGTTTACTCCAGTTTTTCCATAGTATGGGTGTCTGGCAAAGCGATTATACCATCCTATTCGAGGCTCTTCATGTTCTGGTGCCATTGCAGCAATTTGTGTGGAATTAAATTTCTTTAGTAAAGACCAAATATCATCAACTGGCCGTAAAAAAAGGATATCCGTGTCCACGTACAAGAGTGAATCAACTTCTTTCAGGATTAACTATAAGAAGAGAATATGAAACAATAATTATATTTCTATTTATTTAATATAAAATAAGAGAAGCTTTAACAGTAAAAAAAATACCTATGAGATAAACTAATTTACATTAATTTTGAAGACATTTTTCCTGTGTCATTTTTACAATAGCATATATATATATATATGCACTGTGCTAATCTTTATATTAACTTTTAGAAAAAAAAAGCTACAAAAACAAATCAGAACAAAAAAATAAATACTGTACTAACAATTGGAAAAATAAAGATTTGGGAGGAAATTCTTTTCATGATGGAAAATAACATTAACTTAGCTGACTTACATGTTGAATCTTAATTTCCTGAGATAAATACAGAAATAAATCAATACAAACACAGATCTTCTCAACATGTTCTCTCGGTCTATAACACTAATGGCTGGTATGTATATATCATTTTGGTCTCAACTAGAAAATGATGAACCCAAACCACCTAGTTCTGGAGTCCACACTGTTTTGTCTTTGTGCTTAACTTGTGGTAGGGTCCCCTACCTACCTAAGGAAAGAAAGAAAAAAAAAAAAAAAAACTCAAGGTAACCTGACTATACGTGTACATGACAACATCCTTCATGACCTTGTAACATGAGATCACTTAATCGGACTGCATGGTTGTGTGTGTTACCATATATGGGAGACAAAGAAGTAGAAAATACATTTAAAAACTACCCCACGTGGCATTCGGGCTCAGTTCTTTGGGCACGAACCCAACTGAGCAGTGCCGGCATGAATAAAGTTGCTTCCTGGAAAGAAAAGCCTCTGTGCACGACTCTCTGTGCGAGAATCCTGCTACAAACTATCTCCAACAAATCAAAGTAAATGTGCATGTACTTAGCAAGGGTGAAGACAAAACTTGTCCTGAAAGAAAGACTAGCTACGTTGTTATTTTCTGAGAGATGTTAAATATGTTTTCTACAGGGATTTTTCAAGGAAAATACTTTATTTCTGCCTTACCCAAGAAGTTTAGAATCCAACTCTCACAAATTTAAATTTATTGCATACATCAACATATTAGTACAACTCAATTATTACATTTACCTAAATCTTTTGGTGGCTCAGTTGGTTAAGCCATTATCTGATTCTGGATTTCAGCTCAGGTCAGGATTTTGCAGTTTGTGGGTTTGAGTCTCTTATCAGGCTGTATGCTGACACCATGGAGCCTGCTTGGTACTCACTCACTCTCTCTCTCTCTCTCTCTCTCTCTGCCCCTCCCCCACTTGCACTCTCTCTCTTCTCTCTCAAAATAAGTAAACTTTAAAAATTAAAAAAAAAAGAAAAGAATATAAAGAGAGTAAGAGTTTGATCCTCATTCTGCTCCTTTTCAAAGTTGTTATCTCCTCCTGCTGCTAAGGTTGAGTCATCACCTTAATGAGCAGCTTACCAGGCTGCAATCAGTCCATTCTCTCCTTGATTTAATATCAAGGGGGTAAAAAATCTGATGGTTTGACTACAGAGCCTGAGTAGGGAAGATTCACTTGTTCACAGATCCCAATTACAGGGTATGTATGTATATGCCTGTATGTCTGTCTCTCTTTGGGATGCAGAAAAGTGAAGGAAATTGTTTTTATATCAACATGTTGCTTCTGTACCATGAAACAAAGTGTGTTTACAAATTATTATATTGTTAGTAGACTTGGAAGACACTGATCACTGTTGAGAGCCACTGTTAACTGGAGATCAGACGTAAGGTTAAATAATAACCATGTCAGCATTTTTTCTATAGTTCCTTTTGGAGGAGGCAGGAGTTGGAAGAGCTTACATTAGTTGTTTTCATCAATCTATATCAAACGAAGAGAAGCTCCATGAAAAAAATTATAACTTAGAAAAATAAAGCATCAATTTACTTAAATCTAGTTAAAAAGATGCAGAAGTAACAGTGAAATATGAGGACAATTTGACAGGTTTCAAATATATTTACTGTTTCAAATTCCATTTAGGAATTTAACCAGATTACAACACTAAATGATCTGGCAAATTTCATATCACAACATTAACAATTTAACTTGTTAATAATGCAGAACAAAATGGAAGAGAAATGGTTATAATATTAGGCTTCTATCATCACATACTATTTTTTCAGTAACACATTTATTTAATGCCATATTGTATTTGTTTAACCCCTGCCTCCCACATTGGACAATAAGCTCTAGGAAAACAAGTCTGTTCCATTCATTCCTATATACCCAACACTTCTGTACAGACTCTTGGCAGAAAACAAGCACTCAATTTATTAACTAAATGAATGGGATACTACAATGATTCCACATTAAAATTCTGTCTTAAACTTTTTTATTTTTATACTTTACTTATGGGGGGGGGGTGGGGAGGAGGACAGAGAGAGAACAGAGAGAGAATCCTAGGCAGGCTCCACACTGTCAGCACAGAGCCGGATGTGGGGCTCGAACTCACTAACTATGAGATCACAACCTGAACCAAAGCCAAGAGTCGGACATTTAATTGACTATATCACCCAGGTACCCCATAAACTTCTAAAGTCTACAAGAAATATCTAAAACTTCTCGCGCTTTTTCCCTATCTAATCCCTTATTTGTGTGCTTCTTATAATGGAAGCAGAGACTGAGGAAGATCCTAGGATCTGAATTTTTTATGCACGGCAACAAAGTTACTAGTTAGGCAGACTCTGCTAAAAATTATAACTTTAAATCTTACTGATGACTTGGATTTGATAAATTATGTTCCTAGTATACTAAGAATTGCCTTACTCCACTTAAGAATAACAAATAACTAAAGTTTCCTCCCCCATAATTCAATCACTTTCCAGGATCTTGTCAGCTTCTTAAGTTCAATATTCTACTACCATAACTATTTTACACATTATAATGGTCCTAACAACTACTGTGAATTTTAAAACTGTGGATAAAATCAACTCAAAAGAAAGAGGTAATCTTGCTTCTGAATATTTTTACGTTTAAAAAAATGATCAGGGTTTATCACCAGAGAATAACACCAAAGAATCGCTCCACTGAATAAATGGTTCCCATTTCCCTTGAGTTCACATGCCTTAAATTTGTGTCTGTGTTGGGGTGCCTGGGTAGCTCAGCTGGTTAAGCATCTGACTCTTGGTATCGGCTCAGGTCATTATCTCATGGTTGATGGGCTCCACCCACACTGTCAATGCAGCCTGCTTGGGATCCTCTCTCTGCCCCTTCCCCACTCTCCCTCGTGCACACTTGCTCTCTCTCAAAATAAATAAACTGTAAATAATTAAAAAAAAAAAAACACACACCTTGCCAACTGCATTAAAATATAATCAGGAAAGAGTAATGTGGCTTGGTATAAGAAAGAAATGGCTATTTAATGATGCAATCTACTTCACTTCCCAAATTATAAATGCAGTGGGCAACTAGAAGGGGAGACTGTCCGTGCAGGCCTGGCTCCATTAAGGAGCCTGCAACAGGCCTGGCTCCATTAAGATCTGATGACCTCCCTTCCTTCTTAAAAAAAAAAAACAGTCTACAGCCCCTGAATAAATTAAAATGTAAGAAACAGTATTTCAACAGAAATTACTTACATTTTTCATTTTTAACAGATGTTTTTATTGTAGCTTTTATTTGTTCTACAGGAAGTTTTTTTCCTAATGTAAAAAGGGAAAACCTACATGTGTTTGTGTTTTTTTAACTGACTTCTATGTAACTCTTCATTAACTCATGTTTGTAAAGGCAAAATTAGAAGGAAAAACAAAACACCGAAGAAAAAACTTACTGGCAAGAACAATCTCTGGGAAGCACACGGTTTAAACAGCTTTTTCCATTCCGCTGCATTCTCACTTGGAAAAGTTATTGGGTATAATGAATAATTAAATGTCTGCAGAAATGACCAGCTCTCAAGCTAAAAAATATATAAAAAAATAAGAACTCAGGTTAGATTGTTTCACTTTCAATTTTCTCTGCAAAATCATAAACCAACAGATTATTTTGAAAAGCTAAAAATTAAGATATTATATGTTAATCCTGTACACAGTTCAGAGAAAGTCAGATTCTTCTTTTCCACCATTTGTTTTATTCACAGTATTAAAATCCTAGTAACATTCTAGATCAGAGGCACAATGAAAGTTACAACAACCACAAAATCAGAAAGCTGAAAGCCTTGCAAGTTGTTCATCTACCTCATCTGACATATAAATCCCATCAATCACTAAACAAATTAAACTCAAAAAAATTAAGCCCTAATTTTATACCCAAGTATGTATAATAGGAAATATTTACACTCAAAGTCAGACCAATATGAACTGGTTAGAAAATATCTGTCCGAGGTGCCTCGGTGGTTCAGATGATTATCATCATCTTTACCACTGTCTAAGAACACAAGGTGGTGACATTTCAGGCGACTTTTCTTTCTCTTATATGTTCTTTACCCATATCTATCTGTTCTACTCTTCTTGTACAGTTATACTTTTTTTGTTGTTAAGGTTATATGGTTGCCCTGACTAAAGAGTATACTTTTAACCCTCACAAACAACTGTAACAATATAGTTACATGACTAAGTTCAGACCAATGAGACACTGGCAAGAATGTCATATGCAACTTCTGAAAAGTATTTTAAGAGGGTACGAAGGGATTGGCCTTCTTCACTCCTTTCTCCCTTGTGTTGGTTAAAATATGAGTGTGAGGGCCAAAGCTGGAGTAGCCATCTGGGACCATAAGGTAGAAGCCTTATGTCAAAATGGCTCAGCCACAAGACAGAAGAGAGTCCCGGAAGACATGGAGTTACCATATACCACAGACTGTCGACTTATATGTGAGAAAGAAAAAAACTTCTGTCTTGTTTAAGCCACTGTTAGTTTAAGTTTTCTGCCAATATAGCCACTGATTGTAACTAATATAAAACCAAAATAAAGAACTTTCTTATCAGAACAAAAAGCTGCTTCCCTCTATATTGTCAATCAAGAGCTCCCTCCCTTCAAAACAGAAATAAAATCCTTGTGCACACTGTTTGAGATACTCCCAAGCCAAACATGGGAATACAATTAAATCACAGAACTTTTCAGTCAAATCATCTTGGAGCTAAAGCCGGTGAAATAAAACCTCCATGCTTTGCAAAGGACTTGAAGTAACCTCCTTTTCAAAAACAAACGTTCCTCTTACACCTACATCTGGATTCTTAGATGGAGTGGCCGCCCCACTCTAGGAGGGCAGTTAGTTAATGAATAAATATTTTTGTTCAATGAAGGAATACAACAACATTCTATTATAATGTGACATTGAATATTCACCTCTACAGTCTTGACAAAGTCTCAAATACTTACTATGCCTTTAAAACTATCATGTAGTTGATCTTCAGCAAAAATATGGAACTGCAGCGGTCTGATGCTGAAAATGATAGCTGACTTCAACATGGTTATAGTTTCTTCCAGTCTTTCACCACAGGCAACCACAGCGAGGTGCATTCTTTGAGCAGGCTGCACTTTTAGACTATACCTAATAGAAAAGAAAACCACATTTTCCAACTGTTTTAGTACTGGGTAACATGGTAACAACATGGTATTCTGACCATGTTCAAAAACTGAAGTTTAAAATTTCTATTTAAAAAGCAAAGAGGGGCGCCTGGGTGGTGCAGTCGGTTTAGCGTCCGACTTCAGCCAGGTCACGATCTTACGGTCCGTGAGTTCGAGCCCCGCGTCAGGCTCTGGGCTGATGGCTCAGAGCCTGGAGCCTGTTTCCGATTCTGTGTCTCCCTCTCTCTCTGCCCCTCCCCCGTTCATGCTCTGTCTCTCTCTGTCCCAAAAATAAACGTTGAAAAAAAAAATTAAAAAAAAAACAATAAAAAGCAAAGAAATGGGGTGCTTGGCTGGCTCAGTCGGAAGAGCATGTGACTCTTGATCTCAAGGTTGTGAGTTCAGGCCCCACGTTGGGTGTAGATATTACTTAAAAATAAAATCTTTAAAAACAAACACAAACAAAAATAACTGAATAGCAAAGAAATGTCAAATTACAAAACAGTACAATGTTGAATCAATTATGTATTTCTATATCCTCAACCAGGCTTTCTCAGCAAATATTCCTCACTAGGAACCATAAAAACACAAAAAAATTACCACTCTTTTCAATTCTCCCAAGATTGGTACATAACTAGCACCATTCTAAATACACAAGAGAGAAGTTAATTCATTACTGAGACTGGCTGCATTAAGGGCTTAATTCTCTCAAGGAACCTGCCAATTGACAAAAGGAGCATCATTGATTGAAGGTCTTCCATTCAATTATTTTTTAGCTTTTTAATTAAAAAAAAATCTCAGGACACCTGGCTGGCTCAGTCAGTTAAAGCATCAGACTGTTAATTTCAGCTCAGGTCATGATCTCAGGGTTGTGGGATCAAGCCCAACGTTCCACACTGTGCTGAGTGTGGAGCCTGCTTGGGATTCTCTCCCTCCCCACCTTTACCCCTCTCCCCAACTTGCATTCTCTCTCTAAAATTAAAAAAAAAAAAAAAAAAAACACTTAAAAAAATCTCAAAAACATATTGCAATAGAAAGAATAAATCCTCATGCAACCATCTCCTAACTCCAACAATTACCCATTCAAATGTTATTATGTCATCTAAAGTACCCCCCACACCCCCTTTCACTAACCAACAGATCATTCTGAAGCAAACCCAAACATAAATTCATCCATATATATTTAGCTATTATATTCAATCTTCAACCATGCTAATTACATTTCCTTCATATAACTTTTTTCACTGATAGGCATTCAGTCCCATTCTCCAAATACTCAGTACCAGGTAAAAATTTCTGAGATGGCCTAAAACATACTAGCTAAACATCAGTATGTGATTTTTGAAAGGAAAGATTCCCTAAACCTAAGTTATTGGCCTAGGCTGTGTCAGACCCTACTTCAAATACAGAGCAGCACTGAACCACACCGGGCTCAAGGAAACTTTCAAAACTCTTGCACCTAAACAATGAACTAATATTAATCCACGAGTATATAACGGACAGAATTAGTTATGTGTGGCTGCACTGTCATTAAATAAATAACCTATTTACAATATTAAATACAGATCTCATCTGTAATAATGGCATGAAATAATAATTTTGGAACTGATAGTTAAAGGAAGAATGGAAGACAGCATAAAACAAAACTAATAACACATTAAGGAACATAAAGTGCAAACATTTAGAACTAAAAACATAAAACTGGCTTTAATTCAGTTCTTGCTGAGATCCTTTCTGTAAAAGGTATAAGGATTAGCAATTATATTGTTTAATGTTAATAGTTGTATGTATACATTACTGAGATCTGCAGTAGCAAGAATGAGTGACTAATCATTTTTCTTAAATTTGCAAGCAAAATTAATTGTAGTGATATTCCTTAACATAGGACTTTGGAATCTTGAGTGTTCACATGTCCATGTGCTAAAAGTGAAACAGAAGTGTTTTCTGAGGAAAATCTTGTTCTTGCTCATGGTAATCTTTCAACTGAGCAGGATATCAGAAATCAGAAAATCATACTAAGGAATAACATGAAATGCAAACAACTGACTATGTAAAACATATCTGAGTGTCAAATTCATACATCTTTTTAAAAAAATTTTTTTTAACATTTACTTATTTTTGAGAGACAGAGCATGAGCAAAGAGAGAGGGAGACACAGAATCTGAAGCAGGCTCCAGGCTCTGAGCTGTCAGCACAGAGTCTGATGTGGGGCTCAAAATGACAAACGGCAAGATCAAATTCATACATCTTAATGTTTTAACATTAAACATTTGGAATTACTTTATATTAATAGGATAAAAAATTAAGTCTGAATATATATAATGTACTCCTGCTTTTATTGTGGATCTACCCCTTCTTATTAACAAGGCTGTTTGCTAAGAGCCTGGAAATAATTAAGATAGCAGTTGAAAATGATGTTTTTCTGGACTGACCAGATTCCCAAGGCCTGAAAATGGATTCATTTCTCTTATATGGGACATTTCTCACATATGTCAGAACTGGCAACTTGCAGCCTTCAGCAGAGGAGCTGAAAAGCTTTTGAGCCCAAATATCTTCTAGAAAACACAGGGATCATTTCCTTCCCTGATCCCTTTACTGGAAGGTTCAAACATAAACTCCTCAATACCTTAGTAATTCACCCTTTGTTCCAGCTAATGGGCCAATGATTCTATAAATGAGATTCTTTAAAACAAACTGTTGGGCCACCTGGCTGGTTTAGTAGGTAGAGCATACAACTCTTGATCTCAAGGGTTGTGAGTTCAAGCCCCACATTGGGTGTAGAGATTATTTAAAAATAAAATCTTTAATAAAAACAATAATAAATTAAAATAAATATAACTGTGTTTTGGTGGTTTTCTTTTTTGAGAGAGAGAGCATGTAGGTATGTGCACACGTGAGCAGGGAAGGGCAGAAAGAAAGGGAGAGAGACAATCCCAAGGAGACCCTGCGCAGTTAGTGTGGAGGTGCACGGCTTGAACCCACAAACCACGAGAACACGTGAGCCGAAATCAAGAGTTGGATACTCGACTGACTGAGCCACCTGTACCCCTAAAAAAACTGTTTTTAAGAAAAAGAAACCTCCCCCAGAAAACTCATAAAGTTAAATATTTTTACACCACTTTGTTAATGGTATTAAATGAAGAAGTCACATAAGAAGCATTATTTACTATACCAGAAACAATGGTGATATTTCATTCTTCATCAAGGTTAACGTTATCATTAAATTAAGATATCATATTAGGTATATACTTTGTCTTTAAAATTTGTATTAATCTACCAGGAATTAAGTTTTATGAACAGCTTAAAGTAGGGAACAATTGCATAATTTTGCACATGGCTCTCCAACTGTGCAAACATCATTTGTTGCAGAGTTTCCACAATTTATCCTTTCCCCACCCACGTGCTATGCCACTTCCTTCACATATATGGTGTTAGCAATAGCATGAGTCTTTTTAAAGCTCTGTTCTTTTCCGCTGACAGCAATTGGAAAGAAGTAGTACCTCCTCCCTTGGCAGCAGCCTGTGTCTGTTTCCCTCTTCTCTGTTGAGCCCCTCAGTTTATAACCCTGAAACGCTATGCCTTGTCTATCTATAGCAAAGGTGATGTGCACCCCATTCATCTCAAAGCAGTCGAAGCCACAAGGACAAAAGTAAATGACAAGGCAATCAAGACAGACACAAAACAATTTCACAGAGCTCTAAATTATCTCATCTTCCAGATAAATGCCTCCACACAAAGATTTTAGAATTGCCAACAGGCTTGGATTGCTTAACTGGTCATAACCAGATCCCGCCTCAAAGCTAAAAGGCAAGAGATTTTTAAAAGTAAGCCATAATATTCATGTGTTGCTTTGTAGAGAATTCTCTACACACAAAGACAAGTATAATAAAACCTTTTTTTTTTAAATTTTTTTTAACTTTATTTATTTATTTTGAGAGAGAGAGAGAGACAGTGAGCAGAGTAGGGGCAGATAGAGAGGGAGACAGAGAATCCTAAGCAGGCTTCCCACTGTCAGCGCAGAGCCCGATGCAGGGCTCGAACTCCTGAACTGTGAGATCATGACCTGAGCTGAAATCAAGTCAGACACTCAACCGACTGAGCCACCCAGGCGCCCCTATAATAAAACCTTCTTAAGAAAAATAAGTCAAATGTTCTTCAAGATAAAAAAAAAACACCTCTAAAATCAGTACCAGGGATGACTCCTCCCAGGCATTTTAGCAAAGCTTATTTCAGACATACTGCCAGCACTTCTTCCATCAATTTCTATGGAAGGAGTATTGTCCATTACATTGCATTTGCTTTTTCTTACGTGTCCCTTTTTAGCAAAAGCATTATATATAGTACAGACTCTAACACCTAAAATAACAAAACAGAGCATACTTTAAAGATGTCATTGTCTACCGCCCTGTCCCTAGACCCCAAGAACAGGAAATAATTGCAACTCAAAAAAATCTAAAGTAAGCTTCCACACTAGAGGAAGGGATAACTAAAACTAAAACCTTCTAATAGGTTATAGGGAAACTGCCATTCAAATAATTTGGGTCCCAAAATGACTTGTTTCTTGAATTGATATAATCCTGTCTGTAAAAATATGCTACATTTTAATCACACCGTGAATAAAAGAAAAGTCCCTGTGGATTTAAAGAAGTATTATCCAAAAGGTCATTTTTAAGTCCAACCTATTTTTCTACAGATATATAATTAGAAGAAATTCTACAGATAATTCAAAGATAGTATCTGAGTGCTCTCAAGGCCAACTCTGGCATAACCTGAGCATCAAGAGGAATTATAACAATAATGAATAATAACACATTAAAAAATAAATCTGAGTCTAAAAAGATACTAAATAAAAGGGTCAGGGGGGAGGGGGAAACCTTTCTTTAAAAACAAATACTAGCCAAAATAAACATAAAAAAATTATTTTAAAGGGGTGCGTGGGTGGCTCATTCAGTTAAGGGTCCAACTTTGGCTCAGGTCATGATCTTGTAGTAGGTGAGTTCGAGCCCCATGTCAGGCTCTGTGCTGACAGCTCAGACCCTGGAGCCTGCTTTGGATTCTGTGTTTACCTCTCTCTCTGCCCCTTCCAGTCCCCCCCCCCCCATAAACATTTAAAAAACTATTAAAAAATACTAGCCAATAAATGTAGAAGGAAAAACAGAATTACATAAATCACTATTTTACAATCACCACTGTAAGAGATGATTTGAACAAGAATTAATGAATGCTACAACCACAAAGTATCAAGGTATTATCCCCAAACATTATAAAGGGGATAAAGATACATGTAGTAGTCTGACACCACCACCTTAACCAATTAATCAAACTGAACCAATATTAAACTTACTACAGATGCTTTCTGAGAGCATGCCCAAAGAAAAACACAGTATCTCCTATGCAGCATTCCTGACCCAAATCCTGAATCTAATAATGGGAAGACAAATAAAGGAAATCCAAATAAAGGAACATTTTACAAAACCAAAGAATATTATGTCATCAAAGATACCACGACCATCCCCCCTACTGGTCCCTAAAAAAAGCTTGGGGAACTTTTCTACAGGGAAGGAGACTAAACAGATCTCACAGCTGAATGTAGTGTATGATCCTTGACTAGGTCCTGAATTAGGAGTGGGGGAGATATAAAGTTCACTGATAGAAAAATAAGGCAATATGAATATGAATGAATATATATTCTGCCAGAGTTAAATAACTGGTAGTGATAGTTTTATTATGGTTATATTGGAGAATGTCTCTATCATGAGGTGATACATGCTGAATATTCAGGTGTATACCCTAATGACTATACCTATCTTTCAGATGATTCAGCCAAAAAAAGAAAGTGGCAAAATGTCACTAATAGATAAATACCTAGTGAATAGTATATGTGTGCTCACTATAATATTCTTATAACCTCTGTAGATTTGAAACTAATCAAAGTACGGGGCACCTGGGTGGCTCAGTGGCTCAGTGGGTTGGGCATCTGACTTTAGCTCAGGTCATGATCTCAGGGTCCTATCACTCTGTCTCTATCTCACTCATGATCTCACTCTGTCTCTATCAAAAAATGAATAAATATTTAAAAAAACTGAAACTAATCGAAGTAAAAAGTTCAGAGGGGAAATCAGAAAAAAAAAGTTAATACTTAAAGAACATGTGGGGCATCTGGGTGGCTCAGTAGGCTGAGCATCAGACCTCAGCAGAGGTCATGATCTCATGGTTTGTGAGTTCGAATTCTGCATTAGGCTGTCAGCATAGAGCCCACTTAGGATCCTCTATCCCCTTCTCTCTCTCTGCCCCTCCCCAACTCGTTCTCTCAAAAATAAATAAACATTTTAAGAAAACCACTATCTTAGATGATAAATTCTAATACAAACACTGTTAACAGATTTCTAAACCGTGGGAGTAGACTTATTTTAAGTAACATTTCTGCTATGAAAAGAACCATAATATTTTTTTTTCTTTTTTTAAATTTGGACAACACAAAAAGCTTTCAAGGTTGTTCTTCCAACCTATAAAGGGAACAATGTATAATAATATTTATACCAAGAATTAACATTACAATGAAGTATGTAAAGTCAAATAAATTAAATTTCTGATAACTATTTCCTCAAAGTAAAAAGTAACTGCTATGAAGCATCTTTAAAAACTTGCTCTTGAGGGGTGCCTGGGTGGCTCAGTCAGTTAACTTTTTTTTTTAATGTTTAATTTTGAGAGACAGAGAGAGACAGAGTATGAGCAGGGGAGGGGCAGAGAGAGGGAGACACACAATCTGAAGCAGGCTCCAGGCTCTGAGCTGTCAGCACAGAGCCCGATGCAGGCCTGAACCATGAGATCATGAACCATGGCTCATGAACCATGAGATCATGACCTAGGCCGAAGTCCGATGCTTAACCAACTGAGCCACCCAGGTGCCCCAATAAATAACTACTTTAAAGAATTATATATAATCACTTTTGAAACAAAATATAATGCTTCAAAAAATCTTCAGGGTTTTACATATAGCATAAAAAAGAAAATCTAAAAATTTAACATGAAATTTAAGTATTAATTGCTAAAATATAATTTTAAATAATCTGTACAAATATGGCTCCTAAAACTAGCATGGCCCACTCAAAGTAATACAAATAACAAAATTCATTTGTAACCATGGATTCCATAAGTTGAAAATCAATTTCCACCATAAAAATTAAGTATTTTAAAAGCTCAAGACACAAAAAAAATAGTACAATAAAACAGATTCTTTAATAATACTAAAATTAAGAGATTGCTTAGGGATGTCTGGCTGGCTCAGTAGGTAGAACATGCAACTCTTGATCTTGGGGTTGTGAGTTCAAGACCCACGTTCGGCCTAGAGGTATTTTAAAAAAAAAGGGGAGGGGGAGATCACTTAAGGAAATAACTAAAATAAAAAATGAAACTAGGAAGATATTTGTAATCAGTGGCAAAAGCAGCCTAAGAGATCATAAAATAAGCATTAAAAATGTAAGAGGTAAATATCAATACAGGAAGTATATACAACAAAAGATTAGAAAGCTAAACAAATATGGAAATATGTTCAACAAATAACAAAACATAAATCAGTAACAATCTATCATTTTACTCTAATAAATGGTAAAATTATGGGGCGCCTGGGTGGCTCAGTTGGTTAAGCTTCCATCTTGAGCTCAGGTCATGATCTCATGGTTTGGGAGTTCGAGCCCTGCATCAGGATCTCTGCTGTCAGCACAGAACCCGCTTTGGATCCTCTGTTCTCCCCTCTCCTTCTGCCCCTCCTGTGCATGCACACTCTCTCCCTCAAAAATAAATAAACATTTTTTAAAAATAGTAAAATTATAACTCCCAACGGTGTCATGGTGACACCAGCATATTCACAAAATGCTGGTGCAGGCTTAAATCCATAATTTCTAGAACACAATTAAGTAATATAATTCATTCTCTTTAATGAATATTTGAACTTCTTTCATGTGCTAGATACTGGGGATAAGCAAGAAAGCCACAGTCCTGCCCTCACACAATTTATAGCCTATTGCAAAATGAGAACTTTAAAAGAGTTAATCAGAAAGCATGGTAACTGTTTAAATAGAAAAAAAAATCAAGATTGCTAAGGAAGCTCACTATACCAACATCAAAGTTAGGGTGGAAGTGCTAGGGAAAATCACCAGTTATTTACTGGTTGCCAAGCACCTTGCTCAGTTGGGGCTTAAATGATGAACACCACGTGGTATCTATCTGCAGAGTCAACAGTCTGGAAGTGAAGATTCACAACCACAACAGATGCGAAAGTACAGTAACAAAGAGGATACCGAGAAGGGAGAAGCAGTAGGTGGGAAGGGAAACTGTTGTATAAGAAGTGACGAGCACAATAATTAAGGGAATAGGAAGCAAGAGGCTGTCAGGAGCAACAGGGTGAAAGGAGACCTGTAGAAGAGTCTGTGGACTGTGTGGACTGACATGAAGAAAGCCAGTCATAAACCAGGATACAAGACACAGATGAGGGAAGGTGTGAGAAGCCAGATCATGAACTCAGGTTTGAACAAGACAGTCTGAGGCATCCAAATCAGCAAGGCAAAAATGACCAAACTGCAGCTGGAAACAATTCTGGTGCTCAGAAAAGATTATCCTGTGACTATCCACGGAGTGAGGAAGGAAAAGAGCAGAATCTTAAGGAACATCAATGTGGAGGAGTCAGGACAGGGAGAGGAGTCCAGAAGCCGAGACCCTGGTCTTGACAGAGACTGAGAGTTGAAAGCAACAGGAAGTGGTAACCAGTATCCAAGGGACAAAAAAATGTAAGACTGGGCCCCAGAGGAACAATTCAGATGTCAGGGAGACTTCATAGTCAGTGTTGGGGGGATCATCAGGTAGCCAGTGCTGCTGAGGCAGATTGAGGGGTGAAGTTTTTATGTTGTTGTTTAAGGACATAAAGTCACTACATACTCTTCAAAGAAGTCTTGCTGGTGAAGAGAAACAGAGTAAACAAAGAATGCTTTAAGGAAAAAAGGACTGAGCACAAGCTGTTGCAGAAATGTTGTGTTTGGTTTTGTTTCAAGAACAGAAGAGACAGGAGAGGCATGAGCATGCTGACGAGCTGCTGTGTCACATTCAGTTGGTCAGGAAATAACTTAGTAGATATGAATTACTAAAAGCCAGTGCACATCAAAAGCAATTTTTCTTTTTTATGTTATTTTATGTTCACTGTGTAAATGAATTGGGAGGAAATAATCCCCCAGATAAGCTTTGACCAAAATAAAAATATGAAGAATTCCAAAGGGGAAAGTTGGGACAGGCCTGTAAAGAAAACAGTGTCAGCTAAGGGCCCACTGGTGCCTGGTAAATTTACATGTGGACCTAAGGTTGGTAGTAATGGGGAATTTCAAAGAAGTTTTACCAAATGGGCAGACAAGCTCTGAGAGTCAGGCAAAAACAAAGTGTTACTTAGAGTAAATACTGAAATGTACGGTGAGAACAATATGGAAATTATATGGCAGCTTGGCTTGTCCTGCATGTTCAAATAGAGTAAATGTGAGGGATCCTAAGTTCTAAGTAAGAAACTAAATTTCAGGGGTGCCTGGGTGGCTCAGTCGGCTGAGTGTCAGACTCTTGATTAAAGCTCAGGTCATGGGGCACCTGCGTGGCTCAGTTGGTTGAGCGTCCGACTTTGGCTCAGGTCATGATCTCACAGTTCGCGAGTTCAAGCCCCACGTCGGGCTCTGTGCTGATAGCTAAGAGCCTGGAGCCTGCTTCGGATTCTGTGTCCCCCTTTCTCTGCCCCTAACCGCTCCTGCTGTGTCTCTCAAAGATGAAAAACATTAAAAAAAAAAAAAAAAAAAAAAGTAAAGCTCAGGTCATAATCCCAGGGTCCTGGGATTGAGCCCTGCATCAGGCTCTACGCAGAGCATGAAGCCTGCTTGCGATTCTCCGTCTCTGTCTGCCCCTTCCCACCCCATGCACTCTCTTTCTCTCTCAAATAAAAATTTTTTAAAAAGAAACTAAGTTTGAGAAATTTTACCCAATGATTTGATATATAAAATAAAATGGGTAAAGATATAAGAGCATTAGGAAAATGAGTTGAAGAAGCCAAAAGAGGAGTAATAAGGCTCCAGGATTCAGACTAGATCAACTTCCCTGGTGTACTCTTGCTGTCAGTGGAGGAGAAGGGAAGATTATTACTCATGTTGTAACTTACAAAAGGACCTGGGTTGTGTAAATCAGGGTATACAGAAGTTTTCTAGCTCACCCAGCTTCCAGAGTGAGCAGATTTATGTCATAAGTCAAGATAGCAAAGTCGTGGGGGTCAGTACTCCATTCATTAGCAAATTTTTATAAGATTGAAAAATATGGAGCTCCAATTCTCCAAAATTATGAACAAGGTGAAGGGTGATATTATCTTTAGTTTTTTAATGTTTATTTATTTATTTTTGAGAGAGAGAGGCAGAGAGAGAGGGAGACAGAAAATCCGAAGCAGGCACAGAGCCTGATGCGGGGCTTGAACTCACGATGGTGAGGTCATGACCTGAGCCAAAAGCAAGAGTCAGATGCTTAACCAACTGAGCCACCCAGGCACTCCAATATCATCTTTCAAAAGTTAGTTTTTAAAAGTTTTAATAATCTGATTTGACTGACTCATATTAGAATTTCAATCACCCACTCTTTTCCATAGCAAGGAGATGTAATTAAAATAATGGATTTCAGTGATTCCTTCCTGGTTGTTCATGGAATGTATAATGTATTAGGAATACAAGAATATAAAAATATATATTACTAATATATACTAAGAATGCAGTTCTTCCCACCTAGAATACTTTACCTCCTGTCCTGAGCCTGGCTAACTTCCATGTTCCTCATGCAATCGCTCCCAACAGGAAGCTTTCCCTGATGCATTAAGATGATCCCACCTGATGAGTCACCCATTTCTCCCATTATCACAGCTATAACATGTCAACCCTTTATCTTAATCTCAGGTTTACTAGCGTGAAGCTCCTGTCAGAATGCAAGCTCCAGGAGGATGGAGCCACATTAATTAAATTCAGAGTCTGGTTCTTACTACCTGGCACCGTGCCTAGCAAATAGTATGAGTAGAATTAAAATTTAAATGAATCATAAAGACAATAAAAACAGGTGGATCACAAAGAAATTTTACTGTTAGTAAGGGCATCTCAGGCTCCTGCCTCAGTGTCTCCTGGGGAGACAGCCCATTCCTATCAACACTTCTTTCACTAACAGAGCAGAATCTAAGGCCTTCATCATCCAGAGACATGCACAAAGCCAAACTACTCTGACAAACTACATTGACAAACATGCAAGGTCAATAAACAATGTCATATCAAAACTTACTCCTTCATTAAACATTTATTTTTATCCTCTCATTCGTCAATATTCAATCTCTTTGCTAATAACCAATGTAATCCTTCCCTAGTTGTCCCCATCCACCTACAAAACGTTTTTTCAGCATACCATCTTTAAAGTAGAAAAATGTCATATATATGGCTGTAAATGTCAATGGAAGTCTATCTTTATCACCTGTTTAATACTTTTGTCACCCAGTTACCTAAAATTAGATCACAAGTGCTCCTAAGAACACCTAAAGAAAAGTTAGAGCATTTTATACACAGTATGTACTAAAAATGAGTGATAACAACTACAAAGTAGGGAAAATAGAAAACCCAAACAGAATATGAATTATTTGCTTATATGACAATATTAGATTACAGGAAAAGAAACATTTTTATGTCCTATTACAGTAAAAAATTTACTATGTACTATCTAATCTTACCTACACTGATCTACCAATTAAATATTAGATGCCTACCTAAAAGCCGCTTCCCAAAAGCAGTTCATTCCACAAACATCAGAGGGCAGCATCCAATAGGGATTCCAGTAACACAGAGAGAAATCTTTACACCTAACAGAGTAAGACAGAAATAAAGTCCTATGTGAGTATTTCGATTTAAAACTAACAAGGAATTTACTTAAAAACACAATAACTTACTGTTCTATTTTCAGCAACAAAACTGCAAATCCAATTTTGCAAATTCATTATGGCTAAAGTAACTTGAGGAGTTTGGAAATTTCTCCCTTACTCAGGTACCATTATTTTAAAAAGGACTTTAAAACTTTTAGGTAGAATACATTGCAGACTGAAAAACCATTCCTTATCAGGAACACTCCTAACATATTAAAATCCCCTCCTCAGATAACAGAAAATATGGGAATACTCCTAAAATTTCATTTGTGTACTACACAAGATCCCCCCAGAATAAAATCCTTTTCAGCTAAACAAAATATTTGCTTATCCTGAAGCCACATTAAAATGCCACAGAGACAGAAAGGGAAGAGAGGATCTTTGAAGGCTTTTAAATTAATCTTCAATTCAAGTTAGTTATATGGTGTTTTAAACTGAAAAAAATAAGAAATCACGCTGGAAGTGGCACCTGGGTGGCTCAGTCGGTTAATCGTCCGACTCTTGATTTCAGTTCAGGTCATGATGTCATGATTCATGGAATCAAGCCCTGCATCAGGCTCTGCACTGACAGCACGGAGCCTGCTAGGGATTCTGTCTCTCCTTCTCTCTCTGCCCCTCCCCCTCTCTCCCTCTCAAAATAAATAAATAAACATTAAAAAAAAAAATCAAGCTGACATCCATGGCTCAGTTTCATTATCTATATCATCTTCGTTCTACTATATTACACAAGCTAAACTGAAGTTATAAGTACAGTCTTTCTGCTTAGACTGCAGGTCAGAGCTAAACAACAACAGCTACAACACCACACGTTACAAAAAGTATGTTTTTTTTTATTGTTACTCTTTTCCAAAACAATAGTTTCATTTGAAATTCACTGCAATGTGAGGCCTGCGTACTAAAGCAAGTATGAAATCAGGGTGAGTCTCTAAACCAGGTCATTTCATGCCGCCTCACCATGTAACTTTGTTTTCTATCGCTATAAATTCAATTATAGGTTACTGTCTTTACAGCAAAAGATGAAATTTCAGTTTGCAAAGATCTCTGATCACACCTCTCACAAATGCCAACAGTCTAGGGCAGGGGATCTCAAACCCAGGCTGCACAGGGAAACCACCCAGAGAGCCCCATACCAGACCCATTAAATCAGAATATCTGAGAACAGGGTGGGGCACAGATAGTTTTTAAAATGCCGCCTCAATAATTCTGTATACTCCTGCATAAAAACCTCCAGTTGGAATTTTAAAATCAATGGAAAAAAATTACATTGTAATTTGGTTTACCTTTACAGAGACACCATTTTCAAGCCCAACATATCTTAATTTAAAAGGCTGCAAAAGCAGGAAATAAAAGAAAAAAGAAAATATATGCAGACCAATAAAACCCACGAACGTCTGTCCCCTCCCAGGAACAGTTATGTATTTTTTAAGTCTTGCCTTTCCATATGAGACACAGGCTCAGTGGTGGTGTTAACAACAGAGTTCTTTTCAGAGTCAAGTGCTTTCACATCCACTTAAGCCTCACAACAAACTTGTTCAAACAGATATCTCCATCTTTCAGAAACAGGCATTATCACTGCTTTCTTTAAACAAATCCACAATTTACTCAGACTCAACACCTACAGTGCACCTTTGTTTCAGGAAGGACATAACTAATCTGGCTATTCCATGTCCTCCTGTTAAACCTTACAAGAGTAGAAAATGGAAATGAAAAATGGAAATGGAAAATTAAGTCTCAAGAAAAATAACTCCCCAATTAAATTCTTCCATAAAAATGATCCACTGAAATTATGTAATAATACCATTTTCTGCCTCCGGTTGCACTCTTCAACCTCTGAGACCTAGGCAACCACAATATCTATCTTTGGTCTCTATAGATTTGCCTGTTATGAATATTTCATGTACATGAAATCATACAATATGTGGTCTCTCAAGTTTGACTTCTTTCAGTCTGACTCGAATATTTTCAAGGCTCATCTACTATAGCATTTATCAGTACACTTCAATACTTTTTATGCCCTAATAATGGATGGATATGCCACATTTTGTTTAGTCATTCATCAGTTTATAGACATTTGGGTTGTTTTCCATCTTTTGGCCATTACAAATAATGATGCTATAAACATTCATTTACAATTTTTCTCTGAACATATGTTTTCAATTCTCTTGCATATACACCTACAAAGGGAATTGCTAGATCATGTAATCACTCTAAAGTAATTAATGCAGATGAAACTGCAGGGAAAATTATCAAGTTTTAGGTAAGTTTCTTGACCATAACTCAATGTCTGAAAACACAGTTTAGGGATATCTTCCTGTCTTTCTTTAATGGAAATATAAAAATATGCACTAGGGAGTATACATGCCTCTTACTATTTAAAAAAATCATAAAACACTAATGTGCTACTGGCAAGAGGTAGCATAATTTAATGTTTCTTATTTCTCAAACTTACATTCTCTCACTTATGAAAAAATAGTCAAAGATTAAAATAGAGAGTAGAAACTCATTACGTACCAGCAACTGTTATTACAAGCAAAAATTAGAAAAAAACAACTACTGTGGAGACAGATAGCAACTGTACTTTAGGCCACAAAAAAATAATATTAAAAAATACTGGGAAAGAAAAGGTAGTTATCCATGTTCTAATTATTAGCTGCTTTTGCTTTTATTCCTTAAAATTATTGAAAATGAAATATCAGAAATACAGTTCAATTTTCAAAGAGGTAATTCAACTGAATAATTTTAATGGGGCAAAACTGTTAAGTTGAATTAAGTGGGTATGTCTTCAGTAAACAGTGACATCCAAAATCAATGAAGTCCATAAAAGCAAATCTCCTTCATTGTAGTATAAGTTGAAATAAACTTTACTATGACTCCTCCTCAAATTTCATACAGTGTAATGTTTCTAGTTCCAGGTGGCTTGTCTCCAAAGTGATGAAAGGGTAGCACAAGGGAAATTTGTGGTAATAACAGTCCAGTATCCTGACTGTGTGGGTGGTTACACGAATTTACATATGTGATAAAACTGCATGAAACTACACATACATACACGAACACCTGTAAAACTGATGATATCTGAATATAGTCTATGGGCTGTACAATGTCAATTTCTGGGGTTACAATATTGTACTATATTGAAACACATATATTCCAGTTGTATTAGTATTGTACTATGCTCACAGAGATTAAGATCCCACTATTAGGGGAAATGGAGTGACTGATACAAGGGTATCTCTGCAATTTCCTGTGAAATAATATTTATTTTAAAAGTTAAAAGATAGAGGCGCCTGGGTGGGTCAGTCGGTTGAGTGTCTGGCTTCAGCTCAGGTCATGATCTCACAATTTGTGGGTTCAAGCCCTGCATCGGGCTCTGTGCTGACAGCTTACAGCCTGAAGCCTGCTTCAAATTCTGTGTCTCTCTCTCTGCTCCTCCCCTGCTCATGCTCTGTCTCTCTCTCTCCTTCAAAAATAAATAAAAATATTAAAAAAATATTTTTTAAAATAAAAAGGATCAAAAACAAAATTCCCCAAAATTTCAGTACTTGAAGAGCTGAGACATTTCATGCTTGGGATTAAGCAGAGCATTTAATTAATTATATAATACTCTCCACAGTAACAGTTCTCAAACTTGAAGTTTCCTTAAATCTAGTAAGAGAAGGTCTTCTATAATTTTAAACTGGAAAAGGTATTTTTCATTTCAAAATGTCCATGATAGTCTTGAGGCTTTAGTGAAAACCATGTACACCTTACAGTCAGGGATAAGTTTGGGCATATCCAGCAAAAGAATGTGAAAGTCTGAACGAAATACTGTGAGCCACCCATGAAATTTCAAGGCACAGATACCTGCTCTAGGACTGTGGCAAGAGAAACAGAGATGCTCGTGACCACATTAGAGGAGACCATTCCCATGATACTGACAAATCAGCATTACTTGAAGATCAGTGCCTGGGTCACTCATTTTCAACTAAAAATTGCCTCCAGACAACAATGTCTAGCTATGTCAGGTCTTTATCTCAAATCTCTAATTTCATGAATACTCAATGTGAAAAGGACTGCTTATATACAAATGGCAATGAACAATTACTTATCCATTTCAAAAGTAGGTTAGCTTCCCATTGTACCCAACCCCCTCCTGGGGGGGTGGGGGGGACTGGGTTAAGGATTTAAAATTTTTTTTAATTTATTTGAGAGAGAGAGAGAGAGTGCGCGCGAGCACATGAGCTCTCAGAGGGGTGGGGTGGGGGGAAGAGAGAGAGAGAGAGAGAGAGAGGAGAGAGAGGGAGAGGGAAAGAGAATTTTAAACAGGCTCCATGCTGTGTGGAGCCCCACGCAGGGCTCAGTCCCACAGTGCTGGGATCATGATCTAAACTGAAATCAAGAGTTAGACGATCAACTGAGCGTTTTAATCCACCCCTGGATTAAAAGATTTAATTGTTATAGGGCACTGGGTGGCTTAGTCGGTTGAGCATCAGACTTCAGCTGAGGTCATGATCTCACAGTTCATGGGTTCGAGACCCATGTCTGGCTTTGCACTGACAGCACAGAGCCTGCTTCAGATTCTCCCTCTCCTTCTCCCTCTGCCCCTCCCCTGCTCATGCTCGCTCCCTCTCTCTCAAAAATAAACATTTTAACAAATTTAAATGTTAAAAAAAGGGGGGGAAACTCCCCAGTAGAAAGTTTTTCTATGCATGACAAAAATGAAAATGATAAAGAACTGCCAATTTGAATACACAGAAATGCCAATACACTGAAAAACAGGTTAAGTCAATATGTGGGGGGAAGTATTTCCAACAGGAACAACACAGATAATAACCTTAATGTGTTAAAACAGGATTCCTAAATCAAAAAGTACACATTTTTTGTTGTTAGACTAATCAGTTTCCCCTCCAAAAGCACAGACCATTATTTTAATTAATTACTAGTCAGGTTTGTGCTAAGCACTTCACAGCCATGTGAAGTATGATCGCCAATGAACTAAAACACAAGTGCAACGTACTGTTTTTATAGAAGATGAAGGTGGCTTTAGTAAGTAATTTGTTTCACTATTCACTGTCTGAACTCCTCTCTTCAAAAATGACTGCAGAGAAGAAGGAAAAAAAATTCTGTACTAAAAATAGAGGGTCAAACCATTCTCAGCTAAATTAGTGGTTCTTAATATTTGGTTTTGTAACAATAACCTGGGGCACATATCTAAAATACAGATTCCCAGACCCCACTAACAGGTATTCTGGTTTAAACAGGTCTGGACTGGGGCCTGAGGACAGGATTTTCCCAGAAGTCAGAAAAAAAATTTTTTTAATGATTAAAATTTAAATGATTGGGGGGCACCTAGGTGGCTCAGTCAGTTAAGCATCTGACTTGGTTTTGGCTCAGGTCATGATCTCAGCCTGTGTCAGGCTCTGAGCTGAGCATGGAGCTTGCCTGGATTCTCTCTCTTCCTCTCTCTCCCCCTCCCCTGCTCTCACACTCTCGTTCTCTCTCAAAATAAATTAATAAACATTAAAAAGGAAAATGGATTCTATTCTTAAAAAAAATTTTAAATGACTGAAACCATCAGCATATTAGGTACGGTTTTACTGTGCCAGGTACCATACTCAGTAACCTATTCCAACTACTTCATTTCAATTCTCACAAACAATCCAGTATCACAGATTCTCTTATCTCTAATCTAACTGATGAGGAAATATATTCAAGGTTCATACAGCTAAGCATGTGGCAACGCTGGAGTCTGGCTCCAAAGCCCTAAAGATGCTTAGTATATCCTACTAGTATTCACAAGACCCAGCAAAAATGAGAACTCGATGGCCTAACCAGATCTGAAAGAGTGAGGGGACTATATACCAACAGAATGACGGGTCCAGAAATGGTTCTCACTCAAATGTTTACTAGTTTTTTGATTCCCCCCCCTTCACACCACCACACAGCCACAATAAGATGAGATCTTGATGATCACCCTCAAGACTTATCAGCGAAATGTGAGAATTTAATCACTCTGAGTAAAGTCACAAAATAGACTAATCCCCTCTACGGAAGTCCTGATGTCTGATAATAATAATGGCTTTACATTGAATACCTTAGCAAGAGTCCGTCAGTATCGAACAGCTTGACAGAGTTTCTCTATGTGGCAGAGCCTCTGCCTAGCCAGCATTCCCCTCTTGTAAGACACCACTCATCTCCACCACTCACGTTATCCTGTCCACCACAAGGATGTGCAAATGACACAGACCCTGAGAATCAGAGATCCCCATCCTAGACAACACTGACTTGTTCCTGGATGGACATGTGATACAAACAAATCCAGAGCCTTTTCCTAGAAATCACCAGAAAATCTAAAGCCTCTTCCTGGAAATTTTTGAAATTCCTAGAATTTTGAAATTTCCTAGAAAATCCGGAGCCTTTTCCTAGAAATTTTTGAGATTTGAGAAGAAACACCCCAAAGAAAGAGCTCATGAATAAAGCCTTTCTACAGTGAAGAAAATAAGAGTCCTAGTCCTTAAGGTCCCTGGAGCTGCCCGGGCATTTCCTTTCATTTTTCCTCCTGCCAGCAACCCACATAAGCCAATAAATAACTGTTTTGCTTAAGTTGGTTGTACTGGATTTTAATCACTGACAACTAAGGATTCTATTACAAATTAAGGTAAGTTATTACCTACATTTTACAGGTGAGAAAACTGAAATAGAGAGGTGGTCAAGGTTTCACAGCAGAGTATGAACACAGGTTTGTCTGACTCTAAGACCTGCACATTTTCTAAATACCAAAATAATGGATTCAAACCAGATACATTAATTAATAGATTTCACTGAAAACCTGTTCTTATCATTTCAGAAATTTTACTTGGAGAACTTGGAAGGACCCTTCCAAGTACTTTATTGTCATGGAATTTGTGCAATGAATACTCTCCATAAGATCTGAGCAGTAAAACCTACTGGATATAACCTAGACCCCATGTTTGTTGTTTTAATGTTTGTTTATTTTTGAAAGAGAACGCAAGCAGTGGAGGGGCAGAGAGACAGGGGGACAGAGGATCCAAAGCAGGCTCTGTACTGACAGCAGAGAGCACGATTCAGGGCTGGAACTCACGAACCATGAGATCAGGACCTGAGCCTAAGTCAGACGCTCAACCTACTAAGCTATCCAGGCGCCCCTAAATCCCATATTTCAAATGAATGAGGGAAATTAATAGTTTCAGTCTTGCAGGTAAGACTGCTTCAAAACAGTAAGACTGCAATGACAATCGAGTCCTACCAAATAAAAATGTTGCTTGCCTCACACCCCATTTTCCACTGATGAAAGACTATTCAGACTAGATTCTTATCACAGACAGAAACTTTACAGAAAGAGCACTGAAGGATCAAAGAATACAATTCTGGTCCAATTGCTGATGCCTTCTGGACCTTGGTCAAATGATTCACACACAAGAAGAGAGGTTAAAGATGGACACTTACTCTTTATCCTGTGGTAGTCAAAAAGTTGGCCAAACTCTATGAGAAATCTTTAAAAATGTAGGAGGGCCGGGGTGGCTCAGGTCCTGATCTCGTGGTTCATGGGTTCAAGCCCTGCATCCGGCTCTGTGCCAACAGCTCAGAACCTGGAGCCTGCTTCCGATTCTGTGTCTCCCTCCCTCTCTCTCTCTCTCTCTCTCTGCCCCTCCCCAACTTGTGCTCTGTGCAGTGTCTCTCTCAAAAATAAATAAACATTAAAAAAAATTTTTTTAGATAAGTAGTATCTAAAATGAAGAACCCGGATCTAAGAATTCTCCAGCCTCACGTTGGGTGTAGAGACTGTCCAATTTCATACAGTGTTTTGATTAAAATGTTGTTTCCTTACAATTCTACCCAATACAGAAATAATTTTAAGTGCTTCACAATCACATAATAGACCATGAACAGCTTTTCATGAGCCTCATTTTTCATGAGCTCACTCAGGTCGTCACTCACTGCCTCTCCCACACCTGACTGGAAGCAGTTCTGCTTTTATGAATAGTCAGGAATTAGCCAGACTGTAATCAAATCATTGGGTACAAAACATGACAATCCTGCTTTCCCATGCTGCTCCTCTGCCCAAACGTCCTTTCATTTTGAAAGGGGCCATCAACTCTCAGAAGAATGTTAAACAGCCTGCAGCAGACCTGCACTCCTTCGTCTCACCAACACTGTGCTTTCCCGTATCAAAGCAGCCTTTGCCTCTTATTAAGGGAGCATTGAGTCCTTCCCAGATTCCCAGAGAGGTGCTCACAAATAAAGAAGCCTATTTTTCAAGGAAGTGCAAACGCTCAGATTTTGTTAAGCATTCATAGTGCGTCGCATTCTTTCTTCCTTTAAATCTCACGGTGATTCCACCTCTGGCAGTGATTTGTGCAAATCCACGTAAGTCACTATGCTTCTTTTTAAACACCGATTTTTAGAGAAAGATATCCCATCCCACAAAACACGTGAGCATATTAAGCATCGCTGATTTTTCTTAACTGGCTGTAAGTTTCAGAACAGACCGATTGCTTCCTAAAGAAAAATTCAAACTACGCATAAAAGCTCTGTCCAGATTTCACTAACTGACTAATAATGAAAATGTAGGCGTTAACACACAAAAATTGGACGCCCCATTCAAGAGAAGGGGAAAAAATTGAACTAGGGCGCCAGCCTGATGTTTAAATATCTCAACTTGAACTCCATGGAAACAAGAGGGAATTCCCACTAGCCAAACAGCAAGAAGGCTTTTGTGGAGCACCTTTTACTTTCAAAGAATTCTTTAAGGAAAAAAAAAAGCAACTGTCAATTAAAAGTTGAAAATTAATTTCTATCTGCTTTAAAGGCGCATAAGGCATGGGTCAGAGGGCAAACACAAAGAGCATGGGGTGCTCTCCGGCGGAGCTACCCCCGGATGGAGGGGAAGGAGGGAAATGAGAGACGGGGTCACGGACGGCGGCAAAGCGGGAGGCGCGGGCCCGGGGACGGGTGGCGCGGGACTGACCGGGGAGCTGTCCGGGCCAGGCCAAGCCCCGCGTCCCGGCGCCCGCCGCTCCTCCCTTCCCGGCCTCGGCCCCCAGACCGGGAACAGCCCGTACCTGTCTGACCGGCCGGGATGCGCTGCGGGGCCCGCGCTGCCCACCCCTCTCGCGCCGCCGCGTCCGCCGCCCGCGAGCCAGGAAGCCGCTGCGGCCTGCGGCTTCCCGCCACCGCCGCCCGCTCCTTCCTCCAGGGACACGGCGAGCTGGCTGAAGGCGTAGAGGAGCGAGCAGAAGCCGCAGGCCAGGCACAGCACCACGATGCGCAGGTAGCGCCGCATCGCCCCGGACCCGCGCCTCAGCCACCTCAGCCACCGCAGCCGCCGCAGCCGCCGCAGCCGCCGCGCCGCACCGCGCCCGCCCGGCGAACTGGAGCGAAGGGAACAGCACGGCGCAGCCGCGGCCACAAGTTCCTCCTCCGCCGCGGCCTCGTGCCCGCCCCTCCTTCCTTCTTTTCCCCCCCTCTCGCCCCGCCCAACCACCTTCGTCGGCGGGCTGACAGCCCGCCGCTAGCCTGACCCCGCCTCCGCCGCCGTGGGCCCCTCCCAGGGGGTGGTGGGGAGCTGGTAGCTGCGGAACGCGCAGGCGCAATGAGTGGGCGAGACCTTGGCGCTCTGGAGTCCGAGGGGAACACAGAAGAAATGCAGAGCAGGTAAATCCTGCCCCTGGTGGCTCCAAACCGAAGAGGAGAGGTGTGGCAAAATAAACGAGGCGCTGGAGATAGCTGACCCAAATTCAGATTATGGTTCTAACACATAGTAGTTTGTGACATTGAGCAACTTAAAGTCTCTTGAGCATGTTTCTTCATCTCTAAAACGGAGATCATATCCTCATGATAGGGTGGTGGCAAAGATTAAACTGCTTAACGCACGAAAAACGCCTTGCACCTGGAAGGCATTTATTTAAGCCATTTTTCAGTTCCATCTTCCTCAGCAGGGACTTCCCCAGCCTCTAAGTTTCTTTAATACTGTACGAGCCATTTTCATCCAGATATTTAATTACGTCGTAATGCTGTTGAGTATGCATATCCTGCCTCCCAGTGAACTTGTTACGGGCATGTTCGGCTGAGGTGCTCTCTATTGCATCTTTTTTTCACCTTCTTTACAACTCATCATTTGCATGTCCGTAGCAATTAATATTCTCCCTAAAGGGCTTTCTCTTTAGCTTTCCATTTCTTCTCCCTCTTCTTCAGCCATATAAACACTCCATTCATTTGTTGAACATTTATAAAGCATCACTATGTGCCAAGCGCTATGCCTTGGGGTATAAAGGTATAAAGACACCTAGCTGGGCATAGGGTGGGACAGTAAATAAGTTCGTAAGTAAGTGGGACTTAAGTGTCAATAAGGGACAATGAGTAAATATGTGGGACTTATAAATATGTGTACTACTAGAATACAGACATTAGGATATAAGCCTGTAAAGGTGTGGGCAAACACAGAAAGAAGCCATCAGTTCTACTGAGGGCATGCTCAAAAGACACTTCATAGTAAAAATGGACCCAGAGTCTTGGGTGGGGTAAGGGAAGGAATTGCAGGCTGAGGTATCAATGAAACAGGTTCTTGTGTCTGGGAAGCTGAGAAGTTCGATACCACCAGCTAAGTGAATGCAAGGGAGGGTATGATGAGTGATAAGACTGTTGAAGGGGCCGGATATTTGAGTGCCTTGTTTAGTATGCCAAGAAGTTTGAACTTAATCTAGCAGAGTGGGTGAACCACTGAAGGGTTTTTAAGTTAGGAAGTAACATGATCACATTTGCCTTTTAGAGAGCAGGTTCTGGCCTCAGTGTGGAGGCTGGGACAGAAATTGAGATTGGAGCCAGAAAGCAGTGCCAAAAAGTGAGGGAAAGGAAGCTGGCTTTAAACACACACACACACACACACACACACACACACACACACACACACACACACCTCGTGGAGAAAAATCATGCTGTTAAACTGTTCAAATTGCATTTGGAGCTTTGAAGAGTTTGGCCATGAGAATCAAAGTGGGGAAATGCTGTGTAATTTAACACTAGTTCTCCATTTGGAATCCCTACACAAAACACTGCTGGCTCTGTGACCATGGAAAGGCACTAAAGAAATTTAAGCCTCAGTTTCCTCTATAAAGATGAAATTTCTTGCCTTACCTGACAAAAAAATGAAAACTAGCATGCTATCAAGATGTGTAAGTAGAATTAAAACATACACTTATTCATTCAGTAAACATTTATTGAATATATTCTACATGCCAGACAAGGGGCTAAAATGTACTGCCCTCGAAGGGATGACAGGCAAGTAAAAATGATGACAATAATAAATTAATCCTTCTACTACACCTTACAATTCTTAGAGAAATAAAGATAAACTCAACGAAGTACAAAGATGGATCGCAAAAGCATTTGTAAGAATGGAAAATAGATTTTGAGAGAGAAAACTAAAGGTTATATTACCAAGAAACTAGAGTAAGAGCTAGTACTCAAATAGATCAAGGATGTTTAAAGAGATGCCTACCACAATTGTTCTCTATTTCAACAAAGAAACTAAATGTAGTAAAAATAAAGGATAATTTAATGACCCACAGATTGTTAAAATACTGAAATGGCAATTTTCATTCTTCAACAATTTATGGGAAGAGCATATCTGGAAGAATAATCATCCGTTTACTTGACATCAGGGTTCTGGACCATATCACACCCCTTAGATTCCTTTTAATTCTGTAACTAAAAAGGAAATTCTGTTGAAAAAATATATAAGGCATTCCAAAATTAGTAAATATTTTTGTATTACCCACAGTCTTAACTGGCTGTCTTGGAGTATGAGGAGCTGTGTGCATGCCCTTCTGATCATTTCCAGGATTCACACATTTTTGTATATATTTTTAAATGTCTGTTTATTTTTGAGAAAGAGAGACAGACAGAATGTAAGCAGGGGAGGGGCAGAGACAGAGAGGGAGACAAAGAATCTGAAGCAGGCTCCAGGCTCTGAGCTGTCAGCACAGATGCGGGGCTCGAACTCAACAAACCAAGAGATCATGACTTGAGCCAAAGGAAGGCAGACACTTAACCGACTGAGCCACCCAGGCACACCTGCATATTTTTATATTCTTAATTTTAAATATTGAAAACGACTTAAATATTTTTGAGGTCATAACAGTTACGTATTTCTTTCATTTACTGTATGTATGTACTCCCGAGTCTACTTTTTCATCTCTAGACCACACTCTTAATTCTCTAGTGAAAGGCTGACTATATACAAATTTTTAATCGATATTCATCTTCCCTTCATCCTGTCAAAAAGTTAATTGAGGTGGGCAAAAAGAAATTTAAAAGTAGCAATATTTGTTGTTTAAATTATGGAGATAGAGACCTCTTCCATGATCTAGAAAACTCTCAGATACAGGATAATACAAATTTCAAGAATTTTATATTCAAAAGATCAATCTTGATTATTCCTACAGGTCCTAGTATATTTTGAATATATAACTGATATTTAATGTTTTTATTTTTTTCATAAATATTCTCAAAGTCACTCTATAGCAAATGTAGGGTTCTGTTCAGCATTCCCGTCCCATTTCTGTCTACCTTTTAGTATTTTTTTTTAAATCATTTTCCTGGGGAAAAGGTAAACTCTATATCCTTTCAGAGTAAACTTCAAAAACTTTTCTATATAACTTTACTTTATAATGATCTATGCAAAATCTGATTTAATCCTTATAACACTTATATGAATTAGATGTTATTTTCTTTTAAGAAACAAGGAACCTGAAACTTAGAGAAGTTTGTTGACCCCATCACTAATAATGAAGATCCATAATTCAAATGGAAATCTTTAAGAATCCAACACACGTTTGTTTTTTCCATTATACCATGCTGTCTCACTATGAACAAATAAATGCTAATCTGAGTGATGCAAATTAGAAGTAAAAGGAAAAAGAAAAAAAAATCCATGTTATATGAAAACCCCTTAGACTGGTCTTCATTGAGATTAAAACAAAATTTACAATCTGTGAAACTCAAGTCAGATTAGGTGCAGGGCACAAAGAATCAGAAACTCAGACTAAAAGTGAAAACTACTCTCTCTTCTGGTAGGCCCCTAGTGAAATCTCATTTTCCACAGTCCATTTCCTAGAAACCTTGTTGGACTGGAGGAAGAAGTTGGAAAACAGTACTGTCAGTTTGAACAGAAAGTATTTCAGTTTAGGTATCCATTCAGACCAGTAAATGTAAGGAAAAGGTAGAACTGAGTAGGATGCAAGTGTCAAGCATTTCTCTTCATTCTCAAAAAACTCACAGGCCACATGATTCAAAAACATGGCAGTGGAAGACCAATAAATGGGGACACCTTAGCTCCTATATGATCCCTGAATTGGCTGGCATTTCCATCCACAAGGAAGGGAGAGTATGGAGGGGCTAGAGTAGGGAGGGGAGTAAGGAATATCCTATGGGCCATCCCTGTGATTCTCCCTCATTCACTCTTCAGGAACCTTCCATTCCCATTAATACAATAGATTATAATCTACTACTTTTTAAAATGGTATCAGCAAAATTAAAAGCTAGATTTGTAGGGAAATTTAGTCATGAGGAAAATTGGAATTAAAACACACATGCACAAGTTCACTGAGAAGCTGCCATCAATCAAGGTCATAATTACAACAATAGCAACATCTTTTTCCTGACCCAGGTCATCAAAAGTTGAAGGCTGAAAATAATTAAGAATTCTGATACCATCACAATTCAGAAGTCCAGTGCTTAGTTGCAAAATAAAATCAGAATTCTTGTTACCCATATTCTTTTCTATAAAGTAACTGCATCACTAGACAGCCCTGTTATATTTGGTTTCTTTTTTACTTTTATGTATTCTTAATAAAGTAAAAAAAAAAAAAAAAGATTCTTTTTTGCTCTAATTAAGTTAAACTGTCCCTTATTTATCTTATCCTGTACTGGAAACCTACGCTTTTTAATCTTTTACAAAAGAACTACCTCTTGGTCCTAAGGCAAGATCGTTTTGTTCTTCTGAGAACTCAGCCTACTTTCCTTTTTTTTAAAAAATGCTTTCATTGCCATTTTGTCCTGTAGGAGTCTTCTCCCAAATTGATTTTACACAGTATCCCAACTCTTCTCAATCTTGCTGACTCCAAAAGTAAACACAGTCTCATTTCATTGTTGCTATTATTATAAATTAAGAGAATAGGGAAAACAATATACATTAAAAAGTCTAAATTAGTAAATCTTGGAACTCACCTTAGTTTCTGAATTCTCTTGCTAAAAGAGTTATGGAAACATGAGGATGAGCTGGTAGCTTTCACTCAAACTCCCTACTTCCAGGTAGACCAGCAGATCTAAACCCAGATGTAAGCTGAAGACCTGCCACTCCTCAGGAGTTCCAATCGCAGAAGCATCCATTTCACTGGGACCTCACCCCCAAAAAGTTCTCATTGGGGCTTATCTTCACATATTGAAATGAAGCAATTCTTTAACTTTTAAAAAAAAGTATTACTGTTTAGCCTTATATACAGAAGAGATGTGAGGAACTTTATACGAACACAAGGAAAAACACTAAGGTCAGAATCTAGAAAATCTGGATCAAGAGTGACATGGCAGGCGATTAGTCCTACATTCGATTAAAAGTAAGCCTAATTTGAGATCTTTCTCAGAAATGGAAGGCAATCAATAAATTATCTGCATTATCCATAAGAAAAAGGCAAATTTCCTCACGTAAATTAAAGCTTTTCCCGAAATAGGTCCGAATAAAAATTTTCATTCAGATTCTGGGTAATGTTTCCTCATCATCTTCGCAAAAAGGAACAGCAGACCTCATTCAGCTGATTACTGATTTTTAAAAATGAGTATAGAAAAAAATGATAATCTTAACATGGTTTAAAGTCTTAAACTTTGAAAATCCAAGTTGGAGTAATGAAATGGGAGCTAGAAAACTACTATTGACACCCAACATTATCAGCTGCAACTGTCAAGAGGAGATCCAAACATCTTAGTGTGGACTTGCAGTGGATACTTAGGCCAAACTGAGTTTCCAGGGAAAAAAAAAAACAACAAACAAAAACCAAAAAACTGGCAAGCACTCCCTCTGCTACTTCTGTATCTTACATATTTTTATTGTTGCAGTAATGGCTTTGTAATTACTTACTTACAGATCCTAAGATGTGAGCTCCACATCTGTGTCCTCTTCATAACCACCCCCTGGCCCAGTGCTGGGCACACAAAATATACCCTATAAATGTTCACTGAATACGGATATAAAGACAACCTAGATCAGGAAAATACTGAAAGTATTACAATAGTAAAGTAGTTACTACACTCTACAACAACTAATGTGGAAGAAAAGAAAAAAAAAAACAAAAATGAAAAATGATTCAGAACATGAAAATGTCCCAGAGCACTGAAACCTTTCAGAGCTCTGCTTGACTTTTCCATAAAAGTACCTGGTCTTTTAAGGGCATTTCATGCACTTCAGAACTGGCCCATTCCATAAAGACAGGAATATCTGCACTGGCTAAATATAAAGGCCACATTAAAAACCTTTAAATTACCTGGGCTAGTGGGAATGTACACTCAGGAAAGTAAAGTGTTCATATAATTCAAGGTAAAACTTCTCTATGACAGCTTCTTAAAATCAACTGGTTTTGAAGAAAATGGTTTTAAAGTTACTACACATATATTGCTACCCTAGTAAATATAGCTGAAACTTTACAGATTCGTTATGAAGATCACAGCATGTTTTTCAAACATTCTCAGAGACAGACATGCTACTATTTGTTCTGCCTTCCTAGAGATTCTTCTCTATGACCACCCAGATTGTATCCCAGCACCCCATGGCCTAATTCCTATTTTTGCTGTGTTTGTTTTTCTCCTACCCCTTCCCTCATTTTTTTTCCCGTTCCTATCCTCCCTTGCCTTTGATATTGCTGAGGCGTATTTTCTATTACCCTCAATAGCCAGTGAGGGCATTCTTCTCCTTCTGCTTTCACAAAACGATCGGTCACATCCTGTATTTTGTAACCTTCAGTGTCTTTTGATTCTGCTCAGCTATTTTTGCCACTGATGACTTTTCTGCACTTCAATTTTTTCTACATTCATTGTTCCAGACAACGGAAGGTGCCTGTGGTTGAAGGCAGGGGAGGGCAGTGCCAATAAGTCAAAGTATCATTTTATGTTTATCCTTTTCCTTATACATTCACTTTTCTGTTTTCAGTTAATTTTCAAAGTACAGTACAGATGTTCTATCAATTGCCCAATTCCTGTATCAGGTCTTTAAAAGATTCCAGAAGAGGTAATTTGCAGACCAAGCAAATAAGTAAAATAAGTGCCTCAGTGGAAACGAAAACTTCTAGACCATTTAGCATCAATGCATAGAACATGCAGAAACTACATTTTTAGGCAATAAGGATTTCTGCCTAAAAGAAAGATAATAAATATGCTATCAACTTAGACAAGCTGAAGTTCTCTTCCTTTTTAATGTTTTCACTTTGTCTACTATCACTATAATTTTAGGAAAGCATTTAACAAAAATAAAACCTTTAAGTCAACTATTTCTACTGTGTAATACAAAAGGTTTTAAGAATATGTATTTCTGGTATGCCTCAAATTATATCTTCACTCTTAATTATATCAAAATAAGGTAATAAACTCTGAAAAACATTCAAATTCTTTTTGTATGGAATTTGGTTAAAAGAACCCACTGCTAAAACTACAGGGTAAACCAATGAAAGAGTTTAAAATGTACACTAAGCCCAGGCTCTGAATCTTTTTGCATATTTTAACATTAGGTATATTTGTGGAATTTGGGTCTGTTTCCTGGTTTGGAAGTGTATTTGAGGTAGGGTGAAATTAAAGCAAGTGAAGATAATTGTGATTAATGAGAGGAAAACAAAATTTCAAACTAGCCAACTCAGTTCATTTGTCCTAGCTCCAAGTGCATACCAACAGAAAGTTGGCTGATCTGGGATCAGAGCAAACATCTGATGTGGAAAATTCAGTGTAACCCACAGAACACAATCCTTTTGGTCACCCAAGAGGGTGTGCAAATAATTTTTGTTACAAAGAGTATTTTTGCATTTTCGTAATGGGATTTTACCTATAAAGATAGTAAAGGCTCATTTACTGAGCAACCAGTGTGTGTCATGTAATTAATAAGAATTTTATATGGATTGATATTTAATCGTCACAACAACTTGATGAGTTAGAATTGATTACCATTATCCCTGTTTAATAGATGGGAAGAGACCTTGAGTAATTCACTCAAGCTCACTTAGGCTCTATAACAGAGATTCAAAGCATAAGACACCAGTTAGCACTCTAAATTTCCATACTATATACTCCCCACTTATATAAAAAGATGCCTATACTCCATTCTGGTAAAATCCCATTTCTGTCAGATTTTTCTGTCTTACAGTCCATTTAAAATACATCCTCAAAGTTTTTGATCATCATAAGACCCAGTGCCTCCAGAGCATAGTTTTGATTTAAAAATTAGAAGATTTTCCCTATTACAATTATTACTTGTAATTTTTACTGTGTCTAAAATTTGAAACATTTGAAACATGTTGAAAAACAGTAATATATGACAAAAAATTTTCATGTTTTAAAAGAACATAACCAGTTAGCTGGGGCTCCATTGAAAGTATCTTATAATAAAAACAAATTTTAATTTTTCATTTAACAACACTAAAGAATGAGGTATATAAATGTTTTAATCACAGACTTTTACTGTATGCAATTAACTGTACTTCACAACTAGCATCTTACAAAAAAGATAGTCCCATTGTGCCTGGAAAAAGTACTGCAATTAAACGGAAAATTACATTACCACAAGAAACCACCAAATACACAACTGTCAGGGTCTACAGGTTGTTTTTTTTTTGTTTGTTTGTTTTTGTTTTTCGTTTTTTTTCTGTTCTTCAAATGCAATCATAGTGTTTTTAAGTGGTATTTTGTATCCAGGTTATGTTTTTAAGTTAATTTATATTCCAGAAGTCTCCTAGAGGTGGATACATATTAAGCAAATGGCTAAAAGAAGCAGGAGACCCTATGAGAATTTAAGAAGTACTGTGTGGTTTCTAGGCTGGATTTTTAAATACAACATGAAACACATTATTTCTTGTAAACAAAAATGCAAAATCTGTAGTCATAAAAATATTTTATTGGTAATTTTACATAATAGTAAGTGGGGCTGTAAATATTTTTTAAATTTCAGGATATTGATAAATGCATAAACTGGCAGTTGTGTCTGAAAATAGGATACTATGATTTTCATAAAAATCATTATATTTAATAAGAGGCCAATTAAACTGATTTAAGATTAGTTATTTCCCAGGTCTGTGCAACAGTTCCCATTTCTGTATTAATTAGATTCATACTTCTATGACCCTGCACAAGTTTGGGGCAAGACAACAGTGATAAAACTATTATTAAGTTAAAGCTTTTCCAAAATTGCAGCTTTTAAAATATGTCAGGTTTCTTTTCTGTTTTTGCCAAATGTTTATAATTATTTGAACTGTAATGTTTTATTTCATACAGAAAACATACCAGTGTTCAATGACAAGAGGACTAAACCTGAATTATAAAGCTAAATAATCAATGTTTTATTGTTTACTACTCTGCTAGTAAAACATTACAATAATGAATGTTTTAAAAGATAAACAAACAAAAACAAAGATAAAACCAGAAACATAATTCAGGAACAATAATTTAGTAAAATGTGTCAAAAACATTGGCAACGGTTCATACAAATTCTTTATTTAATAACAATTTTCCTATTTAACCACACCAAGTACCAGCAGGTGTATTTAAGAGGATAACCATTAAGAAAATCCTGTTGCAGCAATAGTTGATTAAGTTGATCTTTGACTTGTATACATATAACTATTTGTTTCACAATTCTCAAATAATACATATTTAGGCAGCTTGCACTATGTTATAAAAATTGAAATTCATACATGCCAATAGTAGAGAATTATGTGTTAGAATTCACTAAACTAAAAGTGAAAATAGACTTACCAGTAACACTGCATAATGAATAATTCAACCACATTTTCATGGCACCTTTAACTGTGGAGACCAAAATGTTAAATTTGAAAATTTTTGGTAGGCATAGATTGCAATAAATTCTAACAAATTTCTATCTTATGTAAAACGCAAATTATGGATTGTGCATGAATATGTTTGTCATGAAAATGTGGTACCTCTTGGCATAATCTGTGTATTTGCATGTTATGACAGAAGTGACTAAGAAACTGGAGAAAATAAACTTTAATGAGATTCTCCATTCAGTGATGAGGCTTCTCCTCTGGGTGAAGATGACCTGGACATTCCCCTCTCTGTGTTATCAGAGCTAGACCCACTCTGACTGTGTTGATCTGCAGAAGCAGCACTAGATGCAGGCGGTGACTTCGTTTTCTCCTTAAAGTCTGTAATAATGACTGTCAGATCTCCAACGGTAACTTCCAAATGCTGAGCACTACTCCGATCCACGTTTTTCAATCTTGGCCTAAACACAAAAAATGATTATATTTTAAACTAGCTTCTCTTTCTACCAACTTTGTGAACATATACTGAATAAATCAGGTAAAAATAACAAAATGAATGCATCTATATTTAAGGCTCTAGATTCATGTTTAACTAGCCAAAAAAAAAAGTATAATTAAATGTTTTAAATCATTAACATTAATCAAACCAATCATTGATGAATCTTCTTCAACATGACAAACTGATACTCTGGAGGCAATGGTCTCTTAATTGTGCTTTTATAGCTTTATCATAATTTTGCAGATAGCTTATAAGTTTTACTAAAATAAATGTTTTAAGACAGTAATGACATAGTTGTATCACAGAGTAAGCTGATAACTATTAAGGCTCAGTTATATGTAAGGCTGTTATTCCACAGATGTGCACTGATAAGGCATCATGATTACCTATTCTGCCTGTACCCAAGAAGATTTTAACTGGTCAAAGCCCATGCAAGTATCTGTTCAGTATTGTGAATATCACTCCTGGCTTTATGACTAAAAAAGAAATAGCTCAAGCACAAATGTCTTTTAATCTAAAAAAGGAAGGAAGGGAGGGAGGGAGGGAGGGAGGGAGGGAGGGAAAAGGAAAGAGAAAGGAAACCTTACATTTAAGCTTATATTGGTGGCTTCTGTGTTTAATTTCTAATATACTTCTTAAACTCAGAAAAACACTTTCATGATATTTTATAATAAAGGAGATAAAATCTCTTCTACTCTGTATATGAATAGATTAATTTCAAAAGAGAATATTAAATTAATGGTTTATTTTATTATTTCAAAAGTGCCATAAAACACTCTTCAAATTTACCTGGTTTTCTTATGACTGTTCTTTTTGCTAGTTGTTTCCTTTTCACTCTTTTCTTTTTCTACTTTATCTTTTTTCTCTTTCTTTGACTGTGTAGGGGGCACAAACTGCTGGGTAACCTGCTGTGCAACCAACTGGGAGACAGGTCGAGGTTTCCTGTGTGCATGTTAAAAAGAAAGTTTTTTTTATTATAACTTAAGAAAATACATTCTTTATGAGACTAGCTCTGATTATAAGAATACAGGTACACAACATTATTTTCAAGTACAAAAAATCCTTATATGTGAGATAATTTAATGTGCAATTTAACAGATTTTACACACATACACACACACAAACAAATTACTGTCTTTCCTATCCAACAAAAACAAAACTATAATAACAGTTAAAAGGTATAGCCCAAGATATATGGTCAAACCATGAGAATATAACTGTTACATAAGTCAATGTGAAAATTATTTAAAAAAGTATATCAAACTGAATGCTCATAGGGAAGCACACATATAAATAAACATGAATTTCAAAAATTTAAACTTGAAAATTTATACTGAAATAACATTTAAATATATCCCTTCTCCTTCATAGAAGGAAATAGCTAACCTAACCACCTGTGACAATGGCTATTTGTTCTTTCCTCTAAAATCTTTCACTTAATTTAATAAGTATTTGAGTGTCAAATTTTCTCACTCTTTATTGCTAAAATCTTTAAGGTTCCTTTTATCTCTAGCCACAATCTCAGCGTGCTTTTCTGACCTTGGCAATCTGTCTAGTCCTTTGAGACTTGCCTATTCACTCATTTATTCACTTAAAAAACATTAATTGAGAAACTATTGCAAAAATTGCACCATGATATCTGAAATGTTGCTTCACTTCACGCTTTAGTGACAGTACTAACTGTCATTCTACTTGTCAAGGATCCCTCCAGCTTTATGGTAGAACTTGGGCAACTGTGGTCAAGATTCGAAGTAAACAATCTCTAAGTTCTTAAAATGAGAGACAGAAGAGTGAGGAGGGGAGTGAAAATGGGAGGAGTGAAAAAGTGAGGGAAGGGAGAATAAGATAAACATAAATTTTAGCAGCTGGTCTACAAAACAATAGTAATTTTATTGCATGGAAAATCCTGAACCCATTTTGGTCAGTAGAGTTATTAAAGAATCTTTTCTTGTTGTTCCTCTAAAGCCATGACAAAATAGAAACCAATGAGAAAATACTGCACTATCTACAATTCAAAACTTTAAGGAGGAATCCTTTTAAGGAGTAAATAGGAAACACAGTATGTAATCAGGTATCAGTAGATGGATAATGAATTTTGTTCAGAGCCTACAGAGTCTGAAGTACAGAAAGCATATCCAGGAAAGATGTACAACACAATTTAAGAAGTAGGGTTGACACAGATATCAGGGTTAATTATGTAGATTAAGAGTTATACAAATGAAAGTGATATTGAAAGCATGGTGATTAATGGCTGAGCTCGTAAGGAAGTAAAGTTTTTAAAAAATGGATTAAAACAATGTTTTTTGGAGCACCTGGGTGGTTTAGCTGGTTAAGCTTGCAGCTCCGGTCATCTCTGCATCAGGCTCTGCACTGACAGCTTGGGGCCTGCTTGGGATTCTCTCTTCCTCTCTCTCTCTGCCTCTCTCCTGCACATACACACTCTCTCTCAAAATAAACTTTAAAAACACACACAATGGTTCTTAAATTTAAGGTACATCAGGATCACCAGGAAGGCCTGTTTATGGCTTGCTTGGCCCTACTCCCAGAGTTTCCAATTCAGTAGGCCTAATAATCTGCATTTCTAACTGGTTTCTGAGTTAGTTGATGCCTCTGATCTAGCCCAAAAAGAAGCTTGAAGAGCTGCAATATGTTGTTACTAGTGCCGAATAAAGATTGAGATGGAGAGCAGGGAATGGCAAGGCAATGAAGAAAAAAAACAAGGCTAAACAGATAGGAAGGAATCCAATAGTAAAAAGCTAAGGAGTCTGACTTACCCTTAAAAGATGGGAGATCACTGAAGAAATTCAGAATTTAATTTTACAAAAATTACTGGCAGCAGTATAAAGGGGAAAGGTACCTCAGAGTGGCAGGGAAACTGTCAGGAAAGCTACTTTAATAGATTAGGCAAAAATAAAAAGGGCTTGAACTAAGGAAGCAGCAGAGGGGTTATTTAAGACAGGCTGAAGAAGTAGAATCAAAGACCTGGTAACTAATTATGTATACCTTTCTTAACCAACAAATATTCCTCTAGAAAAACACAGAAATCCTTGTCCTCATGCAGCCAATATTATGTGGGTGGAATCAAAAAATAGTCTTAAACGTTCATTTAAATGCTATGGGAAAAAAATGAGGAACATAGAGATTATTGGAAGAGTTGCAGTTTTTTATTATGTTTCCTTTTCTAGCATGTAAATCTCCACAAGGAAAGGGATGATATCAGCTTTATGCACCACTGTAAAACTTAGTACCTAGCACAGTTCTGAAAAATGCTAGATACTTAGTATTTGTTGTTGAACGATAAAATCAAGTTTAACAAGGAAGAAACATGTTTTTTGTTTTTTGGTTTTTGTTTTTTAAGAAAAGGAGTACTGTACAGGTACCTGGGTGGCTCATTCAGTTGAGCATCCGACTCTTGATTTTGGCTCAGGTCATGATTCCACGGTGGTGGGATCAAGCCCTGTATTGGGCTCCATGTGGAGCGTGGAGCGTGCTTGGGATTCATGGTCTCTCTCTCTTGCATACATACATATACTCTCAAATTAAATTAAAAAGAAAAAAGAGTACTGTCTCTAAGGTTACTCACTAGACAGGATCAACCACTCACTACACAGAGGTAAACAAGTAGTAAAGTAAGAGCAGGAAGAAATAATTTATCTTTTAATTATGTTGTAAAGTGGAAAAAGAAAAAAAAGCTCAGGGGTGCATGGGTGGCTCAGTGGGTTGGGCATCCGACTTCAGCTCAGGTCACGATCTCACGGTTCGTGGGTTTGAGCCCCGGGTCGGGCTCTGTGCTGACAGCTCAGAGCCTGGAGCCTGCTTCGGATTCTGTGTCTCCCCCTCTCTCTGCCCCTCCCCTGCTCATGCTCTGTCTCTCTCTGTCCCAAAAATAAAACATTAAAAAAAAATTTTTTTTAAGAAAAAAGCTCAAAGGTGTGGCAGGTTTGAGAAAATATTTGTTTAAACTAGTACCTAGTGAATAGTGAATCACCTAAAATTGAGTCATTCCAAGATATAAAATGCAATGGAGATATAGTCATCATTTGGTCTCCCAAGGTAATATGGATCTCTGAATATCTTCCTTCCATAATAAATGAAGGTTTAACAACTTCCTTCATTATATATTGTGTGTGCGTGTGTATATATATATATATATATATATACACGCACACACATATATATACACACATACACACACACACACATATATTATTACATGTATATAGTATATATTATTATATGGTATATATATTGTACTGTCACTCCCTCCATCCTAAAATTTAGTGCAAAATAAGTTAACAAAAATTTTAGTGATTAAATTGAACTAAAATAAAATTACAAACGCTGAAATAAATTTACATGCTTTTTGAACCAGAGGAGAAATCCCGACATTTCTATCAATAAACTGATGTTAGTTATTGAGTAGTGGCCATTATTACTAACAAGATATATACATTTTATTTATATTATCTTTATTTAGTATTGCCTATAAGTAAAATAGCATATTTTTCTAGGTTTTCCTGTATTCGTTAATGAGCGAACCCCAATGCTGTTTTCCCGTAAGATCTGAATATCTCAATCATGGATTCTCTGATCAAGATTTTCAGGAACATGATTCTTGTGCTGTGATTAAGTACAGAATATTTTTATGACATGATCAATCACTCCCTCAAACCTCCAGCATTTGTCTCCCAAGTGAGTATCCATCTACTATGTGATACTGTTCCTCAACATCTCACTCCCATTTTTTTTAAGTTTATTTATTTTCTGTGTGTGTGAGAGAGAGACAGCACATGCACCATTGGGGGAGGGACAGAGAGGGGGAGAGAGAGAGTATCCCAAGCAGGGTCTGGAGCTGTGCAGAGCCTCTTTCAGGGCTTGATCTTACAAACTGTGAGATCATGACCTGAGCCAAAATCAAGAGTCCGATGGTTAACCAACTGAGCCACCCAGGCGCCCCCTCCCTCCTGCTTTTATGTGAGAAAGGAACAATCCTAATTTCCCAACTCTGGTCTCTTGTAACTGTTGCCAAGTCTTTTTCATATTTAAGAAGTGTTACCTCTCCAGAATCTTTCTAGAATCATTTCCCTTTTTTATATGACCCATCAATCTGAAAAATATTAGAGCATGATTTGCTTCATAACCTCATGGTTAATTTATAATTTATTTTTAAATGAGTTATGAATTTAAAATTTGTGTTATACTCTCAGTGTTAAGAACAAACTACTTAATAAATGCACACAGAAAGAACAATTAGTTAAACTGGTCAGGTGAGGGGCTGGACCGGAAAACAAGCTAGAAGACTACCACATCAAACTGGAAGTGAAGTAATAATAGTAAGGGTCTATTCCGTGGATAGTCAGGAGAATGGCATTGAAGCAGTGAACCCGATGACATTTCATAAGGATAACCCAATCGGATGCATACCTGAGTAAGAGGGATAATGAACTCTCCCCCAAATGGGAATAAAACTGAAAGAAATGGGGGGAATTTCTAAGGGCGGTGCTGTGTACTGAATGTTCGTGTCCCTTGCAAAATTCATTTATTAAAATCCTACCTTTCCAAGGTGATAGTATTAGGTTGGGGGGGGGGGGTCTTTGAGAGGTGACTGGGTCATGTGGGTATAGCCCTTATGATTAGTGCTCTTATAAGAGACCCCAGAGAGATCCCTTGCCTCTTCTGCCATGTAAGAAAATGGCTGTCAATGAGGAAGTGGCTCCTTATCAGGCAGCTAATCTGCCAGGGCCATGATCCTAAACTTGTAGCCTCCAGAACTGTGAGAAATTAATGTTCGTTGCTCATAAGCCACCTCATTTATGGTATTTTGATACAGCAGCTCAAATGGGCTAAGACAGTTGCAGGAAAGCCAAGAACAGGTCTACTCTAAATAGGGGGTACTGACATGCTTGGTGTTAATTATGTTGGATTTATAGATTTAATAAAATATATGTTAGTGATGAATCAGTGAATTCTACTCCTGAAACCAATATTGTATTCTATGTTAACTAACTAGAATTTCAATAAAAATTTATAAAAGATTTAATAAAATATAAGCAAGGCAGTCCTTTGGGCAAGTGTGAATGCAAGACTAGTGGTGTAATAAACCACCATGTAATCTCTGTAACTAATGTTATTGATTTTGTTATCTTTCAATCACCAACAAATCTATAGTGGTTCCCTTTTCCCTTAAGAAAAATGTTATTTATTTCTGTTCTTGAGTAGTTATACCTGTTTCTCTCTCTTTTCATCTTAGACTTTCCTAAATGTGTAATGCTCCATTCCTTTATTCTTATTTTAATGATGGCTGATTGTTACTTAAAGATTATGATTTACCTAAAACTCCATTGTTCTAGGGTTATTTGATCTGGTTCAACTTCGGGAGAAAAGCAGCACAAAATATAAATACGCAAGTATACATATGGGTTAATTACTGAAATGAAATTCTCTGCTGCTCTCTAGAGGCTGAATGTGCTTTAAAGATCTTTCACTGAAGGTAGGGGGAACACAGCTTACCTTTTCAACATATCATAAAGTTCACCCTCACCATGCCCTACTGAAAAGAAAGCCCTCATATCTCCAGGGATATTAAGAAAGCTGGGGGCCCACACCTGGGTGGCTGAGTTGGTTAAGCATCTGACTTCAGCTCAGGTCATGATCTCTCAGTTTGTGAGTTCGAGGCCCATGTCAAGTTCTGTGCTGCCAGCTTGGAGCCTGGAGCCTGCTTTGGATTCTGTGTCTCCATCACTCTCTGCCCCTCCTCTGCTCTCTCTCTCTCTCCCTCAAAAATAAACATTAAAAATTTTTTCAATAAATAAGTAGGTTTAAACTATGATCCATTTTCTACTTAATGAGAAAAATCTAGAGGATACTAGGAAATTTTAGAGGTAGCAGATTGGTAACTCAGAAAATAAGGAGCAGGGTGACATTTTTTAGATATGCCTTTTTATATACAGGGATTTATCATTCATTCATGGTTTTGACAATACACCTATAATGCCAAAGATTCTGTAAAAAGGGGGACAAAGTCCTCGTTAGTAAATTACCATATCTCAACTGCATTCTATTGTCATCTTATTTACATAATGCCATGACTATGCTGTAACTTGTGAAATATGATATTCAAAAATTGGGGTATCTCCACATGTCTCTACGTATCCTTCATAAATAGCCCAAATACACTGTGTAATATTTTACAGGTATGTTGATTTCCTGTAACATAGAAAAAGGTGAAATTTCAACAACAATAATAATCTACCATGAGAATGAAGTATTTTTTGGAGCTTCTTGATCTTCCATGTGTGTAGAAGACCAGTACCTGTTGCTTGGTATACGCCATTTCTAACTATGTGTCTGCTTTCTATCCCCACTACCCCATAACAAAAATTCTATGTGCTAAATACTTTAAGAAAAAAATGTTTCAAGTTTGATCAACCTCATCACAATTTACTTTGTCAAGTTGGACAAGCAAAACAAATTAAGATATAAAACATTTACTGGTTATTTTCTAAGAGAAGCAGCGTAACTCATAGATCCAAAAGAAACAGTCTTCAGGACACTAAAATATATGATAAAGTGAAGCAATATAATCAATTTCAATGAGTAAAAACAGCTGAAACTTGTAAGTCTGTCAATACACTGCTAACAAAAACCAAAAAAACTAACCAAAGTAGATTTTATAAGCAGCTACCTTGTTTTGTTTAAAAAATGTATTGCACACTTACATGAGTCAGGTATAGGTAAGATGCTGGAGGTTCACAATGGGTAAGACAAACATAGTCTGTGCACTCACAGAGTTTACTTAGCAGATCAGATAGAAACCATATAAAAAAGTAAACTAAAAAAAAGGTAAGTTTTGTCAAAAGTACCAAGAAGAAAAAAAAGTGTTGTAATAGAGAAAACAGAAAGTGAATTTATTATAAACAGGGTGAAAAGAACTTTGGTTTACGTTTAAACTGTCAGTACACCAGGAAAAAGAGCCATCAGCATGGGCCTTTTCTTTTTTAATGTTCTTTTTTTAAGTTTTTATTTTATTTTTTGAGAGACAGAGAGAGAGAGAGAGGGATACGGAGGGAAGGAGGAGGGGCAGAGAGAAGGCAAGAGAGAGAATCCCAAGCAGTCTGCCCTGTCAGCGCAGAGCTCCATTTGGGGCTCGAACTCAAAAACCATGAGATCATGACCCCGACACTTAACCTACTAAGCCACCCAGGCACCCCTAATTTTTTTAATGTTTATTTTTGAGAGAGAGAGAGAGAAAAAGAGAGAGAGAGAGAGAGCGCGCGAGTGGGGAAGGGGCAGAGAAAGAGGGAGACACAGAATCCGAAGCAGCTCCAGGCTGCTTTAGTGTCCTCTGAGCTGTCAGCACAGTTCCCTACTCGAGGCTCAAACTCACCAATTGAGAGACCATGACCTGAACCCAAGTTGGACGCTTTAACCGACTGAGCTACCCAGGAGCCCCAACATGGGTCTTTTTAAAAAACATCCTTTAAGGGGCACCTTAAAGGTGATCAAGTGTCTGACTCTTGATTTTGGCTCAGGCCATGATCTTACAGTTCATGAGATCGATTCCCGCACTTGGCTCTGGGCTGACAGTGTGGAGCCTGGCTAGGATTCTCTCTCCACTCCCTCCCTTTCTGCCTTGCCCCATTCATGAGCACTTGCTCTGTCTCTCTCTCAAAATAAATAAATACAGTTAAAAAAATAAAAATAAAAAATACTTTAAGTCATTTCATGAATAATGTACAGAAGAAAAAGTAATAAAATTCAATCAATGTTAAAAATTTTACTAAGACTTGAAAAACATACTAAACCCAAATTTCTATTCTGTAATAATGTGGTTTTAAAAGTATATAGACCTGAAATAGGTAAAGATTTATTTATTTATTTATTTATTTATTTATTTATTTATTTATTTATTTATTATTTATTAATTAAAGAAAAGCAGACTGCCATGTGCAGTGCCTCATTTGGATGTTTTTGGAGTTTTGGAAGCTTGACTACCCTACGTTCTCCTACAAATGGACCTTGAAAGCTTGTTTGGAGGTTCTAGCAGGGGAGTGCAGCTACTCGTATACCCTTGACCAAACGGTCCTCCTCTATCCGGAAGGTCGTCCTCTTCAAAGAAGCGCGCAGCTTCGGGAGGGACGCATATGGAGTGGTGAGGGAGGAAGGGGACACCCACCTAGCCAGCCAGATCAGCCAAATCAACCCTAGCGATCAATGGGGTGACAGATGTCACAGCCAGATCTCCCTCATATCCATAGATAAAGTTTTTTTTTAATTTGACTAACTCCTCATCAGCTACTAGGCCTAATCTTAGGACTATACTTACCTTGTAATACTGATTTCATGATTTCAAACACACCTCTACTAGATTTTGGCTTATCTTTGCTTCCACTTCTTTGCACTGGCATTACCAGAACATTTTACTTTGAAAACCGTAATGGCTCGTAATTTTTTGAAGAGAGGACAACCATTTTCTTTGCTCCAAAATTATGGTTTCATTTTTAGACTAGGTATACGTGCCTATCCTTCAGAATCTACTTATGAATCATATCACGTAAATTTTGATGCCAAATATCAGAGAAGATGAAAGAATACAATCACACGTCTTACAGCAAAACAAGATGGCTCAGGTTCATTGTTGCAAAATATTGCATGATAAAATCCTTTCTGTTGAATAACTACTCACGTGAGAAGCCCTGTTTCCTTTTTGTCCTTAAAAATATAACGTTCTGTACTGTTTCTTGGGTTTGTGGAAAAATTCATCTAGTATATTATCATTTGAAGACTTATCAGAGAGCTCTAGCACCATGTAGCCTATAAAGGGTTAACAAGCACAAAAGGATATAAATCACTCAGTGTGAACTCCCTGGATTTCTCAGATTTCTCCTGTAGTCTAGGGGAGCATTCTGCAGTCTGCTCAAAGACTCTTTCTCTCCCAGGCTTTCTGAAGTAGATCTTTTTTTTTTCTTTTTTTTTTTTTTAAATAAATCCGTTTTTGAGATTTTGTGATGGAGAATAAGAAGGAAATTAGAAAGACACTAATGAGAGAGGTTTTGTTTTGTTGGGTTGTGGGGGTTGAAGAGGTTTTGAGAACTGTAGGTTGGGAGCAAAACTATTATGTGAGGACAGAGGTGGAAGAGGGAAAATGATAACTAAAAAAATGTGGCTAGGGCTCTCTTTTCACAGTTTCAAGAAACACAAATAAAGGATTTGCTACTTTATTTTACAATTGTAAAAAAACAAACAAACAAAAAAAAAAGAATGAGCTAATCTGCAAAATAATTAGCTTTAGTGGTTTTCCTTCCATGCATGGTCTATTTGTTGCACAGAACCCATTTATGTAACATGTTATTTTAGATTTTTTTAATGATAAAATATTTTTAAAAGAAATGTGCATCAAGTATTTGTGGAGCCCCTGCAGCACTTCTGCAGAATCCTGGTCTTCTACACTCCTCTGTAATGCTGTTGATCCTTCCATGGCTGTGTTCTATCTCCCCAGCAACTGGATTCTTATTCCTACATGAGAAGAGATCAGTAATCTCACTTATTTTTGTATCCCCAGCACTAGTACAGATCTTGTATCTCAATATTAATGATCATTAAAAATACCAGTTAAACATGATGCATAATAAATACAACTATTAAACAATCATATGGACACTGATTTGATGAGGTGCCAACTTTTGAGAATTCACTTTCTTGAAAAATTTGCTGTTGTCATCTTCTGAGCAATTTACTTCTTTTTCATGAAAATGGAATGAAGGGTTTAATGTACATGTCTGCTTTCTATAAAAATTTATTACTAAATCAAAAAATAAAAGTTCTTACTAAGTGGTTTTCTCCACCTTCAAAATATGAAATAATCTACTCTAATACTAGCACTATTTGACTTACCAGCAAAATTCAAATATTACTGATAGTAATGATACTCAAATTCTTTGTTATTGTTTTTCCAGAAGAATCATTATGCTAACAAAATTTTACAAGGAATGTCAATATATTAAACTAAAACAAAAACAAAACCTAACTTCTATTTGAAATTGCTGTGGAGACTCCTGAACCCACATCTGCTCAGTGCTCATCCTCCAACCTCCCAGTTATCCCTGAAGTATGGCTGTGAGAAATACTAGTCAAAAACCACTGGTACAAGGTATTCACACTATACCACTTAAATGTACACCTCAGGTTCTACATACTCTTTCTTCTTGTCACTTGCCTCAGTGTGCTTACAAAATGCAAGGAACAACAGTCTTCATCATTTCAAGAATCTGAGTATTCTGAAGAGTTTTTACTTTAAGGTCTGTATTTAATTTTCAACATCAAACACTTCTGCAAAAACCCTGAACACATTTTTCCCTACTAAACTCCTGGGAAGTAGCAGCAGGGGAGACTTGATTCTTTGGCAGCTACTAAGAAGGTCTTGGTAAGGAGAGACAAAATAAATGACTACATCAGCTTTTAGAAAAACTAGGTTAGAGTGTTCAAACAATTAAATCTGACAAACCCCTCAAATCAATAACCACCACCACAGTTCCCTTAATCTGAAAGACTAAAGACACTCTCTAGAGTTCAAACAGGTCCTCCTCACTTTTCCTTCTCCTCACGCAAACAAGTATCAAGTCTTTTCAATTTTTCTTTCGCATTATTGGAATGGCTTCCCCTTACCATTCTCATGACTACCACTCTCACCCAACCCAACCGCAGCCTTCTATATTATCTACTTGATGGACTTTTGTCTTCTCCCCTCCAATCCAAGATTACTCTTCCTTACATTCATTTATTTAACAAATTTTTATTAAACTGTTCAAATCACTGTTCCGAGCACTGAATTTACTTTTACTGTGTGCCATGTTATCACGGGGTGACCTTGATTCTTATTTCAGAGAGAACAGAAGCTATTTGATGAAATCTCCACAATCTCCTATCTGTGCCCATATCCTCTAACTTCCCTATCCGTATTACCAATCACAGCCATGCCTCTATCCCTTATCCCTTCTCCAGGACACCATTCCTGCTACTGACCTCCTTTCTTTCCTGCTTCAGTGATACTTCCTTCTGTAAATAGGTTATCCCTGTCAACATACAAACACAAAACAGTAGCTCTTACCTTAAAAAAAAGAAAGGAAAAACAACTCTTCCCCTAAGTCCACATACCTTTTTAGCTACTGCCCCATTTCTCTGTTCTCCTTTCTACTATAAGCATCAAATGGTTTGTCTATAGTCACTTTCAACACCTCTTTCCTCCATTCTCTGAACGTGCTCACCTCCATCAGGTTCTTGTCCCTACCATTTTACTAACACCATTACTTTCAAGATCACCAACAATCACTTTACCATATCCACTGGTCAACTGTAGTTCATTCCTTGCTCAGTCTTTTCAAAAGCTGCATTTGACTGAGTTTATCACTCCTTTATTTCGGGTAAAACTTTCTTCACAAGCGTCCAGAATGCCACACAATTTTTCTCCTGCATCACTGGCTACTCTTTCCCAGTCTCAATTATTGGTTCTTTTCCTTCTTTTACAATTTCTAAAATTTGGAGTGCATCAGGACTCAGTCTTCAGGTATCTCTTCTATCTACGTTAACCCTCAACGACAGTGCTACTCATGGTGTGGTCCACTAACCAAACCAAGGTATCAGCACTGAGGAGACTAGTACAGATGCAGATTTGCAGACCTTGCCCAAGAACTACAGATATTTTTTATGCACACAAAACTCAAGAAGTGCTATTCAGGGTGACCTCATTCAGTCCTTGCCTTAAATATCATCTGTACAATAGTTCTCAGCCCAGGCTCCACATTAGAATTAATTTACAATACTTTTTAAAAATAACTATGCCTGGGGGGGGGGAAGTTAAATATTGTTAAATTTTATAAGTAGAATAAGATTTGTAAAATTGAACAGATAACTTAAGAAAAAACTAAATTTTTTTTAACTGAAACTACTACATTGAACATTAATTTTAATAATCAAAGTAGTCCCTGAATAATCTTTTCTGGGCATAAGAGCTTTCCCCAAGGACACACACACACACACACACACGCACACACAAAACCCCTCATGTTGAAACATGAAAAAATTGTGATCCATTCCACCCTAAGATATTTAACCAGAGAAGGAAATATATATCCACACAAAGACTTCTTTATGAATGTTCACAGCAGCTTTATTTGTAATGGCCAAAAACTGAAAACAAACCAAATGTCCACCAAGAGATGAATAAAGAAATTGCGGTACATTCATATAATGAAATACTGCTCAACAACAGAAAGGAATGAACTGACACACTCAACAACACAGCTGAATATCAAAACAATTATGCTTAAAGAGGCCATAGAAGACTATTACACTGTTATGATTCCATCTATGAAATTCTAGAATATGCAAACTAATCTATAGAGAAAGCAAATCAATAGTTGCCTAGCAACTGAGGATGGGAAAGAGGTAGGCACAGGAGGGAAGAATTAAAAAGGGGTACAAAGAAATTTCTGGTGATGATGGATATGTTCACTATCTTAACTGTGGTGATGGTTTCACAAGTATATTCGTATGTCAAAACTTATCATATCGTACACTTTAATTGTGTGCAGTATACTGTATGTCAGTTATACCTCAATAAAAGCAGTTTTTAAAAATGTTTAACCTAACTGGTAATCAAATTAAAAAATGCCCCAATCCTGAGATAAATCAATGCATCCAAGGTTGAGAACTGATCTATACAACTCCAAAATTTGTATCACCAACCCCAATGTCTCCCCTAAACCCTAGACTTACATAACCAACTGCCTATTTAGCATCTTCACTTCGATGTCTAGTAGCAACTCAAAATAACTTAGCTTATTCAAAACTACTTCTGATTCGTTCCTTCTTCCACTCTTCCAGTCTCTCACAGTCTTCCTATCTTGGTAAATAAACTCCATTTTTCCAGTTGCTCAGACCAAACACATGGTAGCAGTCTTCATTCTCCACTTTCTCTCACACTCACATCTAATTTACCAGCAAATGCTTTCCACTCTACCTTCAAAATAGATCAAGAATTGGATTTCTCACCAACCCCACTGATGCCACCCTTGTATTGCCACTTGCCCCTGATTCTTCAACTGCTTTGCTATAGACTATTCTCTCACAAAGCAGCCAGGTGATCATTCCAGATATAAATCAAATTATATCACTCAAATTATATCACTCCCCTGCTTAAAACCATTCATTGGGTTCCTCTTCCCCATCTAAACCCCTTCCCCCTTGTTACACTCTGGCAACCAGAGTATATGGCAATTGAAAATAAAATCCAAAATTCTTGCTCTAGTCTGAAACCCTACATGATTCAGTCTCTCTCTCCACCTCATCTTCTTTAATCTCCCCTCCGGAAACCTCTATTCCTGTGTCTCAGTTGGCTTGCGGTGCCACAACAAATATTGTAGACCGTGTGGCTTAAACAACAGAAATTTATCTTCTCACAGTTCTGGAGCCTCAAAGTCCAAAATCAAGGTCCAGCAGGGTATGGCTTCTGGTGAGTGCTTTCCTTCTGGTTCGCAGAGAGCCTCTTTCTCACTGTATCCTCACATAGTAGAGAAAGACAGAGATCACCCTTTTCCTCTTCTTATAAAAAGCCACTAATTCTATCACACCTTTCACCAATCTTTATGACCTCATTTAACCTGCTTTACCTCCTAAAAGCCCTATCTCCAAATATAGCATACTGGGGATTAAGACTTCAACATATAAATTTAGGGGGAGGGGACACAATTTAGTCCATAATATCCAACCTCAATGGCCTTCTACTCCTGCCTGAGGATTTCCCCTACTTATTATTCCCCTCTTCCTATTCACTCCCTCACTTCTTCCAGGTCTCTGCTCAAATGCCAGCTGTCAGTTAAGTCTTTCCTAACCTGAAATAAAATAACACTCTCCCCTCCAACTCTGCTCCCCACTCTGCCCATTACTCTGTCTCTCTCCGTATGCTTTCTTTTCTTCAAAGCACTTGTTTCTACTTACCATGTTATATATTATTAGCTTATTGCCTGTCTTCCTCTACCAGAAAGGAATATAAGCTCGTTATCACCCCCATAATTATAAACGGGGACACTTTCCTGTTTCATCTGGTTCACTGCTGTTTGCCCTGTGCCTGCAGGCAGGCAGGCAGGCAGGCAGGCAGGCAGGCAGGCAGGAAGGAAGGAAGATCCAATGCGTTTTTAATGGATAGGTGAATGTTAAATCCTCCTACTAAAAAATTTCCAGGGACCCTAAGTGATCCTAAGGCAGTTTTTACAAGCCTGGCTATACATTAGCATCACAAGGAGTCTAATAAAAATTACAATACTTGGGCCCCACCTAGACCAATGGAATTAACACCCTCAGGAGTTAAACCTGGTATTTTTCAAAGCTTCTGAGTTGCTCCTACTGTCACTGGCCTACAGAATAAGATCAAAGTGCTGGCTGGCTACGTTGTCAGATCTCTCCAAATCAGACTCCAGGATTTGGATCTGTCCAGTAAAGCAAGTTACTACATTTCGAATTGTACTTTCCTAATGCATCTTGGATCCCATCTTTTCCAAATAGCCTTAACTACTCTGGTCTATATACATCTCTCCCCTCTCTGAAACCCGATAGCACATGTAGACTATGTCAGATTATCATATTAAATACACATATAACTATATAATGAAATATAATTTATTCCCATTTTTAAACCTCTTACATTTTTTTAGCCCCCACAAGTGCCATGGACATACTGAACAGATGCTGAATGAAGACAGTTTCTTCATAAAATTATCTCCTTTTCAATTTATATGAAACCAGAGAAAGGATACATACTCAAACCCTCCTGTTAAGAACCACTTAGGGGCTCCTGGGTGGCTTGGTCGGTTAAGTGTCTGACTTCGGCTTAGATCATGACTTCACGGTTTCTAAGTCATGGCTTCATGACTTCTGTGCTTGACAGCTCTGAACCTAGGGCTTGCTTTGGATTCTGTGTCTCCCTCTCTCTCTGCTCCTCCCCCGTTCATGGTCTGTCTCTTTCTCTCTCAAAAATGAATAAATGTTAAAAAAAAAAAAAAACCACTTAAATTACCAGTTATAAAATAAGTAAGTCACAGGGATGAAAAGCATAGCATAGGGAATATAGTCAATAATATCCTAATAACTACGTGACAGATGGTAACTACACTTAGGGTGGTTAGCATTTCCTAATGTACATAATTGCTGAATCACTATGTTGTAAACCTGACACTAATGTCAACTATTTATCAATTAAAAACAATTTTTTAAAACAATCAGCAGGGTTCTTAACCCTGACCACACATTGTAATCTCCTGATGAGCTCTTAAAGCAATATATCCCTGTTGGGGCCTGACTTTTAGGGGCTCTGATTTATTTCGCCTGGTTAGAGCCCAGGTATCCTTTTTTGGCTCATTTTTCCAGTTTCCAAGGTGATGCCAACGTGTAGGAAAGGTTGAAAACCAATGACTAAAAAACATCAAATCTAGATGCTCTTCTCTTTCTAAATAAAGACACTGGCAATATTAAAAGATGTTATTTGATTTTAAAGTCTGTAGAAAACATCACGCATATTTTCCAAGCCTTTCTTTTATGATATGAACTTATATGTCCATATATGATATGATATGGATACCACACTTATTGATCAAAATAGGTCTATTTTTAGCTAAAACAAATCTTACCTGGAAATTAATTTTCTTTTATTTATGGTTGACTTTCCATTCTTGCAACCTATATTTATGGAGGACTTATTGGTACAAGCTATTTTTCCTAAGTTTCTCTCTTTTCCTTCATTCATTTGCTCACTCATGAAAATGGCAGGCAATTATTGTGTCAGGCAGTCTTCTGAGTTGGTTCCCAATAAGCCCTACCTCCTTGTATTCATGCTCTTGTCTAATCCCCTTGCTGTCAGTAGGCTGGATCTAATAAAGCGCTTCTAACAAACAGAGATAGCAAAATTAATTGATGCTACTTCCAAAATCAGGTTACTAGAAGACTCTAGCTTCCATATTGCTCACACTCTCCTGCCATGTTGTGGACTCTCTACAGAGTGGCTCACATGACAAAGAACAGTGGAAGCCTCTGGTCAACAGAGGAACTGAGGCCTGCCAACAGGCTGGAAGTAATTCCTCCCCCAAGCATGCTTTGAGATGCCTGCAGCCTGTGAGGGACCCTGAACCAGAGGACCCACATGAGTTACACCCAGATTCCTGACTGGCAGAAACTGTGAGGTAATTAATACTTGTTGTTTTAAGCAGCTAAGTTTTGAGGGAATTTGTTATGTTCCAACAGATAACTAATATATGTATTGACACCTACTAACATTCCAAGTAACAAGATGCCATATGTTACAGAAAATCTAGTGTCTATCCTGGAGGAAGGTTTCTTTGATACACCACTGAAACTTTACGTATTACAAAGAAGTTATGGTACTGACTTAGCTCACCACTGCCTTTAGTGTGGGACAAGCTGTCCCAGGCTTCAAGTTACTGAAGTAAATGCTTGATATGTCCTTCACTTAATGTCCTCATACAGCTGTTCTAGTTGGTATTTCTTTGCTCCTCTGTAGTGTTCACCTTTATTTTGTGCTGTCAGTTACTCCTGTTGCAGAGTTTACTGTGTCTTGTCTCTCCTTATTCCTTTGCCCTACTGCCTTTCCTCTGCTTCTTGGTCCAGTGTGGGTTAAGACACTGATTTTCAAAGTCATCATCAGACAGTAGTATTGTTCCTTTCATTTTACCTCTCCTTTACTTTTACCACCCAGACCTGTTACTTCCTGTGTTCTTAGAACAGCTTAGCACAACATTCCCAAAGTAAGGTCTGTGTACCACTAGTGGGCCCTATCAGTCAATCAAGTAAAATCACTCTGGTATAATCACAAATTTAAAAAGATCAATTATGATTTTTCACAGAAATTCTGTTATTTTGTAAAAATCCAAACTCATAAAAGTAGAGATGAAAATAATTCCAGAAATGCCAAAATTCAGAATAATGATGTAAAGTAAACACTGAGCGAGAGATTTCAACAGAACACAGAATGTCAATCAGAGTGATTAGGGCAGGTGAATCTGCAAGTGTTAATGTGTGCACTAGTACCTGGAAAATTAAAGTGTACTGATAAATATCTAAAAACTGGTTTTAATAAACCAGCATTCTTTTGCCTCTAGTGACAATATAATCCTTTGTCAAAAAGTGCCACGAAGTATCAAAGCTTTTGAATAATTTTCAGAATTATTGGCAAACCAAATAAGTTTTTACAAAACAAAAACAAAATACAGTCTTCAGTGTAAAACTGATTCATTCTGTCACTAAAAACAGAGAACTCTAAAACCACAAAGGCATCATTCATAGTTGTACTTACAATAGCAAAAACATTATAAAGAGAAGCTTTAAAAAACACATTCACAAAGTTGATGACATGTTTGAAGAGAAAGCATAAGGCACAAAATCCTTTTAATAAATGGTAGAGCTGGGCAATGTATAGTATTAATAACGTATAATGTAGAAGAGTTAATACTATTACATGTTCACACTAGATTTTTTGCTTTACAGTTAGAACCACAAATATGAAAAAATATCAATCAGTTCTTGTTATATCACAGACAATCTATCTGATAGAGAAGTGATCAATGACTGATTTATCATTGATATCCCAACCTACAGAAAAGGTACCACCAGTAGAGTGAAACTATATTAAAAACTGTGAACTATGCACAAGGTGGGCTGGGATCAGTACTGACAGAATACCAGCTATTTGTGTAGGTATGCAGTTTTTATAAAAGAGGTTAGAATTACTTGCCTAATCCATATATTGCTTTAGACCTCAATGTATATAGCTAGAAATCAAAAATACAGCTCCCAACTTTGATTATTATCAGAATGGTCATAGTATCTTTTCTACACAAAGAAAATACTGAATATATTTTCTACCTTAATATAAGCTGTTGCAGGAAAAAGTGTTTACATTTCTTCAAGACACTAATAACATCTGAAATGATCATTTCTGCGATTTCTAACACTTGCTCAAGTAGTATGCATATCTGAGCAGTATGTTTAGCATCTTGAATAGCATGAATATGCTGACTTAGGGTGCAATACAAAAAAAGTTAATTTTAGTTTAAGAAATAGCCAGATAGCCAAGAGATTGACTTTCCCACTAAGATTAACCAGAAAACTAATTAATATTACATTTGTCACTGCCTCAATCTGAAATATTCAAACTCTCAACATTGTAGGGAGTCAACGTTCATCAAGAATCTGAGAGTAAAAGAAACAGCCTAAGAAATTATCTATAATTTAGGGTCATATTCAATCTGAATATCTAGAATTATCTGAATAAGCCATTACTTGTTACCATTTCAGCAAATTATAATTTTAAGTTAGCAGAACTTAAGGGCAGGAAAATAACCATAAAATTTGGAGAACCTGATTTATAGTTCAAGTCCATGAGCTCTATAAAAACTTAGTAAACAATATCTTTCATAGATGTGACTTATTATAAATAACTATTTTTTAAAATACTACTTTTAATCACTTTATTTTTTTAATGTTTTACTCATTTGTTTTGAGACGGAGTGGCAAAGAGAAAGGGAGAAAGAGAGTCCCAAGCAGGCTCTGCACTGTCAGTGCAGAGCCCTACAGGGGCTCAGTCTCATGAACCCCAAGATCATGACCTGAGCCAAAATCAAAGGAAGGACCCTTAACCAACTGAGCCACCCAGCACACCTTATTTTTATGTCTTATTTTCAGAGAGAGCAGGAGCAGGGGAGAGGGGCAAAGAAAGAGAGAGAGAGAGAGAGAGAGAGAGAGAGAGACAGAGAATCTTAAGCAGGCTCCATGCTCAGCACAGAGTATAACATGGGGCTCGATCCCATGACCCTGGGATCATGACCCGAGCCGAAATCAAGAATCGGATGCTCAACCAGATGACACCCAGTACCCTTAAGTTTTTTTAATTTACATGAAGTTGTGGTATGCTTATATATCCTCTGTGTTCCAAGGATACTTTAAAATTGAGATTCAATGGCATAATGTTTAAGAGCCTGGTTCTGAAATAAGTCTGCCTGGAGTGCAATCCTGCTCTGATACTTAAAATCTCATTTGTCAGTGAGAAGCAATATTGTGAGGAGTGAAAGTTGTGAACATGAAAACATCTTAACACATTGTGTTATACATAATAAGCATTAAAGATTAATAATAAACTATTATTTATTTTTGAAGTTTTTCAGATAATTTAATATATGAAAAAGCTGAAAGCTACTAATTTGTGAAGATAACACTAAAATTTGATTTAGAAATGCATTCTTATAAGAGTTTGTCTCTGTCATTCTGTAATATCTATTTTTTTTAGCCTCATGGTTTTACATATAACTCTATCTTTTTTTTTTATTTATTAGCATGTCTGAGAAACTTTCTAGAAGATGTTGATTTGTCAAGATTTTTGTAAAATCTCAAAATAATTTGCAAACTTGATTTTCATATACATTTATTATCAAGTATGAATGTGCCATCTTTAGTTTTAAGGCACAGTTTTCTAATGAATAGAAAATTCGTTACAAAAGAAATTGTTACAAAAAATTGTTACAAAAGAAATGAGAGTTATGAGTAAAGAGAATAACATTTGTTTATCTTTCTGTATACTTCCTTTAGAAATTCACAGGATTTTAATGTTAATTATCTCAGAACCCCACCCAATCACACATATAATAATGAAAGCATTGCAAATGCTGTTAATTAATAAGCACCCAAACCATTATGAATCAATTACTCCAGCACCAAGTTTGATACCCAGTGGGTGTTCAATAAACATTTGTTGAATTGAAATGAATTGACACAACAAACTTGAATTGAGCCTCCTGTGGTTGTTCATTCCTCTTCACAATCTGCATTTTATAAAGAAAGCAGCAAATTTACTAAGGGAAATCAATGTCATTTAATTGACAGAGTCTAGCTTAGCCAGTCATGATTAAAGAGGATGGTATTTTCTTGTATTATTGAAATTACACATAAACCCCTTACAAAGGGATTCTGATGTATGTAAAGTATTTCAGCTAGGATTCACCAAGTATTATGATAGTCCCATCCTTACTTTTGCTATTTTTTTTCACAATTTTATTTTTTTAAATTGACACCCAAATTAGTCAGCATATAGTCCAACAATGATTGTAGAAATAGATTCCTTAGTGCCCCTTACCCATTTAGCCCACCCCCCCCAAACCCCCTCCAGTAACTCTCAGTTTGTTCTCTATATTTATGAGTCTCCTATGTTTTGTCCCCTTCCCTGTTTTTATATTATTTTTGTTTCCCTTCCCTTATGTTCATCTGTTTTGTCTCTTAAAGTCCTCATATGAGTGAAGTCATATGGTATTTTTCTCTAATTTCACTTAGCAAAATACCCTCCAGTTCCATCCATATAGTTGCAAATGGCAAGATTTCATTCTTTTTGATTGCCAAGTAATACTCCATTGTGTGTGTATGTGTATATATATACATATACGCACACCACATCTTTATCCATTCCTGTATCGATGGACATTTGGGCTCTTTCCATACTTTGGCTATTGTTGATAGTGCTGCTATAAACATGGGGGTGCATGTGTGCCTTTGAAACAGCACACCTATATCCCTTGGATAAATACCTAATAGCACAATTGCTGGGTCGTAGGGTAATTCTATTTTTAGTTTTTTGAGGAGTCTCCATACTGTCTTCCAGAGTGGCTGCATCATACTGTTTTCCAGCTTGCATTCCCATGTAACATCTATTTTTTTAATGTTTATTTTTGAGAGAGAGAGAGAGAGAGCGACAAGAGTGTGAGTGGGGGGGAGGGGCAGAAAGAGAGGGAGACACTGAATCTGAAGCAGGCTCCAGGCTCTGAGCTGTCAGCAGCTGTCAGCTGTGTGATGCTGGGCTTGATCTCACAAACCACAAGATCATGACCTGGGCCAACGTCAGATGCTTAACCGACTGAGCCACCAAGGTGCCCCATATTGTCATTTTGAAATAAAATGGGACTCTGAAGTCCCAATTTGTTAAAAACTAAAAGCTACTTGGCTTATTTCACCTTTGTTTTGCTCAATTCTAGAGTAGAGATAGACAACTAGCACTAGCCTTGAAGATGGCCCTGATGAGCCTCGTTATCTCTTGGCATTCACCCCTTGTAGAGTCTCCTCCCACACTCAACAGTGCTGATGTGTGTATCCAGAAGAAAACTGCAGAAATCACTAAGTGGGATTTTTGAGGGTAGGTCATAAAATTCACAGTGACTTCCATCTTGTTCACTCTTGGATCACTCAGTGTGGGAGAAGCCAACTGTTATGTCATCAGGACACTGAAGCAGGCCTACAGGGAAGTGCAAATAGCAAGGAACTAAGGCTTTCTGCCAACAACAGCCAGTGTGACTACGCCATCTTGGAAGCAGATGCTGCAGCTGAGTCAAGCCTTCAGATGCGGCAGCCTCATTTGACATCTTAATTGCAACCTCATGATAAATCCTGAGCCAGAACTATTAAGCTAAGCTGCTCCAAATTCTTGACTCACAGAAACTGTGAGCAAATCTTTTGGGATGGTTTGTTAAACAGAAATATATAATAAATCTGTTTGCCAAAAATCCATGTGAAAAGAGTGGTTTCTGGTATGGGAAGGAGGAGCACAGATGAGACAAAGAGGGAGCAGAACAGGAGTACAGGTAATTAAAAAGTGAATAAAATAGGGACACCTGGGTGGCTCTGTCAGTTAAGCCTCAAAGTTCAGCTCAGGTCATGATTTTGCAGTTCTTGAGTTCAAGCTCTGCATCAGGTTCTTGTGCTGACAGCTCGGAGCCTGGACCTTGCTTCAGACTCTATGTCTTCTCTCTGTCTAACCCTGCCCTGCTTGTGCTCTGTCTCTCTCTCAAATAAACATTAAAAAGAAAAAAAAAAAGTAATATATCAATGCAAAGTGTTTTTGGCTATCATTTCTAGGTTTCTTTTTGTTTTGTATTTTGAGAGAGTGAGACAGCAGGGGAGGTCAGAGAGAGGGAGAGAAGAGAGAGAGAATCCCAAACAGGCTCTGCACTGTCAGCACAGATCCTGACGTGGGGCTCAAACTCACGAACCATGAGATCATGACCTGAGCTGAAATCCAGAGTCAGCCGCTTAACCAACTGAGCCACCCAGGTGCCTCTATTTCTAGGTTTCTAAGATGATTTTGTTTTAACTTTTTTTTAGTTTATTTATTTTGAGAGAGAGAGCACAGCAGGGGAGAGGCAGAGAGAAGGAGAGACAGAATCCCAAGCAGGCTCCGCGATGTAAGCACAGAGCCTCATGCGGGCTTGAACTCACGAACCTTGAGATCATGACCTGAGCTGAGATCAAGAGTCAGACACTTAACTGACTGAGCCACCCAGGCGCCCCAGTTTCTAAGATGATTTTAATTTTCTTCTTTGTCCTATCTCTATTTTCTACACCTTTAAAAAATGTTTTACTTTTTGAAATAAAAACAGAAACTTTCAAAGTATTCATATGTACAATTTTATTATATAATACTTTACTTGAAAATAACTGAAGGTCAATTGTTAAGATCACTATTCACTTCAAAGCTTCACCTATATGCAAGATACTGTGCTAAATCCAAGAAGGGGCTAAAAAATGAAGACAATATGGTTCCTAACATCATGGAGCCTCTGTTTTAGTGGGAGAAACAGACGTGAGGGATCCAATAATGGCCTAGAACATAGTATACTCTCAGTAAGTATTTGTTGAATAAATATGAAAGGTAGGACACACTAAAAGAGCACACCTACAACTGGGAGAGTCAGAGTGGAAAGGAAAAATGTTAGAGAAGCCTTCCTGAAGAGCTTATACTTAAATTGAACATTAAGTTGCAGAATTTCAACACATGGGACTGAAAAGAAGGGCAATTAAGACAGAGGGAACAAAGGGGCACCTGGATAGCTCAGTCGGTTGAGCGTCTGACTTCAGCTGAGGTCACGATCTCACAATTTGTGGGTTTGAGCCCCACATCAGGTTCTGTGCTGACAGCTCAGAGCCTGTTTCAGAGTCTGTGTCTCCCTCCTTTTTCGCCCCTCCCTTGCTCACACTCTGCCTGTCTCAAAAATAAAACATTAAAAAAAATTAAAAAGAGGGAGCACTATGAACAGCCACAATGTCAAGAGGATGCGTGGAATTTCCAGAACATTTTCAGAAACCCATAATTAGTAAATAAGCTAGCATTGCTAGAATACGGATATTATAATAGGGAACAAAGCTGGAAAGGCAAGTTGGAACCAGGATATGGAAAGTTGTGACTTACTTATTAAGTTGCCTGAAGTCTGGATTTCTTTTGAAGGAACAGGGAGCTATCACAAGTTCAATCCATAAGGTATTCTATTTTTGCATGTGTTTGAAATGTTATTTAATAAATAAAAAGTTTAAAAAACAGAATCCATTTTTGAATCCTCACTGCTGATAATGAAAGGTGGTCAGACTTGAAATAAGGAAACCAATATGAAATTATTACCATATTTGAGAGAGAGAGAGACAATAAGTGTCTAAAGTAGGGCTCTGGGGTTTAAACGGGCTATGTGAGAGAATGTGAAGAAAACCACTCAGGAGTCTAATTGGATCTGGGGCTCTTGAGACAGAGAGGAGGAGGCTTTGAGACATCAAGGTTTAAGGCTGGATGATTAGAGGCATGATGATGCCACAATAGCAGAAACATATTTAAAGTCTGCTATTTAGCCTCGTGTATGTATATATTTGAGTGCGTGTATATGTGCACATATGTACACATATACATATATACATATTATCTATAATCTGTTAAATGTTATACACATTATATATTATAAACATTATATATAATGTATTTGTAGCAGATATAAAGTCCTTAAAAATTTTACTTTCCTGGTTATATTTCTCAGGCTACTATTAATATCAAATGGAATTTCATGAATATTAACTGAGCATATATGCTACAGATAGGGAAGGTAAGCAAACCCACACTAAGTATCAGAGGAAAATTAACCTAGTATAAACACCTTTTGTCGATAATTCATATACAAATAATCAGTCCAAAACAAACAACAGGATCAATAATGAATATATAACAGTAGCACATTCTTTCAAAATAAAATTAGTTACATTTAACTTTGAAAGTGTTAGAACACAAATCTTGAGCAAAACTGCCTGTTTTAATTTACTTTTGTCATTTTCTTTAGATTTTTTCTACTTAAGATGCCTGTAATCACAAATTTCATTCTAATTTAAATTTTTTTTTTTTTTTTTTTTTTTTGGAGAGTGAGAGAGCACACGTGAGCACAAGCAGGGGAGAGGCAGAGAGAGACGGAGACACAGAATCTGAAGCAGGCTCTAGGCTTTGAGCTGTGAGCACAGAGCCCAATGCAGGGCTCAAACTCACAAACCATGAGATCATGACCTGAGCTGAAGTCGGACACTTAACCGGCTGAGCCATCCATGTCCCCCTAAAAATGTCCTTTTAAAGATAGCTATTCTTATAGTTTGAAATATTTTTAAATTTAAACCTAATAACACCAATCACTGCTAGCCTACTTTATGATCATATTATATATTATATTTTCTATGTATGTATATGTATATTACATATTACTATTACATTTTCACAATTATGAGTCATAATCAACAAATGACTATCCTTTATCTGCTAGTAGATGATTTAATTCAGCCTGCGTTAAGTTCTCCAAAATTTGGATCGATGACTATTGAAATTTATGACATAATACCATATTTCTTAGAAAAACCACATTCTGAATAAACATTCATGTTTGCTAAGACAGACTTAGCTCTAATCAGTTAAATTATATCACAAACCAGTAAGTAAACAACTCGGTTTGTACACAAGTGAGCTGAATTACTTTAGAATTAATAGGTCATAATGACATATTCCAAAATAACTGAAAAGGGGAAGTTAAGGTTTAACAGGAAATATAAAGAAACATGCAACAAAAAGAGGCTCACCTAAAGAAGAGAGGAAAAAACTCCAGAAGAGATTTCTGCTTCTGAACAGAATGTCCTAATTTAGGAAGGACAAATATCGTCTATTCTCATTATATCTCAGCCAAACACAAGTGAACTCCCAGCTTCTCTTAGGGAATGAGGATAGGGGGTTGGGCAAAGTAGGTGAAGGGGAGTGGGAGATACAGGTTTCCAGTAACGGGGTGAGTAAATCACAGGGATAGAAGGTACAGCATAGGGAATACAGCCTTGTATGGTGACAGAACGGTAGCTATATTTGTGGTGAGCACAGCATAAATACAGACTTGTGGATAGCATAAACATAGACTTGTGGAAGCACTATGATGTATACCTGAAACTAATGTAACACTTTGTGTTAACCAATAAAATGAAAAAAAGAAGTGTATTAGGCTCCCCAAAGGGGGTAAATAAAAAGAAACTTGACAAGACTACCTTTTTAATCTCATATAAAATATGTGCTAAATGGAAGCTATGTGCAGAAATTTTTGTTTGACAGGTCACAAATATAATTTACTAAAAAAACAGTGCTACTGAGTTAATACAGACCAACAATGACCACAAATTAGCACAGTTCTTTGAATAACTTGAAATTCCTAAAAAAAGGATTTTCTTAACATAGAATTTACTAAATTATCAGAGTTATCAAATATATTTAGCAATTCACTGGTATGTAATTCAATGCAAATGAAAAGATACCACCACTTTAATATTCAAAGTTATATGCAGTCAAACGGAAAACATAAGACTTGTGCATTTTTTGTATGTTGATTATACTTTATTAAAAAATGAAATGTAGCAAGATCTTAGTTATGAGTAACTGAGAATGAAGGGCTTATATAAAATTTATATTCCAGCTGACTAAAGCATACATTTAAAAATTCCAAATGTTTAAATTCTGTTCCTATAATTTGTTACATGCTTCACTGTCTTAGTAACTAGTATAATGTATAAAAGCTATGAAAGGTGTCTTACATGTGCCAAAGATCAATCTAAGCTCTACATCCACTATTTCATTACAAATTCCTTTTCACATGATGAGGAAACTAAAGCTCAAAATGCTCAAGAAACCTGCCATGATCATATTCCAAGTCACATTCAACCCTCGTCTGCCTGATTCTAAAGTCCATACTTTATTTTTTTTTCTCAGCCTTATTAAGATGCATTTGACAAACAAAAATTGTATACAGTTAAAGTGTACAACGTTGTTTTGATACATGAGTATACTGTAAAATGGCTACCATACCCAAGCTAATTAACATATCCATCAGCTTTTTTTGTTGTGGTGGTGAGACCACTGAAGATTTATTCTTTTAGCAGATTTTAAGTATACAATACAATATTGTTAACTATAATCACCATGTTGCACATTAGATTCTCTAGAACTTACTCATCCTGCATAACAAACTCTGTACCTTTTGACCAACATTTCCCAGTTTCTCCCACTCCTCAGGAGCCACCACTCTGTTCTGCTTCTTTTGAGTTTTTTTTTTTTTAATGTTTATTTATATTTGAGAGAGCCAGAGAAAGAGCATGAGTGGAGGAACGGTAGAGAGAGGCAGACACAGAATCCTAAATAGGCTCCAGGCTCTGAGTTGTCAGCACAGAACCTGACGGGGCTCGAACTAACTAGCCGTGAGGTCATGACCTGAGCTGAAGTCAGATGCTTAAGTGACTGAGCCACCCAGGCACTCTGAGTTCATCTTTTTTAGATTCCACACGTACATGAGATTATGCAGTATTTGTCTTTTTACAGCCATGCTTTCTACATGTCACAATGCTGTGCAGTTGTGATAAATCATGAGCCACCATTCAGAACTTCATACAACATGTCTCACCAACGGGGGGCCATTAAGATGTTTTGGCCATCTCCTCTTACATGAAAGGGCAGTTCCAGGATGCTGTGCCATTCTAACTGGTAATTCTTTTGTCTCCTATCTTGTTATCAGTTACCACTGCTTGGTATATCTGCTTTTGGCAACCTTAAATGATCACATTCACAACTCCCAATCCCAAGCTGCTTCTAATTTAATATCTACCACAACCAAAGAAGAATCAAAAGTTGCCAAGAAGATCCTCTCAAATTTATGGTCATGTTTTATTTTATTTTACTTTATTTTTTTAACGTTTATTTTTGAGAGAGAGAGAGAGAGAGACAGACAGACAGACAGACAGACAGAGCAAGCAGGGAAGGGGCAAAGAGAGAGGGAGACACAGAATCCAAAGCAGGGTCCAGGCTCTGAGCTGTCAGCACAGAGCACGATGCGGGTCTCAACTCATGAACCGTGAGATCATGATCTGAGCCAAAGTCCTGAGCCAATGTCGGATGTTTAACTGACTGAGCCACCCAGGCGCCCCAGTGGTTGTATTTTATAAAATAATTGTTTTGTATCACTGTAAAGGACAACATAGAAAACTGCATAAAACAGAATAAAGTTGTAATTTTTATTTATCTTTTTATTTTTTTTTTAAAGTTTATTTATTCTGAGAGAGAGAAAGTGCATATGAGCAAGTGGGGAAGGGGCAGAGAGAGAGAGGGAGAGAATCCCAAACAGGTTCCATGCTCAGCAAAGGGCCTGACATGGGGCTCGATCCCACAACTGGGAGATCACAATCTGAGCCAAAACCAAAGGTCAGACACTCAACCAACTCAACAACCCAGGCACCCTGAGGTTTTTGTTTTGAGGTTTGAGAAGGTTTTGTGATTTGGTTTCTGGGTCCTGCTTTTGTTATTAACTTACAATTTCATTGTAGAGTATGTGGTTGATAATGTTTCTACTTTTTTTTTTCCAGTTTTCTTTCTAGTACTTATTTTTTTTAATAAATTAAAAAAATTTTTTTCAATGTTTGTTTATTTTTGAGAGAAAAAGAGAGACAGAGCATGAGCAGGGGAGGGGCAGAGAGAGAGGCACAGAATCCAAAGCACTCTGAGCTGTCAGCACAGAGCCCAACGCAGGGCTCAAACTCATGAGCTGTGAGATCATGACCTGACCCAAAGTCAGATCCATAACCGAGTGCCCCAGGCACCCCTCTAGTACTTATTTTTTTAAATGTTCCATGGGAAATTGAAACGGTGCTTTTTCTTTTTACAATAAGAGTATATTATTTCAGATTTATTGATTATATGATTCATATTGTCTACTTATTTATCTCTGATATGACAAGGACTAAAAGACATTAGAAAATTTTTTTTAATGCTTTATTTATTTTTGAGACAGAGAGAGACAGAACATAAGCAGGGGAGGGGCAGAGAGAGAGGGAGACACGGAATCCGAAGCAGGCTCCAGGCTCCAGGCTCTGAACTGTCAGCACAGAGCCCAACGCAGGGCTCAAACTCACAAACCACGAAATTATGACCTAAGCCGAAGTCAGATGCTTATCCGACTGAGCCACCCAGGCACCCCTAAAACACATTTTAAAGTCTCCCATTACTGCTGTATTTCTCTCCCTCCTTGGATTTAATTTTCACTTTGCATATTCCAATGCTTCATTTTTAAAAAATAAAGATTTGTAGCTGTCTTTATATTAGTAACTATATCTTTGACTATTACAAAGTGCTTCTCTTTCTCACCTGGTGTTTACTACTTTTAATTAGCTTTGTCTAGCAATACCATCCACTGATTAATTTGTTTATATTTGCCTAATATCTTGTTTTCACTATATCCATTTGCTCCCAACCTTCTTAGTAATTTTGTTCCAGATGTGTTTCTAATAATATTCATTGTATAGTTGAGTTTTGTATTCTACCTAATCTGAGTCTTGCTTAATAACTGAGCTTATGTTGTGGGCATTTATTGCTTTAATAAGCACACGTGGTCTTCTTTTTGTTTTCTGGGGTTTTTTTCTTTCCATGTTTATTTTTTTGTTTTCCATTTTTTGTTATACAGTTATTTCACACATTAAACTAATGTTTACCGAGCACCTACTAGGCACCAAGTGCCGTGCTTGGTGTTATGGCAAACAAAAAAGTGTAATGGCAAACAAAAAAGTTAGCTACATAATACAATTACAAACTGTGGTTTTGTTCTTGCCTGTCCCACTTGAACACCATGAGCAACTGCAACAGGAGTGAGGGTAGGTAAGGCCTTCAAAGATGACTGCTCACACGATCCAACATGCTCTTATTTAAATAATGCAAAGGAGTCGCCCCAGTAAAAGACTGGGAGAAAGAGAGTATGTGGTAGAAAGTAAACACTGAGTGTACAAAGGCAGCAAAGAACTTGTTGCCTTATAAAAACTGAAAGTTTGTAACACTGGGAAAATACTGAAGAACTGCCTGAGATCAAGAGGTAGGCAGGCCGGATGCAGTTTATAAATAGGCCAAGTGAAAGAATCTGAATTTTATTCTACATTCAATAGGTATCTTGAAATACGTTTAAGGAGAGAAGTGATTTCCATCATATTTCCATTTTAAAACTAGAGAATGATGGGGCGCCTGGGTGGCCCAGTGGGTTGAGCGTCCGACTTCGGGTCAGGTCATAGTCTTGCAGTTCTCGAGGTTGAGCCCCACACTGGACTCTGCTGACAGCTCAAAGCCTGGAGCCTACTTCGGATTCTGCTCCTTCCTCTCCCTCTGTCCCTGCCCTGCTTGTGCTCTCTTTTTCTCTCAAAAATAAATAAACATTAAAAAAAATTTTCAAACTGTAGAGAATGAACTAAAGCATAATATATTTGGAATTAGAGAGATGGAGTGGTACACTATTAGAGTGGTCCAGACAAGTGATGATGGTGGCTTGGAGTAGTTGGCAAATGGTGGAGATAAATAGAAGTAATGACACCCAGAAATTTTAATCAAGGTAGTACTATCACTCTTTCTCTTCTCCTTTCCCCCAACTTCGGAGTTTTACAGTCTACTTTTAGTTCTATTCAACATTACTTTCACATATAGTATAATTTGGTTGTTTTCATAATAAAGACATCCCTGTTCAGTAATTATTTATTAAATATATATTGCCACCAGGCAACATTCTAGACATGAGACTACAGCAAAGAAGAAAATTCTTATCCTCACAAAGCTTACAAGTTGTGGAAAAAAAAAAATAAAACTAAGCCTTCCTTATGTATATGATTGTGTCCTACCATTATATTCAAAATCAGTAATGTTAAAACATTTTTTTGGTGTAATTCATTCATTCACTCAACATTTACGAAATAACATCTATATACCAGGTCCTATTCTACAGGTATACAGAAATACCCCTCATGGAGCATACCTACATTCTAGTAAAGGCAGACAAACATATACATTTTATTTATATACATGTGTGTGTATATACATATACATATACACATACGTGCATATACACACACATATTATTATTATATTATTGTATTACAAATATTATTAGGTAGTAGCAGAAGAAAACTTAAGCAGGGTATAGAAGAAGAGAGCTACACAGCAGTGCTATTTTTCTACAGGGAAAATCAGAAAAGCACCTCTAGTAAGGTTATACTTAAGCAGAGTCCTGAACGAAATGAAGGAGTAAACCATGGAGATACCCAGATGTGAAAAATTCCAGCAAAGACAAGACCAACTTGCAAAGGCCCTGTGGTAGAAGGCTGGCAGGTTCGAAGAACATGAAGGTGACCAAAATGTCTCAATTGCAATGAGCGAGAGAGGAAATGATAAAATAGGCATGAAGAGGTCCCAAGGACCAGGTCATATAAGGCCTTCCTTTCATACAATGAAAAGAACTTGGAATATTATTCCAAGTAGAATGGGAAACTAAGTAGAATGCAAAGGTTCTGAAAAAGAGAATAATATGACCTGACTAAAATAAAAATTGCCTGGTTGCCCTTTTCGAAGTCAAATTCCAGAACACTGTCAACACCAAATCCTGGAGAGGAGGTGGAGCAACAGGAAGTCTCCCTCACTACTGGTGGGAATGTGCAAAGGAACAGCAACTCTGGAAGACAGTTTGGCGGTTTCTTACAAAACTAAACATACTTAACCATATAATCCAGCAATTATTCTCGTTGGTATTTACCCAAAGGAGCTGAAAACTTATATCCACATAAAAACGTGTACGTGGATGTTTATAGCAGGTTTATCCATAATTGTCAAAACTTGGAAGCAACCAAGATGGTTTTTTTCAATTTTTTTTAATGTTTGTTTATTTTTGAGACAGAGAGACAGAGCATGAACAGGGGAGGGTCAGAGAGACAGAGAGACACAGAATCTGAAGCAGGCTCCAGGCTCTGAGCTGGTAGCACAGAGCCTGACACGGGGCTCAAACTCACAGACCACGAGACCATGACCTGAGCCAAAGTCGGACGCTCAACTGACTGAGCCACCGAGGCGCCCCCCAAGATGGTTTTTAAAAGGTGAATGGATACATAAAATGTTGAACATCCAGACAACACAAGATTACTCAGTCTAAAAAGAAATGGGCTATCAAGCCATCAAAAGACATGGATAAACCTTAAATGGATATTACTAAGTGAAAGAAGCCAATCTGAAAAGGTTACATACTGTATCATTCCAACTATATGACATTCTAGAAAAGACAAAAGTATAGACAGTAAAAAGATCAGTGGCTGCCAAGGGCTGGGAGGAGGGAGAGATGAAAAAGCAGAGCATCAAAGATGTTTAGGACAGCGAAATTATTCTATACGACACTATAATGGTGGATACACATCATTACCTATTTATCTGAACTCACAGAATGCACAACACCAAGAATGAACCCGAATATAAACAAAGGACTTTGGGGGATAATGAGGTATCAACAGAGGTTTATCAGTTGTAACAAATATACCACTCTAGTAAGGATGATGATAATGGGGGGGGGTGGTGCACTGTGCCAAGTGTGGGGGCCAAGAGGTGTATGCAAAATCTCTGCACCTTCTGCTCAATTTAACTGTGAATTTAAAACTGCTCTTAAAAAGTGACTATAAATAGTATGAATGACATATCCCTTTGGAAAACTGCCTAGGGGAGATTTTAAAGTAATGTTCCTCTTATGAGTTCTTAAGCCATCACATTTAGAATTTGTGGTCCACAAGACAAAGCTTTGAGACAAGAAAATCCATAATTAAATTTTGGCTCTACTACTGAATAGCTTCTGTTCTCATGTAAGTCATTTAACCTGTCTGGACTCTACTTTCTTGGTAAAATAATTACAATGATAATAGTCATTCTACAAAGGGGTTTGTGAGGTTCAAATTTAAATAGCTTTGGAAACTTAAAACAAACAAAAACTACCTGGCTGCTATTTAGAGAACAGATGGTAGGAGAGCAGACTGTACTCACAGAAACCAATTAGGAATTTACTGTGATAGGCAAGCAGGAGACAGTGGTGGCCTGTAACAGGATGGCAACAGTAGAGGGTGAAAGAGGTGGAATTCTAAATATATTTTTGGAGGTACAGCATATAGGATTTATAAGTGAATAGGAGGATGTAGAGGGTAAGAGAGAGAGTGAGGAGAGAACGTGTGTGTGTCATCAAGAAAGGGGGAATCTGGGGAGAGAACTGTAAGTTCAATTTTGCACATATTAAGTTTGAAATTCCTAGAAGACAAAATGAAGTTATCTAAATAATTGCCTAATAATTATCATGTAAAGAAATGTGATGTTCATGCCCAACTTATTGAAAACACTCACTGTTTTGCAGTCAGACCTTAAACATGCATATGGGGAATATCAATATCTTCCAAACTCCAACATTAGTTAAGATATTATACCAACAGGTGTTTACATCAAGACAAACATGGTTTCAACCCCTAGTTTACAGTTTAGTGCAAGAAACAGAAAGATAACCAAGCACTTAAAATATATGCATTGTTAGTATGGGAAAAGTCCAAAACATAAGAAATTTAGGTAGAGACAAAAACTTCTGGCTAGATGTCAGAGTTCTCAGTAAATAAGGGAGAATATTCAGGAAACCAGTACAGGCTTGACTCATAAATTAATATAATCACTAGATAAATTATTTTAACTAGTTATTTATATGCACAACTTACTAGCAAGTAACACTTTAAGAATGGTATTATACATTAAATACAACTTTGATATAAAGTAATACATATGAAACCACGTTGCCCTAAAATGAGAGGTTTCTAAAAGTGTTACCAGGGGGCACCTGGGTGGCTCAACTGGTTACGCATCTGATTCTTGGTTTCAACTCAGGTCAGGGTATCATGGTTCATGAGTTCAAGTCTCACATCAGGCTCCGCGCTGACAGTGGAGCCTGCTTGGGATTCTGTCTCTCCCTGTCTCTCTCTGTCCCTCCCCGACTCACTCTCTCTCTCTCAAAATAAATAAATAAACTTTAAAAAATAAAATCAAAAGTAAAAAGTTTTACCAGAACCTAAAGAAGTAAAAAGTAAGTAGATACTGAAATTCGACCAAAAAAAAAAAAAAAATCTCTCAGGAGAGTCCACCCAAGTTGAAACTGGTGGATGAACAGAATTGGAAGAGTAAAAAGAACATTCTATACCACAGAAATCACATAAGCAAAGACTCAGAATTAGTAATTATTAAAAGAGGGGCACCTGGGTGGCTCAGTCAGCTAAGTGTCTGACTTTGGCTTAGGTCATGATCTCATGAACTCATGATCTCATGAATTTGAGCTCCACATTGGGCTATGAACTGATAGTGTGGAACCTGCCTGGGATTCTCTCTCTCCCTATTCGTGTTCACTCGCGTGCTCTCAAAAAAATACACTAAAAAAAAAACTATGTCTGTAAAAAAAAAAATTATTAAAAGAACTTAGAGAAAGGGGTGCCTGGGTGGCTCTGTCAGCTGAATGTTGGACTTTGGCTCAGGTCATAATCTTGTGAGTTTGAGCCCTGTTTTGGGCTCTCTGCTGTCAGCACAGAGCCTGCTTCAGATCTAAGCAGTCACTCTCTGCTTCTCCCCTGCTCGCACTCTCTCTCAAAAATAAACGTTAAAAAAATTTTTTAAAGAACTTAGAAAAAGAAGTCATCCATTCAAGAAATATTTACTACACACCTATTTTATGACAGGCCCTAGGAATCAAAGGTGAAGAAGACACCCTCTTAAAAAGTCTATAGAAGGTTTGGAAAGCAGACTACCAAAAGCAGTTGCAAGTGCTAAGACTAGGTTAAATTCAGGCAGTTACAGAAATACACAGGACGATTACCTAGGCAGAGCCTATGGGAACAGGGAAGGCTTTCTGAAGGATGTGACATCTAAACTAAAACATGAAATTAACAGGAATTAACCAAACAAGGGGTGAGAGGTGAGAAGCAGTGGGGACAGAGAATGAGAGGAAAATCAAAACAGCATCCAGAGATTAGAGCGTGTGCAAAGACTAGAAACAACAGAGCACAACACTGGTAGGGGTGGTGGTGGATAAGACTGGGGTGTAACATTACTGGAGTGAATGAATGGCAAGAGCTAAGGCTGAAGAAATAAACATGAACCAAGCCATGAAATGATTTGTAAGCCATGTTAATAAGTACAGACTTTACCTAAGGATGTCTTCTTGGCTGTACTAAAAGGTTCATATCATAGAAAAAAAATAAAGTTTAGAGTAGTGAGATACCGGACTATCTAGAAGAGTGGTTGCAAGTTCAATTATCTAGAGACTGGATAGTTAATAAAAATGAGTAAGGAGGACCTGTTATAACAAAATCCCAGGAGACAACAGGGAGTGGTGAGAACTGTAAGAGCCAAAGTCCCCTCTACATGGGTCGAACTGTGGCAATGAACAATGTGGCTCACAGTTGATAGATCTTCTAATTTGAAAAAAAAAAAAAAAAAAAAAAGCTTAAATTTAAAATTTCAAGCAAAATCTTCTGAACGATTAATGGCAATTCCATTTCTTTGAAACATGCTACAGACTAACACTGAAGGCACCAAACAAAACAAGACAAGTCAAACTGGTACCACTAGTCATCAGTTTCCAGTCTCTACTGCAGAACCTCAAAAACTACTAAGCTGAGGTCTCTGACTGGACCTGAAGGCAGCAGTAAGCTCCTGGACATTTAAAGAGGAATAACAAGGGGTGCCTGAGTGGCTCAGTCGGTTGAGCGTCCGACTTCAGCTCAGGTCATGATCTCATAGTTCATGGGTTCGAGCCCCTTATCAGGCTCTGTGCTGACAGCTCAGAGCCTGGAGCCTGCTTCAGATTCTGTCTCCCCCCTCTCTCTCTGCCCCTCCCCTGCTTGCTCGCTATCACTCTCTCTCTCCGTCAAAAATAAACATTAAAAAAATAAATAAAAAATTTTAAAAAATACATAAAGAGGAATGACAAGTAACCACTGCTTGAAAAGGCACAGTGTCTGTTGGTCACTGTGGAGAAAGTACTTGGCACTTTGCTGGTCTCAGTAAATACTTAAAGATGAAGTTAAACATTTTTGAACATCAGTGTCATGGCAGTAAACAGAACTATCTAATCATAGGAAGGAAAATAAAAGAAAAAACGAATCCAGTGTTCCTTGGCTCTAATCTTAAAACACTCTTGTACCAGTGTTTAGTTTTGTTCACAGTCATCTGCTACCACATGCTGCCTAGTGTTCATTGGCTATAACTGCCTCTAACTCAGAAATCTGGCCAAACACCAGTGACCACAATAAGCAACTATCGACTCCCACCTGGGTAAAGGCAATGAACTTAAACAGGATGAATGGTCACAGTGTATGTGAGAATGAGAATATTCTCTGCTTCACTTAAACACCCTACCAGGCCCTCCAATGCTAATTCCACACCCTATCCTAAGGCTGTCGACTGGTGCTAAAACTACTACCTAAACAAATGCTGTGTTCAATGTGCTGGGCAATGCCTACTAACAACAATGGGTATGCCTAGATAGTAGAGCTGGGAAGAAAACAGAATGGGATTGAGATTCTGCTAGAAGGGAGATGAAATAACAAAGAGGTAGGCTAAGGAAGACTGGAAATTCAAAACAGGTATGAAAGTTAAATAATTAAGACAAGAAAACAGGTAGCCCAGGAAACCCCTGAATCTGAGCACTTATACAAAAAAATATTAGAGACACAGAGAGAGAGAGAGAGAGAGAGAGAGAGAGAGAGAGAGAGAGAGAGGGCGGGTGCACGAGGCACGCGAACAAAGTGGGGGAAAGGGCAGAGAAAGGGAGAGGATCCCAAGTAGGCTCCACACTATCAGCACACAGACCAACATGGGGCTCGATCTCATGAACCATTAGATCATGACCTAAGCATAGATCAGGAGTCAGATGCTTAAAAAGATGAACCACCCAGACACCCTGAGCATTTATATATTCAGAGTTCAAATAATCTCATTACAAGAGCAAAGTCTAGCAGTGTTTAATATAAAATGTAGAAGATTCTTCTGCTGGTATTGGGACACAGAGATAACCAGTATTAAAGGTTATAAATTTATTTACTCAGAATAATCTTCATAAATGTCCCTCATCTAGGAAAGGTGAAACCAACAGGATATGAAGTCAGGATGTCAAGTTTTATGTGTTGTACCTTAGATATGGCTTTATTTTGCAATATGTTCATTCTCAAATAGTATCTACTGGGGAAAGGTAGAGAAAAATTGATGGATTTGGAAATCTTTAAGCAAATAGGCATCTTAGAGAATGGACACCCAATCCCCATAAAGTAAGATGTGAGACTTCCCCATATAAAAAAGTCATCATGTAAGAAATCCTTCTGGCTCAGAGGAATGACTTTAAACCAGAAAGGAGAGGTCTGTTACCCTAATGGGGTGGGAGAGATGACAATGACAATAATGTATAATCCTACCTACAGTAGCCCATGCAGAAGGTCTAAGTCTGATATTCCAATAAAAAGCAGGAACCAATATTCTGATGAAACGTTTACAGGAAGGAAACTTTACACTTTATATAAAGAAATTAAGTAGACCCAGGTATCACAGAACAGTACAGAACTACAGAAATTGTCAAATGTAGGAATGGATAGTAGGATTTCAGGTTACCAATGATCAACAGTAAAGCTGAACACCCACAAACAGGTGAAGTAATAAAAGAAGAAAAGAAACTTAAAGCATCTTTAATGAAAAGTAACAGAAGGAGAATTATATAAAACCAAATGTTTTTTCAGATGCTCTAAGTCTGTGCTATATAATATAGAAGCCACATGTGAGTACTATGCACTTGTTAAAATTGCACTGGGGGGGCGCATGGGTGGCTCAGTCAGTTGAGCATCAGACTTTGGCTCAGGTCATGATCTTGCGGTTCGTGAGTTCGAGCCCCACATCAGGCTCTGTGCTGACAGCTCAGAGTCTGGAGCCTGCTTCAGATTGTATGTCTCCCTCTCTCTCTTTGTCCCTCCCCCCACTCACATTCTGTGTCTCTTTCCTTCAAAAATAAATAAACGTTAAAAAAAAATTGCACTGGTCCAAATTGTGATGTGGTATGAAAATAAAATATAAACCACAGTTCAAAGACTCCTATGAACAAATTGTAGAATATCTCAATAATAATTTGAAAGGGTAATTTTTAGATGTGTTAGGTTAAATAAGATACAGCATTAAAAGTAATTTCACCTGTTATACTTTTTCAGTTTAGCCATGAGAAATTTTTATTACATATATGGCTCCCTTTTGTGGCTTGCATTATATTTCTATCGGAAAGTGCTATTAAAATTTAGTCATGCTTAATGTGAAGCCTTAAATTAATGTAACTTTTAACATTTTCACTGAACTTAATATTGTTTGTTCCTCTAGTATTAAATTCCTCTTGGGTACATTCTAAATAAGATGATTTTAACATAAAGAACAATGACAGCTTACCAGACTGTCCAGAAAAGAGACTGAATCAAATTTCTGGGCAGAGGCTTGAGCCAGCAGGATTGTTCCACCAAATGGTAACCAGGCTCTTCACGTTATCTCTGGCAAGAGGGTTAAATAGAAAGAAAGCAGCCCTATGTACACATAGAACAAGATTTGACCCATAGTTTAACTAACTCCATCCACCACAACATGCTTTGTTTTTAGGAATATTCTCAATTACAATCCAAGTGTTAAATTTACAAAGTAAAATAAACACTTTTCATTATGATTTATTCAAATTTACCCATTCTCAGCAATTTTTAAGATATTCACCTTTGCGGGGCACCTGGGTGGCTCAGTTGGTTAAGCATCTGACTACTGGTTTCACCTTCTGTGATGATCTCATGGTTTTATGAGTTCGAGCCCCACGTCAGGCTCTGCACTGATAGCGTGGAGCCTGCTTGGGATCCTCTCTTTCTCTCCCTCTCTCTCTCCCCGTCCCTTTCTCTCTCTCTCAAAATAAATAAATAAACTTAAGAAAAAAAAGATATTCACATTCGCCCTTCTGGAAAAGATTCTCACCTAACACAGATTCTAATTTGCTATCAAGGAAAATACACCTCTCTCACTAGGGTGAAAGCAAATAACAGTAACTATTTTTTATGAGATACTATGACAGACTTTAGAAGACACTGGGATTCTCATACTATAAACACTAATACCATTTCACAGTCCATGGTCCATCTAGAAATTTGAAGACAGTATGGTTTTAGGAAATTAAGAATTTCATAAATAAGAACATAAACACTTGTACAAGACAGCACTGACTCAAAGAGAATACAGAAAAACAATTGTACTATCCCAGTATTAGAAGACTACTAGTTTTAAAAAAATGTATTGGACTCTGCACAATGAAAATAAAATTGGGGGTGCCTGGGTGGCTCAGTTAGTTAAAGTCAGAGTCTTGGGGTACCTGGATGGCTCAGTCGATTAAGCAACTTACTTTGGCTCAGGTCACAATCTCGCGGTCCATGGGTTTGAGCCCCACGTCTGAACTGTGCTGACAGCTCAGAGCCTGGAGCCTGCTTCAGATTCTGCCTCCCTCTCTTTCTCTGCCCCTTCCCTGCTCACGCTCTCTCTGTGTCTCTCTCAAAAATAAACAAACATTTTTAAAAAGTGGGGGGAAAAAAAAAAGGAGTCCAACTCTTGATTTTGGCTCAGGTCATGATCTCACGGTTCATGAGATGGAGCCCTGGGTCAGTCTCTGCACTGGCAGTGTGGAGCCTGCTTAGGATTCTCTCCCACTCTCTGCCCTTCCCTTGCTCTTACATGCTCATGGGTGCTCTCTCTCTCAAAATAAACTTTAAAAAAAAAAAAAGACTTAAAATTATTAAAAATGAAAAGAAAATTGGATTTTAGAGATTCAAAATTTCCTACAAATTAAAATATTTCTCAAATCAAAGTTCTTTAGCACAAAACAATTTAAGGCTTCATACAGTGTTCTTAGTCAAACTACCATAGACTTCTGGTAACCAACTGCAGAAACAGAACCAATGGAAGACATCCAGATGGCTAAGGAGAAATTTGGGTTCAGGTGCTAGTTAATTTGAGAGTGAAATATACCAGTTATTCACCAGTTAAGCACCCAGATTATCCTAAATTCATGAACAAGCTACGATCTCTGACCATTAGAGTTTACTCTCCGGAGTTTTGTAAAAGAACAGGGAATAGGATCACCACTGACATTTCACTGCCTGTTTCCCATGCCCCAAATCAGAATGTTTCCCCTTTCTCCTTTTTGTATTTAGAGGGAAGGTGGGAATAGGGAAAACAAAAAGAAAACAGATCTGTACGTAACACAGTAAATTATAATTATTTATCTCTTTCCCTGTAAAACTTTAATTTCCTTGAAGAGAGAAGATGAAACCTATTCAGCACCTCCCTATTGTTGGGACCTAACCCAGTGTCCGGCACTCATCTGCTATCTCAGAACTAAACTAAATCACAGTCCTTGTGCTAGGGCCACTGCTTTCTTTTTCTACTACAAACCAATATCAAGAATAAATGCAGATTAAAACAATTAGGTCAATCCTTCCAGTTTTTACTTTTGTAAAAATATACATACATTAAATCTAGGTGTTTAAAAGCTATAAATATACATATTCTTTAAGGAAAAACATGTAGTTCCATACAGCTTCCTTTTACCACTATCACTAAGATCTTCCTCTCCTACCAACCCTATCCAGAAGTGACTACCATCATGAATTTGATGTAAATGAGATCACACTGTACACAACGTTCTGCTTTGACCTCACATTACATTTCTGAGGTCTCCTTATTTAAGTATATCAGAAGGCAGCATGGCATAGTGGACTATGGAGCCAGTCAAGTGAGATTCAAATCCTAGCTTTCAATCACAGCTCTGCTATTTACCATCTTTGAAAGTGGTAAGTTATTTACTTCTCTATGCTTCAGTATTCCCATATGTAAAATAGATATAATGATTGTACCAATTTCTGAGTTCTTATGAGGACTAAAATAATTCATGTTTATACATGCTTAAAAGAATTCCTAGGCATAGACAGTGTAACTTTTTTTCTTGAAATATAAAAAAGTCACAAATGATGATAATCTAAGCAGATTTGGTAATTCTCTGTTAATATAACTATTTTATTATTTATCCATGCCTCCTATAGACAGACATTTAGATTTTTTTCCAAATGAACATCCCTGTAGAAATCTCCCTGGGCAAATGTGCCACTTTCTCTAAACTAATAATATCTTGAATACCTTCTGGATACGAGGATATGCACATTTTCAACTGTGTAACACTTACCCGATCCTGAGCTAATGGGTGAAAATTGATGGCTCATAAGTTTTTAATTGCATTTCACTGCAAATGAGACTAAGCATCTTTCCAGTTCATTAGCCATTCCAATTTCCTTTCCTCTGTTGTGAATTGCCTTAATATCCATTGTTCACTTTATTTGCATTTGTATCATCTGTCCTATTATTTTCATCTTCATATATTCTGGGCACGAATCCACTGAATATTGTACACATTGCATCTAACTCCCAGTCATGCCACTTATATATGAGTTAATTTGTGATGTATTTTATTAAACCTAAGGTTTTCTTTCTGAGGTAGTTGGATCCTTTATCTCTGATGTCTTTATCTTCAAAGGTTCATTCTTTTCTTGACTTGTTAAAGCCTCACACATCGTAAAGACACATATTCTTTTTATTTTTTTGATAGAGAGAAAGAAAGAGAGAGAGAGAGGGAGAGAGAGGGAGGGAAAGAGGGAGAGGGGGAGAGAGAGAGAGAGAGAGAGAGAGAGGGAGAGGGAGGGAGAGAGACAGAGGGAGGGAGGGAGAGAGACAGAGGGAGGGAGGGAGAGAGACAGAGGGAGGGAGAGAGGGAGAGAGGGAGAGAGGGAGAGAGGGGGAGAGGGAGAGAGGGGGAGAGGGAGAGAGAGAGAGAGAGAGAGGGAGGGAGAGAGGGAGGGAGGGAGGGAGGGAGAGGGAGAGGGGGAGAGGGAGGGGGGAGAGGGAGAGAGAGAGGGAGAGAGAGAGAGAGAGAGAGAGAGAGAGAGAGAGAGAGAGAGAGAGAATATGCACACAAGTATGGAAAGGGGAGAGAGAGGGAAAGAATTCCAAGCAGGCTCCATGCTCCATACGGGGCCCAATGTGGGACATGACTTGATCTCATGACCATGAGATCATGACCCAAGCCAAAATCAAGGGTCAGACACTTAACCACCTGAGCCACTGAGGCGCCCTGTAAAGACCTACATTCTTCTGTATTTTCTTCCTTATTAAACAGTTGTTCGTTAAACTCATGTCTTAGTGTAAAGTTGAAACAGAACTGTTTTCTGCATATGGTTTGAAGTAGAGACCTGTCTTCCCTCCCATATGGAAAACCAATTAAAGAGTCCACTCTGTTTCCCTGATAGAAAATGCCATCTCTAGCACTTACCAACTTTTCAAATATGTATGAATCGATTTCTGAACTCTCTATTCTATTAATCTGCCTTTTCCTGTATTAAGACTATACTATTTTAAAATTTTTTTTAACATTTTATTTATTTTTGCGAGACAGAGACAAAGCATGAGCAGGGGAGGGGCAGAGAGAGGGAGACACAGAATCCAAGGCAGGCTCCAGGCTCTGAACTATCAGCACAGAGCCGGACACGGGGCTCAAACTCTTCGAACCGTGAGACCATGACCTGAGCTGAAGTCAGATGCTTAACTGACTGAGCTGCCCAGGCGCCCCAAGACTATACTACTTTAAATATCATAAATTTATATTTTACTTTTTTGAGGTATAATTTACATAAAGTATACAGTTTGATTTTTTAAGTATTATACACCCTCAATGTGATCCAACCCAGATCAAAATATTAACATTTCTCATGGTCTAGAATGCTCCCTTCCAATCAGTACCATATTTCCAAGAAAATCACTATGCTGACCTCTATCACCATAGATTAGTTATGCTTTTTTTGTAATTAAGTAGGCTCCACGCCCAATGTGGAGCCTGAACCCACAAGATCAAGAGCTGCATGCTATACCACTGACTGAGCCAGCCATGCACCCTTCCTTCTACTTGTTTTTGAACTTCCTGTGAATGAAATCATACAATACGTAATATTTTCTCATTTCTTTTGCTCAACGTTAAGCATGGGAGATTCATCCCATGTTGTGTGTAGCAATTTATTGTCATTGCCATCCATTCTAAACACTACCAAGTTTAAAATCAGTCTTGCTATCCAATGGTGCAATCCCCTCCTCATTGTTCTTTTTCTTCTTTCGGACCTGTCTTGGTTATTCTTGTGGCTTTACTTTTGTATATGAAGGTCATTTTCTACAAAAAAAAAAAAAATCCTATTGGGATTTTTGTCTGAAACTATACACAATAAATCACAGAGGAGAAACTTTTTTAGTAATATACTTCCCATATAGTATATCCTGCCTTTTACTCATGTCTAATTTTATGTCCTTAAATAAACTTTGGGCACTTTACAGAATTGGCTGTAAAGGAGAAAGTTTTTATTATATAACTGGCTAGTGCCAATTTGAATGTTGATTTTATATCCAGTAAAATTAAATTCTATTAATAGTGTTAGCTTCGGGGGCTCCTGGATGGCTCAGTTGGCTGAGCAATCCAACTCTTGATTTCAGCTCAGGTCATGCTTCCCAAGGTTGTGGGATCCAGCCCCACATCAGGCTCTGTGCTGAACATGAAGCCTGCTTAACATTCTCTTAAGATTCTCTCCCTCTGCCCTTCTCCCTTGCTTGCATGCTTTCTCTCTAAAATTTTAAAAATAGTGTTGATTTTTAAAAAATGTTCTAAGGATATGTTCATCTCATTTTTCCTTTTTCAATTTTTTGGATTTCTTTCTCTTTTTTCTTATTAGTAAAGACATATTTGCTTATTCTTGACTTTAATGGGAATGTTGCTGCTTGAAAGAAAGTTTGAAAGACAGTCTTTACTGAAAGAAAAAGTTCACTTGTCATGGTGTGAGGGGTTTTTAAAAAAACATTAATGAGTGTTGACTTTTATCATAAACTTTTACTACATCTTTCAAGACGGTTCCCCTAAATCTTGTAAGTTACACTGATATAATTTTCAAATAAAGAATTACCCCTACCATATCCTAATTAAAATTTTTATTTATCTATTCATACATAAGATTGCTACTATTTGGGCCATTTTGCATAAAAATAGAATTATCTGTTCCCCAAAGTATATGTGAAATATGATTATAAATATCACAATTAAAACTATTTCTCTGATACGCCTTCCCACCAATGAGAATGGCTAGAACAAAAAAGACAGATAATGAAAGTGTTGGCGGTGAAGGTATGGAAAAATTGGAACCCTCATTCGCTGCTGGTGGGAAAGTAAAATGGCACAGCCACTTTGGGGAAACAGTCTGGCAGTTCTTCAAAAGGTGAAACATAGTTATCATATAATCTAGCAATTCTGCTCCTAGGTACATAATCCAAGAGAAATGAAAATGTATGTCCACACAAAAATTTGTACACAAATGTTGACAGCAGGGCTTTCATAATAGCCAAAAAATGCAAATCAGTCCAAATATCTACCACCTGATTAAAGGATAACCAAAATGTGGTATATCCATACAATGAGATATTATTTGGCTATAAAAAGAATAAAGTGCACTGATACATGCTACAACATAGTTGGACCTTAAAAATATTATGCTAAGCAAAAGAAGTGAATCACAAATGGCCACACACATATTGAATGATTTCATTTATGCGAAATGTCAGAGTAGGCAAATTTATAGAAGGAGAGTAAATCAGTGGTTGCACAAGGATGGAAGGTTTGGGGAAAATTGGGAATGACTGCTAATAGGTACAGTTCTTTTTGGGGTGATGAAAATATTTTAAAACATTGTGTTAATGTCTACAGAACACTAAAAATGCTAAAAACCACTGAATTACACGTTTAAAATGGATAAGTGACAGAATTTGTGGATTATAGCTCAATAAATTTGCTATTTTTAAAAACCTATTCCTCTCAGGGAAATTTACTGCAACTTTAATTTCTTTAATGATTTTCTTTACAAGTTTGGAATGATTTTTTTCCTGGAAAATAATCCATTTCACCTGGTTTTTAAAAGTTTATATACATACATATACATACACATACATATATATATATAAGTGATGTCTTGTGATTCCAAAATTATAATTGCACTTGTCATTATATCTCATTTTATTTTTTTTATATCTCATTTTAAATTTTATTATTTCCATCATGGTTTTTGATGAGTACATCCAGAACTTAATCAACTAAAAAGAACCAGTGTTGATTTGAGTAAACATTGCTCTCATTTTTATTGTTGATTATCTTCTATTTCACCAAATTCTACTTGTGTTTTTATTTCCTTCCCTCCTTCTTTCTTAGCTTTTGTTTTTTGTTTTGTTTTTTTTAGTTTTTGAGTTGAGTATCTGGCTCATTTATTTTCTTTCAACCTGATACATGCATTTAAAGTTACAAATTTACTCCTGAGGACCACTTTTCTTGTATCCTTCAAGTTCTGATACAATGCTTTTGTCACAATTCAGCTTTAATTATTTGACAGTTTAATTTTTTTTTTTAATTCTTGAAAATGCTTGGTCATTTTTTCTTCAATACCGCTTCTCCTTTATTCCCTGTATCTTCCATTCCAAAACTCCAATCAGATCTATACTAGAGCTTTTCAATCCACCTCTACAGTGGCTTAGCTTTTCTTTCATATTTTTCATCTTTTTATTTTCCTGGTTGGTGTCCTGGAAGATTTATCAGTTTTAGCTTGAAATTAATAAACTTCTCTCTTCAGCTGAGTCTAATCATTTTTTTTTGCCCATTTATTGAGTTATTTTTATAACTAGCTATATTTTTTATTTCAATTAGTTACTCCATATATCTCAACATATTTATTGCTTCTTGACTGTTCTTCTTATTCAAATATAATGCAATATGCTCTGAATGAGAAAAGGGGATATATTTTAAGCTAATACACTTTTATGTGAAATGTTCTTTGAATGTTATCCACTACAAAACTCTTCTTTAAAGAAAAAAAAATCCACTTCTTAAAAGTTCCCTTGACTGCTATTCTACCAAATGTGCCCCACTGTGCCTACCTGTATCAAGGCATGGAAAAAACAAGCTCTATTATTCCCATTTTAGAATGAGAGAAATTGAAGCACAATATGGTTCTTTTTAAAATATTTTCTCAACTTTTTTTTGAAAAATATCAAAACCACAAAAAAAGTTGAAAAGTACAATGTCCTGCATACCTTTCACCTAGATTCAAAATTGTTAACATATGCCACATTTGCTTTATTTCTCCTTTTCTCCCTCTCTACATACAAATATACCACACATTTTTTTCTGAATCCATTTGTGAACCCATCGCAATATTTCACTTCAAAATTTTTCAGCATGTTATCTCTAAAGAATAAAGAACAAGGATAGTCTTAATAACCCATACTACTATCATACCAAAGAAATGATTAAAATTGAATAGCTTCTTACATGGATGTGCAGAAGCAAATTCAAAACAAGCATTTAAGTCATCTCACTAAATTTCTTTATCTTGTTTTGTCTAAATGGGAGAACTGGTTCTCTGGTGAGAGTCATACTCAATCTGTCATTTCCTTCCTTCAGTAACCCTGGATTAAATTTCATTTACTGCTTCTTCAGATAGGTATTCTTAAATCCAAGCATTTCTGAAAATCAAGCAATAATCTTCAAAGTTATTCAAACCTCAAAAATCAAGTACACTGAATTTCCGGTTTGTTTACTAACAGTAAATGAGTCTTAAATTGAGACAAACTAGTTAACTCTCTTAAAACTATACACTATTTTAATGTCCCACAGAAGTTTATAGTGTGCTAAACAATCATAATTTCACTCTTCCAGTTTTAAAAGGAAAAAAAACTGTTGTTCTTAAGAACTTACAAACAGGACTGATAAGCCAAATGAACCTGCTCTACAAATAAGGAAACTAATGAATATATTCATGAACAACTCATTTTCTTCTATCAACTACATGAAAAACTAGTTTTTTAATGGGTACAACTTAAACTCAATCTCTGACGTTAGGAACTAAATAAGACTAAAAACAATAAAATCCTATCCTTGTTTTCAATGACCATACAAATCAGCTTAAGTGTTTCACACTGGAAGGAACAGCAATACAACCTAAAGCTAATAATGTTTAAAGGTGAAACTGTCATACAGATGAAAATTATATCCATAATCACAGAAATGTTTAAGATAAAAAGATGTTTAGGATCAATCTACAATCAAATAATAGTTAACAGGAGTGTTTACTATGTGCTGCTAGGCACTAAGTATATCCCATGATTCAATTAATTCAATCCTCATAGCAATCTCATTTCTCCACTGAGGAAACATAGGTCACAGAGAGATGCTAGCACAAAAGGAATTATGTAAGGGATAGGACTTGACTTCAACCTTAGAGTACAGAAAAGTAGAATGAGGTCATTTCAAAAAATTGGAAAAGCACAAGCCCTAAAGCATAAATATAACAAGTATCCAAGTAAGACCAAAAGAAAAGTTTCAAAGTGGAGAAATTAAGGCTGGATAAATAGGATGGGATTATAAAAGGTCTTACATACCTAGCAAATGGATGAAAATTTTATAAAACAGCTTGAATAGAGCACCACTACAGGCTCTTTATGTGTTAAAAGTGCCCTTTTAAAAAAGACAACCTGGTACAATACAGAATGAGAGAAATGAGAAGCAAGGTATTCTGTCCAATTCTAACATTTACATGCCAGTGCAATAAATTGTCTGATACCTATGGAACCTGAGAGTCCACAGTGAACCAACTGGGCCACCCATCACATCAATAAGGCCATCTATTATGAACAAGGAAGTAGTAAACAGAGCTGAACACACCCTGAATTATTTTCCAAATATACCTACAGTGAAGTTAAAAGGTACACTGAAAACTATGTCAGTAAGAAATGCTACATAATTAACATAAAATTACTTTTGCTGCTCAGTACTATGCCAAAAGAATTTGGCCAAATTTGGCATAAGCATAACTTTAACAGTATAAGTATTTACTTCATATAAATGCAACATCACAAATAAAGGAATTTATAAAATAATTCAACACACAGCTTCCTTAAATTGCTTTAGAAGTATTACACTATTTACCAAAAGATAATAGACACATAATTTTTATAAAAAAACATCTATTATGTAAATGATACTCTTTAAATTTAACGTCACACTTATTCATACACCCATCAAGAACTAGGTATTTATCACTCATATAATAAATTCCACAAATCTACATCAAATTTACAAAAAGAAGCTATCTCAAACAACTTTCCTCTTGGTAATTAAATTCCTTCTAAAGAGAAGAAATGTGAGAAAAAAAATCTCAAATTTGCAAAAACTAGATTACTCACCAGTAACTTGAGTTATCCTATTGGGTCTTTTCCCTCACAGATCCACCTCTCTTGCCCTTCTGTCCAGCATGAGAATCTTCCTGATGGGCATCCACTGGAACTGAGGGGGCATGCAGTACAGACGTATATGTAAGAAAGTTGGGGGGAGGGGATTTGGGAGATGCTAGAGACATGCTTCAGTGCACTTGCTTACCTTCCTGAAATTGGAAATTTCAACGGTTCCTTGGTCCTCGAGGCATTCACAATAACTTCAAAGAATGTGGATCTGTGGAGATTACCCAATAGGAGAACTCCAGTTACTGGTAAGTGATCCAGCTTTTTCTTCTCTATCAGAATAAGAAGATTAATTTTATTTGAGATTATTAATACCCATAGAACTATAGGGGAAAGGAGTGTAAATTTACCAGGTAACTGTATATGAATGCACCAAAATAAACACAGAAACACAATGCATTCCTGGCATTATCAGAAAGAGAAAGAAAAGAAAATACGATTTGAATGGTTTCATTTTTAAATTCCCATTATAATGGCAGCTATATCTTAATATACAAAAATATCAGCTATCAGACTATTCCATTTCACTGAAACAACACCATCACTCTTTAATATTAGTAAAAGTATAATTAGTTGATCAAAATCTGCCATTTCTTAACTAGTCATTGTCATTAGCCTTCACCAAATTTTGGTGTAGCAGCCACAGTGAACTACAATCTGTAAGACTTCAGATAAAAAAGCATCAATAAAATTCCCTTTTCTAAGTCTTTAAAATAGCCACTTACCACCAATAAGAAACCAGCCACACACACATATAGAAGTATGCCAGACCACTGATAAGAATGCTGATTTTCATTTAAATATGTGCACAAAGTAGAAATCATAGTTTTAACTGTTATACTTTTAAAATAATTGTCTAAAAATGGTCCTGTCATTAAAAACAAAAACCAACAAAAAACTGACTTCTAAAAAAAGGTCTTCTCAACAGAACTTTATTTTGAAGTTCACATGAAAATATTCTATTACCTTTAATTCAATACATATTAATCAGGTAAACACTAGTTTCTGTTGAAGATAGAGATATATTTTAGTAATACTCCTCCCTCTTACCATTATGCTGCTAAATAATCGTCTTCTGCCCTCAAGAAACAAAGTTTTTATGTTTCTTAATTCTATACAAACAAAGATAATGTATAGTTTTTCTCTGTTTTAAAAGTGAATAGGATTAAGAGGCGCCTGGGTGGCTCAGTGGTTAAGCATCCAACTCTTGATTTCGGCTCAGGTCATGATCTCATGGTCGTGAGATGGAGCCCCATATCAGGCTCTGCGCTGGGCATGGAGCCTGCTTGGGATTCTCTATCCCCCTCTCCCTTTCCCCGCCCCCCCCCCAACAAAATAAAATAAAAATGTTTTAAAAATAAAATAGGATAAAATGGTGTATAAACTCATCATTCAACAAAAATAAGTTGAACACGTAATTCTGATGAAAATCTTACATCTCACTCTTGTTATGATGGAATGTTTGCATTTGGTATAAGTCAACAGCACAGGTCAAGATTTTTGCTAGATTGTTACTTAATTTGAAGATATAAATTGTCTTGTATATAAATTATATACTTTTTAAAATAAATCTGAGTTTTAAAGAATAGTTTAATGCATTTGTTTTTAAATGACCCATTCATACAAACAGGGTACTACACAGACCTCCATTTCTAACTGTAATACAGAGATGAATACCAAAAGGGTCCTCTACTTAAGTTTTCCAGATTCCTAGTTAACTTCTAGTACCTGAAGAGTACCTGGCATAAAGGTCCTACATGTTTGGATTAATAAAGTAGATACAGGTGCAATAATCCAAATATTTCAAACTTTTGGCATCATCTAGGATAAAAAGTATCACTAAGAGCTAAATAATAATTCCCAGTTTTTATTTATAACAAATTTAGACTCATGAATTTAAAATAGAACCAACTGCATTTTTAAACTAATTTAAGAGAATTAAAATATCTTGAAAATATTTTAAAGTAACCAAAAGGGTCACTTAGAGACCAGCACTGAAAGCTATTTGTTGTTATCATGCCATTACCTCAACTAAGACAGATTTTATCAGAATAGCTTAGAAAAGTACTTCCAGAAATTAGGATGCTCTATTCAAAACTATCTTGTGTAAGCCCTAATAATTACAACACTCATTCACAAAAAGGTACTCCTTAGTAATTAAGAATCAAATCAAGTATTTCAGTAATGAAAAATCTACTCCATAAAATCAATCTAAACTTGTGAAAAAACTGCTTAGAAAAAAATATGGTAGCTAACTTTCAGTTCCACTACTACCCGCTGGTTCGGACATTATATTTTAGCTAGAAGCAATTTAAATTACAACTGGTTTTGATGATTCCATGTACCTTATTTTCTAATTTTCAATTAAGATTTAAAATTCTTATGGAAATTATTATGGTTGTGGGAAGTTATTTACCATAAATCCTGGACTTGGAATCCTATAACAGCATAATGAAATTTAACATTATACACATATTCATGCGTATTTAAGTGACACTACTGATGTTTCATATGTAAACAAACATTGGGGCATATGTGTTTATATTTGAATTGAGTCCATTATGACTTTTCTCCCTTTTCAGTCCATGATACACTGTCCTCAGGGTCCCCAAATTATAAATACCACCCATTTCCTAATCAAAATTTCCTTTTCCTCAGTTCTTAACTTTCGTTTTTATTTTTTTTAGTTTATATCCAAGTTAATTAACATATAGTGTCCTTTCCCTCATTTAATCCACCATTTCCCACTAATCCACAGAGAAACAAAAACAATACTATTTTTTCATTAATATAACTAATTTAAAATCAAAATGGCAAGAACTCTAGTCATCTACAAAATAAGGATAACAACAAAACCTAGTTCACAGGGCAGTATTGGGAATTAAGTTAATGCTAAATGCTAAATGCTAAATAAAGCATTTACACCCAATGCCCAGAATCTAACTCTATACATCAAACTGTTGACATAATCATCCAGAAATGGTTTTCAAGTGATTTTATACACCTTTAGAGGGATATAGTCTACATAAGAAAACTACATAAAAGAACTACATAAATAAATTCTAAACTTAAAGATTTGTTTATAATAATTTCAGTACTATTATTTTGAAACTATATATGTTTTTTAATGTTTATTTTTGAGAGATAGAGAATGAGAGAGAGAAAGAGAAGAAGCCACAGAATCCGAAGCAGGCTCCAGGCTCTGAGCTATCAGCAGAGAGCCCAACGCGGGGCTCAAACTCACAAACCATGAGATCATGATCTGAGCCAAAGTCGGACACTTAACTGACTGAGCCACGCAGGCGCCCCTGAACTAGATTGTTTATACTGCAAGATAAAGAAAATAAGTAATTTATGTTACTGATTAGGAATCACCAATTACAACATAAAAGCTGTAAGAACATGTTAATATCAAAACTCAATTCCAAATACCACTATACACTTGCGATTTTTTAAAAATGTATATAATTTGGAAATAGTTAATAAAACATTCCAGGCAGCAATTAGTAAGTAAATCACTATCACTATCAGATTAACTTAAAAACTATATCTGCTAATACTATAAAACCAGGCTTTACATTAGATTTACTTTAGTAAAGGAAGTTCCTCAACTTTACAAGTTGCCAGAAACATTTACACAAATTGTTTTCCATGTCCCAATACCTGATTTTTATAAGCTAGAATTTTACAACTGTTGACAAATTCTAAAACGAAAACATGAGAAAAACAGCATATATTCATGTTATTGACTGACATTTGATGGTGAAAATACTAATATTCAAATTGTTTGGAAGCTAAAGGGGAAGGATGGTAGCAGGTAAGATCTATCTCCCTAGAACCCCTGCTTTGGACAAAATAATTTCTCATTTATTTATCTTATATTTTGAATTTCCCCCCTATCTTTTCCTTCCAAGAAAGAATTCTGCAACAACAACAAAAAGTTTAAACTTTAAAGGATAGCGTGGTGGGTAACCTCTAAGACTGCCCACAATGATCCAACCAACCTCCTGGTATGCAAGCCCTTCTGTAATCTCCTCCCCCAGAATATAGGCTGTATTTAGTGACTGATTTCTCAGGAAGAGAATGTGGCAGAAGTAATGGGATATCACTCCCAATATTAGGTTATAAAAAGACTGGCTTCTTTTGGGGGCTCTCTCTGATACCTTGTTTTGGAGTAAACAAGGTGCCATATTGTGAGCAGCCCCATGGAGGGGCCCATGTGGCCAAGAAACTGATGTCTCTGGCCAACAGCCAGAGTCCTGAGGCCTGTCGACAGCCATGTGAGTACTTGGTAGCAGGTATTCTAAGGCCTGCTGACAACCACATGAGTGAACCTGAAAATGGATCCTCCCTCATTTGAGCCTGAGACCCTGAGCAGCCCGAATCACCTGATAAGCTGCTTCTAAATTCTTGACTCAGAAAGGAGGATAAGGTAATAAATGTTTATTATTTTCAGACAGTAAATTTTGAGGTAATTTGTTATACAAAATTACAATTTGTCTAAGTGCCAGCAGCCCTGAAACTGGTTGCTGTGTCTGCAAACTTTTTTTTTTTTAACTGAATGATGTTAAGAACTAATTAATTTAGATATAAAGAAGTCTACGTTACCACAACCCCCAGAATAAAATATTACTCTACTGGCTGTCAAATAGCATCCCTCACTTCCTACCACCTCTTCTACTATGCTAAATATTAACCAATTGTCCAGTGACATAATGCTGTGTACTTTTTCTTTCACAACATTTTATATCTACTCATTCTTCCTAAGAATACCTTAATCATATTAATTAATCTTCAACAATATTGTGATCTTCCTAATTTAACAGATACCCCAGGTCCCTTAATTATGCACCACATTTTATAAACCATGTCTTAAAATGGGATACTTCCATAGACAGTCAGTATCATCTACTCTTTATAGCTTCTAGTACAAGGAAACATTTTCCTGATCCTAGTCCAAAACGTCAGGTGCATTATATGTAATCCTTTATTCACCAACTATAGTTAGTATCCAAGTTAACATACAAAAATAACAGCTAATGGTACTCTCAATGCTAACAATTATGCCAGTATGAAAATGAAGTCTAACTTTTACTGTAATTATGTCCTTTTTCTCAACTTTTATATTAAAATTAACCTGACCAGACTCTAAGCCCTGCATTAGTTTCCAAATCAATTCTTAATAACCATCTCTAAAATGTGTAAGTGCATATTTTCTGTATAATCTGATTTTATAAAACAATGGCAAATTTTTCTAACAAATTCCAATATAGTCTGAAGTTAACACTGACAGTTTTCAAACTACTGCCTATATTCTAAATAATAACTTTGTTATTCAGCAGTCATAAAACCTGAATCATGAATCACATCAAATCCAATTTACTCCACAGATGACTATTACTTTATGAACCAAACAGTTTTATGAAAAGTGCTGTGATTTGCCTGTTTAGATGATCAATGAAGATTGCTATGATTCATTCCTTCTAAAAACAGAACATAAAGTATTATTCAAACCATACATGCTCCCCCACAATTACACTATTACATTTACTTACCACTTAAAAAAATTCTTGATACCAAGGTGGACCCAATTTTTTATATTAATTCTACTAACTGTTATAGCTACAATCAGGAGCTACCTGTAAAAGCACAGGCTTAATGATAGATTTTACTGGATAATTAGAGCATTCTTGAGAAAGTTAGTTACTAACATAATCTTACTCATCTCCTGACCTACAAATATTAACTTCCTTTATTTAACCTGTAGATACAATTTAGAACTACTGTAACTACCATGAAAAGCTTAGTACAAGCACTTTGCAGAATTATCTTGTTATAACCTAAAATATAAATTTTAACAGTCGTTAAAATAAACATTACACAGAATGCAAGAGAAAATTAAGATTCTATCTGAAGAACGGCCATTTGACATGGCTCACTACATCCCCTCGTTTTGAAAACAATCTCTTCCCAGTTTCTGTAACATTACATTCTGCCAGTTTCTTACTGCCTATTTCTCTTTCTCCTCCATTTCTTCATCTTGGTGGACACAAAAAGGTCGTAATGTTTCTCAAGTTTCTGTCCTGGGTTCTCTTTTCTCATGCTATTCAGTCTATTCACTCCCTGATCTGTCCGTCTTACCTACTTCCATAACTTCAACTCAATCATGTATGCTTGATGACTATCAAGTATATATTCATAGCCCTGTCCTCCTTTGTAAGCTCACGCCCCACATATCCAACTGCCTCACAGATCTCCCCTCTCAGATTTCCCTCAGATACCTAAAATTCAACAAATCTAAAAGTGAACTACTACCTCTCCCCAAAACTGTCCCTCTTCGTGTTCCCTTTGTCAGTGTAAAGCACATTTACCCAGCTGCTTACCTGAGCCAGAATCCTGGGATTCATCCTTGATTCTTCCCTCTCTATAACCCAACTTCCTATCTCCCATAACCACCTCCGGCCATCCATCAAGTCCTATCAATTTGCTCCTAAATGTATCTAGAATCCATTCATTTCTGTCTCCCACTGACATTATCCTTGTTCTGGCCACTACTGTATCTTGCCTAGACCTATTGTAATGGCTTCCACTAAATGGTTTCCCTGCCTCTAGTTCAGATTTAACAAACAAGCATGACATTATGACAAAATAAAATGCTATTAGTTGTGGTTTAAAGTCTACATTATACTGATGGCAAAAGAAAACATTTTTATTTAAAAAAAAAATTTTTTTTTCAATGTTTATTTATTTTTGGGACAGAGAGACAGAGCATGAAGGGGGGAGGGGCAGAGAGAGAGGGAGACACAGAATCGGAAACAGGCTCCAGGCTCTGAGCCATCAGCCCAGAGCCCGACGCGGGGCTCGAACTCACGGACCGAGAGATCGTGACCTGGCTGAAGTCGGAGGCTTAACCGACTGCGCCACCCAGGCGCCCCAAAAGAAAACATTTTTAAACTGCTGAAAAAGCTGCACATGAAGGTAACTTTGGTTAAACGGGCATAATTAAACATAATACATCCAACTCACAGACTGATAAAATGAAGTATTATATAAACATTGCTTAAAAAACAAGAAATGGAAAACAGCTTAAAGCGGCAATCAGATACATGATAAAGAGTCTTTGCAGTTAAGCATTACCAATATCTATGCAAGACACAGTGACAGGCACTGGGAATTTTTATTACTATTTATAATTATAATCATAATGAATTAACTAAGAACTATGCTAAGTTCCTTACATCATTTATCACATTGAATCATCACCATAAAGCTGTATGGTTATATGGCTGTAAATGGCAAGGTGGGGATTTAAGCTGAAATAGGATTCCAGGACAAATGGTAAGGCGATTACAGTGATTTCTCCTAAGAAGGAGAAAGAAACAGAAACAAAATGATTTCAATACACTATGTAATTACAACCACCAGATTTTTGGATAGAATGCTTCAAGAATAATTCAAAGGACATTCATTCTGGCCGAGAGATAAAGATATGCTTCTTGAGAGATGATGCTTGAGCAATCATAAAGACCAAAAAAGAAAATTTTGGAGGATGGAACAGTAGGAGGCAGAAAAAACAACATAATATACAAGATGACAGAGTGGCCTAAAAAAGATCATGACCATGCTTTCTGACAATCCAACCCTGGAAACAGACTTACTTTTTAACCATGGCAAACAGTAAAAAATGTTTTTAACTGTTCAACTCTTAAGTCTATAAATACTGCTTACCACTATTACACTACCAAAGTGCTTTTTAGAAGTTAAAACTTTCACTGGTAATCCCCAAATATTTATGTGACAAGTCACATCTGGTTACTAGGGGACACACCCCACCCCCAACAGCACGCAAGGAGGGAAAGAGAGGAAAGAGAAGTGGGAGGGAGGGGGAAAGGGCGGGTACATGAAATTGTAAAATTATCCCTGAAATAATTTGTGGAAATGTTATCCTTTAATAGAAGACCCTTATTCTTATGTTCTGGTTTTGTCAGCTACCACATTTGAACCCACATGCTTGACGACAGGGACTGTTACACCCCTAACGGATATCAAGTATTATATCACCACTCATGTATTTGATGGTTTTAGCTAACATTTTCTGAGGACTTACTATATGCCAGGTACTGTCAAGTATTTTGCAAGACTTATCTCATTTAATCCTCACAACAACTCTGTGAGGTAGGTGTTATTATCAAGTGTATTTTATAAATGTAAAAACTGAGACTCAAAAGTTGATTAACTTTCACAAGGTCACACAGCTAGTAAGTGGTGAGATCAATATTTAAGCCGAAACAATCAAGCTCCAGAGTCCAAACCCTTCATCACTATACTACAGGGAACTACTGTAGGGGACTCTGAAATACTGAAAAAAAAAAAAAAAAAAAAAAAAAAAAAATTTTTTTTTTCTTTCCATTATACTGAATACACCTAAAAATTTAAAACAAACATGTAGGAGCACCTGGGCGGCTCAGTCACTTAAGCATCCAACTCTAGATTCAGCTCAGGTCATGATCTCACCATCGTTGTGGGATGGAGCTCCACATTGGACTCTGTGCTACAGCATGGAGCCTACCTGGGATTCTCCGTCTCTCTCTCCATCCCTCCCACATGCGTACACGCTCTTTCTCAAAATAAGTATTTTTTAGAATAATAAAAAAACATGTAGGCAAAAAAATAAAACTAGATAAATTTTCCTGCACCAAAAATATGTATAATGAAGTCCTACACAAGTAGAAGATGGAAAGATCACAAACTGTCAATTACCAAGGAATATTACAAGAAAATGCCATGTGATCAGAGGCACTAAGTTTATGGAAAATTGGCGAGGGAATACTACCCAAATGTGATAACCACATTCATATAGATAATGGAATAGCCTTATCCACGTCACCAAAAAGTATAATTTGATGACATAATGAATTTAATATATTTCTTGTTATAAATTATACTGGTCATCACTCAACTAACTAATGATTATATAGCTCTAGGTTTTACCAGCCTTGGTCTTTGAAAACAGAGGAAAGGGGGCACCTGGGTGGCTCAGTCAGTTAAACGTCCGACTTCGGCTCAGGTCATGATCTCATGGTTCATGGGTTCGAGCCCCACATTGAGCCCCATGTCAGGCTCTGCACTGACAGTTCAGAGCCTACTTAGGATTCCGTCTCTTCATCTCTCTCTGCCTCTCTCTCTCTCTCTTTCAAAAATAAATGGATAAACATAAAAAAACTTTTAAAAATCTTAAAATTTTTTAAAAAGAGCAAAGTGTCTAACAAGATGGGTGAGAAGAAAGGAAAGATAAAGGGAAGGAGGGAGGAAGAAAAGGCTTTTCAAGGGACAAACTTTTTAATCTACGCATCACTACACAAAATTCATTATTAGCTCTTGCTTTTGAAACGTGTGGCTAAGAAGTCCAGTCACAATTAACCCAGCCTACGCTGAACAGACAAATTTAAGTGGTGGAAAGCTAAATGGAAGGAACAGGGCAGTGGTTTCAAAAAAAACTGTTCCAAAAGCAAAGCACCTTTAGGAAATAAATTAAAAGAAACCCTAGTGAATAAAGTATATAAGAGCATAGATGTCGTAGCTGAAGTGGAGTGTGGGAGCATGGAGCCCCACTTGGTTGTTCCTGCTGGCAGTCACTGAGATAATTTCATAAGATTTCAGGACTCCAACCAACACAATTCAAAACCCCTGTGTTCTTCTGAGGGAAGGCTAGCTCATTTCTACCCCAAGAAACCTGTTACTTGATTCTAACCAGCAAAAACATTTTCTTACTCCCTTATTCCCTGCAACTTGCTCTTTCACAGGTTTCCCAAAGCCAGCTCTGAGTGAGCTGTATGGGTGAAGGAATGTATGGCTGTGTATGGATATCAGAAACAGGAATAAGAGGGAGGATGTGTTAACAGAGGCGGCATTTTTTGACATAAGAATTCATGAGGGAAGTGTTGGCCAGAGGGGGCACCATTAACAGAGACATACCCACGCTCACATGTTGTACACAAATGCATGCTCATATACACACTCATACATGCACTGCTGCCTCACACACACGTGCACCCCCAAAAGAAAGGGGAAAGCCCTTTGGAATAAGCAGTTCAAGTAGAATGAATACCTCAGAGCCTTGCCCACCTCACTGTCTTATCTTGAAAAAAACCAGAGCAGTGCTTCTTGAATTTTAATGTGCATATGAATAATCTATAAAATGCAGATTCTGACTCAGTAAATCCTTGGTGGGACTAGAGATTCTGCATTTTTTTTTTTTTTTAAGTTTTATTGATTAAGTCATCCCTACACCCAGCATGGGGCTTGACCTCACAAGCGAGATCAAGAGTCCCAGGTTCCTCCAACTGAGCCAGCCAGAAGCCTAGAGATTCTGCATTTCTAACAAGTTCCCAGGAGGTGTCTCTGCCACTGGTCTTTGGACCACATTTCAATAGCAAGGGCCTACAGAACAGAATGTCCCAATGAGTTCTGTATTATAATAGAGAAAAAATAAAACAAAATCCACTCAGGTAAAACTGAGAACTGCACAACTATATAAGCTAAAACAAATTCTTTTGGAGGATTCTCAGGACTTTCAATTTATTACACTCTAAGAAGATAATGATACACAGTATTTTACCAACTTTCTTGGCTTGTTTTCAAAAGCATTCCCTACCACCAGTGTTTGTGAGGCCTACTGGAGTACAGAGAGAAGGCAAGATGAGAGCTGTCTTGGGAAGTCAGAGAAACACTCCTGATTTAGAAGTCTCCTCCTTTCTCCCATTCTTCCAGAGACAGACACCTCAACTTCCCCCTTTTAATGCTAATATCCACTTGTAAAAAACAGAAAGGAAACACACGTTAGAAACAGCGATCTCTGGCTGGAGAGATGTTGTGATGAGCATTCCTATTTTCCTCTTTTTATTTCTTCAGTATCTTCCATGAACATGTAATATTTTTATCACCAATTACTTCCTTAAGAAAAAACTAACTCTACCCACCCACCCCCGCCCCCACCATGCTCAGGATATTTATTAACACTTGAAACAATTACTTTATTTAGATTTACAGAACAGAGAAAACAATAAAGATTTTCTAGTAAAGGAAGAACTGCTGGTGGAGTGAAGAAAATAAAGGATGAGAAAGAAGGCAAGCTAGGGGAAAAGGAAAAAAGGCAAGCTAGAAATGAGTATTAAGAGACTTTGGGCCCTGGGGAGATCAAAGATAAACAGCAAAAAAGGATGGAAACAGATCAAAGAAGACCAAAACAATTTTGCCTTCTCTGTCAATATACCTAGAGCTCTACTTCTTTTTTTTTTTTTTTTTTAAAGTATATTTATCTATCTTGAGAAAGAGCGAGACGGAGAGGGAGAGAGAGAGAGAGAGAGAGAGAGAGACAGCAGGAGCAGGAGAGGGGCAGAGAGCAAATCCCAAGTAGGCTCTGCGTTGACAGTGCTGAGTCCCACTTGGGGCTAGATCTCACAAACTGAGATCATGACCTGAGCTGAAATCAGGAGTCGACCACTTACCTAACTGAGCCACCCAGGCATCCCCTTAGAGTTCTACTTCTTAAACAAATACTTCTTTGGCATCTAATATTACCTACCTGCTGCTTTTGTTAAGTTGATCGTCCCAGATCATCCTATAAAGTATGACAGCGTGCAAACGAACCCTGACTGGACCACAAAACATGTAAAAATGAAGTGGTTTAACTCATGTATAAAAATTACCAGTGAGCTGCATAAACTTTTTATCATACACATATAGTAATATACACACATACAAATTGGTTATTAATTATACTATTAATGATTCTTAATATTTGTGTCCCCCCCCCAAAAAGGGAAATAATATTTACTGGGATTTTTCCTCTAAGAAATATTATGATATCAAAATCAGAATATAAAGCACAAAAAAATGTTACTATAAGAGATATCAAGGGGCAGCTAGGTGGCTCAGTTGGTTAAGCGTCCAACTCTTAATTTCAGCTCAGGTCATGATCTCAAGGTTTGGAGTTCAAGCCACGCATCTGGCGCTGCACTGACAGTGGAGGGCCTGCTTGGGATTCTCTCTCCCCCTCTCTCTCTGTCCCTCCCTTGCTTACACTCTCTGTCAAAATAAACAAATATTAAAAAATATATCAATATGAAGTTTGTTAACAATTACATGTCAAAAATAACAGAGTTAACATGGGGGAAATAATTGACTGTCATTTTGTTCTTCATGCATTACACTGCTAGCCCAGTTTTAACATAAAATTCTAATATTAGTGGGGTGCCTCGGTGGCTCAGTTGGTTAGGCCTCCAGCTTCGGCTCAGGTCATGATCTCGTGGTTTACAGGTTCAAGCCCCGCATCAGGCTCTGTGCTGACAGCTCAGAGCCTGGAGTCGGCTTTGGATCCTGTGTCTCCCTCTCTCTCTCTGCCCCATCCCCTCACGCTCTGTCTCTCTCTCCTTCAAAAACAAACATCAAAAAAAATTAATTAAAAAAATTCTTATATTAGTTATAAGTAGTAGGTTTAACGTTAGAAATTATCAAGATGTACAGCGCTAGATCTATGTATACCAAATTTACAAGAAGAAATCCTTAAGAAGTTACTCGTTAGCAAATTTATTTTTTTTATTTATTTATTTTTTAATATATGAAATTTATTGTCAAATTGGTTTCCATACTCGGTAGCAAATTTAAATGTTACCACAGCAAGGTAATAGGGACGGGAAAATCCAAGTATCTGAATCTGACGTTAAATGAACCAGCTACTGACTTTAAACAAGTCACAATCTTTCCAGGCCTGTTTTCTTACCTGTCAGGAGGATACTAGGCTAGAGCCATGAGTTCCAACAAATAGAAAAGATCTCACCTAGCAGATTGCTGTTTTACCTGGCAGTTCTCAGTATAGCAACAAGAACTGAGCTGAAAATCCCAAACAAGAAGGATTTGCAAACAATGGTGGCCTCAACCTATTTCGAAAGTTTTAATACCAATATTTCTACCCCAAACCTCTTAAGACCTTTCCTATGAAGACAATCTTATCCCTCTATTATCAAGGTTTCAAGTAATAAAAACTCACCAGTCTCAGGAAATTACTAAACCTCATGGAAGCTCTTGAAAGGTTCCTTCCAACTCTAAAATTCCAGGTAATTCTGTAATTTCCCATAATAATACTGCAAAATGGAGTGCCTACTCAATCTTCTGAAACAGATTATCAATCACAGATCATATAACGGTAGAGATTTTAACATGCATGAAAGCCAATGAACAAAGCATTGTAGATATTTAGTAAATATTCGTTAAATCAAATCACAATGTATTTTACATACTTGCAATACCCTAAAATTACAAACTATCAAAGATAAAGGAAAATGTGTCTTAAAAAAATCTCAAACACCTGTTTCATTAAATCCTTGAATGAAAACTTGATATCCCACAAAATGCTAATCTTTCTACCAAAATATATTGGCTCTCTAACACCTCAGAAGAAAAGAAGAATAAGCAAAGAAATCTTTCACTCAAATAGTACAGTTTTATAAACTTCTTTATCAGACACAAAAGAATGAAAAGATCAACCAGCAGTCAACCTGGATTTCAATCTAGGCTCTAACACTAAATCTGTGATTGGATGGCCATCTTGGCCTCCTCATGTAGGGTGGTTTGATGAACAAATGTAAAGATATATAGGAAAGCATTCTGAACACAGAAAATTAGTATATGAATGATAAATAATTCAAAGATACTGCTTTTACTGAAACCACCAATAACAAAATTAATTTTGTAGCAATATGTTATAAATATTCTTTCAAACATATACTTTAACAGTAATGGCCACCATGCAATGATCATTTACTATGTGTAAGCCACTGTGATAAGGCTTTACAAAAATTAACTCATTTAATCTTCTCAACAATGCTTTAAAAAAAAAAAAAACACCCAAGTAGCATACTGAAGATCACTGCCAATATAATCAGTAATATAGTTGAATAAACAGATGTTAAATTCAGTAATGCAGTCCCATTATAAAATTATTTTATTCTCAAAAAAATTGTTTCTGGTATTATTACATATATATAAATTTAATAACCTGTACCATCCTATGTAAACTTCTCAAAGGCAAATAATTTTAGTCCTCTGAAACCTTACTTCAATTATATAACAACTATCATCTGAAAAACAGCAGTTTCTTTTAAAAATATACATTTATACACGCATACACATAGACATATACACAGAGAAAAGGGGAGGGTTTTACTTAGCAGTGACATGGCAGTTTCATTTGGCTGAAATTTCTTGAGAAAACTAACCAAACTGGAAATTGGCCATGATGTTAGAACACTTTACCAAAAGTGCTTGACTAGTAATGACTACACCAATAACTGATTTCATTCTTGATTTGAGCATAGGACTTCTCCAAAAAGTAGGACTGTACTGGAAAATTAATTGTACATTCCTTCTTTTGTTTACTCATTAGCAAATATCATTTATCTATCTTTGCTAGAATTCAAACCCTCACAGGCTGGAATTGTGTCTCATCTATAATTCTACAGTCCTAGCATAATTCCTGGCATATGGTATGTGTTCATTAAGCATATACCGAATTCTACAATTTTGTTCACTACCATTTATTTCTGATACTTCAAACATGTACACATGTGGGTTCTCCAAATAATGACTTCTACAACCAGTATCAAAATTCCAACTTCTTCAAAGCTTATAGAGTTTAAAAAAAAACAAACCAATAACTTTTCCTTTCTAATACGTATATTCCTCTTTCAACAAACTTTCATTGGACACCCATTACTTCCCAGGCACTTTGTCAAGCATCTTTGAAAAAGGTAATGAAAAGCTCCCATTTCCCTTAAGAAACTCAAGGGAGTTTCTTGATAACAAGAGAGTAAATGCATACAGGTAGCAGAATTACCATATGCTAAATGATATAACAAAGGTAAGCATCACAAACTGAGGCACCATTTAGATTCTAAAACCAGAAAACAGCTACTCTCACGACTAACCAGTTACTCATCCTCTGGAATATTCATCCTCTGAGAAAGAATACTCAGCTTCATGAAAAAGACACAAATCAACCCCGGATTTATGAGGAAATGCTGAAGCTAGATGAAGATCACAATCAGAGGTATGCACAAAAGACACACGAAGGAAGGCATGTTTGAGATTGGTCAAGGAGAATGTCACAGCCAACAGATACACAAACTAGGTTTGGAAGAATAAGCAGTTAACCAGGTAGGCGAAATGATAACAGAATTGTAGAAAAATATCAGCAACTACCCCTGTTAATCTGACTCCGAACAACTAGAAATAGACAACTGGAAGCGCAAGATGAGGGAAAATTCCATTATGTCTTTAATGTCTGCCTAATTTCTATAGTTGTATAGGTGTCTAATAATGTATATAATTGATCTATCTTTAAAGTAACAAGTTCATAGACAAAACAATACTATCTCAACCATAAAGTAAAAATTAGCTCCATATTAATTATAATTAAATTTAATTTGTTCCATTAATTGTACCAGTAAATTCAAATAAATGCAAAATCTGAATTCTAAACTATTTTTCAATTAAACAATCTCAAATACCACAAATCTATGTTCAGTATATTCTAGTTTTTGATAGACCCTCAATGTCAACTAACTTTAAAAACCACTCAAAAGAGAACTTAAATATATTTCATTATATGTTGTACTTTTTCTTGATTTTAGTTTACTTTAGTCAAGAAATAATTCTCATTTGGGGCACCTGGGTGGCTCAGTCAGTTAGGTGTCCAACTTCAGCTCAGGTCATAATCTCTGAATCTGTGAGTTCGAGCCCGGCGTCAGGCTCTGTGCTGACAGCTCAGAGCCTGGAGCCTGCTTTGGATTCTGTGTCTCCCTCTCTCTCTGCCCCTCTCCTGCTCACGCTCTGTCTCTCTCTCTTTCAAAAACAAATAAATGTTAAAAAAAAAAAAAATTTTTTTTTAAAAAGAAGTAATTCTCATTTTTAGTTATACCATGCAAATTTCAATAATCTGAATAACAAGACCTAAATAAGTGGTAGTGAGATAACAAACAACCCTCCAAAGTTGTACTGTAAAAACGCCAAGGTATAATATAATGTAAGGTACATTATCATTCTTGAAATATGAAACTAATATATTGTTACATGTCAATTAAAAATGATAAAGCTAAAATGCTTCAAAATTGAGGGGCAAATTATAATTTTACTTGCACACATACATGTTTTTAAGTATGACAAGAACAAACATAATAAAAAATATGAGATGCACAAAATTCTTTATGTTCTTAATTTTCAAAATAACTACATATTTTGTTATAACATTACTATATTATAAAAATATTATTTCCGTGTTTAAAGACAAAGAAAGGTATGAAGACTCAGGGGTCACTTATCTCAGTTACTAATCTAACTGTAATAACTGTGCTTTTAATCAAGTAACAGCTTCAAAATACAAAACTGTGAAAAAATTTTTAAAAATTAATGCTAAAATATGTACCTACAAATTATGGACAAAATAGTCTGATAATATTTTTACAAGCATAGGCTTAAAAGTTTTGGGGGATGGGATGCCTGGGTGGCTCAGTCAGTTAAGCGTCTGACTTTAGCTCAGGTCATGATCTCACGGTTCATGAGTTTGAACCCCCCACGTCAGACTCTGTGCTGACAGTGCCAAGCCTGCTTGGGATTCTTTCTCTCACCCTCTCTCTCTGCCCCTCCCCTGAATGCACACTTGTTCTACATACGACTCTTGATCTCTGGGTCATGAGTTCAAGCCCCATGTTTGTGTGTAGAAGTTACTTAAAATAAAAAAAGAAACTTAAAAAAAGTTATTAAGGGCACCTGGGTGGCTCAGTTAATTAAGCATCCAACTCTTGATATCGGCTCAGGTCCTGATCTCATGGTCATGAGATTGAGCCCTGCAACAGGCCTGTACTGAGGAGCCTGCTTGGGATTCATTCTCTTTCTCTCTCTCTCTCTCTCTCTCTCTCTCTCTCTCTCTCTCTCCCTCCCTCCCTCCCTCTCCCTCTCTCCCTCTCTCTCTCTCCTCCCTCTCCAAAATAAAAAAACTTAAATTTTTAAAAAAATTATTGGAAAAGTGATGCCAGTTGTTAAACAGCAATAGTAAAATTTAAAGGAATGTTAGCTGAAAAAGTTTAAATGCCTAAAATGTTCCAAATACTTTACTGGCTTTGGAGGATACAACAAAGGGTATGACTGCCCAGAAGAGTAGATAAACACGTAGACAATACTAGCACAATATGATGATTTTCTAGAGATAATTACATATGCATTTACATAGATAGACTGAACAATAAAATAGTTGGGATGAGGAGGTTATAATCCCAGAGGATTTCTCCCAGAGGGTTTCTTTTAAGAAGCACCATCTGATGAAAATACTTAAGTGCTGATGCAGCATAAGATTGGTTGGGATACGCAGCAGGAAATGAAGCTAGAAAAGCACATCAATGACAGATATTACAACCTTGTATACCATGCTCGGGAGCTCAACCTTTATTCAATAAACAGGACTTTATACACTGGAGAGGTCTTAATTTTTATGTTTTAAAAAACATACTGAAATAATGTTAGCAGCATTAGGGAGAACAGACCAATTTGTCATAATTCATGAGAGAAAAGACATGGGCTTCTAAACTATAGTGACATAAACTGGAAAAAGGACAGATTTTAGAGACAATTCAAAGACTGGACATGAAGAACGATGAGGAGTTAGATCAAAGTTGAGACAATGATAGTTTCTGGCTTAGATTCCAGAAAGGGCATGCCACATACAAAGTAAAGTATATAGAGAAGAAGCCAGGTTTCAGTAGGCAGAAATTGATTTCAAAGATGTACAAGAAAAACCAGAGAAAAAATGTGTTAGAGACATCAAAAAGGGAGAATTTCAATTAAAAAAAAAAAAAAGGCTACCAACATCAAATACTATGGAGGTGACATGGAAAGAAAAGATTAGGCCACTGAGTTTAACAAGTAGGTCACTAGGTTATCAGAGAGATCTTACTCAACAAAGGATAAATGAAAGGAAAAGAATGCCTGCTGAAGTAAATCTGTGGGATGTGGAAACCCATGCTAGTAAAACCTTACACCAGCAGTTCATAAACTTTTTGGTCTCTGGCTCTCTTATCCTCTCAAAGTTAAAAGAGCTTTTGTTTATGTAAGTCTTACCTAGCAAGAAATAAATTGCTATATTAGAAATAAAAACAGCTAAAATTTAAATGTATGTTAGTTCATTTAAAAAATAAAGCAGATCACATTTTCATATAAATACTTTTAAAACCTGTATTTTTCAAATCAAAAGTAATTTTGTGTGAAGAGTAGTACTTGCATATTTTTGCAAAACCTCTAGTATCTGGCTTAACAGAAGACATCTGGATCGTCATATCTACTTCTGCATTCAATTTGTTGCAGTATGTTGGTTTAGTTCAAGAATATGAAGGAAATGTGGACTCCCACAAATATATAGTTGAAAAGGGAGGAGTAGTTTAATATTAATAGCCTTTTCAGATAATTATAGATATTCTTCTTTGATACTACATAAAAACACAAGTAGTTATTTCTCAAAGGTTAGTTGCATGTGATATCTAAAACTGTATCAACAAAGTTTTCAGAGTAGTCCTTTAAAATCCATTGGTTTCTTTTGTACTTTAAATGGATTATCTATGCATGGTTTTGTAACACCACACATTGGTTATCTGAATATACTAGTTCACTGAGTTACACAGATCTTCCAAACATCAACAAATGTCATGATAAATTATCAGAAGTTACATTCGTTAGTATCACCACCTGATTTCATCCTTAAAGTACTGGGATCAACAGTGGTTACATGTTTTCAAAAATTCTAATTTTCACTTGAAAGCTCAATTTTTATCATTGGCAACAAACACTATCAATTGTCTTCCTTGAAGTGACAAACTCACTGTGTTCATTTTCGAGAAAATAGATGCTACATATCCAAGTCTGAATAACCACAGTTTGCCAAGCATTCTTTCAAGTAAAAACGATCCTCCATGAAAAAAGCAGCTAGTTCTGCTTGCAAATTAAATAACTACACAAATGCTTTCCCTTGAATCAACCAATGTACTCTAAGTATGCACCAGAAGGGCTTTACTTTACTTCCCAGTTCATCAAATACGTTAAAAAAGACATGAGACTTCCTAAAATTCGTAACTTTTACTGCTTCATCAAGGGAATATATGCTTAAGTGAAACTGGCATTGTTTTTACTTCACACGCATGGTAGTGAAGATTACGATGAATACAGATAGCAACTTGGTGCCACTGCTTTGATTCATGCTAAGAGTCCAGCAGTTTTACCCATCCTTGCCTCTGTACCACCACCGCAAGGGCTAATACAGCAAAAAAGACAAATAACATCTTAATATGACTGTGAAAATAGTTTGGACCTCACAGAGTCCCTTAAAGGGTCTCAGGGACCCCCCCAGGGTTATTCAGATCACACTCTGAAAACCACTACTCTAAATTATCCAAACACTAATCACTTTAAGAATTTCCTTGTAAACAATGAAGCCCCTTGAGTACTCTAACCCAAGATATAAGGAGGAAAACCAACCAACCAACCTCCTAGAATAAGGAGTCTCTCTGAACAAGAACTCAGTGGTAGCTGGAAAGGCTCCTCAGACAGGTAGGGAGGCTTGGGAATCTGAAGTTCTGAAAAATGAACTGACTTTTATGTTCCTCAATTTTTTTCTCCCATTCCTACACCAAGAGTAGTAGAATCTGTGACAAATTTCAAATTAGAAGACAGAAAGCAAATATGACAACAATAATACTGAAAAGATTTTTATCAGATAATTGGGGTTTATTTTAGATTTCTTCAGAATATAAATCATAGCAATTTACTTCCATTTTATAGAAGCTGAAATAATTAATCTTTTTAATAACAGTCAGATCCTGACCATATTACTGCGTTCAGAAATACCTAGCGCAGCCCTTGTATAAAATGAGACGCTCAGTAAACACTGCTGAACGTCAAAGTAGTTGAAATGAGTTAAGAACACAGGTCACCAGAAACCTAGTACAACTCTTTCTTCTTTCTAAAATCTTTTTCATTGTTCCATAAGATAACATCTCTCAAAAACGTTAAGAGAGCTATTACAACTTATCCTGAGAAAATATAACATTACCTGTTATACTTTAAATTCTACCTAAAAGTTTGCTATGGACTTGGGTGTTTTATATGCTTTCATTTAGGTCACACTTCAAAATCAAAACAAATAGCTCTATCATTCTCATTTTTTAGTATGTGCCACCTGAGTTAGGCAGTGATTTCCATTCCTATATGAAGTGGCAAGAAGATACTACTCTAACTCAATCATCATACACTGACTGCACTACCCTTAACACACTAAATATTTCACTTTCTCTGATGCTTTAGATTGGTTCTTAATTTCTTAAAGTTTCTTAGGTTTATATGTGAGACACTTATTGCCTTCTAAGTACTTGATGATGAAGATATAAAGATGAAGGAGACTGTTTAGTGCCTTTCATAGTAATTTGTCACCACAACTTTTTCTTTTTTAAATGTTTCCTGTCAGTTTGACATTTATCACTGCTTCTCTCACAAAAGTACAACGCAGAAAACTTCAAGTGCTTGAACTATCTAGTTATTTAGATTCTGGATAAAAAAAAGAGATTTATCAAATTTAAACTAATTAAGGTCAGCAAGCACAAAACCAAAATCCAAACACAGAAATGGCATAAATTTAAAGACTATAACTGATCAAAATTTAGGAACTAAAGCTACTTCATATCATGTTTCATTTTAAAATACTACTATGATTATAACCTCATTTCACTGCATAGTTATTCTGCAGAAAAACGTGACCTACCAAGGATATAGCCAAAGACATTGGGTCTTCTGTTGAAATATAAAAGATTTGAACTCAGAATCTTAAAAGATAAAATTGTCAGTAAAGACTCTGGAGGGAGACCATGGGCTCCGCCTTCTCTGGAGGTTTAAAAAAAAAAAAGACTTTTCAAATGTCTGGAATGCCTTAGACTTGGCCTCACATTTGGCGACTTCGAGACAGAATCAGTTCAAAGGTCAGTCTGACCCAAGCAATTCAAGTCCCGTAGGTCAGTCACGCAGACAAGTCATTAGCAAACTGCATCTTCAGCTCTGCTGCTATCCAGTCCCTGCTTTGATAATCGCCAACCTTACCCCGAAATTACCCTAAGTGCTAATTAACATGTCAGTTGTAGAGAATTATTTCTTCCAACTCCTGAAACTTCTACTTCTCTCTAGTGTTCTGCAACCCTTTAATCCTGTTTTTCTAACATTACCAGAGAGGGAAGTATTTTGTGGTGCAATCAATATCTGCCCTATTAACAATTCCCTGTTCCACTGTTCTATCCAAACAGGGATTCCACTCTGAATTTCAGAAAGTGGTTGGAAAATAACAGGTAACAGAGAAATTAGAGCTCTTAGATTTAATTTAGGGCCAAAATCAAAAGAGAAGATACAATTCAGAGAGAGGAAGGAAGAAGCTGAGAGGGTCGTAGTGTAGAACACTTACTTTTAGGAACAGAGTGTCCCTTAGACTTCTGGTGAGTTGCCCAGAGCCTCTTCAGTTTCAATCCAAATGACAATGCTTCTCTGAGTCCTCCTCAAGTAATGTTTCCACCACTAAAAATTGGATCTACAAGAGCTCAGATGTACTGGTAAAAAATATCAGGGGCCCCCTTGTGGGCCTCAAGCCTCTTTTAAACTAGGCCCACTTCTCTGTCCTGGGCCAACTCCCCTGTGCACTATATTCCTTCTTCTTCCAGGTGCCAGGTATTCAGCCTGTTTCTTCTCTTCTGAGCTGCCACCACCTACTCTATTTCTCAGGGTTCCTCTAACCCCAAGACTGGCTGTGGAGTAGGACAACAGCTTCCCCCCTTCCTTGCTGTCCCTGCAAATAAACATATAGGTTCTTCTAGTTTCAGTATTTTTTCTAATGGCTACAAGAAAATAGAGAGGGAACAACAAAAAGCAACAATATCGTACCAGAGATTAAGATTATAATGAATGTCTCCACTTTAAAGTTCCTGCCTCCAAAAACCACATTTTCTAAAAACTGCTTGAGTGTTTTAAGAAGTACAAAGCATTAACACAGATATACAAATATATATTCTAAACCAAATCCAACCTAATACAAAGACATAAAGATACTCTGCTTTTCAAATACTTAAATCACGGGTCCAAAAATTGTTGCCACATTTACTTTAGCAAGTAAGTGCTTTTTTACTTTTCAGAATGGTCTGTTATATCCCCTTGAATTTAGATGTTTGAAAGTTTGCTTTTTAAAGGATATCATGAAAAATGCTCAATACATTTTATCCAATGTAAATGACAATATACAAAACGCATATTATGATTCACAGAAAGACATGTCAGAAGCAGCTAGCTTCACAAAGCAAATCATAAACTTTTAAGTTATTGCCAACTATCTGTCTCTACATTTTAAAATTTTAGTAAGTTGTTATAAATGGCATTCAAAAATCTAGTATCTAATTTTCAGAAATTTAACTTCTACAGAATACATAAATCTAATGTCACTATAGAGGTCTTTAAAACAACAGTATATCACATTAGTATACTTATACTCTTGGGATAATTTAGTTTCTAACAGACTTTGTAATATCAAAATACATGGTATCTAAATATTAGGCTATAACTCACATGATTATAATAAATTCAAAGACTATTTTGCTACAAAGGCAAAGGAACTCTAAGTGTTGGCAGATCAACAATGTCAGACTTTGAATTTCCTGTATGACTTTCTTTATCCACTTAATTCACTTAAGTGGTTTTTTGAAAGACTGAGTTATTATACTGTAAGACTACAATAAAATAAAGACTGAAAATAGGCAGAGATCATTTTATCTCATTTGTAGAGTCTAATAGATTGCCATTTAATCAAACTAAAAATATTCAGATACTTTCAGTAAAAATGTGTCCCTGTGACTGGGCTCACCTCCAACTATTTATAAAATATTAGAGAATTAGAATAAACATACTAAACAAAACCTTGATCTAACCTTTCCAGACTCTAAATAAAAAAGGAAGTTTAACCTATTGTGTATTCTATAATCAGATACTTTTTTTTTCTGAGGAATGAAATTAAATTCCATCTTTGCTCCTACAGAGGATTTCATGGCTTTTCTTTGATTCCAACACACTAACACAACAATGCAGCCAACATTAATATACCCAGACTAGGCGGGGGGGGGGGGGGGGGGGGCATTACACCCAGCGATACGAATTAAATCGCAGTTGCTAATGCCTCCCTTAAATAATTTATTCTCTCTTGGCAGCATGTAACGTTACAGCCTCTTCAATTACCCCTCACCGCAAACCATAGCAAGGGTCGCAATCAATCTGACCCAATTCCTATAGCGGCCACCACCTCAGTCTCGCCTCCTCCCGCGGGGTCTGCGAGTGTCACGCGAGGGGTCGGCAGCCGCAGGGGCGTCCTCTGCGCCGCAACCCGGGCGCCCCACGGCGCGCGGGGCAGGCCCGGGACTCACCGGGTGGAGGTGCCCTTCCGCACATCGCACATCATGCACTTGAAGGCCTCGGCGCTGTTCCGGAAGGTGCAGACGCTACAGTCCCAGTAACCCTCATCCGAGGACGGCTTCGGCTGCCGCTTCGGCCTGCAGGACACAACCCGGACACGACGCGGCGCGGGGTCACCAGCAGGCCGCGCCCGGCGCCCGGGCCCCGCGGCCGCCCCCGCCCCGCCCCCCGCCCCAATTCCGCGACCCCCGCCCCGCGGGCCCCCGGCGCGCCGCGCTCCAGCTAGGAGTGGGAGGGGAGTCAGGAAGGGGGAGGGCGCGGGCGCGGCCGCAGTCGTCGCCGCCGCCTCTCTGACACCCCGGGCTGCCGCTCCGGCCGCCGCCATCGCGGCTCCATTGTGGGGCGGCCGGCGCCGGCCCCTCACGCGGCAGTGCTCGCGCAGCAGCGGCGCCAGCGCCGCCCCCGTTCTGGCCCCGCTGCCCGGGCGGCGAGCGAGACGGCCACCCGAAGCCCGGCGCGAGGGCCCCGCCGCCTGCACAGTCCGGGCCCGGGGGCCCGGGCGCTGTTACCTGGTGGGGCTCTTCTTGTCTCCCATGGCTTGGCTACAGATGCACGCGGAGAGTCGCCGCCGCGGCCGCTCTGTTTGTCAATAAGGAGGATAATAAGCCGGGCGGAAGCGGGCGGGGGAGGAGGGAGGAGGGGGCGGGGAAGGCCGCACCGCCGAGCTCCGGAGCCGCCGCCGGATCCCACGCAGCCTCCAGCTGTCGGGGAAACGCCTGCCTGGGTGCACGTGACCCGAGCCGGCCAACCAGCAGCGGCGCCGGAGACTTCAAACGCGGCCAGCGCGGCCCAGCACCCGTGGCGAGTTCGCGGGCGGGCGGCGTGGGGGTGGTCGCTGCAGCTTCGGGCGCCGCCGCCTCTCCGCTCGGCTCTCCGCGCTTCTTTTCCGCATCCTTGGCTGGCGGTGGCTGCCACGCGCTGCAGGGCCCCTCTGACAGAGGGATGCTCAGTCATCCCGCGGGACGTGTGCTCCCGGGTGGAGCCGGCGTTGGGAGGTCAGCCCGGTTCGGGAGCAGTGCCCGGCAGCGGTCTCCAGGTAGAACCGCTTTCCCGGCTTCGACCGTCCTTGACTGCTCAGGCTCAGCTCGAGAGACACCTGGGGGAAGGCGGGAACCAGTATTGAGCGCCATTGCTAGGTGCCTTAAAATACTAATTTTCTGTACGCAAGTCTCTACCAAGTAGGTACTGTCGCCCTTAATTTAGAGGAAACGAAACCGAGGCTCAAGAGAGGGTAGGTGACTTCCTCTGTATTATATAATTAGAGGATGACAAAGCCAGGAGGAATTTAACCCAGGTTTTAATTCCGAATGTACTCTTTTGGCCTCCCAGGACTCAACAGGAGCCGCTTAAAACAAAACAACTCATAAGCCCTTTTCTTTTTTCGATAACGAGTTTACATAGTCCCTGAATGTTGTCTGTTGAGTAAGAAACGAACACTTTTCCACCAAGTCTCGTTTCCTCGACACAGGAGATGCCCTCATCTCGTACTAGACTCTAGCAACAGCATCTATCTGGTTTCCTAAACTCCAGCCCCACTTCCGCAATCGATTCAGTAGTCCACAACCAGATACGAAATAAAATACTGATAATATTAGGCCACCACTCTGATCAAGTACCTTGCTAAGGCTCTCAGACTCCATAGCTTGGCATTCAAGGATTTCCACTTTCTCTCCCTACCTCCTCATCCTACTTCTTATCAGAAAAGCGGCCTCCTGGCAAAGACAGCAGATAAAATTAATTTATTTGTTCCTTCACCCACATGGCTTACTTCTGCATAAAATACTTTCCTCTTCTGTTTCTACCCAATCTTTCTAGGTTCACAGCAAGTCCAAATTCCTGTAAAATAATAACCTCAATAACTGAAAGAATGTTAAGGTACTTAACGTTAACATATTAAAGGAATAGTAATGTCAAAATTCCCAGTTCCCAGCCTACTTTCCCTGTTCCTTCACTAATGGATCTTGGAAATTGTAGTTAATTTCTATAATTTTCAACTTCTCCATCCGCAAAATGATTATCTGTATTTATGAGGTTGTGTGATTAATAACAACATAACATTTTAGCACTATTTGCCAGGCACTTTGCAAATCTCTTCACACAAATGCATTTTCTTAAAGGACTCAAAGTATTAGGCAAATGTTCTTATCAACTAGCCTATCCATTTGAAAGACAAAGAATTTAGGGCCCAGGTTAAATGGTTTTTCCTTAATGAAAAGGCCAGAATTAGAGCTCACATATCTTACTGTCTTTTACCAGACCGTGATTTCTGATTAACCAAATCACTCCAATTGACAGCAGTCCCTGAACTCACTGCACCATCTGTACTTTTTGAAAAGTGTCGCTTCTCCAGACTCCAACCGCAAATCAGAAACCATGAGGAATATGATTGAGAAAAGTGAACAAAGGGAGTTCTAAGGCCTAGTCTTCAATCTCTCGGTAATGCAATGGGTAACCTTAGGTAAGTCAATTCCTATTTTCCATCTATAAAATAAAGCAGTTAAAAACTGTTGTCTTAACTAAGGTCCCTTTAAGTCTAAGGCATTGTGGGTTTTTTTTTTTAATGTTTATTTATTTTGAGAGAGAGAACACAAATGGGGGAGGAGCAGAAAGAGAGGGGGACAGAGGATCCGAAGAGGGCTCTGTGCTAATAGCAGAGTGTGATGCAGGGGCTCAAACTCACAAACACTTAACCAACTGAGCCACCCCGGTGCCCCAGACATGGTGATGTTTCAAAATTCCTTGACTGGATGGATCATCAAGGAGACTGGCAAGAACTGGTTTACTTGCACAAGTGTTGGCAACAACTTATTTTTAAATCAAAAGTCCCCAAATCTGGGACTGTCAAACTCCCCCATGCTGCAAGTTACCATTTCACTAGAATCTAACCTCCACCCCTGGAAAGTAAACTCCACTTCTGAATTATATACTCAAGAAGGCAGGAACTTTTATTTGTTGCCTTGATCACTGCATGTCAAGCCCCTAGAATAGTCTGACACATAGTTGGTACTCAGTAAATGTTGTGAGAATGAATACATTCACCTGGGTCACGATTCTTGGACGAGTGATATTTTCATACAGGATTTACAGCCTGTTCAGCATATTGTGTGCACAGAGGATGGTCAATCAATGCTGAAATTTACAACACCCCTTCAAACTGAACTTTACAACTCTGCAAAGTACTGCAGTCCTTTTAGAAGAACTAGGAACCCAGTTTCTGTGGAGTACAAAAGCACACACGCTTGCATTAAACCAGCTGCCTCCCATTTATTAGTTCTTGTTTATAGAAAAACCCCCTTCCTGTAGCAGGCTTCCGTAGAGAGAGTGATACTGAAGCCAATCCTCCTACTTCACTCAAAAATCATACCTTTTCCTTAAAGTGTTTCCTACTAACCTGGAAGAGTGGCCAGTAGAGAATATGAAGATCCTTGTCACCAGAGTCACCCAGATTCTTACCCATTTGGGTGTCTTCAATACATTAACAGAGTTCAATACTTTGTATATGCACTTCACTAGGGACACTTGTAAAATGACACAAACTCTTTAACAATAGTTTTAACAATTTAAAAATAAAGTGTTGAAATTGTCTTTAATAGCCTTAAATTTTTAAATGTTTACTTATTTATTTTGAGAGAGCAAGAAAGCGTGAGTATGTGTGTGTGCAAGAGCAAACGGCAGAGAGAGAGGAGAGAGGGAATCATGCAGGCTCCACACTGACAGCAAGGCTCAATCCCACGAACTGAACTATGAGATCATGACCTGAGGATCAAGAGTTGGATGTTCAACCGACTGAGTCACCCAGGCAACCCTAAGGTGTTGAAATTTTCTAATGATTTCCTTTTTAAAAATTAAAATAATCCCTAGGTCATTGATATAATAATATTCATTTCCATTCTAATATGCTTTCTAGAATGGCAGAGACTGGAAAAGTTACTGAAACTGTGCATGGGATACTGTACACAGATGAATAGTAATACTACTCTCTGTTGAGGTGGATGAAGGGATAGGGAGACCCTGTCTTAGATCAAGAGATTGACTGTGGGATCCCGGAGACCCCAGGCGGTTCTGATTAGCCCTGAGTTTCTAACAAGGAAGCAAACATAATAATAAAAGCTACGTATTAAAGTTTTCTATATAGTTATTTGACGGTCGAAGCTAATACCTGAAGTAAGACCGGAATGTGAGGGAAACAGTGTAACTGAGGAAGAAATGAGCTTCAAATCTTCTCTGGCAAAATTCAACATGAAGGATAACGGTAATAAATTGCAACTGTAAAACCAATCACATTTTAAAAGATTGATTTTTTGCTTTTTTTTTTTTTTAGCTGGTTAGTGTTTTGTTTTTGCAAAGCAGAGATACCTTTCCTGATTTTATTCATTATAAAAGTTATATGTTACCACTGTATTAGTTTCTATAGCACCAAAATAAAATACCACAGACTGGGTGACTTTCACAAAAGAAATTTATTTCTTCATAATTCTAGAGGCTACATTCTGAAATTGAGGTGTCAGCAGGCTTGGCTTCTCCTGAGACCTCTCTCATTGGCTTGTAGATAGCCACTTTCTCTCTGTCCCCACTTGGTCTTCTCTTTGTGTGAGTCTGTGTCCTAATTCTTATAAAGACAGAGTCCTATTAGATTAGGACCTACCCTAATGACCTCCTTTTATCTTAATTATCTCTTTGAAGACCCTATCTCCAAATAGTCACATTCTGAAGTACTGAGGAGTTAAGACTTCAACATGAATTTGCAGGGGGAACTAAAACAAGCCCATAATACTAGCATAAAGAGGTCAGCAAAGATTTTTTTTTTAAGTTTTTATTTTAATGTTTATTTATTTTTGAGAGAGAAAGAGTGCAGGCTCACAAACTGTGAGATCATGACCTGAGCCAAAGTCGGACACTCAACCAACTGAGCCACCCAGATTCCCCCAAAGATTTTTTTAAATTAACATTTCCAGTGTATTCTTGTAACATTACTAGTACAGATTCATAGTCCTCATCTGAAAGTTTTAAGGCTGGATATCTTTCATTAGAAAGACATTTTGGGATTTTCAAAAGGCATTATATGGTACAAACACTGCATAATTACATAACCCTCCAAGTGGGCTCTCAAGTAGTATCCCATAATCAAATGCATTAATATTTCTGCAAAATATATAAATATTCATGCCGTGTGGGAAAATAAAGTCCATAAATCACCTCACCTCAGTACTACTTAGGCTTTACTGCTAAATGATTATAGGTCAGGTAAAATATGAAAATGTTTTCAATTTTCAGTGCTTTTTAGATTATGGATTATGAAAAAGCATTGTGCATCTGTAAGAACTTGAGAACAAATTAAGATTGAAAAGATTAAAATTAAAAAGTTGAAGTCCACACTTTTTTTCTTTTCTTTTCCCCCCTTTTTGATAAATGTATTCTTTAACCCTGTCCCCTATATCCCCCCATCCCTCCTCACTCATGTCCCCTCCAGTAATCATCAGTTTGCTCTCTACAGTTAAGAGTTTGTTTTTTGGTTTCTCTCTCTTTTTTTTTTTTCTTTGCTCATTTGTTTTGTTTCTTAAATTCTACATATGACTGAAATCATATGGTATTTGTCTTTCTCTGGCTTATTTCACTTAGCATTATATGCTCTAGCTCCATTCATGCTGTTACAAATGGCAAGATTTCATTCTTTTTATGGCTGAATAATATTCCATTGTGTGTGTGTGTGTGTGTGTGTGTGTATGTGTATCACCTCTTTTTTATCCATTCATCTGTCAATGGACACTTGGGCTGCTTCCATAATTTGGCTGCAATAAACATAGGGGGGCATATATCCCTTTGAATTAGTGTTTTTTGTATTTTGGGAGTAAAGACTCAGTAGTGTAATTTGTGGATTATAGGGTAGTTCTATTTTTAACTTTTTGAGGAACCTTCGTATTGTTTTCCATGGTGGCTGCACCAGTTTACATTCCCACCAAAAGTGCATGAGGGTTCCTTTTTCTCCACATCCTCGCCAACACTTGTTGTCTGTTTTTTATTTTAACCACTCTGACATATATGGGATGATATCGCATTGTAGTTTTGATTTGCATTTCCCTAATGATAAGAGATGCTAAGCATCTTTTCATGTGTCTGTTGGCCATCTGAATGTCTTCTTTGGGGAAATGTCTGTTCATACTCAGTTTTAAATTGTATTACTTATTTTTTGGTGTTGAGTTGTATCAGTTCTTTATGTATTTGGATACTGACCCTTTTTGTATAGGTGATTTGCAAATATCTTCTGCCATTCAGTAGGTTGCTTTTTAATTTTTTTGGTTGTTTACTATGCAGAAAGTTTTTATTTTGATGTGGTTTATTTTTGCTCAATAGCTTATTTTTGCTTTAATTTCCCTTTCCTCTGGGATCCTATTTAGAAAAATGTTGCTATGGTTGATGTTACACAGATTACTACCTATGCTCTCTTTAAAGATTTTTATGGTTGCAGACCCACACTTAGTTTCTAAATCCATTTTGAGTTGTGTATGGTGAAAGGAAACTCCAGTTTCATTCTTTTGCATGTGGCTGTCCAGTGTTCCCGATACCATTTGTTGAAAAGACTGTCTTTTTCCTATTGTATAATGATTCCTACTTTGTCAAAGATTAATTGACCATATAATTGGGTTTATTTCTGGGTTTTCTGATCTGTTGATCTGTGTGTGTCTATTTTTATGCCAGTACCATACTGTTTTAATTACTACTGCTTTATAATGTAACTTTAAATCTGGAATTGTGATGCCTCCAATTTTGTTTTTCTTCTTCGAGATTGCTTTAGCTATTTGAGGTCGCTTGTGGTTCCATGTAAATTTTAGGGTTGTTTGTTCTACTTCTATGAAAAATGTTGTTGGTATTTTGATAGGGATTGCATTAAATCTGTAGCATCTGTAGATTGCTTTGGGTAGTATAGACATTTAACAATTTAACAGTATAGATGCATTTATTTATTCTTCCAACCCATGAACATGGATTGTTTTTCCATTTCCTTTCATCATCTTGAATTTCCTTCATCAGTGTTTTATAGCTTTCAGAAAACATCCACACTTTTTAACACAGCAATTCCACATTAGGGAATATATCCTAAAGATACACCCTGAAATGCATAAAAAGCTTTTACATGAAAACAGTCATTGCAGTTATTTTAACAAATATTGAAAATAACCTGAATGCCTATAAGAAGAGGAATAGTTACATAAATTATGATCTTACCAAAGGATTGAATTTTAAGCAGTCATTAGAAACTTTCTTGAGGATGTGAATAGACATTTTTCCAAAGAATACATGCAGCTAGCCAAAAGATACATAAAAAGATGTTCAACATTACTAATCATCATGGACATGCAGATCAGAACCACAGTGAGCTATCACCCCACACCTGTTAGAATAGCCATTATCAAAAAGACAAGAGCGATCCCTATCAACATAACACCAGCATTCCTCACAGAACTAGAACAAACAATCCTAAAATTTGTACGGAACCAGAAAAGACACCAAATAGCCAAAGCAATCTTGAAAAAGAACCAAAGCTGGAGGCATCACAATCCCAGACTTCAACCTATATTACAAAGCTGTAATCATCGACAGTATGGTACTGGCACAAAAACAGATACACTCAGATCAATGTAACAGAATAGGGAACCCAGAAATGGACCCACAAATGTGTGGCCAACTATTCTTTGACAAAGCAGGAAAGAATATACAATGGAATGAAGACAGTCTCTTCAGCAAATGGTGCTGGGAAAACTGGAGAGCAACATGCAGAAAAATGAACCTGGGCCACTTTCTTACACCAAACACAAAAATAAACTCAAAATGGATGAAAGACCTAAACATAAGACAGGAAGCCATCAAAATCCTCGAGGAGAAAGCAGGCAAAAACCTGTTTGACTTTGGCTGCAGCAACTTCTTATTCAACATGTCTCCAGAGGCAAGGGAAGCAAAAGCAAAAATGAACTATTGGGACCTCATCAAAATAAAAAGTTTCTGCACAGCGAAGGAAACAATCAGCAAAACTCAAAGGCAACCAACAGAATGGGAGAAGATACTTGCAAATGACCTATCAGATAAAGGGTTAGTATCCAAAATCTATAGAGAACTTAAACTCAACACCCAGAAAACAAATAATCCAGTGAAGAAATGGGCAAAAGACATGAAAGACACTTCTCCAAAGAAGACATCCAGATGGCCAACCGACACATGAGAAAATGCTCAACGTCACTCATCATCAGGGAAATACAAATCAAAACCGCCATGAGATACCACCTTACACCTGTCAGAATGGCTAACATTAACAATGCAGGCAACAACAGATGTTGGCAAGGATGCAGAGAAAGAGGATCTGTTTTGTACTGCTGGTGGGAATGCAAACTGGTGCAGCCACTCTGGAAAACAGTATGGAGGTTCCTCAAAAAATTAAAAATAGTATTACCCTACAACCCAGCAATTGTAATACTAGGTATTTATCCAAGGGATACAGGTATGCTGTTTCAAAGGGACACATGCACCCCAATGTTTATAGCAGCACTATCAACAATAGCCAAAGTATGGAAAGAGCCCAAATGTCCATCGATGGATGAATGGATAAAGAAGATATGGTATATATATACAATGAGGCATTACTCAGTGATCAAAAAGAATGAAATTTTGCCATTTGCAACTATGTTGGTGGAACTGGAGGGTATTATGCTAAACGAAATTAGAGAAAGACAAGTATCATATGGCTTCACTCGTGGAATATAAAATACAAAACAGATAAATGTAAGAGAAGGGAAGCAAAAATAATATGAAAACAGGAAAGAGGACAAAACATAAGAGACTCTTAAATATAGAGAACAAAGGGTTGCTGGAGGGGTTGTGGTGGGGAGGAATGGGCTAAATGGGTAAGGGGCATTAAGGAATCTACTCCTAAAATCATTGTTGCACTATATGCTAACGAACTTGGATGTAAATTAAAAAATAAATTAATTAAAAAAAAAGGCAAGAAGTAAATCCTGGTGAGAATATGTAGAAAAGGGAACCCTGTGTACTGACAGTGGGAATGTAAATTGGTGCAGCCACTATGGAAAACAGTATCAAGGTTCTTCAAAAAATTAAAAATAGGTGTCGCCTGGGTGGCTCAGTCAGTTAAGCGTCTGACCTCAGCTCAGGTCATGATCTCACTGTTGGTGGGTTCGAACCGCGCTGCGCTGACAGCTCAGAGCCTGGAACCTGCTTTGGATTCTGTGGCTCCCTCTCTCTCTCTGTCTCTCACTCACACTCTGTCTCTCTCTGTCTCTTGAAAATAAGTAAATGTGAAAAAAATTTACATTAAAAATAGAACTACCACATAATCCAGCAATTCCACTTCTGGATATTTATCTGAAAAGAATGAAAATTCTAACTCATAAAGACATTTGCACCCCCATGTTCATTGCAGCATTATTTACAATAGCCAAGATGTTAGCAACAACCTAAATATCCACTGACATATGAATGGATAAAGAAGATGGGATACACACACACACACACACACACACACACACACATATGCATACATACACATATACACACACAAAGGAATATTTCATACAAGCACACACCAAGTGACCAAATAACTGCCACACTGACTGCTCTGACAACTCAGTATCCACACAAATGCTCCTACAAATGTTTGAGCATCTATACAATAACAAGATAGCTCTCTGCCCCCTAGATGCAACTATTCTGTGTACAAAGACATTCTCACCCTTCCCTAAGAATGAGGAGACACAGTACCCCAACAGTCATGGTGCTCATTTCTGGGCATCAATAACATCATCTATATCTATGCTATTTTAGTTACTCTTTAAATTTAGTCACAGCCTTACCTGAATTTCTGTTACTTAAACACTAAATTTTAAAGTTAATCTCCAACAAAACTTGTATTAAGTAATATAAGGAGAAAGAGAAAGAAGAAAATAGTTCATATTTACAAATATATATTCACACATGCAAGCACACGTAGCAAGCAGTAAACAATGTGTATATAGTTGCTACAATCCTCATTTCTGTAACTGGGCATGGCGCCATAGTATTCACAACTTTTATCCATTAACCATTCTACATTCTATGTTTCCTTTTTCCGTAGGCACTTAGCCAATCTAAATTCTTTACCTGGTGAGGTGACCCAAACCTTCATTCCTGAATGCTCAGTGATACTGCCTTGGTTTGGTTGCTGAAATTTCCAGTAACTTTATTACTGGACATTGAAGTACTAAGAGGTGATCTCAGGAGTATCCTGGGTTGAGTACTATGTTTCAACAGTTGATCAGTTAATCAACCCAGTTTTTCCTTTGTAATCATAATCAGTCTTCTCATCCAATAAAGCAACTCTCTTACTTATTTGATGGTTCAGTAGCATGAGGAACATTAAATGTCCAAGTGGAAGTTTCATCTTCTAATTCAATAGAAGAACCATTATTGTGGCCCTCGTGGAAGCATCGCTACCCTGGGCGTCAAGAGCTCTAGATCAGCAGAGTTTGATGTTGCAGGGATGGAAAGCAAAAGTTCTGCAAGCACGTTTTTAGGTATCATAGTGAACAAAGCCACTCCTAACTCCATCTCTTGATTCCTGTATTCTGGCTATGGAAAAGACAGTATCACATATCATTCTCTGATTTAAAGCGTTTACTTACCTTGTAAGACAGCACATTTTTCAAGGTATGGTCTCTAAACCGTCTGAATCTTGAGTAAGCCTTTCCACTGTTCTATTAGGTCAGATGCTTCAGTGACCAGTGAATTTCATGAGCATGAGTCCATTACTGCACTTTGTTTGCTGTGAAGTAAATTCCTTAACAGAACCAATGTTGTACAGAATATAATGAAAATGGATAAGGCATTTTATGAGTCCACTTATAATGGTGCAAGAAAAAGCATTATAGACAGAGAAAGCAAGTCCATATCCAAAATAACGTGTCTATCCCAATGAAAACATCTATGTCTCTTTCCATGGGGGAAGTGGTCCAATATGATCAACCTACCACCAGGTGGCTGGCTTGTTCCTTCAAGGAAGAATGCCAGTGTTGGTCTGTGCTATTAGCTAGTTAGGCACTTAGCAATAGCCGTGTAGCAGGCTACAAAATTATCCTTGGTGAGAGAATGATATTACTGAGACCATGTTGAGCCTCCATTCCAGACAACATGGCCATTTTGAACATGGGTCCATTAAGAAAACACTAGGGTAGCTGGTTAGTGGGCATCAAGAGACATCATTTTGTCCACCTGATTATTAAAAACCTCCCCTTCAGATGATGCCATTTAGTGAGTATTTTCATAGAACACAGAGATCCTCACACTCTATCCCATTCTGAGAAGGCCATCCACATATCTCTTTCCCCAGACCATCTTGTATCAATCTTCCAATCTTGTCCCTTCCAAGTCCCTGACCATTGAACCCATGAATCACTGCAAATCCATACTTTGGATCAAGTTTCAGCCCAGACGAGGTAGATAAACAGATGTATTGCTCTAAATTGTACTTGTTAAGAGAATTTTCCTCTACTGATGCCCCTTCAGGGCCACCTCTCATTGAGACTATAATGATACAACCATCCACCTCTTGTTGGTACCAATATATAATGCAGAACCATTTGTAAACCAGTCCTGGATTTTTCATCCTCCATCAAACAGTTATAAGAAATTTCTTATAAGGCCATAGATGTGGATTGAAAGAGAGGAAAGGTCACTGTTGAAGGAAACATCATGAAATTACTTGTGTCTTCCAATTATGCTCTAATCCAGTATCTTATATACCATTTCTACCTGATGATAGATTGCTGCCATGCACACTCAACCTTATGACCTGGTGGTCCAGATTGCACTCATTTCATAAAAGGAAGCTCAGTTAATATTGTCCCTTGACATTCCATGGTTAGGCATTCAGTATCTGTCCAAGGCTTAAATATCAAGGCAGGAATTGTTTCTCAAAAGGAGAGTAATTATCTGTAGAAGAGGGCGTGGATTTGCTCCCAAGACCTAGGGGTCTGCACTGTGATCTCCATTCTGTGTAAAGAATATCTGTGTACTATACAATAGAGTGAATATAGGTATAATTGAGTATTAAATATTCTCACAGATAATTTCATTTTCTTATCAAATATCTTTTGTTAAAAATATGTTCTCTGATCTGCTGGCCTTCCTCAATATTCTATTTTGGTTTTTATTATTTTCATTGTTTATGTTCATTTTTCCATCACTTTCCCCTGTTTTTTTCCTTATCTTTCCCTTCTTTTGTTTTCTACAGATATTGCTCTTTGAATTAATCTTTTCCAAGTTTTCCTCTTTGAGTTTTTTTTTCAAAAAATTTTTAAAGATTTTTTTTTTTTATTTTTAAGCAATCTCTACGCCATTGTGGAGCTCAAACCTACGACCCCGAGATCAAGAGTCACACTCTCTACTCACTGAGCCAGCCAGCTGCCCCTCCTCTTTGGGTTTTCTATCTGACACACTTATTTTCTTCTCCTTAGGTTTTCTGTACTTCTTTTTCATATCACTTTTATCTCTGTATTTTCTTTTAATTCCATTTTATTTCTACTAGTTTCTTATCTGTGCCATTTTAAGTTTTTAACACATACCCTAGGGATAAGATTGTTATATTTAACCTTATAGAGCTTATTGTATTTCAGTGGAAAAACTTGCACAACATATGAGAATATTCAATATAGTATGGTTGGATTATCAAAATTATAAAGTCAAAATTATAAGATTGATACTCCTGGAAATCAGAGAGTCCCAAAATGAAAAACTCTGTGCTCTTTACAGTCATTTTGCATCACTAGCTCTATTGAGTGCCCTTACAAATCTGTATCTTTAGATATTAGGGGAATGCAAGAAAGCAACTCTATATTCATATTCTATAGCCAAGTAAGTAAAGGGTATTATATTTATTGTAAAAAGGTACATGTTAATAAACTCCACAGTTATAAATATTTCATCCTCAATCATATGTTAATTTTATAAGCTTGCAGTACAAAATATAAATACTGTAGCTACACTTAGAACCTCTAATAAAGTCAAGTATATTTTAAACATTTTTATATTAATACGTTTGACCCAGAAAAACCTACTACAACGTATTTGAAAAATTTCTAAATACCCGAAGTCTTTCTGCCAACAGCATAAACACAGCTGCAATGTCAAATTTCTCAGTGGTGAAAATACTATTTTCCTGCGATACAATCTTGGAGACAGATGTTTAAGGAGAAATTTCCAATCTGTTATCATATATATCTTCATAAAAAACTGATTGAACTAACATCACTTTTTGTAGTAATATAAATAAATATCTAGGAACTCCTACAGGGATTTCTTGCAGTAAACACATTGCGATTTAAATAATACATTTCATTAGTATGTTCTACAAGCATGCACATTTTATATCAGTAGTATACTTAAGTAACTCTTAAGGAACATATTTTACATGTTATATATTACTTGAAATTTCTCAGATTAAATATATATTTGAGTTTTAATATGAATAAATTTTGGCAACAAGCATAACAAAATTATTTGCTTAACCAACGGTTAAGTGCATTATCTACAGCCAGAAATGCCTGGGTTCAAATTCTGGCTCTGAAACTTACTAGTTGTGTAATCTTGGCCAAATTACTTAACCTGTGCCTCAGTTTTCACATCTATGAAATGAGGCTAGTAATGATATATGTACTTATGGCATTATTATGAGGACCAAACAACTTAATATATGTAAAGCCCTTAGAAACGATGCATAGCACTTATAAGTATTATCAAAGACCTAACTGTTTTTCTGAGTTTGCTCAACACAATGTCGAGAGCCAGATTCATAGTTTCTAATATCAATTTTATAGCTTATTACCTCCATTAACCATGAACAAGTTATTTCACCTTCTCATACTTCAGTTTCCTCACCTATAGAATGAGAATAATAATAATACTTGCCTCATAGAATTATTGTGGGTTGATACACATAAGGTACTGGGGCTGGTTTCAGTAAGGTCTATACAAATATATGCTTTTACCAGCAGCCCTTGCTTACCCTGAATGCCAGTGAAGCTGGAAAGCCCTAACAGCTTAGTGGAATTTTTAGGTAGCCCATCCTCCTCTAACCCACTGAATACTCATATGGGGGGTTGTCAGGCCAACAACCAGGATGCCTCCTGTCCAAGATTTTCCATGCCTTCAAGGCAACTAGTCTTTTATAGCTAATAATTTATATTGTAGATTCAAACAACAAGGAGAGAGGAATAGAATCAGCTGAAGGCTGTAACATATTTTGAATTGGCTCTGGTTCTCCCACTCTGGAACTATTTTTTACCTAAGTACTTTTTGTGTCTAAATATTTATCAAATTACTACTCAGCTTCTCTGGTTCTCAATGTTCTCACTTGCACAATCAAAGGATTGTACTCAGAAATCTCTCATGTCCCTTCCCCATGTAAAATTCTGAAACTGTAGCATTCTACCCACATGATTGATGGCATTTGGGTGTGGTGTGGTCTGAGGGAATCTTCGTTGCTATTTCAATCAAGTCCATAGTTCAAATACCATTCACTGTTGGTGGCAGCTACCTAAACTGCGGGTCTCTACAAATCCTGTAATTTCTTGTTATTATGGAGAAAAAAAGACAAAAATAAATTGGAATGTTTATAACGATATATATTTTTCTTACTAAACCACTCTACAACTCCTGAACTACTTTGAAATAACAGAATTTTATAGGTTTGAAAGTTTCCCAAATCCTTACAAATCCATGAGTAAATTTTTAGCTTTAAATGAAGAAATAAACATTTGTAAAAGTTCTTCACACAGTTAGTACATCTTACAAATGCAAGATATGATCATGTGTAAAATCAGTCTAGTTGTAACTTCTTTTAACAGAAGAACTTTATAACAAGTCATAGAGATGGAACCCTCTGATTATTTAGCAAGCATATAGAAGTCCTTGATTCCAAACCAACATCAAAGCATTTCTACATGATAAGATGTCCAAGAAAGATTTCACGTATATGAAGTCATACCAGTTGCTAGGAGGATAGGCAGCTTTACTTTGATGGTTTTGAGTTTCCACATTTGCTTTCAGCTCCTCTGCCAGAGGCGCATTCTTTTTTACTCCCCTCCTGCCTCCAGATCAATTTCTATGATATTTTTAATAGCAAGGCATTTTTTTCCCACTGCCTTTTTATTTTTATCAGATAGTGGAATGACTAATCTGTTGGAAAAATTTCTTCATCCATTAGTATGGTTCTTGGTATAACAGGTAGTGGTTAATTCTATAGTATTCTTTAAAATATGGTTTGGGTTAATCTTTGTAGTAATATAGTGATCCATTTACCAACGCATATTTGAAGGATGAGTTTTGGTGCAAAGTAGCGCAAAACCTCATTATCATGCCTGGCATGTTTACCACATTAGGACATCTCTCCGTATGCTCTGTGGCATCCATCTGGATATGTTCTTTTAATATGTTTCTTGATCATATATTCATTGTTTCACTGATCACCTCAATGGATCTCCAGGAGTATTATTAACTAGACTTTTCATGATCGTATATGTAATTTTTTTTTAATTTTATATATCAATTTAATGCAGTTAAACTCATTCTTCTATGTTTTGATTAATGCATAGAGTCACATAACTACCCCAACAGTCAAGGTGTAGAACAGTCCAGGTGGCTCAGTTGGTTAAGCTTCCCACTTCGGCTCAAGTCATGATCTCTCAGTCCATGAGTTCCAATCCTGCATCAGGCTCTGTGCTGACAGCTCAGAGCCTGGAGCCTGCTTCAGATTTTGTGTCTCCCTCTCTCTCTGCCCCTTTCCCATTCACACTCTATCTCTGTCTCAAAAATAAATAAATATAAAAAAAAATAAGGGGCACCTGGATGACTCAGTCAGTTAAGCATCCAACTTCGGATCAGGTCATGATCTCACGGTTCATGAGTTCGAGCCCTGCTTCAGGCTCTGTGCTGACAACTCAGAGCCTGGAGCCTGCTTCAGATTCTGTATCTCCCTCTCTCTCTGCCCTTCCCCTGCTCATGCTCTGTCTCTCTATCTCTCTCAAAAATAAATAAAAACATTAAAAAATTAAAATAAAAAGATGTAGAACTGTTCCATAACCCCAAAACTTGGCTCATGCAGCCCCTTTGCAGTCAACACTGCAACCTCTAACCTCTGGCAACTATTGATCTGTTCTCTACCCATAGGGTTACCTTTCGCAAAATATCATATAAATGGAATCATTTATGGATGGATGGATGTAGGCTTTTGAGTCTGTCTTCTTTCACTTAGGATAATGTGTTTGAGAGTCATAAGTGCTGTTATCAATGAGGTACATTTGTTCCTGAATAGAATTCCATATATATATGTATATACAATAAAACTCCATATATATATGTGTGTGTATATAATATTTCAGTTTGATTATCCATTCCCCAGTGTAAGCACTTAATAGTTATTTCCAAGTTTTGATGATAATGGATAGAACTGCTGTCAATATTTGCATGCAGGGTTTTATGTGAATGTAAGTGTTAATTTCTCTTGGGTAAATACTTAGAACTCAGATTGTTGAGTCAATAGTATTTTGTTTAAATTTGTAAGAAACTGGGCACCTGGGAGGCTCAGTTGTTTAAGCATCTGACTCTTGATTTCAGCTCAGGTCATGAGGTCATAATCTCACAGTTCATGGAATTCATAGACAGTGCAGAGCCTGTTTGGGATTCTCTCTCTAACTCTCTCTACCCCTCCCCCATTCACAATCACACTGTCTCAAAATAAATTTAAAAACATTGAAAACCATTTGGAAGAAACTGGGATGCCTGGGTGGCTCAGTCGGTTAAGTGTCTGACCCTTGGTTTTTGGCTCAGGTCACGATCTCACAGTTCGTGGGTTTGAGCCCCAGTCAGGCTCTGCACTGGCAGTAAGGAGCCTGCTTGGGATTCTTTCTCTCCCTCTCTCTGCCCCTACCCGACTTGTGCTGTCTCTGTCTGTCTCAAATAATAATAATAATAATAATAATAATAATAATAATAATAATATTGTAAGAAACTGACAAACTTCTTTCTAAAGTTGCTGTCTCATTTTGCATTTCCACCAGGTGTATATGAGAGTCTAGGTGCTCCAAATACTCATCAGCATTAAGTAATGTTGGTCTTTTTATTTTAACTTTATTTATTTATTTTGAAAGAGAGAGAGAGCAAGCACATGCAGGGGAGAGGCAGAGAGAGAGAGAATCCCAAGCAGGCTCCGCAGTGTCAGCTCAGAGCTAGATGTGGGGCTTGAACTCACAAACTGTGAGATCATGACCTGAGCCAAAATCCAGAGTTGGATGCTTAACCAACTGAGCCACCAAGTGCCCTGTCAGTCTTTTTTTAGTATAGCCATCCTTGTGTGTGTATAGCAGCATCTCTTCGTGGTTTCAATTTGCGTTTCCTTTATGACAGTTTTTTCATGAGCTTATTAACCCATTTGTAAATCTTTTTTTTTTAATTTCAAAAATGTGTTTTATTTGAGAGAGAGAGAGAGATTGGAGGGGCCGAGGGACAAAGAGAGATCCTAAGCAGTCTCCACACCCAGCACGGAGCTGGACTCAGGACTCAGTCTCACAACTGTAAGATCATGACCTGAGCTGAAATCAAGAGGTGGTCACTTAAATGACTAAGCCACCCAGGTGCCCAAAAAATGCATTTTTAATTTCAGTATAATTAATATATAACATTATGTTAATTACAGGTGAACAACATAATGATTTGGTATTTGTATACAGTGCAAAATGACCACCACGGTCTAGTTACCATCCATTACCGTAAAAAAATTACACTTATTTTTTTATGATGAGAACTTTTAAGATTTACTCTTACAACTTCCGCATATGCAATACAATATTGTTGAATATAGTCACCACGCTGTACGATGCATCCCCACGACTTACTTATTTTATAACTAGAAGTTTGTACCTCTTGACTGTGTATCTTCTTTGCTGAAGTCTGTTAAAAACTTTTGCTCATTTAAAAAAATTTGGTTGGGGCACCTGGGTGGCTCAGTGCATTCAGCATCCAACTTCAGCTCAGGTCATGATCTCACGGTTTATGAGTTCGAGCCCCACGCTGAGCTCTGTGCTGACAGTTCAGAGCCTGGAGCCTGCTTCAGATTCTGTCTCCTTCTCTCTGCCTTTCCCCGGCTCACACTGTCTCTCTCTCTCTCTCTCTCAAAAATAAATAAACATTAAAAAACTAAAAAATAAATAAATAAAAATAAAAAATTTGGTTGTTTTCTTATTACTAAGGTTTTAAAAATTGTAGTAAACATATGTCATATAATATTTAACTTTTAACCATTTATAAGTATGCAATTCATTGGTATTAAATACATGTACAATGCTGTGTAATCATCATTACTACCTACACCCAAACCTTCATCATTCCCATCAAAAACTCTACCAATTAGATACTAACACTCTCTTTCCCCTTCCTCCCCTAATTTGTAGTAACTTCTATGCTACTTTTTATCTCTGTTAATTATTCTTTTCTAGGTGCCTCATGTAAATGGAATCATACAATATTTGTCTTTTTACATGAGCCTTTTTCCATAAGTGTAATTTATTTGTTATAAATATAAATAATTATAAGCATAATTTGTAATGTTTGAAAGTCCATTCATGTTGTACCATAAATCAAAACTCTCATTCCTTTTTATGGCTGAATATTCCATTGTATCTAATTATTGAATTCTATTTGTGGTCTGTTTACAAGTTCTTTATCACATATAATTTACAAATATTTTCTCCTGGTTTGTTGTTTCTTATTTCATTTTCTTTGAGGTTTTTCAATGAGGAAACAAAATTAATTTGATAAAGTCCAATGTATCAATTTTTCTTTTAAGGACTATGATTTTGAGGTCATATCTCATTGCCTCAGTGTCTCAAAGATTTCCTCCTATGCATTCTTTTAATATTTTGAAGTTTTATATTTAAGTCTGTGATCCATTTTGAGCAAATTGTTAGATAAAGCGTCAGGTATAAATCAAGTTTATGTTTTGCATGACCCAGTTGTTCCAGCATAATTTTTTGAAAAGACTAACCTTTCTCCATTGAATTGCTTTTGATTTTTTTTTTAATGTTTATTTATTTTTGAGACAGAGAGAGACAGAGTATGAACGGGGGAGGGTCAGAGAGAGAGGGAGACACAGAATCGGAAGCAGGCTCCAGGCTCTGAGCCATCAACCCAGAGCCCGATGCGGGGCTCGAACTCACGGACCGCGAGATCGTGACCTGAGCTGAAGTCGGACACTTAACCAACTGAGCCACCCAGGCGTCCCGTTTTGCTTTTGTATCATTGTCAAAAATCAATTGACCATATTTTTGAGGGTTTAATTCTGGACTGTGGATCATGTTCTGTTGATCTATATGTCTATACTTTTGCCAAAACCACATTGTCATGATTATTGTAGATTTATGGTGTCTTTTTTTTTTTTTAAGTTTTATTTATTTATTTTGAGAGATAAAGAGAGAGAGAGAGAGTGCACATACAAGCAGGGGAGGGTCAGAGACCAAGAGAGACGGAATCCCAAGCAGGCTCTGCCATTCATGCAGAGCCCTATGTGGGGCTTGAACTCACAAACTGTGAGATCTTGGCCCAAGCCAAGATCAAGAATCAGATGCTTAAGCAACTGAGCCACCTGGTGTCCCTGTTGTAAGTCTTGATATCAGATATTGTGAATCTTCCAGCTTCTTTTTCAAAATTGTTTTGGCTATCCTAGTTCCTCTGTCTTTACATATAAATTCTAGAGTCAGTTTGTTGGTATCTACAAGAAATTCTGCTGGGATTATGATTGGAATTGGAGTGAATCTATTGATCAACTTGGTAAAAATTGACATCTTAACATTTGTGATTATTTTTGGATGCAACTATCTGCTTCTAAATTTCTGTAACAAATCCTTTACTTCTACTAAATATAACATGACATTGTCTTATCTTGGCTAACCTAATACAGATATTTAAAATGAAGTTCTTTCTGTATCAGTTGAGTTGTTTCCAGGTGATTTTAAGTCATGATATATTATTCTTTGATACGAGGTTTTAGTAACACAAAGCTGTGGCCATTTTTATTATTTTAAAGGCTAATGATTCTTATTTGATTTTGTAACTATTTAGATCTTTACATGAGCTAAAGTCTTATTTACTAATTGACGATTAATTGATTAATTGGTCAATCAATTGATTATTGATTGATAAATTGATTTATTGATTAATTGTGGTAAAATATTCATAAGAAAATTTGCCATTTACCATTTTAATCATTTTAAGTGTACAGTTTAGTGGCATTAACTACATTCACATTGTTGTGCAATCATTACTACCATTCATCTTCAAAACTTTTTTCATGTTCTCAAATGGAAGCTATTATTTAAATTATTATTTAATGACCTCCCATTCCCTTTGTTCCCTCGCCTCTAGCAGCTAACACTACACTTTTCATCTCTATGAATTTGACTACTATAGGTTCATTCAATAAGAACCATAGAGTATTCGCCTTTTTGTGATTGGCTTATTTCACTTACCATAATGTCTTCAAGGTTCATTCATATTGTAGCATGTGTCAGAATTTCCTTCCTTTAAAGACTGAATCATGTTCCATTGTATGTATACACCACATTTTTTAATCCATTCATCCATTGATAGACACTTGGATTGCTTCCACCATTTGGCTATTGTGAATAATGCTGCTGTAACTATATACAAATATCTGTCTGAGTTCCTCCTTTCAGTTATTTTGGGTATATTCTAGAAATGGACTTGCTAAGTCGTAATTCCGTGTTTAATTTTTTTTTTTTTTGAGGAACCACCATACTATTGAGCTAAAGTCTTAAAAGAATGATTTACTTATTTAACATTGCTTTTTATAGGTTATTGCCAGATTTATGAGAAATATTTAAGAAACAAATTGAATTTTAGATATTAATGGACAATAGTGTAGCTAGTAGGGAGAGTCAGAAAGAACCCACTGAGAGAAAATATATTTCAACAAATAATTTCTAACATCTTGTACTTAACATTAGTAATAAAACGATGGCACATCATGTTCACAGCATCATTATTTGCTTTGTAAAATTCTAATGCTGGACATATATTCAGAATATGGATTTAAATGTTTTATTTATTTGCAAAAGGAAAATTTGAAATTCCATTTTTTTTAGCTCTGGAAACATCTTTGCACCAGATTTTTAAAGTTAGTAATTCCTTTAATAATCCATTTTATGGATTTATCTAGAATTTATCATAACACTGTTTTCAAACTTCTATGGGAAGCAAATACAAGATACAAACACTACAAAGAATTAAGTGCTTATTTATTAAGCCGCTAGTATTTGACAGTCATTGTGTTAGATGCTTGGGATTTAAAATTTTTTTAATACAATTTATTTATTTTGAGAGAGAGAGAGCAAGAGAGCGTGAGCAGGGGAGGGACCGAGAGAGAGGGAAAGAGAAAACCCCAAGCAGGCTGCACACTGTCAGGGTAAAGCCAGATGTGGGGCTTGAACTCATGAAGAGTGAGATCATGACCCGCGCCAAAATCAAGAGTCAGACACTGAACTGACTGAGCCATCCAGGCGCCCCATTCTATTTTCAGGATGCAACTTGCTGTTGTACCTCATCCTTGCACTGACCCTGATAATCTGTCTTGCACAGTTCTAGATACAGGTTGCTGAGTAATACTGAAGAAATCCTTTAACTCACTAAAGATGCCCTAATTGTCAAATGCAGAAATCACTACTCAGTACTCACCTTTCCTGATCTTTTTCCTTCTTCTGCATTTTGCTGTTCAGTTCTCCTAGGACTGTTTGCTAAAGAGACTGTCTTTTTTCCATTGGATACTCTTTCCTGCTTTGTCAAAGATTAGTTGGCCATACATTTGTGGGTCCAATTCTGGGCTCTCTATTCTATTCCATTGGTTTATGTGTCTGTTTTTGTGCCAGTACCATCCTGTCCTGATGATTACAGCTTTGTAGTAGAGGCTAAAGTCTTGGATTGTGATGCCTCCCACTTTGGTTTTCTTTTTCAATATTACTTTGACTATTCGGGGTCTTTTGTGGTTGCATGTAAGTGTTTGGATTGTTTGTTCTGGCTTTGAGAAGAATGCCTGTGCAATTTTGATAGGGACTGCACTGAATGTGTAGATTGCTTTGGGTAGTATTGACATTTTAATTCTTCTATTTCATCATTTGGGCTAGTTTTCTGCCTTGGACTCTACTTTAAACAAGGTTTCTCTTTATTAATTTTCATACCTTAAGTCATCACATATGCCTGATTATATTAGTCAGGTTCTCCAGAGAAACAGAACCAATAGGAGACATATATATGAGGAGATTTGTAATGGGAGTTGGCTCTCACAATTATGAAGGCTGAGATATGCCACCATATGATAGCCTTCTGCAAGCTATAGAACCAGGAAAGTTGGACATATAATTTAGTTCCAGTCTGAAGGCCTGGGAACCAGGGAGGCTGCTGGTGCAAGTCCAAAGGCCTAAGAATTAGGAGCTTCCATGTCTGAGGGCAGGAAAATATAGATATCTGAGCTCAAGAAGACAGAGAATTTGCCCTTCCTCCACCTTTTTGTCTTATTAGGTCATTGATGGATTATACCTTCCTGTATTGGTGAGGGAGGATCATTTTACTCAGTGTACTCATTCAAAGGCTAATCTCTTCCAGAAACTTCTTAACAGATACACCCAGAATAATGTTTTACTAGCAATTAAACATTCCTTAGTCCAGTCAATTTGACCCATAAAATTAACCATAACAATGGTAATGTCAAAGAATTTCTTTCTGGGGCGCCTGGGTGGCTCAGTTGGTTGAGCGTCCAACTTTGGCTCAGGTCATAATCTCACGGTTTGTGAATTTGAGCCCCGTATCAGGTTCTGTGCTGACAGCTCAGGGCCTGGAGCCTGTTTCAGATTCTGTGTCTCCCTCTCTCTGCCCCTCCCCCGCTCCGCTCCCTCCCTCCCTCTCTCTTTCTCTCTAAAATAAAACATAAAAAAATGAATTTTCTTTCTTTTTTTTTTTTTCAACCTTTTAAATTTATTTTTGGGACAGAGAGAGACAGAGCATGAACCGGGGAGGGGCAGAGAGAGAGGGAGACACAGAATCGGAAGCAGGCTCCAGGCTCTGAGCCATCAGCCCAGAGCCTGACGCGGGGCTCGAACTCACGGACCGTGAGATCGTGACCTGGCTGAAGTCGGACGCTTAACCGACTGCGCCACCCAGGCGCCCCAAAATGAATTTTCTTTCCAACTGCAGAAGTATTTCCTTTTTTTTTCATTTTTTTCTTTCTTTCTTTCTTTCTTTCTTTCTTTGTTTGTTTATTTATTTATTTTTAATTTATATCCGTGTTAGCATATAGTACAACAATGATCTTAGGAGTAGATTCCTTACCTATTTAGCCCATCACCCCTACCCACAACCCCTCCAGTAACCCTCTGTTTGGTCTCCATATTTAAGAGTCTCTTATGTTTTGTCCCCCCTCCCTGTGTTATATTATTTTTGCTTCCCTTCCCTTACGTTCACCTGTTTTGTATCTTAAAGTCCTCATATGAGTGAAGTCATATGATACTTGTCTTTCTCTGACTAATTTCGTTTAGCATAATACCCTCCAGTTCCATCCACGTAGTTGCAAATGGCAAGATTTCATTCTTTTTGATCGCTGAGTAATGCTCCAATGTGTGTGTGTGTGTGTGTGTGTGTGTGTGTGTGTGTGTGTGTGTGTGTGTATACACCACATCTTCTTTATCCCTTCATCCATCGATGGACATTTGGGCTCTTTCCATACTTTGGCTATTGTTGATAGTGCTGCCATAAACATTGGGGTGCATGTGTCCCTTCGAAACAGCACATCTGTATCCCTTGGATAAATACCTAGTAGTACAATTGGTGGGTTGTAGGGTAATTCTATTTTTAGTTTTTTGAGGAACCTCCATACTGTTTTCCAGAGTGGCTGCACCAGTTTGCATCTTCACCAGCAGTGCAAAACAGATCCTCTTTCTCTGCATCCTCGCCAATATCTGTTGTTGCCTGAGTTGTTAATGTTAGCCATTCTGACAGGTGTGAGGTGATATCATGGTGATTTTGATTTGTGTTTCCCTGATGAGTGATGTTGAGCATTTTCTCATGTGTTGGTTGGCCAACTGGATGTCTTCCTTGGAGAAGTGTCTTTCATGTCTTTTGCCCATTTCTTCACTGGATTATTTGTTTTTTGGGTGTTGAGTTTGATAAGCTCTTTATAGATTTTGGGTACTAACCCTTTATCTGATAGGTCATTTGCAAATATCTTCCTATTCTGTTGGTTGTCTTTGAGTTTTGCTGATTGTTTCCTTCGCTGTGCAGAAGCTTTTTATTTTGATGAGGTCCCAATAGTTCTTTTTTTGCTTTTGCTTCCCTTGCCTCCGGAGACGTGTTGAGTAAGAACTTGCTGTGGCCAAGGTCGAAGAGGCTTTTGCCTGCTTTCTCCTCAAGGATTTTGATGGCTTCCTGTCTTATGTTTAGGTCTTATTTTTGAGTTTATTTTTGTGTATGGTATAAGAAAGTGGTTCAGGTTCATTTTTCTGCATGTCGCTGTCCAGTTTTCCCAGAACCACTTGCTGAAGAGACTGTCTTCATTCCATTGGATATTCTTTCCTGCTTTGTCAAGGATTAGTTGGCCACACATTTGTGGGTCCATTTCTGGGTTCTCTATTCTGTTACATTGATCTGAGTGTATCTGTTTTTGTGTCAGTACCATACTGTCTTGATGATTACAGCTTTGTAATATAGGTTGAAGTCTGGGATTGTGATGCCTCCAGCTTTGGTTCTTTTTCAAGATTGCTTTGGCTATTTGGGGTCTTTTCTGGTTCTGTACAAATTTTACGATTGTTTGTTCTAGCTCTGTGAAGAATACTGGTGTTATTTTGGTAGAGATTGCCAGAAGAATTTCTGACATCTGGCTGTCCCATAAACATTTCAGAAGTGAAGTGAACCATTTTTCCCCCACAATATATTTTTCCTCTTGCTTTTCATCCTCACTATCTATCCAACTGCCCATGTAGGAAATCAGGATTCATCTTAGAATCTTCGTTCTTGGCAACTACTACAGGCACATTCCACATCTAAGTTTTGTTGTTTCATCTCCTTAACATCTTTTGTCTTCTATCCAGTCCTCTGCCTGACCCAGCACCTTTGACTCCTTCTAGACATTGTAAATCCCATGAGTACAGGGAAGGGAGGGTAGTTGTTGACCTCTGTGACCCTAGCACTTGCCCAGATAGTAGGGCTCTTGCAAAATATGTCTAGCCAATTAAAACAAAAATTTAAATCTGATTGTGTTATTCTATCACTTAAATGTCTTTAATGACTTCTGATTTTCTAAATTCCTTCATATCATGTAAAAGATACTCCTTTATTCAGATGTGTAGGTTTGCTTGTCTGTAAATTTTTTAGTCTTCAGTCTGCTTTCATATTTTTTTCTGTTACTTCTCTCATTGTCCAGCTGTTATGCTATCATTGTGCTTGTTACTGCCTTGTCTTCCTTTCTAATCTGTTGCTCCTGTGCTGCCATAGGCAGGGAAAACAGAACTGAAAACCAAAGGGCTGTCTTCTGGGTAGAGTTCATAAGCATTAGCGTAAAAGTTTCTCCTCTGGTTTATCTCAGTGTTTTTATCCTTTGGTTTTTTTTACAGACATGAGAGTTTGTTGGATGGATGTTTTTTGGACAAATAGATAGCATTATGTATATAGCAATTTAAGAAATTAAAAACTTAGATGTAAGCTCTGTATATATTTTCCATATAGGGGAATTAGTCTATGAAAATCAATAATCCAGTCCTTAAATCTGAACAAATTATAAGTGGCTCTCTTATTACTCTAATTTCTTGCACTTTACCCCCACTCCTTTCTTATCCTACTTTTTCACTCACTGTAATCTCAAGCATAGAATGATAGGTAGTGTGATGTATATAACCATAAAAGAGAAGTCTAGAAAAATCTTAGTGTTTTTCATTTTCTATGTCATAATTTTTAATGGAGAGATCACGTGAAATCAGCCTATCCACTACCCAAACTTTATCTCTCACATCCTCATATAAGGTAATTTAAGTGGGAATATTATTTATTTATTTTATTTGGGAGGTGGATATTATTTAAATAAATACATCACCGATGCTTTTAGAAAGGGCCTGTCATAAACTATTTGACCTCTTGCCCACAACAAAAGCAAAAATTAAATCCACTGCAGAGTGCTATCTAGAAATGAACTGATTGACATTGCCAAAATAGGGCAAATATTTAGTCATTAGGAGATATCTTAAATGACAATACTCTTAAGAGTTGTTCATTCGAACAGGTATATGTGAAGATACAGACACATGAAAAAGTGAATAAGCAAATATGGATAATCCATTAGGAGTTCTCAATTAGAATTAGCTGTGAGAGCCTGGTGTGGAGGAATGTAATAGAAGAGGCTTCCATTTGAATTGTTTGTTTATCCTACTTATCTGAAGTCAGAGCCAATAATCCCAATGATCCCAAGAATGGTGATAAATGTTTTTCCACATTTAGAAGGAGCCAATTGGCAGAACCTTTAAAATAGGCCAATTCCTGTTCTTAGTAACATGATACAAATAAGGCTGTGCTGAGTTAATGCTGGTGGGTCATATGCCCTGACTTGTTTCTTATTAGCAGAGATAGATTTACATCCATTCTCATGCTTTCAGGCTCAGTGCCTTTTGCAACCACCTGCAGGCACTTTAGAGACAGAGGGTGACATTAATATTTAGGGAACAAAACCAAACTACGTGACCCATGGAAGTATGACCTTAGCATCTGTCAAATGCCAGATTCAGAGCACTGTCTCTTCAAAGCCAATGGGGGAACATCTATAAGGCTTTGTGTTCCAAAATAGGGTCTCACAGCAAATCTTTTCTGGATTCCACAGAGACTTTTCCCCCACTCTTCTTTGATTTGGTTCTTTTAGCCCAAGCAGATCTAAATCCTAAGTATCTTTTAGGTCTCTGCTATTTCTGTTTATCTCTACTAGTATTTATTTTGTCGTTTGAGCAACTCAGTTTCTGTCCTTGAACAATATCTGATTCTGATTTTGCTTTATTTTACTAGGTCTCCTTGAACTGCTTGTGTCCTCCTCTGTATCTGGTTTAAAGTTTTGGCTGCTTTTGTTTCAGCTCTTCCCTAACAGTGTGTAGAGACTTTGATCCATCATGCAACACAAAATATGGAGAGCGTATACTGGCTTATCAGACCCTATGAGCTCCCATCTTCTAAAATGATTTTATTTGTATGCATTTAGTTGAAGCTGGCTGACAACCTCGAATTATGACCTATAAGTAAGAATCTTGTGGGTGGGATGAATAGAAAGTAACATTTGTTTCACTCAATTCCCATCCTTTGCATTTATAACATGAATGCCGAGTATCTGTGGGAGAAAGTTCTTCATTTACCTTTTAGAAATAATTTGGGATTATTTTTCCCCTAAATGGACACAGAATTAGAGCCTCATTAATTGATAGAAGTCTAAGAAAGAAAAAGTCACTATTTTTACCTTGAGTCATTAATACCACATGTTAATCTAAGTGACTTTTTTTTTTTTTTTAGCAGAGTGAGTGTGCACGCCTGTGAGTGGGGGAGGGGAAGAGAGAGACAGGCAGAGAGAGAATCCCAAGCAGGTTCCATGCCCATTGTGGAGCCTGATGTGGGGCTCAATCTCACAACCCCTGAGATCATGAACTGAGTGAAAATCAAGAGTCAGACACTGAACTGACTGAGCCACCTAGGCACCCCAATCTAAGTGATTTTTATAATTTTATAATTTTCAGACTGAGTCTCAGCTAAGAGGCAAAACTGTTTATACAATCACCAAGGAGTCTTGCACCTGTACAAATTGCCATTTGAAATATTTTAACTCTTTCATTACTGCCAATATTCAGAATATAGAATTTTCAACCCTAATTGATTATTTTATTTCAGAGGCAATGTGTTTGTTGTGAAGATTAAATCATTTGGAACAGAGCCTAGCATATAGCATAGACATTTACTAGTATAACATGTTAAAATTATAGTAAAGTATTAGTATCAAGGTTGTGCTGGATGGTATTTGGCCAGAGATACCTGAATTTGGTGTTGGACCTGTTATTCTTCTTTCTGTAATAGTGTTGAGGGAGATATCTGTATAATAGGGGCAAAATAAGACAAAGTTATACATCATCGTTAGCTAGATTTTTGGCTTCAAACCCTAACATAACCAAAAGAATAGTAAATTTTTGTGGCTAGAGTCCATAAAAACCAATGGCCAAGGCAAGCCAAATGGCCAGTATTTTCTCCCCTTCTTACCTCATCTCCTCAGTCACAACTTAGCCTTGAAATTTGCCATTCCAGCGATATAAAAATGATACCTACCAGAGCAGAGCTGGGCATTTGATTGAGGCCGCACACCAAGCCACTAGCCATGGTCACCACAGTGTTCCTTAAACCAAACTAAACCAAACCATAGAAATTCCCCCTTGTGGACTGAGTCACAGGATGAAGGAAGGAAAAAAAGAGAGTACTATCTTTGCCTGTGGGCAACAACTATCTTCCAGGATTGTGAAGATGATTGGCAATAAGGTTTGTCATGTACGTGGCGCATAGCAGGCCCTCAAACCTTAGCTACATTTTCTTCATTTCTTCATCCTCTATGCTAGATATAGAGATACAGAAAACTGAATTAAAAAGTAAAAATTAAATAGTGCTTGATATAATAATTACATCGCCCAGAACTGTAGCAAAAGTGACTGACCACTTAGAACTTAAAATCTTAAGTTTGTTGTTTTTTTTTTTAAGAGTCATTTTTGTTTTTGGTATTGTCTGTAATTTGGTGGCTACAAGTGGTCAAATACAGTACTTTGGGATAAATCTAAGAAACTTAAAATGAGTACAGAATCTGACAGCTATGTTCCATCTAGATTTAAATCATATTTAGAATTTGGCTGGGAATTTAGCCAAAAGAGATTTGTTATAGATTCAGAAGATAAAATTATGGCATGAATCATCATCTCCCTAGCCTATTTTAGTAAAGATTGTTTCCAAAGGATATTTTAGACACAGGCGCAGTTCATAATTTGATATATATGTGTTTCTGCAATCTGATTCTTTAATTTCAAGCAATATAGTGGAGAGGGCATACATTATCAAAAGCTACATGTTTGGGTTTATCAGATGAGAACTGAGTGAAGGAATACAAGAAAATGTGTTCGTTTGTTTTCCTGTTTAAAAGGAGAAGTTCTATATAAAAAGAGACTTGAAATTTTGAAGGCCAAACTATTATTTAGAAAACATAGAACATAGAATTACAGATATCTTTGTGAGTAAAGATTTTAAAAAGCAGTTGTAGTGTTTGGTAGTGTTACGACCACTGCAGAATGTCGGAAGAGCTCATGTTGAGATCATCACTTGATACTGCGGAGATAAAACATTCAGGTCCAACCTCAGAATTCCTACATGTACTATGGAGATAAAAATGTAAGTTTTAAAAAACGAGTCCGGTAAGATTGTATCAGGGTAATTTGTTATTTTTTTCATTTGCATGGTATTTGTGGTTGGCTAAGCTTTTACAATAATCCAATTTAATCTTTAATCTTTAATGTTATCATAACCTTTAGATAATACCATCTGGAATTCTACTAAAGGTAACTGTAGTGCCCTTAATAGTCATTAAAAAAAGGTATTAGAAAAAAAGAGTAGAAAAGATAAAGATAAAAAAGATAAGTTCAAAAAGTAAAAATATAGCCCACTCTAACTCATATAATTTAAGATGTATCATTGAGACTATGCATAAATTTAAGCATCTTCTAATATTATAGCCAAAAAAACATGTAGATTGCTTAACTTCTCTTCATCTGTAAAATGGGCATACCTTCTTCAGTTATTGGGAGGATTAAATTAGAAAATACATTTAGAGTGCTTAGACTAGTACTTGGCACATGATATGCATTCAGTATAAGTTATATGTTATCAGTAACAGTAGTTGCACAGAGGAAATGATGGCTTAATATGTAATTATATAAGAATAAATAAAGAGCGTATTGTTTTAGAATTTATCTGCCTATAATTTGGATAAAATATTGTAAATTTCCTAATCAATAAAAAGTTCTAAAAAATACCCACTGCACAATTAACATTTAGTGAACTTCAGTAATACACCCCAAAATCACTGCCTATCAAGCATAGGAAACAAAGCTACCTTAAAATGTTATACATAATACATAAAGTAGGGCTTATTACCATCATACATTTTATTGTTTAAAACTTTTCCCCCAGGGGCACCTGGGTGGCTCAGTCAGTTAAGCGTCTGACTTCGGCTCAGGTCATGATCTCACAGTTTGTGGGTTCGAGCCCCGCGTCGGGCTCTGTGCTGACAGCTCAGAGCCTGGAGCCTGTTTCGGATTCTGTGTCTCCCTCTCTCTCTGCCCCCCTCCTGCTCGCACTTGGTCTCTCTCCCAAAAACAAATAAACATTAAAAAAAAATTTAAAACTTTTCCCCCAAATTCAGAGGCTCCCTAGAAAACCTTCCACTGTAGATTATTAGTATGATAAAACCCCATTATAACACAGCTTGTTAATACCTAGATTTGTATACTTGTGTCAGATCATTTCCACTGAAAATTATATCTTGTCCTAAAACAACATCTTATTTATTACATCGTTTACGCTATTGGTCAAATAATGTTTTTCTGAACAACAAATATAGTGTTACACTAAAAACAGCATTAGTTTTTTTCACCAACACCAGGATTTTTATATATTTGTGCTTAATAAGGCAAGTTATTTCCAACACACTATAGCAATATAACTGGCATAATTGTGTTTCTAGATGTGTATAAATTTTGAGTGATTACTCATTAACCCTGTAGGATAATGTCATAAAATTTGGTCTTAAAAAATAAAACAATGATTTTCAATCTTCTGTACATTTTATGCACATTATTTTCTCACAATAAATTCCAACTATTTTAATATAATTCAGCTCCATTTTTCATCTCCTCTTTGTAGTCTAAATTCTTTTGTAAAAATAGGTCAATCACTTTTATTTATTTTATTTTATTTTTTTAAGTAGGCTCCACACCCACATGGGGCTCGAACCTATGACCCCAAGATCAAGAGTCACATGTTCCACCAATTGAGCAAATCAGAGGCCTCTAAAATGGATGCTTTTATGTCCAAGAAAGAAGAATCAAACAGTGGTGGGAAAAGTAGAAAAATGGAATTTCCAAAAACTCTGGGGATTAATAAGAAAAAGGTGGGAGAGGGATGGCATGGAGAAGAGAGGTGGAAGAGAAGCACTGAGTCTGATCTAGTGCTGATCCTAATCTGTTCCCTTGTCTGACTGTAAACAGTGGAATTGTCTTTGGGGTTACAATTCTTGGAAGACTTAAGTGGGTTGGATATCCAAGACAATTCACTTGTATGAAAAGCAGCAGACTGGGGGGCCTATGTGGCTCAGTCGGTTAAACATCTGACTTCAGCTCAGGTCATGATCTCACGGTTTGTGAGTTTGATCCCCATGTCAGGCTCTGTGCTGATAGCTCAGAGCCTGGAACCTGCTTCTGATTCTATGTTTCCCTCTCTCTCTGCCTGTCCCCCACTCACACTCTGTCTCTCTCCCTCTCTCTATGTCTTTCAAAAATAACCATTAAAAAAAAAAAAAACAGCAGACAAGTTGATGCTGGTTGTCTGCTGGGAGTTTAGCTAGAACTTTCGGTAAGTGCCTACACATTCTACATGTGGCTTGATTTTTTACAGCATGATGGCTGGGATCCCAATGGGAGCATCTTGAGTGTTAAGTATCCCCAGAACAATCATTTCAAAAGGCCCAAGTGGAAGCTACAAAACTTCTTATGATATAGCCTTGAAAATCCCACATCATTTCCAATGCATTCTATTGGCCAAGAAAATCATCAAAGTTATCTCAGATTCAGAGAGAGGAATTAGACTCCATTTCTCAATGGGAAGTATGACAAAGAATTTGTGGCTGTCCTTAATAAACTACAACTTTAAAAAAAATAGAAATCATTTCTATTTTTAAGACAAATAGAAATCCTTATCAGTACATGGATTTCACAGAAATTTTGACAAAGTTTAAAAAACAGTGATCTGGGGGTGCCTGAGGGGTTCAGTCAGTTAAATGTCCGACTCTTGATTTTGGCTCATGATCTCATGGTTCATGAGATAGAGCCCTGCATCGGGCACATACTGACAGTGTGGACCCTGCTTGGGATTCTGTCTCCCATCCCTCTCTCTGCCCCTTCCACCCTCTCACAATAAATAAATAAACATTAAAAGAAAGGCAGCAACAACAGTGATCTGGAAGAGAGTGCTGGCAGAGCAAATATCCAGAATATAAAAGCTAAGGATAATAAAAGATACTTTAAAAAGACAACAGAAACCAGAAGATAACAGGGTCATTTTTTGAACAAGCTCAAAGAAAACAACTATCAACCTAAAATTCAATGTCTAGTGAAACTATTCTTCAGAAATATTTCACTCAAACAAAAATTAACATAATCCATCACCAGCAGACTCACATTAAAGGAAATACTAAAGGGTATTCTCTAGGCAAAAAAAAAGAAAAGGGTCCTAGATAGAAGTTTCCAGATGCAAGAAGGAATGAAGAACACAAAAATGATAAACATCAACATGGATTATATAAAATAATAAAAATAATTTTTGAGGGGTTCAAAATCTATAGAAATTGAAACACATGATAATGCTAGCATATAAATCAATAGAGGAAGTTAAATAGAATTAAGGTACTCTGGAGAGAAAGTAAAGTACTAATTATCATTAGAATTTGGCAAGTCATGAATGTATTTGGAGTTCTGATATAAAACAGATATAAACCCTTATATTCATTGTAATTTGATTTTCAACAAAGGTGACAAGGCAATTCAATGAGGGAAAGGATTTTTTTAAACAAATAGTGTTGGAACAATTGGATATTCACATACAGAATGACTAATTTAGACTCTTGCCTCATACCATACACAAAAACAAACTCAAAATGGGTCATAAACATAAATGTAAGAGCTAGAACTATGAAAATCCTAAAAGAAAACATGGAGTACAGGCGCCTGGCTGGCTCAGTCGGTAGAGTATGTGACTCTTGTTCTTGGGATTGTGAGTTTGAGCCCCACGTTGGGTGTGGAGATTACTTAAAATCTTAAAGGGGCATCTGAGTGGCTCAGTTGGTTGAGTGTTTGACTTCAGCTCAGGTCAGGATCTCACAGTTTGTGGGTTTGAGCCCCAGCATTCTCTGCTGACAGATCAGAGCCTGAAGCCTGCTTCAGATTCTGTGTCTCCCTCTCTCTCTCTCTGCTCCTCCTGCACTGGTGCTCTCTCTCTCTCCCTCAAAAATAAACTTAAAAAAATAAAATAAAAAATAAAATCTTAAAAAAAAGAGAAAACATTGAAGTATATCCTCAGGGTCTTAGGTTAGGCAAAGATTTCTTAGGACATCAAAAGCATAAGGGATAAAAGAAAAAAAATGATAAATTGGACTTCACCAAAATTAAAAATTTTTGCCCTTTAAAAGACATAGTAAGGAAGTGAAAAGACAAGCCAGAGAATGGAAAAATTTTTTAATGTTTAATGTTTATTTATTTTTGAGAGAGAGAGAGAGTGGGGAAAGGGCAGAGAGAGAGGGAGACACAGAATCCAAAGCAGGCTGTAAGCTCTGAGCTGTCAGCACAGAGCCTGATGTGAGGTTTAAACCCACAAACTGTGAGATCATGACCTGAGCCAAAGTCAGATGCTTAACTAAATAGGCCACCCAGGTGCCCTGGAAAAAATTTCAAATCACATATTCAATAAGGGACTTGTACCCATAACAACTCAATTAAAAGGCAAATAATGGAGAAAAGATTTGAATAGACATTTCAACAAAAAAAGACATGTGAATGGCTAATAAGTACAGAAAAGATGCTTGATTTCATTTATTAGGAAAATGCAAATTAAAATCATAATGTATTAACACTTCACAGTCACAAAAATGGCTATAATAAAAATGAGAATAACCATTGTTGGTGAGGATGTATAAAAACTGGAACCCTAATACATTACTAACAGGAATGTAAAATGGTGCAGCCACTTTGGAAAACAGTTTGACAGTTTCTTAAAATGTTAAATATAGATTTACCCTATAACCGAGCAATTCTTTTCTTAGGTATTTACCACCAAAACTGAAATATATGTCAATGTAAAGACTTGTACACAAATGGTCATAGAAGCATTTTTCATAATAAGTGAAAAAGTGGAAATAATTCAAATGTCCATCATCTGGTAAATAGATAAAACTAAATGTAGTTCATACACAAAATTGACTACTATTTTGAATAAAAAAAGAATGAGGTACTAATATTTGTTACAATATGGATGAACCTCAAAAACATTATAAGTGAAAGAAGCCAGATACAAGAGGCCACATTCTGTATGATCCATTTATATGAAATTTCTAGAAAAGACAAAATTATACATAGAGAAAGCAGATCAGTTGTTGCTTGAAACTAGGTACAGGAAAGGGAGTAACTGCAGATTGGCCATAAGACTTATTTTTTGGTGGGGCGCCTGGGTGGCTCAGTCGGTTGAGGGTCTGACTTCAGCTCAGGTCATGATCTCACAGCTCGTGGGTTCGAGCCCCGCACCGGGCTCTGTGCTGACAGCTCGGAGCCTGGAGCCTGCTTTGGATTCTGTGTCTTCCTCTCTCTCTGCCCCTAAGCCACTCGCATTCTGTCTCCGTCTCTCTCAAAAATAAACATTAAAAAAAAATTTTTAAGCACTTATTTTTTGATGATTGAAATGTCCTAAAATTAAACTGTGTTGATAGTTTCACAACTCTACAAAATTATTAAAAAGTAATTTAATTGTACACTTGAAGTGAATGAATTTTATTGCATGTAAATTATCTCAAAGCTGTTAAAAAATTTTTTAAGTAAAATAATTATTTTTAATCAGAGAATAAGCTCTAAAACAGTAGCAAAATAATGCATATTTTCCAAACTAAAAGAGGAGGGAAATAGAAGAATAAAAATAACCAAAAAAAAAAAAAAAAAAAAGCAAGAAAGAGAACAAAGAGGAACCTAAAACAAATGGGACAAATATAAGCACATTATAAGCTGGTAGATTTAAACTCAGATATTAAAATACAAATGGACTGTTTGCTGTTCATTGATTTATTGCCTTAGCTCCAAATTCACCCTTGTTTTTGCTCTGTGAAAATGGTTCTGGGCCTTTAAATTTTTTTTTCCTTTGCCAGATGGACCTGAAGCTTTGTCATAGAGGGCGCTAGGAGACGTCCCAGGAAAAACTTTCTTACTTCCTGGTTCCACTGTGTTGACTCTTCAGGCTCCTGCAGCATGGGCAGCTTCCCAGCACCCAGCTCCTGCAGAACATATGGCTTCTCAGCCTCAGGCATTTGCCCTTTCTCCAGAGCGAGTTTCCTGCAGTGCACGGTGGCCTGCAGCAGCCAGCAGCCAGCAACTTTCCACTCCCTGGGGGGCTTTGTAGCAGAGTGCCTCATGTGAGGTTCCAGCCATGAACAGCTTTCCCCAGCACCCCAAAGTGAAGATTTCTGGTAAGTTCCAGAGGGCAGATTTCCAGAAAGTTCCAACCATGTGGCATCACAGAGAATTCTCTGTCATCCAGCAAGCCATGGCTATGATCTCTCAGCCCTGAGGTGGTGAGGGTGGGAGGTGTACTTTTCCTTTAACACTCGATCCCATCTGTAAAGTAGTGGTTATTACTTATACATGCTATATTCATTATAATTTGCTTTGCTTTTTACTAGCTGATCCCTCATTACCCATTACTATAGGTAATAACATAATTTGTATTACATTTTCCCTACAAATTACCATGTGTTTTCTCTCTCTTAAGTGGACCTAGACTGATACAGGTACTAAATGGTCTAATTAAAAAATATCTTTCAGATTCAATGAAAAAATGAACAAATTTTTCATACAAGAGGCATAGCTAAAATATAAGGGAACAGAAAGATTGAAAGTAAAAATATGGAAAAATATATACTACAAAATGGCCAAAGAAAAGCTGATAAAGGTATTAAGACAAAAATAATTACCAAGATAAAGAAGAGGACTTCATAATCATAAAAGATTTAATTCACAGGAAGGTTTAAAAAAATTCTAAATTTCTGTGGTGATTAATAATAGCTTCAGGGGAAGAAAAAGAAAATATGGGTAGAACTACAGGAATAAATAGATAAATCCATAATCATAGTGACAGATTTTAACATTCCTGTGTCAGTAATTGATTGAATAAGAAGAAAAAATATCAGGTTATAGATTTGAATAAAATAATTAACAAACTTGATTATTATGGCATACAACAACTGCAGAATACAGATTTTTCAAGGATTAAAAAAACATTTGTAAAAGCTGACTATTTGTTGTGCAGTAGAGTCTAAACACATTTCAAAGGTTGAAATTATATGTTTTCTGATCAAAATGAAATCAAGCTAAAATATTTTTATAAAAGAAAATAAACATTTGGAAATTTATAAATACATTACCAAATAACTCATGGCTCAAAGATGAAATCAGAGTGGATATTAGAGAAGATTTTGAACTGAATGATAATAAAAATACAGGTTATTAAAATTTGTGTGGTACAGCTAATTAGTGCTTAAAGGTTAATTTCCAGGCTAAAAATGTATTATAAAGAAATGAGAAACGTTGAATATCAATTATCTAAGCATTAATTTCAGGAAGTTAGAAAAAATACAACAAAATAAACTCCATAAGGTCAAAGTAGGAAATACTAAAGGCAAGGGTAGCAATTAATAACATAAACAAATATACAGTTGAAAAGATCAACAAAGCTAAAATTGGATTGATAAATAAAAAAGGGGAGAAGGCACACATAACCATTTGTTGTAAGCTATTTAAAAAGTTAATAGAGGTTATTATGAACAACCTTATGCCAATTTTAGAAAAAAATCTGAAATTCCTAGAAAAATACAACTTGTTTTTTATGATACAGGAAAACTAGAGAATCAAAATAGTCTTAGAACCATTAAACAAATTACCAAAAAAACACCTTCAAGCACACATGGCTTCACTATGTACTTTCATGCAACATCTAAGAAATAATGACAATTAAAAAAATTTGTGCATATGAGGCCAACATAACCTTAAACCCAAAACTCTACAAGGAGATGATGAGAAATGAAACTAAAAAGGATGTTAGGAGAAATAAAAAACCCTCAGAATATAGATGAAAAAATCCTAAACAAAATATTCTCAAACCAAATACATCAGTACATAAATATCACATACTTCATGTTAGTCTGCTCAAGCTGCCATCACAAAACTCCACAGACTGGGTGGCTTACACAACAGAAACTTATTTTCTCACAATTTTGGAGGCTGGAAAGTCCAAGATCAACGTTCCATCAGGATTCAGTTTCTGTCAAAGCTCTCCTGGCTTGTAGACAGCCATATTGTCCTCCTATGGCCTTTCTTCTGATTGCCCAGAGAGAAAGAGCATGAGCTCTCTGGTGTCTTTTCTTATACAGGCACGAATTCTATGTGATCAGGGCCCCTCCCTTATGACCTCAGTTAACCTAAATTATTTCCTGAGAGCTCCATCTCCAGATAAGCCATGCTGGACGTAAGGACTTTAACGTATGAATTTTGAGGGTACACAAACATACACCATGACCAAGTGGGATTTATTCAAGGAATGCAATGTAATTCACACCATCACCAAAATAAAGAAAAAATATAGGATGTTTTCAATAAAGCAAGAAAATAGCATTTGATATAATTTAATATCCATTAGTTGGAAAAATTTAACAGATCGTAGAAAACTAGGACTAAAAGGGAATTTGGCAGATTATTCCCCAAAGTGACAGAATGTATCATACTTAACAAAGTTGTGAAAGCTTTCCTTTTGATGTCAGGAATGTGACAATAATGTCTGCTGTCACCACCTCTATCAGAGTTGTAGTGGAGGCTCTAGCTAGGGCAGTAAGGCAAGAAAAAAACAATAAAAGGTATAAGAATTAGAAAGGATGTTTGTTGTTAAGCTGTTGTCTTTGAGTTTGAAATCTGTTCTGTTATGCTGGTTCTGGGACCCTGAAAACCCTCATGTCTTTTAGCAGCTGGCTCCCTGTAGGTTCTGCATATAGGAGGCCCTAATGGGACTCAGAAATGCTGGGTCATATGGCAATTCTGTGTGTGTGTGTGTGTGTGTGTGTGTGTGTGTGTGTGTGTGTGTGTGTGTGTGTTTCCGTGTCACCTTGTAGTCACCTTGGGTAGTTTTTACATATAGAAAACTATAATTTTTTTAAATTTTTTTAACGTTTATTTTATTTTTGAGACAGAGAGAGACAGAGCATGAACAGGGGAGGGTCAGAGAGAGAGGGAGACACAGAATCTGAAACAGGCTCCAGGCTCTGAGTGGTCAGCACAGAGCCCGACGCAGGGCTCGAACTCACAAACCGCGAGATCGTGACCTGAGCTGAAGTCAGATGCTTAACTGACTGAGCCACCCAGGCACCCCTAGAAAACTATAATTTAAAAAAAACCTTTAGGGCACCTGGGTGGCTCAGTCAGTTGAGTGTTCGACTTCGGCTCAGGTCATGATCTCATGGTTTGTGGGTTCAAGCCCCGCATTGGGCTCTGTGCTGACAGATCAGAGCCTGAAGCCTGCTTCAGTATCTGTCTCCCTCTCTCTCTGCCCCTCACCTGCTTGCACTCTGTCTCTCTCTCTCTCTCAAAAATAAATAAACATTTAAAAATTTTTAAAAAATAAAAGAAACCTTTGGAGGGGCCTGGGTGCCTCAGTCAGTTAAGCATCTATGACTCTTGATTTCAGCTCAAGTCATGATCTCATGGTTTGTGAGTTTCAGTCTCTCAACGGGCTCCATACTAACAGTGCAGAGCTGTTTGGGATTCTCGCTCTCTCTCTCTCTCTCTCTCTCTCGCTGGCTCTCCCTCTCTCTCTCTCTCTCTCTCAAAATAAATAAACTTAAAAAGTAAATAAATAAAAATTAAAGAAACCTTTGCATTCTTATTTTCAGTATTTATTAGAGATAAAGAAATTTAGAGGTAAATTTTTTTAAAAAAAGGATTCTGTCTTGGGTTGCCTGGGTGGCTCAGTCAGTTAAGTATCCAACTTAGGCTCCCCCTCAGGTCATGATCTTGCAGTTTGTGAGTTCAAGCCCTGTGTTAGGCTCTGTGCTAACAGCTCAGAGCCTGGAGACTGCTTTGGATTCTGTGTCTCCCTCTCTCTCTGCACCTCCCCCGCATGTGCTCTGTCTCTGTCTTTCTCAAAAATAAGTAAACATTGAAAAAATTTCATTCTGAAGAATGCTCTCTTCTTTTAACATAACGTACATATCAGCTGCAACTTCAACTTCCTGAAACTTACTCTGTTGCAAGAAGTAATTCACACTTGTTGGGACTCATCTGTTTAATCTATTATGTCACTGAGAGAGCAGTGGGCAGATGTGTTAGTGCAGGTTTACACTACTGTCTATGACCTCATCTCTCCTTTAGATCCAGAGAAGTTTCCTGTCTGGGTATGAACTGTTTCTTTGCACTTGGCCCCAGCTTTTGCCTGTGAAGTTAATACTCTGCTTCTGACTGTATCTTTTCTTTGGTGGGAACTTTGAATGCAGACTTCTTCTTATAACTCCAATTGAATAAAGAATTGTGATGTTACTCCTCTATGTTCCCTGATCACACTTCTGCCTATGCACCCTGAATTATTTGGCACTATGAACAGCATTTAGCGTGGTATTTTCCATTTCTTTCTTGGGTAATGAGAGAGAGGTTGGGTTATGTAGCAAACTGATTAGGCTACTTTAGTTTAACTAATTGATACTATTTGAGGTGGTATCATATCATGTTAAATGTGAGTAATGTAACTAAAGAGACGGTGACCAGAGTGGTGGTGGGAGGTGTTTATATTTAGTTCTTAGTACAATGATCATATAGAAAAAAGTGATAATGATAGTTTTATTCATATTATATCAAATTAATGACTTCAAATGAGACAGAATAGATTTTCTGGGTTATACACAGCCCCACTGATATAATAATGGTATCCCACTCCCACCCAGAACATCAGCATGACCTAACCATGGAAAGACTATTTAAATTTTACTTTTAGAAAACTCTACGGTCATCCTAATAGTCTTATGTTAATTTAGAACTTTTTTGAGTTTACTGAATTCAAGGCATCATTAATAGGTAACAGTTATGCTTTGACAGCTTCTTGAAGATACCATTTTTTAATTATTATTTTTTTAATGTTTATTTTTGAGAAAGAGAGAGAGAGAGAGAGGGAGGGCATGAGCGGGGGGATGAACAGAGAGCGAGGGAGACACAGAATCCAAAGCAGGCTCCAGGCTATGAGCTGTCAGCACAGAGCCTGACGCGAAGCTTGAGATCATGAGCTGAGCTGAAGTCAGATGCTTAACTGGCTAAGCCACCCAGATACCCCTTTATTTTTATTTTTATTTTTTTTTTAATGTAAGCTCCATGCCCAACGTGGGGCTTGATCTCACAACCCTGTGATCAAGAGTTACATGCTCCACCAACTGAGCCAGCCAGGTGCCCCTGAAAATACTATTATTTATAATAATTTTATACAAGGTTATTAAACGCAGTTTCCTATTCTTTCCAGTTAAAAAAAAAAATAAAAATCGTGTTAGGATCCATTTTGGTAAGTGCATCCAGAGCCAAACAACAAAAGACTCTATGAAATCTGAATAATACTTTTTATTCAAACAGCTTGTTTAAGGAGTTTATTCTTGAGTGTTTTGCTTTTCTACCTTGAACATCCAAAAATCAATATTGGTTTCTTTTTGGTGAGAAAGAACTAAAGGGCTAGTGATTAGCATTTTAAGTTTTGCTTACCCTTTGCTCTTTGAGTTCAATTCAGTAGAAAAAAAGATGGTATAGGCAATTTAATCTGTTACATCATGTGTCTAGTAATTTTTAATTATATACTGAGCTGATGGATGCTAAGTTGTGGAAACTCTGAACTCTGATTCCTCCTCTGAAGAATGTTGAGCTTTGTTCTAGCAGCCAGTTATATTACTGGAGAATCAGCCTTATGTCCTTGAGTCTTGATTATAGGTTTGTTTAGTGTGAATCTATTTAGGTTTTGTCCTAGGACATTATTTTCCAGGAACTTGGTTTTTACTTGGTCTTTACTTGGCCCTTCTGGGGGTTCAACAGAGACTGAAAAGTGTTCACTAAGCTCCTGTAACTTGTAGGGAGTCAGTTAAGGATCTAAATTAATCATTTGGTTTGTGGACATCCAACTGTCGCTGCATCATTTGTAGAGAAGACTGTCCTTTCCCTTATTTGAGTGCCATGGGACCTTTGTCAAAAATCAATTGACCATAATTGGAATAATTTACTTCTACAGTCAAAATTCTGTTCAGTTTTCTCTATGCCTATCCTTACGCCAGAACCATACTTTCTTAATTATCCTAGATTTATATAAATTTTTGAAATCAGGTGGCATAAGTCCTTTATTCTTCTTTTCAAGGTTATATTGGCTATTCTAGGTTCTTTGTATTTTCATACACATTTAGGATCTGCTTGTTTATTTCATAGATAAGCCTGCTAGAATATTGATAGGGATGACATTGAATTTATCATCAATTTAGGAAGCCATGCCATCTTAATAATATCAAATCTATGAATGTATGAATATGCAATGTCTTCCCACTTATTTATATCTTTTCAAGTTTCTCTCTGCAATGGTTGTATTTTTCAATGTACAAAATCTTGCACTTCTTTTGTTCAGTTTATTCCTAAACATTTTGTTCTTTCTGGTGATATTATGAATAGAATTGTTTTCTTATTTTCATTTTCATATTGTTTCTTGCTAAAGGAATGCAGTTGATTTTTGTCCGTGAATCCTGTGATTTTGCTGAACTCGTTTATTAGTTTTAATAACTTTTTGTGAATTTCTTAGGATTTCTATATATATGATCATGTTCTCTACAACTGAAAATAATTTTACTTCTTCTTTCCAATTTTGAGGCGTTTTATTTCTTTTTCTTGCCAGGTTGCACTGGCTAGAATATCTAGTATGATGTTGAAGAGGTAAAAGCAAAGATCTTTGCCTTATTCCCAGTATTAAAGGTAAAAGTTTCAGTATTTCACCATTAAGTATAATGTTTACTGTATGTTAATCAGATTAAGGAAGTTACCTTTTATTCCAAGTTTGCTGAGAGTTTTTATCATGGATGAGGACTGAATATTGTTAAAATAAATGTTTTTATGTATGCATTAAGATTATTATGTAACTTTTGCTCTTTATTCTAGTAAAATGATATATTAATGAATTTTTGTGTGTTAACCATCCTTGTACACTGGAATAAATCACATTTGGTAATGGTGTAAAAAAATTTTTTTTAATTCCAGTATGATTAATACAGTGTTGTGTTAGTTTCAGGTGTACAATATAGTGATCCAACAATTCTATACATTGTGCTCATCATGATAAGTGTACTTTTAATCCCCTTCACCTATTCCATTCATCCCCACCTACCACCCCTCTGGTAACCAGCAGTGTGTTCTCTATATTTAAGTGTCCAGTTTTTAAAATTATTTTTTAATGTTTATTTATTTTTGAGAGAGAGTGCGTGTGTGAGCAGGAGAGGGGCAGAGAGGGGGACAGAGGATCCGAAGCAGGCTCTGTGCTGACAGCATACAGCCCAGTGTAGGGCTTGAACCCACAAACTGCGAGATCATGACCTGAGCTGAAGTCAGACGCTTAATGGAGTGAGCCACGCAGGTGCCCCTAAGAGTCCAGTTTTTTGAGTTGTCTGGTTTTTTTTCCTTTGTTCATTTCTTTTGTTTCTTAAATTCCATACATGGGTGAAATCATATGATAAGTATCTTACTCTGACTGACTTAATTCAGTTGACATTATACCCTTAGGAGTACCTAGGTGGCTCAGTTGGATAAGCGTCCTATTCCTGATTTCGGCTCAGGTCATTATCTCACAGTTCATGAGTTCGAGCTATGTGACAGCTCTGTGGTGCTATGTGCTGTGCTGATAACACAGGCTCTGTGCTGACAGCACGGAGCCTGCTTGGGATTCTCTGTCTCCCTCTCTCTTTGCACCTCCCTGCTCACACTCTCAAAAATAAATAAATATTAAAGAAATTATATCCCCAACACCTATGCATGTTGTTGCAAATGGCAAGATTATATTCTTTTTTATGGCTGAATAATATTCCTTTGTGTATATGTGCCACATTTTCTATCTTCTTTCATCTATGGATGGACACATAGTTGCTTCCATAATTTAACTATTGTAAGTAATGCTTCAATAAACATAGAGGTACATATATCTTTCTGAATTAGTATCTTTGTATTCCTTGGGAAAATACCCAGTAGTAGATTTAATGGACCATATAGTAGTTCTCTTTTTAATTTTTCAAGGAACCTCCATACTGTTTTCTACACTGGCTGCACCAGTTTACATTCCCACCAACAGTGGAAGAGGGTTCCTTTTTCGCTACATCATCACCATTTTTTTTTCTTGTCTTCTTGATTTTAGCAATTCTAACATTCTCATTGTAGTTTTCATTTGCATTTCCCTGATGATGAGTGATGTTGAGCATCTTTTCATGTATCTGTGGGCCATCTGGATGTCTTCTTTGGAAAAATGTCTGTTCATGTCTTCTCATTTTTAAATTGCATTATTTATTTTTTTGGTGTTGAGTTATGTAAGTTCTTTATATATTTTGGACACTAACTCCTTATTGGGTATATCATTTGAAAATGTCTTCTCCTTTTCACTAGGTTGTCTTTTTGTTTTGTTGATTATTACCATTGCTGTGCAGAAGCATTTTATTTTGATGTAGTCCCAATAATTTATTTTTGCTTTTGTTTCCCTTTCCACAGGAGTCATATCTAGAAAAGTGATGCTATGGCCAATGTCACAGAAATTACTACCTATGCTCTCTTCTAGTATTTTTATGGTTTCAGGCCTCACATTTAGGTCTCTAATCAATTTTGAATTTATTTTTATGTATGATGTAAGAAAGTGGTCTAATTTTATTCTTTTTCATGTAGCTGTGCAGTTTTCCTAACAATATTTTTCCAAAAGACTTGTCCCATTGCATATTCTTGCCTCCTCTGTTGTTGTAGATTAATTGGCATTATAATTGTGGGATTATTTATGGGATCTCAATTCTCTTCTATTGATCTATGCATCTGCTTTTATGCCATTACCATGCTGTTTTGATTACTACCACTTTGTATATACCTTGAAATATGGGATTGTAATATCTCCAGTTTTGTTCTTCTTTTTCAGATTTCTTTAGCTATTTGGGGTCTTTTGTGGTCCATACAAATTTTGGAATTATTTGTTATAGTTCTGTGAGAAATGCTGTTTGTATTTTGATAGGGATTGCACTGAATCTGTAGAATTTCTTTGGGTAGTATGGACATTTTAATACTTGTTTTTCTAAGTAGGAGCATGGGATATAGTTCCATTTCTTTGTCTTGTCTTCAATTTCTTTCATTAGTGTTTTATAGTTTTCAAGAGTACAGGTCTTTCTCCTATTTGTTTTGTTTATTCCTAGGTATTTTATAATTTTTGGTGCAATTGTAAATAAGAGTTCGTTAATTTCTCTTTCTGCTAATTCATTGTTAGTGTATAGAAATGTAACAGATTTCTGTATATTGGTTTTGTAATCTGTGACCTTACTAAATTCATTTATCAGTTCTAGTAGTTTTTTGGTGGAGTCTATAGAGTTTTCCACATATACTATCATGTCATCTGCAAATAGTGAAAGTTTTACTTCTTCCTTACCCATTTGGATATCTTTTATTTCTTTTTCTTGTCTGACTGCTATGGCTGGGAATTCTAGTACTATTTTGAATAAAGGTGGTGAGAGTGGACATCCTTGCCTTGAACCTGATCCTAGGGGAAAAGCTTTCAGTTTTTCACCATTGAGTGTGATATTAGCTGTGGTTTTTTCCTATATTACCTCTATTATGTTGAAGTATGTTACCTCTCCACCTACTTTGTTGAGGATTTTTATTGCGAATGGATGTTGTGCTTTGTCAAATGCTTTTTTTGCATCTATGGAAATGATCTATTGGTTTTTATCCTTTCTCTTGTTGATGTGATGTATCATATTGATTGATTTGTGAATATTGAACCATGCTAGCAACCCAGAAATAAATCCCACTTGATCATGGTGAATGTTTTTTTTAATGTATTGTTGGATTCAGTTTGCTAATATTTTGTTGAAAATTTTTGCATCTATGTTCATCAGAGATATTGGCCTACATTTCTTTTTTTGTAGTGTCTTTATCTGGTTTTGGTATCAAGGTAATTCTGGTCGGATAGATTTAATTTGGTTTCTTTTTGTTATGAATATAATTTATTGTCAAATTGGCTTACATACAACAACACCCATTGCTCACCCAACAAGTGCCCTCCTCAATGCCCATCACTCATTTTTCCCTCTTCCCAACCCCCCATCCACCCTCAGTTTGTTTTCTGTATTTAATAGTCTCTTGTGGTTTGCCTTCCTCCTTCTCTGTTTGTAACTATTTTTTCCCCCATCCCTTCCCCCACGGTCTTCTGTTAAGTTTCTCAAGATCAACATATGAGTGAAAATATATTATATCTGTCCTTCTCTGACTGACTTATTTCACTCAGTATAATACCATCCAGGTCCATCCACATTGTTGCAAATGGCATGATTTCATTCTTTTTCATTGCCAAGTAATATTCCATTGTATATATAAACCACATCTTCTTTATCCACTCATCAGTTGATGGACATTTAGGCTCTTTCCACAATTTGCCTATTGATGAAAGCTCTGATATAAACATTGGGGTACACATGCCCTATGCATCAGCACTCCTGAATCCATTGGGTAAATTCCTAGTAGTGTTATTGCTGGGTCATGGGGTAGTTCTATTTTTAATTTTTTTTAATTTTTTTGATGTTTATTTATATTTGAAAGAGACAGAGACAGAATGCGAGTGGGTTGGGGCAGAGAGAGGGGGAGGCACAGAATCCAAAGCAGGCTCCAGGCTCTGTGCTGACAGCTCAGAACTGTCATGGGGCTCGAACTCAAGCTGTGAGATCATGACCTGAGCTGAAGTTGGATGCTCAACTGACTGAGCCACCCAGGCGCCCCTATTTGTAATTTTTTGAGGAACCTCTACACTGTTTTCCAGAGCAGCTGCACCAGTTTGCATTCCCACCAACAGTGCAAAAGGGTTCCCATTTCTCCACATCCTCTCCAGCATCTGTAGTCTCCTGATTTGTTCATTTTAGTCACTCTGAGTGGTGTGAAGCAGTATCTTAGTGTGGTTTTGATTTGTATTTCTCTGATGATGAGTGACATTGAGCATCTTTTCATGTGTCTGTTGGCCATCTGGATGTCTTATGAAAAGCGTCTATTCATGTCTTCTGCTCATTTCTTCGCTGGCTTATTTGTTATTCAGGTGTTGAGTTTGGTAAGTTCTTTATAGATTTTGGATACTAGCCTTTCATCCAATATGTCATTTGCAAATATCTTTTCCCATTCCATCTGTTGCCTTTTAGTTTTGTTGATTGTTTCCTTTGCAGTGTAGAACCTTTTTATCTTAATGAGGTCCCAATAGTTCATTTCTGCTTTTAACTCCCTTGCCTTTGGAGATGTGTCAGGTAAGAAATTGCTGAGGCTGAGGTCAAAGAGGTTGTTGCCTGCTTTCTTCTCTAGGGTTTTGATGGTTTCCTGTCCCACATTTAGGTCTTTCATCCATTTTGAATTTATTTTTCTGTATGGTGTAAGGAAGTGGACTAGTTTCCTTCTTCTACATGTTGCTGTCCAGTTCTCCTTGAACCATTTGCTAAAGGACTGTCTTTTTTCCATTGGATGCTCTTTCCTGTGTTGTCAAAGATTAGTTGGCCATGTGGGTCCAGTTCTAGAGTCTCTATTCTATTCCATTGGTTTATGTGTCTGTTTTTGTGCCAATCCTATACTGTGTTGATGATTACAGCTTTGTAGTAGAGGCTAAAGTCTGGGATTGTGATGCCTCCTGCTTTGGTTTTCTTTTTTCAATATTACTTTGTCTATTCATGGTCTTTTGTGGTCTTTTGTGGATTGTTTGTTCTAGCTTTGAGAAGAATGCCAGTGCAATTTTGATTGGGATTGCATTGAATGTGTAGATTGCTTTGGGTAATATTGACATTTTAACGATATTTATTCTTCCAGTACATGGGCATGGAAGTTTTTCCATTTCTTTGTATCTTCTACAATTTCCTTCATAAGGTTTCTGTAGTTTTCAGCATACAGGTCTTTTTTTACATCTTTGGTTAGGTTTATTCCTAGGTATTTTATGGTTCTTGGTACAATTGTAAATGGGATAAGTTTCTTGATTTCTCTTCCTGTTGCTTCATTATTGGTGTATAAAAATGCAACATATTTCTGTCCATTGATTCTGTACCCTGCAACTTTGCTGAATACATGTATCAGTTCTAGGAGTCTTTTGGTGGAGTCTTTTGAGTTTTTCTTGTAGAACATCATGTCGTCTGCAAAAAGTGAAAGTTTGACTTCTTTGCCAACTTTGATGCCTTTTATTTCATTTTGTTGTCGGATTGCTGATGCTAGGACTTCCAACACTATGTTAAACAACAGTGGTGAGAGTGGACATCCCTGTCATGTTTCTCATCTCAGGGGGAAAGCTCTCAGTTTTTCCCCATTGAGGATGATATTAGCTGTGGGCTTTTTGTAAATGGCTTTTATGATATTTAAGTATGTTCCTTCTATCCTGACTCTTGAAGGTTTTTATTAAGAAAGAATGCTATATTTTGTCAAATGTTCTTTCTGCATCGATTGACAGGATCATATGGTTCTTATTCTTTCTTTTATTAATGTGATGTATCACACTGATTGATTTGTGAATATTGAACCAGCCCTGAAGCCCAGGAATGAGTCCCAGTTGAACATGGTGAGTAATTCTTTTTATATGTTGTTGAATTTGATTTGCTGGTATCTTGTTGAGAATTTTTACATCCGTGTTCATCAGGGATATTGGCCTGTAATTCTCCTTTTTTGTGGGGTCTCTGTGTGGCTTAGAAATCAAGGTAATGCTGGCTTCATAGAATGAGTCTGGAAGTTTTCCTTCCATTTTTATTTTTTGGAACAGCTTGAGAAAGACAGGTATTAACTCTGCTTTAAATGTGTGGTAGAATTCCCCTGGGAAGCCATCTTGTCCAGGACTCTTATTTGTTGGGATATTTTTGATAACTGATTCAATTTCTTCACTCGTTATGGGTCTGTTCAAGTTTTCTATTTCTTCCCATTTGAGTTTTGATAGTGTGTGGGTGTCTACGAATTTGTCCATTTCTCCCAGGTTGTCCAGTGTGTTGGCCTATAATTTTTCATAGTATTCTCTGATAATTTCCAAGATGTATTTCTGAGGGATTTGTTGTGATAAGTCCATTTTCATTCGTGACTTTATCTATTTGGGTCCTCTTTTCTTTTTGAGAAGTCTGGCTAGAGGTTTATCAATTTTGTTTTTTCAAAACAAAATATTTTTTCAAAAAACCAACTTTTAGTTTCATTGATCTGTTCTACTGTTGTTTTTTTCTTTTTGATTCTATATTGTTTATTTCTGCTCTGGTGTTTATTATTTCTCTTCTCCTGCTGGCTTTGGGGTTTCTTTGCTGTTCTGCTTCTAGTTCCTTTAGGTGTGCTGTTAGATTTTGTATTTGGGATTTTTCTTATTTCTTGAGATAGGCCGAGATTGCAATGTATTATCCTCTTAGGACTGCCTTTGCTGCATCCCAAAGGGTTTGGATTGTCGTGTTTTCATTTTCATTTGTTTCCATATATTTTTAAATTTCTTCTTTAATTGCCTGGTTGACCCATTCATTCTTTAGTAGGATATTCTTTAACCTCCATGCATTTGAAGGTTTTCCAAACTTTTTCCTGTGGTTGATTTTAATTAAGTTTCATAGCATTGTGATCTAAAAGTGTGCACAGTATGATCTCAGTTCTTTTGTATTTATTGAGGGCTGTTTTGTGACCCAGTATGTGATCTATACCAGAGAATGTTCCATGTGCACTCGAGGGGAATGTATATTCTGCTGCTTTAGGATGAAAAGTTCTAAATATATCTGTCAAGTCCATCTGGTCCAGTGTATCATTCTGGGCCTTTGCTTCTTTATTCATTTTCTGTCTAGATGATCTGTCCATTGTTGTAGTGGAGTATTAAAGTCCCCTGCAATTACCACATTCTTACCAATAAGATTGCTTACGTTTGTGATTAATTGTTTTATATATTTGGGTGCTATTGAATTTAGTGCTTAAACATTTATAATTGTTAGCTCTTTTTGATGGATAGACCCCGTAATTATGATATAATGCCCTTCTTAGTCTCTTGTTACAGTATTTAGTTTACAATCTAGTTTGTCTGATAAAAGTATGGCTACTCCAACTTTCTTTTGACTTCCACTAGCATGATAGAAGGTTCTCCATCCCCTCATTTTCAATCTGAAGGTGTTCTCAGGTCTAAAATATGTCATTTGTAGACAGCAAATAGATGTGTCTTGTTTTTTTATCCATTCTGATACCCTATATCTTTTTATTGGAGCATTTAGTCCTTTTACATTCAGTGTTATTATTGAAAGATATGGGTTTAGAGTCATTGTGTTATCTGTAGGTTTAATGCTTGAATGATGTCTCTGGTCCTTTGTCATCTTTGCAACACTCACAGAGTCCCCCTTAGGATTTCTTGTAGGGCTGGTTTAGTGGTGATGAATTCCTTCAGTTTTTACTGTTTGGGAAAACCTTTACCTCTCCTTCTATTCTGAATGACAGGTTTCCTGGATAAAGGATTCTTGGTTGCATATTTTTTCCTATTCATCACATTGAAAACTTCCTGCCACTCCCTTCTGGCCTACCAAGTGTCAATAGATAGGTCTGCTACTAGTCTGCTCTTGTAGGTTATGGCCTGTTTATCCTTAGGTGCTTTCAGAATTCTCTCGTTATCTTTGTATTTTGCCACTTTCAATATATATGTTGTGCAGAAGATCAATTCAAGTTATGTCTGAAGAGAGTTCTCTGTGCCTCTTGTTTTTAAATGTCTGTTTCCTTCCACAGATTGGGGAACTTCTCAGCTATGGTTTGTTCAAGTACACCTTCAGCCCCTTTCTCTCTCTCTTCTTCAACTCCTATGACATGGATATTGTTCCGCTTCATTGAATCACTTAGTTCTCTAATTCTCCTCTCGTGATCCAGAATTTTTTTATCTCTCTTTTTCTCAGCTTCATCTTTTCCCACAATTTTATCTTCTATTTCACCTGTTCTCCCCTCTGCCTCTTCAATTCTCACTGTCACCGCTTCTAGTTTATTTTGCACCTCATTTACATGTTTTAATTCATCATGACTATTTTTTAGTTCCTTGATCTCTGCAGCAATATATTCTCTGTGTCTTCTATGCTTTTTCCAAGTCCAGCAATTAATCTTATGACTGTTATTCTAAATTCTTGTTCAGTTATATTGTTTATATCTGTTTTGATCAATTTTTTAGCTGTCATTTATTCCTGGAATTTCTTTTGAGCAGAATTCTTCTGTTTCATCATTTTGGCTAGTATTCTGTCTCTTATGTGTTTTTAAATCTTGTTATGTGCCCTGTACCTGTGAGCACTACTATAGTAAAGAGGGGTCATAAACTGTCCAGGACCTGGCCCTTCAGGAGGTGTTTTTTGGAGAATGTTACTTGCTCTCTCCTTACTTTATCTCCTTACTCATAGTGATGTTTTGAACCCTCCACTCAGTGTGCTTTGATTTGTTTGTTGAAGTAGCCCTGGAAAGGAAAATAAATGAACAAACAAAAAACAAACAGAAAACAAAAACATGGAAACACAGAAACAAAAAATACCCCAAAACAAAAAAACAGAAACACTAGCTACAAGTAAACAACAGGGTGGAGGCAGTGCTAATGGAAGAGGCCTTATACTATACAAAGAGAGAAATGATAAGGTGGAGAAAAAGAAAAAATAAAAATTGACCAGACAGAGAAACTATACAGCTTTATTCAGAGAGAAATAAAGGAAAATAAAGAAGGAGGTGGGGGAAAAGAAAAGAAAATAACATTGACCATACAGAGAAACTATTTGGCTTAATCCAGAGAGAGAGAGAGAAAGGACAATAAAGAAAGTGGTGTGGAACATATATCAAGAGAATGGATTAAATATGTCTGCTTAAACAAACCAACAACCAGAGTAACCAGATTAGAGGGGGAAAGAGATAAGGAGAAAAGGAAGGAAGAATATATCTATATAATAAGAATTGTCCAAGAATTAAACCAGGCAATGCAACAGCTTTGGTCTGGGGGAGGGGCTGTCTGGTTCCTCAGTATCAATCTAGCTCCTGTAGATATACAGTTGCCAGGTGTGGAGGGGCATGGTTTGGTGTAGGCTGGTCCCACCTCCACTGTGGGCCCAGCTGTCCATCCCCGAAGCCCCACCTTGTTGGTGGTGGGGAGAAAATGGTGACACCCAAGTTTCTCCTCCATGGACCAGGTGTCCCAGACCACTCTGGTCAAGCCGTCCTCACTGTGCCATGGGTGCAAATGAAGTGGTTTGTCCTGTTCTGGTGTTTCCCGTGCCCTGGCGCTTGGCTGGGATTCAAACTCCCACTCCACGTGCCCCAGTACTGGGGGAATGCAGCGCCACACCTCCTGATACATAGTCTCTGGCTGGTGGACACAGGCAGGCTTTGTTCTGTCCCACAGCACTCCAGCGAGGGGATCACTTTCTCCTTCTGTGGACTATGCCACTGACCTAGCCACCAAGCCGGGGGCTGGCTTCCCTCCTCCCCAGGTGCATGATCTGGGCAGCAGGCCCCAGTCCAGAGAAAGCCCCTCAGTTAGAGTTTGGATCTTTCTCCATCCAGTCCATGGTTTTTCTCTTGTCCAGACACCCCAGCCTCTTGTCCTATGCCTCCGCAGCCTCTCTCTCTCTTCCCTTTGTCTCTTCGCAGAAGGGCATCCCTCCCCTCCTTTCGTTTTATCTCTCCCAGTTAGCAATCACACACCTATAGCCTGTCATTTTGTCCCAGTGGATCCTGGAAGTGACTGTCTCTTTGCCTTCTGGACTCTTGGATTTCAAAGTCTTTTAAGCTTCAACACTGTTTGAGAGGAGGGAACTTCGGATCCCCCTACTTCTCCTCCATATTGGCCCCTCCCCCTCACAGAATTAATTTGGAAGCTTTCCTTCCTTTTCTACTTTTTGTAATAGTTTGAGAAGAATAGGTATTAACCCCTCTTTAAATGTTTCGTAGAGTTCACCTGTGAAGCCATCTTGTCCTGGACATTTGTTTGTTGAGAGTTTTTAAATTTAATTTCATTACTGGTAATCAGTCTGCTCAAATTTTCAAATTCTCCCTGATTCAGTTTTAGAAGGTTATGTTTCTAGGAATTTATCCATTTCCTTTACGTTGTCCAATTTGTCATCATATAATTTTTCATAATATTGTCTTATAATATTTTGTATTTCTGTGGTTTTGGTTATTATTTCTCCTCTTTCATTTTTGGTTTTGTTTATTTGAGTCCTCTCTCTCTCTCTCTCTCTCTCTCTCCCTTTCTCTCTCTCTCTTATCAGGCTGGCTAAAGGTTTATCAGTTTTGTTGATCTTTTCAAAGAACCAGCTCCTGGTTTCATTGATCTCTTGTATTATTTTGTAGTTTCTATTTTGTTGCTTTCTGCTCTGATCTCTGTTATTTCCTTTCTTCTCCTGGTTTGGACTCTTGTTTGTTCTTTTTCTAGCTCCTTTAAGTGTAAGGTTAAGTTGGCTATTTGAGATTTTCCTTGCTTCTTGAGGTAGATCTGTATTGCTATAAAATACCCTCTTAAAACAGTTTTTGCTGCATCCCAGATATTTTGGACCATTGTGTTTTTATTTTCATTTGGTTCCATGTATTTTTTTATTTCCTCATTGATTTCTTGGTTGACCCATTCTTTGTTTCATAGCATGTTATTTAACCTTTTTGTGTTCTTCCAGATTTTCTCTTGTGGTTGATTTCTAGTTTCATAGAGTTGTGGTTGGAAAAGATGCATGGTATGACTTCGATCTTTTTGAATTTTTTGAGACTTGTTTTGTGGCCTAATATGTGATCCATTATGGAGAATGTTCCATGGGCACTTGAAAAGAATATATATTCCTCTGTTTTAAGATAGAATGTTCTGAATACATCTGTTAGATCCATCTGGTCTAATGTGTCATTCAAATCCACTGTTTCCTTATTGATTTTCTGTTTGGATCATCTGTCATGTAGGTGGGTTATTGAAGTCCCCTACTATTATTGTATTGCTCTCTATTACCTCCTTTATGTTGGTTAATAGCTACTTTATATGTTTTGGTGCGTTTGTGTTGGGTGCATAAATATTTACAATTGTTATATCTTCTTGTTGGAATGTTACTTTTAGGATTATGCAGTATCCTTCTTTGTCTCTTGTTACAGTATTTGTTTTAAATTCTATTTTTTCCAGTGTAAGTATTGCTACCCTGGCTTTGTTTTCACTTACATTTGCATGGTAAAATCCCCTCACTTTCAATCTGTATATGTTTTTGGGTCTGAAATGAGTCTCTTGATTTGCAACTCCATGGATGGAACCGGCAGGTATTATGCTAAGCAAAATTAGTCAGAGAAAGACAAATATCATATGACTTCACTCCTATGAGGAATTTAAGATACAAACCAGATGAACATAAGGGAAAGGAAGCAAAAATAATATAAAAACAGGGAGGAGGACAAAACATAAAAGACTCTTAAATATAGAGAACAAACAGAGGGTTGCTGGAGGGGTTGTGGGAGGGGGATGGTCTAAGGGGCATTTAGGAGTCTATTCCTGAAATCATCGTTGCACCATATGCTAACTTACCTGGATATAAATTAAACAATAAATAAATTTAAAAATTAATTTAAAAAGTGAAATGAGTTTCTTGTAGGCAGCATATAGATAGGTCTTGCTTTTTATCCATTCTGTCACCCTATGTCTTTTCAATGGAACATTTAGTCCATTTACATTCAGAATAATTATTGACAGGTATGTGCTTATTGCCATTTTATTACTTGATTTACAGTTGTTTTTGTAGTTCTTCTCTGTTACTTTCTTCCTTTGCTCCCTTCTCTCAGTTTGCTAGCTTTCTTTAGGGTATATTTGGAGTCTTTGCTCTTTATTTTCTGTGTATCTCCTACCAGTGTTTGATTTGTGGTTATGATTAAGTTTATACATAAGGCCTTACACATACAGCAGTCTATATTAAGTTGATGATCACTTAAGTTTGAACCCATTGTAAAAGAACTAAATTTTTACTCTTCTCCTCCCATATTTAGGTGTATGATGTCATACTCTATAGTCTTATTTTATGAATCCCTTGAATTTTTAGATATATTTGATTTTACTGCTTTTGTGCTTCTTACTTTTCTTACTCCCTATTTGTGGGTTTTTCCTTTGCACTCAAAGAATTCTCTTTATCATTTCTTGTGAGGCTGATTTAGTGGTAATGAATTCCTTCAACTTTCATTTGTCTGGGAAACTTTTTTTTTAAGAGATAGAGCATGCAAGTGGAGGAGAGGGGCAGAGGGAGAGAAAGAGAGTATCTTAAGCAGACTTCAGGCTCAGTATAGAGCCAAATGCAAGGCTTAATCCCACAACACTGGGATCATGACTTGAGCCAAAATCAAGAGTCAGATATCAACTGACTGAGCCATCCAGGCCCCCCCCCCCCCCCCCGTCTGGGTTACTCTTTATCTTGTCCTTCTATTTTGAATGATAGACTTACTGGATAGCATATTCTTGGTTGCAGGGTTCTTTTCTTTCACACTTTGAATATATCATGCCACTGCCTTCTAGCCCACAAAGTTTTTGCTGAAAAATCAGCTCATAGCCTTATGGGGCTTCCTCTGTATGCAAATCTTTACTTTTCTCTTTCTGCTTTTAAAATCTATAAAGAACTTATCAAACTAAACACTCCCAAAAATAAATAATCCAATTAAGAAATGAGTAGAGGACATGAATAGACATGTCTTCAAATGGCTAACAGACACATGAAAAAATGCTCAACATCACTCATCATCAGGGAAATACATTTCAAAACCACAATGAGGTATCTCCTCACTCCTGTCAGAATGGCTAAACTTAACAACGCAGGAAACAACAGATGTAGGCAAGGATGTGGAGAAAAGGGAACCCTCTTACACTGCTGGTGGGAATGTAAACTGGGGCAGCCACTCTGGAAAACAGTATGGAGGTACCTAAAAAGTTAAAAATAGAACTACCCTAAGACCCAGCAATTGCGCTACTAAGTATCCAAAGGATACAAAAATACTAATTCAGAGGGGCACATGCATCCCATTGTTTATAGCAGCATTATCAACAATAGTCAAACTATGGAAAGAGCCCAAGTGTTCATTGACTGATGAAGGGATAAAGAAGATGTGGTGCGCGCGCGCGCGCGCACACACATGCGCGCGCGCACACACACACACACACACACACACACACACGATGGAATATTAGTCATCAAAAAGAGTAAAATCTTGCCATTTGCAACTATGTGGATGGAACTAGAGTATATATAGTATGCTAAGTGACATGTCAGTCAGAAAGACAAATACCATTTGATTTCACTCATATGTGGAATTTAATAAAGAAACCAGATGAACATAGGAAAGGGAAGGAAAAATAGGTAAAAAACAGAGAGGAAGACAAACTGTAAGAGACTCTTAACTATAGAGTACAAATTGAAGGTTGCTGGAGGGTAGGTGGGTGGGGGGTGGGCTAAATGGGTGATGGGCATTAAGAAGGGCACTTGTGATGAGCACTGAGTGTTATATGTAAGTGATGAAACACTAAATTCTCCTGAAATCAATAAAAAAAACAAAAAATAAAAAATAAAATGAATTAAAAAATAAAAATTTTCTCTATCACTACTTATTGCCATTTTAATTACTATATGTCTTGGTATGGATCTCCTTGGGTTGATTTTGTTGATCTCTGATTTTGCTGGTCTGATTTTGTTGATTTTGTGCCTCTTATATCTGGATTTCTGTTTCCTTCCCAAGATTTCAGAATTTTTCAGCTATTATTTCTTCAAAATTTTCTTCCCCTTTTTCTCTCTCTTCTCCTTCTGGGATCCCTATAATGAGAGTGTTATTACACTTGATGGTGTTGCTGAGTTCCCTTAATCTGTTCTCATTTTTTATTATTCTGTTTTCTTTCTCCCGTTCAGCTTGATTGCTTTCCCTTACTCTGTCCTCCAGGTCACTGATCCATTCTTCTGTTTTTTCTAGTTTTATTTATTTATTCCTTTTAGTGTACTTTTTAAAGATGTTATTTATTATAATTATAATTATAATTATAATTATTTAGAGAGAGAGAGCAAGGAGGGGAGAGAGCAGAAAGAAAGAATCTCAAGCAGGCTCCTCACCCAGCAGGGACCCCGATGTGGGGACCAATTCCATGACCCTGGGATCATGACCCAAGCTGAAATCAATGGTTGGACGCTCAACTGACTGAGCCACTCAGGCACCCCTTAAAGATTTAATTTTAAATAATCTTTACAGCCAACAATGGAGCTCAAACTCACAACTTCAAGATCAAGAGTCACATGCTCTATTGACTAAGCCAGCCAGGTGCCCCCCTCTAGTGTATTTTTAATTTCAGTTATTGAGTTCTTTACCTCTGATTTTTAAAAAATGTTTTCTCTCTCTTTGTTGAGGATCTCACTGGAATCCTCCACTCTTTTCTCATGTCCAGTGACTATTTTAATGACCATTACTTTAAATTCTCTTTCAGGCATATTACTTATATCCATTTCATTTAACTCTATTGCTGTTCTTTCATTAGGGGTTTATTCTCCAGTCTCCTCATTTTGTCTAACTCTCGGTATCTGTTTCTCTGTGTTAAAAAGTCAGTTATATCTCCTGCTTTTTTTAAAAAATATTTTTATTTATTTTTGAGACAGAGGGAGACAGAGCACGAGCAAGGGAAGGGCAGAGAGAGAGGGAGACACAGAATCCGAAGCAGGTTCCAGGCTCTGGGCTGTCAGCACAGAGCCCGACGCGGGGCTCGAACTCACACACCGCAAGATCATGACCTGAGCCGAAGTCAGACGCTTAACCGACTGAGCCACCCAGGCGCCCCTATATCTCCTGCTTTTGAAAGTAGTGGTGTTATGAAGAAGGGGTCCTGTAGTGCTCTGCAGTGCACTGTCCCTTGTTCACCAGGACCTGGCATTTCAGGGGTGTCTCCTATGTGTGTTGCATATGCCCTACTATTGTGGCTGAGCAGCATTTGCCATCGGTCCAGTTGTCTGGAATGGCTTTCTTTGCCTGTTAAGGGCACAGTTTGGTCCCTGTGTCCAGAGTTATCACACTGAATTGCAGGGTGCTCTCCCTGTGTTGTCCCCTGAGATGCTTTTGTTGATGAGTGGGGCCTGCAGTCAGACCAGCTGCCTACCTCCAGCCCGCTACTGGGGCTGAAGTCAGGCTGATGTGTGTGGTTATGTTCCCTTCTCCCCAGGACAGGAGCCACTTTGGAGTGGTGACCTTAGTACAGGTTGCTTGCAGGTGCCGCTTTGGATGGACTCTTGCTGTTGGATGGAGCAAGTCCACAGAGTATGGGGGTGAGGTGTGTGATGTTAGCAAGATGTGCTTTAGTCTGCTGCTGGGGAGGATCTGGAGTTGCTTTGGATGGACTCCTGAAGAGCAGATTGGCAATGGTGTGGGCGTTGTTAGCAAGCTGGTTGAAGAGCATTTACATTACTTCCCACAGGTGTTTGTGTTTCTAAATTGGGTGATGGGGGAGGGAAGTGGTGCCCACCAGCTCTTTTGTTTTTGAAGAAGTCTTCTAAAGAGCCCTGCCCTCTCAGCACACGTTCTGAGATCAGCAAATAAATCTTCCCATATACCCCAGGTGTCTTTCAAGCTGTTGCTTCTATGCAGTATCTCAGTGGGGTTGTTGGTTTTACTGTCTCTTTAAGGGCAGGGACTCAGTTTCCTTTTGCCCTCTGACTCTCCCAGAGCCAAGGACTGATTTTAAAATTCCAGGTGTTAAGCCCCACTGATTTTAAGAACTCCCAAAGTTAAGTTCCTCTGGTTTTCAAAGCCAAATGTTATGGGGATTTGCCTGGAGCGCCTGGTGAGTGTGCTCCTCTCCCTTCTCTGCTCCTGCTGTGTCCCTCTCTCCCAGATAGAGTCTCCTGGATCAGTTTGGTTCCCAACCATTTCTCCACCCTTCCCTTCTTTTCTAGTGTGGCCATTTTTTTCTACATTTAGCTGTGGATAGTCTGTTCTGCCAGTCTTTGGATCATTTTGGGGGGGTTATTTACACTGATGTGAGTGTTATCTAGGTATATCCATTGGATGAAGTAAGTTTAGGGTCTTCCTACTCTGCCATCTTCCCTGGAAGTCCAGTATAAAATCTTTTTTATATTACTGGATTTTGTTTGCTAGTATTTTGTTGAGGATTTTTGTGTCTATATTCATAAAGGATATTGGTCTGTAGCTTTCTTGTGATGTCTTTGTTTGGCTTTGATATTAATACTGGCCTTATATAATGAATGTAGAAGTATTGTATCCTCCATTTTCTAGAAGAGTTTACATAGGATTGGTATTATTTTTTCCTTAAATATTTGAAAGAATTCACTGGTGAAGCCAGATGGGCCTGGAATTTTCTTTATGGAAAGATTTTAAAATACAAAATCAATTTCTTGTTATAGGATGTAGGAGGCAGAATGATGCCCCCCCCCAAAGATATCAACGTCCTAATCCCCTGCACGTATGAGTATATTACTTTACATGGCAAAAGAGATTTTTCAAATGTGATTAAGTTGAGGAATTTGAGATGGAGAGAATATTCTGGATTATCCAGCTGAGCCCAGTGCAATCACAAGTATTCTTAAAAGTGAAAGAGGAAGAAAAAGAGGTCAGAATAATTTGATGTGTAAAGCACTTGACCTGCCATTACTTACTTTGAAGATGAAGAATGGTGCCCATGAGCTGAGGAATGCAGGTGTCCTCTAGAAGCTGGAAAAATCAAACAGATTGCCCCCTAGAGCCTTCAGACAGGAACACAGTACTGTCTTGGTTTTAGTCTATTGAAGTGTATAGCAGTGTTGAACTTCTACAGAACTGTAAAATAATAAATTTGTGTTTTTAAGCTATTAAATTTGAGGTATTGTTATAGCAGCAATAGAAAATGAATACCTATTTATATTTTTTATTTCTTCTTGAGTAGTTTTGGTAAGTCTTTTAAGGAATTTGTCTATTTCATCAAATTTGTCTAATTCGTTGGCATAAAGTTGTTCACAGTGTTCCCCAACAATCCTTTTAGCTTCTGTAAGGTCAGTAGAGATGTCCTCTCTTTCATTCCTGGTTTTGATAGTTTGGTATGTGTAAAGGTTTCTCCATTTTGTTAATTTTTTCAAAGAACCAAAGTATGATTTCATGATTTTTTTCCACTCTGTTTTCGATTTCATTTGTTTCCATTTTGTTGTTTATTCTTTATTTTTCTCTGCTTTCTTTGGGTGTAGTTTTCTCTTATTTCTCTGGTTTCTTGAATGGAAGCATAGGTTGTTGATTTGACACCTTTCATATTTTCTAATATTGTATTTAAATTTGTAAATAGTTGCCTCTAAGCACTGATTTAGCCACATTCCATCATTTTTTAAAAGCTTATTTATTTTGAGAGAAAGAGAGAAAGCACGTGTACAAGAGGGGCAGAGAGAGACAGAGAGAGAGAGACTGAGACTCCCAAGCAGGCTCTGCAATGTCAGCATGGAGCCCAATGCAGGGCTCCAACTCACAAACCCTGAGATTGTTACCTGAGCTGAAATCAAAAGTCAGATGCATAACTGACTGAGCCACCTAAGCACCCCTACATCCCTTATATCTTGAAATGCTTTCTTATTATACTTCAAGTCAATTTTTTTCAATTTCCTTGATTTCTTCTTTGATCCATGGGTTATGTAGATGTGTATTAATTTCCAAATTTTTGTGGATTTCTCGTTTCCTTCTGTTGTTGATTTCTAAATTAATACCATTATGGTTGAAGAATGTACTTTGCATTATTTCTAACCTTTTAAATTCATGGAAACTTGTTTTATGGCCTAACATTCTGTTTATCTGGGAGAATGATGCATGTGCACTTGTAAAAATTGTATATTCTGCTAATTTTGTATGGGGTATTCTGTTGACATCAGTGAGGTCAACTTGGATGATAGCATTGATTCTTCTATATCCTCGCTGATTATTTTGTCTAGTTGTACTATCATTTTTGAGAGTTACTGAAGTATCCAATATTATTGTTGAATTGTCTATTGCTTCCTTCAATTCTGTCTGATTTTGCTTTATGTATTATGGGCTGTGCTGTTAGGTATATGTATGTTTACAATTGTTTTATCATTCTGACAAGTTGACCCTTTTATCATTATAAAATGTCCCTCTTTGTGTCTAGTAATTTTTATCTCAAAGTCCATTTTATCTAGTATTAGTATAGTCACTTTCACTCTCTTTTGGTTACCAGTTGTATATCTTTTTTTCATTTTTTTACTTTCAATCTATTCGTGTCTTTGAATTTAAAGTTTGTCTCTTGTAGACAGTATTGAGTTGGATCTTGTTTTTTATCCAGTCTGACAATCTCTGAATTTTGATTGGAGTGTTTAATCCATTCACATTTCATATTATTATCAATTTGGTTGGATTTATATCTGCCAATTTGCTATTTGTTTTCTGTATTACTTATGTATTTTTTGGTTCCTCTGTTCTTCCTTTATTGCCTTTGTTTATGTAAAGTGGGTCTTTGCTAGTGTATCATTTTAATTCCTTTGGTGATTTTTTGCTTTTTATAAAAAAACATATTTTTAGTGGTTGATTTAGAGATTACAATATGCATCTTAATTTATCACAACCAATTTCAGATTAGCGCTCACTTAGTTCCAGTATAGTATCTTTGCTCTGATACTTGTGCTATTATTGTCATAGATAGTATATCTCTATATTGTAAATCCAGCGTACAGTGTTATAATTATTGCGTTATCCAATGGTATGTTTTTTAATAAAGTTAAAAGAAGAAAGGAAAAAATATATTTACAGGATCTTTTTTTAATTGAAAATTTACCATTTCTGGTACTTTATTTCTTCCTGTAGATTTGAGTTACCATCTATGTCATTTCCCTTTTCCAGTATAGTTCCATTTTCTCCACCTTCCTTTGTGCTATTATTGTCATATATATTACATACTAATATGTTATAAATTCAACAACACAGTTTTATAATAATTGTTTCATGCATTTGTTTTTAAATCATTTGAGATGAAAACAAAGATTTATACTGTTTTTTAAAATTATTACCTACATAATAACTTTAGTCATGTTCTTTATTAGTTTATATGGATTCAAGATACAATCTTGTATTTCCTTTCAGCCCGAAGAAACTCCTTTAATATTTTTTAACAAATTTATTGAGGAATGATTCACATGACATAAAATTCACCCATTCTTGTATGCAATTCATTGGTTTGTTGTATATTCAGAAATATGTGCAATCATTATCACAGTCAATTTTAGAACATTTTTTGTCACCTCAAAAAGAAACCCTGTACCCATTATGAGAGCTATCATCTCTCATATCTTTTCCTTTCCCACCCTAGCTGTAAACAACCACTTATCTACTTTCTGCTTCTATAGATTTCCCTATACTCGACTTCAATGTGAGTGTAATCATATCATAGCAGTCTTTTGTGGCTGGCTTTTTTTCAACTTAGCATAATGCTTCCAGGTTCATTCATATTGTAGCATGTGTCAGTACTTCCTTCCTTTTTATGCATGAATAGTATTCCACTTTATGAGTATACATTTTGTTTATGTATTCATCCATTGATGCACATTTGGCTATTATAAATAATGCTGCGATATGCACCAATGTACAAATTTCTGTGCACATATGTTTTGATTTCTTTTGGGTATATATATATTTAGGAGTGGAAGTGCTATGTCACATGGTAACTCTATGTTTAATTGTTTGATGAACTGTCAGACGGTTTTTCAAAGTGACTGAATCATTTTACATTCTCATCAGCAGTGTAAGAGGGTTTTTCTTATTTCTCCACATTCTTACCAATACTAATTTCATTTTGCTCATGATCATCCTGATAAAAATTTAAATGACAGGTTTAGATGTATTTCCTCACACAAATAGAGAAATTTCATTTTAATATTCATGATAAACTTAAAGAGCTGTGATGTTATTCTTATAGCAATAAGTATATATTGTGGTACGTAGCAAAATTATAACATTTTAATAATTGCTATAATTTATAGAGTGTCAACTATGTGTTAGACTCTTTGTTCTTTATATTCTTTGTCTCTCTATGAAACTAAAAAGTTATGTATTTATTATCTCTTTTCTAAATAGGGACACTGAGGCTCAGAGAACAGTGCATATGGGACTCAGATCTTTCTGTTTGCTATGTTGAAAATAGATATATCCAAGATAGCTGTGAGGCTTTCTTCATTGTAGTTACTTAAGGACTCAGGGCAACATCTTGAACATTGCTAATACTATGCCAGAAGTAAAAAGGGAACTTTAGAGTATCTTGCTCCAACAATTAAATGCTCTGATTCAGAAATAACACACATCATTTCTGCTCACAAGTCACTGATGAGTACTGGTCATTTTCCCCACCCATTCACAAGTGGGGCAGGAATTGCAATCCTACTATATGCCTAGGAGGCAGATGTATTTAGTGAGCTGAATGTTTAATGACTGTAAAATTGACTATCAACTTCAACTAATGGATGGTACCATCCAAGTTCATAATACAGTTTCATCAATCCAGAGAAACAGCACTTAGAAAAATAAGAAAAATCACCACTGTGCAATGAACTTTCCAACACACTTCCTTCACTTAAGTAGAATTGTATCATATGTCCATTTTCAACCAATTACTGGCAAGAAGAATGAGATTTTTATGGTTGGCTCAGCCCAGTTGCGATCTGCCTCCAAGAGCGAGGGATTGGGCTACTTTTCCCTGGAGATCATAGTTGTCTAAAGTTTGTGTAAATGTTGAAAAAGATTTTTTTTGGACAGTTTTTAGTAAATTAATTTAGTAAATTTTTTCACAAAGGAAAAATACTTCAATACTATCAATAGCTCAGGTATTGAAACCATAAGGGGAAGTGAATGTAGGCAAGAAACCAACTTGATTGGCTACAAAGGGCAAGCCAGAAGGGCTAGAAGTGTCAATAAGAAACATTATATAATGCACTGAGGGTTAGTATCAATAGCTTCTTAGATCCTATCCCAAAACAAAAGGCATGTCTATGCATTTCTAAATTTCATTTATTATTGAAAAATTTCCATGTGCTCACAAAGTCCTATTTACAACTTTACCTGACTTATTATACTACCTCTAAATTAGCTAATAGTTACTGAGAATTTAGTATGTGCCAGGTATATTGTAGCTTGCTACATGGATTACATAAATTAATCCTTGCAGTAATCCTAGGAGTTGGATAATTACCAGTTCTCTCATTTTTACAGATTAAAAACCTGAGGTTCAGTTCTGGTATGTAATTTGACTAAAGTCACACAACCAGATGGTAAACCAAAGCAATTTGGTTCCAAAGTTCGTGTTTTTAAGCTATCTTATTTATGCTTCCACTACTGGTAATTTTTCATTCATTTAATTAAGGAGAGTTTATTTCATTCCTACTTGATAAACACATCTGGCCCTGTCCTAGGCTTTGGGGATTCGGCAACGAGCAAAACAAATCCATGATCTCAGGAGTTTACATTCTAGTAGGCGAGATAAGATAAATAAGTAAATCATATAGGTTATTAGAAGATGATAAATGACATGGATCACAAGGTGACATTTAAGTAAAATCTTGGAATAGACAAGGGAGCATATCCTAAAGCAGTCAGGACAAAGAATGGTCAAGCTCACAGGGCAGCTATTGCAAAGGTAATTTTTGCTTTATGTAGATAGGTGCTCCAGTGTCAGATATGTAGATATTTATGATTGTATAAATGTAATCCACCTTCTCCTAATTGATAAGGGAGTAATATAGTTTTAGTACTTATTAAAGGAAGCATCATAGCATAGTAGTTTAGTGTATAGATTCCAGAGCCAGTTTACCTGGATTTAAATCCTTGTTGTGCTTATTGACTGCGTGACTTTGGGTATATTACCTCACCTCTCTGTGTCCAAATTCTATTATCTATATAATAATGAAAATAATGCCTACCTAAAGGCAATTAGGAATTAGTTTATATTTGTAGAGTTTTTAGGACAATGCCTAAATACATAGTGCTAAGTATATGATAAAAATTGTCTTTCAGATAATTTGCTAAAAGCTTGTTTTAACTTGTCTGGAATATACTCAGAAAGCCTTTAACCAAACAATACCGTTTTCTTATAAAAGGTTATGTGTTTCACATAAAGCCACGGATCTGGAAAGATGTGCTAATGAAAAATGCAATGCTTCTGGAAAGGAATCTGAGACTACCTTCTTTAAAAACTGTTTCCTTCTGGTCTACTTATTCTAGGTACCACATCTTAACTGAAATTAATAATCTGTTCTATCTAGAATAAGTATGGATTCTTAAAATTTGAATCTTATAAAAGGAATTTTTAAAAATAATTGACAGTGGCTCAATGCGTTCTGTAGACTTAGGGTTCAATCTCTGACTATAATTACTTATTTTGTTACTCTGAGTAACAATGGTTATCAATCTGCTTTCCAAAGAGGCTTTACCCTCTTTCGATTATGTTCTGCATGGTCTGTTAAAATTGCTTATTTTGGGAAATGGCTTCTTTTTGTTTCTTGCTGCACTTCTATTTCCTCTGTGTGTTCTGCTTAGCTTCTTCAGTATTCAATATTCTTTTAAGTTCTTTTGACAGAATAAGTAGTTTCCACATTGGTTCCAAACTGAAAATAGATACCACATTGCATAGGAATACCCTCAGTCTGTGTGGGTTGAGTGGGCCTGACTTCTCATCTTCAGGAATCAGGACTGTGATCGAGGTCTGGCCAATTACAGGTTTTTGCTGGGACTTTTGCTGGAAATGTTGGGGAAGAAGGTTCTCATTATCAGGATTCCTAGCTTTAGAGATACTGGTGGTCATCTTTGCTGTAACATAAAGAAAGCTTGTTGGAAAATATAGTGCAGAGGAGAGCAGTGGTAAGAGACAAATAGATTTCTAATTACATTAAAATTTTTTTTAACATTTATTTATTCTTGATACACAGAACATGAGTGGGGGAGGAACAGAGAGAGAGAGGGAGACACAGAATACAAAACAGGCTCCAGGCTCTGAGCTGTCAGCACAGAGCCCAATGCAGGACTTGAATTCATGAACTGTGAGATCATGACCTGAGCTGAAGTCGCATGCTTAACTGGCTGAGCCACCCAGGCACCCCTTTTTCTAATTACATTTTTAACCCTTTCATCCATTTCTTAAGCTGCATATTTCAGTTATGTGACCCAATGACCCTTCCTCTGATTTTAAAGTTATGCTTTACTGATCTGACATATTCTTCTTTTAGAAAAATTATTTTGGGGGACACCTGGGTGGCTCAGTTTGTTGAGCCTCCAACTCTTGATTTCAGCTCAGGTCATGATCCTAGGTTCATGGGATCAAGCCCTGCATTGGACTCCACACTGTGGAGCTGCTTAAAATTCTCTCTCATTCTCTCCTTCTGCCCCTCTCTCCTGCTCACAAGTGCTCTCTTAAAAAAAAAAAAAAAATTTTTTTTAAGTAATCTCTATGCCCAATGTAAGGCTTGAATGCTTGACTTCACGCCCCCGAGATCAAGAGTTGCACTCTACTGACTGAGCCAGCCAGGCACCATCCTATGGTATATTCTTCTATATAAAGTTTTCAAGTACTTCTCTAGATATGGTAGCCAAAGTTTTACTATTTAAACATTTTAATGCCTATATATTTCATGATACTATTGTGTACTACATATACACACACTTATAAAATAAGGAGATGAGGGGCGCCTGGGTGGCTCCATCGGTTGAGCGTCCGACTTAGGCTCAGGTCACGATCTCGCGGTCCGTGAGTTCGAGCCCCGCATCGGGCTCTGAGCTGATGGCTCAGAGCCTGGAGCCTGCTTCCGATTCTGTGTCTCCCTTTCTCTCTGACCCTCCCCTGTTCATGCTCTGTCTCTCTCTGTCTCAAAAATAAATAAACGTTAAAAAAATTTTAAAAATAAAATAAGGAGATGAATTAACATTTAATTATATGGGACCTATATGGATTCTATTATTGGCCATAACCTATTTTTGTGATAATCTGAAAATTATTAATTGGCAGTTTTAAAATTGACATCTAGTCAAAAAAGCAACTGAGGGGCACCTGGGTGGCTTAGTTGAGTGTCCAACTCTTGATTTCAGCTCAAGTCCTAGGATCATGGGTTTGAGCTCCGCATCAGGCTCTGAGCTCACAGCATGGAGTCTGCTTGGGATTTTCTCTCTCTCTCTCTCTCTCTCTCTCTCTCTCTCTCTCTCTCTTTCTCTCTCTCTCTCTCTTTCTGTGCCCCTCCCATGCTCATGCACTCTCTCTCTCAAAAATAAAATAAATTTAAAAAAAAAAGCAATTGAGTTTATAAATGATTGCTGAAGGAAAGACATATCTATTAAGATGGGCATTTTCTGATTGGCAAATGCTCTCATATTGGAAATCACCAAGTTTATTACAGGTCCATAGCCCCTTTCTCTGAAACCCATGGGGCCAGATAAATTTTTAAAATCAGAATGCTTCAGCTCCTCTAAGCTCCCCACTTTTTTTGGCCTATTCATTTGGATCTGTATTGTGCTGGAGGATTTCCTCAAACGTTTGTTGATGATTATCTATTCATATTTGAATGTGAAACACTAAAAAGCTGATCAGAAGCATCTATCACCACCACCGCCTTGAGCATATTAACTTGTGGGACTTTAGAACTTTTTCTTTCGGGCCCCAAATATCCAGTGTCTATATATCTTTTCTCCTGGGAAGGACCCCTCAATCCTCTGAGGTGAATGAGCCTATCTGATAGTGTTTTGGACATAAGCAGGGAAAGGATAATGCAGATGCCATGGCTTGCCATGAATAAGGGGTGATCCACAGGGAGGGTCTTGGGGGCCTAACTGCTCTTTACACAAAATTTTCAACCAGTTATGTTTATACATTTGTGTGGTAAAATATACATAAGATAAAATTTAGCATTTTAACAATTTTTAAGCATACAATCAGGACACTAAAGTATATTCACATTGTATAACACTGCCACGATCTATACCCAAAACTTTTTCATCACCTCTAACAGAAACTCTACCCAACGCTAACACTCCCTTCCCCCTTTCTCTCCCAGTCCCTGGTAACCTCTAGTCTACTTTCTGTCTATATGAATTTGACTGTTCCAGGTATTCATCATGTAAGTAAAATCATACACTTGTCCTTCCATGTTGTTTGTACCTTTTTTTCAAGTAACTCAGGTTAAGTAAATGGCCCAAGGCCATCAGCCAACATGGCCATGAGAACCTACGTATCTCTGTCAAAAGAAACTATATATATATATAAAATTTTATTCTCCAGTTAAAATACAGTGTAGTCTTGGCTTCAGGAGTAGAACCAAGTGATTCATCACTTACATCTTAACACCCAGCGCTCAACCCAAGTGCCCTCCTTAATGCCCATCACCCATTTAACCATCCCATCAACCCTTGGTTTATTCTCTGTATTTAAGAGTCTCTTATGGTTTGCCTCCCTGTTTTTATCTTGTATTTTCCTTTCCTTCCCCAATGTTCATCCGTTAAATTTCTCAAATTCCACATGAGTGGAATCATGTATTTGTCTTTCTCTGACTTATTTTGAGTAGCATAATATACTCTAGTTCCTTCCACGTTGTTGCAAATGGCAAGAAACTATACTTTATTATGCATTTCTACTTTAGTAGTAAACTTTTTCCATCCACATGCATATACGTATCTCTATACATAACAGATATTTTGCAACTGACATTATATCCAGAATTCTTCCATACCATTAGGAATTCTCTGAAGCACTTTAATGCTTCCTAAGAATCTATCATTTTGGATGATATATCATGTTTTGATTATTTTTTGTTGGCATTTAATTATGTTCTGAGTTGTAAATAACATATAGCTTTGCACATATATACCTGTACTTCTGACTAGAACCCGAGGATAAAACAGAATATAATTTCTGGTTTAAACAATAGAGCATATTTAACACTTATTGTTAAATTACCCTTCAGCAACTAGCCAGTTTACAGTACTACAAGTACTCTGAAGTCATCTTCATCACTACTGATTTTTTTTTTAATTAGATAAAAAATGTTCTACTGGTTGTAAAAATAACTAACGATACAGGGTATTTTTCATTTAGTTCTTATTTTCTACATATTCACTAGCTCATTTTCTATTCTGTTGGAAGGTATTCATATAAAAACTTACCTGTATTTTGTTGCAAACTTTGTCCCCTCTTTTCTTTTAAATTTAATGAATTAATGGGTGGAACAAAAAGTAGAGTCCACCACTCAATTATTTAGTCTGGTTTCCTCATTGAAATCTAGAAGATTCTTTGCTAGTGAGTGGTTAACACTTTCATTGGCTTTATAGTTTTCAAAAGGGAAATATTTTTATTGTTTTTAGTAGTTAAAACTAATAAATGGGTGTTAAAAAAATTTTTTTTAATGTATATTTAGTTTTGAGAGAGATACAGAGCGTGAGAAGGGAAGGGGCACAGAGAGAGGGAGACACAGACTCCAAAGCAGGCTCCAGGCTCTGAGCTGTCAGCAAGGAGCTCAACGCAGGGCTCGAACCCATGAATTGCAAGAGCATGACCTGAGCTGATGTCGGATGCTTAACTGACTGAGCCACTCAGGTGCTCCTAAATGGATGTTCTTTTAAAAAGCATTCCATCAATACAGAAATACACAAAGTGTAAACTAAAGGCTCTATAATCCCATTTCCATTTAATAATCTGCAGAAGATATAGGAAGATTTAGTCATAAATAAAAAGATATATAATGAAAAAATGAGGCAATTATTAATTCTACAAAAATTAATCTCAGCACACTCATTGACTCAGAAGTATTTACATGGTCATAAAATAAACACAATAACTGTGGATTTAACCAAAAATTTTAACATAGCCATATTGGGAAGATGGAGGAGGGCAGATGTAGTATAGGAGACTGAAAAATCCTCCCTTACTCCTTTATGAATTAAGTGGCAGAAATATATGTATTTTATATAGCAATATGCATGTACATATGAGAAGAAACAGCTAAAAAAGTTAGTTGCTTCTGGGGAATGAATGGAATTTGGTCGAAAGGTGTGTCAGACAAATTACTGGTGTTTGGTTATAAGCCTTTTAAAGCTACTTTATACTTTATGGATAATTACGATGTATCCAGGTTGGGATAAAGCTAAAAGAAATAGGATAGCAAAACACCCACATTTAAAAACAAAATTCTCTTGAAAATTTTATTAACATTTAATAACCATAAATCAGTCAGCATTTTCCAGTAGTTACGAAGTTTTTGTCTTAAAGATGAAATTTATTTCAAGTCTTCATGTAAAGCAATCAGACATGAATAAACTTTTACAATGAGCTTCTCAAACACATCTTTTTAATACCTCCTCTCTTTTTTCTTGAGAGGACAATAGCAATACTGTGATAGTATTATGATCTCTTTTTTATTCAAATGAACTGTTTTCAAGATTAACAGTTACTACCAAATCTTTATTTTTATTACTCTAAGGCAAGATAGAAACATGATACTTTAAAATTATTTTCAGTTTCCTATGAACTATTTTATAGTAAAAAATTATTTGGTACTAAGTGTTCTTTATATTCAAATTCTAAAAGTAATCTTTAGTCCCCAACTGAACTCAAGATTTTTTAAAAAAATTTAATGATATTTACATAATAAATATAATTTTAATCACTCAGTTCTTCTTCATCACTGAAATATGTGCTTTTCTTTATCCTTGGGCGTCTTGAATCATCTGATGTTGAGGGACCCCCTGAACTCGGTTTCCATTTTTTTTGTTCTTCTTCAATTTTGGCTTGCTGGAATGTGATTCAGAAAACAAAAAAAACCAAACCAGGAATGTTTATTTACAGTGCATTATTTCAAAACATGGCAAAAACACACCATAAATGCCAACACTCCCCACCTTCCAGCTCATGCAGACATTCTACTTCATCAGAACATCCCACCTGCCCAAGTTATGTCCCAGATTCACTGTGTTACTCAAAATTACTCTAAGCAATTTCTACTAACAGGGACATTAAATGAAGCCTACTTTCCATCCTTGCTTGAGGTGGAAATGTTATATAAAATATGACATCATTTAACTAAAAGGAAAAATAAATTAATGCATGTGTTTGTAATTTATTAACTACAGACATTAAAACAAAATAACTTCATAGATATTAGAAGATTATATGGCCTTATCAAGTTTCATATACTTGTATTAGGACCTTTAATGGTCAAAACTGTGTTTCTGGTTTGTTAAGTGAAGCTTCATTTAAAACCTATCTTTGATTTAATAAAATCTTCTCCATTCAGCTAAACTCACTTTAATCAAATAGTTTTGCTCAATTCCATAATGAAATTATAATAAGATACTGAAAATGTTGTAGGGTCTGCGGTGCCTGGGTAGCTCAGTCTGCTAGGCGACTGACTGTTGATTTTGGCTCAAGTCATGATCTCATGGTTTGAGATTAAGCCCTGCGTCAGGCTCCATGCTGACAGTGTGGAACCTGATTGGGATTCTCTCTCTCTCTCTCTGCTCCTCCCCTGCTCATGCTTTCTCTCTCAAAATAAATAAATAAACATTTAAAATAATAATAATAATTTAAAAATGTTGTGGGGCCCTTAAAATCTAGAAAGACCCAATGGGAATTTTTCTATCACACCGCCCTAAAGACCTGAGAGAAACAGCCTGTCTCTTAAAGTTAAGAGGTAAAGGGGAGAGATGAAGGTTGCCATGAAATGATCAATAAAGCAAGCAAGAAATATAAGACCATGAACCCAAGGCAGCAATAGCATTTTTAAAAGAACGGTTTAGTACCTGGAAAGCTATGGCCTGACTAAGGCTGTCAAGGGCAGGATCTTCCCCTTCATCTTCACTTTCTTCTACTTCTTCACTAAATTATTAAAAACAAAAAAATCAGAATGTGCTCAACCAATAGTAAAAAGACAGAAAAAAATACAGTAACATATTTAGTAAGAGTAGATATACATACATTTCTTCTTCTGGTTCAGGAATTTTCTTTTTTTTCTTTTTCTCTTTCTTCTTTGGAGGTTCACGTTCTCCAAGCATATTTTTAGGACAGGCATAACTTAAATGTCCACTTTCCTTTTGTTTCACGTTAAAAAGGAAAAGAAAAGAGCTGTATTTGTATGTTATTAATGGAAACTTGCCTGGTACCCTATGACTGAAGGCTTTGGAACTTAAAAAGGAATACTGTCACACTAGGAGTATATATTAAGAAATAATACAACCCACTATTTTAATATTTAAAAGAAAGAGATTATGATGTTATAACCACCAATAAACTACCTTAACAATAAAAGAATATTTTAGTAGTTTTACTAAGAACAAAAGAAGTATTCTTCCTTCAAACATTTCATTTTATTTTTTAAAAAATTTTTTGACATTTATTAATTTTTTGAGACAGAGAGAGACGGTTTGAGCAGAGGAGGGGCAGAGAGAGAGAAAGACAGAATTGGAAGCAGGCTCTAGGCTCTGAGCTTGTTAGCACAGAGCTGGACATGGGGCTTGAACTCATGAGCTGCGAGATCATGACCTGAGCTGAAGTCGGACGCCCAACCAACTGAGCCACCCACGTGCCCCTCTTCAAACATTTTAAGTCTCAAGATTCAGGGTATAATACAATTCAAAGTTTAAATGGACCATCTATCTTAATGTAAAAATTTTAACTTATTATTTGATAAAATAGGACAAAACTTTCCTATTAACTTCCAATACGTTGCTTACCATTGGTTTATTTATTTTTTATTTTTTAGCTACATTTTATTGTTTAAAACAATTCATAAATCCATATTCAAGGAACATGGACATAGACCCTGACTCTTAATTGGAGGAATGAGTACTGAGGCCATTTTTTATGATCAACCATACCCACGTGTACCTACAATGAAATGCTCTTCAAAATTACCTGTTATTCATAATTTGAAGACCATAGACTGATGGTTCATATATTTACCTGCACTTGTAATGTGACATCCTCTGTACTTGGAATAATAAAAAAAAAAAAATCAACTGCTATGAAAGCATCAGAATCTTATTTCTGCTATTTACCCAGTTATCTCAGCTGCAGTACACGGTGATTTACTTTCTAGTGGATGGAGTGCTGTGGAAACTTAAGAGAGGAAGAGATTTCTGATTTGGAATTACCAAGGCAGACTTTATGGAGGAGACGACATTGAATTGAAATCCACTGGTTTAAAAACAAATGGAAAATTTAAAGTCTTCCTCACTTTCTCTTTTTATTTTTAAAAATTTTTTTAATTTGAATGTTTATTTTTCTTTTTTCCCATTAATTTCACTTTGCTCCTTTCATATCTAGATTATACCTGCACTGTCCAATTGTTGTTAGTCATTAACTGTGATTCTCTGTGGCTACTTAGAACTTGTCTGAATTGATATACACTGTAAGGGTAAAATACATATTGGATTTTGAAGAAAAAGGAATATAAAATACCTTAATTTTTGAAAATATTAAATACATATTGAAATGATAATATTTTGGATATATACTGGGTTATGATATAAAGATATTAATTTTTGCCTGTTTCTTTTTTCAACGTGGCTAGTAGACAAATTACAATTACATTTGTGGCTAGACTAGCCATACTATTATAATGAGGTATAACATGGTTGAGCTGTAAAACATAACACAATGAACTATAATCTGAACAATAGCTCACTAAATACACTGAAGAAGTGATATGTAAGAGTAAGGGTGTGGGGAGAGACTGAGCCAGGATTAGAACAATAGAAGAGAAAAATAATCATGCTTTTCAAGTACATTTTAGAAAGCATTAAATAGACTGTGTACTTTATATATCTTGGGATATGGCTGAATGCAAGAGATGTTACTGTTAATGAACTGCTAAGTGAATGCACTTAGACAAGCATTTTCCAAACTGTTTTTGGAATAATGTCAACATACTCCATATATAAGAACAGTTTCAGAGAGAAGTAACTTAAGGGAAAACCAGGCTAAATAAATGTATACAGATTTGGGGAAGGGGGAAATTTAAGAAGTATAAAAATGTACAAAGTATAATATAACAAATTTATGCATCCACAAACCAAAAAGATTAACAGATTCATCCAGGATTTCTGACGAATCTATCTAACCATAACTACCCTTCCCTTCCTTTCTTTCTTAACAAAACTCAGGATCTGGAACACAATTTTTAAAACATTAACTTAAGAGGTGTTAGAATCACAGGAATTGACAGGATATACCGCCCATCCGTCTGTTTATATATATCTTTAGGGAACAAGGTGTTGAGCGTGGCAGTGAAGGAAAGGACCCCAACCTATTTCTTTGTATCTTCCATGTGATTTTGTAGCCAGGAAAATGGCTCTCAGTAAACCTCTCCCCATTTCCCCATTAATACCTCCGGACTCTTTTAAAAATATTTTATATAGGCATTTGGGAAACTGACAACAAGCCCTAGACTGATATTCTTGTGGTACCATCATTATTATGGGCCTTGTCATTATATTTTTCCTACTCACCAAAAGTTTAAAGGGGTAATGACAAACTGTAAGAACTAGGCAAGAAAACTTGGTGATAGTTCAGTTACAAGCATCCGCAGTACTAAGTAGAAAAAAAAACTCCCAAGTTTTAAAATACAGTATCTCATTCAGGATAGGTTGGTCATATGATAGTGTTTATACTGAACTGTGATGCTTAAACATTGGCAAACTATTATAGACACAAACAGTATCCTATTATTACACAAATTTATGGGTCACAAAAATTTTTCAAGACAAAGTAAGTAACTAGTCTAGCACTTCTTAATTTAACAGTTTTTAAAGATTTAGAAACTGGAGAAAATACCACTCTATATTACCCAACTCAGGTTATCTTTACATACTACATTTTAATGGAGTTTTCTTACACGAGTTGATAGTCCCAAAGTAAGACAACTTTCATAACCTGGTTTTAGTAAGCCAGAAGTTTTAGAGAGCACAAATAAAACACTGATGTGAAAAATACCTTAAAATAAACTATGGAAAATTATATTAAGTTTTAGGTATACTCACCCCACATTCATAACACTTAGATTTATCAAAGTAGTTTCGTCTTCGGATGAACTCAGCTGCTCTTCCATTGTCGATAGCAATGCTTGCTTTTATCACTCTACCAAATAACTAAACCAGAGAAAAACGTAAATGCAGAAGGATGTATTTCATTGAAACCTAAAACTAGTTATTTGATTCCATTTCCTTAAACCTTCAATTCCATTTTAGATTACTTTAGCAATTGCCTACTCCGGTGTGACAAATAACATCCTGTAGAATAGATTCTTATTCCTTAGATTCTGCCAGTATTTATGGAACCGAATACAGTCTGACCTCTTTTCTAGAAGTTAAATAAATACCCTCAGAATCTATTGATATCCATGACTTGACTATCCACTGTAACCCCACATTTTTGGTCTGGATAAACACAAAGACTTTTGGATTAAAAGTCTTGCTGGGAATGAATGGCTTACCTGTTTGTTGTTTATTGCCCTGGTACAGTTTTGTGCAGAGTCTTTATCCAAAAATAAAATAAATGCAACTCCTTTGCTCTTCCTGGTATCTTTATCTTTCATTATAGTAACCCTTAAAGCATAAACAAATAGCCAGTTAAAAATAATGAGGCAGCTGGAGCACCTGGGTGGCTCAGTCAGTTGGGCAACTGACTTCAGCTCAGGTCATGATCTCACGTTTCGTGGGTTCGAGCCTCGTGTTGGGCTTTGTGCTGATAGCTCAGAGCCTGGAGCCTGCTTTGGATTCTGTCTCCCTCTTTCTCTACCCCTGTCCTGCTTGTGCTCTGTCTCTCTCAAAAATAAATAAGCATTAAAAAAAATTTTTTTTAAATGAGGCAGCAATAAATAAAAATATTAATGGACACTTGGAACATCGAAGTATTCAAAAAAGGGTTAGTAAAGCATTTACAAAGAGAAATTATATATGGTTGATAAATCAACTATTTCTTCAAGTTATGGGATATCAAGAAGAATGGAAATGAGAAAACGTGACAATGATTTAACAAAAGTGAACACATCTAAGAAGTACCTGAAAAGTCAAACATTAATCAGAGATTGGAGAATGAAGTAAAGAGATTATAGAGAGAACAGAATCTTGAAGAGTAAGCATAATCCCTTTTTTCCACTAATTCCCTCCAAAGGAAAAAACAAAAATTGAGGTGTTCTCTTTTATGCAAAAGTAAATTGATTTACTTAAATTATTTTTCGTAGGTTTTAGAATCTAACTATATTTTCTTTTTTAAAAAGTTTTTTATTTAAATTCCAGTTATTTAACATAGAGTGTAATATTAGATTTCAGGTGTACAATGTAGTGATTCAACACTTCCATGTAACACCCAGTGCTCATCACAGCAAGTGCACTCCTTAATCCCCATCACCTTTAAGAATCTCCAGTTCTGTACTTCCTAGCTGTACCATCCAAGGTACCTAAGTGATAGGGATGATGATAAGAGCAGAGACTGTTCTTTCTCCTGACCCTTTACACATCCCTAGTCCTTGGGACCCTTGCTCATTTTTTTCTTCGTTTTTTAAAAAAATTTTTTTTAATGTTTATTTTTGAGAGAGAGAGACAGACAGAGCACAAGTCAGGGAGGGGCAGAGAGAAGAGGGAGACACAGAATCTGAAGCAGGCTCCAGGCCCTGAGCCGTCAGCACAGAACCTGACGTGAGGCTCGAACCCACGAACTGAGAGTTCATCACCTGACCTGAAGTTGGATGCTTAACTGATTGAGCCACCCAGGTGCCCCCTTGCTCATTATATATCATTAAATATAGTTTAAAAATCAATGTTCAATAGGGCTCTCTGGAGAAACAGCTGATTCCAAGGCTGGGATAGGGTAGGAACAAGATGAACATGGAACATCTTGTTATGCCGGAAAGGAAGTACTTTAAAAAAAAAAAAAAAAAAGAGGGGCACCTGGGTGGCTCAGTTGGTTGAGCACTGAGTTTGGCTCAGGTCATGATCTCACAGTTCATGAGTTCAAGCCCTGAGTCTGGCTCTGTGCTGACAGTTCAGAACCTGGAGCCTGCTTCAGATTCTGTGTCTCCCTCTCTCTCTGCCCCTTCCCTGCTCGTGCTCTGTCTCTCTCAAAAATAAACATTAAAAAAAAAAAAAAAAAAAGAAATGATGGGCATGGCACAGGAATACAGAAACCAGCTTAAAGGAGCTCAGACTGGCCAAATCTAGGACAATTTGAGTACCAAAATAATATTAAGTACTTATTAATAAGCCACAGAAAAAAGTAATTTATAAGTCCATATTAAATAAATAAATGGGGGAGAAGGGAGGGTTTTCGCTTACAGCAGAATGTCAAAAGAAGTGCTAGATTTGGAAGATCACCACAATCATAGTAAAGACTGGATCAGGCAAGAAGATGATTTGTTGATGAACAAATACTCAATTTAAATGAAATTTTTATGTGGAACAAGATATTTACATTATGTTAACAATGTTTTTCACAAACTGCTTATCAGTTGCAAAGGGGAAAAAATTATACAGTGGAGAAATTACACCTTGACTAGGTGATCAAAATTATCACTAATGAGGGACACGCACACTGTATGGATCCCGACTGAAACTCCAGAATACAACAACACCTAGACAGTTACCAGCCAAGAGTACATAGAACGCCAATGTAATCATGAGGCAGCATCAGGAAAACACAAAATGAGAGGGAAAGCAAGATGAGAGAGAACTATATTCTTTATAAATGTTCCAAATTAAGGGGGCTAGAAAGATAGGACAGTTAAAATTAACCCCTAATTCTTGACTGTACTATAGGAGAAAAATTCTATGTGGGACATTATTAGGTCAACTGACAAAACTGGAACATGGATAATTGATTCAATAAAAGTATTTTATCAGTGTACATTTATGCATTTGGTAACCATACTGTGATTACATGATATTATAACCCTATTTTTTAGGAAATACATACTAAAGTTTTTAGGAGTAAAGGGTGATGATGTTTGTAACTTACCCTCAAATAACTCATAAAAACAAACTGTATATCTATACAGATACATATACACATGTATATATATACATATATATGCATACATACACACTTACACGAGAGAGAGGACCAATTATAAAGTAAATGGGGCAAAATGTTAACAGGTGAATCTGGGTAAAGGATATTTGGATGTTCTTTGTACTATTTTTGTAACTTTTTAATACATTTGTGATTATTTCCAAATAGTTAAAAAAAAAAAAGGGTTCCAGACAAAGCTTAATAATTTTCTAAAACCTGAATTAACAGGACAGGAGGACCCAAGTAAATAGACATTTTATTTAATATTACATTTCACATATTTAAATTTATTCTATTTCAATTTGGGTTTAGGTACTTATATATCAACTGGAATGAAATTGGAAAAAGATGCCACTATATTAAGAAAAAGGGGTACTTTTATTCATTCCAAAAGGGAACATAAGTTGAAATAATTTAGGGAAAAATGGGCAAAACGGTTTAGTTTCTAAGAAGAGTGCATCTGTTATTCATTAGGCTTAGAAGGAAAGAAGAAAAGCCAAACACTTGACAAAGCTTGTTTAGAGTTACCACAGTTAACTGAGGATATCTGGAACCTTTTTAACTAATTTTGAAAGAAATATGAAAATCTTTAACTTTTTGGAATCTGCATGTTTGTGAAGGTCAACTAAAGTCGTTAATCATTTTTCCTAAAGTACAGTTTCAGAAGTGTTCGTTTTCAAAGTCATCCTCAGTTAATGATGTCTCTCATCTGTCCCTTTTTTCATTCCCACAGCTTTGTCCACAATGGCACTGCTGTTTCAATAGTGTATTCTTACTAGTTCCCTCGATGTTAATGCTCTCATATGCTACTGAGAGTTTTTATTGAAGGACTAAATAAAATCATGTCATTCTTTTGCTCAAAAATCTTTGTTTCTTCAATTTGTGTATGTCTTGGTCCTGTAATCAATATCCATTATGATTTGGCTCCCACTTCCCTCATCTTTCACTACTTCTCACTCACAAACTATGAGGTCTAGCCACAAAAAACTACTTGATGTTTATGGAGCATGGCCTGTACTATTCCAAATTGGTGCCTTTATTCACATGGCTTCTATCTCCTTTCAACTCTCAATCTTTGTCCATTAAACATTTACTCATTCTTCAGAGTTCCGAACTTGTCAGTTCTCCAATCTCTTTACCTGGAAATAATTTCTCCTCCTTTCTGCTAGTCTCTACTGAAATCTATGTATAAATCATGCCTCATCAGACCTATTTTAATATAAACTCCTTGAAGATTGTCTCTGTAACCTCTATTAAGCCTAGCTCAGTATGTAAAAACAAAAATATAGATACAAATAGGAAACTGGTTGGGAATGCAAGCCGGTGTAGCCACTCTGGAAAACAGTATGGAGGTTCCTCAAAAAACCAAAAATAGAACTACCCTATGACCCAGCAATTGCACTACTAGGCATTTATCCAAGGGATACAGATGTGCTGTTTTGAAGGGACACATGCACCCCCATGTTGATAGCAGCACTATCAACAATAGCCAAAGTATGGAAAGAGCCCAAATGTCCATCGATGGATGAATGGATAAAGAAGATGTGGTATATATATACAATGGAGTATTACTTGGCAATCAAAAAGAATGAAATCTTGCCATTTGCAACCATGTGGATGGAACTGGAGGGTATTATGCTAAGTGAAATGAGTCAGTCACAGGAAGACAAAAATCATATGACTTCACTCATATGAGGACTTTGAGAGACAAAACAGATGAACATAAGGGAAGGGAAACAAGAATAATATAAAAACAGGGAGGGGGACAAAACAGAAGACTCATAAATATGGAGAACAAACTGAGGGTTACTGAAGGGGGTGTGGGAGGGGGGATGGGCTAAATGAGTAAGGGGCATTAAGGAATCTACTCCTGAAATCATTGTTGCACTATATGCTAACTATTTTGGATGTAAATTTAAAAAAATAAAAAATTAAATTAAAAAAAAATTCAACAAGAAAAACCACCCAATTAAAAAATAGCCTAAAGGGTTGAACTTCATCAGAGAATATATACAGATGGCAAATAAGTATATGAAAAGAAGTTTAGCATCATATGTCATTAGGGAATTATAAATTAAAACAATGACACACCACTAAACTTTATTAGACTAGCCAAAATCCAGAACACTGACAACATGCTACCAAGATGGGGAGCAACAGGAACTCTTATTCCTTGCTGGTTGGAAGGCAAAATGGCATAGCCACCTTGGAAGATAATTCGGTGAAACATAATCATATCACATTATCCGGCAGTTATGCTACTTGGTCTTTACCCAATTTGAACACTTAGGTCCACACAAAAACCTGCACACAGATGTTCATAGCAGCTTTAGTCATAATTGCCAAAACTTGAGAGCAACCAAGATGTCTCTCAGTTAATGAATGGATAAATAAGCTGTAGTGCATCTGGACAATGAAATAGGAATATTATTCAGTTCCCAAAAAGCAATGAGCTATCAAGCCATAAAAACAAATGGAGAAACCTTAAATGCATGTTACTAAGTGAAAGAAGGCAATATGAGAAGGCTATATACTATATGATTCCAACTCTGATATTCTGGAAAAAGCAAAACTGTGGACATTAAAAAGATCAGTGGTTGCCAGGTGTAGGGAAGAGATGAATGAATAGGCAGAGCACACATGGCTTTTAAGACAGTGAAACTACTCTGGATGATACTATAATGGTAGATGCTAGTACTTATACATTTGTCCAAACCCACAGAACATACACCACCAAGAGTGGCCACTAACGTAAACTATACACTGAATGATAAAAATGTGGAAAGGTAGTTCATCGATTGTAACAAATGCATCACTCTAGTGTGAGACTTTGAGAGTGAAGGAGGGAGTCTGTATATGGAGGTATGGAGAATATAGGAAATCTCAGTACTTTCCACTCATGTTTTTCTGTGAACCTAAAACTACTCTAAAATATAAAGCCTATTAAAAATTAAAATTAAAATATTTTTTAAAGAAAATATTTCAGTGCTTGCTACAGATGGATGTAATGCATCTGGATTAATGTAACAGAATGTTTTAGTTTTTATGTTTTCAATTAGTTGAATTTTCAGTGTATAGACATTATTCAGTAACATAAAAATTTAATAATTAAAATAAACATAGCTGCTTATTCACATGAAAAAAAATAGGAAACTGGTTTTTTCAAAAAGTGCATCTATTTGTTTATTCATGTGGTTAGCCAGTCACTCCATTAGCCTCAAGCCTAAGCACTATAAGCATTGATAATTAAAGGCCATAGAACAAGGTTTTTACTTTCAGAAAAAAAGCTTAGAGTCTAGAGGTAGAGAGACCTATAAACCAATTATAATACACTATTTTGAAAGAGATATCTTCTACGGTAACAGAAAATAAGTATTACACCAAAAATTCAAAAGCACAAATCTAGGATGATTCCCACGTTTCTAGCATGAGATGTACTCATTTAAGGTCATAATATGAAGCAGATATTATTCTGGGAAACCTCAGGGTTGTCGTAACACCTCCTTCTCACTCACCTAACCCTTACATACAAAGTAAATACATCACTAAGTATTACCCATTTTACATCCTAATGATCTCTCAAATCTGACCAGCCTCTACTTTTCCACCTACACCACCTTAGTCCATCTCTCTCTCCTGAGCTATGATTATAGCTTTTTTGACTGATCTCCCAGCATATGCTCTTGTTTCCCTCCATTCTAATTTCTACACTGAAGCCAGAATAAGCTTCTAAAAATTCAAATTATGTCACTCTCTCATTTAAAATTGTTTACCAGTGAATTCCTGGTATTCAACATGGCCAAAGAGAAAGATTAGGAGCCTGTTTCCATTCTAGACTCATCTTGTGCTCTCTCCCTCTTGTTTACTCATCTCTAGTCATATTGGCCTTCTGTTTCCTTTCTTTAAAATGTTTATTTTTGAGAGAGAGAGCACAAGCGCACGCGCGCACACATGCGCACACCAGAGGGGGAGGGGCAGAGAAAGAGGGGTACAGAGGATCCAAAGCGGGTTCTGTGCTGAGAGCAGACAGCCTGACATGGGGCTCAAGCCTACAAATCCAGAGATCATGACCTGAGTTGAAGTCAGATGCTCAACTGACTGAGCCACCCAGGTGCCCCTGGACTTTTGTTTCTGGATCTCATTTTTCTCTTGCCCCAAGGCCTTTGCACAAGCCATTCCCTCTACCTAAAATGTTCTTCCCATTCTTTTTGCCCACCTTTTACTCAGCCTGTAGTTTCAATTCAAAGGATACGGACCCAGGTAAACCTACCCTGACTATCCAGATTAGATCAGGTCTTCTCTGTTATAGGTGCTTATAACTCTGTCTTTGACATCATACAACTCTCATGGTTCATAATTATATATTTGTATGGAAATTCATTCAGAGATTCTGACAGATGAGAAAAACCAAGGAGAGGTAACAATATGGTTAAAGGAGTAGGCTCTGAAATAAAACTGTTAGATTTCAAATCCTGTCTGCACCACTAACTGGCAATATGATTTTAGGTTTACTGTGTTCTTCAGTTTTGTTATTTATATTATTAGGATAATAATAGTATTTACCTTAAAAGGTACTTGTGAGAATTTAATGAGTTAATATATGTAAGAAGATTAGAACGATGCCTAGCATATTTATGTGCTCATTGTTAAATATCATTATTAGTGCTTTGACTGATAATGATTTTTCAAAACTCTGAAGACCCAAAATTTACCCAGAAGCATTTTTGATGATTTTGTTAGTAAAAGAGCAAGTTTAAAAGAAGTTAACTTCAGGATGCAAATGAACTTCCAACTGTTTAGCATCCATTTATCCAAAGCTAGAAAAAAAATGACTGGTCAAGATAAATATGCTCTAAATTCTTGGGATTTTTAAATACAATTTTAAATTTATACCAAATATATGCTGGTTTTAAGATAGTCAGAATGATAATATCTTGCTTTCACTTCTTTGCCCCATAATATAGTTGCACGATTGATTTAAAATAGTGAATTAGGGGTGCCTGGGTGGCTCAGTCAGTTAAGCATCCAACTCTGGATTTCGATTCAGGTCATGATCTCGGTTTGAGAGTGGCAGCCCTGTGTCGGGCTCTGTACTGACAACCTGGAGGCTGCTTAGGATTCTCTCTCCCCCTTTCTCTTTGCCCCTTCCCCACTTGTGCGTGCGTATGCACCCACTCTCTCTCTGCCCCCACTGCTCATGCTCTCTCAAAATAAACTTAAAAAAATAAAATAGTGAATTAAATATGAGAAGTTCCTATGGTCCTTCTGTAACTTTCAGCCCCAACTGATATTATCATCTCTACCATTTTTGCAGTCATTCCAGCTAGATCTCTAATCTTTCTATGAAAGCAGAGAATACATTTTCTATTTATCAGTCTCATAAGCACTTTGCATGTCATAAGCATCGAAATACTTGGTATACTTGATAACATACCTTTTAGTAACCAAAATATGTACTTAATCAGAGCCTTTATGTCTTCTATTGTATGAAAGAATCAGTTTTAATTCTTAGTAATATGGTAAGAAATTATGTTGTTTAAATAAATTATGATATATAAAGCAACACCAAGAAATCCTTAAATATGAGGGTGTAGCTTTCACCTCATGTTTATAGTATAATGTCATGTTTAAAAAAAAACAACAGGGCACCTGGGTGGCTCAGTCAGTTAAGTGTCCGACTTTGGCTCAGGTCATGATCTCATGGTTCAGGGGTTCGAGCCCTGCATCAGGTGCTGTGCTGACAGCCCAGAGCCTGGAGCCCGCTTCAGATTCTGTGTCTCCCTGTCTGCCTCCCCTCCCGTCCCCCACTTGCACTCTCTCTCCTAGTCAAAAATAAACATAAAAAAAAAATTTAAAAAGACAACAAAACTGCACATATAGAATTGAGTCTTTAAAAAATTATCTATACATGTTTATATATTCAGAAAAATGACCAAATTATACATTAAAATGTTAATAGCAGTATTTTTCTTTACTGTATCAAATATCTTTTTTAATGAAAAATAATAAATCTTAAAAAAATGGAAAAGTAAATTCAGATAAACTTTTAAATGAAGTTTCAAAATCTGATGTGAATACTTACTTTACAACTTTGCCATATTTGGAAAATATCTGAAACAAAAGACCACAAAATAATTTACAAGTTAATTTAAAATCATAAGAAACATTAAATTTTCAGGTTGTATAAATTGACCACATTCTTTGTTAAAGCTTGCGAAAACTTTTAGTCTTTATTCTATAAAGCAGGCCCAGGGAGATAGAGAAACAACCCCACTCTTTATGTGTGGAACACTGAAGGCGCACACTGCACAGCTGCTGTGTCTCTGTGGCATATCCATGGCAACTATCAACCCCACCACAGCCCTAGAGAAACCATGTGCTGTAAATATCAGCGCTGTGGGATATCATTATTCCTAGTCTACCCCATTAAGCAATCACTATTTCAGAAGACAGATCCTTAGACTGCTTAGAAAACAAAACATAAAACAGAAAGCTTCTGTAATGAAAAATCCATTCCCATCAGTCTGTTTTTCCGCCCATCCTTTCGTTGGTAGTTCTTTATACCTGGGCCCTATCTTTCCTTTTACTTCTGCATTTTCACCCTAAGCAATCTCATCTATTTCTGTTTCAGCCATTACCTATATACTAATAGTTCCTATTTATTATGACTTAGAAAGACCTTTCAGAATACATTGATGTCTACACAATCAATAATAAATTGAGTTTTATCATTAAGTTGTGTAATCCTGGAATGTAGTATAACTGGACTGCAGTGTTAGCAACACTGAATTTTGAAGACCAATACAGTTTTCTGTATAACACTTTCTAATGGCTTCTCATTTCACTCAGAGTCCTTACCATGATGTATGTAGGCCCTACAAGGCACCCCTGCACAGTCTTACCTCCCTCTGATTGCCCTTCCTCTTCTCTCCACTTGATTTACTCTGTGCCAGAAATGCTTTTCCCCTAGACATCCACACAGCTGTATTTACTTTCTTTAGGTTTTTATTCAAAAGTCACCTTCTCAATAATGGCTTTAGACTGTCCCTGTAAAATTTTACCTCCATTCCCGACCTAACATTTAATAACCTTTTATTTTTTTCAAATGTTTATTTAGAGAGAGAGAGACAGACAGACAGACAGACAGACAGAATCCAAGGCAGGCTCCAGGCTCTGAGCTGTCAGCACAGAGCCTGATGCGGGGCTTGAACTCACAAACTGTGGGATCGTGACCTGAGCCAAGGTCGGAAGCTTAATCAATTGAGCCACTCAGTCACCCCTGGCCTCCTTTTACTCCTCAGCACCTAACATCATTAATTTAGTATCCAAATAATAATATCATTTGACTTTTTTATATTTCACATCTTTTTTTTTTTTTTTATGTTGCTATGTTATGAGTCCCAAGATAGATTTTCATATTTTTGTTCATTGCTGTGTTCTTGGTACTAAGAGCGCTCAGCATAGGTTAAGTTTTCAATAAATACAGACACATCTCTATTTTGATGCAAAAGAAGCTGGAGTTCATTTTCTCCTCTGTTCTTTGAGACGCAAGCTATCTCGATTAAGTAACTAATCAAATACTATGTATCACCTATGCAGCATCTCTGTATTTAACATCCACCCAAAGAAGCAGAGTAGAGGGCACACTTGGAAGAAAGGATTCATGTTATTCCTTCCATTTCCTCTCAACTACTCATCTGCAGGACAGGGACAGCAGGAAATTTTGTTCTCTGTAAGGTGGAGAGGAGAAAGAAGATGTTGGATTTTCCTCCCTCAATCACCCCTATCCTGAATTGAAAATAACATTTATTAAACTGTTAAATTTCAACCATATATATAAATTTAAATACCCTTTCAGAATTTGAGGTTTAGTAAAGGGCTCTGTTTGCTTTTATCAGCCCTTTCATCCAAAACCTCTATTCCACCAATCTCAAAAACTCCAATTAGCAATCAGGAAAAATCAGCCTATCATAAGTTGCTCCCACTTCATTATGCTAGCTGTGTCTTCTGTGTTTATAACGAACTTGTTATTCTCACTACAAACTTTCCTTGGAAATTATATAAATGTCAATTTTTTTTACTTACTCATGTTTGCAACAGAGGTCTTTGCTATTCATGACTTAAGTACATTGTAATGTAGTAAGAATTTTGCCAAAGAGAACTGTTTGCTTAAGCTACATTTGTACCTCAGATAGAGAATTCAGTAGATAGTTGTACTAAAAGTTACTTACCCGGTATAAGTCATTGTTGGTCAGGGAAAAGGGCAAGTTGGATACATACACCGTGCTTTTACTTGGGGCCAATCCACCACTCATTTCTAAAAAGGAAAACAAACCACAGAAGCAATCTAAACCAGGTATTCTTCATTCCAACCAAAACCAATATGGACAATCAATGATGTAATTATGCTAGATTTAATACACCTTCCTCACTTTTTAGGCTTAGAAGCAATGACTCTAGCTGGATGAATTAAGGAATTTCTTCTCCCCAGACACCACTCAAAAGAGTTTTCTGGTCTTTCTTTTAAGTAAAGGCTTTACACTAACCATTCCAGTGCTGGATTATGGTGTGAAGGAAGAATGAATTTAACAGATGAATAAAAAACTGAGGCTGAACTTAACCTTCTTTCAGGCTAAGAGCAAGAAAATGCTTTTCCATAAGGTTTCATACCTTGCCCACCACATAAGAACTTGGTAGTTCTGAAGGAACCTTAGCCGCTCATTTTCACTAATGCTTTGGATTTCGGTACCTTTTTGGTTGTTTTAATATTTTTCTCTAAAGTGGTGTTAAGAGAAAATGTTAGCCTCATATTCTGATGGTGTAAAGTTCTTTCAAATCATTAATTTTGTATATTATTGCTAAATAATTAAGTGATACATTTTACTACATGAATAAGTTTCAGTACCTTGAAAGATACTGACCTGTATATGTACCTTAGTTTACAAATATAATTTGTCATTAATTTTCATTGCATATTTTACAAAACAGATTATCTGTGAAAATTATATCGTACTCAACCAGGTTCAAAATTTCGATTTAAAAAGCCTGTGTGATGTGTACTTGAGAGGGGGGGTAGGGGACATCACAAACGGCAAAATATTGACCGTAAGGCATGCGAATTCGCGGATTAGTGGGAGAACTGCTAGATGCTGCTTGAGATGTTTTTGGGGAATTTATTAGACAACTTCAGGAACTCAACATCTTCAAAGTTTCCCGTTTGAAAATATACGTTAGCCATTCTGGGGAGAACTGCGAAGGGCGGGCAATGATAAATGGCCCGGAATAATAAAGGATGGCGGGGGAGAGGGGTAGATCGTTTGGGCGGCCGGGTCCGGGTAGGGGCTCGCTGGGAGAAAGCCCGCAGCTGAAGAGTCGTTTACCTTGAGGTGGGGCGGGCCGGAAAGACTAGACCGCGAGCCCTCCACTCAGCTGGGCTCAACCCCGACTCTTCCTCGTCCCCCGCTGGGGCCTGGGCATCCCGGGTCCTGGGAGGGGCCGAAAAGTAGGAAAGCAGCGACAGCAACGCCTCTTCCTGGCGGTAGCTAGACCCAAGCACCGGAGGCGGGCCTAGAGGCGGGCGCTCTTGCTTACGTCCTTGAGCGCGCCGGAAGTGCCTGCCTAGGCGAGCGGCGACGAGCGGACGACTGCATTTAAGGGGTCTCCCGGTGGCCCAGAGTCGGTGAGCGCCTTTTACTTTTCCGAGGTGCACGGGGCCGAGCGCGCGGGCCGTTACGCCCAAGGAGAGCAGGCGGGCGGGTGTTTTCTGTGGCGGGACTTGGAGACTCCCGTTGCATTTGAATCGTGCCCTTGCGGTTAAGGCTGTGGACACGCAGTGGAGTTTGGAATAAAGGAAACTGTTGAGTCTGAGGCACAGGTTTGCTTCTCTTTAGCTCCTTATTATGCAGAAAGAGGACTGAACTATGTAACTTAAGTGACCCAAGATGAGTTAGGAAGTCGATAAGTTTATAGAATGTGTTCGATGTACCCAGTTCAGTCTTAGGCACTTTGAGAGCTACAAAAAAAAAGTGTAAAACAGGCCTTTTTCTGGCGGATATCTCAGTCTAGTTGGGAGACAAGGTCAACTTGAATTCACAGAATGACTCATCTTGAGTGTTGATATGGACAAATGTTGGACTTCTTGGCGCCTTTTTTCGTCCTGTAAATCTGTAATGGGCTCACACTGCTTTTTCTCTTGAGAGGAGGTAAACAGGCCCATCATTCCTACAGAAAAATCAGAAACTAATGCGAGGTAGTTTATACTTCTGCCCACCAGCACACACAGACCAGGCCTGTAACCATTACCTGGGAGTCTGCGTGCCAGCAGCCTGGAATCTGGAGCCTCTCCTGGAGTCTGCACAATCAATCCAGATTGAAGCCGATGTCTTCTAGAAAAAGGGAGTGCATCCAGGGCGCAGCTGAATTTTGAGAGGCCTGAACGCCTCCATGTCCGCCAGGGGACCGCTGGGACTAATTCTCTTGGCAAACTTGTGGCCAGCCCAAACTACCATGTTTCACATCCCCGTTATTCTTGGTTACCGCCCAAGATGTAAGCCCCTTTGGTCTTCTATGCTACACCCTCATTCCCATGCTGCTTTGTACTTTCTCTTGTTTTAGGCTATCACTGCTTCTCCCTCCTTTTCTTACACATTTCGCCCCGCAACACAACAGCTGAGCCCACTGAAACTTCTAATTCCCTGCCTAACAAACTCTTACATTGTCAACCTCTTTATGGAAATTCTTTTATCTCCTGACCATTACTAACACTTGGCTTTTGCCTTCAGCCCTTTCAGTTGAGCCCTTTTTCTAACACCTGCATTTAAGGTTAAGTGATGGCTCTTGCCATACAGAACCAATTTCACTTCCTCAGAATATTTTTCCTGCCCCCAGGGTTTTTGTAGAGGTTCTTTTCTCTCTGCAGCATTTGATTTCTCTGACCTTTCTTCTACCTCTTTGTGGATAATTCCTACACCTGCTAAAGTTTTCAGTTTTCCTTTGACTTTCTCTGAGGAGTATTTTGTAAATGGCGCCCCCCCACCACCGAGAGACTTCGGTACCCTTGCCATGTGCTAAGTGCCCTCAACTTTCCTCATCATAGCACTGGACACATGTATCATATTTAATTGCTTCTCTCTTTGCCTTCTCTACTAAGCTAGGCTGTGGAGGAGGGACTGTTATTTGTCTTGTTAATTTTTGTAACTGGTGCCTAATAGGCAGGTCTTTCCTTCCTTTTCTTTTCTTTTCTTTTCTTTTCTTTTCTTTTCTTTTCTTTTCTTTTCTTTTCTTTTCTTTCTTTTTTAAATGTTTATTTATTTTTGAGAGAGAGAGACAGTGAGCATGAGTAGGGGAGGGACACAGAGAGAGGGAGACACAGAATCTGAAGCAGGCTCCAGACTCTGAGCTGTCAGCACAGAGCCACACTTGGGGACCTGAGCCGAAGTCAGATGCTTAATTGACTGAGCCACTCAGGTGCCCCCAGGTATTTCTTTGATTTCAGTTGCTGCAGGTAGTCTCAGAAGTCAAGCAGTTGACATGTCCTTTGACTTTAAAATGGAAGAAGCTTTGGAAAGGGGTCGGCTGCTATTTAGCTTCAGCTGATAGTGGCTGTGTGAGCATGATCCCAGTGTTGCCAGAGCATGTAGTTGTTTCAATAACAGTTGGAAACATGGTTTTTAAAAGTGATCTCTGCCAGTTAAGTGTTGTCAATGGAATAAAGTTTTATAGAAAAAAACAAACAAACAAACAAACCTGGGTCAGACATGTGTCATGTGGCCTACCAGTCACCAGTTTGGAATCTGCTTTAGTGTTGGTATGGTATAGAAATGGGCTTTGAGGAGAATACTAGATTTTGAGCTGAGTCTTCATGGTTGGTTTGAAGTTGAATGAGAGAATGGAAAGAGGTATTGTAGTTTGGAAAATATGTCAAACAGCTCCAGGCTGGTGTGTGTTACTTTGTGGCACAGTGAAGAAGCTGGCATGAATGATCGTTTTGGAGAGAACTAGAGTTTAGGTGAGAGGATAGAAGGATCATATGAAGGGCATAGGAGTTTGGATTTGTTACAGTTAGTTAATGTGAAAAATCTGGATTCTCGATCAGGGAAACTTCAAGTGTGCATGATGTATCAGCAAAGTTAACTGAATATCCCTTTTTAAAGGTGAAATAGAGGGTGAAAGACTGGAAGGAGGCTGATCAGTTAAGACTGAAGTGCAGTAAGATTTAGATTTGTAAGCATAGATAGGCAAACATCTGGTATTTTTGTCTACTTGTATAATTTCAGTTACTTGATCATTTACACTGAACAATCAGGAATTTCCTAAGCATTTAATACATTGCAGTGGGGCTTACATAAGAGGTATCCTTAAAGCACTGAAAAGTAAATTGTGAAACTAGTAATGCAGCACTTTAAGTTATATGGTTATTCTGAAGCAATCAGTGGTCTCCTTACCTTTAGTCTCTTTCTTCTTTGATCTATTTTGTATACTGCCAGGTCAGTCTTCTGGAATGACATTTTTCTTGCAACTTATTTCTAGACTTAAAAGCCTACAGTGAACTTCTCTAGCTTTTTCCTCTGAGCATTTAATGCCCTTGAATTTGTTCTGTCTTTGCCTGTTACCTTTGTGAAGCAATGCGATATGATGGAAGGGGCTTGGGATTTAAAGTTATGCATACATGGGGTGCCTGGGTGGCTCAGTTGGTTGGGCGTCCGACTTTGGCTCAGGTCATGATCTCACGTTTCAGGAGTTCGAGCCCCGCATCGGGCTCTGTGCTGACAGCTCAGAGCTTGGAGCCTTCTTTGGATTCTCTGTCTCTCTCTCCGCCCTTCCCCTTCTCATGTTCTGTTTCTCTCACTCTTAAAAAATAAATAAGCATAAAAAAAAAAGTTATGCATACTTGACTGATTCCAGGCTTTGGCTCTGTGATTTGAGCTTTTCAGAGCCTCTGTGCTTTATGTGGGATAGGAGAGATAATATCTACTAAAGGGAAGAAATTGAAAGCCTGTTATTCCTGTGCAGGCTTTTTTCCCATTCCTTTACAATGCAGATCTGCTTTGGTCAGTTCCATCTTTCTCAGGCACATCTTCCATAATAATTCCATTACCTTCTTTCAGATTCTACCATCATACATCCACATTTGAGCAATCTCTCAAGACTTTAACTTTTCTTGGCTTTTTAAAAAATTTTTTTCCATATTTGTTTATTTATTTTGAGAGGGAGAAGGGTGGGGGAGAAAGGGGCAGAGAGAGAAAAGAGAATTCCAGGCAGGATCCATGCTGCAGTGCAGAGCCCAGTGTGGGCTCGAACTCACTATACGTGAGGTCATGACCTGAGCCAAGATCAAGAGTCCATCGCTTAACCGACTGAGCCACCCAGGCGACACTCTTGACTTTAACTAACTTTCCTATGCTTCTCTCTCCATGACCACTGAACAGTGATTAATTTTAGTAGATATTTTGCTCTATTTTGACCATGTTAATTGGCATTCGTGTTAGGTTTTTTTTTTTCCACAGACCTTCAATATGTTCAAAAAGACATTTTTAATTTAGTTCTGGAATTTTAAACATTTTTCTTTTTTTTTTTTTTTTAAATTTTTAACATTTATTTATTTTTGAGACAGAGAGAGACAGAGCATGAATGGGGGAGGGACAGAGAGAGAGGGAGACACAGAATCGGAAGCAGGCTCTGAGCCATCAGCCCAGAGCCTGAAGCGGGGCTCGAACTCACGGACCGCAAGATCATGACCTGAGCTGAGGTCGGACGCTTAACCAACTGAGCCACCCAGGTGCCCCTTAAACATTTTTCAATAAAAATAGTATTATCTAATTTTTAGACTCAAGGCAGTCCTTAAGAGCTTCTTGTTTCAATTTAGGGTGTATGGAAAATGTTTACCTTGCTTTAAGGTCAGTGTATCTCATCTTGAGATGAGAGTAGTTTAAAATTTTTGAAAAGTGGAAGTGTTCCATCCCAGGCCAATTATATAGGGATTTCAGAGGACGGGGCCTAAACATTGGTATTTTTACAGCTCTTTAGATGATTCTTATGTGCAGCCAGTGGTAAGCACTGCTTTAGGTGCTAGAACTAAAGGATTCTCATTGATACCTTTTTCTCAAGAATGAAGTGGCATTAGTGTCATGAGAATTGTGGTAGGAGCCATAATCATAACCTTTTTTTAAGATTTTACTTTTTTAAAAGTAATCTCTATACCCGACATGGGGTCTAAACTCACAACCCTGAGATTAAGAGTCCCATATTCCAATGACTGAGCCATCCAGGTGCCCAGGAACCATAATCTTATAGTGCTCGTTGGAAGTTTTCTGAATACGTGTTTGCCCCACTCCCCGAAGCATTTCGTAAGCTGAATGGCATTAAAGAAAGAGGTAATTAATGTTTTGTAAAAGCAAAAATCTTCTTTTGATTTCTTTTGGTTAGTGTAAACAGGTACTAATGTAGGTCTTGGCAAAAGCAAAGTGGCATAAATTGAACTTGAGAGAGCAGGGGGAACCTGTAATTAAAAGGTATAAATCAGTATTCAGGTTCCCCAGAATGGCTCATGTGGAGGTCATATGAATAATATGTCTGTTTATTCAGCCAGTATTTAATAAACACCTTTACCCTGCTAAACAACAGGAGTAAGAGAGGCACACGGTCATTGCCTTTGCAGTAGTGTTGAGTTTGAGAGGAAGGAGTGGAGGAAAAGTAAATTGCATATGATGCTATATAGTACTGTCATAGCAAGATACTTCAAGAGGCCCAAAGAAAGAACAACATTGTTCTTTCTGGAGAATATAAGAGAACCTGACATTTAAGTGCATCCTGAAGGAAGAGTAGAGGGTGAAGGCAGCTAAGATCTAGGCAGAGGAAAAGCATGCCAAACTGTGGTGGTGAGAAATAGTGGCACACTTACAGAACAAAAACAAGTTTGATAAGTCTGGAGGTTCTGGAGACTATTGGGGAAATGGTGGGGGTGAAGCTAGAAAGGCCGAAGCAAGGTCACAGATAAGCCTTTTTTTAAGGTTAGGGTTGAATCCTCATTCAACCCTGGTGGGGACCCACTGAGAGATTTTTAAATCAGATGTCTTACCAGGGTGAGCATTCTGGCTACAATTTCTAGAGTGAGGAAGAAGCAGGGAGACCAGTGTTTTCCTACTGGGGAGTCCAATGGCTAGACTAGGAACATCTGATATTTATATATTGAGGTGAAAGAAATAATTGGATTTAATGAATAGTTAAATATGAAAAGTTCTGGGTCTTGTGTGATTCGGGTTTCTGATTTGGGCTGTTGGTACCTGGTGGTGTCATTGACTAAAATGGGGAAGACAGGAGATGAAGCAGGTTTCTGAGAAGTGTGAACTATTGGCATGTTGAATTGCAGATGTCTGTGAGACATCTGCTTGAATGGAGTCAGGATGGAAGTGAAATCATTTATCTAGAGGGGCCATATTACCAGCATTAATAAATTGACTCCATGAACACTGAACACATTGTGCAAATTGTTCTAGGTGCTTAATATTAATCATTGAATAACATAGAGATCCCTGCTTTCATACAGTTCATATTCTTAGTAGCAAGGGACCAATAATATGCATCAAAAATAATTTACATAATATCTTAGATAACTAGTGCAATGATTTAGGGCGGTCTGGTAGACAGGTGACATTAAGAAGGTGAATATTGAGGGATGAGGAAGTTAACCAGATACCTGGAGAAAAGCATTCTAGGTTGGGGTGGGAGTGGGGGTTGCAATTGCCTGTGCAAAGGTCTAATGCTCATCTAGAGTATGAGGTCATATGGGGCTTTTCTATTCACTAACCATGGTTTGCTATTAAAGTAGTTATTAATGAAAATAAAGAGTGAAAGGAATGGGTTTAGAGAGGAGGGAAAGCTATTTTTTTTTATTCTGAGGTTTTTTTTTGGGTTTTTTTTTTTTTTTTTAATTGTAAATGTGTTTAGGGCCAAAAAGAGCAGTGTGCACAGTTATTCTGTAGTTTAAGCTGCTACTAGAACCAGTTTGGATAAGTTGAAAAATTACTGCTACCATAACCAGTTTGGATAAGGTGGAAAATAGATCTAACTGTGGATTCAAAGTGTGAATGGTTTGACACAAGGATTATTGCCTGTGACTTTGTGTTTTCTCAGTTTCTAGGCTACTATGACCAAATTCCCATCTTCCCTATCCTCTTACCCCTCAACTGAAGTTAACATAATAATGGTTGGCTTAGTGGAGTGTTCTGAGAAAGGTTTATTTCTTTTCTGGATTAAATATACCATGATGGTATATTAAACATACTCTCTAATGAATATGGCATAAGAGAATGCAATTTTTATAATTTAGAACTAGCTCTTAGCAAACTTCTAGATGAAGCTTATGTTCTCCATACTGAATTCTAATTCTGTTCTCTGCCTTATTGTGATATAGAGGGTCCTTCCATTTTTCAGTTCTCTTCTTCAGTTTTCATATCCTTTTGGATCAGAGAACTTTACTGGAGTACTTCTGAGACTCCACTAATGGGAGATTAGTGAAGTGATTACACGGTAAGTAATATGATCACTTCAATGAGAGCATCTTTGTTTAAATTTAGATGATTGGCTTCTAGTTGTGGAATGGGTCAATTTCCTAAATCTGGATAATGTCATAAATAACATATGCTGCTAATCAGAAGGTTGTTGAAAAGATTACCTTTTCCCTTCTCTGTTGTCTTAATTCAAGATTCAGTTTATGACCTATCTTCTTTACTGCCTAATATTATTTCTTTTGTATGTAATCCTCAAACTGTGTCTTCTGTTTTGTTTTACTAACAGTACAAGGTTGCATATGGAATATTCTATTTATACTCCTGTTTGCCTAATTATATAGATTTCTTAAGAATAGGGGATGTTTTATAATTTGACATGGGCTTCACCAGTGCTGTTTGAATTTTTGAAGTGTTAAATACTGGTGGATGATAATTATTTTACTCCACCAAGCTGTATTTAGTCTTACCATTTTGTAGTGTTCTACTATTTTTATATTCGTTATTCTGAAAATAGATGGTAATTTAGATAATAAAGCATTGTATTCTGATAGTGCTATTTTGTAAAAACATTAATAGGTATAGTAAGAGTACATCTAAGAACTAGATACCTGTATATTCTGTAAAGAGGTCAATATTTAGCATACTCACCAGTAAGAGATAGCTTTAAAAAATGAAATAATTGTTACAGAAGAGTATAGTCTAATGTTTATATTTAATCATTGTATTATAGACATTTAAGCAATTTATTATTTTTTGTAAAGGAAACTAATTTCCTTTTATAGAATTATTCAATTGTGTATAGTAATTGAAATTTTAAATTAAGATCTTTCTTTTATTTTTATTTATTATTTTTTAAATGTTTATATTTATTTATTTTGAGAGAGAGAGAGTGCGTGCGCGTGAGAATCCCAAGCAGGCTTCCACTCTGTCAGCGCAGAGCCCAAGGCGGGGCTCTATCTCACAAACCATGAGATCATGACCTGAGCCGAAATCAAGAGTCAGACACTCAACCGACTGAGCCACCCAGGTGCCCCTCAACTTTTTAAAGTAAAGAGAATTTATTTATTTACTAAACGTTTTTACATTTAACTGATTTTGATAGCTCCCTGTAAGATGAATACTCCACTGGGGCATCATCAAACACGGAGTTAAATATGCAAAACTGTTTTAGGATTAACTGTAGGAATTGAAATTGTAGTAATGTTAGTGCAATGAGTAGCTGTTTCATTGTTGCTGTTTGTTTCTAGTAGAAATTAAGTTTAATATACAGATTGATACCCTACAGAAGTGGTAGTTATATTCAGCAAATTCATCTGGGAGTTTGCCAGATAAATTCATGTTTTTGTTTTTGTCTTTTACTGTGTTAAAATACACATAGAATTTACCATTCTAACCATTAAATATACAATTCATGGGTATTAATAAGTACATTCACATTGTTGCAACCATCACTCCCATCCAACACTTTCATCTTCCCAAACTAAAACAACATACTCATTGAATGGTAAGTTTCTATCAGAAAATGTACATTTATTTTGGCTTTTTTCTGCTTCCACTTGTTGAGTCATCTCCAGATTTTAGCTTTGATTCATTTTGTTCATATTTAACTCTTTCACAAATACATTTAATTGGTCTCTTGTCTCTTGATGGTGTATATTCTAAGCATTCTATTTTGAATTCTTATTATATTTTTAATTTTGTCTTGTACTTGCTGCTTTGTTTCCAATTTGACTTTCTTTGCTACTTTTTTTTAAGCTTCTGTAAATTGTAGATTGATTAATTAAAGTAGAAATCTTTTGAGGTAATAACAATAAAATTCTATTATTTGTCTTGTAGACTTCCAGGCAGAAAAAGGAACTAGATCAGGAATGACCTCTAAATTTAAGACTGTAAAAAGAACTTTATTTTTGCATGTGGCTAGTGAGCACAGAATTTCTATGTAGCAATTAAATGGGCCTAATCTTTCCAGTAGAGCCACTCCTATCCTTTGAGTTTCTGGTAAAGTGGTAGATAGAGCTACAGGCTTGAGTAGACTTAGATTCCCCACTTTTTTTTTTTTTTTTTTTTTAAGATAAGACTGGTTCATAGGTTTGCAATTTCCATCATGATATGCACATTACTTATTTGTTGTTACTGTCTTCATTTTACCTAAACTTGCTCAGTGCACTTTATTTCTTTTGGGGGAAAGTGTTAAAAGTTCTCCATCATGGGAGATTACAGGGTACAAGTTCTGGAATGAAGTCACAGGAGTAAAAAAGCACAGCATAGAGAATATAGTCAATGACATTGTAATAGTGATATATGGTGACAGATGGTAGCTACATTTGTGAGCATAGCATAATGTGTAATTACCATGTTGTACACCTGAAACTAATGTAATGTTGGGTGTCAACTGTCCTCAAATCTAAACAAAAAGTTCTTTATCAAATTTTTATCTAGTAGATATAGTATTTTTTGATGAGTTGATGATTCTTGCCTTGATTTTGGGATGATTTTTGAACATGGGACTATTTATTGCCAATATAAAACTGTAGGGATTTCCAGATTAAGGATACTAGATTTTTTTTAAATAGGTGAGATATTTTAAAGCCAGCATTCTTAATATTCTAGATGAAAATTGCCTTAAAAATCTCAAGCAGTTCTTTCAAAGATAAGGGTAAGAAAACTGTCCTGCCCAGCTCTGAACTGGCAAAATTAGGAGAATTCTTTTAATATAATTAGGTTATTCTTATGAAACTTGGGTGGCCTCTTGTGGTCAAAATAATCTCTTCTATTTTTAAAACTGTGTTTGAAGGGAGTTCGGCTTACTAATGGTCATACTTTTTTGTTCTTAGGGTTTTATTTATACAAATAATGAAGGGTTAATTATTTTTCTCCATTGGTTGATTTATACAGACACAAATCCTTATGTCTGTATTTTTCCCCCCCTCCTACAGGAGATTGTTGAAAACTTTATATTTGATTCCTGAAAGGACTCAAGTAAGTAGTATAGTAGTTATTCTTACATTTTTTGTGGGAAGCCAGTAATTTTAATATCGTAGTGTTATATCTAGTTAAGAATCTGTATAGTATTTCTTTAGAACTCTTGTAATTTATTTTTGTTTCATTAATTACAGAATCTTACTTTTACTTGTTTTCCTTAAGTTCATGAATTTATATTCATAGTTTTTGCCATCACTTTACACGTTATGCTTATGTTTTTAAATAAAAAAATTTTTTTAAAGTTTTATTTTAATCTGTACCCCACATAGGGCTTGAACTCAAAATCCTGAGATCTAGAGTCACATGTGCCTTCGACTGATGCTTATTAAACGATTTCCAAGACCTTTAAATATAGTTCTTTATTTTTGTTATGGGTCATAGGATGTATATAAAACATGCATTGAAAATATTCACCTTCCTATACTCAGCCACCCAGTTCTCCCCAGTGGCAGGCACTGTTCCTTTTCTTGCTTATACTCCCAGAAGTATTCTGTGCACGTGCATATATATTCATACCCTGTCTTTATATTTTCCCAGAGTGGCAGCATATTCAACATATTAATCTACCCTTTGTTGTTTCTTACTTACCAGTGTATCTCGGCATTCTTTCTATATTATATGTGGGGTGACTTTTCTTTGAAATGGCTTGCATAATGATCCTTTATATGAATGTACAACATTTTATTTATTCTGTACCCTCCTGACCATCATTTTAGGTTGGTTTCAGTCTTTGCTGTTCACCTATGGAAGTATACATAAAAGTTGAATTACCAGGTCAAAGCATATGTGCATTTAATATTTAATATTAATTGCCAGTTTTTTTCCCAGTCTGTACCAAAGTATACTTGTTTTGTTAATATAGGAGAGTGTTGCTTTTCTTACTGTAGTCAAAGGAGTTTGATTTTTGCAGAGCTTTGGGTGAAAATTAGTATTCCATTATAGTTTTCGTTTTCATTTTTCTTATTTTGAAGAAAGTTGAGCATCTTTTCAAAAGATTGAGTCATTGTATTTACTCTTTTATGAACTGACTTCATATCATTTGTGCATTTTTCTTTTGTGTTCATTTTTTTTTCAGTGATTTGGTTTCATTTGGTTGCTGCTTTTCTCTGTACTGTCTCTCAAGTAGGATAAATGATGGATTCAGTAAAAGTGGGATAGGTGGAGTAATTTTGACAATTTCTTTTCTTTTTTTTTCAACTTCCAAGCTTCCATCAGGTCTTGTACCTAAAATATTGGTTACTTTGAAATAACATTCTTAATGACGTCTGATTATGGACCTGGAATTCAGGTTGACTAATGTTAGAGCTAATTTGCGACTTAAGATTTTTCTAGGCATATTGGCATTAGTTCATTTTATTGGGTCTCTTTGTATTAGAAAATATTGTAGGTTTGTTTTTACAGAGAAAATTAAGATTGTTTGTACTATGGATAGTGTCAAAAAATACTGCCCTCATCTTTTAGGCTTTGTTTTTTTCTTAGACCATAGAATTCTGTATTGCCAAGATGGGATGTCATCTCTTTTTTCCCCTTTAGGGTTACTACGTCATAAAGAGCCACCAAAAATCTTTTGACATGTATCTTCTCTGAGAAATTTTCCTTCTTCACAACTCTGCGGACTAGAGCTGGACTTGTTGCTCTATTTTGTATGTACTAAAAGGCCCTGAGTTAGTACCAGTCCCATTTTCAGTTCTTGCTCGTGATCATCCTTCTACATATCAGGTGGTTCATAGTTCTTGGGTCAGAACCTGCTTCATTTTCTCCTGGTTCTGCCCTATTAACCATTTCTCATCGACTCTGGTGGTTATTGAGCTGCTGCCTGTGGGCTGCCTGCCTGTTTTTGTAAATAAAAAATTTTTCGGAACATGACCACACTGCTACATTTATATGTATTGTCTATGGCTGCTTTCATATTATAACAGTAGAATTGAGTAGTTATGACAGACCTGTGACCTGCAAGGCTGAAAATATTAGTCTGATCCTTTACAAAGAAGTTTGCCAACCACTGATCTATTGTATTGCGATTTCATAGAAATGACCTTCAAGCTATTTCCTGCACCCTTTTCTCATCTTCTTCCTGCATTAGCCCTCCACCCAGAACATATCAGCTCTCAAAGTAGGAAGCCTCTCTCTGCACCCTAAATGTGAAAAATGTTGATAGAACTTTTAATTTCAAATTTTATGAGAGTGTCTTTGCATTAAAATAAATCTACGGTATTAAAAGCAAAATCGAGAGTGCTCTATTTTGGGGTTTGTTGAGTGTGTTTTTATAGGATTTAACACTTAAAGTTTTTAACACTTTTTTTGGTTAACCATTTCATTGAACATATAGAGGAGATAAGCTCCAAGACTGTAGAAAAACAAAAAACTTAGTGTTATAGAAACCATCCACCAAGAAATAGGAGTAGCATTGCTTGCTGAACAGAGTTTTAAGTTATTCAGGAGAATGAATCTTTTCTAATTTTTACTATGAGAATGAAGAAATATTTGGGGTCTTAGGGATCTTTTTACTATAGTTGATGGGAACAGCTCTTTGAAGCTTTAAATAGCCTTCAAAATGGAAGGTGGAGCTTTCTATTATATTTTTTTTAAAAGAACATTTCAAAATTATTTGGAGGGAGAATTGCCTTAATCATTCTTTTTTTCCTTTGGTCACTTATATTGTTTTCATTAAGTATCTCTGGAAAATACTGGTTGGAAAATAACTACTTGTTTTTTTAAATCTTCTCTACTACTTCCTAAAAACATAAAAACTGTAATTCTTTGGTTCCTTTTTGTTTAGTGGCTTACAGAAGAGATGAAATGTGGTCTGAGGGACGATATGACTATGAAAGACTTCCAAGAGAACGAGTACCTCCTCGAAGTCACCCCAGTGTAAGTTGCTAATGATGTAGAATAATTCGCAACCTAGTATGGAAGTGAATTTTGTACACCAAAGCTTGGCCTCCTAACAAAATCTTTAAGTGCCAAAAATTTACCAGTTTAGGTTGAAATATAGACACATTAAGTTTATCTTTTAAAAGTTAGAAGTTTGAAAATAAAAGGCAATATTTCATTTATGTAGATTTCTAAATATGGAAATAAATTTCTAAAATGGTAAGTTTTTATATTGAATTGAATTTGTGAAGAAAATGGAGGTTTTATAAAGGTAGACCATCAGTTAATGAAGGAGTATTTGAGCATCTGCTCCTACTATTAGCTGTCACCTATTTTTCTTTATTCCTAAAAATGTTTGCGAATTGGAAACATTAAAAAGTGAAATTAAAAAGTAGGGGCAGCTCAGCGGCAGGCAGGCAGCTTCTGGTATACTGTCCTACTGTTTGTCTCTTTATTGCTCTGGGAATTGGGAAGTTTTAATGAGACCTTTTCTCAAGGAGCTTGCTATTTTGCTTATTATTGTATTCCCAGCACCATCTAGTGCCTGGCACATAGTAGGAGCTCAGCGTTTATTGAATGAATATATGTACTCTTTCCCCAAAATCCTCTGCAGAGACCCAAAGGAAGGTTTGTAGAAGGTCAAGAAGCTGTCAGTCTTAAACTTTTGCACAGACACATTCTAAGCATCAGGGGATTTGGGTTGTGGTGATGGTATGTAGATATATTATGGATCCATTATACACTATCACAGGGAACAAATATTTGTTTATATGTTGTTTTTTTACTTCTATATTTGAAGTAAATCTTACAACCTATTTAGATTGGTAATGTCACATTCAGCATTGTCATTTGGCCTTAATTATAACGTAGGTGGGGGTTGATCTAAAATGATGAAAGATGGGCTCTTTGGCTTTTGGCTTGGAGGAGGTGAAGGTGCAGTTGTCCTAAATCTGGGTTCATCCTGACCCCAGTTGCCTCCACCATGCTGCCAAAGTTTGAGATTCCAGTCCCAAAGTGATCAAAGTGTATACCTGAGGTGCACCAGTGGGGAAGTTGGTACCATGTCTGCCCTGGTCCCCAAGATCAGCCCCCTGCGTCTGTCTCCAGTAAAGGTTGGTGATGACATCACCACGGTAACCCGTGATTAGAAGGGTCTGAGGATTACAGTGAAACTGACCATTCGGAGCAGAAAGGCCCAAATTGAATTGGTATCTTCTGCCTCTGTCCTAATTATCAAAGCTGTCAAGGAATCATCAAGAGACAGAAGCAGAAAAACATTAAGCACGGTGGAAATACCACTTTTGATGAGATTGTCGACATTGCCTGACAGATGCAGCACCCATCTTTAGCCAGAGAACTCTCTGGGACCATTAAAGAGATCCTGGGAACTGGCCAATCTGTGGGCTGCAGTGCCGATGGCTGGCAGACTCATGACATCATAGATGATATCAATAGTGGTACAGTGGAATGCCAGCTAGTTAAGAACTACAAAGAAAAATATTTCAATAAAGGATCATTTGACAACCAAAAGAAGAAAAAAAAAGATAAAAGATTGACAAGGTGAAGAGGCCTACCATATTTCAGAATGGGTTGACTTAATTATTACTGTGTGTCATTTCTTTGCAGGTTTTTTTTTTTTTTTTTAATGTTTGTTTATTTTTGAGAAAGCACGCTAACGTGAGCCGGGGAGGGACTGAGAGAGGAAGACAAAGGATCCAAAACAGGCTGCTCTGTGCTGAGCCTGATGCAGGGCTCAAACTCAGGAATTGTGAGATCATGACCTAAGCTGAAGTCAGATGCTCAACCTACTGAGCCAACCAGACACCCCTCCAGGTTTATTTATAGTTAAATTCTTTTCAACTTGATAAAATTACCTTATAGTTTACCTAGAAAAACAAACAAGTAATAGAGATAAACATGTGAGACTAATGCAGGGATGGGAAAAGGGATGACTTTAGAAAAAAAAATTCTTAGGACCCCTACCTTTTCAAGGATATATCCCACTAGGAATTTGTATTTCAAGGATACTTAAAAGAATTTTCTGTGTGATTATGTCACCAACTGGATATATGGATGGATATGTTTTAGTTTGTTTTCAATTTTGAGGAATTGCTTTTTTTTTTTTCCTTCATGTAACACATGACTCCAAATGATAAAATCAGGTTCATTTAGAGAGGGGATTATTTTTATTTTATTTTATTTTTGTTAGTTTATTTTGCATGAGAGAGAACATGTGCACGGATGGGGGAGGGACAGCGGGAGAAGGGGAGAGATAGAATCCCAAGCAGGCTCTGCGCTGACCGTGCGGGACTTGAATTCATGATCATGACCTAAGCTGAAATGCCACCCAGGAGCCCCAAGAGAGGGGATGACTTTTAAATGGTAATTTACTATAATTACATGTAACTAGTTCTTGCTAGTTTTATATATAAACTTCTTAATCTTCAAAACAATTCTGAGTGTTGAACGGTACAACATTTATAGAACTCAATGGAATGTTTTAGGAGACGTAAAGTGTAGGCAGAGGTTTATATACAGAATCTCTGAAGGAAAGGGAAAGAAAAGCAAAAATGTTGGGATCTCATCAAGATAAAAAGCTTCTGCATAGCAAAGGAAATCAACAAAACTAAAAGGCAACTGATGGAATGGGAGAAGATATTTGGAAAGGACATAGCAGATAAAGGGCTAATATCAAAAATCTATAAAGAACTTACCAAACTCAACACCCGAAAAACAAATAATCCAGTGAAGAAATGGGCAGAAGACATGAATAGACACTTTTCCAAAGAAGACATCTAGATGGCTAACAGATGGATGAAAGGATGCTCAACATCCTTTCGCTCATCATCAGGGAAATACATGTCAAAACCACAATGAGATACCACCTCACACCAGTCAGAGTGGCTAAAATTAACAACTCAGGCAACAACGGGTGTTGGTGAGGATGTGGATAAAGGGGGGCCCTCTTGCACTGTTGGTGGGAATGCAAACTGGTGCAGATGCTCTGGAAAACAGTGGAGGTTCCTCAAAAAATTAAAAATAGAATTACCCTACGACCAGCAATTGCACTACTAAGAATTTATCCAAAGGGTGTAGGAGTGCTGATTCAAAGGGTCGCATGCACCCCAGCGTTTATAGCCATGCTATCAACAATAGTCAAATTCTGGAAAGAGCGCAAATGTCCATCAACTGATGAATGGATAAAGATGTGGTATATATATACAATGGAATATTACTCTGGTGATGAAAAAAAGAATGAAATCTTCCCATTTGCCACCAATGTGGATGGAACTGGAGGGTATTATGCTAAGCAAAATAAGTCAGATAAAAATATCACATGATCTCACTCCTATGTGGAATTTGAGAAAATTAGCAGATGATAATAAGGGAAGGGAAGGAAAAGTAAGATAAAAACAGAGAGGGAGGCAAACTATAAGAGACTCTTAAATACAGAGAACAAACTGAGGATTGATGGCGGTGGGGAAAATGGATGATGCGCATTAAGGAGAGGGCACTTTTTGGGATGAGCACTGGGTGTTATATGTAAATGATGAATCACTGGGTTCTATGCCTGAAGCCAAGATTACACTGTATGTTAACTAAGCTGAGAAAAATGTAATTTCAGACAATAGTGGGAAATATTTGTGATCATACATGGAAAAAGTTGTGATATAAAATGTTTATTACACCATTCTGCATTATATATGCTTGCTGTGTTATAGAACACACTGCAGTGGAAGTTGGCTTAAAGACTGGAGGCAGAGGGACCTGCCAGGAGGCTGTAGGCTATTGCCAGGCAGGGGGATTCCTTTAAACCAGTCCTGGTTTAAACCAAGTGGGAGAGCAGTGAGTTTTAAGATGGGAATAATCCATTTATCAGTGTCCTAAGATCAATAAGAAGGGTGCTTCAGATCTCTAGTTAGGTCATTGTGTGATCATGGATTTGAGAAAGTTCATACCTAATAGCCTTTGTTTTCTCCTAGGATAAGGTAGAGGGAGACTTGAGGCCACATTGAATTTGGAATAGCCATTGTTGGTATCTCTTCACCAGAGGTGTTTAAAAAGACTTGATGATGGAGCAGTGAGCTTGTGCACCGTAAATTATGGGGGTGCCAGTCTACAGGAATGTGCACTTTATTACCTAAGTAGCCCAGTTTAGGAGTGGAGAAAGCAGGTTGTTGTATTGATTTAAGATTGCACAATGAGTGGTAGGCACAGAAAGATGAGAATAATGAAGGTTCTGACTCAGAATTGAGGTAATATGTGTAATGGGCTATTTCAGAAAGGAACTAAGGCTGTGAGAGGGATAGTGGATTGAAAGAAGTGAGGGGTTGAGGGACAGGAAAAGCTCAGTGAGGTTGAACACCAGAGAATGACAGAAAGATAGACAATTGGTATTTGGAGTGTGGAGTTGCCAAGAAAGGACAGTTCTGGATAATTAAAGTTCAGTGGATGGTGGTGGGAATAGAGGGTGGGTGAAGGTTATTGGAGTTGAGATCAGAAAAACTTGGAGGCTAGATTTTGGATCAGTGATTTCGATTAGAGGCTCTCAGTCTTCACCATAGATTGAAGTCACCCAAAGAGCTGGGTGACATAAATACTGGGCCCATCCAGATAATTAAGCCCTAATCTTGCAGGTAGGATCTGAACGTCAGTGTTGTGTAAAGGTTCATCAGGTGACTCTTATGCAGAGTTAAGAAATGCAGATTGTAGGTGAACACTGAAGTTGCTGATGATGACAGGAGTTGAGGTAAAAATGATAGGTTATGGAAGTTCTCAATGGATGAGGATATCGTAGTAAAAGTAAACAAATTCAAACATTTTCATTTTTATATAATTTATGTGTATAAATGTGAAACAGACTTCTTTATAAAATATCTTCATCATCAGGAAGCAGATATGTTTTATACCACAAGTGCATTTGAAATCAGACTAGAGGTGCTCACTCAACTGTCTCTAAGTGCCTAAAGGTAAATCTGACTTTCTTAAATTCTCTGGCTACTTGGTTCCTCCTAGAGGGGGAGAAACCTAGATTGCCTTTCTCCTGAGGGCACAGAAACTGCCCAGACCTTTTATAGCCTCATTCCTTTCCTTTTTTGAAAAAAAAATCTTAATTCCATTAGATTGGTCCCTATATTCCCCCAATCTCTCCTAGTTTATAAATTCTTCTGTATTCCCACATCTCCTTCCTCAAGACTCATATACTTTTATTGGTGAACTTGATCTTATTTTGGTTAGAAATTTAAAGCCTTCCCTTCCCTTCATTTTATGTGCCTTTGATGGCTCTTGGAAATTATCCCTTTGCCTTCTATGTTACACCTACATTTTAGTTAAATCACAGTTTCTTAAACTTTTTGGTGCCATGGATCCATTTAACAGTCTGGTGAAGCCTATGGATCCCTTTTTTAGAGGAGCGTTTTTTTTTTGTTTGTTTTTTTTAACATTTATTTATTTTTGAGACAGAGAGAGACAGAGCATGAACGGGGGAGGGGCAGAGAGAGAGGGAGACAGAATCTGAAACAGGCTCCAGGCTCTGAGCTGTCAGCACAGAGCCCGACGCGGGGCTCGAACTCACGGACCGTGAGATCATGACCTGAGCCAAAGTCGGACGCTTAACCGACTGAGCCACCCAGGCGCCCCTAGAGTAGCGTTTTTAAAACTGTAAAATGAAATACACAGAATTAAAGGACTTCTATTTGAATATATTTGAATATTTCAATATTTACATGTATATTTGAATATTTCTCAAACTATTAAAAAGCAAATTTATGATGTAGTAAGATGTACTTTAGTAGGTCAATAAATATTAAGAGCTAGGTGAGGTTTCATTACTATATTTTCAAAATAATGAGAATAAATAGATTTTGAGGTATCTGCAACAGCTATGACATGATATGAAAATATCTGTGATTTCTGTTAAGTGATGAAGCCACAGGTAATTGCTATTATTTGGTTTTTTGTTGCTGCATTTGGGTGAAAAAAGTAATTTTATATTCATATATGATTTCAAGGACCTGCTAAATCCTTAGGCTAGAAAAGCGTTTGATAAATTACACTAGAACAGAAATATAAGTCAGTAAAATTATAATTCCTGACTTTGGAGCTAATAATATAACTTATTTAAAGCTTAAAAATATTTGCTTACAAAGCAGAGATCATCTTATGTTATTTTAAAGATCATATTGGTACATCACTGATTTGTACAAGAATGTTCACAAGCAGCATTGTTCATAAAAGCTCAAATTGGCCACAATCTGATGTCTAACAATGGAATAGATAAATTAATTGTGTAGGTTACACAGCAGTGAGAATGAATGGACCTGAATAGACCATTGCAAAAGCAGCAACATGTAGGAACCTCACAAACATCCTCCTACTGAAAGAAAGAAGCTAAATATAAGAGTATATATCCTGTATTTCCTGTTACATAGTTTTAGAATAGGCAGAATTCACCAATAAAGTGGTTACTTTTGGGAGAGGGAAGTAGTGACTGGGACAAAGCACAGGAAGGCTTTTGCTGTACTAAGTGTGTTTAGTTTTTTGAAACGGGTGGTAGTTACACAGTGTGATTACCTTGTGAAAATTTATCCAGAAGTACATTTATGATTTGTACACATTTTGTATGTATGTCATACTTCCGTAAAAACTTAAGTTTTGAAAAGGCAGATTATTATTTTTTTCTAAATATAAAACTGGTTAATCCTTTAAAAAGTGGGAACTCCCTATCATTAGTGGCTGGGAAAAAGGAAAGTAATGTCTTTTATTTTGTATATTTGGATTCTTTTCTCTAATAGAAAAGCAAGTTTACTGTATTTCTTTTTTTCTCATTACTCTCATTTACTCACTAATATTCAACTATTAACATTTGATGAAAACATGCTTTATTGTATATTTATCCATCTATCTGTCCTTTATCCGTCTATTTAATCCATCTAATTTTTTTGAAATATTTCAGAGTAAACTGGCCAACGGTATGTATGCTTTTCATTAACTACATGGATATTCATATCATTAAAGTGCAATATTTTTTTCAACTTTTTCTAAATGTGAAAATTACACATGTGAAACGTAAGATCTTAAGTGTTCATTTGCTGAGTTTCGATTTAGTAATGTTCCTTTGTGTATGCCCTAGGAGGTGTTTTCCTTTTTGTCTGACAGAATTGCAAGAACTTTCTTTTTGTTATTATTTCCAGAGAGGAAGGATCAGTTCTTGGCTACATTCTGTAACACTGTGTCCTTATTTTCTGGGGCAGTTCCAATTTCAGATATCTGACCCATTATTCCCCAAAGCTACTGAAATGCAAAACCACCAATATTTCTTTGAAAATTCAGTGAGTGAATTAAATGAATAGTTACTGAAATGCATGTCACAAAAATATGAGGGATCAGAGTGAGGGAATCTCAAGCTTTTGAAAGAAGTCCACCAGCCTGTGTAGTAGAATTTTTTAGGTATGTGTGGTTTGTGTGGTACTTTTCTAGTAAAAAAAAATGTGATGCCAGAAGTAACATAAAATTGATACAACACAGTAGAACGTGTATCAGGTATGTAGTGCTTACTATGTGCCAAGTGCTGTTCCAGGTGCTGGGAATAGAGCAGTGAATTAAGACCAAGGTGTCTGTGCCCATGAAGCTTGCATTCATACTAAGTTGATTGTTTTAGGCAGTAATGGCATGAATTATTTACATGCTGTCATGCTTAGTTTGCTGGTAGTTTTGTGTGTTTTAGTTGCTTTTTACTTTCTTAGAAGGGCATATATCACAGATATAAAAGTAGACAAAATAACAAAATGAACTCCCCATGGACAAATCATCCAAAGTGGCAGTTACCAGCTTTTGGTCCATCTTGTTTTGTCTGTGCCTTCCCCAGTTTCTTTTCTCCCAGATTATTTTGAAGTAAATCCAAGATACCCTATTTCAAATGTAAATAAATAGTTTAGTGTGTGTCTCCAAATGATAAAGATGCTTAAGAGGAGTTGCTTGTCTATTAAATTTTTTCCTTTAAATGTTTTTTGTTAGACTTTGTGCCAAGTATTGTAATTACATTGGAAACGTTTTTAATGTTTATTTATTTTTCAGAGAGAGATAGAGAGAGGGACAGTGTGTGAGTGGGGGAGGGGCAGAGAGAGAGGGAGACACAGAATCAGAAGCAGGTTCCAGGCTCTGAGCTGTCAGTATAGCTCCTGAGGCAGGGCTCGAACTCATGAACCTTGAGATCATGACCTGAGCTGAAGTCCGAGGCTTAACCATCTGAGCCACTCAGGCACCCCTGACGTTGGAAAACTTTTTAAAGAAACATGCTAATCCTCATGATTTGCCCCCATTTAGTAAAGAGACTAAACATTAGTGTGGGAAATTTGACATTAAATATTGAATGAAACAAAACTTGGTGCTTTTACTTACTGAAATGAAAGTGTTACTCATAAGAGGTAGTTCTATTAAATTGGAATTTATAGCAAATTAAGAAATAATTGCTTATTTCATAACAAAACACAATCACCATTTCAGACTTAAAAATTGCAAAACTAATTTGATAAGTATCTTAACCTGCTCAAATTTTCATTAGCAAAAGCAAAACTGTGAATAATCCTTGTTTCAGAAACTCAGAAGCCCTAATGGTTGGAATCGTTTTACCCCCTAGATAGGGACCTATGTGAATGTGTAAATTTCATAGACCTATAACTTCTCAAAAAAGTATGTATGTGCAAGTTCTTGCTTTCTACATCCTGTGAGAATAGATCATGATTGAGTAAAATAGGCTTAAAATTTTTTTTTAATGAGTTACGTATACTTTTTAATTTTGGTCTGACTGATCATAACATTAACACTAATTTTGGAGGGGCAAATCTGAAAGAATTTTACACATATTTTTGGAAATTTTAGTAACAGCCATAGAAAATTGGTACATGGTATAAATAAGCAACAATTGAATTGATATGGTCTGATCTTTTTAATGGGGCACTGTACAAATTTTTATAATGAACTGAAGCAACGAAAATTGATTTCATTGAGGTAATTTCAGATTATATGTCCAAACTCAAGATTTGAAATACCTGCATTTTATTTTTTGAAATGTTTTATGTATTTTGAGAGAGAGAGAGAAGGAGCAAGTGCACGCAAGTGGGGAGAGGGGCAGTGAGAGAGGAGAGACAGAATCCCAAGCAGACTCGGAATTTTCAGCCCAGAGCCCCACCCAGGGCTCGATCTTATGAACTGTGAGATCGTGACCTGAGCTGAAATCCAGAGCCAGATGCTTAACTGACTTAGCCACCCAAGGTGCCCCCGAAATATCTGCATTTTAAATAATAGAAATATTTTGATTCCATTGGGTTTGTTTTTAAATTAATTGAAAATGATTCTATTATCCTTAACCTTTTAAGGTAGTCTTTAGAAGTTACAGTTTTTATTTCTGGTTTGTATATAATGGTGCCATTATTTTCCAAGATATTTCTAAAATGAAGACTCCAACTGTATCAGTACCTGAAGCCTTGTGTATTTCTGTTAGCATCTAGAAAGGGAAATTATGGGGCACCTGGGTGGCCCAGTTGGTTAAGCTTCTGACTCTTGGTTTCAGCTCAGGTCATGATTTTATGGTTTGTGGTTTCGAGCTTCTTGGGATTCTCTCTCCCTTTCTGTCTGCTCCTCCCCTCCTCCTCCTCCTTCTTCTCTCTCTCTCTCTTTTTTGCTCTTTCAATAAATAAACATTAAAAAGGAAAATTACATGTTTATAGCTCCATGTAAATTTGTAGGAGAATTTCAAACTCTGATGGTATTTCCAATCATGTCCAGCATTGCATGTAATATAAAATACTGTTTGAACTTTTGTATTAAAAAAAGCTTTTGAAAAATTCTGAAATCTTTGCTTCTCATCATGAATTTTGTTAGAAAAATCCTTGCATGGTATTCCTAGATAAGATAGGGACTTTCTGAAAATACAGTCTTGGCTTCATCAGATTGCTCCAGTCATCTTTATTTCCTTAAAACTTTTCATATAAATATAGAATTTTCCTTAAGAATAGATGCCTATTATAGAGGTGAGATGGTAATAATGTACTTATATTTGAACAATCTCATAACATAAACAGTTTAATCTTCGTTGCTAGATACAGAGCTGTCATTAGGAGTTTTTTTGTTTGTTTTTGTTTTTCTGTTGCTGATTAACAACTTTGGAATGATTTTATTTTTATTTGGAAAAAAGTTTATTAAATCTATGACTAAATATGATTCAAGTTTTACCATATGCATTTTACAATCCTAAAATAACTTTGAATAGAGGAAAAGGTTGCATGTAAAGTAATAAGCTCTCTATTCATGCAAGTGTTTAGACGTGCATACTTAGGCCACCATCCCTCCAAATAAATATATACAAGGACGTTATAGAATGGAATTGTATGGTTTCTTGGAATTGTAGAAATCAGTGATTCTAATTTTATGAATAACAAATTTTAATTTAGAGAATGCTATAAATTATGTTGCTGATTTTGGCTTAATGTTGAATTTGTTTAGAAGCTCAATGTTTGCTTAGATTTAATTGAAACATCTTTGAAAGGTAATTTTTATAAGAGCCTGTGGGTTCATTTATTTATCTATTATATATTACGTAAACTATAAAATTTTTTTTTAATTAAAAAACATTTTTTTAACGTTTATTTAGTTTTGAGACAGAGAGAGACTGAGCATGAATGGGGGAGGGTCAGAGAGAGGGAGATACAGAATCTGAAACAGGCTCCAGGCTCTGAGCTGTCAGCACAGAGCCCGACGCGGGGCTCGAACTCACGGACCGCGAAATCATGACCTGAGCCGAAGTCGGCTGCTTAACCGATTGAGCCACCCAGGCGCCCCTAAAATATATGTTTTAATGTAATATTTAACATACTAAAGAAAGAAACCACCTTATAGCCCCATGGGAAAAAATTAGGTAGATCATTTTAGTTCTTAAATAGATATGAACTATTAATTTTATTTTTTCTCAGCACATTAACAAATTTCCTACCCACTGGGAAATTTGAATAAGACACAGTAATTTAATGATTGAATAGTTGCAGTTATTAATTCTAAGAAGTTATGTAAGTGAATAGACACTTTGAGGAATTGTGTTTCACATGGACATTAAAAAGGTAATCAAAACAACAAATATTTTTGAGTACAGAGTGTGTCCTACACATTGTACTAAATTTTTTACAATCTGTTTTTTGCTCAGTCTTCACAACAGCTCCTTGAGGTAGGTAATAGTATTAATCTATTGTATTGACGATGAAACTGGACATAAAGATGGTATAGTAATGCCCTGAATGTTGGGCTTTATTTTGGGCTTCATGTTTTTATTTTGTCCAGTCAGTTAATTTAAATTGATCATGGCTTATACTTTGATTGCTTTCTAATTTCTTTCACATATATTTACTCTGATATTGGTAGAAGACATACCATGAATGTTCAAGGCGAGATTATTTATAAATACATGTCGTGTAGCTCTCTAGTCCTTACTTGTTGATAACCATTTTGTTCAGTTGTTTCACAGCAACTGCTAACCTAACATAGGTGCTCTTCTCCCTCTGTCCAATTTCCCAGCCACCCCCCCCCCCAAAATCCACTTAGTTGCTCAAACTTTATTTTATTTTAAAGTTTATTTATTTTGAGAGAGAGAGAGAGCAAGCGAGCACATGGGAGGGACAGAGTGAGATAGAGAATCCTGAGCTGGCTCTGCACCACCAACACGGAGCGTGAGCCTGACTCAAGGCTTGAACTCACAAACTGGGAGATCATGACCTGAGCCAAAACCAAGAGTCCAGTGTTTAACTGACTGAGCCACCCAGGTGCCCCTAATTGCTGAAACTTTAAAACATTAACAACTTACTATTTTGAAAATGAGTTCAAATTTTATATTGGGTTTTATTTTGCTTCTAGACTGTGAAGTCAAAGGCTGTTTTCTCTCCAGCGCTTCTGGAGAAATAGCAATGTTTCCTCTTGATGATTCTAGCTCAATATTCTGTCTCTGTTTGCTGTTGCTTAAGTGTAAAGATTTTGTATTTTTTCTGAATAGTATACTTCAAACACATTAATTAGACTAAAGGTGTGTGCTATCTTAAATGGTTTTGTTTTTAAAATTCTTAGGGAATTAGGATTGGAGCTATGTAACATTCTTTCCATAGTTTATTTTTTATTAAAATAATAATATGTATTTTTTCTTTTATGATTGATTTTTAGTATTGCTACTTGTTATTTTAAGCACCTGGCTTCATTGAACAATTTTATTTCCTTTAATCCATGTGAAAACATTACTATTAGTTATATTCATGTTATTTCATTAATGCATTTTTGTTTGTTTATACATTTACTCTATTTGATTAAGGATAAGAACTCCTGTGCTTTTAAAAAACCTTTCCAAAACCAAATAGAGAAGTTAGTGATTTTTATATATTTCTTTTTGTCTGTTTTAGGATGGCTACCATAGAGTAGTTAATATTGTGCCAAAGAAACCACCACTGCTAGACAGACCTGGTGAAGGAAACTACAATAGATATTACAGTCATGTTGATTACCGAGAATATGACGAGGGCCGCAGTTTTTCTCATGATCGAAGAAGTGGTCCACCTCACAGAGGAGTATGTAAATTTCCCCCGTGTACTAATTGTTATATTTTATAAGTTTAAAAATCATGTAATTTTTGAAATTTATGTGATTGGCCATGAAGGCAGGTGAATAAACACTTCCTGCTTGATGCTCTGTTGACTTCCCTGCTAGAGCTGTCAAATGGGAACTGGTAGTGGAGAATCTTGGGATAAAGTGGGTAAGCCATTCTGGATAGCTCTATCTAAATGACATTAATTCCAACTAACCTGTGTTTTTATCCCCTAAATTGGAAAGAATTTGCAGAAGCAGATAAAGGTAATCTATGTATTGCCTTGGTACTCAAAAAAGTGATGAGCAGGTGGTTACCATCTCTTACTGGAGGTACTCACTTATAATTACTTTATTTTCATTCATGATATGCTGTGGGTGTGGTTGGATTAAGGTTGTTGAACTTTAGTCTCATTTTTGATGTGCTTATTAAAGTCTACTTACTCAAATTAGAAAGCTCTCACAACACTGTCCTATATATAATAAGCACTTTTTAAATGTTAGCTGTTATTACCATTGTTATTATTGTATTTTGTTTCTTCTGATAATCTTTAATACTCTAGAAGTATGTGTATTAAATGTTGCAACAATCTGTCATTGAACTTGACTGCAACTATTCCTTGATGTAGTTCCTTTGACTTGGCTTGTGTGTTTACCTCACTCCTCTGCCAGACTGTTTTTCTACATTTTCTCTTTTTTCCCTTTGCCTACTGTATACTATTGTAATTTACAGTACATATTCAAACGTTTATATTAAAATTTGACCTCACATTGGCTGTTGGAATTACTTTCCATACTTCACCCGTAAAGTCATTTACCCAGGATTGTGTGTATATATGTATGGAAGTCCAGTTCTCTGATTACTCCATCATGGTGACTCTTAACAATTCTAAAGTAGTAATGAGACTATTCAGTGTTTTCCTGTAGTTTTAAAGTTGGGAGTGCACAGCTTCTTTCTCATAGAATTGATTCATGTTTTTTTCAATTTTTAAATGTGCTGTTCCTTTAGGAAGACGAATTTGGTGTTGAAAAGTAAACATTATGCATTGTCTCTATCCTAGAAATACTGGACTTTGCCTTTGGAGTTATTCTTCCAGGTAGTCTGAGGAAGAAAAAAATTTGGCCTTGCATAAGATTGTTATCCCTCTTGTGAAAACTAAATGTGGCCATTTAATATAAATAGGGAATTTTGGATTCATTGGACCAATTTGTATTTGAACCCTCATGAATATGATTTTTTCCCCTAAAACCTTGTAGCATAATAGTGCCTCAACAATAGTTTTTTATTACAAATTGTGTTCATTCATACTTTGTGCAACATTTTCTCTTTAAATTCTCTTCAAACAAAAATAACCCCACTTGAGATCCTTAGAACTCTCGTGATACTAAGTTATCTTGAGTTCAGTTATATAAACTAACTTTATCCAATATCTTATTAGAGCTGTTGAATTTTCTTTATCTTTTTGTATATTGTTTTTTGTTTCTTTGTATTTACTGTTGAGAAGAAAAATGATGAATACATAACTCTTATGTAAGTAGAGTATATGATACTAAAGAGGAAGATGAAAATAGTATTTATTTTAGCTGAATAAGTATTTCTGATTATAAATAATTCACATTATATTGTTCTACATATAATTTTAAAGTAATTGGGCATGGATTACTGTGTGTGTGTGTGTGTGTGTACCGTACCTTTCAAATGTATCAGTTTTAGAGGACAAAATGCTTGTTTTGATTAATCTTAAACTTAGTGCCACATGTTGCTCTAATTTAACTTATCAGTAGGTGATGGTTTCCTATTATATTATTTCCAAATTATGGATTTTAATGGGAGTCAAGATGAGAAAAGAAAATTTGAACAAGTGGGAAAGTAACAAATGTTTCCTGGTTTTGAATTTGAAACTTGGTGAAAGAACTTGACAGAACGAAAATAAAGAGACCTGTGTGCTTGATTAAATTTAAATCGAGCCTTTGTTCTTATAGCAGTCCTTAGCTGTTGTGATGTTGGTGTATGTTTTTGGCAATAAGGCTGTTAGGCCTACCAAAGAAGTACCGTAAGCATTTTCATGCAGATAAATGGTTCCACAGGTTGTCAGTCCGCTAAGTCACTTGTTGATATGGGTGACTTGCTGTATTTTTTTTTTCTTCTTCATGCCTTTGAAGCTCAGATTTAGAGAGGTGTTTTTGTCCTCATTTTATTTTGGTCTTAGAGACTCGTTTCCAGTAGTACTGTTAGATGTATCCTACTTGACCTAAATAATATAAACAAATGCCTAAGGAGCTCTTTTATTTTACAGGATGAATCTGGCTACAGGTGGACAAGAGATGATCATTCCGCAAGCCGACAGCCTGAATACAGGTAAAAAGATAAACATAGTACCGTAACCACTCCAATACTTGATTCACTGAGACGTCTGAGGTTGAAATCAAACCTCACTGCTTATAGATGAAATATTTTTAATTAGGATTCAGAATTTTGAAAGCAACAAACATTATATTTTTGTGATTAATATAATAGCACTAACAGCCAACATTCTGTATCTATTGGCATTTTGTAATTGATAACAAAAAATAGTGTTTGAACTATTGGTATATTCTTATAAAATTATTAAATTATCTCTAATGTGTGATGTGGATTATAAGGTATCTGTTTACTTAATTAGAAAGTTAAGGCTTTTTTTTTTCCATCTAGAATATTTGAGTCATTACAAAGTTTCCTTTATTCTTATTTATTTATTTTTAAATATTTATTTTTGAGAGAGAGAGAGAGCATGAGCAGGGGAGGGGCAGAGAGAGAGGGAGAGAGAATCCCAGGCAGGCTCTGTACTGTCAGCATAGAACCCAATGCAGGGCTTGATTCCATGAACTATGAGATCATGACCTGAGCCAAATTCACAAGTCAGACACTTAATTGACTGAGCCACCCAGGTGCCCCCAGAATTTCTTTTACTATAAGGCATTTTCTTAGTTGCTTTATTTTGATAAGTAAAGTTCTATTGGAAAGACACATTTTGGAAGGACCTCAGTTGTTGTTAGCCTTGGTTAATTATAGAGACATCTGATAGAATAGTTAGGAAAAAAAAGATGGACAGATTCAGTCAAGTTTTTTTGTTGTTGTTTTTAATAACTTCACAAAGGAAGTAGTAGAAGTTCTAAAAGGAGCTTTTTAAAGATTTCTTGTGAACTGTCAGAGAATAACCTATGGAGAATGGAAAGGCATCAACTGCTACAACTCTAGGTGCCAGAAGTAGACAACAGGATTCCGTGGATTAGAGCAAGGCAGTTTCTTGCTCACGGCCCAGCAGTCATCAGGCGCATTGGCATGGTAGTGCTGGTTCCCTGCCCTCAAGTCCCATAGAGTGATGTGGTGGGCAGAGATGGTGGTCGTGCATAAAATGGGATGCACTGCAGCTGAGGAACACAGTGTCAAGAGCTTGCTACTTTTTTGTAGTAAACAGGAAGCAAGCAAGCCAGCCTTCTTTCACTGAGAGTGAGTAGTCACGCGGTGGTTATGCTGTGGTCACCTTGACGTATTTCATTGTATGACCAGTTATAGAAACTGTTCAGTGTCAGCAGATGGTTAGGTCTTGCAATTTGGAGTACACGGTAGGGATGTGCAGGGATGGTCTGAACCCATGGCGGACTGCCTCTCTTAAAAGAAATAATAGAGAAAATAGATGCTGAAAAATACTTTTTTTTTTTTTAAGTTTATTTTGAGAGAGAGAGAGAGAGAGAGAGAGAGAGAATGAATCAATCCCAAGCAGGCTCCATGCTCAGGTCAGGTCAGTGTGGAACCTCACTCAGGGCTTGATCCCGTGAACCATGAGATCATGACCTGAGTGGAAAGCAAGAGTCAGATGACTTAACCGACTGAGCCACCCAGGTGTCTTGATACTTTAATAAAATTTAATTACTGTGTTAAACTTAACACAGTAATAATAAAGACTCTTACCTACGAGTGGAAGAGAATTTCCTTTATCTAATAAATGGGGATTTGTACTGAATGATAAAGTTAGAAGCATTTGCTTTAAAATGAGAATGAAGCAAAGATGCCTGTTATCACTGCTTCTATTTATCATGGTAATGGAGGCCTCAGCCTCTACAGTTAGACAAGAAAAATATATAAAAATTATAAGGGTTAGAATGAAAGAAAACTTTTTACAGACAATAAATTATCTATGTAGAAAATCCAAGAGAGTCCATCACTATTAGAACTATTAGGAAATTAGCAAAGTTTAGTTTAATAGCTGTTAGCATAAGTTAGAAAATGTAATTTAAAAATATTTGCTTTGGCGTAAAAACTATAAGGAGTGATAGGAATAAATCTAACAAAATTGTGTGAGACCTATGTAGTTGAAATGGCACGTCATTTCTGAAGGACACACACCAAGGATCCTACTTGGGATTCTCTGCCTGCCCCCGCACCTTCCCACGCCTCCCCTGCTCATGCTGTCTCAAAAAATAAATAAACGTTAAAAAAAAAAGGGCACAACGTGTGTGTGACATCCGTGGTTGGGAAGAGACTGTATCACGAACATACCAGTTCTCCAATTCAGGTGTTCCTTTAGTTTGGTTCCATTCCAAATTCTAGATTTTTTTCCCATGGAAGTTGGCAAGTTGTTTCTAAAATTACCATGGAGTAAAGGGCCAAATGGCAAAAATAGCCTTGAAAAAGATGTGAAGACTCAATATACTATCATAACTTCTCAACCTGTAGTATTGTAAACTGTGAAATAGAATAGGGAGTCTAGAAACAAACCTAGAGTATATCTAGGAATTTGGGATATAGCAACAGTGGCACTTCAAATCAAATGGGGAAGGAATACAGTGCTGGGTCAAGCTGCCATCATTTGGGGGAGAAAAAGTGAAATTGAAAACCTGGTGTGTCAAAATATCTGGTGTAATGAAGTCCTAAATATGAAAAGCAAAAGTGTAAGAAAAACTCTTTTGATTAGATGAGCTCATGGCTTATATTCACTCTAAAGAAACAGTTCTCAGGTTGATTTTTGGTTACATTGTTTTCAGTTTTTAAAATAATGGTATGTTTCTATCTTTATTTTCCCTTCTTGTCTTTTTTAGCACTTTATTATTTTCCTGCATGTGTATATAATTTTACATAAATGAAATAGGATATCATATATGGGACTCCTCGTTTCCCACAGCCATGTGAACAGTTTGGTGTATGTTCTGTATTTTTCTCTATATTCACAAACATTTGGGGTATTTGTTGTTAATGAGATCATATTATACATACTCTTCTCTAAGTTGTGTTTCTCATTCAGTGGCTTGTGGAAATCCCTCCAGGTTATTTGGTTTAACTTTTATTTGAATCTTTTTAATGGCTGAGTTCTATTCCATCTTGTGGACATACCAAATAATTAGTTGTTCATCTGTTGATGAATATTCACTTTGTTTCCAGTACAAAGTTTTGTCGTAATAAATCTGAGTATATAATGTCATTGTGAAATAGTACTTTGCTTTCTATGTGATAGACTGTCAACAGTGGAATTTCTGGGTCATAGGGCAGATATATTTTACATTTTCATAGACACTTATGTATCTATTTTTGAAAAAATCTAACATTTTAATTTGGTTACTCAGTTTGTTTTTCTTATTTATAAGTATAATATAAGTAGCATTTTGGAATTTCTTTTTTTGTTGTGATTCCTAATTGCTCTTTTCTTTTTTTTTAATTTAAATCCAAGTTAGTTAACATACACTATAATAATGATTTCAAGAATAGAATTTAGTGATTCATCAGAATTTTGGAGTTTCTTTTAAGAATTGCTGTAACTGTGTCCCATAGAGTCTGATAGATAGCAATTTTTTTTTTTTTTTTACTGATTCTGACACAGTATATTCTATTCATTCTGTGATCAGAGAGTGTTGCCTGTACTTATACTCTGTTGTTTGAAATTTTTTGGTATAGAGTTCATTGTATATGGTATATTCATTCATTTGATAAATATTTATTGGGAGACTGGTATATGTCAGGTATCCTTTTAGCTCCGTGGATAAAAAGGTTCTCTTATTGGCCTACATTTTAATATGAATTGTAGATAGTAAACAGATAAAAAACAAAACCTAATTCTTATGAAGAAAAATAAAACAGGTTAGTGTTGTATAGATGGCTTCTTCCACATTTTCTTTCACCTTCACTTGCTGTCTGGGTGTCTTCAGTAACATTTCAGGTATTACGTTATCACAGAAGCTACTGCTTTTACAGGCTAGCATCATTCTGTCTGTACATTGTTCCCTTAATTAGGTGGCCTCATTGAAGAGTTCCAAGCTTAAAGACTTTGTGAATAGGAAATAACTTTGTTCTAGGGGGAAAATAGCTGCATTGTAAACCATGCAGAGGGTGGTTGTAAGAGGATATGGTTCTGAGTATTTAGGAAAATATTTTAATTTAGTGTTTTGTTGGGTGTACGTGATAATTCTTTGTATTGTGGAAAGAAAATATTAGGATATTTAGAACATTTTATTTGAAACCGTTTTTAAATTTATAGAAAAGTTGCAAGAATAATTTAAAAAACTGCTATAATCTTCCACCAGAGACCCCCAGTAATGTCTCCCACAATGCCCCAATAATGTGTTTTTTAGCAAAAAGATCTATTCTGAATTTACAGGTCATTTTTTTGTAGACTTCTTTAATCTGGAACAGTTCCTCAGTCTTTTCCTTGATTTTTATGGCTCATTGTTATGGGCAAGATGAATATAGGGTGGGCATTTTTTAGAATGTTTTCAAATTTAGGTTTGTCTAATGTTCACGATTAGATTTAAGTTATGCATTTTTGTCAGGGCAGTCCCTGAAGTGATGCTGTATTCTTTTTATTGCATCTTGTTTGGTTGCATAGGTTGTCATTTCATCCCCTTTTTGGTATTGTTGACTTTCATCACTTAAGATGGGGTCTGCAAAATTTCTTCACTGTGAAGTTAGCCTCCTCCCCTGAAATTAGTGTTCTGTGGGAACAGAAATAGTTTGAAACTATATGAGTATACCATTCTTCATCCCATTTTCACCCGCTAGTAGTAGCCTGAATTATTATTATTTTTAAGGTTATTTATTTATTTTGAGAGGGGAAAGGGAGAGAGAGAGATAGAATGAATGCAGGAGGGGCAGAGAGAGAGAGGGAGACAGAGAATCCCAAGCAGGCTTGGAGCCATCAGTGCAGAGTCCCATGTGGGGCTCAAACTCATGAACTATGAGATCATGACCTGAGCCAAAACCAAGAGCCGGACACTTAACTGACTAAGCCACCCAGGTGTCCTGGCTGAATTATTAATATAATGGTTTTTAATGGTGATTTTGTAATAGATTGTTCTTTCTATATTTATTATGCATGCTGTTACCTGGTATCAATTGTAAGAAAGAGCTTTCTCTCCATCACCTTTAAGAAAAAACAAATAAAACTTTGTTTATATCAGTATGGACTCATGGATTCCTTTTTTACTCAGTGTGTTACAGTCTGTTCCTATCATTATTTTGATGCCTAGAGTTGGTCAGTGAGAATCCCTTCAAGGTAGCTTCTGTGTTTTTTTCAAAAAATACTTTGTTGTAGTGGCATATGTATGATACAAAATATGCCTTTTTCACAGTTTTTAAGTATACAACTCACTGGCATTAATTACATTCACAATGTTGGATAACCAGCACCACTATTTTCAAAACTTTTTTTTATCATCCCAAACAAAAATTATACTTTAACTGTCAAACAATAATTCCTTGTGCCTGCTTAACCACAGACCATGTCAACCACATTCAACTTTTTGTCTTTAAGAATTTTTCTATTCTAGGTATTTCATGTAAGTGGAATCATACAGTATTTGTCCTTTTATGTCTGGCTTCTATCACTTAGCATGATTTTTTTAAAGTGATTTTTAAGCGTTTATTTATTTTGAGAGCAAGAGAGAGTGCCTGAGTGGGATAGGGGTGAGAGAGAGGGAGGGAGAGAATCCCAAGCAGGCTCTGTACTGTCAGCACAGAGTCTGACATGGGGCTCAAATCCACAAACCATGAGATCGTGACCTGAGCCGAAATCACGAGTTGAATGTCCAACCAACTGAGCCACCCAGGCACCCCTAGCATGATGTTTTCAAGGTTCATCCGTGGTATAACATGTCAAAACATTGTTCCTTTTTATTGATGAATAGTATTCCATGTTATGTATTTACCATATTTTATTGATTCATCTTCTGTAGGATACTTGGGTTGTTTCTACCACTTGGCTCTTGTAAATAATGCTGCAGTGAACATCGACGCATAAGTATCTGTTTTGAGTCTCTGTCTTAGATTCTTTTGGGCTCGTACCTAGGAGTGGAATTGCTGGGTCATATGGTACTTGTCTGTTTAGCTTTTTGAGGAACGACCAAACTGATTTCTGTAGTGCCTGTAACATTTTACATTCCTACCAGTGTATGAGGGTCCCAGTTTCTTCACATACTCACCGCCACTTTTTATATTCCTTTTATTGTGTGTGTGTGTGTGTAAGGGCATTCTGTTAAGTGTTTAAAAATTTTTTTTAATATTTATTTATTTTTGAGAGAGAGACAGAGCGTGAGGAGGGGAGGAGCAGAGAGCAAGGGAGACACAGAATCTGAAACAAGCTCCAGGCTCCAAGCTGTCTGCACAGAGCCCGATGCAGGGCTCGAACTCACAAACTGTGAGATCATGACCTGAGCCGAAGTCAGTCAACTGACTGAGCCACCCAGGCACCCCTCTGTTAAGTTTTTTTTTTAAATTGAAACCTGGATTACAGTTCTTTCAGGTTCTAGTTATTTTGTAAATATGATATAGCCTTAGCAAGTTATCGCCTAAAATATTCACAGGCACTATCTATGTAATGAAATGATTGATTCATTTATTCATTGTGTATTTTTTAAACTATTACATGGTGTTGTGAGAATTAAAGTGAGTAAAAGCTAGTAGAAGGAGGTTATGTTCTTTGTGGTCAGAAAAGGGAAGGAAGAAATACTCTGAAACAACTAATGTAGAGGAGAGTGGGGTGGGTTGTACTTTCTGTGGTAAGTAATGACACTGAAGGAATTCAGAAGAATGATGCTAAGTAGGATGATGAGGACAGACTGAGGAGGAGAGATCATTTGTGTTGAATCCTGAAGGCGGGTTAGCATTTCTGTGGGAAGAGATGGATAGAGCTGAAGGCAGACTATTTAAGTGGCTGGCACATGATAAGCAAGTGCATGGTATGCAACTGATGAGGCCATTCTGGCTGAAGCACAGGTACTAGTGGACATCTGAGTTGCTGGAGTCTGGCAGACAGCGAGTGGGAATAAAATTGCATAGAGGTCAGGTCTAGAGAGAAATTTGGAGGAATCGATGGCATAAAAGTGATCTTTGAATCGGGCTTTGGTTTCTTGTTCCTTGAAGAAAGTTTTATAGGCAGGGGGGATGATTCTATTTCAGGTGTGACATCAGCTGGCATTGAATACATAGAGAAAAGGTAAGAGGCAGCAGAGAGGAGTTGGAGGGTTGGTGTGGCACAGCTTTTGTATGTTTCTTCTTTAAAACCTGAGGTGAGGGGTGCCTGGGTGGCTCAATTGGTTAAGCGTCTGGCTCCAACTCAGGTCATGATCTCATAGTTCATGGGTTTGAGGCTTGCTTTGAAATCTGTGTCTCCCTCTCTCTCTGCCCCTCTCCTGCTTGTGTTCTGTCTCTCTCTGTCTCTCAAAAATAAATAAACATTAAAAAAAAAAACAACACCTGAGATGAAAGGAAGGGAGGTAGAGAGTTTGGGATTATGCTTGGGTGAATAATTGCGGTGGGGGTCTTCCCTAGAAGGTTTCCCTTGGAAACTCAGTGCTGAACTACAGCTCAATGAAATCTTGTTGAAACTTATATTCGTTAAGACCTTTAAAAAAAAAAGGAACATGATCTAGTTTTAGCTAAATCTAGTATGTGTATATATGAAAATGAATGCTGCTTTTGAAATTCAGTGCATGCAATGTCTCTTTTCATTTAAATAAATATTTCCTGTATTTTCTTTTAAATGATTTTATGAAGATTTTCAGTGGAGCCCTGTACATATTAACAATTTCAACATTTCCTTTGCTCTTTTCCACCATTAATTTACTTATTTCATGAGATAGGTGTAAATTACATTATGCCGTCTACCTGACTCTCAGGCAGTTTTTCATTTATGGCAAGTCATTTACTGTAGTTAGATAAATCATGTTAATATGGGTGTGTTTTATAACATAGGCTTTTCTGGAGGCTTTTTTTTTTTTTTTTTTTGAGGTATAATCAGCATGTTGTTCACATCCTTTTAATTGTTTTTGTTTCCAGAGGCTTTACATGAATTTTTTTTTTGAGGTATAATTGACATATTATCCTTATCATTTTGTTGTTATTATTGTTGCCATCTTGGTAAGTGTGAAGTGGTATCTTATGGTTTTGATTTGCATTTCCCTATTGGTTCATGATGAGCACCACTTTCTGTGCTTATTGGTCATTTGTATATTTTCTTTGAAGAATTATCTACTCATTTTTGGGTCCATTTTACAGTTAGGTTGTCTTTTTGTTTTTGAGGTTTAGAAAAGTTCTTTACATATTCTGCTACTGAAATCTTTATCAGATATATGGTTTGCAGTATTCTATTCTTTTGGTAATATTCTTCAATGTTCAACGTTTTAATTTTAACGAAGATAAGCCAAGAATGCAAGGCCCTGACCATCTTTTACCCATGAATTTGTAGTGAGCAGTCTTGAAAGATAAGGTAATGCCTTCCTATGTGTCAAAGAGCAGGCTTGCTTTTTGCCTGGTGTAAAAATAGTGGCTTCCCCAAGTTCAGTGTTCCCTAGTTCTGAACCAAACCCACCCTGTGTGTAGTATTGATCTTGGCTTATATAACATCACTCCTGTGGGACTTGGTACCACGGGGAGCTGGTGCAAACAAGCCAGTGCTGTGTTGCTTGCTGTGCTGAGAAAAAAGTTGTTTGTCCCAGGAGTCTTGTGTCTGCTACCAATATCCATAAAATACTAACAGTCTAACTTACTAGCTTGTAAGTAGGGTAAAATCTGATCCCAGACTTAAAACCAGTGTCCTCAATATTTTTGCTCACATTTTTGTATGTAGTTAGTCTTCTGGTCCCTTGGATCTTCCTTCTTGCTCTCTCCACCACTTTACTTTTGCAGGTTGCCATCACTGGCTGCTGCTGGGCCACGTTGCTTGCACCATCTTCCATAGGTCTATCGCTGGTTGTGGAACTTTCGGTTTATAATGAATCTTTTTCACTTTCTGTTTTATGTGTTTCATGTTGTAGGACATTATGTGCTTTATAAATCCAACATCTATATATTAGGGTTTCATGTCAAATAAGTGTGGGATCATTGGAAGCAACTGGATTAAATAACAGCTAATAAAGGAAAAGGGAATGTATTGTTTTCTATCATCCTCCCACACCCCCACCCTCACTCTGGAAGTTACCACTTTCTTATTTAATAGAGCCACTTACCTGATAATTTGTCCACATTTTAAGTGTGTTATCACCTATTCATCATGGTTCTATATAGACAGTGTTTTTATTATCTCTGTTCAAAACACACTTGTAGACAAAATTCAGAATAGATTAGAATCCATTTCATTTTATATTCAAGGAACATGTCCTACTTTACCAAGGGTTATTAATTTAGACTGAATGAGGTAGGTTTTAACAGTAATTTTCCCCCTGTAGTTATGAGGTCTTAGAATAAACTTGAGGATGGAACTGATGTAAAGTATTAAATAGTATTTGGAAATATGGAACAAGAGGGGCAGCTGGGTGGCTCAGTTTATTGAGTCTGATTCTTGATTTCTGCTTAGGTCATGACCCCGTGGTCATGGAATTGAGCCTTGTGTCGGGCTTCATGCTGAGCGTGGAACCTGCTTAGGATTCTCTTCCTCTGCCCCTTGCCCCTGCTTGTGCATTCTCTCTCTCTCTCTCTAAAATAACAACAACAACAACAACAAAAACCGAACTACAACAAGAGTGTCACCAAGTGTCCAGCATACTTTATTTTTAAATGCTGAAGGTTTTTTTTTTCTGTATTCACATATGAAAAAATTTTTAATGTTTATATTTTGAGAGAGAGAGAGAGAATGCAAGCTGGGGAGGGGCAGAGAGAGAGGGAAACACAGAATCCGAAGCAGGCTCCAGTCTCTGAGCTGTCAGTACAGAGCCTGATGTGGGGTTTGAACTCATGAACCACGAGGTCATGACCTGAGCTGAAGTCTGATGCTTAACCGACTCAGCCACCCAGGCGCCCCCACATAGGAACATTTTGATTAAATAGTTCAATATTTTTATACCTATTAATTTTTTTAAAACACTTAATTTGTAATTTTATTATAGTGATTCTGTCTTCTTAGGTAATACACAATTTTAACAGAGAAAAATAGTATCAAACATTTTGATTTATTAGTTTAGTGGTATAAATGCTTACATGTTTACTTTGTATAGGCCACTGCTTATATCACTAGCTTCCAATCTAGTGAGTGAGATAGATGCGCAAGAAGATAGCCTAGTATGATATATTCTGAAGTTGCATAAAATGCTGTCGGAAGACAAATAAAGAAGCATTTACCTTGTTCTGGGGTTTTATTAAAGATTTCCTGTAGGAGCAGATAATATGAACAAAACTTGAAGGAAAATTAAGAGTTAACCAGAAGAAGAGTAATGGGAAACATGTTCCTACAGAAGGAGAGGCATAAGCAAGCTGTATAAAGCAGGATGTGTAGAGGTATTAATGGATGCTTATATGTGACCTAGGAAATTGTGAATTTTAAATTATAGCTAAAAAGTCTGAATAAGCAGTTTTAAAAATAGAGCTTTATTCTATTCACAGTGGGGAGCTCTTGGAAAATTTTAACTTGGTATACAGGCTAAGGTAACCCAATTGGAATGTTTTGTTTTTTACTCTAGAGGATGACTTTTTAAAGGTGGCACTGGAGATGGAACAAGGAATGAATACGTGAAGTAGAGAGGGGATTGGAGAAAAAGGGTTAAATTTGATAAATGCTCAGGAAGTGAAAAATCAGCAAGGTGTGGTTGTTGGATGTGGGAATAAAGACAAGGGAAATATCCGGGTTTTTGTTTACTGTGTGTAAAATAATACCATTACCTGAGACTGGCATATAGAAGGAATGGTTTCAAGGGAGGAGCTACATTCAAAATTGAGATTGTCCAAGGAGAGGATGTAGTTAGACAAGAGCAGTGAACCGAGGTCAGAACCCTCGGCTTTTATGTAAGTGATGGAAAATAAAAATTTTTAAACCACGTTTGGGGTCATCAATGTCTGATGCAACTGAGTACTCTAGTAACATAAAGATTAAAATATCTCTTGGTTTTATCTGTGTCAGGATGAATGAGATGTGAGGGGGTAGATTGAAACTGGGTGGATAAGTTTTCAAAAAATACTTAGATGGAAAGTAGGGAATGACATATGTTCAAAATGCAGGGGACTTACAGGTATCCGTGAGGTGAAGGTGGAAAAGGGCACTGGCTAAAGGAAGATCACCTAAAACTTTTTTAAAAGGTGATCAGTGACTTGAGCATATTTATAGGTTGAAGGGAAAAGAGAAAGGTTGAAGGTACAAGGCAGAAAAGGGAAAACTGGCGAAGCAAGATGTATGAGGGCCAGGATGAACTGCATTTATTGAAGGACTAACTTTCAGCAGGGGGCAAAATCATATCCTGGGAAAGAAAAGATGAAATTAGGGATGGGGCAGATGAAGGCAAATTGGGGAAGAAGGGATTTGGACTGGCAGCTGAGGTGGTTCATATGTGAAGACCCCTGTATTTTTTAGGAAAGTTAGGTAACTAAGAGGGGAAGTTTTGGTGCTAGATTAGAGGACTTTGGGAGAATTATCAGGGTATAGAATAGTTGCTGATGTGAATGGAAGATTGAGCTCAGTAATGATACATAAAAATATTACTAGTGGAATTGAAGGCACAGTGGAAATTAGAGATCATGTATCCATAGAGGGTCTAATCTTTAGACCTTGTGACAATCAACTATACTAGTGAAGAAATCACATATTTTGGAATTAATTCAGGTTTGGGGTTGGCTAAGACGATGTATCAGAATTGCCAGGACGGAAAGTTGTTGGTATTCATCATGGATCAAATACTACATTTGAGGCTGAAAAGGCAGTAAGTGAGGCTAGGATGGGGTTCGTGAATTGCTAGAAAATATAGGAGACTTACTGGTATCCATGAGGTGGAATTGTTGTAGCAGTGGCAAAACTGAAGGATAAGAATGCAGTATTGGATTCTGATGAAGAGCACTTGTGGGTAGTAAGTGGCAAGGTTTAGAATTCAAGCATGTGGCTAAGATATTGTGAGGAGGTAGGAGGTAGTCAGAGAGTTACTACGACATTGCACAGATGATCCACATGAATTTTGAAAGTCACCCATGATGTGCGTAGGATATGTTACAGTGTAGACTGTGTCATTGGGTTTAAGAAATGTGGGAAAGTTATCAGGAGGTTGGTAATGTGGGCAATCATGGGATAGCACAAACTTAGGTAGTTTGTTGGGCTCTTTCCCCCTTTTCTTGGAAGATGCAGGATTTAGAATATAATCCTGTCTCATATACCTCAGGACCTTGAGTGAGTCATCAGTGTGTACTTAGTACTCAAGAGTTTTACAGGAGGTATTTGTGTTCAAATACCGGGTTTCACTTAAAGAAGTTGGAGGGATTGGTTTATGAAGAGGCTGAGGATGTAAAAGCATTTACAAGATCAATTCAGATTACTGTATTTTGTTATTTATGTATATACAAATACAGTTATTGAGCATAAAATACTTGTAATACTTAGAGGAAAGCAGTTAACATATTTGTTTATCTGTGGTAGTAATGCCCCTGTCTGTTAGTGGAAATAACTCATGTATCTACAGAGGCCATTCAGGGAATGTAAACAAATGCGGGGGGTCAGATTGGAGCAAAGCTGATCTTTGCTGTTTGGGAATATAAGCACACCGTGACCTGTTTCAAAAGAAGTCAGAAATCAGATTTTTAAACGTTAAGTCTCTTGAGTTTTCGGTGTTTACAACTAAGTAAAACCAGAGTTTGCAATCTCTTAAGTAAGGCAACAATCTGAGACTATGATTTGAAGAGCATGTAATAGCAGTTTGTCTAATACGGTGGTTTATGGTGGAGTGACAGCAGTCCCCAAACCGTAGGATAATGTTAACAATGACTTCCCGGCACCTTCTCTCATTTATGGTAACTTCATCTATCTTTGTCCTCAGCAGCAGTTATTTCCTTTGCTTATGTTTTTAAAACTTGTGTTCATAAGATTCATAAGAATCACAGAGAAGCTCATTAAAAATGAAAATGTGCAGGGCGCCTGGGTGGCTCAGTCGGTTGGACGTCCGACTTCGGTTCTGGTCATGATCTCGCAGTCTGTGAGTTCGAGCCCCGTGTCGGGCTCTGTGCTGACAGCTCAGAGCCTGGAGCCTGCTTTGGATTCTGTGTCTCCCTCTCTGCCTCTCCCCACTCATGCTCTGTCTCTCTCTCTCTCTCTCTCTCTCTCTCTCTCTCTCTGTCAAAAATAAATAAACGTTCAAAAAAAAAATTTTTTTTAAACAAAAATATCCAGGCTTTGTCTTAAGAGATTCTGATTCAGTAAGTGGAGACTTGGAATCTGAGTCTCTAGCCCCCTGGATGATTGTGATACAGTAGGTCTGGAGACTGAAGTTTGAGAAACACTAACCTATACTGTCTGCTGCTGATGATAGATAAATCTGTATCTGTAGCCTTGGCTTCTTTTCTGAGATCTACATTTCTACGTCCATCTATTAGACACATCTTCATTTGGGAATCCCACACTTTCATTGAAATGAGACATCATTCTTGGAAAGACTTCGACTGCTTCTCCACACATCTTAGGCACATAGGTGGACTACATTTCCCAATCTTCCTTCCTGATAGTTGTGGCCATGTGGCTAATTTATCTCCAGTTCTAATGGGTATAAGTAGAACTCTTCCACACACATTTACCTTTCCACATTTTGTGGGGTGGGCCCTAGAATGGAATGACAGCAGTCGTGTGATCTTGGAAGCCATAGGTTGAAATAGAGGGGTCAAGCCTGGGGTCTTAGATGATTGTCTGGAGCAGAATCTCTCACTCTGGAATGCCGGCCCTAGACTGTTTTGTGACAGATGAACTCCTTTTGTGTAATGACTCAAGATTACATTTTTCAGTATTTATGTTATAGCAGTGTAGGCATATCTTAACCTCTATAATAGTCAGCACCATTGTAGGTGTTAGAGATCAAATGTGATCAGCTGTGAATAACACAGATACCTAAGGCCTAAATTCTAACTGGGAGATCTCTCAGTCCATATCTCATACCTAGAATGCTTTTGACATAAAGAGGTGGTTTTGTGGAAAGAGCTCTGGACTTGGGCCACCAAACTTCTCAACTCTGCTGCAAGATTGTTTGATTTGGGGGTACATACAATAAAGGGTAGTGTGGGAAGCCACAGGGCCCCTGGTACTCTTGTTTCCACATTTAAGAGAAGACATCTGAGGTCTGCACTTATTTTTGTTTGCAGTATAAGTTACCAAGCCTCTTTCTCAAAATGATTCTTAAAATCTTAATTCTTTTTAAAGTTCCTGTTGACTAGAAATGAAGTAGCCAATATTTTGTGTGGAATAATTGTACGTGTTGTATGTGGTAGGTCCTGAATAAGAAGTAAACTGCCTTCATTCTCCCCCTTTTTTCTCTCCCCCCTACTTTACTGAATTTTACTCTTAACCAGTAAATATACCCATGGAAACTGAGGGGTCCATCACAACTTGTCTGGTTTGACTGGTGTGAGGGGCTAGAATTACCTCGGGGGTGTATATTTGTAAGGGGAGAATCATGAGCTTCATAAATCTACATTTGAAGCCAGAATCCAAAGTATTTATAATGTAGGTGGTCCCAGGAACACATTTTGAGAAACAATTCTTTGTAGGCCATTAGTTCTTCCCATCTTCCACTCTCTTGGTGACTTTTCCTTCTGTACATGCCTAGAATTATGGCTGAAATGTTAGTGATACAGTCGAAGACACTATCTTAACTCTCAAGTTATGTACTTTTTTGATAATAAAAAAATCACGGGGCGCCTGGTGGCTCAGTGGGTTAAGTTTCTCACTTTGGCTCAGGTCATGATCTCATGGGATTTGTGAGATTGTGGGTTTGATCCCCATGTCAGGCTATGTACTGACAGCATGGAGCCTGGATCCTGCTTCATATTCTGTCTCTCTCTCTCTCTCTCTCTGTTTCTCTCTCTCAAAAATAAATAAGTGAACATTAAACAAAATTTTTTAAAAATCGGGGGTGCCTGGGTGGCTTAGTCTGTTTAGCAGCTGACTCTCGATTTCAGCTCAGGTCATGATCTCATGGTTTATGAGACTGATCCCTGCATTGGGCTTAAGATTACCTCTCCCTGTCCCTCTATTCCTCCCCTGCTTGCACGCATACATGTTCTCTCTCAAAAAAAAAAAAAAAAAAAAAAAAAAAAAATCCGTTAAATATGTGGGCTTTTTCCCCCCCCTTTGAGGCTTCATAGTAAGCATTTCAGTTGTACTGTTATATTTGTAAAGATTCTTTTGATTTCCCTTGCAATTTACTGTATTGAATCCATTATGTGTTTGATGTCCTCATTTTCAACATGGCTAGAAACTCCATATATGATTTTGAAGTTTTGAGGTAAAGTTTTCTTTTTTTTTTTTAAACAGTTTTTAACGTTTATTTATTTTTGAGAGGGAGAGACAGAACGCAACCAGGGGAGGGGCAGACAGAGAGAGAGGGGGAGACACAGAATCCAAAGCAGGCTCCAGTCTCTGAGCTGTCGGCACAGAGTACGATGCGGGGCTTGAACCCATGAACCGCAAGATTGTGACCCGGGCCGAAGTCAGAAGTTTAACTGACTGAGCCACCCACGTGCCCCGGTAAAGTTTTCTTTGTATGGTAAATGGAACTTCATCATATTTGCAGTGCAAAGTTTTTACCCTGTGATTGTGTAATGGAATTGGCATTAAAAATGTGCCCAAGTTTCCAGTATCCCATTACTCTGTTCAGTAGGCTTTAGGGCCATTGTGAAAACAAAAACCAAAATTCTTTCTTAAAATCAGGATGACACTTGCACAAAAAAAATTTTACTGGCTGATGTTGATTGAATTTTATAGCTAATCATGAGTGTTGGGACTAACATGTGGTTAAAGAAAAAACGTGTGAATAAAGTTGTGATATTTCTATCAACCAGTCTTTCCCTTTTAATTTTTTTGGGTTAACGTATAGTAACCTAGAGATTCATGTTTTGTATTCTGAGAACTTTGTGACAATTGTATACATATATTGTTCTTCAGGAAACAGGACTATATTTTAAGAATCTCTAGCTTAAATTCATTTTACTTCTGTAACTTTAAATACATAGATTTTCATGTTAAAAATGGGATTTTTACATTTGAAGTAATTTTAACAAATCTTAACTAATGGCCAGGAAAACAGAAACCGCTAAGTATGTCAGAGGGTTTGAGTCATTAGCTGTCCAGGGTCACCTTACAGAATTTAGGTCATATGAAGCCAGGCTAGTTTATTTCCAGCTCACCCTGCTGTTATTGTGTAGCCCTTTGAGCTTTCAACCCTTTTTCCTTTGTAAGATCTGGACTGTTTTTATATCCTAATCCTGTGAAGCCATCAAAATTATTTTTCAGAGCTGCTGCCTCTGAAATTGGCAGATCTATAAAGAGAAAAGTAGTTCAAAAAAGACAGGTCCAGATCTCTTAGCTTCCTATTTGTCTTGCATATTGATATCAAAGTTCTTTATTGTTAGCTCTCTTATGATTCTCAGCAGTTTGCTTAAAGAAAAAAAAAAAAAAAACTCCAGTGTTCCTGGATTTTCTTTAGCATTCCAGTTAGAATTACCCAATTCCAAATTTTTGGATATAGAAGTATTTTTTTGAATGTGGCAGTGGTGTTTTGTTGAAGTAGCAAAAATTGATGTGCATCTTGAAGTAATGATATCTTTGCTTTGAACTCTGAGAAATAGAAATATTTTTCAATGGTATGCCAAAAATTTTATAGTAGAAAATGTCTATTAAATATATGATACAGAATTAAAACCCTGAGTGAGTACACAGAAATATAAGCTGTTAGACCAAGGGCAACAGAATGCTTAAATTTTTTAAATTTATAATTATTTTTTTGTTAGTTTATTCATTAGTCATTTGAAAGCATTTAGTAGCAGGCACCAAGATTTGGGAAACACTGAGAAGAAAAAAAAAATCTTTAAATTTAGAGGCGCCTGGGTGACTCGGTTGGTTAAAGCATCTGATCTCAGCTCAAGTCATGATCTCACATTTTGTGAATTTGAGTATGAAGCCTGTTTGGGATTCTCTCTCCCTCTCCCTCCCCCACCCTCTCCCCATCTTCCCCTGCTTACATCCCCCCCTCATAAATAAATAAAGTTAAAAAAAAATCTTTAAATTTAACCTTTTGTTATAAAGGGTTATTTTTTTAATGTTTTATTTGTAAAAGATTGTCTTTGAATCTGTTCACTGACTTCTATAGGTTGGGTAAAGAGAATCATGATATTTAGAAAAAATGTTAAGAATTGCAGTGTTAAGGTAACATTTTTCTGAATAAAGGAAAAGTAAATAAGAACAAAACTAAATAACAGCATAATATAAGTTGCAGAGAGAATATCCTGAGGTGGAGCATCCAATTTATGTTGCACTGATTTCTCAGTGGTCCACTGGGCAGATGACCTGACACCATGTTGGTGGATGAATGCCACAGTGATCACAACAAACCATTAAAATGTATTAATGATTTAAATCTTTTTTTTTTTTTAATGTTTATTTATTTTTGAGAGAGAGAGGCAGAGGGCAGAGTGCGAGCAGGGGAGGGACAGAGAGAGAGGAAGACACAGAATCCAAAGCAGGCTCCAGGCTCCTAGCTGTCAGCACAGAGCCCAATGCGGGGCTCGAACCCATGAACTGTGAGATCATGACCTGAGCCGCAGTCTGATGCCCAACTGACTGAGCCACCTAGGCGCCCCTGATTTAAATTTTTTTTTAATGTTTATTTATTTTTGAGAGAGAGAGAGAGAGAGAGAGAGTGTGTGTGTGTGTGCGCGCGCAGGGGAGGGGCAGAGAGAGAGGGAGACACAGAATCTGAAGGAGGCTCCAGGCTCCAAGCTGTCAGCACAGAGCCTGACTTGGGGACCAAACCCACAAACTGTGAGATCATGACCTGAGCCGAAGTCAGACGCTTAACTGACGGAGCCACCCAGGCGCCCCTAAAATGTATTAATGATTTTCAGACAGTAAGTGGTCTTAGAATTTGTTTTTCCTTAAAATAAATAGTAAAAATGAAAATTCTTTTCTTGGGGCACCTGGATGGCTCTGAGTTGGTTGAGCGTTTGACTCTTCATTTTGGCTCAGGTCATGGTCCCTGTGTTGGGCTCTGTGCTGAGAGTGGAGCCTGCTTAGGATTCTCTCTCCCTCTTCCCTTTTGTCCCACTTGCGTACTCTCATTCTCTAAAAAAAAAAAAAAAAATTTTAAATTTCTGTTCTTAAAGGTAAAAGTTCTGTTTATATTCTTAAAAATTCCTTTCACATCATGTTAAATGATAAGGTATATTTTTATCACATTTTCATAAACACTCATTAGAGCATATAACAAATACGAAATACACAGATTAGGGTGTACAGCTCTCTGAGTTACTATAACTATAACCACAATCCAGGTTAAGAAATAGAATATTACTTGCATTCAGAAGCTTTCTCATGCCCCTACTCAAATTTTTTCTTCCTCTCCAAAGGGAGTCATCATTCCAACTTAAAGCAATCTTTTTTCTTTTTCTTTTTTTACTGTATGATTCCATTTATTTATTATTATTATTTTAACTTACATCTAAGTTAGTTAAAGCATATAATTCAATAATGATTTCAGGAGTAGAATACAGTGATTTATCCCCTGCATATAACAGCCTATGCTTATCCCAGCAAGAGTCCTCCTTAATGCCCCTCGCCCATTTAGGCCATCGCCCCACCCCAAGCCCCTCCAGCAACCCTCAGTTTAATCTCTGTATTTAGGAGTCTCTTATGTTTTGTTTCCCTCCCTGTTTTTATATTTTTGCTTCCCTTCCCTTATGTACATCTGTTTATATCTTAAATTCCATGTATGAATGAAGTCATATGGCTAATTTGGCTTAGCATAATACACTCTAGTTCCATCTATGTTGTTGCAAATGGCAAGATTTCATTCTTTTTGATTGCTGAGTAATACTCCAGTGTGTGTGTGTGTGTGTGTGTGTGTGTGTGTGTGTATACACATATATATATATACGTATACATATATATATGTGTATACACATACAGGTGTGCGTGTATGTGTGTGTGTGTGTGTATATATATATATATATACACATCACATCTTCTTTATCCATTCATTCATCCATCCATGGACATTTGGGCTCTTTCTATTCTTTAGCTATTGTCGATAGCACTGCTATAAACATAGGGGTGCATGTGCCCCGTCTAAATAGCACACCTGTATCCTTTGCTTAAATACCTAGTATTGCAATTGCTGGGTTGTAGGGCAGTTCTATTAACTTTTTGAGGAATCTGTGTACTGTTTTCCAGAGTGGCTGCACCAGTTTGCATTCCCACTGGCAGTGCAAAAGAGATCCTCTTTCTCTGTATCCTTCCCAACATCTGTTGTTGCCTGAGTAGTTAATGTTAGCCACTCTAACCAGTGTGAGGTGGTATCTCATTGTGGTTTTGACTTGTATTTCCCCAATGATGAGTGATGTTGAGGAGTTTTTCATGTGTCTGTTAGCCATCTGGATGTCTTCTTTGGAAAAATGTCTATTCATGTCTTTTGCCCATTTTTTTCCACTGGATTATTTGTTTATTGGGTGTTGAGTTTGATAAGTTCTTTATAGATTTTGGATAATAACCCTTTATCTGATAGGTCATTTGCAAATATCTTCTCCCATTCCATCAGTTGTCTTTTAGTTTTGCTGATTGTTTCCTTTGCCGTTTAGAAGTGTTTTCTTTTGATGAGGTCCTAGTAGTTCATTTTTGCTTTTGTTTCCCTTGCCTTTGGAGACATGTTGAGTAAGAAGTTGCTGCAGCTGAGGTCAAAGAGGTGTTTGCCTGCTTTCTCCTTGAGGATTTTGAATGACTTCTTGTCTTACGTTTAGGTCTTTGATCCATTTTGAGTTAATTTTTGTGTATGGTATAAGAAAGTGGTCCAGGTTCATTTTTCTGCATGTTGCTGTCCAGTTTTCCCAGCACCACTTGCTGAAAAGACTGTCTTAATTCCACTGGATATTCTTTCTTGCTGACTTAAATCGATCTTAATAGTAAATGGGAAAAATTACCATTGTTGTGACTTAAAATTTGACAAAATGTTAAATTAACCTCTCCAGTCAATTAGAGATGGCTTAGAGAAATGAAAAAAGTGGTAAGCTAATATTCACTTAGTACACTGTAATTTAAAACATTGGAAACATTGACAGTTAAAGAGTTTTATTTATTTGTAAAAGCTTAACATTGAACAATTCTTGTGTAACTTAACATATGGAGCAAGTGTCTTTTCTATGCCTTGGTGAATTATCATACTTCATTCTTAGTTTGGGTCAGTTTCCAACATTTTATCCTTTGCATTTTCATTGTCATGAGGTATCTGTGAGAGTTCCTTTAATGTGAAGTTTTTTTTGTTAGAGTAATGTTTTCTGTTTTTAGGGCCATTGAATCCTAGCAATTTCCAGCCCAACCCAAATTGTTAATTATTCATGAGGAAGCTTATGTGTCTGTTTACCCTTATTTTCACTGCTGAATGGGATCATCTGCCTGTTTGATTAGGAAAATTTAACAGGTTATCTTAAATACTTACTTAGTGATGTGATACCTGTTTTTGTTTGTTTTCCATTGAATTGTCTTCATATCCTTCACCATTTTTATTGGTATGTCCATCTTATTGAGTGGTTTTATCAGCATGCATTAAATTCTGAAACATTAATATTTAAGACTTTGCCATTGGTGTTGGGATTTTCCCTCTTCATTGGAAATTTGCTTTAAACCTAATCATAATTTTTAACTTTAGAGCCCCCTTTTAAACATTTTTTTTTAATGTTTTTTTTGTTTTTTTTTTGATGGGGTGCCTGGGTGTCTCAGTGGGTTAAGTATCCAACTTCTGCTCAGATCATGATCTCACGGTCCGTGAGTTTGAGCCCCATGTCGGGCTCTGTGCTGACAGCTCGGAGCCTGGAGCCTGCTTCGGATTCTGTGTCTCCCTCTCTCTGACCCTCCCCCATTCATGCTCTGTCTCTCTCTCTCTGTCTCAAAAAATAAACATTAATTATAAATAAATAAATAAATAAATGTTTATTTTTTTGAGAGAGACAGAGCACAAGTGGGGGAGGGGATGAGAGAGGGAGATATGGAATCAAGAAGGTTCCAGGCTCTGAGCTGTCAGCACAGAGCCTGACACAGGGCTTGAACCCATGAACCTTGAAATCATGACCTGAGCCGAAGTCGGATGCTTAACCAACTGAGCCACCCAGGTGCCCCAGCTTTAGAACCCTTTTTAGCATGTAATTTAAAACCTGCTATTTTGATACAGAATGATTTGTTTCCTATAGACTTATAATTAGTATTTTTTCTCATGAGAGGTCTTTCTCTTCTGTCCCTTCCTTGCAAACCTTTAGCTTTTTAACCAGCCTGAATTTATCATGATATGTGTTACAAGAAGGGAATCAATTGTTCTTCTCCCTAAATTGTCTCAGAGTTAAGGTAAAATGTTTTAAAACTTGAGGATCCATGTGTTTGGGGAAGGTTAAAAATGAGATCACTACAACAAAACAACGAAAACCTAAAACTATAATAATAGATACCATTCATTGCAAAGTTGCTGTGTTCAGAGAAGTAAGGAAAATGAAGCTCAGAGAGGTTTAAGTAAATTAAGGGCAAAAGGCCATGTATAAGCAGATGAACTAACTTTTGAATCTGTATCTGCCTGTATGGTATGTTCTGAGAAGTACCACTGTAAATAAATATGTTTAATTTTATTAAACTTAGTTTTTCCCAAAGTTATTTACCCATAGAACCCCTCTTTGGATTTTGTGGTGAGATCAAAAACACCAACATCTCGTGGGTTAGTATTTTTTGGAACATATTTTGAGAAGGGCTTTTTATTATGAAGTCAGGTCTCTGGTAAAAAAGAAGGTGTAAGTCAGCTAAAACATATTCTTCTATCATGGTGTAATTGCTTTCCAAAATATAACTTCTAAAGTGCAAAATTTTAAGATACTGGCAAGGGCTGGGGTCAAAAAAAATATCCCAATACATTTCTTTGTATTCTGTGAGGAATATGAAGCTGTAAATAACCTCTTTATTCTTTGTTTGAAAACAGTCAGGAGGTATGTAATTGTTGAGGTCAGGGATCAGCAAACTACAGCCCATGGGCCAAATCCGACCAACTGTCTTTTCTGGTAAATTTTATTGGAACACAGCCAGGCACGTTTGTTTACATATTGTTTATGGCTATTGTTGTGCTACAGTAGAATGTTGAAGAGTTGTGGATGGAGACCATATAGCCCACAAAGTCTTTGGCTCTTTACAGCAAATTTTTGTTGACCCCCCCCACCCCCAGTTTAGTGAGTGGTCTTTTTGCCTACTTTTTATTTTGTATGTGCTTCATCTGTGTGTACTCTCTGAATTCCATAACTGAAGTTCTTGACATTGAATTATCTACAATTCATCCTCGGTAAAGGAAATTCCTTGGGAAATCAAGTTGAAGTGTTGTTCCAGAGGTTTTATTATTATGAGTAGGTTTTAAACTCCTAATATGGAAGATTCCATAGTTTTGTTTTTCTGAAGGATAAAGCTATCAAGCAGTTATACTGGCACATTTAGCTATTTTTTTGTTGCAAACCTTTACTGATTTGATGGAAATCATAGTAGGGTAATACTGTCAGAAATAGCTAACATCTGGGGTGCATGGGTAGCTCGGTTGGTTGAGCGTCTGACTTCTGCTCAGGTCATGATCGCACACCTCGTGAGTTCAATCCCCTCATTCCCTCATCAGACTTAGTGCTGTCAGTGTAGGAGCCTGCTTTGGATCCTCTGTCTACGCCCCCCTCCCCATTGCCCCTCCCGACTGCATGCTGTCTCTCTCTCTCTCTCTCTCTCTCTCTGAAGATAAACATTAAAAAAAAAAAAAAGAAATGGCTAATATCTGTTGCGTGCTATGTATCAGGCTCTTTTCTAAGCACTTTACATATGTTATCTCATTTACTCCTTGTAACAACTCTGTGAGGTAGGTAATATTATCCCTACTTTTATAGATGAGGAAATTAAGGCATAAAGAGTTAAGTAACTTGCTTAATGTCATAAAGATAATAATGACTTTGGAAGGGTCTTTCAGTACTTGGATGGCTAGTTCACGAAGGCTTTAATAGGTCTTAACCCCCTTTCTCTACTAGGTGATGCTTCTGTAAATCCCTGTAGATAAGGCTAGTATTTGAAACTTTGGTGCAGGGTTATGATTCTGTAAACTCTCAGAAAACCCTCTGACTCATCATTATGCCCTTCACATCAACATATAATGCTTTTACAGAGCAGTTAGTCTAATCACTATAAACATAAATCACATCTCTTCACAACTTGTTCTTTGTGAAGTTCCATTTCTTTTATTATATCTCTGCTCACACACCACCTTCTCAGAATGGTCCTCCCTGACCATTTTAACTAAAAGAGCCTGCCTCGCATCCACTTTATATTATGAGTCACTCAGAAATGTTTTATATTTATAGGCTGTTTTCTCCATTAGAATATAAGCTTGGGGCAAAGACTTTGTCTTTTCATTTCAAAATAGAGTAGACATATTTTCTATCATTCTTTCCATCCCTTTGCTATAACCAGAACCTAACTTCTCTCACAACCCACTTGCCTCCTAATTCCTTGATTCATGAGTTGAGTTCTTGCATACTTCTTATTACCTCCGACAAGCCACTGTTCCAGTGTCATCTTGGAATGTCCCCATTTATTCCACATTCTTCCCACCTTTGTACTCTTTGGTAATTTCCAGGACCCCATTTTTTCCTCCTTGATGATTATAATTTCTGGCTCACAGTCTTCTCTGTCCCTCTCCTTCCTGATTTGATGATAATTTTAATAGCAGTTCTTTCTTTTGTTTTTCAACTCTTTAGGTATCCACAGGTATGGTCAGATGCTCCAGTCATCACTGGGACTTGTTCTGCCTTTATCATGAGCTCTGAATTTCTGCTTTTGACTTAGGAGTAATGTGCTTATATATGTTAGTGAAGTTCTGTAATTCAGTCTTTATCAGTTTTATGTGCATCAGGATCAGCTGCGGAGCCTTGGTAAAGCCCAAGTATACTGGGTCATGCCCTCAGAGATTCTGATTCGTTAGGTGTGGTTTGATGCCCTTGAATTTGCATTTCTGTCACTTTCCTAGGTAATACTGAGCCATGTCTTTGAACCTGCATTTTCAGGAACACTGCTCTAAATCATACTTACCCCACCCTCTTCTACTCTGCCTCAAGTTTCCATTCACATTCTTGATTTCTTTACTTTCTATTGATGATTTCTATGATTACTTTACTCAGGTAAAGGCCTACTAAAGAGGAATTTCTCATGTTTTCTCTTCTTGAAATGAACATTTTTCTCTTTACCTTTTTCATGTTCTTTTTTCCTTCAGTGCCATTCTCTTTTACCTTGTTCCTTTGTCTCATTTTCTCCTGTTGATTTTTGGCTCTTTATCAGTTAATATTTTGCATCTTAGTTTAAAAGTTTCTCCTACAGTAAATTGACCTTTTCCTTCACCCTCCAGATATGATCAAATAATCCCTTTCCCTCAAAATATTGTTCCATTTCTCTCTTCCTTCCTCTGCCAAACTTTTGGAAGAAAACTAATGGCTTAACTCCTTTAGTATATATATCTTGATTTCTTTTCTTCTTTTTTTTTATATTGATTTTTTTCTTATGAAATGTATTGTCAAATTGATTTCCATACAACATCCAGTGCTCATCCCAACAGGTGCCCTCCTCAATGCCCATCATCCATTTTTTCCTCTTCCCCACCCCGCTCCCCATCCATCCTCAGTTTGTTCTCTGTATTTAAGAGTCTCTTGTGGTTTGCCTCCCTCCCTCTCTGTTTGTAACTATTTTTCCCCCTCCCCCTCCCCCCTGGTCCTCTCTTGAGTTTCTCAGAATCCACATATGAATGAAAATATATGGTATCTGTCTTTCTCTGCCTGACTTATTTCACTTAGCATAACACTCTCCAGTTCCATCCACGTTGCTACAAATGGCCAGATTTCATTCTTTCTCATTGCCAAGTAGTATTCCATTGTATATATGAACCACATCTTCTTTATCCATTCGTCAGTTCGATGGACATTTAGGCTCTTTCCATAATTTGGCTACTGTTGAAAGTGCTGCTAAAAACATTGGGGTATAAGTGCCCCTATGCATCAGCACTTCTGTATCCTTCGGATAAATTCCCAGTAGTGCTATTGCTAGGTCATAGGGTAGATCTATTTTTAATTTTTTGAGGAACCTCCACACTGTTTCCAGAGCAGCTGCACCAGTTTGCATTCCCACCAGCAGTGCAGGAGGGTTCCCGTTTCTCCACATCCTCACCAGCATCTATAGTCCCCTGATTTGTTCATTTTTGCCACTCTGACTGGCATAAAGTGGTATCTGAGTGTGGTTTTGATTTGTATTTCCCTGATGAGGAATGACGTTGAGCATCTTTTCATGTGCCTGTTGGCCATCTGGATGTCTTCTTTAGAAAAGTGTCTATTCGTGTCTTCTGCCCATTTCTTCACTGGATTATTTGTTTTTCGGGTGTGGAGTTTGGTGAGTTCTTTATAGATTTTGGATACTAGCCCTTTATCCGATATGTCATTTGCAAATATCTTTTCCCATTCCATCTGTTGCTTTTTAGTTTTGTTGACTGTTTCCTTTGCAGTGCAGAAGCTTTTTATCTTGATGAGGTCCCAATACTTCATTTTTGCTTTTAATTCCCTTGCCTTTAGAGATATGCCAAGTAAGAAATTGCTGCGGCTGGGGTCAGAGAGTTTTTTTTCCTGCTTTCTCCTCTAGGGCTTTGATGGTTTCCTGTCTCACATTCAGGTCCTTTATCCATTTTGATTTTATTTTTGTGAATGGTGTAAGAAAGTGGTCTAGTTTCATTCTTCTGCATGTTGCTGTCCAGTTCTCCCAGCACCATTTGTTAAAGAGACTGTCTTTTTTCCATTGGATATTCTTTCTTGCTTTGTCAAGATTAGTTGGCCATACATTTGTGGGTCCAATTCTGGAGTCTCTATTCTATTCCATTGGTCTATGTGTCTGTTTTTGTGCCAATACCATGCTGTCTTGATGATTACAGCTTTGTAGTAGAGGCTAAAGTCTGAGATTGTGATGCCTCCCGCTTTGGTTTTCTTCTTCAATATTACTTTGGCTATTCGGGGTCTTTTGTGGTTCCATACAAATTTTAGGATTGCTTGTCCTAGCTTTGAGAAGAATGCTGGTGCAATTTTGATTGGGATTGCATTGAATGCATAGATTGCTTTGGGTAGTATTGACATTTTAACAATATTTATTTATTCTTCCAATCCATAAGCACGGAATGTTTTTCCATTTCTTTGTATCTTCTTCAATTTCCTTCATAAGCTTTCTATAGTTTTTTCAAAAAAAAAAAAAAGGGGGAAGGAAAACTTCCCGACTCATTCTGTGAGCCAACATTACACTTTGATTCCCAAAACAGACAGAGACCCAGCAAAAAAAGAGAACTACAGGCCAATATCCCTGATGAATATGGATGCAAAAATTCTCAACAAGATACTAGCAAATCAAATTCAACAGCATATGAAAAGAATTATTCACCATGATCATGTGCGATTCATTCCTGGGCTGCAGGGCTGGTTCAATATTTGCAAATCAATCAATGTGATACATAACATTAATAAAAGATAAGAACCATATGATCCTGTCAATTGATGCAGAAAAAGCATTTGACAAAATTCAGCATCCTTTGTGAATAAAAACCCTTGAGACAGTTGGGATAGAAAGAACGTACTTAAACATCATAAAAGCCATTTATGAAAATACTTATTTCTTAAAATCTGCTTTGGTTTCCAAAGTTTTATTGGACAACCCATTCACTGGTCACGTGACTCCAAGGTCTTAAATGTAGAGATCTCTGCCAGTCTATGCAGTACTTTATATTAACTCTCCTTTACCCTTTAAAATTTCTGTTCCTTTGCTTTGTAGTCAATACTTTTCGTTTTTGCTTTTCTGATTACTTCTATTTTCATTCACAATAATACCCTTTAATCCTTCTCTTTTTCTTGAAGTGTGGAATACTTTCCCTACCATCTAAATCTGTGCTATCTAGTATGGCAGCCAGTAGCCAAATGTCCCAGTTGCAATATGGCTAGTTCTGACTGAGATAATCTAATCTGTTAGTATATAATATGTACTGGATTTTCAAGATGTAAGATGAAAAAGAGAATGTAAAATGTCTCACTAAGTTTTAGAATCTTGAATATATGTTAATAATATTTTAGATATACTGGCTTAAATAAAAATATTGCTAAAATTAGTTTTACCTGTTTCTCTTTTTAAATATAGCTACTACAACTGTGGCTTGATTATATATCTGTTCAGCAGTGTTCATCTTTCCTTAAAGATCCTCCAGATGAGTTTTCCATGTAATACACATTTCTCTTCTGAATTACAATACCAGTTCTGGAACATTTAGTCCCCATCCCCCACCCCCCATAACATACTAAGCTTCTTTAGAACCAGGGTAATTCCCCATAGTGCTTTACATATACTGGGATATAGAGATAAAAGAGATAGAAATATGAAAAAATGTATATACATACAAAATAACATGAATAAAGGACTTGGCTAGCTTTGTCACTTTGTCAAAGAGGATACTTACAGTAGATAATGCCTGTTGTGAGGTTTTTGCTAAATATGATGGGAAATATGAGGGCTTGATGTGAAGGGGAGGTGAGACTTTGCTCTGAGATATTAAAAATCTAACATGTACTTACCCCAAGGATATTCAGTCCCCCCAGGCCACGCTGGTGGTTCTGAACTATGCTGTTGTGATTTTACCGCCATCTGGTGTCAGGATTAGGAAACTGTAGTTCAGCCTTTTGCCTACTCCCTTACCCTGCCTCCTGCTGGAGAAAAGTAGGCACTCTTTCCTCTGCATATGAGCCTGTATCTTCACACCCTAGATAAGTTATCAATAAGAACTCTAATTTCAGTGTAGGAAACCTTTATTCTCCTCCTTGGAGTAGGATTTCCTTGGCTTCCTTAGTAACTTACCAGTTTCCCTCATGTTTCTGTGGCTATTCTCTTTCATTCTCAGATAGCCCATTTCTCTCCCAATGTAGTAATTTCCTAGTCCTAAGTGTTCCCTTAATCTAGTCCTAGATTCTAGGTCCTACCCAAGGCTTTAAATAGAAAAAAATACATAATAATCTATTTACAGAAAAATTTATAGTTATAGCCAAAAAGGTTCTTCTAATCTTGACATTGGTATGTCATTGGTAGGCAACTGCTTACTAAGATGTTACATGAGCATCTCAAGCTTAAAATATTCAAGGCTAAATGTGGATCTCCTACCCCACCCCAGTTTCTCAAATCTGTTTTTTTCATTTCAGTAATCCATCATGCCAGGATTCTGGGAATCATCTTGGCAACCCCCGTCTCTTATTCTCATTAGTCAGACATTCACCATGTTCTATTGAGTCTACAAAGATACATTCTTGTATGTGTTAAAGTAGTCCCCTGTTCTGACCTTATCTAAGCTACCACTGTCTTTTGTCTGCCTGAGTAAGCTCCTAATTAGTCTCCCTGCCTATACTCTTGACTGCATTCACATGTTTTATTTATTTATTTTTAAATTTTTAAAAATGTTTTTATTTTTTTGAGAGCGAAGACAGAGTGTGAGCAGGGGACGGGCAGAGAGAGAGGGAGACACAGAATCCGAATTAGGCTCTAGGCTCTAAGCTGTCAGCACAGAGCCTGACACCAGGCTCAAAATCAGGAACCACGAGATTATGCCTGAGCCGAAGTCAGATGCTTAACCAACTGAGCCACCCAGTCACTCCTATTTGTTTATTTTTTTAAGTAGGCTTCACGCCCAGCATGGGGCTTGAACTCACAACACTGAGATCAGTGCTTAGCAACTGAGCCACACAGGTGCCCTGCCCCCTATGTTTATTTGTTTAATATCAGCCTCTCCTTCTAGCCTGAGAGTTCCATGATGAGGGAGGGACTCCATGCATTTGGTTCACCATTGGGTCCCCAGCACCTAGTACAGTTCCTAAGATGTGTATAATGCATATGTAGTCACTTGGTTCTCAGTGATGTTGATATGGCTCCTGTTGTTTTGGTAACTCAACTTGAACGTATTAGAATTTCTTGAATTCTTTATTTTGGCAGTAGTATTTTGTCAGTTCATTTATCATAATGAGTTTTAGTTATTTTCTACTTTGGTCCAGGAAACTTAATTGTACCTGTAAGGACAATATGTATTGGGTATTAATCTGCCAATGACAACTTAAGTATTAGGGACTGCTGATCAATATACTGAAATTATTTTCTTTTTTTTTAAGTGTATGTTTATTTATTTTGAGAGAGAGAGAGAGAGTGAGAGAGAGTGTGTGTATACAAGCAGGGGGAAGAGCAGAGAGAGGAGAGAGAGATAATACCAAGAAGGCTCCACAATGACAGTGATGTGGGGCTTGATCTCAAAACCCATAAGATCATGACCTGAGCTGAAATAAAAAGTTGGACACTTAACTGACTGAGCCACCCAGGCACCCCCTGAAATTATTTTCTGAGCATTTGAAATTACAGGCCAGTGGTTTATCTCTCAGCATTCTTCTGTCTGAAATGCAGTGTTCCTTAATTTTCATATGGAAGTATACTTGCTAAATCTTCAATTAAAACCTGTTTGACTCCGGGTGTTCGTTTAAATAGAGGCCCAGGTCTTGATAGTTTTAGTAATTTTGATTTGCTTTGATATTTTAAAGTTGGTTTTGTTTTCTAAAGTTTTAGAACTCAGACTTAATTTCTGCTTTGAATTGATTATATTGCTTAATAAGGAAATTCAATTTGTAAAAATAGAGGTGAGTTATTAAAAGCTGGTGTTTAGAGGTAAGCAACAATCTGTACACTAAGGATGCAAGCTCAAGAGAACAAGGACTTAATAGGTATATACCAGGGTTTCTCAACCTTGGTATTACTAACGTCATGGATCAGATAGTTTGTTGTTGTTGTTGTGTGTGTGTATGTGTACATACGAGACCTGTCCTGGGCATTGTAGGATTTTAGAGCATCTCTGGTCCCTACTCACAAGTGGCAACCCCTCCTCTCCAGCTGTGACAACAAAAATGTCTGTAGACATTGCCAACTGGCACGAGGGAAGCAAAATCATAGCAATTAAAAAACCAGTAGTATAGACTATAGAAGAGGATCATAGTCCATTAAATGTCTCACTTGGGAAATCTTTGGCATTCTCTAGATGTCACTGAGAATGTGGTAGCTCTGTGGAATATTGCTAATGGCAAACGGAAGTAGAGACTATAGGACTGTGTTTTTCACAGTTTAAAATTTGTTTGCTTAGAATAAAGTAACTTTTGCCCTTAACTACTTGGTTCTACCCCAAACTGAAGAAATGTAGCATTCTAAATCACATTTCACCAATAAAATTTCATTTTGTGGACTGACATTAGAAGTTCAGTGGTGATTAAAAAAAGGGGGGAGTGGGGAACCAAGATTACAGTAAAGAGCAGCTTGTAATCAGAGCTTTTGCCATTTGTATTGTGTATATATAACTTACAGGATATAATTCACTTTTTCTTTCCCCAAAGGGACACGAGAGACGGCTTTAGAAGAAAAAGTTTCTACCCTTCCCATTATGCAAGAGACCGATCTCCTCATAAAAGAGACCCTCCTTTTTTCAGAGAATCGCCTGTAGGTCGAAAGGATTCTCCACACAGCAGGTCTGGCTCCAGCGTCAGTAGTAGAAGCTACTCTCCAGAAAGAAGCAAAACGTACTCTTTCCATCAATCTCAACATAGAAGTATGTATTTTTAAGACTTCTTTTACAATCTCCACTAATGAGGAAGTATTGATTCAGATTGCCTTATAGGTATTGCTAAGAGAGAATTTTTTTTAGCCTTTTATTTTGAAAATTTTGAAACTTCTAGAAAAGTTGAAAGAATAGTATAATAAATACCACACAGATTTTTTTGGAACCGTTTCAAGTTGTGGTCCACATTGACATTTTACTTCTAATTCTTCAACACAGAAGATGTGTGTTTGTAATCATGTTGGAAAGTTACACACTCTTATATTTTCTGCTAGTTCCTGTATTAGTCCATTCTCTTCAGTCTTCTGTCAGTAGAAGATATCTATCTCTATATATCTGATTAGTATATTTTTCATGAAAAATCTCAGTGGTTTCCCCTAAATACAAGGTGTAGCCTTATTTATAGATGCTAGAGCTAAATCCTACCTTAGGTTCATTTTTTTTTTTCCAACCTCCAATTTGTTTGTTTGTTTGTTTGTTTTATTTGGAGTACCTAGACATGCATGGCATTCTGTGCAATCATAGCATGGCATTCTGGCTGAGTTGCTCAGTATGTATTGGAATAAATAAATGAAGCAACTTTTTTAGATAATCTGTTTTATCTTTCTGGACTCCACTGCCTGCAGTTGAGCTCATTTACAAACACTTCCTCCTGCCTGCTAAATGCAAGGCACTGTGTTAGATAGAAGGATATCCCCGTCACCAGGGACTGGAGTATATTTAGGTATTTTCCCCTTAACTAACAACAATTTTATCAATATGTAAATATAACAGATACAAGATAATTTTTTTTTAATTTTTTATTTCTTTGAGAGACAGAGAGTGCATGAGTGGGGGGTGGGGCAGAGAGAAAGGGAGAAAGAGAATCCCAAGAAGCTGTGTACTGTCAATGTGGAGGCCAACGCAGGGCTCAAACCCACAAACTGTGAGATCATGACCTGAGCCGAAATCAAGAGTTGAACATAACCAACTGAGCCACCCAGACACCCCTAAAATATAACTTTGATATAAGAATTGATATGTCATAAATGAGTTAACCTGGCATGAGCAGGTCAAGGTGAGAGAGATTCTCACTCTGGGGGTTAGAAGAACACATCATGGAGGAAACGACATTTGGGCTCATCTTTTATTTCAGATTTCTACAAGTAAAAGTATCTTCTAGGTGGGGAGAATTACAAGCCAAGATACAGACACCAGAAAAGTCAAGGATATTTCTTTTTCTTTACCTTTTTTTTTAAGTTTCATTTATTTATTTTTTGAGAGAGAGAGAATGAGCAGGGAAGGGGTAGAGAGAGAGGGAGAGAGAGAGAGAATCCCAAGCAGGCTCCCTACTATCAGCATGGAGCCTGATGTGGGGCTCAAACCCACAAACTGTGAGATAATGACCTGAGCTGAAATCAAGAGTTGGATGCTCAACCTACTGAGCCACCCAGGCACCTCTCTTTTTCTTTACTTTTTAACTTCCTTCCTATTAAATGTTCTTCCAAAGTATAAGAGTTTTAGTTTAACAGCATTTGCTTCCTACATGTTTGGACTGAGAGAAGGTTACTTCAAATCATTAGATTGTCTCCATTGTAGCTGTTGCTGGATTCCTTTATTTAACGAAAATTTATCAATTTTTTACTGATTTCAGAGCTAAGTAGAGTGGGGCTTCCAAAAAAAAAATATTTTTGGATACATGTATATGAATGGTCATACAGGAGGTAAGAATGTCATTTGAAGGATTTATAACAAACATTGTAACTTACATATGCCCACTTGCTTAAAATAAACATATAGTTCCAGGTAACTGAAAGCTTTTCTGTGGAGTTCAGGCTCTAGAGTTTGGTATTTTCTCCTTTGTTTTACTTCCCTCTTTCCCACCCTCTCCCCTTTCAAGAGGATAAATAACGTCTGAGTTCTAAAGTACACTCATATGCACAGATGTAAATATTAGCCAGACACCTTCTGAGAAGATGTATTTTTTTTTGATGTGTCTGACTTAAATACAAATATAATGATTAAGAGGAGGAAAGTATCTTTGGAAACTGATTATGAAGGCTTTTGAACAAAACATGAGTAAAATGGAAGCTTAAGATTCTTGACAGTTTGTAGTGAACCTAATTATTAGTGAATTTGTCTTTTTCCAATTCTCCTCTAAAACATATTTTTAGGGAGGAATTTTATGTCAGCTTTCCGCCTGGTAGTTAGTAGCCAAAACTTTAAAATCTTGAGATGAAATTGTAGGGAAGCCACATGTGATGCTCCTGTCTTAGGGTCTCCGTATGCTTTTCCCCATCCTTTGTGGTCAAATTGTTTTACTATCTGGAGTGATGAATAGATAACAGAGAAAGCTGGGAAACTAAAATACAGTGCAAATTGAGTGAAATAGAACATATGACTTTGGTATGCCTTCATGTTTATATTATTAAGTCATTTAGCTTCAAAAGTTAAGTTCTTTAATCAAGAAAAATGTTTGTTCTGGGAAAACTCTCTTTACAAGTTACTTGGGTAACTTTACAAGTTACTTGGGTACACTTTGGGCTGAGCTATTGAAATGTTTTTCTATACTCCTTTCATGTAAATAGTTTTCAGAATAGTTACATAAAATCATCTTGCAAAAAGTTAATGGAGAACTTATTTTAAACATTAAATAGAAAAAGTAACTGTTATGTTACACACTTCTGATACCAATTCTTGCTTTGAATCTAACTGTCACAGATAGTGATGGCACCTTGCTGTTCTTCAAAAAAGGACTGCGAAACAGGGTCCTTAAATTATCATTTAAATTGGGTTAATTAACAACAATGTGTTTAGTTTTTTAATGTAAGTTAAAATTTGGGCCAAAATTTTAAATGTTTCTACAAATAACAGGTAAAAACAATTTTCTTACTTTCCTAATGCCGTCATTTTGCTAAGTTTAATTTTTTGCTTTTTGTTCATACTTTTCAGAGTAATTTTAATTTAATAATCACTAGTAGTTTGGCCATGGTAACCATTTAAAGACTAATTCTTCCTGATTCTTCTGTGCATTTAGTGTATCTCTTATATGATTAATTATAAGTCACAGAGTGGTTTTCACTACTTTTTTATCTTAACTACTTATTTCCCATTTTGTGCTTACACTCACATATACATGTCTACATATGTATTTGATTAAATTTCTTCTATAGCCTTTTGAGTTAAACCTGTAAACCTTGCACTGCTTTGTAGAGTAATTATCCTCCTAAATCAAAATGTTATTTTCATTCTGTGCTTTATATATAAGAATTTTCTGCTTATAACTTAATTGGGTTTACCTGTTCATACCTGTCACTATAATATTATTTTTTGTTCCTTTTTGTTGTCCATATTTATATGCTAAGTGTAGGTTGTCCTAGTTAACCTCATTGCCTTTCCCTTTGTTCATTATGATGCTGTTCCAGTTAAAATTGTTGTATATGTATCCTGTATATTTTTATTTGAAGTTTATTATTTTTATTCCTATTAATCCAACCAAATATTTGCCCATTTGTCAACTCTCAGATATTTATTTCCTTTTTTCCTCCTCTTTCTCAATTGAATCTCATTATTTTCCTATCTTACTCTTTGTTGAGGATAATTATTTAACATTGATAGGTGATACCAGAAATCACTCAGGACAGTTTCCTGTCCTCATTCTTTGTTAAAATACTTCCTGTGATAAATTTACTATATCACAGTCCAGTACTTCCATCTTTGTATAGTTCATTTTTTATGATACAATTAAAGCTTGTCTTGTAACATCTATGCAATACTAGTTATTTGTCTTAGAGCCATAAAAATGTTTCTTCTTTTTTTATGTTGTAACATTTCATGTATCTGAAGAATACGATCATAATCTTCTTGGTTTTTTTTTTCCCCCCACAGGTTCAAGTATATTTAGTTCCTTCAGCTTTTATTTGACATGTTTTCAGAACTTTGCTTTCCTAATTTTCTTTCTGTTCCTTTTAAGTTGTGATGCCAGAAGTGAACTTTTACTTTGTCAACTGGACTGTATTACTGGCCCTTATTGAGACTGTAGGCAATTGAAACCTAAGCCATCTTCACATATATTACTATTTAACAAAATGCCCTCCAGCCTGTACTTTTTTTTTCACGTAGTTTATACATTAAAAGAAATCTAAGAATGCTAAATTTCATATAATTAACTTTAGCTTATTATTTTCTTCTATAGGGATCTTAAAATCTCAGTGATTCTGTATATTTGCAGCAGATAAAAATAGCAGTTTCATCGACAAAGGAAATATGCTTTGGGTTTTTTATTAGTCATTAATAATTATGTTGACTGACAGATAGCCAAATTTAGAAACCTCTAGAGACCTCTGTCTGTGGACTTCAACCATTTTTCTGCATTATTTTTAACTAGTTGTGATCCTCTTATCTTCCTTTTCTCTTGAGGATTTCATGGAAGACTTTATCAGGTGCTTTCTTGAAACTCTTAAGTTAGAATGAATTTCCTCTATCAAAAAAGGACATAAAAATTACCTTGTTTTGCTTTGTAAATCCATTGTGGCTCTAGGGATGATTATTTAAATACATAGAAACTACATCTTTGTTAATTTGTTCTAAACCTTTGCCTATGGATTATTCAGATTTACCACTGATGCTTATACATTAATTAGGCTGTTTGACATTTTGGTAAAATTTTTAAAATTCCACTACTGTGGAAGATTTGCAAGCTTATTATTTTTGTTGGGATATATCTTTTTTTCTGTAGCTCTGACTTTGGGCCCAGTATCCCTTTATTTTCTTGAGATCAGCAGCTGTTATTAAGAATAGATTTATTTTATTTTATTTTATTTTATTGTATTTTTTATTTTATTTTAATTAAAATTTATTTATTTTGAGAGAGAGAGATGTGCGCACACAAGCAGGGGAGGGGCAGACAGAGAGTGAGAGAGAAAATCCCATGCAGTCTCAGCACTATCAGCACGGAGCCTGACGCAGGGCTCAAACACACAAATCGTGAGGTCATGACCTGAGCCGAAATCAAGAGTCAGACACCTAACCGACTGAGCCAGCCAGGTGCTCCTAGAATATCATTTTAAAGACTGTCATTCATCAGTGTTTAATCCTTTTTGCAGGCATTTGCTTCTAAGATGACTTAGATGTCTTCTTCTAAGACTTCTGTGCTTACTTCTAAGCATGACTGAAAATGTACAAGATTTACATCTTCTAAGATGACTGAAAATGTCCAAGAATTAAAAATACTATTTTGAGAAGAGTGTATTTGGAAGGTAGACTCCATTATTAAACTTAAGTGTAATGGGAAAAGAGACATGTCTTAAGACCTTTGGCTGTGAATATATTTGGAAGTCGACATGACTCTTTGGATTATTACCGAAATTCCAATAAATTTAAAGGTTTAATTCTGCATTTAAAAAGAAGGCTTCTTTGGTGCAGGTTTAGAGTGGTGATGGTAATAGAAATCAGAGCATGTATATTTTAGGTAATAGGGAGGACAAACCCATTCTCTTGGCAGCTGAGTATCATAGCATTTTTTGGTTTGAAAGTGACTGTATTTGTGTTCAGTACTCATACAGTCTTGTATTCATCAAAGATATATTTCACATAAATGGTTTGCCAAGCAAGAGGGATCCAGTCTTTGCTCTCTGAGTTTATAATCTGGTGAGGGGGACAAACCAGACATTCCATAGGAATAGACATTTTAGGTAATGTCTGAAGAGTGAGTAGAAGTTGGTAGAAGGAAGGAAGTGGAGAAGGATTATTCGGATGAGTGTTGTATCATATTAGGAGATCCTGAACTATACTTTAGTATTTTCTTAGAAGATCTTGGACTTTGATCCAATGTATTATTGTGGTGTTAAATTTGATTGTACAATATATTGTTCTTGATTGAGAATCTGTTGATTACTCACGAGAGCTTTGGCTATGAGTTTCCTGGGTGAATCCTAGGAATACAGGTATAACTTTTCTGGCATCACAATGATTGAGATTCTAAAAACAGTAATCAATTAATGATGTTTCCATATGTGTAGGCATTTATAACATCTCTGTTTAGGGACTTAATACATTTTGTCAGCATACATTCAGAATATGTACAGTTAGTATAATGTTTTATTTATATTTTTAAAAGCAAGCCCATGTGGTTTTAGCTGATGTATTAAAAGGAGAGCTCTGTTCAGAAGTTCACTTCCAAATATTCGTAGTTAATCTACCTTTACTTGTTACATCTCTAACCTCTTAGAGATGATTGTTTTGGGGAAGCAGAGGTGGCATAAGCTTTCTCTACCCCTTTATCTAGTTTCTTTTTTTCTGTCATTTTTATTTGGTGTCTGTATCACAAGACCATTTCTCTTGTGTCCTTTCCATTTTCTCTTTCATACCTTCTTGACCAATAGGTTCTCTGGGAAATCATGTTCTTCCCAACCAAGAGCCCCAAATTTTCATGTCGTTATCCATGATCCAGAAAATAAATCCTTTCCTTAGTATCTGTGTAGCCACCACATCTTCATTTGTTCATATCGTCATTTCTCTTTCACAGCTTCAGCTGTCAAAGGAGATGTGAATGTCCTACCTGTTCTGTGAAGTTTGTTTACTGATAAGACTTTCATGCAGAAGTACCTGTTTTCCTCCTGTATGTTAGGCATTGTACCAAGAATTGAAAGGTTTTAAGACAAGGTCCCTAACTTTATCCTCTCTAATGATGATTTTAATATTTTTTCCTAGCAGTGTCCTTTGTTCTTACATGGGTTATCAATAATTAATAATAGTTGGTAGACTTGGAGGAGTCTAGTTCTTTTCATCATCACTTTCCAGAAGGTACATGTCTGAAGTTTTATTTTGTTCAAGGAGTCATCAGATATTGTTGATGTTCATATCAGCTATTCTATTCAAAGAGTCACCAAATATTGTTAAATCTTATAATACTTTTAAATGTTTGTTGAAACATTAAGTTGCTTCTCGGTGGGAAGAACTTTTTACCTCATCTGTGGAAACAATGTTCCTCTTCATCTTCTTCCTCCTCATTTATTCTTTTACTTACCAGTGCATTGACTTGGATTTCGACTTTCATATTGCCACCTTCAGAATTGTCCTTTCCTAGTTTCTTTCTTCTATCCTAATTTGGAGTTCACTTTATTTAGCATGTTACAGCAAAAGTGTTGAATCTTTTTGCCCTGCTCTCAAGCAGGGAGTTAGGGTCTGCTTAGTAAGATCACCTGTGAGGTAAATTTGAAGTAAAGGCTAAATAGCTGAGGAGTAGCATCCTATTAGTTAGAAGTATAAAGGTATGAGTGAAAGAAGTGGATTTAAGAGACATTTGTATTCATAGTGTTGGTTGGAGCCATGTAAGAGTAGCAAGCAAAAACGAAGTTAGGAGGAATACTCACATTTAGGAAATAATAACCAACAGAGAAGGAAGAGAAATATGTAGTTAGTAATATGTAGGAGGACAAACACAGAAGTACAAAGGCATGAAAACCAATGGCAATATATTAAGAAAAACTTGTTTTATTTTTTAGTTTTTTGAAATTTATTTATTCATTTTTAATGTTTACTTTTGAGAGAGAGAGAGAGCGAGCAGGGGAGGGGCAGAGAGGGAGACACGGAATCCAAAGCAAGCTCCAGGCTCCAGCCGTCAATACAGAGCCTGACGCAGGGCTGGAACTCACGAACTGCGATAACATAACCTGAGCCTAAGTTGGTTGCTTAACCTACTGAGCCACCAGGTGCCCTTATTTGTTTTTTGTTTTTTGTTTTTTTTTTTTTAAGTAATCTGTGCCCAATTTGGGGCTCAAACCCACAACCCCAAGATGAAGAGTCCTGTGCTCTACTGAGTCCACCAGGTGACTCAAGAAAAACTTGTTTTTAAATCATTAAAATACTATAATAGAATACAAGAGGAGAACACTTTAGTTTTAATATAAACAGATCATTGAAAACTCTTAAGATGAAGAGTGTGAGCATAATAGGGTTTTTTCCATTATCTCTTGTGTTAAAAAACAAAACCGTGTAAAACTTAGTGGGTTAATACAAGCACTTATTTATGAATCTGCAGTTTGAGCTGGGTTCAGCTGGGTGATTTTATTGGTCTGTTAGGATATTATTAAACAGCCCAAGCTTTTTTTTATGGATAGGAATCTGTAGTTAAATGTGATTACTACAGTGTCTCTGAAATTTGGTATCAAAATCAATAAATCAATAAACACAGCAGCTGTAGTGTGTTGATAGACTGACTCTCCAGGGGAACAGCACGTGATTTGTGGTATTTGCCATGGAGTGAATACTACCATCTCAGGCTACCGATATGGAGTCACTGAACTTGGAGTTTGGAAGAGATGTGGACAAACCACGATTATCAGCTAATATGAGCCATCCCTAGACTCCAGACACATCTTGTAAATTGTCAGTGTTCTCATCTCTTGATCTACAAAGAATTTGAAGCAAGTTAATAAAATAAACACATAACAAAAAAGGATTCAGTAAATTGGTGAAGAATATTCTATAGGAGAAACATGTGACAATAAAAGTCAGAGTAAATGCCACTGTGAAGGTGCTGAACAGTTGTAGTTGAATAAGGATTTAGCTAAAACAAAGAACTGTTCAGTAATAGTGTTCACAGTGTACTTTAGGAAAAAAAACAACAGATCACCTGCTGAGGAGGAACAAAAATTGTCCTGATGACAGATCAGTTAACACAGGGAGAGGATATTGCATCTTTTAACAACATTCTTGCAGAAGTAGGAGGGCAAATGTTGGCATATTTCTTAAAATATATTTTTGAAGTTTATTTATTTTGAGAGAGAATGAGAGAGCACACGTGTGCAGGGCAAAAAGAGGGAGAGAGAATCCCAGGCAGGCTCGACACTGTCAGTGCAGAGCGCAAGTGCGTGGCTTGTACTCACAAACTGAGATCATGACCTGAGCTGAAATCAAGAGTCTTGACACTCAGCTGACTGGGCCATCCAGGCAGCCCCTTAAAATATTTTTTTAATGCAAGGTGCTAACTGTACCAAAACAATTCTCAGAAAAAAATTAAAGTGGCAATTTGAGATCTGTACTAGAAAATTTTGTAATGTTAAGGAGTTTGTATCTTATTGGAAAGATATCTGGGAGCTCTTATTAGCATATTTATGCTATTTAAACTTAATTATGTCTGCATCACTAAGCGATGTGTGGGTAAGGAAGCTAACAAAATATTTACAAGATTGTAAATATGGGGCAATTAGGGGTTCTAGCAAGACAGTAGTTGTGGATTTGTTTATAAAGAAAATCCATATATGAGAAATTTTGTATGAAAAGAAGTAGCAAGATTTAGTAATGGGCTACTTTTGAGAGTAAGTCAGAATGACCTTTGCAGATAGTTACTGTAAGCCCAGGTAACTGATATGATACACCATGAAAACTTTGCCAGTATTCTTTTTAATTCCTAGTGGTGATTCATCTTTCTCTCTTGAGAGAGAGAGTGTGTGTGTGTGTGTGCGCGTGTGCGCGTGCACGCGTGTGTGTGTCATTTTTAACCAATCCTTTGCCAACTTTATGATGATTAGAATAGGTGCTTACAGTGATGAGTAAGACCTGATCCTTGTCTTCAGCTTTAGGTGTCTTATCATATAACCCTTTTCTCATTCTTTTCTGCTCATGCTATCCTTGGTTAGCCTAATCTTAACACTTTGTTATTATACCCAATTAGCTTCTGATCTTAAAAACAGAAATTTTCTCCTCTTTGTTCTTACTCTTCAGTGGCTGTTGCTCAGGCAGCCCAATTTGAAGGCAGGGTAGAAAAGAAAGGGTTTAGGGTCACCAGCAAATACTCAGAAGTTCCTGTTCTCATCACTCCTACTTCTGGGTTCTTCTCTTGTCCCTCCTGGGCACAGAGGTGCTGGTGTTAATTCCTCCTTGCCCACCTTTCCCTAGAGTCCATCCGTGCTGGTGCCTCCTACAAACGGCAGAATGAAGGAAATCCAGAAAGAGGTGAGTTTTGAGCTAGATTTTGATTTGGGATTGTGAAGGGGTGGGGGACTTGAATTGAAAGAGGTTACAGAAATGGGAAAAGTGTATAACTGCTCCATTAGTCTTTAGTTGGAACCAGAATTAAAATGTTTTTTAATGTTTATTTATTTTTGAGACACACACACACACACACACACACACACACACACCCACCCACATAGACGTGAGCAGGGGAGGGACAGAGAGAGAGGGAGAAACAGAATCTGAAGCAGGTTCTAGGCTCTGAGCTCACCAGGCGCTGAGCTGTGAGCACAGAGCCCGACATGGGGTTCTCACAAACTATGAGATCATGACCTGAGCTAAAGTCGGACACTTAACTGAGCCACCCAGGTGCCCCCAGAATTTAATAGTAATAGATATAGGTGGTAGGATATGGAGGGAATATGTGAGTTGGTTGTCCGGGCTAGCCATTCCTGGTCAGGAGTAGCCACCTCAAAGGAGATGGAGATCTGTAGAATAAACAAACCATTGACACATAGGACCTGATAACAGGAGGATCAGAGAATTTCTTTTTACCTTTTCTGTGTTCTTTCTGTTGTAGCATCCTTTTTCTTTATTCTTTGCTTCTTGCCTGTCCCTGCCCTTCATGCAACAGGTATATATGAGTAGATGTGGAGATATGATCTACCACTTGCTCTACCCTTCAGTATTCTTTGCTTCTGCACACTGAAATTGGTTGAAATCTGCTTAAATTAGCCCTTAATGCTGCTATAATCTGGGAAGATCCTAAGACTACATTTGGTACTGTAATTGACATACCTGCAGTGCTGATTTCGTGTTTGTCAGATTTTGCTGAGTAAGAGATTAACAGCTGCTTGTTCCATGTCTAGCTTTGTGTCAGAATTGAGAGCCTATAAATACGCCTTTAATTAGCATAGTTTGCTGTGCTGATTGGTCAAGCCCTCAACTTCTTTCAAGGAATTGCTTATCTTAATAGAATGGGGAGGTCACTGTATCCTAAGGGTAGAAAAATAATTTATCTTTTCACCTAATTTTTGACTTACTGTTTTCTTAAAGGACTTGAACGAGGTAGGCCCTGGCTATTCAGAAATAAGCTATGATACTTGGAGCTTTTGGTGCAGTGGAATAGACCGACACTGTCACAATATGATGTGGAATTTGCCATATGCAGTGGAAATACAGTAGAAAATGACTAAATAAACCGTGTTCTTAATCATTTTGGGATGTAGGGATGGTTGGTATTTTTTGGTTTTTAAGGTCTACAAGAATTTTTAAAATGATTTTATTGTGAAAGCCTCTTAACATCACAAGTTAAAAGATTCTAGGATTAATGTCTTTTATAAGACTGTTGGGAGTCTCAGAGGTAGAATACTGTGCCTAGAGCAGGCATTCTCATCCTTGGCACTGTTGACATTTGAGGCTGGATAATTCTTTGTTGGGAGATGTTGTTTCGTGCATTTGTAGGGTGTTCTGGCAACATTCCCAGCCTCTACTTACTGTGTGCCAATGGCACTCTACCACTGGTGACAGTAAAAAATTACCAGATGTCCCTGGGGAGGTGAGAGAAGTGCCTGCAGTGAAAGGCTTTCCAGGTCTGTAGGACATTGGAAAGAGATGTTATTCACTATTGCCCTTGAGCCTTTAGGCTCTTACTTAGCAATCTTGACCATGGCAGGAAGAGCTTAAGAGGCTTTGTGACTGAAGCTGGCTTTGCCTCAGTTTCAAGGTCGTTTTGTCTTTGCTTTTGCTCTTGACTGCTTTCTTGGCCCTAACCCACTGTCTAATCTTGACCAGCTTCCATGTCACTCCAAACTTAGTGGCACCTTCTCCTTTTCTCTGCAGTTTAATTTTGTCAGTTTTCTTAGCAATGTAGAGCAGAAAATTTATATTATATTTGACACATACAAATAGTTTAATGAAATGTTTTTGTATCAGTAACAGCTCATCGTTATTTATATGATTATATTTAACTAAAACAATTTTCTGTGTTGTTGAACTGACTAAAGTAATATTGTTTAAATCTAGTTTCTGGCTTCAGTTTCTATAAAAATGATGATATATATATAGCACTACATTAGTGTCTATAGTGACTGAAGATAAAGGGTAATGATTATCTCACACAGATTTATTTTTAACCACTTAACAAATATTTGGGTACTCATTCATACCAGGCATTGGATTGGTGCTCCATATTATAATTTTTCTAGTTTTCATTTTTTAAACATTTCAGGAAATATCTGCTATATTTCCCTACATACCCCTTGCTTTGAGCTGTCATTTAATTAGCTAGTTCTCTTTGTGGTATTTATATAATAACTACTCTTGAATTTTTATTGTGATAAAACTTAGCTTTTAGGAACTTGGAGGAGGAAGCATTTATGAGTTTAGTCTTTTGCCATTCTGGAGGTCTTCTCAGTGGTTGTGTGTTGGCTAACTGGCCTTGATATGGCCTGAATTGCCAAATATGATGTCCATTGGTTCTAGGTTATTTGAAATTTCTTATGGTGCACAGCCCTGGAAAGAGATAGGTGGACTTAGGTATTAACAGATTTAACTTAATAATGTAATGAAGACTTCACTACTAAAATGAATTTATGACGCCCCCTCTCATTTATTCAATTACAAAGTCACTCTAATTGAAAACAAATGAGCTAGAAAATTGCATTTTATGTTTTCTTAAACAGGTAAAGAGAGACCTGTTCAGTCTTTAAAAACATCAAGAGACACTTCACCCTCAAGTTCTTCAGCAGTTCCTTCATCAAAGGTTTGTTATATTTTAAAAATCAGTTTAAAGAGGAATTACAAAGTAAACGAGATGGACTGTCTGGTACAGGTGCTTTTATTCTTTACTGTCAAACCTAATGAGGATAATTTGCTGCATTTAAATATTTGAATCTTAAGTAACCACAACTTGAAGGTAGCTATCAAAATAAATGAGCAGTTTTCTCAAAGACTTTTTTTCCACAGATTATGCTAAAATTGGTACTTCAGCCATTGCGCATCTTGACTATAACAAGATGGGGATGAATATTCACATAGGGCATATTTGATGGGACTGTGCTTTTATTTTGGGAGACATGAGTAAGGCAGAGACCTAACATTTATTGTATAACTACTTGATTCTAGTTATATTTTAATATATATATTTTTTGTATGCATACAGAAATCCCATGGTATAAGTAGTTAGATCCATTTTATAGAAAAGGCTCAGAAGTTAAATAATTTTCTCAAATTATTTCACTGGTTCTTTCAAACATTTCAAGAATACTAATCCTTCCCAAACTCTTCTAAAAAATAGAAGAGGAGGTAATACTTCTAGGCTCATTTTGAGGCCAGTATTACCTTTCTACCAAAACCAGACAAGAACAGTACGAGAAAAGAAAATTATAGGCCAGTATCTCTGAGAATGTACATGTGGAAATCTTCAACCAAAATACTGCCAAACCAAATTCAACAGCACATTAAAAGTAGCGTACACCATGATCATATGGGATTTATTCCAGGGATACAAGGATGATGAATTACCCACAAATCAAGCAGTGTGATATATTGCATCAGCAAAATGAAGGGTAAAAATATATGATCATCTCAATAAATGCAAAAAAATAGCATTTGACAAAATTCAACATCCATTCATGATAAAACCTCTGAACAAACTGGGTATAGAGGAATAGAACCTCAACATAATAAAGGCCTGATATCGCAAGTCAGAGTGAACATCATACTCTGTGGTGAAAAGCTGAAAGCTTTTCCTTGAGATCAAGAACAAGACGATTGGCCCACTATTGCCACTTCTAACCAACATATGACTGGAAATCCTACCCATAACAGTTAGGTAAGAAAAAGATATTAAAAAACATCCAAATTGGGAAGGGAGAAGTAAGACTTTTTTTGTTTTGCAGGTGACATCATATATAGAAAACTCTTAAAGACTCCACCAAAAAGCTGTTAGAACTAATACATAAATTCGGTAAAGTTGCAGGATACAAAATCAATATGCAAAAGTTGCATTTCTATACACCAGTTATAAACTATAAAAAAGAGAAGATAAGAAAATATTCCCAGAGCACCTGGGTGGCTCAGTCAGTTAAGCGCCCGAGTTTGGCCTAGGTCATGATCTCGCGATTCGTGAGTTTGAGCCCCACGTAGGGCTCTGTGCTGACAGCTCAGAGCCTGGAGCCTACCTCAGATTCTGTGTCTCCCTCTCTTTTTGCTCCTCCCCTGCTTATCCTCTGTCTCTTTCTGTCTATTAAAAATAAATAAATGTTAAAAAAAAAAAAAAGAAAATAGTCCCATTTACAGTAGCATCAAAAATAATAAAGTACTTAGGAATAAATTTAGCCAAGGAGGTGAAATACCTTTACACTGAAAACTGTAAAACAGTGATGAAAAAAGTTGAAGAGTCGGATGCTTAACCCACTGAGCCACCCAGGTGCCCCTTTAGCTTAGAATTTTTATATCTTAGTCTGTAGCATAGGCCTGTAAACAGTATTGTGGGAATCAGGTGATCCAGAAAAAAACGATTTATTTTCTTCATTTTTATATTGACCTCATGAACTGATTGATCTTCTTCAAGTGTTTTACTATAACTGATTTGTAACAGTGAATATGGAAACAAACAAAGAAAAAACTGAAGTACGAAGCACTAGTGATAGGTACTCTCAGGTCTGTTACTTCTCTTGATTCTCACAACTACTTTGTAAAACTGAATATTAATTATACCTGTTTTGTAAATGTGGAAACCAAGGCTTCGCAGTGTCATTAATTATGCATATAAAATCATTTATCTAGCAAGTGATGAAGCTGGCATTCAAATCCTGTAACTCTAAATTCCATACATTGTTTAATATTGTATATGGTTGAAGAAGGGAAGCAGTGGAAATATCAAAAAATGAAATTTAAGTGTATAAATTTTGTGTAAAGAGTATGATTTATGTAAATTATTATAAATTATGAAAATAGCATGTCTGACTTTTCTACTGCATTAATTAGGAATTCACCTTGATGACATTTTGGCATTATGTATTTCATTGAATATAATAAAGATACAAAATTTAAATCAGTATGATGTCCTGTATATTTCAAATACTATTAGTATATTAATTTTTTTTGTTCTTTAAGATGAATTTTTAAAGCTCTATGTAAATGAAAATAGAAGTCAGATCTATTCTGTATGTCCAAAAGGAATTGCTACTTAGAGAAATTCTATGTTGAATATTTTTGAAAAAGCAAATAAAAGATGTACTTGTTCTCTATATACATTTGGAGGCTTACATAATTATAAGTTAAGTGGGATGTACTTCTTGATGTATTTGAAGTTTAAATGCTTTTGAGGATTGTAATAGAACTGTGCTTCTGTTTTTATTAGGTGTTAGACAAACCCAGTCGGTTAACCGAAAAGGAACTTGCTGAGGCTGCAAGCAAGTGGGCTGCTGAAAAGCTGGAAAAGGCAGATGAGAGTAACTTACCTGAAATTTCTGAGTATGAGGTAAGGCATAATGTCCCCTTTAGGTTTCGCATAAAGAGTTTTGTCTGGATTTTAAATTATGGGTGGGAAATATTTGGTTTGTTCTAGTTCTGCAAAACACATATGGGGAAAACATCCTCATGAATTATTAACGTGTACCACACAGAGTAATAGTATGATTATGAATGACTCTGTGTTCAGTAATTGTACTATACCTGAATTTCTCTGGTAGTTTAGAAGTGAGAAAATAGTATAAATATGGAATATAAGGAGAATGCATTATATATAAGCTTCTTTTATTTTTATTTATTTATTTATTTATTTTTTTTGTTAAAAGTATCTCGAAATCATGCTAAGCCACTAGTCATAACCAGCGAATTCAGAGCAAAAATCTGTTTAGACCTTAGATCTTGGACTGTATTTATATTACATGCTATTTCTCTGCAGATTATCTCATAAATATCTCAAGAAATGGAATTATTCATTGTTGGGTTACCTATGACCTTTGGTGAGTTTTGAGTACCAAAAGATGAGAGCATTTTTGGGTCCAAAGAATACTATTCATGAATCTTTGCATTAAAATATTTGAAAATGAACTCAAACTTCTCTGTATAACTTGTAACCTCTCTAATAGGGAAATGTAGATGTTTCATTGGCAAAATTAAGCTTTTCAATTCAAATGTTGGTCTAAGATTATTTTGGCATGATATGCAGAAAATATAAAAATCTCTGTACCATGACCAATTACATAGATTTGAAAATTTCTGGCTTTTCAATAAATTTTAAGATACCTTTATTAGAAAGTTCTTTGATAAAATGGATCAAGCAATGGAATTTGATGTAAAACTCATATACCTACATAAATCTTTGTATACCTACAAACATTGTTTCCAGAGTAATGTACACTGCTCATAGAAAGTACAAACCAGTATAGACTCTATCAGTGCTTACACAAATAAAGCCTTTCATTTTTAAAATGCTGATTTGTCATTTAGATATCAATTGTTCTTAAGTAGGTCAAGGTTTCCTTGTTATTGTACCTATTAAAGTAGATATTTATGTGTCTTTTTTTTTTTTTTTTTTTTGAGTGAGAGAATGCATGCATGAGAGTGTGCAGGGGAGAGGCAGAGGCAGAGGGAGAGAGAGAATCATAAGCAGGTTCCATGCCCAGCTCAGAGCCTGACATCTGGCTCTATCTCAGGACCGCGAGATCACAACTTGAGCCAAAATCAAGAGTCAGACATGTACCCAACTGAGCCATCCAGGCACTCCTATATGTATTCTTGAGTAAATATGTATCAACATGATCTAGCTGTTCCTTTTTGGCACCTTTTCAGCACAATTTTAAAGCATGAACAATAAAGTAATTTAACAGGGCCATTTTGTTTATATTCTTTAATAATTACAATAGTGCAATAGTGGGTTTTATATTAATCTAGATACTCAAAATTGCTATTTTAGAGAACTGGTAATTTTTCTCAGGATTTTAAAACTTCCAAAAATTCTGTTTTCTTGTGTGTTTAATACCCTTCAATTAGCAAGGCTTTATTAAGATATATTCATCACCCCCATCACTTTTTTTTTTTTTTTTTTTTTAAGAGAGAAAGAGAGAGAAAGAGCACCAGCAGAGGAGAGGAGGAGAGGGTTGGGCTTGTTGGGGAGAGAGAGAGAATCCCAAGCAGGGTCTGTGCTCAGCACGGAGCCTGGTGCAGGGCTGGGTCCCCTGACCCTGGGACCATGGCCTGAACTGAAATTAAGAGTTGGAAGCTCAACTGACTGAGCCACCCAGGCACCCTTTCCCCCTCATCATTTTTTATGTCTCTTAATTAAAAAAAAATAATAAATAGTCCTCACTGTCAACCTGCCCTAGGTTTTAAATACTTCTGTTCTTTCATCATTGTTTGAATGGATCTTGACTGAATAGTCAGTCACATGGGTCTTTTTAACCTCCTTATTTTTTCTCTTAAAATATGAACCGAATTTGCTAGATTTTGCATTAATAAGAAGCTAACAAGTAATAAAGAGCTAATAAGTAGCTAATAAGTAATCAAGAGCTCCCTGTAAGTGGAGTCATAGGTCAGTCACAGTCTTTTGTTGGACCAAAGGCAAGGTGAGTGAGAGTAGGGTTGAGATCTCTTTATTATGTTTGTTACATGGTGTACATCATTAATGTCTTTTAAAAAATTTTTTTTCTTTTAGCGTTTATTCATTTTTGAGAGACAGAGCGTGAGTAAGGAAGGGGCAGAGAGAGAAGGAGACATAGAATCTAAAGTAGGCTCTAGGCTCTGAGCTGTCAGCATAGAGCCCAGTGCAGGGCTCGAACTCACTGACCATGAGATCATGACGTGAGCCAAAGTCAGACGCTTAACTGACTGAGCCACCCAGGTGCTCCCATCATTAATGTTGACTTGAGCAGCAGCATCAAATTATAGCCCTGTCTAAAATGTTTTTCAAGTTATAGTGATACTTTCTTATACTGGAAATAAAGCAGCTGGGAAATTTTTATGGTACTGTTGTTCTTTTATTTAAAAACTTAATCCCATAGGACACCTGGGTGACTCAGTTTGTTGAATGTTGGACTCTTGATCTCAGCTCAGGTCTTGATCACAGGATCCTGAGTTCAAGCCCCACACTGGCTCCACACTGGGTGTGAAGCCTACTTAAAAAAAGTCATTAAACAAAAGAACTTGATCCCACCATATCTTATTAAAGTTTTGCTCAGATAGTAAGTAACCTCTGTTCTCAGGCAGTTGTTAAATAGTTACTCATTTCAGTGATCTGTGCTTTTTGAGAAATAGAATTTTTTTTTAAGTAATTAAAAAAAAGTTTTTAAGTTCATTTATTTTGAGAGAGAGAGAGAAAGCATGAGTGGGGAAGTGCAGAGAGAGAGAGAGAGAGAGAGAGAAAGAGAGAGAGAATTCCAAGCAGGCTTTGCACTGTCATTGCAGACATGGGGCTCAAATCTGTGAACCACGAGATTATGATCTGAGCTGAAGTCAGATACTTAACCGACTGAGACACCCAGGTGCCCTAAGAAATAGAATTTTGACTTTAATTTTGTAAACTCATATCTGATTAGGTAGAATAAACTATAAGGAAAAAAGGCTTTGATGCGAAGAAAGACATTGGCATAGTACTGTGTGTGTGTGTGTGTGTGTGTGTGTGTGTGTGTATTTAAATGTAGTTGTGGCAGTATTTTTATTTTATAAAATTTGGGTTTTTTTTTAAGATTTTATTTTTTTTTAAGTAATTTCTACACCCAATATGGGGCTCTAATTCAAAAGCTGAGATCAAGAGCCCCTCACTCTACTGACTAAGCCACCCAGGTGCTCCTTCATGTTACTTATTAAGTAATGGTCCATGTACTTCAGAAACATTGTGTAGATTTATTTTTATGACTAAGGACAGATTAAATATTTAGCTTTCCAGTTTATCTTCTCTTGCTGCTGTGAATATAGTTTTAAACAATTTGGGAGACCATGTAATTTACCAAAAGTTCAGTGAAATTGAAGATACATTCAGTGATATGCTTAACCATTCAGGAATGTTGTAATTCAATCTGCTGTTCAGCTTTATACCTTTACCTTTTGGGCTCTAAAGTATTTTAGTATTTCAAGTATTCCTGAAGTATTTGATAGAATAGTAATTCTAAAGAGTCTTAATGATCTGAGGGGAAGAAAATATTCTATTAGCCAGTATGTTTGGGAAATGCTAGATTTGAAAGAGGTATGTTAGGGGCTTGGCTTTGAGGCCCTTGGGTTTGAGCCCTAAGTCAGACTCAGCACTGTAGGTGCAGAGCCTGCTTGGGATTCTCTCTGTCCCTCTCTCACTCTCCCCCTCCCTCTCTTGCACTCTTTCACTCTCTCTCAAAATAAATAAACTTAAAAAAAAAAAAAAAGGTTACTTTGATATTGCAACACTTTTCAGGGATTTTAATATGTTAATATGCTCATCGGTGGTCTGTGAAAGGAAGATGGATAATAAAATTCCCATAATTTAGCAGACTTGACTATGAAATTTTTCACAGTACATATTTTAGGATTAGTATTTTAAGTTACATATTTTCAGAAAATAATACCATACTGGCTTTCTCATAGCTTATTTAAATTTGCTAAGTATTCATTCTGCATCTACTTATGTCAAACACTGCATTAGAGACACCATCCTAGCTGTCTAGGAGCTTACAGTCAAGTTTTGTAGAGACATAATTTACGATCCTCAAACAAATGGCCATCGGAGTTTAGCTTTTGGCTATCAGAATGAAAAGCAAATTACTTGGGGCTCTTAGAATGTCCCAGTAGAACAGTTGCTTCTTCCTATAGAAGAAAATTTTGACATTTTTCTTACTTAAATGTGAAAATATGATTTATGTTTTTCCACATGTAAAGTGTCATTTTCTACTTCAGTATCTGCTTACTTTCTCCATTGTAGAATACCTATCTTTAATAGCCCTCTTTCAAATTCATATTAATTCAGTGGAATCAGTAGTGTTTGAGATAAGAATCAAGGTCTTTCTTTCCCTTCCTGTTTTAAAATTTATGCTGCTTTTGTGGTCATGGATGCCCTTATTAAAGGTCACTATTGCCCTTATTAAAAATATTGTTTGTACTTGTTAAATATACACTGAATGTATCTCAAGCACTTGTCTTGTTTTCCCTGTACAGTACCTTGAAAAATACATATATAATTATATATAATTTGTTAATAAGCCCTTTTAGTGTCAATTTATTTTTTCTTCTTGTTTTCTAAAAACGTCTATCTGCTCTGATGTGCTTTCTATGCTCATCAATTTATATTTTTGTGTGTAGGCCTAGAATTATGATAAAGCCTGAAATTTCTATCTTCAGTGTGTTTTAAACTTCAACAGGTTTTTTTGTTTTGTTTTGTTTTTTTGCATTAACTTAACTAAAATGGAATCTAGTGGCAGATTTTGATCTTGGGTTTTAGTCAGAACACTGGTTGTATAAGAATCCAATTTCCTTAACATCATTCAAATCTTATTGTTAACTTGGTGTTAGAAACCTGATACTGATACTGGGATTTCTATCTTAAATACATAAAAATTTATCATCTTAACCATTGTTAACAAGGGTATAGCTCAGTGGTATTAAATACATTAGTATTATTGTATAGCCATCCACCGTTCATCCTCCTAACTCTTTTCACCTTGTAAAAGTAAAACTATACCCATTAAATGATAACTCCCTAAAGCAATTTATCGGTTTATTCTCCCAACCCCTGGCAACCACCATTATGTTTTCTGTCATTAAGATTTTGACTACTCTAAGTATCTCATAGAAGTGGTTCATACAGTATTTGTCTTTTGTGATTGGCTATTTCATTTAGCATAATGTCTTCAAGGGTCATTCGTGTTATAGCATATTACAGAATTTCTTTCCTTATTAAGGCTGAACAATATTCTGTTGTGTATATGTACCACATTTTGCTTATCCATGTATCTGTCAATAGATAACGTGGGTTGCTTCTACATTTTAGCTTTGTGAATAATGCTGCTATGAGCATGGGTGTACACCTATCTTCAAGACCCTGCTTTTAGTTATTTTGCATAGGTATTCAGAAGTGGAATTGCTGTATCATATGGTAATTGTATTTTTAATTTTTGAGGAACTGCCATATTGTTTTCCACAGTGACTATACCATTTTACATTCCCACCAACAGTGCACAAGGGTTCCAATTTATCTACATCCTCACTATCAGTTGTAGTTTTCTGGGTTTTTTTTGTCTGTTTGTTTGTTTTTTGCTAGTAGTCACCCTAATGGATATGAGGTGGTATCTCATTGTAGTTTTGATTTACATTTCCCTAATGATTAGTGATGTTGAGCATTTTTCTTGTACTTAGTGGCCATTCATATATCTCCTTAGAAGAAATGTAAATTCAAGTTCATTGTTCATTTTTTAGTTATTTGGTTCATTGTTGTTGAGTTTTAGAAGTTCTCTATAAATTCTAGGTATTAATCCCCCTTATCAGATACATGATTTACAGATATTTCTCCCATTCTGTGGGTAACTTTTTTACTCTGTTGATAGTGTTATTTAATAAGCAAAATTTTACATTTTTCAATAAGTCCAAGTTTTTTCTCTTTCTTTCTCTCTCTCTCTGTTGGGTTACCTGTGCCTTTGGTGTCATGTAGAAGAAATCATTGGCAAAGCTAAAGTCATGAAGCTTTTGTCCTATGTTTTCTTCTAAGAGTTTTATTGTTTTCGGTCCTACATTTAGGTCCTTGATCCATTGTGAGTTAATTTTTGTAGATGGTGTTAGGTAAGGATCCAGCTTCATTCTTTTGCATGTGGATATCCAGTATTCCCAGTTTCACTTGTTGAAAAGACTGTATTTTTCCCATTGAATGGTCTTGGTATCTTTGTTAAAAATCATTTGACGTATGTAAGAAGACTTATTTCTGGACTCTCTGTTCTATATATATCTGTCTGTATGCCAGTATTACACTGATTTGATTAATGGACCTTGGTAGTAAGTTTTGAAATAGGAAGTATAGGTCTTCTACTTTTGCTCTTTTTTTTTTTTTTCAAGGTTTATTTTGCTTATCTAGAGTCCCATGAGATTCCTTACAAATTTTTGTAGAGTTGGGTTTTTTTGTTTTGTTTTGTTTTAATTTCTGCAGAAAATCCCATTGGGATTTTGGTAGGGATTGCCTTGAATCTGTACATTGCTTTGGATGGTATTGACATTTTAACAATACTGTCTTTCATTGTGTGAACGTGGGATGTGTTTCCATTTATTTATGTCTTCTTTCAGCAGTGTTTTTGTTGTTTTCATTATACAAGTTTTTCATCTCCTTGGTTAATTTTTAAGTTGTTTTTGTTTGTTTGTTTGTTTTATTTTATTTTATTTTAGTTTTTTGAGAGAGAGAGCAGGGGAGGGTCAGAGAGAGAGAGGGAGAAGGAGAATGCAGGGCTTGAACTCACAAACCATGAGATCATGACCTGAGCCAAAATCAAAAGTTGGATGCTTAACTGACTGAGCCACCCAGGCACCCCAGTTCCTAAGTATTTTATTCTGTTTGATACTATTGTAAATGGAATTGTTTTGTAATTTCCTTTTCAGATAATTCCATTGTTCATCTGTAGAAACACAATTAATTTTTGTGTGCTGAGTTTGTACCTTGCTACTTTGCTGAATTCATTTATCAGGGTGTGTGTGCATAATCTTTAGGGTTTTCTACATATAAGGTCATATCTGCAAACAGAGATAATTTTACTTATTCCTTTCTAATTTGCGTACCTTTCCTTTCTTCTCCTTTCTTACCACCCCCCGCCTCCCCTAACTGTTTTGGCTAAAACTCCCAGTACTGTTTTGCATAGAAGTGATGAAAGCAAGCATCCTTGCTTTGTTCATGATTTTAAAGAAAAATCTTTTAGCCTTTCAGTATCAAGTGTGATGTTCGCTGTAGTTTTTTCATATATGACTTTTATTATTTTGAGATGGTTTACTTCTATTCCTAGTTTGTTGAGTGTTTCATCATGAAAAGGTGTTAAATTTTGTCAGATACTTTTTCTGTATCAATTGAGATGATCATGTAGCTTTTTCCCTTTATTCTGATGATGTGGAGTATTACACTCATTAGTTTTCCTATGTTAAATCATCCCTTGCATTTCAGGCATAAATGCCACTTGGTAATGATGTATATAATCCTTTTAATATGCTGCTGAATTTATGCTACTGAATTCCTTGTGCTAGTGTCTTGTTGAGATATTTTTGCATCAGTGTTCCTAAGGGATATTGGACTGTTTGTTGTTGTAGTGTCTTTGTCTGGCTTTGTATCAGGGTAATGTCCTCATAGAATGAGTTAGGAAGAATTCCTTCGTCTTCAGTTTTGGAAGAGTTTTTAAAGGCTTGGTATTAGTTCTTTATTAATTTATTATTATTACTACTTTTTTAACATTTAATTTTGAGAGACAGCGAGAGACATATTGTGAGTGGGAGAGGGGTAGAGAGAGTACGGGAGACAGAATCTGAAGCAGGCTTCAGGCTCTAAGCTGTCAGCACAGGGCCTGACCCAGGGCTCAAACCCACAAACCTTGAGATCATGACCTGAGCCAAAGTCAGAAGCTTAACTGACTGAGCTACCCAGGCGCCCAGCTTGGTATTAGTTCTTTATACGTTTAGTAGAACTTACCGGTGAAGCCATAAGGGTCCATGGCTTTTCTTTGTTGGGAGGATTTTGATTACTGATTCAGTTTCCTTACAAGTTACAAGTCTGTTTAGGTTTTATATTTCTTCTTGATTTAGGTTTGGTAGGTTTTGTGTTTCTAGGAATTTTTCCGTTTTACCTAGGTTATCCTTTTTGTCATCATGCACTTGTTCATAGTACTCTCTTAATAATTCTTTTTATTTCTGTAGGATTGGTAGTAATGTTCCCACTTTTATTTCTGATTTTAGTAATTGGAGTCTTCTCTTAGTCCATCTAACTAAAGGTTTGTCAATTTTGTTGATCTTTTTGAAGAACCAACTTTTGGTTTCTTTTTTTTTTTTTCTTTTGTTTTCTATCTACTTCATTTATCTCTGCTCTAATCTTTAATATTTCTTTCCTTCTGGTATCTTTGGGTTTAGTTCTGATTTTTCTGTTTTTCTAGTTCCTTAAGTTGTAAAGTTAGGTTGTTGATTTGAATTCATTCTTGTTTAATATAAGTGTTTATAGACATTAATTTCTCCCTTAACACTGCTTTGCTTCTTCTCATAAGTTTTTGTACATGGTATTTTCATTTGTTTCTTAAGCATTTCCTGCTTTCAATATAATTTCTTCTTTGGTCTATTGTTTAAAGGTGTGTTCTTAAATTTCCAAAATTTTGTGCATTTTCCAGTTTACTTTTTAAATCTATTGACATTTAGTATGTGGCCTAACACATAGTCTATCCTGGCAAATGTCTCCTGCGCCTGAGAAGAATGTATTCTGTTGTTGGGTAGAGTGTTTCTTGTATGTCTGTTAGATCTACTTTGTATATTGTTTTATTTAAGTCCTCTGTTTCACTACCTTATATCTGGTTTTTCTGTCCATTACTGTGACAAGGGTATTGAAGTCTCCAATTATTACTGTATAACTTTTATTTCTCCATTTCTTTCAGTTTTTTGCTTCATATATTTTGATGGTCTATTCTTAGGTCCATAGATGTTTATAGTTGTTATATCTTCTTGCTGTATTGGACCTTTTATTAATATACTCTTGTCTCTTGTAACCTTTTTTTGACATAAAGTCTGTTTTGTCTGATATTAGTATAGCCACACCTACTTTCTTACAGTTATTATTTGTATGGGCTATCTTTTTGTATCCTTTTGCTTTCAACATGTTTGTGTCTTTGAGTCTAAAGTAAATAGACATTATGTAGTTGGATCATGTGTTTTTATCTACTCTGCCAACCTCTGCCCTTTGATTGGAAGGTTTAATCCATTAAATAATTACTGAGAAGAAGGGACTCAACTTCTGTCATTGAGCTATTTGTTTTCTGTATGCCCTGTAGCTTTTTTGTCCCTCATTTCCTGCATTCTGGTTTTTAATTGAGTTTTGTTTTGTTCTTTGGTAGGCAGTGAAATTTTTAAGTTCCTTCTTAATTTCCTTTTGTATATATTCTTTTAAAAATATGTAATATTTATTTCCTTTAATATTTCTTTCCTTCTGGTATCTTTGGGTTTAGTTCTGATTTTTCTGTTTTTCTAGTTCCTTAAGTTGTAAAGTTAGGTTGAGAGGGAGAGAGAGAATCTAAAGCAGGCTCCATACTCAGCACAGATCCTGATGCAGGACTTGTTCTCACGATTGTGAGATGACCTGACCCGAAATCAAGAGTCAGATGCTTAACTGACTGAGCCACCCTGGTGCCCATTGTGTATATCCTGTACCTATTTTCTTTATGATTACCATGAAGATTACATTTGCATCCTAAAGTTATAACACTAATTTGTATTTATATCAGCTTAGGTTCGGTAACATACAAAAATTCTGTTCCTTTCCAGCTCCATCTCCATGCCTTTTGGCTGTTGATATCACAAAATTACATCTTGATTCATTGCATCCCCAAAACGTGAACTAATACTAATAATTGTTTTAAATGCAGTAGTCTCTTAAGTTATCTAGAAAACAAGATTTGGAGTTATAAACCAAGGTTATAGTAGTACTAGCTTTTACACCAATAGTGTCCTTTAAATGTATTAGTCTCTTAAATCATGTGTAGAAAACAAATAAAAAAAAACAGTTGCAAAGCATTGGTACAGTAATATTAGTTTTTATAATTGTCCAGGTATTTATCTTTATTGAGATCTTTATTTCTCTGAAAGACTTCATATTACTGCCTAGTGTACATTCATTTCACCTTGGAGGATCCCCTTGAGCATTTCTTGCAGGGCAGATTTAGTCATAAACTCCCTGAACTTTTGTTAATCTGAAAATGGCTTGATTTCTTAACCTTTTTTCAAGGATAGTTTTATTGGATATAGGAATCTCAGTTGACAGTTTTTCTTTTATTACAGTTGATTCTTGAACAACATGGCTTTGAACTGCACAGGTCCACTTATATGTGGATATTTTTCAATAAGTGTGTTGGAAGACACTTTGGAGATTTGTAACAATTTAAATGTCTATTTTTACTTATTTTTGAGAGAGAGCAAGAGAGAGAGGGGGAGAGGCAGAGAGAGAGGGAGACAGAGAATCCCAAGTAGGCCCTGTGCTGTTGGCACAGAGCCCATTGCAGGGCTCAAACTCATAAACCATGAGAGCATGACCAGAGTTGAAATGAAGAGTCAGATGCTCAATCGACGGAGCAACTCAGGTGCCCCAGGAGATTTGCATCAATTTGAAAAGGCTCACAGACAAACCGTATAGCATAGAAATACAAAAAAAAAAAGTTGTTATAAGAATTAGGTATTATAAGAATACAGTATATAATACATATAACTTACAAAATATGTGCTAATTGACAGTTTGTGTTATTAAGGCATCTGATTAACAGTAGGCTATTAGTTGATTTTGGAGAGTCAAAAGTTATAAAAGGATAAAAGGATTTTTGACTGGGTTAGCCCTCCAATCACCATGTTGTTCAGGATCAACTGTACTTTGAATATGGGCCTACTGTAATATTGCCTTCAAAGTTTCTGATGAGAAATCTATTTTTTTTTTTACCTTCCATGTATGAGAAAATGATTTTTTTCTTGTATATGATGAGTTTGCTTTTCACTGCTTTCAAGAGTCTCTCTTTTCTTTGTCTTTTGAAAATCTGATTATGATGTATTTTGGTGTGAGTCTTGAGTTCACCTAACTTAGGTTTTGTTAAGCTTCTTTGGATGTTTATATTTAAGTCGTCCATCAGATTTGAAGTTTTTAACCATTATTTATTCAAATATTTTCTGCTACTTTCCTCTTCTAGGACTCCCATAGTGCATATTTTGGTCCACTTGGTGGTGTCCCAACAGATTCCTTAGGCCCTGTTCACCTTCTTTAATCTTCTTTCATTTTGTTTCTCAGACTCCATAATTTCCATTGCAAGTTCACTGATTCTTCTGCCTACTCAAATCTGCCTTTGAATCCCTGTAAAAAAAATTTCATTTCAGCTATTGTACTTTCTAGCTTTGTGATTTCTTTTAGGTGTCTTTTTAGGTTTTCTGTCTCTTCTTTGGTATTTCTGTTTTGTTCACACATTTTCTTGGCTTTCTTCACAACATTCTTTAGTTCTTTGAGCAATTGGAGACAGTAGTTTTGTTGTGTTGTGTTTTTTTAGATTTTATTTTTAAGTAATCTCTACACCCAACATGCGGATTGAACCTACAGCCCTGAGATCAAGAGTTGCATGCTTGGGGTGCCTGGGTGGCTCAGTCAGTTAAGCTGGTTTTGGCTCAGGTCATGGTTTCATGGTTTGTGGATTCAAGCCCCGAATCAGGCTATGTGCTGACAGTGTGGAGCCTGTTTGAGATTCTCTCCCTCCCCCTCTCTGCCCCTCCCCTTCTCTCTCTGTCTCTGTCTCTAAAAATAAATAAATAAACTTAAAAAAAAAAAAAAAAAAGAGTTGCATGTTTTATCAACTAAGCCAGCCAGGCTTCCTGAGACCATAGTTTAAAATTTATTTTCTGGTAGACCTATTGTTAGGTCTGTTTCAGAGACAGTTTCTATTGATTTATTTTTTCCTTCAAATGGGACTTACTTTCTTCTTTCTTTGTATGCCTTGTGATTTTTTGAACAGTAGGCATTTGAATCTAATAACCGATAATTCCAGAAATCAGATATTCTCCCCACACCCCTTTCTATTGTTCTGTGGTGTCTGTGTGCTGAGGATGAGTCTAGGTGTCAGTTTAAGGTCCTTTCTGAGTCTTAGAATGTACAGTCACTTTTTAACTTGCCCCATATAAGCAGGGTTTTTTTTAATGTCCTAATATTAACATCTAACTTTCAAAAGGTGAAGAAGTGAAAAACAAAGGAAAAAGGGTACCGGCAGCTTAATTCACGGGAGTCACTTCAGCCATAATAGGAGGGGTTTGAAACAATAGTAGGAGATATGAGCAATGGCTGTTTACTCCTTTGTGATCACAAGCCCCAATCAGTGATCAGAGCACAGATTCCTGATGTTTGGAAAATGGGGTCCTTTTTGCCCAACCTCAGGTACCTACCCGCCAAGTGGCTGAGGGTTGTGATGGATAGCTGCTATTGTGGCAAGAACTGAAATTAACCTCAGTTTTCCATGTATTCCTCTGGAAGTTGCAAACCTTCAGGAGAATCCAGAGTTCCAGAATAGTTACATCAGACAACGTTTTCCAGTGCATTTGTTGTTTATGTTAGGAGACAGATTTCTGATGCTTTCTATTGTGGCATCTCCCTGATTTTCACTGCTTTCTTCCTTAAGTGATTGGTATATTTTCAGTTGAAATATCTTAAAATGTATAACTTAGACTTGTGAAAACCAGGTTTTAAAAAAAGTAGATTATACATGTCCATGTCAGAAATTCAAATGTCACAAAAATGTGTAGCATCTCCCTTCCATCCTACTCCTTACTTCTAAGTTGTTCCTATTGAGCCAACCACCACCCGCCCCCCCCTTTTTTTTACATTTTTCCCCCATAGATAGCATCCTTCCAGAGATCATTTGTGTGTGTATGTGTGTGTATATATGTACATATATATATATGCATAAACGTACATATACACATACTTCCTCTCTCTCTTTTTTTACACAGTTGGCAGTATATTGATAGGAAATGAACGACCTCCAGAATGTTCCAGGAGAAAAATTAGAGTACATTATACAACAATTATAGGCTGTTATTCTTTTAGATGATTTCTTAATATCCCATAGTTCTACATACTGGATAATTTATTTGTCCTAATGATGGACATGTAGGTTGTTTTCAGTCATTTGCTATCAGTGGCAGCCATATGTTAGTATCTGTTGCTCATGTCTGTATCTGTAGATTAAGTTTCTAGAGGTGAAGTTGCTGGGTGAAAGGCGCATGTACTAAATTGCAATACATGCTGCCAGATTACTGTGTAAAGAAGTTGTGGCAGTATACACTCCCAATACATTAGGAGTTGATGTGCTTTTCCTAGTGAAAATTACCACTCATTAGTATATATCTTGTGACTTCACTAAACCTACTGCTTTTTGCCACTACTTAATTTTTTTAAATTCAGTTTTTGAAATAAGTTCTATTTCTTTTTTTCCCTCTCATTTCCCACCTACCTAACATATGCGGCAGTAGAGTATATGAGCTCAAACTTTACAGTTTACTCTAAGTCATTGCTTACTGCAAGTTACATGGAGGCAAGAACTTTGCTCTGTTGTGTTCATTGATGTATCCACTGTTCCTGGAACAGTGTTTGGTATTTGTCATACAGTAAATTTTTTTTTTTAATTTTCTAAAAAAATTTTTATTTTAATTCCAGTTAGTTAACTTACAGTGTTATTTTACTTGCAGGTGTACAATATAGTGATTCAACATTTTCATACATCACTTGGTGTTTATCATGACAAGTGCGCTCCTTAATCCCCATCACCTATTTAACCCATCCCCCCACCCACCTTCCCTCCGGTAACCATCAGTTTGTTTGTTCTCTATAGTTAACAGTCTCTTTCTTTCTTTCTTTCTTTCTTTCTTTCTGTCTGTCTGTCTGTCTTTCTTTCCTTCCTTCCTTCCTTCCTTCCTTCCTTCCTTCCTTCCTTCCTTCCTTCCTTTCTCTTTTTCCCTTTTTTCCCCCTTTGCCCATTTGTTTTGTTTCTTAAATTCTACATATGAGTGAAATAATATGGTATTTGTTTTTCTCTGACTTCCTTAATTTAGCATTATACTGTCTAGCTCCATCCATGTTGTTGCATATGGCAAGATTTCATTCTTCTTTATGGCTGAATAATACTCCATTGCACATATGTACCCCATCTTCTATATCCATTCATCAGTACATGGACGCTTGGGCTGCTTCCATATTTTAGCTATTGTAAATAATGCTACTATAAACATAGGGGTACATGTATCCCTTTGAATTAGCACTTTTGTAAATACTGAGTAGTGCATACCTCCATACTGTTTTCCACAGTGGCTGTACCAGTTTGTATTCCAATAGTAGATGAGTGTTCCTTTTGCTCCACATCCCTGCCAACACCTGTTGTTTCTTGTGTCGTTGATTTTAGCCATTCTGACAGGGGTAAGATGATACTACATTGTAGTTTTGATTTGCATTTTCTTTATAATGAATGATGTTGAAGATCTTTCCATGTGTCTGTTGGCCATCTGGATGTCTTCCTTGGAGAAACATCTGTTCCTGCCTTCTGCCCATTTTTAATTGGATTATTTGTTTTTATAATGTGTTGAGTTATATCAATTCTTTATGTATTTTGGATAGTAACCCTTTATCAGATATGTTATTTGCAAATATATTCTCCCATTCAGTAGTTTGCCTTTTAGTTTTTTTTTTAATTTTTTTTTTTTTAATGTTTAGTTTTGAGAGAGAGAGAGAGAGCGAGCGGGGGAGGGACAGAGAAAGGGAGAGACACAGAATCTGAAGCAGGTTCCAGGCTCGGAGCTGTCAGCACAGAGCCCGACACAGGGCTGGAACCCACGAACCGTGAAATCTTAACTCAAGCCAAGGATGGACACTTCACTGACTGAGCCATCCAGGTGCCCCTGCCTTTTTGTTTTGTTGATTGTTTCCTTTGCTGTGTAGAAGCTTTTTATTTTGATATATTCCCAGTAGTTTATTTTTGCATTTTGAAGTTATTTTTGTGTATGGTTTAAGAAAGAGTTCAGTTTCATTCTCTTGCATGTCACTGTCTACTTTCCCTACCACCATTTGTTGAAGAGACTGTCTTTTTCCCATTGGATATTCTTTCCTGCTTTGTTGAAGATTAATTGATCATATTTATTTTTCTAGGTTTTCTGTTCCATTGATCTATACGTCTGTTTTTGTAACAGTACCATACTATTTTGATTACAGTAATACAACTTGAAATCTGGAATTGAGATACCTCCAGCTTTGTTTTTCTTAAAATTTTAAGAGTGCTTTGGCTATTTGGATCTTTTCTTTTCTTTTCTTTTCTTTTCTTTTCTTTTCTTTTCTTTTCTTTTCTTTTCTTTTCTTTTTTGTGGTTCCATAAAAATTTTAGGATTGTTTGTTCTAGTTCTGTGGAAAATGCTGTTGTTATTTTGATAGGGATTGCATTAAATCTGTAGATTGCTTTCAGTAGTATAGATATTTTAACAATACTTGTTCCTCCAATCCATTAGCATAAAATGTCTTTCCATATTTTTGTGTCTTTAATTTTGTTCATCAGTGTCTTATATTTTAGTACAGGTCTTTCATTTTTTGGTTAAATTTATTCTCAGGTATTTTATTATTTTTGGTATAATTGCAAATGGAATTGTTCTGGTTTCGTTGTGCTGCTTCATTATTACGTAAATGGAAATGCAGTGGATTTCTGTACATTGATTTTGTATCCTGCAACCTTACTGAATTCATTTATCAGTTTTAGTAGTTTTTTGGTAGAGTCTTTCAGGTTTTCTATGTATAGTATCATATCATCTACAAATTATGAAAAGTTTTACTTCTCCCCTACCAATTTGGATGCCTTTTATTTCTTTTTGTTGTCTGATTGCTGTGGCTAGAACTTCCAGTGCTATGATGAATAAAAGTTGTGAGAATTGACATCCTTGTCTTGTTCCTGACCTTAGGGGAAAAGCTCTGTTTTTACCCATTGAGGATAATGTTAGCTGTGAGTTTTTCATATCTGGCCTTTATCTCATTGTGGTATTTTCCCTCTAAACCTACTTGGTGGAGGCTTTTTATCATGAATGGATGTTGTACTTTGTCAAATGCCTTTTCTGTGCCTATTGATGTTATGTATCACGTTGATTGATTTGCAAATATCAAACCACTCCTGTGATGTACAAGGGGAATAAATCGCACTTGATTATGGTGAATGATCTTTTAAATGTATTCTTGGATTTGGTTTGCTAATATTTTGTTGAGGATTTTTGCATCTACATTCATCAGAGATATTGGCCAGTAGTTTTCTTTTTTTGTGGTATCTTTATCTGGTTTTGATTTCTGGATAATGCTTGCTTCATAGAATGAATTTTGAAGTTTTCCTTCCTCTTATATTTTTTGGAATAGTTTGAGAAAAACAGGTATTAACTCTTCTTTAAATATTTGGTAAAATTCACTTGTGAAGTCATTTGGTCCTGGACTTCTGTTTGTTGGGAGTTTTTGTTTATGGAATCACTTTTTTTGCTGGTAATTGGTCTTTCAAATTTTCTTTCAGTTTTGGTAGGTTATATGTTTCTACGAATTTATCCATTTCGTCTTGGTTGTTGGCATATACTTTTTTTCATACTATTCTGTGATAAGTTTGGCTAGAAGTTTATCAATTTCATTGATTATTTTTTTTTTTCTCCCAAAGGAATAGTTCCTGGATTCATTGATCTAGGTTCTGTTGTTTTTTTTTAGTTTCTGTGTCATTTATTTCTGCTCAAATCTATTCTTTCATTGTGCTGGTTTTAGTTTTTGTTGTTGTTGTTGTTCTTTTAGTAGTTTCTTTAGGTTTAAGTTGTTTATTTGAGATTATTTTGGCTTCCTTAGGTAGGCCTGTATTGCTGTAAACTTCCCTCTTACAATCAGTCTTGCTGTATCTCAAAGCTTTTGAACCATTGTGTATTTCCGTGTACTTTTTTATTTATTTCCAGGTTGGCCCATTCATTGTTCAGTAGCATGTTCTTTAACCTCCATGTAGTTTGTGTTCTTTCCAGAGTTTTTCTTGTGGTTGATTCTAATTTTATAGCACTGTGGTCAAAATAGATGTGTGGTATAATTTTATCTTTCTGAGTTTGTTGAGGCTTCTTTTATGGCCTGTTATATAATCTGTTGTACAGAATGTTCCAAGTGTACTTGAAAAGAATGTGTATTCTGTATTTTTAGGATGTAATGTTCTGAATAAATCCATCTGATCCAGTGTGTTGCCCAAAACCATTGTTTCCTTGTTGATTTTCTGTTCAGATGACCTGTCTGTTGATGTAAGCGGGTTTTAAAGTCCCTTACATTTATGGTGTTATTATCTATTAGTTCCTTTATGTTTGCTGTTAACTGTTTCGTATATTTGGGTGCCTCCATGTTGGAGGCATAAATATTTGCAGTTGTTACATCTTGTTGGATTGTCCCCTTTATAGTCATATAGCATCCTTCTTTGTCTCTTCTTAAAGTCTTTGTTTTAAAGTCTCTTTGTCTGGGGCTCCTGGGTGGCTCAGTCAGTTGAACATCTGACCTTAATTTTGGCTTAGTTCATGATCCCAGGGTTGTGGGATTGAACCCTACATTGCACTCCATGCTAAGTGTGGAGCCTGCTAAAATTCTTTCCCTTCCTCTGCCCCTCTCTCCCACTCACATTCATTCATTCTCTCTCTCTCTCTCTCTCTCTCCCTCTCTCTCTCTCTCTCTCAAATAAAAATAAATAGGGGTGCCTGGGTGGCCCATTCGGTTAAGTGTCTGACTGTTGGTTTTGGCTCAGGTCATGATCTCACGGCTTCTTACATTCGAGTCCTGCATCAGGCTTTGTGCTCCAGCTCGGAGCCTGCTTGGGATTTTCTCTCTCTTCCTCTCTCTTCCTCTCTCTCTCTCTCTCTGCCCCTCCCCTACTCGTGATGTCTCTGTCTCCCTCAAAATAAATAAGTAAACTTAAAACAAATGAAATTAAAATAAAAATATAGTCTATTTGGTCAGATATAAATATTGCTATTCTGGCTTTCTTTTGACCTCTGTTTGCATGATAAGTGTTTCTCCATCCCATCACTTTCAATCTGCAGGTGTATTTAGGTCTAAAATGAGTATCTTGTAAGCAGCATATAGGTGGGTCTTGTTTTCTTAGCCATTCTGTTACTCTGTGTCTTTTGATTTACATTCCATTTATATTCAAAGTAATTATTGATTTATACGTGTTGCTATTTTATTACCTCTTTTGTGGTTGTTTCTGAAGATTTTCTCTGATCCTGTCTTGTCTTTCTCATGGTTTGCTGTTTTCTTTAGTGATATATTTGCATTTTTCTTTATTCTTTGCATATATATTAGTACTTTTTGATTTGTGGTTATCATTAGGTTTGTTTATAACATATTCTGCATATAGCAGTCTGTGTTAACTCAGCGGTTAAGTTTGAACTCATTCTTCACTCTTCCTCACATTTGGATATGTTGTCCTATTTTACATCCTTTTATTTTGTGAGTTCCTTGACTGATATTTACAAAAATAGTCATTTTTACTGCTTTTGTGTTTCCTTCCTTCATAGTGTCACTTTTGGTCTTCCTTTCCACTCAGAGGCCCTTTAATATTTCATGCAGGACTGATTTAGTGGTCATGAACTTTTTCACTTTTTGTCCAGGAAACTCTTTATCTCCTCCTATTTTGAATGATAGTCTTGCTGGATAGAGTATTCTTGGCTCTAGATTTTTCCCACTCAACATTTTGTATGTATGGTACTCCTCCCTTCTGGCTTGGAAAGTTTCTGCTGAAAAATCCGCTGGTAGGCTTATGGGGTTTCCATTATGTGTAACCATCTTCTTTTGTATTGCTGCTTTTAAAATTTTTTCTTTTTGGTACATTTTGCGATTTTTATTGTAATATGTCTTGGTGTGGATCTGCTTTTGTTGATTTTGTTGGGGGTTGTTTGTGCCTCCTGGATCTAAATATCTATTCCTTTTCCAGATTAAGAAAGTCTCTAGCTATTATCTCTTCAAATAAAATTTCTACCTCTCTTTCTCTCTCTTCTTTGGAATTTTTCTAATGTGAATGTTTTTACTTTGATGGAGTCACTGAGTTCCCTAAGTCTGTTCTCGTATTGCCTAATTCTTCTTTCTGTCTTTTGTTCATCTTGCTAACTTTCCATTACTCTGTCTTCTAGCTCATTAATTCATTCCTCTGATTCTTCCAGTCTGCTATTCATTGCATCAAGCATATATCCTATCTTGCTTATTGCACCTTTCATCTCTGATTATTTCTTTTTTATTTCTCTGTTAAAGGTCTCACCATGTCTTCCACTCTTTTCTCAAGTCCAGTGAGTAACCTTATGATCATTGCTTTAAATAGTCCATCAGACATGTTGCTTCTCTTTTGCTTAGCTCTCCAGCTATGGCCTTGTCCTCTTGTTTTATTTGGGACAGATTCCTCTGTCTTCTCATTTTGTCTAAGTTTCTGTGCCTGTTTCTCTGTGTTAGGAAATTTGCTATTATGTTTCCTGTTCTTGAAGGTAATGGTCTTGTGAAGGTAATGAAGGTAAAGGTAGTGAGTGCCCTGGTGTGTAGTGTCCACTGTGCTCCTGGTCTGGCTCTTCCAGTATTATCTCCAGCGTTTGCTTCATATGTGCTCTGCTGTTTTTTCCTGGCCTTTTTATCCTTTAGGACAGTCATCTGCAGAGACTCTCTTTGCCTGTTGTGGGTAGTGTTTAGTCCCTGGTGTGAATGTAGCATGTTTTAACTAGATGTGAGACCTGTTGCCACCAGCACTGGAACTGACGCTCTGCAAAACTCCCGGGTCAGGAGACAGGATGTGGGCAGGGGTTTGGGCTGGTCTTCTGGCAAGGGCGCCTGCCATGCTGGAACTGAGGTAAGTGTGACTAGGAAAGGCAGTTCTACCAGAGTACAGTGGGGTGCAGGAACAGGCCTTGGTGTAAGCAAATTAAGTAGGCAGTATTGTCATTGCGCTGGATCTCATAGGTGGTTCTATGCTTATACTGAGGGACTGGGGAGAGAAAAGGTGGTTGCCTGTCCCTTTTTTCCTGGAGTGTTCTCTTCATGAATGCTGCCTCTCTGGGACACACTCCAAGATGAGGGAATAACCTACCCACTGTGTGCCCCAGGTGCTCTTCAGATCACTGTTTACCCTCTGTATGTTTGAGGACTGTTTCCCCTGCCTTCTCTCTAAAAGCAGTCCCAATGCCTCACGGCTTTCCCCAAGGTCAAGCTCGTTGACCTTTAGAACTCCAGGCTTTAGCCTGGTTGCAAGAACTCAAAAAATTCATCCCCTCTCATTTTCCAAGCCAATTGCTATGGGATTCATTTCTCCCAGGCACTCCCCTGTGTGTTAGTCTGTCACCCTTCTCTGCAACCATAGCTTCCTCACTACCACAGCAGCCACCATCCTTCTTTTCTCTCCCAAGCCATCTCTCTGCACTTCCTACTTCCTTCATTATGGCCTCTCCTCTACCTTTAGTTGTGGAGTTTGTTCTGCCAATCTTAAGGTTGATTTCTGGAGTATTTAGGATTATAATTATCTAGCTGAATTTGTGGCTAGCATAGGGTCTTCCTACTGTGCTGCCATATTCCTTTCTCTGTCACACAGTAACATTTTTTTTTTAAGTTCTTGTTAAAATTCCAGTTGGTTAACATACAGTGTAATACTAGTTTCAGGTGTACAATATAGTGACTCAAGACTTCCATATAATGGCCAGTACTCATCACAAGTGCTCTCCTTAATCCCCATCACCTGTTTAACCTAGTCCCCTACCTACCTTCTCTCTGGTAACTATCAGTTTGTTCTGTATAGTTAAGAGTCTGTTTCTTGGTGTCTCTTTTTTTTCTTCCCCTTTGCACATTTTTGTTTTTCAAATTCCACATATGAGTGAAATCACATGGTATTTGTCTGTTTGTCTTTCTCTGACTTATTTCACTTAGCATAATACTCTCTAGCTCCATCCATGTAGTTGCAAATGGCAAGATTGCACTCTTTTTTATGGCTGAGTAATATTCCATTGTATACATACCCCACCTCTTCTTTACCCATTCATCTCTTGATGGACATTTGGGCTACTTGTAATTGGCTATTGTAGATAATGCTGCTTTACGTGTCGCACAGTAAATTTTTGAATAAACGAATGTAGTTAAATAATTGTTTTCCCCTTTTTTTTTCAGTTTTTTCTTTGTCACAAAAGTGTTTTTGGAAAGTACAGTAGTCAGCTATGGACTTTTTGTGGGATTGTGTACTTAATGAATTGTTGCTATAAAATAGTGATTATTATTTGGGGGATTTTCTTTTCAGTGATTTCGATAATTTTTTTTTTTTTTTTTTTTTTTTTTTTTTTGCTACAGGAGCAAGGTATTTTTAACTTCTGAAAGTAGAACCCTTTTCCATGTTCTTTTTTAATATGTTTATGTGTGCACATACCTCTCACTTCCAATTAGACTTTTTCTCTTCACTGTTTCTTAAATAGATTGCTTAAGGAGTAAGCTACAGGACAAAACTTTCTAGCTGTATTTTAATCTAATGTGAAATATAATTTTGGAATGGAATAAGCCTAGAATCTTTGTCTTCTCTAAAATTTAAAAAGTAGCAATCATTTCCTCTTTGGTCCTCCTCACATATTATGCAGAGTGAAATTGAAAGTGTCTTCTTAAAACTGGTTGAATGTAGCACTTTCTCTTGGTATAATGTGCCAGTTAAGGCCTATAAACAGTCATGTGAAATGCTGTATGTAATTAAGGTTTTCTAATTTTTTTCAAAGGCAGGATCCACAGCACCACTGTTTATTGACCAGCCAGAAGAACCTGAGTCAAATGCAACAGATGGCATGGAATTATTTGAAGACAGTCAGCTAACCAGTCGCTCTAAAGCAATAGCATCAAAAACCAAAGAGATTGAACAGGTGAGAATTCAGTCTTCTTTAAGTATATAATCCTTTGTTCCTGTCATTTTGCACATGGTAATTATAGTAAATATTTATTGAATAAATATGTCATTTAGATTTTTTTCACTTGTGATTCTGAAATTAAAAAAATATCAAAATTGCTTAATTTGATTTCACAGTAATACTGATCAGTTTGGTCCCCTATTCTTGTTTACTTTTTTATTTTTTAAGTAAAAAGCAAACTTCTTTTTTAAGGAATATCAGTATTCGTGGTAGTATGAAGCAATTAAACTATTAAAATTAACAGGAATGGGCTGAAAGAAATGTTAAATATACCAAAATGTTAGCAGATGTTGTTTTAAGAATATTGGCATTACAGATGTTTATGTTTTTCATTACACTCTAAGCATTTTTCAAATAGTAAAGAAAAAGTAAAGGATAAGTATATAGATTTAATTTTAATGATATCATTCTGAAAAGTTAGAGTCTTGTTTTTAATAGATTAAATAGATTGCTTAGGGAATTATAGGTCAGAACCTTCTAGCTATATCTTAATATAGTGTGAAATATAATTATGGATTGGAATAAGTTTAGAGGCTTTGTCTTACCTATTAAGATTTAAAACTATTTTCTCTTCAGTCCTCTTCACATGTGCTCATTATACATAGCAAAATTTAAAATGTTTTCACATGGAAATATTACCTGCCTCATGGTGTATTATAACTTTAGAGGATTAAATGAAGTAAATAAAATTTGAAAGGGTTTTATAACATGTAACATGTTGTATAAGTATTTTTTCCCCAGTGTAATTAACATATAGTGCTATATTAGTTTCAGGTATATAATATAGTGATTTCACAATTCTCTACATTACTCAGTGTGTACAAGTGTTTTTGATGTTACTCTCCAGTGCTTTGAGTAAATGTCATATTGTTATATAGTCTTCTGAAACCTATTGGGAATTAAGAATAAAGTTAAATCTTTTCTCAGGGTACTTTCCACTTTCACATCAGTTAAAATCTATTTGCCTTGGTTGGATAGGAGAACATCTTAAGTAAATCCTGGTTGTGATTGTACAGCTCATATTGATGCTACCCCAATGGCAAAGGATAAAAATCTAATAAATACAGGATATTTCATGTAAGCCAGTAGAGTTTTAAACTGGAGGTGGTCAGCATGTTTGGTGTCAGTGTCAGATGCTTGGAAGAATAGAAGGAAAATGGAGAGTGAGAAAAATCGTGTTTAATTTGGTGATATGAAAGTGGTGCCTTACAAGATACCAGTTAATTGAGAGCATAAAAGGTTTGCTCATCAGATGTATCTTCAACATGGATATAAATGTCATTATCCTATGTAGAATTACTGTCCTTTTGTCCTTTTACTCTTAGTTTTCTTTGTAGTTTTTGGGTTATTTTTTTACTACTTGACATATGTTTTTATTTGTTTGTCTCCCTCCTAAATGGAAGCTTCATGAGAGCAGTGACCAACCCTTATCTCCATTACCTAATACAATGATTGGCATGTAGTGGGCTCAAAAGAAATATTTGTTCTCTGGATGGTGGATAGAGTCATAAACCTAGAAGTGACCCTTCCTTGAATAGCCCCTGAGTCACTTTAAGTCAGAGACTGCATCTTAACCTGATCACCTAATACGATGCCTAGGCCCAGCACTTTGTAATAAGTGCTTGATAAATGTTTATTGAATGAATGATTTATACTATTTTTCTTTTCCACCTAAACAGCAGTTATTCTTTTAATGTTTGTTTGTTTATTTATTTTAATATAATTTATTGTCAAATTGGCTAACATACAGTGTATAGAGCGTGCTCTTGGTTTTTGGGGTAGATTCCCATGGTTTATCGCTTACATACAACACCCAGTGCTCATCCCAACAAGTGCCCTCCTCAATGCCCATCACCCATTTTCCCCTCTCCCCCACGTCCCCATCCACCCCCAGTTTGTTCTCTGTATTTAAGAGTCTCTTATGGTTTGCCTCCCTCTCTGTCTGTTTATAACTATTTTTACCCCTTCCCTTTTCCCATGGCCTTCTGTTAAGTTTCTCAAGTTCCACATATGAGTGGACACATATGATATCTGTCTTTCTCTGACTTATTTCACTCAGCATAATACCTTCCAGTTCTATCCACGTTGCTGCAAATGGCACGATTTCATTCTTATTGCCAAGTAGTATCCCATTGTGTACATAAACCACATCTTCTTTATCCATTCATCAGCTGATGGACATTTTAGGCTCTTTCCATAATTTGGCTGTTGTTGATAGTGCTGCTATAAACATTGGGGTATGAGTGCCCTTATGAATCAGCACTCCTGTATCCTTTGGATAAATTCCTAGTAGTTAAACAGCAGTTATTTAAAGGAGAGTTTCTCTTAAAAATATAATTGGTAGAAGAATTTGAAGTAGCAGGGTAGGAGGATTTGGGGTTGTCATTTATTAATATTTCTCCTGTCTCTTATTATTCATAGTTGATTTATTTGATCTTGAAAAGATGAGCTACCAGTCAGATAAACAGCCTAGTTTAACAGTACACACTTAAAGAATATTGAGATTTTAATAGCAAAACAGATGACCTAAAAAATCTAAAAGAACATTACTGTATTCTGATATGACTAGAGAAGTAAAGATAGTTATTAGAAGTATTATAAAACAGAAAAATTAATAATGTTAAATATAAATAATTTTATATGTTAAAAATAAATTATTGTACTTAATAATGTTACTAAACTCTGTTCTTAATAGAGCACTTTGGTTTACATATATTGGCAAGAAAATCAAACCTTAAAAACTCCAAAAATGTCAGAAAGCTAGTAAATAATCATATATAACTATTTTATAAATTTGTGTCTAAAAGTTATAGTGATTTTTAAAAATGAAAAAGTAGTTTTAAGGGGCACCTGGGTGGCTCAGTCGTTTAAGCGTCTAACTTCGACTCTGGTCGTGATCTCGCAGTTTGTGAGTTCGAGCCCCGCTTCGGGCTGTGTGCTGACAGCTCAGAGCCTAGAGCCTACTTTGTATTCTGTGTCTCCTCCTCTCTCTGCCCCTCCCATGCACATGCTCTGTCTCTCTCTGTCTCTCAATAATAAATAAATGTTGAAAAAAAAATTTTTTTTTAAAGAAAAAGTAGTTTTAAGGGGATTTTTTCCCCCTTGTTTTCTTCATTTTCAACTTCTGCACATTTTAGTTTTAGGGATTAAACGCCAAATGAATAGGAATAATGCAAAGCCTTGAGAAAGCCAGCTAGTAGTTACACAGCTGTCCAGTAGTTATTCTTTATATTTTTCCACATGCTTGAAATATTTCATGATTTTACAAAATAAATAATAATCCAAAAAAGCCCACATAGATGAGGACAACAATTCAGGCTTGGAATAATATAGAAATGTAAATATTGGTATAATGCCCAAGCTGCTTTTTCTGTCTGTTATATCAAGTGCAGTATGTTTAGATATCTTGTAAAGATAAATTACCACAAACACTTTTTTTAGCGTTTCTGTATTAGATTCTTCAGTGCTTCAACCCCAAGGAAATCATTAACTTGTGGCTATATTGCAATATAAAATAAACTTAATCTCTAGGCCAAAATTTGGTTTAATTCGAAGTGCCTACAAAGTGGCTATTTGATGTTTAAGGGCATATATATATATGGAGGTAGATTGTATGTGAATCATTTCAGTGAGGGAGCATATTCATGTTCTTTGCCACATTATTGCCATCTCATCCTGGACATTAAAGAATTTTAATAGGGTTGGAAATGTTGGTACTTTTTGATAAAGCTCCCCACATTAATAGTCAAATATGCACAGAGAACCACAGTCTAAAATCCTTGAGCCAGAAGACATCAGGTTGCATCTCTGAATATTGTGTTGCTAGATAGAGATCATTTGAATCATCCCCCTTGTACTTCAGTATCCTTTAATGGAGATGATTCATTCTGTTGCCACAGCACATTTAGCCTCCTTATGTTTTGGATCCTATGGTATTTTTTTTTTCTTTTTACCCTCATTTCCCTAGATTTACCCATTCTTACCCAATTTGGTCCACTTTTACATTGACTTTCCAGAGTATTTTTTGAGGTTCCTAGCTTCTTAGCTTAGAGAGATTTCAAAATTTCTCCTGTCATTATAAGTAATTCCTAGATAGACAACCTACAAAAGTATGGGTGATTCATAATCTGACTCAGGTATTTGTCATTAACCCCTTAACTGTCATATCTCACAAGTCCTCACATACCTATTACTGACTTATTTGATTTGAAATTAAGTGCATCCCACTACTTGCTATTTTATCAGTGAGGAATCTTTTAAAAAATTGGCACTTTGAACAAACCTCACAAATTGAAATCTGTATTATTACATAGCCCTTCTTCCCTCTATTGTACCCCTGGGGATAAGGTAATATTTACTTTAACTGTTTGGAACCTTTTCATGTTGAAGTTTGTCCCTCATGATTTGTTAAAATTGTGCTTAGACATAGCCTATCCGTGAGATCAGATCCTCTGTTTTTTGGAGGTCTGGCAAAATAAATAATTATATTTAAAAATCTCTTTGTAATTCCCTAGTGGCAAGATCTGGATTAGAGTCTTCTATCTTCTTTCTTCAGATGGAATCAGATAATCTGAGTGGATCTATATAAATATGTGTGTATAACATATACATGTATGTAATATATATAACATAATGTGTGTATATATAATATGCATATGCATGTTCTGCCTAGTAGATCATACAACTATGAATGTCACAGTGGCTAAAATCCTCCTACAGACAGACATAAGTAACAGAAAAGCAGTTTGCTAATTAAACAACTACTAAAGGTAGTGAGTAACTGCTGTTTATTAGGACTTTTTGCTATGCAAACTAACAGTCTTGAAGAAAGAACTTTCCATCTCTTAACCCTCAAACACAGTACTTATATTGTGACTCTCTACCTTTGTTGTACATCTGGGGGGCTCCTTAAAAGTAGAGCTTCTTGGATTTCTACCATAAATATTTTGGTAATTAGGTTATCAGAGTTTCTCAAGCTTTAACATGCACAGAAATCATTTGGGGATCTTGTTAAAGCACATTTTCTGACTGTGAATCTGGGATCGGGCTTGAGATTGGAATTTCTAACGTGCTGCTTGGTGATGCTGATTGTTCTAGTCTGTGGACCATATTTGGAGTAACAAGGAATTAGAAGGAGGTGATTATTTTTTCTTAAGTTCTTCTATAGTTTTCTAATGTGCTAAAAGGTTGAGAACTATAACCACCTTAATTTTATATAAAGTTTTATGTATTTTTTAATTGAGGTATAATTAACGTGCAATAAAATGCATAGATCCTAAATATTCGGTTGGATGAATTTTGACAGTTAAAACAGTGTAAATATCACCTGTGACAAATATTTATGAAAGTTTTTCTTTTTCGGAACAGTTGATACACTGATAGTAATAAGGATTTAGTTAGGAACTAAAAGCTCAAAATCATGTAATTTGATTTGATTTATGGTAAATACCCTTCAGCCCATCAAGGCTATACTTCAAGTAGTAACATATACAAGCATAAATTTCAAAGAATACAAGAGATTATGCAGTGAGAAAGAAGTTTACTTCTTCATAATTCTTAGCTACCCAGTTTCTTTCCCCAGCATATAGATGACACTATGTAACATACATACGTATGTGTATACGCAGTTTATATGTAGTATTTGTGTGTGCATACCATGTATGCACACATACTGTGTATGTATATACACACATATATCTGGATCATAGTTGATCCTGATGAGTAGAAATAAAAATTTGTACTTGTGTCCATATTATTCCTTTAAGTACAAGTGGTAGTTTACCATGCACCCTGTTTAGTATATCCATTCTGTATCAGTGTTTATAACTAGTCCCCTATTAGTAGATATTTATAATCACTTGTGAACCATGTTTTAAAGTACAGTTCCTCTGATTTCTCTACCTTTTTTAAAGTGTGTATGTAGGGGCCTAGGTGGCTTGGTCAGTTAAGCGTCCGACTTCAGCTCAGGTCATGATCTTACGGTCTGTGAGTTCGAGCCCCACGTTGGGCTCTGTGCTGACAGCTCAGAGCCTGGAGCCTGTTTCAGATTCTGTGTCTCCTTCTCTCTGTGACCCTCCCCCGTTCGTGCTCTGTCTCTCTCTGTCTCAAAAATAAATAAACGTTTAAAAAAAAATAAAGTGTGTATGTATTTTTAAAATATACGAGTATTACATTTAAAATGAGCAGTTTTGGAGAGGAGTTAGTTTAGTGATGGGTATCAAATGCTTGGGTTTGTGTCTTGTGAAGTGCTGTGTAGGTTTTAATGTCTGCATAAGAGATCACCACAGTGTCTGTTAATAAATTCCTGAGTCCCTGTGTTATGAAATCTGTATGTTTCAAAACACTTCTCATGATTCTCACAGCAGGCCAAGAATGACTGGAATACATAGATTACAGAGAGCTTCATTTCTTGCTTATACCAATCATTGTCAACCTGTCTTAAAAATCTTATTAGTAGAGGGACGCCTGGGTGGTTCAGTCGATTAAGTGTCCAGCGTCAACTCAGGTCATGATCTCACGGTTCGTGAGTTCAAGCCCCACATTGGGCTCTGTGCTGACAGGTCAGAGCCTGGAGCCTGCTTTGGATTCTGTGTCTCCCTCTCTCTTTGTTCGTCCCCTGCTCGCTCGCGCGCGCGCGCTCTCTCTCTCTCTCTCTCTCTCTCTCTCTCTCTCTCTCTCCCTCTCTTTCTGTCTCAAAAATAAAGATTAAACAAATTACAAAAAAAATGTATTAGTAGAGCTTGCTTGGGATTCTCTTTCCCTCTCTGCTCCTCCCACTCATGTGCTTTCTCTCTCAAAATAAATAAGTAAACTTAAAAAATTATTTGTAGATGCAATTTATAGAATCTAAACCAATATAGTTGTAGTGATGTGCTTAAAAGTATTCTTTAAATGCATCATTTATGGTATTTCTTAAATCACAGAAAATTATAATTTGTAGGGGGAAAAGTCTGTTTCTTCTTTTGTCTTATTTGGTGAATAATAACTAAAAAAAATTTTTAAGTGCCATGAAGGCAAATTCATTTTTAAAACCTCTTTGTTTCAGAAAGCTATCTATCCTAACACTATCCTGATGTTGTTTTATGAAAATGCTGATATTTCTACCTTGAAATAAGTATCTCTGTTGAAAGATGGGTAGATTATATATCTGATAATTTATAGTTAAATTGTAGATGTCATTTCCTTACTCCATTTAGTTAAAAAACATCAAACTAATTCAGAAATCATTTTGTTTCTCCTCTAGGTCATTAGGCTTATAGGTTAATAAGGTTTTACTGTAAATCTAGATCAATTTACTTAATACATAATTTTTACTTTAATTTGAATTCTGTGTGTTAACCTTTTTTTGTGACCATATGGACTGCTTACTACTAGCTTTTCTTCACTTTTTCCTCAAAATAAAGAAGTTATACTAGATAACCTTAGGTCCCTTCTTAATCTAAATCATTAAAAACTCAAAGTTAAGTATTACTGCTTCTGTATTCACTGTTATGTGTAGCTAATTTCAGATTAAGTATAAAATTTTTAGGTATTTTGGTTTTTTTTAGCCTCTTATATTAAAATGTTTTTTTTTTTTTTAACCCAGATACACCATTGCTATGCATCAGTTAGTAATTACTGTTTATTGAGCTAATGAATTGTGCAGAAAATGTTTTCTTCAGTAAATAAGATGTCACATTTAATCAGTGTTCAATCTGTGGCTTTTTTTTTTTTTTTTTTAACACAGTGTCTAGTTTCAGTCACTGTCTATACAGCCTGGTGATTCTCAGCACTATCACTAGCTCTTGTTCCTTCTCTCTCAGTATATAAAGGATATTTTGGTTTTAGTTTTAAAGTAAAATGGGTAGAAGATTAACCAAATGTGCCATCTTCCTGAAATGTTAACTAGAGTTAGGGACATGGTAAAAATCCGCTTTTAACACATAGTGGATTAAAATGAAATTGTTTTCAAAGCAGTGGCAGCTCTATTGTATATGCATGATCTAAGCATTTCATGCTAACCTTACATAATAGAAACATTCTTTGTTTTCCCTTTTTATCAGAGCAAGTAACGAACTTCTTAAAAGTGCAGCTCTCACCACTATCTTGTCTAGACATCAAGTCTACCCTACTGTATTTAACAATCCATTATTACCAACCACTTGTTCAGACTTTATATATATAGATTTAGTAAAATACACTCACATAAGATTTACCCTTGAAAAATTTCTTAGTCTCAAATACATTAAAGATAAATCCTTTATTTTGGCCAAATTTCAAGGTTTTTGAAAATTACTTGTCAAAATATGGTCATACTCTTACTACAGAAACTTTTTGCTAAAGTATAAGTGTTTATTTTTATAAGTATTTTAAGAGTTTCATCTAAAAGTTATCTGTTAAGGTGATTTGTATCATAGTTGAAATGTTAGAACCAAGCATATCAGCTTTTACATTTAAAAGTAAGTTAGTGGGGCAACTGGGTGGCTCAGTTGGTTCAGCGTCTGACTTTGGCTCAGGTCATGATCTCGCGGTCCGTGAGTTCAAGCCCTGTGTTGGGCTCTGCGCTGACAGCTCAGAGCCTGGAGCCTGCTTCGGATTCTGTGTCTCTTTCTCTCTCCACCTCTCCCCCCTTCATGTTCTGGCTTTCACTGTCTCTCAAAAATGAATAAACATTTAAAAAAAAAAGTAATTTCGTTATTTTATACCTGATATAAACCTGTAAATATGAAGATTGTTAACTCTGTTAAGATATTATTTTCATAAAAAAATATAAAATTTGGGCAGTACAGATACCAAGCTTTGTAAGAACCATATTTAGTGTGTTACAAGTATCAAAAGAGATGAGGCCATCTTGGTCCTTGTCCCTGGGAATGTCATCACTTAAAAAGTACCCAGTTATAAAGTAGTTCCAATATAGGTGTTCCCCATGACATAAGTGTGAGCACAAGCTTCATTCTCTCACCTCTCCTCCTCCTCCACTATCAACAAGTATTAGGTAAGGATTTTTCTCTAGTGGTTCCAAATTTTCTTATTTTTAATGTAGTCTAGACTTTTTAGTCTTGCTTTCACTTCCTCTTTTGTAAGTTGACAATTTTATTTAGTCTCTGAGTACTTATTAAGGACGTTTGTAAGTATTATAGCATAGTAAGTACTGGATGTTTCCACTTTGTGTTTTAACTTCTCAGAGCCCTCTTCCTTATTTGTTAAATGGGATTAATTACATGTTCTCCCACAGAACCAACAGCACTGTATGTTGAAGCCCCTTGTATATTGAAAATCACTGTACAATGGTTATGGTAGTGTTAAGAAGTACATTGACTGTTTCTCTGTAGCTTTGGAATATTGACTACTTTCAAATTATTTCTTAGGAATAATTTATAGCAAATCTATATAAGTTTAACTCTAAGATTAGAGACTGTTTTTTCATCATTGCTGGGATTTGGGCTCTTAGACCTTATGTCTTTTTTTTTTTTCTTTTCTTCTTTTTCCTATTTATTTATTTTTTTAAGTTTATTCTGAGCAGGGGATATGGGGACAGAGAGAGAATCCCAAGCAGGCTCTGTGCTGACAGATGCAGGGCTCAAACCCAGGGACAGTGTGATCATGACCTGAGCCAAAATCAAGAGTTGGACACTTATGCAACTGAGCCCCCCAGGGGCTCCACTGTTTGGCTTGGTTTTTTTTTTTTTATTTCACTGGTTCTAATCTGTTTTTCTAGATATAGGAATTGCCATAAAAAGGTTAATATTTCCCTCTCTTTAGAATTCCCTGCTCTCCCTCCCCGTTTCTGAAACAAATTGCTCTCATAGTTTTCCTTCACCTGTCATTTTTCATTTTTAAAAGATGATCCCTCCTATAACATCTGTCTTCTCTTAACTGTTGTTTAACTCAGGTATTGTATACTAAAATAAGCTTGTCATTTTTATACATTTATTTACTGATACCAGCACAAGTTAAAGTCAGTTGATACTCTCAGTTCATTTTTACAAGACCAATCCTTACTGTTCTGCATTGTCACCTGTGTAATCAAGTGTCCATATATATGTGAATCTTTCTGCACTCTATGTCATTGGTCTCTTGATCTTTGCAGTAATATCACACTGTCTTTGTTATCATAGCTTTATAATAAGTCTTTTTATCCAGTAAAACAAGTCATCGTACCCTGTTCTTTTTCAAGAGTACCTCTACTTGGAGCTGTGAACTTCTGTAGGAATCTTAGAATCACTTTCTCAAGTTTTCAGATACAATAAATAAACAAAGCCTGTTGGGATCCTGGCTCAGGATCTCTCAAGTTGCTGTCCAGCTGATAATGAGGGCTATCAGAAGACTGTAGTAGTCTCTGAAGACGTGACTGGAGTTGGAAGATTTACTTCCAAGCTCACTCATGTGGCTGTTGGTACGAGTTTCAGTTCCTTACCATGTGGACCTCTACAAGATGTTACCTTCCTAGCACTAGAGACCCAAGAGTCAGAGAAAAGGAATGATGCTTTGCTGCCTTTTTTGGTCTGTTCTTCAAATCACATACTGCCTGGTACTTCTACCTTGATCTATTCGTTAGAAGTTGTTACTAAGCCCAGCCAACACTCAATAGGGGAAGGTATTACACGAAGATGAAAATACCAGGAGATGGGAATCACTGTGGGCTTTCTTGGGAGTTGGCTACCATATCTCCCATGATCAGTATTACGTAAAGTTAGCAGTCTTACTGGTGGTCTTTTCCAAAGAACCAACTTTTGGCTTTATTAATTTCTTTCTTATTTTGTATTTTATATTTCATTGAATTCTGCCTTTATTATTTTCTTTCCTTCTACTTTTTTGAAAAAAACTCGAGCTAGGTACTGATTGATTTGTAGCTTTTCTTTTAACCCATAAGTTCCTACTCTATAGGGCTTTAGTTGAATCTTCCAAATGTTGATGTTATTTTTATTGTCATTCAGTTTAGAATATTTGGTGGGGGGGGGATTTCATCTTAGAGCTACATAGAATATTTTGAAGTTTTCAAACATAGGGGATTTCATAGTTAAAAAAAAATTTTTTTTTTTTCTAATTCAAAACCCCTGTAGTAGAAAACATACTCTTTAGGATTTGAGTCCTGTGAAATTTGTTGAGACTTACATTGTAGGCCAACACATAGTCAGTTTTTCAAAGTATTCTATATACTTGAAGATGTATTTTGTATTTGTTGAGGCCATTATTTTATTAGTATAACAAGTAAAATTTATTGTATTAAATCCTCCATATCCTTATTGATTTGTTTGCTTGTCTTATATTTCTGAAAAAGTTCTATTAAAACTTTCAAATGTTCATGGTTTCGTGAATCTCTTTTAAATGTTTTTATTCCTTTTATATATTGAGGCTGTGATGTAAAGTGCATATGAATTTACAATTATTTTATATCTTTCTGAAGTAAGTAGTTCTTTTAATCTCTAATACTGCCTCATATTTATCTAAGTTAGTTTTTCCATGATACCTTTTTTTGTCACCTTTCTTTTAGCTGTTCTATATTCTTGTATTTAAGTAAGGTATTTTGTTGTAAGCAGCATATAGTTGAGTTTGTTGTTTCATACATTTTGATAAAATAAGGCTTTACTTCGATCATCTGGTCCATTTATATTTAATGTAGTTACTGATATATCTATATTTATTCTTCCTATTCCATAGTCCTTTTTCTCTCCTTGTTTCCTTCTTTGGGATTTAGAAAATTATCATTCATTTTCATATACAACACTTTCTTGTTAGTTATATATTGCTTGACACCATGCATTCCTGACTTAGGGAAGTCTAATCCACTAGTACTTTTATGAACTGCTTGATGATCAATGTAGGCACTTTAGAGCATTTTAACTCTATTGAACTTTCCTCTTGATTGATATATGACTGGTGTGTTTTACTTCCATATATATTTAAAACTCCACAAGATCATAACAGTATTCTTGGCAGTTAATATTAATTTAGGTTTATTTAATATTTCCCCTTTTTAAAATTTTCATTGCTGCTTATGTCTCCACCTTCCATCAAGGATCATTTTCTTCTACCCAAGAACGATGACTGAATAGATTCTAGTGTGTCATCACTATGGAATTTTATAGAAGGATTTATGTAGAATTGCTACAATACTGCTGCATTATTTTAGTAATTAGAACAAATATGGTAGGAATTTTGGAATTAGGGGATTTGGCTTGAATTCCAGTTCAGCCACTTAACTATGTATCTTTGGGAAAGTCATTTCACTTTGCTGGGCCTTGCTTTGCTCACTGCTGTAAGGGGAATGGTGCTATTATCCACTTCATAATACTGTTAGAGTTACGGGGTGCCTGGGTGGCTCGGTTGAGCATCTGACTTCAGCTCAGGTCATGATATCACAGTTAGTGAGTTCAAGCCCCACATTGGGCTCCTTGCTGTCAGCACAGAACCCACTTCAGATCCTCTGTCTCCCTGTCTCTCTGCCCCTATCCTGCTTGCTCTATCTCTCAAAAATAAATAAACATTTAAAAAATGTTTTTTTTGTTTTAAACAATTAAATGGGAATATGTATTTAAGTTGGCTAGGACATTGTCCATAATCAAAATTGCTGGTGTTACTGTTTTGTACTGTTTTTCATGGTTGATGAAAAGTATTAAGTCTTCATGTGTGCTTACGTGCTTACAAGGTTTTTGTAGGTTAGCCTGGAACCCCGACTTAGAAAACTAAGACCCCAGGGCACCTGGGTGGCTTACTCCGTTAAGCATCTGACTCTTGGTTTCGTCTCAGGTCATGATCTTACAGTTTGTGAGCCCTGCATCGGGCTCCATGCTGACAGTACAGAGCCGGCTTGGGATTCTCTCTCCCTCTCTCTCCCCATCTCTCTCTGCCCCTCCCATGCCTACTCCCTCTCATGCGTTCGCTCTCTCTCACAAAATAAACTTAAAAAAAAAAAAAAAAAAAAGGAAAATTGGGCCCAAATTTGAACCACATAATTTATAGGTTACACTGAAAATAATCTGTTTCTTTGGTAATTCTTGTATTTTAAATTATAATATGTGCATTTGTGAATGGATTCCAAATTCAATCCATTTGTGAATGGATTAAAATTATAATTCTGTAATTTATATTTATAGAATTATAATTAATGTATAATTAATGTCATTAAAACCAAGAAGGAAAAAAATGACTCTTCATGTCAGTTGCATCTAGTGATTCTCTCTTACTAGAAGTGAACGGTAAATAAAAGTAGATACTGAATAACTGAGATGAGTAGGATGGTAATACTATGATGTTATCTTGTCATCTCCATTTACCTAGAGTGGTAGTATTTATGTTAGTGCTAGGCTAGTAGGACTTGATTTTTGTCCATATATCTTTTGAAGATTATTTTGCTTGGGAAGAAGCCTTTGAAACATATAAATACCGATCTTATATTTGGGGTAAGGCTTTTGTCTCTTATTTATTATTTTATCCATATAATCCCCATGTTAGATTGATGGGAAGTATTTTAGGGTAACTTTGAAATGCTCATTTATGGTATGTGAATCAGTTTACAAAGTTATAAAAAGTCCTTTTCAGCAAATATACTAGTATACCTTTCCCCCATTAAGCCACTTCTTTGTATCAAAAATTTCCAGAACCTTTTCCTAAACATACGCACTCCATTGTCTTCTGCTATACATAGACTGTGTCAAATTATGGTACTTATTTCTATCTTTAGGATATTTTTGACTTTGAAGATTATTTTTACCAGCCTCATCGGCTTATTTAGGAATAGTTACATATATACATACATACATTGGTGCACACACACACACACACACATACATACATACATATACATGCTTCTTTTGAGAAGTATCATTATAATTCTTTTGAGAAGTATAATTATAATACTTTTGAGAAGTATTCAATTATAATTCTTTCCCAGAAGCTTTGATGGTTTATATTGCATTGATTTCTAATTATGGTTTGCATTGTTCTGCCCTGAAATTTTATTCTATTATTAGCATCCTTCATTGACACTGAGGAGAACCAAGAAGAAAAATCTCATATGCTTATTTCAGCAACTGTTGTACTACATGCATTTCTCTATCCTTTTTTATATCTGTTATCTAAAAGTTACAGATCAAATCAGGTCTTAATAAAGATTTTGTAATCTAAAGATTTTAAGTAGTACTCATTTATTCTATTTAAATATTTAATCATAAGCTATTTTAGTAAAAATTCGTGGTACCCTTGGGACCAAGCTTAAAGAAATGCAGTATAGGAAAAGTAAATGCAGTAAAATGCAGTAAAGAAAAGCAGTATAGGCTTTCTCTTATCTAAAAATATTTTTCCATTCCATGTTTCTAACATAGTACATTCTTGATCTTGATTGTGAAAATAGATCATGGCCTCATGTAAAGCAAAGGAATAAAAGAATAAATGGACTTTTTAGTGGAAGCCTGGTGTTAAGGGAGGGTAGTTTGTTTGCAGCATGTTTACTTTTCAAGACTTTGTTTTATATATACAAAGAAATTATTTTTATTCACTGACTTCATCAATTGCACAGCCAAGTTGTTTGCCCAGGAAAGTTGCACAGCCAAAAGTTAACATCTTTTCCTCCTACTCATAGCTAGCATATGTTCAACTACAATACTAGTTACCTTTTATAGGCTGAAAAGAAATTTGCCTAATCATCTGTGTATCATCTGGAGTTCTTTGCCTACAGTAGGCTCACAGTAAATGTTGAATGAACAGAATTAGAAGGAGTCCTTAAAGCACCCTGAGTCCCATGTAGTTTAGCTCTGCTATTTTAGCTTGAAGGTAAATAATAGAATATATGTTTTAAGAATCTTTCCCTTCAGGGAATTGGGAGGAGGTAAAGGAAGAAGGAAAATCATCTTTATTCATTTAGTTGCAGAAACACAGCCAGATGTTAATACTTTTCAGAATCCACCGGATTGAGATGATTTGTCATAAGTTTACTGCATATGGTTAAAATATATATTGAGAAGATTATACAAAATATTATTGATGTAAAAAATTGGATCTTTAAGACAGTACGTGAAGGGGTAAGGAGAAGAGATTATTTTTATTTTAAAATTTACTTTTTGATGTGTAGTTTTACTATAATATGTTACGGTATGGATTGTTTTAAAATTTATTCTGGTTAATATAATTTATGTTTCCTGTATCTGAGAATTTGCGTTTTTCATTAGAGCTAAAAAATTATAAAGTTATCTCTTTGGATTTCGGGTATCCTCTATTCTGTTTTTATACTCCAGTTGGATGTAGGTAGATTTTTTCATCCGATCTTTCATTTCTCTTAAACTTTCTACTTTTATTTTTTTTATTTTTTATTTTTCATCTGAAATTGTAGGTATTTTGTTCAGGACTCTCTAAGTCATCAGTTTTCTATAATTTGCTGTTTAACCCATTTGTTGAGTTCTTAATTTTAGTTATATTTTCCATTCCCAGAAGTTAAATTTAGTTTTCTTTGGAAATCTGCCTAGAATTAGACTGTTTATTGTTCATGTTTTCATTCATTCTTATTTCTTTCACACCTTATTTTCTGTAATTTTAATACCTGAAGTCTCAGAACTTTAATCCATCTGCTGTTTCTGCGGACTCTTGCTCATGGTAACATGTTTCCTCGTATAGTTTGTATTTTAGAGTTGTGAGTTCATATTTAGAATTTCAGATGCACATGAAGGTAGACCTAAGTTTATGAATATTCTGCATCTCCTTGCCACAAGATGCTAGATCAAGGAAGAGAAGTTTTCCTGTCTTTTTCTTTTACTGATTGGTGATTTTTGCTTGTTTGCTTGTTTTTCTAGTTCATCCTGTCACAAAGATCCTAGCTTTATGCAGAGGACTGAGATCCAACTTTGTTTCGATTGGGCCAGAGATCATGTGTCTCATTTCTGACCAGGCTCTGAGTTCCTAGCTCAGTTCCTAGCTCTTTGGGGTAGTCTTAGCCCATGATATTAGCTTATCACTCTGGTTTCTTGTTTCTTCTTCTTTTACAATTGCTGACAATTACTCTTCGTTACTTTAAGAGCTTAGCTGTGCTTTTAAAAGAATGTGTTTCTAAGTTTTTTGAGGCAGGAGAGTTTTTTAGGGAAATAGTATGTTGTTTTTCCTATCTTCATTTTACCTGTTTAAAAAGCTTAAGTGACTTGTTCAAGCTTATACCAGAAATGGTAGAAATGTGACTCTTCCTTACTTGCTGCTTTCTGTTAAGCTTATTTGCCTTGAAACTGAGATTTTAAAAAATAATAATAAGTTTCAGTTAGGAGAACCAAAGAGGCTTAATTTTGGAAGTGACACTTGCTTGACCTCTTAAAATTCAGGTAGGAGTCTCATAGGTAGAGATAGGAGGTAAAAGATTCTAGACAGAGGTGAATGACATAAGATGGAAAATAGGGAACTATAAGGAATAATCAACAATTACGAGTAGTTTAGTTGTAGTAAAACCATATCTTATACAGGTGTTTTTAATCTCTTCTGCCATACCCTTCTTTTCTCCATCCTACTCTTAAGCCACAGCATTTATTGGTATGACTTTGTAGAGTTGATATTGACAGAATTGTATTTACTGTGGTACATTAGAAGGATCTTGAATAGTCTTGAATAATAGGCTCAGAAACTTTGATTTGATAGAAAAGCTTTGGAAAGAAGCATTCTGGTGTACTGCAATTCAGTTCTGTCACTAACCACCCAGAATTAGTGCAGACCCCACAAGTTAAAAGGGTATGGTTCCCAACAATACTGACTGCCCTTGCTTCAGAAGCCAGCTGCATTTTGGGGTTCCCCAGGCCACCTGCATTTCTGACTGACTGGCTACAAGTTTTGGGTTTCTCATGACCCCTTTAGTTCTGATAATATGCTAGAACAACTGATAGAACTCAGAAAAGTGCTATACTTACAATTACAGTTTTATTATAAGGGATGCAAATCAGGAAGGAAAGACTGTTTCAACACCACTGGTGTACTGTAGTTCAGTTCTTTTTTTTTATTTTAATTTTTTTTATCGTTTTATTTTATTTTTTAAGAGACAGAGACAGACAGAGTGCTAGTTGGGGAGGGGCAGAGAGAGAGGGAGACACAGAATCCAAAGCAGGCTCCAGGCTCTGAGCTGTCAGCACAGAGCCCGACATGGGGCTCAAACCCACGAACCGTGAGATCATGACCTGAGCTAAAGTTGGACGCTTAACGGACTGAGCCACCCAGGCGCCCTCCCCCCTTTTTTAAATGTTTGTTTATTTTGAGAGAGAGAGAGAGAGAGAGAGAGAGAGAGAGAGAGAGAGAGAGAGGAGCATGAGCAGGGGAGGGGCAGAGAGAAAGGGAGACAGAGAATCCCAAGCAGAATCTTGTCAGGGCAGAGCCCGATGTGGGGCTTGAACTCATGAACCAGGAGATCATGACCTGAGCTGAAATCAATAGTCTGGTGCTTAGCCAACTAAGTCACCCAGGCTCCTCAACTGTAGTTCAGTTCTGGTAGTAAACACTCAGAGTTACTGCAGACCCCACAAGTTAAAAGCACACAGTAGGAGATGAGCAATTAAGGTAATTTGGGAAAGGGTCTGATTATAGACTGTATTTTACAGAAAGGTTTTGGTAGAAGAAAGGTGGTAGATGGCAAACCCAGGATAGTTTTCTGAGGATAGCTGAATTGGAGCCAGGTTGTTGACAAATTGAAATGCCAAAAGAAAATAGTTTGAATTCTGTTGATTGGAAGTACAGTTTATGGATGAATTTCAAATATGTGAGAATCAGGATCAGGATATTTTAAAAATACTGGTTGTACAGAAATGTTTGGCTGTTCTTCAGGTGAGATATGAGAGCCTGGATTAGATTGGTAGAGTCAGAAATGGAGAACAAGTGCATGAGACTTGTGTGGCGGGTGAATGAATAAAACTCACTTTTTTTTTTTTTTTAACTTTTGAACACTTGTGAAAGGGTAAGGGTAATATGAGAGAGACTGAAGATAGAACACATGGATGGAATAATGGATGAAGCAGGTGTGACCATCAATAGCATAGACAGAGGGACTGACTTTGAAATTTTAGAGAAACCTTTTTCTGTGACTAAGGCAAAGGAGAATAAGTGGCAGCCATTTTTAAGGTGCAGAGGAGATAAGTTGAGGAGAGGCAGTTTTGCTAAGAGTGAGGGGAAATGGGATAGGGAGGGGAGGGTCCTATCAGCAGTTGGAGTTCCTGAATTAGGCTTGGAAAGGACTTAGATACCTCATATGGTGTATGTTGATATGGAAGTCAACAAGAGAGATTCAGGAGTAGATCAAATAATTGCAGTTTTGGACTTTCTCCAACAATTCACAGCATCCTTTGAGTAAGACTAGAAAAGGCACACCAGATTGTTCATCCACAGTTGACCAAGAAAGAACACCTTTAATGTTGCTAAATTAAAAAAAAAACAAAAACAAAAACCACACACTCACCAGTAAGATGGTAAAAGTGATATTATTGAAAACAAACAAACAAAAATGACACAGACTTGGTCTCTTTGTCTGTAATTCAACTGTTTATATACCAAGAAATTTGACCAGTTCTGTTACCCAGGTTTTTGAGCAGCTACATATTGTGCACTTCACAATTAAGGAGGCAAGTAATAAAAATTAAAATTACATCTATAACTCAGCATAGCGTTGATCATGATGCATTTTTAAAAGGGGAGATAAAACACTCTGGGTTTTAATGTTTTTGAGATTTTTTTTTAACTAAGGCAGGAAATGGCTAATAAATTTTAGAATTTTCCAACCAAAAAGAACAAACAGTAGTATTTTTAAACAAAGTTGAGTTGCTGTGCTCCAGAATACTTTCACTCTCCATTTTCCAAGCCAAATTGAATGTTTCTGTGGTTATTTCCTAACTTCCAAACCTGTTAAATATAATTGATTCTCTGCTTGAAATACTCCAGCAGCTTCTATTATATTTAGAATAAAAATCCAGTCTTTACCTTGGTTCTAGAGATCTGCTAGTTCTGTCTACTACCTCTCCCTCCAAATTTATTTCATAAGGGCTGCAGTCACATTGACCTCTCGATAGAACACACTTTCTTCTCTTCTTGGTGGCCTTTGTTGATGGTGTTACTTCTTCCTGGAATGATCTCACTGGCCTCTTCTCATTTTTCAGGGCTCTGCTTAAATGTTGTCCCTTCATGAAAACATTTCTGTATCCACGTGACCAAAGTAGTTCCTCCATCACTGAACCTACTTTATTTTCTTTATAACACCACAATTATACATGTTTATGTGTTTTCATTTTATTATATGTCTTTCCTGCCAAGAAGAAAGCTTCTTAAAGATAGGAACTGTATATGTTTTTGTTCGCCACTTGTGCAAAGCCTACACATACTAGGTTCTCAAATGATTGTTGAGTGAATGGTTTCTCAGTATTAAGTACTTTGTTTGATCTGTCACTTGATTCTCACAAAAGCCCTGTGAACTAAGTTACTATTACAATCCCCACATTACAAATAAGGCAACTGGAGCTTACAGAATTAAGTGCCTAGGGTCACTCAACAAGGCAAACCTAGGAGCTCCATGAACATAAAATCTGTGATCTCCATCACTCTACCATATACTTTTCCCACCTCATTAGTGATTTTAATCCTTCCATACATTATATTTTAAAAAATAAGACAAAATAAAATTGGACATTTAAAATGCTTTTGAGCCTACCTTTCTTTGGAGTTGCATCTATGGGGATTTTTTTAAAGGGCTGAATGCTGATTTTTTGTGTTTCGTTTTGAGGATTGATTGTATTTAAATTACATCTATGTTGTTCAGTATGAATGAGAAATTACTTCTTTTGTAGAAAGAAAATGATAAGAAATTATACCTACAGTAATTTTTTACATTTTCTCCTTTCCGTTTAGGCATAGTTGTGGATATGAATGGCTCATTCCTCATGGTCATAAGTTGATTCTTACTGTGCTGAGGATTTGAGTTTGAAGTTTTCACTGTGTAATTATCCACATAAGATGACAGAAAGGCTAAGAAAACATAGTTTAATCTGATTTCCATATGGATAGTTTAGAGTATTCAGTATGTGAGGAGAAGTGTGTGTGTGTGTGTGTGTGTGTGTGTGTGTATTAACAGAAATATGGAAATATGTTACAGTCAAAATTTGACTTTTAAAGTTATGTTTTCGTTCTAATTTAATGTGGCTGATTTTGTCTCTAAACCTGAAATAACTTAAGTGCCATTAAAAGGAAAAGACAGAATGCAGCTGCTACACTATTGAGCTATATGGGATAAACATTGGCTTGACCCACTGGAGATGATTCAGTGTTTGAGGAAAAATTTTAGAGCTTTCCTGTCACACCTACACAATGGAGACAGGCAGAACTGGAAACTTTTGTTTTACATGTAATATGTTTACATTTTAATTATTGCTTTATTTTCGTAATATGCAATCTCTTTGACTTCTTAAATAAGTGCGTCACCCTGAATGATACCATTTCTGGACAAGTTTTGTTTTAGGTTTTGGATTTGTTTTATGTGTGTATGTAAGTGTTGTTTGGTTTTGTTTTCTGCATAAAGCAGAACATATATGTTCTTAGGCATTTTGAAACTTGTCTATGATAGTCTTTTTAAATGTTTATTTTTGAGAGAGAGAACGAATGAGCAGGGGAGGAGCCGAGAGAGGGACAGAGGATCTGAAGCCTGCTCTGCACTGACAGCAGAGAGCATGATGTGGGGCTCAAACTCAGGAACCCTGAGGTCATGACCAGAGCTGAAGTCAGACACTTAACTGAGCCACCCAGGTGCCCCTGTATAAGTCTTTTTAAAAAACGTCTTTTCTCCTTTGGTGTTTAGTTTTAGTAGTGAAAACTGTATAAATGTACAGTGAAGCAGGGTATTTCTAATTAAATTTTGTTCTCTTCTTAACAGTATGATTGTCAAGTAGGAGAAAAATAGCTTTAGACCAAATTTTAGATGATTTGGCTAGAATTGGGACTCCCAAAGTAATAGAATGCTGTCAATTCGTGTGATAGGAATTAGGTATTTAAACCAAAATATGGTCTGTGTATTGGATTGGCAATCACTGTATACAATCTACAGCAAAAACATCCTTATACAAGGAAGTCTTACTGGTCAAAAAACAATCCTGAGCCAAGACCTTTTCATTTTAAATACTTTAAAAGTTGAGGTGACTCTGTGTATATTTAGAAGTCATTATGTTATCTTTCAAGATATTCTTTTAGGCTTTTCATTATTTTAAAATGACTTTATAATGTAAACTTTCTTCCCTACTTGATTTCAGAACATTTTATTTTGAGAGAGAGCGAGCATGCACAAGTAGGGGAAGGGCACAGAGAGAGAGAGAGAATCCCTAGCAGGCTCTGCACTGTCAGCACAGAGGCTGACATGGAGCTGGAAACTCACCAACTGTGAGATCATGACCTGAGCCGAAGTTGGACACTAACTGCCTGAGCCACCCAGATACTCCCTGAACTTGATTATGTTTTTACCTTTGTTTTAATTTATGATCTTTACTTGATCAAGGAGCAATCTTTATTGACAGCCCTTGTGAACAGATTCATTTACTAATCTCAAAAAATGTGCATAATAGGATCACTTGGAAAGGATGGCCAAAATAAAGTTTGAGCCAAGGGCAGAGTATAAGATTTTAAGCTTTTAAAAATCAGAGATGATAATGATCTGTTTTGTTTCCAATCTTATATTTAATGGAAGACAGTTACAAAGGAAGCAAAATAAATTCTATTTTCCCTCACTGTAATGGGGGAGGTAGTAAGTACAGAAAGAAACCTACATTTCTCAAATATTTAGAGAAATCTGGAAAAATTGTTCTGGAAAAACTTTGTGAAAGAGGTCTTAAAATTTTGAAGAAATTAAGTTAGAAAAGCAACCAAGGGAATGCAGATGGTGTAGGAAGGCAGGTAAAATACTGAAAAAGGTACAGTGGATGGTATTTTGGTGAGTGAGGAGAAGATTTAGTAGCTAAGACTTTACCGAAGAATGTTACTGGGCCAGATCTTCGGAGCCAGAGGAGCAGTATTCTGAGAAGGGTTCCATCTTTAGGATAATGGTGTCTCTGAGTAGGAACATTTAGAATAAGAAGACTAAAAGCAAAACAATTAGAATTTCTGTGGCGTTATAACAGGATTGTGTTGGTTCAGTCCATGCTAATATTGTGACTATAGAAATAAAACCGAGAAATAAGCAGGTGCACAAAAGAGTCAGATTTCAGCACTGTGGTATCTCTGAAAACATGTTAAACGGTCCCTTTTATTTATTTTTTAAATGTTTATTTTTGAGAGAGAGCGAGTGAGCGGGGAAGGGGCAGAGAGAGAGGGAGACAGGATCCCAAGCAGGCTCCATACTGTCAGCACAGCCTGATGCAGGGCTTAAACTCATGAACTGGGAGATCATAACCTGAGCCAAAGTCAGACATTTAACTGACTGAGCCACCCAGAGGCCCTTAAACAGTCGCTTTTAAAAGTAGAATAATTTAGGGTCCCCTGGATGGCTCTGTCAGTTGAGCGTCCAGCTCTTGATTTTGGCTCAGGTCATGATCCCAGGGTTGTGGGATCTAGCCCTGCATTGGGCTCCGCAGTGAATGTGGAGCATGGTTAAGATTCCCTCTCGCTCTCCTCTGCCCTTCTCCCTGGCTCACACGCTCTCTTTATCTCTCTAAAATTTAAACAAGAAAAAAATATTAAAAGTAGAATAATTTAGCAATTAATTTTTACAAATGATTTAGTGTGTTCTCAGGAAATAAGTCTTAACTATAAATATTAATTTCTGGATTTTAAATGCTATAACATGAAGCACACTGAACTCTGACAGAGTGAAGACACATTTTTATATTTATACTTTTATTGATATAGAACACTAAAAATATGCATGAGGAGATACATAATGGTTCAGTGCATTTTTCCAGGATGTGTTTATATGAAAAATTTCTGTCTATGTTGTATCTACATGTGCACATGGTAATCTTGCACGAAGTAAGGTTAAAGGGGATACCACAGTCTATTGTTTCTTTTGACTCTTGTAGTAAGGTGGTCAGCCTTTTGACCCTTATTTTATCTGAACCAATCCAATGTTCAGTGCTGCTAATCCAAACAAAGATTTCATTTCTGGTTTTCCCTGTTATTCTTACCTAAAATATATTCTAGTCCTAGCCATTTTGCCAGCCAAAAAAAATTGTAACTTAAAAGCATAGACTTTTAAAATAATAACTCACATTTAAAAAAATTTTAATAAATATACTACATATTAAAATATGTATGGTGAAGTTTATTAGGATTCCAGTAGAATTTCATAGTTATAGTATTATAATTTTTACCCTCAGAATTTCAAATAAATAGTAATATTTAGTTGTATTTGGTAATACCAGCTTACCTAAAACTCTCTCTCTCTCTCTTTTATCTATCTTCAGAAAGCCTTATTCGGAACCAGATTTATTTACATCTTTATTTACCAAAATTTAATAACACCATCTTGAGCATAAAATGGAAGTAGCAGTGTAACTAGGTGATGTAACAATGACAACATCATGATCTAGCACGGGCTGTTCATTTCTGTGTACAGTTCTTTTTTTTTTTTTGTTGATGTTTATTCTTGAGAGAGAGAGAGAGAGAGAAAGAGAGCATGAGCAGGGGAGGGGCAGAGAGAGAGGAAGACACAGAATCCGAAGCAGGCTCCAGGCTCTGAGCGGTCAGCACAGAACCCGACATGAGGATCGAACTCACAATCCATGAGATCATGACCTGAGCCGAAGTCAGATGCTCAACCGACTGAGTCACTCAGGTGCCCCATGTGTACAGTTTTGTCATAAGTATGTCTCTGATTCTTGAGAGGAATTTCAGTATTCTCTGAGAAGTCATCAGTAGCTTTATTTGTAATGTCAGGTGGATAGATCAAGATGAATTTTAAATAATATGCCAATATTACTCTAAATTTTAGTATTAAAAATATAGACTAGAAGATGCAGATAGACCTTGAAAATATGTATTGTCATTCACATGTTATGGGGTTTATGGACTTTTTCCACTGTATATAATGCCTTCAAAGATAAAAGTAAAATAATTATTTTAAATATTAATTTCAACCTACTTATAATATACCTGATACTGTAGTTCCTCTTTAAAATGAGGCTGTGCTATATGTGTGAGTTATGAATAATTCCTTTCTTCTGCAAAGAAAAAACACAATTTAAGAGCATTCATAATGGTATTATATATTATGTAATTGAAAAGCCTCTCTTTTGTAGACATATGATTAAGTAGATCGATAATATTCTATTTCTTACACTTGCATATGATGAGCTGAAAGCAGATACATTTTTTTTTTTTCAGTAGAAGTAAAAAGAGCTATATTTTTAGTGGAAACTCCAAGGGTTAGTAGTTATTTAGTTCTTACCATGGAAAAGTGTAGCGTATCTTTACATCGGCTAAAGCTTATGAAGCACCTTTGATAGATTTCCAATTGCATTGAAGAGAAAATAGATTTATACCATCACCTTGGCATTCCTGCCAGTATTAAGCACTGCTGATGAGCTCATATACTGCAGTGCAGGTGTAATTGCCCAGGTCTTTGCAGCACCCAGATTGGCGCCCCACCCCCACCCCCCGCCAGTCCAGAAGGCCAGGTATATCTGTTCCAGGTAGCAGGCTATTATGCTCAGTATCTTGAGAAAGTTCCTTTTGATTACAAGTAACAAAACCCACTCACTACCTTAGCAAGTAAAGGGAAAGTATTGAAAGTTTACAAGAATTTCTCATGGGGCAAAGGCAGAAATGAGGGCTAGAGCCTGGAAAGGGAAGACCATCGAGCAGTTTCTCTTCCTTTTTAATTTCCTTTCTTTCCCCCCTGTGTCTTCCTCTCTACCTTTACCAACATCCATCTTCCTATATTCCTTGTCAATATCAACATCACAAACCTGATTCATAATGTAGTAAACCCTGGGATTCATCTTTATCATCAACACCCCTTAAATTCTATCTTTTATAAATACCTCTTGTTCAATTAACTATAGCTGTCAGAGTTATAGTCTCTTAGCATGGGAGTGAAGGTAGGAAGGGACAGCTGAGCAGAAACTACAGAGGCTGCCTATCCATGGAGTGCATGTAGTCTTGCCCACCGTTGTGTTTCCTGCCCCTTGACTGGCACCTTTTGTTCGGTGACCTCTTAACAACCCCCACTCCCATCATCTTCACTAAAAAAGATACTATGGCAAACATTTAAAAATTCTCCCAAAACTATTGCATTAGCAAGGACCTCTTTATCTTCAGCTGAAAATTCATAACACTGTGATAACTGGAAGAAAAGTGAAAAATTTTCCAACCTAATATTACAGAAAACAGAGAAAAGGAAAAAAGCACAGTAACACGTGTGCTGAAACCATCACTTAATTTTTCAGTGTGAGACATGAAGAAATTTCATAGTAGGAAAACTGATTTCCCCTAAAATCAACTTTTCAGTATAGAATATTAATGATGAAAGACATGGAATGATAGAAACAGTGTACCTGGTTCACTAAATTGCTTGGGGAGAAAAAAAAAAAAAGATCTAGCTTCCCCTGCAGAATACTTCAGGCATGTCCCTTTTCAACCATAAACCACTTTTTCAACCACAGCATAAGTACCTTACAGAACAGTAGTTCTTTCCTCAGCCTGAGGAAGATAGCTGATCTTACCTGTTTATTTTTTTTTTAAGACTTTTTCTTTTCTTTTTTCTTTTCCTTTCCTTTCCTTTCCTTTCCTTTCCTTTCCTTTCCTTTCCTTTCCTTTCCTTTCCTTTCCTTTCCTTTCCTTTCCTTTCCTTTCCTTTCCTTTCCTTTCCTTTCCGAGCACACAAGCAAGAGTGGGGGAGAGGGCCAGGGGGGTGGGGGTAGAGAATCTCAACAGGCTCTGTGCCCAGTGCTCCACATGGGACTGTGGAGCCTGACATGGGACTTGATCCTGTGACCCTGGGATCATGAGCCAAAATCAAGAATTGCACGCTCAACCAACTGAGCCATCCAGGCACCTCTTACCTGTTCATTTGTCAGTTTATCTTAATTGCATCCCTGAAACTGTATGGGAAAATAGTCCCAAGTTTCAGATTTTACTAAGGGAATGATAAAGTATAGACATGAAGCACATACATACAAATGATGTCACATTGTCTCATAATAGTAACCTACCTTCCAAACTCCTCCAGGCCACTTTCTTTACACCATTCTTCAAAACCTAACAAATTAATTTCTCTTTGCCAAAGATTTGTCTCAGTCATGGCTTTATTTTATTTTGGATTTAAATAATTCTGTTGGATTATAGCAGCAGTATGGTAAAGGGTAAATTAGAAACCCAGACTGTGAGTATCATACTTTTTACAGCTAACTCCCTTTAGTCTCTCTGCTTCGGTATTTTTATAAAATGGGGTAGTTATACCAGAGTTATTTGTGAGGATTCCTGATACATAAAATAATGTAAAAGCCTTATGAAAATGTTGCCAATGACTTAAGTGTTTCTCATATGCCAGGAATTTTTCTTTTAACTATATTTGAAGCTAATAGAAATATTTACTTAAATATAGATGCTGTTTTATTTATTTTATTTATTTATTTTTTAAATTTATATCCAAGTTAGTTAGCATATAGTGCAGCAATGATTTCACAAGTAGATTCCTTAGTGCCCCTTACCCATTTAGCCCATCCCCCCCTCCCACAAGCCCTCCAGTAACCCTCAGTTTGTTCTTCATATTTATGAGTCTCTTCTGTTTTGTCCCCCTCCCTGTTTTTATATTACTTTTGTTTCCCTTCCCTTATGTTCATCTGTTTTGTCTCTTAAAGCCCTCATATGAGTGAATTCATTTTTTTTTAATATATGAAATTTATTGTCAAATTGGTTTCCATACAACACCCAGTGCTCATCCCAACAGGTGCCCTCCTCAATACCCATCACCCACCCTCCCCTCCCTCCCTCCCACCCCCCATCAACCCTCAGTTTGTTCTCAGTTTTTAACAGTCTCTTATGTTTTGGCTCTCTCCCACTCTAATCTCTTTTTTTTTTTTTTTTCCTTCCCTTCCCCCATGGGTTTCTGTTAAGTTTCTTACGATCCACATAAGAGTGAAACCATATGGTATCTGTCTTTCTCTGTATGGCTTATTTCACTTAGCATCACACTCTCCAGTTCCATCCACGTTGCTACAAAAGGTCATATTTCATTCTTTCTCATTGCCACATAGTATTTCATTGTGTATATAAACCACAATTTCTTTATCCATTCATCAGTTGATGGACATTTAGGCTCTTTCCATAATTTGGCTATTGTTGAGAGTGCTGCTATAAACGTTGGGGTACAAGTGCCCCTATGCATCAGCACTCCTGTATCCCTTGGATAAATTCCTAGCAGTGCTATTGCTGGGTCATAGGGTAGGTCTATTTTTAATTTTCTGAGGAACCTCCACACTGCTTTCCAGAGCGGCTGCACCAATTTGCATTCCCACCAACAGTGCAAGAGGGTTCCCGTTTCTCCACATCCTCTCCAGCATCTATAGTCTCCTGATTTGTTCATTTTGGCCACTCTGACTGGTGTGAGGTGATATCTGAGTGTAGTTTTGATTTGTATTTCCCTGATAAGGAGCGACGTTGAACATCTTTTCATGTGCCTATTGGCCATCCGGATGTCTTCTTTAGAGAAGTGTCTTTTCATGTTTTCTGCCCATTTCTTCACTGGGTTATTTGTTTTTCGGGTGTGGAGTTTGGTGAGCTCTTTATAGATTTTGGATACTAGCCCTTTGTCCGATATGTCATTTGCAAATATCTTTTCCCATTCCGTTGGTTGCCTTTTAGTTTTGTTGGTTGTTTCCTTTGCTGTGCAGCAGCTTTTTATCTTCATAAGGTCCCAGTAATTCACTTTTGCTTTTAATTCCCTCGGCCTTTGGGGATGTGTCGAGTAAGAGATTGCTACGGCTGAGGTCAGAGAGGTCTTTTCCTGCTTTCTCCTCTAAGGTTTTGATGGTTTCCTGTCTCACATTCAGGTCCTTTATCCATTTTGAGTTTATTTTTGTGAATGGTGTGAGAAAGTGGTCTAGTTTCAACCTTCTGCATGTTGCTGTCCAGTTCTCCCAGCACCATTTGTTAAAGAGACTGTCTTTTTTCCATTGGATGTTCTTTCCTGCTTTGTCAAAGATGAGTTGGCCATACGTTTGTGGGTCTAGTTCTGGGGTTTCTATTCCATTCCATTGGTCTATGTGTCTGTTTTTGTGCCAATACCATGCTGTCTTGATGATTACAGCTTTGTAGTAGAGGCTAAAGTCTGGGATTGTGATGCCTCCTGCTTTGGTCTTCTTCTTCAAAATTACTTTGGCCATTCGGGGCCTTTTGTGGTTCCATATGAATTTTAGGATTGCCTGTTCTAGCTTTGAGAAGAATGCTGGGGCAATTTTGATTGGGATTGCATTGAATGTGTAGATAGCTTTGGGTAGTATTGACATTTTGACAATATTTATTCTTCCAATCCATGAGCAGGGAATGTCTTTCCATTTCTTTATATCTTCTTCAATTACCTTCAAAAGCTTTCTATAGTTTTCAGCATATAGATCTTTTACATCTTTGGTTAGATTTATTCCTAGGTATTTTATGCTTCTTGGTGCAATTATGAATGGGATCAGTTTCTTTATTTGTCTTTCCATTGCTTCATTGTTAGTGTATAAGAATGCAACTGATTTCTGTACATTGATTTTGTATCCTGCAACTTTGCTGAATTCATGTATCAGTTCTAGCAGACTTTTGGTGGAGTCTATCGGATTTTCCATGTATAATATCATGCCATCTGCAAAAAGCGAAAGCTTGACTTCATCTTTGCCAATTTGGATGCCTTTGATTTCCTTTTGTTGTCTGATTGCTGATGCTAGAACTTCCAGCACTATGTTAAACAACAGCGGTGAGAGTGGGCATCCCTGTCGTGTTCCTGATCTCAGGGAAAAAGCTCTCAGTTTTTCCCTGTTGAGGATGATGTTAGCTGTGGGCTTTTCATAAATGGCTTTTATGATGTTTAAGTATGTTCCTTCTATCCCAACTTTCTCAAGGGTTTTTATTAAGAAAGGGTGCTGGATTCTGTCAAAGGCCTTTTCTGCATCGATTGACAGGATCCTATGGTTCTTCTCTTTTTTTTTTGTTAATGTGTTGTATCACGTTGGTTGATTTGCGAATGTTGAACCAGCCCTGCATCCCAGGAATGAATCCCACTTGATCATGGTGAATAATTCTTTTTATATGCCGTTGAATTCGATTTGCTAGTATCTTATTGAGAATTTTTGCATCCATATTCATCAGGGATATTGGCCTGTAGTTCTCTTTTTTTACTGGGTCTCTGTCTGGTTTGGGAATCAAAGTAATACTGGCTTCATAGAATGAGTCTGGAAGTTTTCCTTCCCTTTCTATTTCTTGGAATAGCTTGAGAAGGATAGGTATTATCTCTGCTTTAAACGTCTGGTAGAACTCCCCTGGGAAGCCATCTGGTCCTGGACTCTTATTTGTTGGGAGATTTTTGATAACCGGTTCAATTTCTTCACTGGTTATGGGTCTGTTCAAGCTTTCTATTTCCTCCTGATTGAGTTTTGGAAGAGTGTGGGTGTTTAGGAATTTGTCCATTTCTTCCAGGTTGTCCAATTTGTTGGCATATAATTTTTCATAGTATTCCCTGATAATTGTTTGTATCTCTGAGGGATTGGTTGTAATAATCCCATTTTCTTTCATGATTTTATCTATTTGGGTCATCTCCCTTTTCTTTTTGAGAAGCCTGGCTAGAGGTTTGTCAATTTTGTTTATTTTTTCAAACAACCAACTCTTGGTTTCTTTGATCTGCTCTACAGTTTTTTTAGATTCTATATTGTTTATTTCTGCTCTGATCTTTATTATTTCTCTTCTTCTGCTGGGTTTAGGCTGCCTTTACTGTTCTGCTTCTATTTCCTTTAGGTGTGCTGTTGGATTTTATATTTGGGATTTTTCTTGTTTCTTGAGATAGGCCTGGATTGCAGTGTATTTTCCTCTCAGGACTGCCTTCGCTGCGTCCCAAAGCGTTTGGATTGTTGTATTTTCATTTTCGTTTGTTTCCATATATTTTTTAATTTCTTCTCTAATTGCCTGGTTGACCCATTCATTCTTTAGCAGGGTGTTCTTTAACCTCCATGCTTTTGGAGGTTTTCCAGACTTTTTCCTGTGGTTGATTTCAAGCTTCATAGCATTGTGGTCTGAAAGTATGCATGGTATAATTTCAATTCTTGTAAACTTAAGAAGGGCTGTTTTGTGACCCAGTATATGATCTATCTTGGAGAATGTTCCATGTGCACTCGAGAAGAAAGTATATTCTGTTGCTTTGGGATGCAGAGTTCTAAATGTATCTGTCATGTCCATCTGATCCAATGTCTCATTCAGGGCCCTTGTTTCTCTATTGATCCTGTGTCTAGATGATCTATCCATTTCTGTAAGTGGGGTGTTAAAGTCCCCTACAATTACCACATTCTTATCAATAAGGTTGCTTATGTTTATGAGTAATTGTTTTATATATTTGGGGGCTCCGGTATTCGGCACATAGACATTTATAATTATTAGCTCTTCCTGATGGATAGACCCTGTAATTATTATATAATGCCCTTCTTCATCTCTTGTTACAACCTTTAATTTAAAGTCTAGTTTGTCTGATATAAGTATGGCTACTCCAGCTTTCTTTTGGCTTCCAGTAGCATGATAAATAGTTCTCCATCCCCTCACTCTCAATCTAAAGGTGTCCTCAGGTCTAAAATGAGTCTCTTGTAGACAGCAAATAGATGGGTCTTGTTTTTTTATCCATTCTGATACCCTATGTCTTTTGGTTGGCGCATTTAATCCATTTACATTCAGTGTTATTATAGAAAGATACGGGTTTAGAGTCATTGTGATGTCTGTATGTTTTATGCTTGTAGCGATGTCTCTGGTACTTTGTCTCACAGGATCCCCCTTAGGATCTCTTGTAGGGCTGGTGTAGTGGTGACAAATTCCTTCAGTTTTTGTTTGTTTGGGAAGACCTTTATCTCTCCTTCTATTCTAAATGACAGACTTGCTGGATAAAGGATTCTCGGCTGCATATTTTTCCTGTTTAGCACACTGAAAATCTCGTGCCAATTCTTTCTGGCCTGCCAAGTTTCAAAAGAGAGATCAGTCACGAGTCTTATAGGTCTCCCTTTATATGTGAGGGCATGTTTATCCCTTGCTGCTTTCAGAATTTTCTCTTTATCCTTATATTTTGCCAGTTTCACTATGATATGTCATGCAGAAGATCGATTCAAGTTCCGTCTGAAGGGAGTTCTCTGTGCCTCTTGGATTTCAATGCCTTTTTCCTTCCCCAGTTCAGGGAAGTTCTCACCTATAATTTCTTCAAGTACCCCTTCAGCACCTTTCCCTCTCTCTTCCTCCTCTGGGATAGCAATTATGCGTATATTATTTCTTTTTAGTGTATCACTTAGTTCTCTAATTTTCCCCTCATACTCCTGGATTTTTTTATCTCTCTTTCTCTCAGCTTCCTCTTTTTCCATAACTTTATGTTCTAGTTCACCTATTCTCTCCTCTGCCTCTTCAATCCGAGCTGTCGTCGTTTCCATTTTGTTTTGCATTTCGTTTAAAGCACTTTTCAGCTCCTCGTGACTGTTCCTTAGTCCCTTGATCTCTGTAGCGAGAGATTCTCTGCTGTCCTGTATACTGTTTTCAAGCCCAGCGATTAATTTTATGACTATTATTCTAAATTCACTTTCTGTTATATTATTTAAATCCTTTTTGATCAGTTCATTAGCTGTTGTTATTTCCTGGAGATTCTTCTGAGGGGAATTCTTCCGTTTGGTCATTTTGGATAGTCCCTGGAGTGTTGAGGACCTGCAGGGCACTTCCCTGTGCTGTGGTGTATAACTGGAGTTTGTGGGCGGAGCCGCAGTCCGACCTGATGTCTGCCCCAGCCCACAGCTGGGGCCACAGTCAGACCGGTGTGTGCCTTCTCTTCCCCTCTCCTAGGGGCGGGATTCACTGTGGGGTGGCGTGGCCCGTCTGGGCTACTTGCACCCTGCCAGGCTTGTGGTGCTGGGGATCTGGCGTATTAGCTGGGGTGGGTAGGCAAGGTGCACGGGGGCAGGAGGGGCAGGCTTAGCTCGCTTCTCCTTAGGTGATCCACTTCAGGAGGGGCCCTGTGGCACCGGGAGGGAGTCAGATCCGCTGCCGGAGGTTTGGCTCTGCAGAAGCACAGAGTTAGGTGTTTGCGCGGAGCGAGCAAGTTCCCTGGCAGGAACTGGTTCTCTTTGGGATTTTGGCTGGGGAATGGGCGGGGGAGATGGCGCTGGCGAGCGCCTTTGTTCCCCACCAAACTGAGCTCTGTCGTCCGGGGGCTCAGCAGCTCTCCCTCCCTTTGTCCTCCAGCCTTCCCGCTTTCTGAGCAGAGCTGTTAACTTATGACCTCCCAGACGCTAAGTCGCGCTTGCTGTCTGAACACAGTCCGTCAGGCCCCTCCGCTTTTGCCAGCCAGACTCGGGGGCTCTGCTTGGCCGGCGAGCAGCCCCTCCGCCCCGCCTCCCTCCCGCCAGTCTGTGGAGCGCGCACCGCCTCGCTGCCCTTCCTACCCTCTTCCGTGGGCCTCTCGTCTGCGCTTGGCTCCGGAGACTCCGTTCTGCTAGTCTTCTGGTGGTTTTCTGGGTTATTTAGGCCGGTGTAGGTGGAATCTAAGTGATCAGCAGGACGCGCGGTGAGCCCAGCGTCCTCCTACGCTGCCATCTTCTATAAATACCTCATATGAGTGAATTCATATGACATTTGTCTTTCTCTAATTTCGCTTAGCATAATACCCTCTAGTTCCATCCACGTAGTTGCAAATGGCAAAATTTCATTCTTTTTGATTGCCAAGTAATACTCCATTGTGTGTGTGTGTGTGTGTGTGTGTGTGTGTGTGTGTGTACACACACACCCTTAATATTGGATTCTCTTCAGCACACACACCCACCCCACATCTTCTTTATCCATCGATGGACATTTGGGCTCTTTCCATACTTTGGCTATTGTTGATAGTGCTGATAAACACTGGGGTGCATGTGTCCCTTCGAAACAGCACACCTGTATCCCTTGGATAAATGCCTAGCAGTGCAATTGCTGGGTCGTAGGGTAGTTCTATTTTTAATTTTTTGAGGAATTTCCATACTGTTTTCCAGAGTCATATGCCAGGAATTTTTAAATGCTATTAAACAGAAAACCCTTTAAAATTGTAACCCATAACCACTTCTAGTCATAGAAGTGGTTCCTTCCCATTCTCCTAGAATTTTTCCTACATAGCAATCCCTCTCTGAGGACTTAAAGATTGGTCTTGGTAACTGTTAAAACTTTTAGGTTCTGAGTCATTTTTCTGCATCTTCACAAGTTAAAGCAACCTTAATATTGGATTCTCTCCAGCCTCCTTTGCCGAAGATCAACTGGGAGGAAGTCAAGGGGGTTTTGGAAATAACTTAGCTTCGTTGCTCCTACTGACAGATCTCTCCTGTCAGAGGGTAACTGGATGAATGGAGGTTGCTCCTCTTAGATCTCTCAAACCATGACTTGAACTCATGAAACAGTGAGATCATGACCCAAGCCGAAATGAAGAGTTGGACGCTCAACCGACTGAGCCACCCAGGCGCCCTTACTATGCAGTTTTATTTCCAAGCTTCCAGGTTGCCTGCAATAGCCAACACTGTCTCAGTGCTTTTAATCCTTCCTCTTTCTCTGCTTGTTATGATCTTTCCTTTGGAATTATTATACTTTGTATTTCTTTGTGACATTCACTGTATTTTGCCTTATCTTATGATTGTTGTAAATGTATTACTCTTTTTTACTAGAATTTAATGTCTGTGAGCAGGGTGTGTTATATTAGTGACCAAATCTAGTGCCTTGCACATAGTAGGTGATTTCTAGTTGGCTGGCAGGCACAGTTATCTGTTGTTCAAATTTATATCTGCATTTACAGATTCATTAATATCTGTCATTATCCAGGGTCCAAGCAAAACAGATCTATCTTCATTTATAAGCTGAGATGATCAGAACCTTATGCCCACTATTGGACCTACTTTGCTTTAGATTTCTTTCCCCTTTAACATTTTATTATGAACAATTTTTAAATATTAGGAATTATAAAGTGCACACATGTACATTCATCATTTACATTCTATAATTAACATTTTTTATTTGCTTTGTCACTATCCATTCCTGTATTCATCCAGTGATTCATCTTATTTTTTGATACATGTCAAAGTATGTTGCAAATCTTAGTGCACTTTATTTCCTATATACTTCAGCAACATGTCATTAAGTAGAGTTCATTGTTTGTGGCTTTTTTCTCTTTTTAAAGAAATAAGATATTACAGATATAAAGCCTGTCTCAGATCCCTGCTGACTCCTTTCCTTCTTAGAGTTGTCATTCTTGTGTATGTTTTTCTGTTTTTAGTATATATGTGTATGTACCTAAATTAAAACTTTTTAAAACATGTATAAATGGCATCATGCTTCACATACTTCCTTTGCAACTTTTTCCGTTTGTTATTAATTTGAGATTTTTCTAGTTCCTATATCTAATCTCTTTGAGATCTGCTTTTGGCATTGTTAAAGATTGTGTAGACTGTGGAATTACTTCATTTATTTTTGTCTATTTAGTGTATTATGATTGAAAGAATTAATAAGCTAGAAATGGTAAAAAAAATTAAGTATTAATCTTTGAATCCTATACATTTATAAATCTGTATTTATGGATGAGAATTTTACAAACAGTGGTTGCTAAGAGTTTGTAGCATTATTCCACTTTATCATTAATTTTGGAGTTACTTTTATTTGGTTGTAACAATTGTACCTACGTATTGAATGCAGGCAGTTGAGATCTAATCCATGTGTTCATAATGCATTTCTTAGCAACCACCAGTGTTCTTTTCAGGAGCTGTGCTTTTAAGAGCCACTGGGGCTGCAACTTTGAGGAGGAAGTCTCAAAGATACTTTTTCTATTAATATAGCACAAGCAGCAACATAGATTACAATAGTTTTGACACCTTCTACATTACTATAGACCCAAATTAAAGGGTTTAAATTTGTCTTCAGTATTTAACATCAGTATGCTGTTATTTTTTCCTGACCTCATCAACACATTAGACATTATGAATGTTTCCTCTTATGTTAACCCTCAATTGGAGTTTCTTTTTTTAACTCACATTTTTATACACATTTCATCAAAAGATTGTAGAACATTTTACACATCCTAATTATTATATTTCACAGTGCTCCTTTAAAAGTGGTAAGCTTTTGTGTACACTATAATGGTAGAAGTAATTACAAATATATATTGTTTAATTTACCAGGTCAGCACTTACCACTACATCTTTACCTTTTTTTTTTTTTTTCCATTTCTCAATCCTCTGTATTAACACTGCTTAGTACAGTTTTCTGTGTTGAGGGAAATTTTTTATATTCACACTGTCCAGTATGGTAGCCATTAGCATTTGAAATAGAACTAGGAACTGAGGAACTGAAATTTTTTATCTTACTAAACTATAAATAGATATGGCTAGTGGCTGCTGTATTGGACAGCACAGCTCTCTAATCTCCACCATGCCAGTAAACTGCTCTTGCAGCTAACCAGCCAGCCCCTTAGTTTCCCAGTCTAATCAGTCTGTGTTGTCAGCTGCTTTGATTTTTCTCTGACATTTGATTGATTACATCCTTCTTTTACAAATGTTTTTCTCGGCACCTGTGCTTTCACTCTCTTCTCGTGTTTAGTCTTCCGTGTTGTCTCTCCTTTGGCTGATATTGGTGCTTTTAATTTTTTCTAAGTTGATTTATTTTGAGAGAGAGAGCACGAGCATACGAGGGGCAGAGAGAGAGGGAGAAAGAGAGAATCCCAAACAGGCTCCTCACTGTCCGCACAGAGCCTGATGTGGGGCTCAAAGTCATGAACTGCGAGCTGAAACCAAGAGTTGGCCGCCTAATCACCTGAGTCACCCAGGCACCCTAATATCGGTGCTTTTAGATGTCTACTCTAGCTGTCTTTTGCTCTCAGAGCAGACTTTAGCTATTTATTCAACATGTACTGAATATCTACTTTAAAAAAAATTTTTTTTAACATCTGTTCATTTTTGAGAGACAGAGCATAAGCGAGGAAGAGGCAGAGAGAGAAGGAGACACAGAATGCGAAGCAGGCTCCAGGCTCTGAGCTGTCAGCACAGAGCCCGACGCAGGGCTCAATCCCACAAACTGTGAGATCATGACCTGAGCCAATCAGACACTTCAACCAACTACTGAGTCACTGAGGCACCCCACTGAATTATCTACTTTCTATCAGACATTGGAGCTAGAAAGAACTTACTCCTTATTTCAAGGAACTCCCATGGTCTTAGCTGGCATTAGTGCTAAAGATCTCTCCTCCCCCCACCCTTAGTCTTTCCTTCCCTGTCTTTCTCCATCCCTCCCTTTTTTCCTCCTCTGTTTTTTTCTCCTGAAGTCCAGACTCCACTTCTTGACAAGTGCCTCAATTACATACTAGATATTGAGCTTATCTCCCCTTCCCAATACCCTCTCTCTTGAAATAAGTAAAAGTTTTAAACCTTCCACTTATCTTTCTTCACATTATTATATCTGTATTGCTTCTTAATTACTGTAAAGCCTCTAATGTCACCTTTCTTTAGCATATCACATGACATTCATTGTCTAGGCTCTCACAAGCCCTTGATGTTGATAGCCATTATCTCTCCCTGATACATCCAAAGGATCCAATTCCTCCTTGTAGCTCTTTCCCCATTTGCTATTTGCCAATTTATAGGTTGAGGTCTAAACTTTTGGGAAAAAAAGCTCTTCATGATCTACTTTGAGAGTGAATACACTCACCACTCTAGCTATGCCAAGCCCATTGAATTTCCCCAAAATGATGTTTCCTTTTCCTCTTTCTGGTTTTCCTCGAGTGAACATCTCATGTTCAAAGAATCAGTACCATTTTCTAATACTCCCTTCTCTAGACAGAACAGATGTTTCTTCTCTTTCATCATCAGCATCTCTATATCTAACATAAATGCTTCCCATATAGTAGGCACACTATTCTGAGTGCTTTTTATTATTTCATTTAATCATTATAACTGCATACTCAGGTCTGTAGGTCCTGAAACTGAGACTGGACGAGGTGACTGTCCCCCTTTTTTTTCATTTGTGTGATTAAAAAAAACTTTAATAGACTTTATTTGTTATTTTAATAGACTTTATTTGTTATAGCAGTTTTAGGTATACATAAAAATTGTAAGAAAGCTCCCATATACTCCCTCGTTGAGCTTCCCTTCTCATTAGCATTTTGCATTTCTGTGATACTGGTTCACCAATCACAACTGTACCAATACATAATTATTAACTACAGTCCATAGTTTGCTTTAGTGATCACTCTTGTGTCATATAGTTCTTTGAATTTTGACAAATGAAAAATATATGATTTTATATACAATACACAGAATAGTTTCACCACCCTAAAGATGCTATGTACACCATTTATCCTCCTACTGCTTCCCCTTCTACCAACCATTGATCTTTATATTGTTCATATAGTTTTGCCAGCTTCCAAAATGTCATGTGGTAGGAATCAAGCATGGGGTAGCCTTTTAGACTGACTTCTTTCACTTAACAATAACCATTTAAGGTTCCTCTTTTTTGTGGCTTTATAGCTCATTTCTTTTTATCACCAAAATTTATTCTGGTGTATGAACGACTCGCAGTTTATCCATTCATCTACTGAAGGACATCTTGGATGCTTCCAGTTTTGGGGCAGTTATGCATAAGCTGGTGTAAACATTTGTATACAGGTTTCTGCATGGACACAGTCTCCAGTTCATTGGGGTATAACTAGGAGCACCATTGCTGGATCATATGCTTGGATTTTAAGTTTAGCTATGTAGGAAACCACTAAACTGTCTACCAGAGTAGCCTGTATCATTTTGCATTCCCACTAGCAATTAATGAGAGTTTCTGTTCCTTAACATTCTTACCAGAAGTTGGGGTCATCAGTGTTATGGATTGTAACCATTCTGATAAATGTGTAATGGTATCTCATCTCATTGTTTTAATTTTCAGTATACTAATGACATATGATATTGAACATCCTTTCATATGCCTCTTTTCCATCCAGATGTCTTGTTTGGTGACGTGTCTGTTCAGATCTTTTGCCCGTTTCTATTTTTTATATTAATTAATCTATTTGTTTATTTTTTATTTGAGAGAGAGAGAGAGAGCATGCACAAGTGGGGGAGAGAGGCAGAGGGAGGGAGGGAGAATCTCAAGCAGGCTCCACACTGAGCATGGAGCCCTACGTGGGGCTTGATCCCATGACGCTGGGATCATGACCTGAGCCAAAACCAAGAGTTAGACACTCAGCTAATTGAACCATCCCTTGATGTCCCCTTGACCATTTTTAAATCAAGTTGTTTGTTTTCTTATTTTTGAGTTTTAAGAGTTCTTTGTGTATTTTGGATACCAGTACTCTGTTAGATATTTGTTTTGCAAAGATTTTCTCCCAGTCTGTAGTTTGTTCATTCTCTTAATAGTGTCTTTCACAGAGCAGAAATTTTTAATTTTAATGAAATCCAGTGTAACGATTTTTTTTCTTGGAACACGCTTTTGGTGTCATCTAGATTTTTTTTCTTGTTATCTAGCTGAAGTACTAATAGTTTTGCATTTTACATTTAGCTCTATGATCCATTTTGAGTTAATTTTTTTGGAATATCTAAGATTTATATCTAGATTACCCATTTGTTTCAACACTATTTATTTAAGACTGTCCTTTCTCCATTGAATTGCCTTTGCTCCTTTGTGAAAGATTAGTTATATGTGTATGAGTCTATTTCAGGCTTTCTATTCTCTACCATTGATCTATTTGTCTTCTTTTGATAATGCCTTACAGTTGAGATTACTATGATTTTATAGTAAGACTTAAAGTCATCTTGATCACTGTGACTTTATACTAAGTGTCAGTCCTCTGACTTTGTTATTTTTCATCCACACTGTGTTAACTATTCTGGGTCTTTTGCTTTTCCATATAAACTTTAGAGTCAGTTTGTCATTATCCTCAAAATTACTTGCTGGGATTTCTATAGCGACTATGCTGAATTTACAGATCAAGCTGGGAAGTGCTGATATCATAACAATATTGAGTCTTCCAATCCATGATCTTAGAATATATCTGTTTATATCTTTTTTGTTTTTATTTAATCAGTGTTTTGTAGTTTTCCTCGTATAGATCTTGTACATATTTTGTTAAATTTATACTTTGTGTGTGTACATGTGTTTGCATGTGCTGTTTTTAATTGCAAATTTTAATAGTTCATTGCTGGTATATAGGAAAGCAGTAGACTTTTGTATGTAAACTTTGAATCTCGTGACCTTGCTATAAGCACTTAGTAGTTCCAATAGGTTTTTCGTCAGTTTGGGGACCTTATAGACAATCATATCATCTGTGAATGCAGTTTTATTTCTCTTTCTCTTGGTATACTTTTCATTTCCTTTTCTTGTCTTATTACATTAACTAGGATTTCCAGTACAATGTTGAATAGGAATGATAAAAGGGGACATCCTTGTCTTGTTCCTTATTAAAGAAAGCATTCACTTTTTCACTTTGTAATGTTAGCTTTAGGGTTTTGTAGATTTTCTGTATTAAGTTTTATAGATATTTATTTTTTTTAGTGTGCAAACAGTTTTTGTCACAAATGAATTTGCAATGGATTTTGTCAAATGCCTTTTCTGCATGTATTCTGATCCTGTGATTTTTCTTTTCTAGTTTATTGATGTGATGGATTGCATTAATTCACTTTCAGATGTTGAACAAGTCTTACATGCCTGTAATAAATTTCATTTGGTTGTGGTGCATAATTATTTTTATATATTCTTGGATTTGCTAATATCGTATTAAGGATTTTTTTTTCCTTTGTATCTATGTTCTTGAGAGACTGGTTTGTAATTCTCCTTTGTTGTAATGTCTTTGTCTGGTTTTGGTTGGTAGAGAATTGGTATCATTTCTTCCGTAAGTGTTTAGTAGAATTCACCAGTGAAACCATCTCATCCTAGTGCTTTCTGTTTTGTAAGCTTAATTGCTAATTAAATTTTTTTATAGATGTAAGCTTGTTTGAATTATCTGTATCTCCTTGTTTGAGTGTTGGTAGACTGTGTCTTTCAAGAGATTGGTCCATTTCATCTAAGTTAACAAATTAGTGGGCATAGAGTTATTCATAATATTCCTTGATTATCCTTTTAACGTCCAGGAGATCAATCTGTAGTGATGACTCATGTTTCAATTTTGATATTAATAAGTTTTGTCTTTTCTTTTTTCTTGGTTAGCCTGACTGGAGATTTATCAATTTGATTTTTTCCAAGAACCAGCTTTTGGTTTCATTCAGTTTTCTATTTTATTGTTTTCACCTTCATGGATTTCTGCTAGAACAGAATTTGGAATTTTTATTCTCTTTGCTTAATTCCCTCTTCTTTTTTTTAGTTTCCTAGCTTAGATTATTACTTTTGTATCTTTCATCTTTTCTAAATATATTTAATGCTGTAAATTTCCAAGTACTGTTTTTGCTGCATCTCACAAACTTTGATAAGTTGTATTTTCATTGAGTTCAAAATATGTTATAATTTCTCTTGAGACTTCTTTGATCCATGTGATTTTAGAAGTATGTTTAATCTCCAGATGTTTGGGGATTTTCTAGCTACTTTCTGTTGATTTCTAATTTAATTTTATTGTGATCTAAAAGCATACTTGGTATGATTTCTGTTCTTTAAAATCTGTTAAGGTATGTTTTATGGCCCAGAATCTGGTCTGTCCTGGTGAATGTTTCATGTAAGCTTGAGAAGAATGTGTAATGTATAAAATGGGTTTCACCAGGAGCCAATCAAGGTATCTGCAGGGCTGCACTTCCTCTGGAGTCTCTTGGGGAGACTCTTGTTTCTTTGCTGGTAAAGACCAGTAAGTGGCTAGAGGCTGCTTGCATTCCTGGACTGATAGCTCCTTCTCCCATCTTTAAAATGCATCACTCAACCTTTGTTTATGTGGTAACATTTCCTCTCTTTCTCTGATTCTTCTTCATTCCTTTTTAAAGGACTCCAAGTGATTACATTTTGCACACCTGGATAATCCAGGATAATCTCCCTATCCAAAAGTTGTAACATAATCCTATCTGCAAAAATATCCTCCTGTGGCTGGCTAGTGGCTACTGTGTTAGATAGCACAACTCTGTAATTTTTACCATTCCACCAAAGTGCTCTTAGAGAACTTGAATACAAATGATAAAGATGGTTTGTCTGAAATGAAAATTCTCCTAACAATTTATATTGACTTAATTTTTGGTTTCTCTCTTTGTGGACACAAAGGTAAGGACTAAATGATAATACATTTTAGGGAGTTTTATGTCATTATGAGCAATTACAGATAGAACAAACCTGCTAGATACTATTCTTCCAGTCACTGGACAGCGTAGTTAATAGTAAAAAGCCTTGGTAGTTTTATTTTGTCATATTCCTTTACTCCTAGGAATACGTTGTAAGAATTTAACTATTATCACAGGCCACTATAATAAAGTACTGTGAGAAACCGCATTTGGGTAGTGTTTTCATCACCCTGGCAAATTTAACTGCATTTCTATGTAGTTTATGTAAACCCCACCCATACTTTAACCTGCTTCCCATTTCAATGAGGTTCAATCAGGGGAAAAAGCAACAACAAAAAAATCTTCCTGTGTGGCCTGTAGATATCAGATTTGAAGATTATTAATGCATTTCCAGCTAGGGACCATAAGCAAACAAACTCTCCTACAGATAACTACACCCTTCCTGTTTGGGATTGAGTTTACTGTGGAACAGATTTCGGAAATAGGTTTCTGACAGTTGTGAATTTTATTTATAAAATGTTGGAGGGTGAGGCTCTTCCTTTAACAAAAAACTAATTATTTCCTGTCCAATATCCAACCAGTACATTTTAAACAGTCTTTTAGAAAATTTCCCCTTTCATAGAGAATTATGTTGCTTTGGGCAGTTCTGGTTGTTCTCGTCAGCTAACGTACAAAAATTTGCCTGTTTCAATGAATAATTCAAAAAGGACTTACAATTAAAAAAGAAAATAGTCTTTAAATGCTTGTATTATCTTGTCTCCAGAGTGACAGTAGTTTACAGTTTAAATAAATGCATAAACACATTTTAATGTGTTTTTATCTTTGATATGCAAATGTGTAGCATATTTATGTTCAGTAAATATACTAAATGAAGAGTTACAGTTTAGGTAAAATGGATTTACATTAAAGAATCTGCAGGTTAATTCAGTGTAACATTATCCTCATCTACTACATCTGTTATAAAGAAGCCTGTAAAATTTAGGCCACCCACAAAGTGGTCTGCTGAGGCCTGTGGTTGATGTTAGAATGCTGTTATTATGTGGGCTGACTGGTTTGGTAAGGAATTTACCTCCACTAAGACTGAAACATCATGGTTCTGACTTTCCCCCATGGGGACTGCATTGGCTTGACTTCGGTACTATGTGTTTGTTAAACCAGCCAGAGTGCTCTATTGCCTTGCCATCACATATAGTATCATGTGAATGGTGTACTGTTCTCTCAGTTGGTTTGTTAGAGTAGTAATATCAATTCCGGGCCACATAAACCTTAGGATAAACTGGAATAAATGGTTGTTTAGATAGCTGAATTAAATTTAATGGCTACTATGAGTATATTTCATCACTATTTAGAAAAACATGCGTGTTGGGGGGCTGTTCTGTGTTCATTGAAGAACTTATTCTTTTAATTTCCTTGGGGCTTGTGGAATGGTTTTAAGAGCAAGGAAATGAATTTAGTATAATTCAGCAACCTGGCACTAAGTCAGAATTAAATATTCTTCTTTAAATAGCTATTTTTAAGGGGAAAAATATTTCAGACATTTAAAATATAATAACAGCAACTACCACAACAACTAGTAGTGATCATTGGAGGAATAAAAACGCATAAGCCAAATGTCTCAAATCACTTCTTTCTAAAGTTTTTCAAAATGAAAAAAAAAATCCTTTTGCAGAGAATAAACATGATATATTGATTATTTTTGTTAAATTTAGAAAAATTAAAATTCATGTAACAGTTCTTTTAAATCAGATAATTTGTATTTCACTTAGTTTTCATGGATACTTAATTGTAATTTTTCTTTAAATACATGAATTACATAGTATGGAAAATAGCAAAGAAATCTAAATTGCATTTTGTGACTACAAATTAAGGAAATGATATTTACTGGGGAGAATACTTAGCAATTTTTGGACAAGGAAAAATATCTCATTGTCACTGGAAAGGATTATATGTACATACTGAAGTAAAAAATACATATTGAGGTAGAAAATTTATATGCATGTATACACATGTGTATATATATATATATGTGTGTGTTTATATATACATACACATGTATACATATGCATGAACTTGTGTGTTTAACATTGTTTTGATCTTAACTCTGCCTTGGTGACTTTGTGGTTAAATAGAACTTGCAAAGGTCTTTTTGTTTTTGTTTTTTTACTTTTTTTAAAGTTTATTTTGAGAGAGAGAGAGAGAGAGAGAGAGAGAGAGAGAGAATGGGGGAGGGGCAGAGAGGGCGTGGGCGGGGGACAGAGGATCCAAAGTGGGCTTTGTGCTTCCCCAGAGAGGCCAGTGTGGAGCTCCAACTTACCACCAGTGAGATCATGACCTGAGCTGAAGTTGGACGTTTAACCAACTGAGCCACCCTGGCACCCTGAAAAGTTTTTTCAAATAGATACTTTTTGTCTTTTTTTGTTTGTTTGTTGTTTCGTCTTTTTGTTTGTTTGTTGTTTGTTGTTGAATTTGTTATCTGGTCATGATTCAAACAAATAATCCAAAGTTAGGGCTCAGAAACTTTTTTCTTCCAAACAAGCAAATGAGTGAAGCCATGAATGTGCCTTACCTAGCAAGCCTTTGTTCTTTGATGTCATTTTAGTGTACTGCCTGATGCTGACAAATGCCATGCCTAACTTCTATAGTCAGTGACGTGGTATATCAATGTTTTTCTACTCATTATCTGCAAATCTCAGAAGTTTACATAGCATCTGACAGTAGTAACTACTCAAGGGTGAGGAAGGTTCAATTATATTGTGTCTCCCTTTATGAATTTAGCATCGTAATTCTGCAAACTGCATTAGCTCAATGTTGGGCTAATTATTTTTACTTTTAGCTAACCACAATGTATTTTCACCTTTCTAGGTTTACCGACAAGACTGTGAAACTTTCGGGATGGTTGTGAAAATGCTGATTGAAAAAGATCCTTCATTAGAAAAGTCTATACAGTTTGCATTGAGACAGAATTTACATGAAATAGGTGAGAGGTGTGTTGAGGAACTCAAACATTTCATTGCAGAGTATGACACCTCTAGTCAAGATTTTGGAGAGCCTTTTTAGAAAATTGCTCAGGCAAAAAAATGTTTCTAGATTTTTTTTTTTTTTTTGGATTGTGTAAATCCTTAATATATAGAATTTTTGTGATGAAGAGAAATACTTTATGATAGTCGACCACATTTCCGATATCAAATAAACATCTAAAATAGTTTAAGATATTTTAATTAGAATTTTTTAAATCCACATGTAGAGCCTCCTAATCCATACTTACCTTTTATCCCCCTAAAATGATGGGTCAGTTAATTTTTCAAGCTTTGAAAAAGCAGTGTTGGAGAACAGCTCATGTTCTGTAGTCTTCGGTATGCGATCATTTGTTTTGGTCACATAGTGTAATTTATAGGTTAGAGATCATTCCACTTAAACATTAATAGTCTTTTTGCATTTCATAGTCAGTGATACCATGTGAAAATGTTAGAATTCTGAGTTGTGATTTTATTGACTTGTTGCTTGCTTGTTTTAGGCTTTGTAACTTTTAATATGTTCAAGTATACTGTCCAAATAAACTGAATACTCCAGTATTTTACAGAATATTTGCTTTAAGATTAATTCCCATTATGATAAAATAGAGCACTTAAATCTTAAAAAGACCTCATAGTAAAATCCTGTTTTCCAAGTAAATCAACTCAATGTCTTCTATTAAAATAATCCTGAAACTCCTGACCAGTCTCACAGATGTCTGAGTCTTAAACAATATCATATGTAAAACTAAGAGAAGGGGCAATTTGAGATGAAAGATGAGAGCTATTTTCAAGTTGAGAATTCTTTAAAAACTTCTAATTGAGAGGCATTCACTTTCCAATGTCCCCTCTGTAAAGAGAGCTTTCATACTATTTTTACTTTCTGATTTTATACTCTAATAAACTTTTGCCTGCTGCTCTAAATAAATAAATAAATACTTATCATTGAAATAGAAAAATTTCGAATATGATGAAGTAGTGGAATTTCATTTTTTTCCCAGGCCCATATTTCCCATCTCAAGAAAAGGTCATTGATACCATATCCACGATCAAACCATTTACCGATTCCTTTGTTAATCACATTATGCCTTTATTTATATCTGTTTGTAGTTGTAACAAGATCTTTGTTGTGTTGCCCTTTTTAGGGATTGTTAGCCCTCAAAAGTGTTCTTTAAAGAAACAAAGCAGAGTAGGCAGTAAGCCCAGCACAACTACCCCTCACCAAACAGTCTATGTAAACATTTCTCCATGAGTGAGCCATCCAAATCACGGGTTACTTAAAAATCTAACTGGGACCATTAGGATATTCCACTCATTTCCTGATCACTTCCAGCTGCCCAGTGGCATTTAGCCAAAATATGTATTTCTGTGGCATTAGGAAACCTTAAAAATCATGCTTGTTATTACTACCCAGTTTCATTATCCTCCCATCCCTCTTTCCATTTCCATTCTCTTCTCACTTGAATTCTGGCATTATCTTTAGTGGCTTATATTGATATTATCTAAAGAGCTACCCCAGAGTAGATAAAAATTACATTAAAAGTGGAATCAGCAGTACAAATAATTTTGGTGGATCCTATATGGGTGCCTCAAAATATGTATTGTCTCATTCCACAAATGTAAAAACTAATTGAACATAATTATTTTTCTTAAATTTCCTATATGAGACTGCCTTGAACTCTTACTTTTGCCATTTAGATGTACATAAGCTAAAACTAAACCCTACATATCACCTCTGGTATTCTTTCCTAATTACGAACAGTGATTTTGTTACCCACTTTAGAAAGAAAAGACTAAGAAAGTACTGATCTTGGTTCTCCCCTACCCCCATGTTTTTCTTTTCCTTAAATATTCTAAGTCCAGGATTCAATTTCTTTAGTCAAGATGTTTCATGTTTAAAAATAAAAGTTAAGAAACTACCATCAAGGCAAATGAGTTGTTCATTCTGTTGAAATTCTTTAAACTAGAAATTCATTAAGCTAGAGGTTTTGCTTACAGATGCATTTAATTGTAGGTTCAACAGATAATTTCTTCTTCTCTCCTTTCCCCAAATTATATTCAACATTTAAAGCTCTTTATAGCTTGCCATCAACGTTATTCTGGTAGGCTTGTCAGTGTTAATTCTGTTTGTTTTTGACAGCTTTTTAAAGTCCAGTTTTAGGATAGTTGAATTCAGATGTGTACGAGAGTGTGTATTTTACAAAATGTTCTTGATTAATTTGTTTGTAAAGTATCCATTGTTTTTGAGTATGCCCAGCTGATATGATAAAATTTTCATTGTCTTACCATAAAGCCTTGATGATCAACAGGGAGAAAGCAGATAGTGTGAAGCTTTTTGTGAATTTTAAAAGTGCAAAATAAAGCAACCAGGTTTAAATAATTGGATTGTCTTTTTTTTTCTCTTTAACAGGCTTAAAGTATTTTCCTGAAATGTAGATTTTTATTACTCCCTACTGCAAGATTATTCAATGTTCAGTTCACCCACTCAGCAGCAGGATGGAAGAATTGAGAAATTATTAACTTTGGTGACTTAAGGAGTGTTGATATCTGAGCAAGCAGTTAAATGAGATAAGATTGAACACACAGAAGTGCTCAGTAATTGTGTAATTATGAATCTGCGTTTCAGGGAATTGTAGGATTAAAATCTTAACCTTTTTATGGAACCTCTGGAGGAACCGTGTCTTTGGGACCTGGTTCCTAGCACAGTTTGGAATGTTGTAGTTACTTGTATTCCTTGACACTTCACAAAAGAAGTGACATTTGACCATAGGTCTTGGAGAAATAGGACTTATTCAGGCAAAAAAGGGGAAGTAATAGAAGTCTAGGAAGAGGAGAATGGTACAGGGAAAGATGGAAGCCTGTATGACTGAAGCCGGTTGGGAAAGATGTTAGGGGACAAATTTAGGAAAAGATTGGTTAACAGAATGATTTTGAATGTTTTTAGCTTTATCCTTTTTCTTCTACTCATTCAAGAATGACATTTGAAAATACTCTCTTTGAAGATATTACCTTTGTATTTATTCTTGCCCAAAACACTAATTTCCCACAGCCTCTCAGCCGCTTACCAACTCTGAGCCAGTTTATAGATCCAGAACACCTCGAAGAAAGGGCAGGCCAGCTCCCCTTCAGAAAGGATTCTGCTTGCACCCCAGACATTGTATAGTGGTTTCAGCTTCATTTCAGAGTTTCCTGCAAGGGACCCTAAACTCCAAAGAAGGCTCTGACAATTCTTTGGTGACAACTTTGGAGACTGTATTCAGTGTCGAGGGCATCCAGCCACCCAGGTGGCTTGACAGCTGTAATGCTCAGGTTGGCACACTCTGCTTGCCAGATGAGGGTTTGTGGGTTATGCATAGTACGTTTACCGTCTCCTTCCTGCATTTTCTCTTGAGAGCACTGATGTTCAATTCAGTGAAAAAGGTGGGGGAGTGGGAGGAGGAAGGAAGACTAGTAATAGTAACTAAGGCAGTTAGCAGAATCTTTTCTCCCCCTTTTCATGTAATGGAGTTGAAATTGAGTCACATGACTGCTAATTAGGATTTTATTTGCTGTGTTCCCCCTTGCAGTTAGGTGTAATCAAGTGACTGAGTCCATTCCTATGGAATTTGAGTGGAAGTACCTCTTCTTCTGGGCTGGGACCCTTAGGACAGTGGATGTGCTCCTTTGTAGTCTCTCTCTATTCCTTCCCAAAGTAGTAGCAATAGCAACTCAGCCTTGATTTGCTGCAGAGCCACAAGATGGAAGGAACTTGGATCCCTACATGACCACATGGAGTACTGAACTGTCGGGTGAAAGAGGAATAAACGTGTTCACTGTTTAAGCCACATTATTGGTTTTTTGTTAGCAGCTTACCTTTGGTTCAAATTAATGCAAATGGTATTTCAGAGTTAGCTTCACTGAAGTTGGTTCTCAGCAGGCTGTACTAGTCCTGCCTTTCCATTGTAATAATTGATCTTGGGGTAATGGGGACTGAGTATATAAAAGGCTTTGCCAAGGGGCGCCTGGCTGGCTCAGTCTGTGAGGCATCTGACTCTGGATCTTGGGGTTGTGAGTTTGAGCCTCACATTGGGTATGCAATTAAAAATTAAACATATGATACAATGAAAAATACAATGAAAAAAAAAAGGCCAGTCCACTGAGTTAATTCCAAGTTGTATTTAAAATCTCACTTGATGACAAATATCAATAAAGCCTGATGCACATTTGTATAGTGGTAGAGACAGCCCGATAATATATAGCACATTGTTTTTTGAGCTCTGTTCCACAGACTAATAGTGTGCTAATGTTAGACCATTATCACTGAAATTATATAAGGCTTAAAGTTTTTTTTCATTTTTTTGTGTGTGAATGAAAATGTAGAAGTTTACTGAAATATAAACATTTGAGAACATATCAAATAGGAAAAAACCACAACATACACAGACACTTGCTGCAAGAGGACGTGTGAGGTATGTTACCACCGCCTAGGCTACCCATGTGTTAGCACATTTTTCCTGATTGGAATCCATGTAAGGTGGGAAGGGGACAGAGCTGCCCTGGCTGACTGGCCATACAGCCTGCAGGTCTGCACCTTCAGTGAAAGCCCCTCTTGGCCCAGTTCCTGGGGGCACCTGCTGGCACCCCTACTCTTGGGTAGAAAGGCGGAGACCCTGCTGTTTTCCTTGAGGGTAGGGAGGGCTCACTGTGTGGGTAAGGCTGGACAAGCTGCCTGGGGAAAGGGAGAGGATCCAGTGACCAGAAAGTGTGCTGTCCCTTCATCCTCCAAGTGGGAAGAGTCCATCCTTTGTGATCAAACCCCTGAGAAAGACACACTGGCCAAACGTCTGCAGTACCTTTAAGTGAGCCCAGCACGGCCAACTGGGTTCCTCTCTGTCACCATATCCCAGGTGCCCTCCTCTGCCAACAGCCTGTGCTTGCCTGGTGGGGAAGGCGGAGAAGGCTTCTGAGGCTGAAAAGGGTCAGCCCCCAGTGGATGAGAAAGTGTGTGTGCATTGTGTGTTGTGGGGGGCCATGGGAGGGGAGAGAAAACGCAGTCCAGCAGAGCTGTAGCTTACCAGGCCGAGGTATCTGTTCTGTGCTAGCTTTTAATTTCCTCCCCTTTCCTTTCCTTTTCTGCATTAGCAGTTTGAGGGCTCCCACCGGCATGGCCTCCCACCACCACAGCATGACGACACCCTCGTGGTGGTGGTCTGTGAACACTGCAGGGCATACTCATTTGAGAGGTGAGCCTTGTGTAAGAATCACATTTTCTTTATGACATAGGAGCAGCCTGCTCCCCCTGCTGAGGGTCCAAGAGGAGAGACGGAGCTCCCTCATCTCCTGTCCCCTGGAGTGGCTTGACCTCTGCAAGGCCCATGGCCTCCATGGCCCGTCCCTGTCCTGAAGTGGGGAGACCTGCCCACACCTTGGTAAGCTGGCTTGGTAAGCTAAGGGTATGGGACTAGCCCTGCTTTGGCAGAAATTTCCTATTCTTTTAAACTTTGTATTCTACTTCTTTAGAGTAGAATATAGTGTACCATATTGGATGTCGGTTAAAATATATCTCAGGTTTAATATATCAAATACTTCATAGGATTCTGAGAAGCACCATAGTGTTCAGTTATTTCACTATCTGAATAAGGTTAGAACCACCACCCGTCTAGTGTTTTTGATTTATACTTACACTTGCACATATAATAAGCCAGTGAAGATTTTATTCTCATTTTACAATCAAGGGCAGGAGAAGTTATAAGTTGCCCAAGGTCATATAGCTGGAAGTGGCAGAGTTTTACCCAAATCCTTCAACTCTGGAGTCGGTGTTCTTGGAAGAAATGAAAGGTTTGGTGATCATTTGGAAGTAGGTTCACATCCTGACTCTAGCACACACTGGCTGTTTGATGTATGTGCAGTTAATACGTAATGTAATGAGTGAGGCAGAAAAATAACTTTTTAAAAAACTTGAGAATATTCAAATCCTAGTTCAGTAGATTTTTGGTTTCCATTTTATCCTCAGTTGCTACTACCTTCCATATTGGTTCCTATGACTTCTGTTTTGGAGCGATTTTGTAAAACCCACTTGAGATTCATCGGGGGTAATTTTTATGAGGCAGTTAGCACGTAGGGTTAGAACCCTCATGACTACAGTGCCGCCCAGGACTCAGCTCTTTGGTCCCTGTACCTGGGTCTATGGTAGAGTTTGAGAAGAGCCATTTAAGTGGAAGGAACTTGGTAATTCAACTCACCCATTCTGGGAACCAAGATTAAACATAATTAACACCTTTTCAGCTTTGCTTACAACATATTCAGAGATTCAAGAACAAGATTGCTACCAGTAGCAATCCTCTGCGATGTAGGGGGGGAAAAACCAAAACAAAACTTTAGGTAATTGGAGAGAAATAACATGAGGGAAGAAAATAGAAAATACTTGCCTTCAACATACTCTATGTAGTCTCCCAACTGTCTACTTGATGAAGACAAAGCCAGCTTGAAGTATAGGCATGGATAGGGAAGTAACCATCTTCAGACTTTTTCCTCATGATTTACTTTAACCCATGCCCACTGAGTCCCAAGCATTTAATTAATAGATTAACTGAAAAAAGCCCCAACCCTTTAAAAAGTTCCCTGCTCCCTCTTTGGAGAGATCCTTTCGGGAATCCTTGCCAGACACAGATGTTGGTAAATGAGAGAGTCAGAAAAGGGAAAAATATTTTATGCTGCAAGACTTTTCTGACCTATAAATTCAGTTCAGTCTCCACAGAATACTGAAGCTGGAAGGAAACCCTTGAGGTGGCCTAGCACTCTCATTTTACAGAAGTAGAAACTGGGTCGGAGCACTTCACCTGCTGGAGTTAATGAGAGAGGTGTGTCTCCTAACCCAGATCTCCTGAATCCTGGCATCCAGTGGGCTCTGTACCACTCAGCAAGATAAGCTTGGTGATGGTTTGTATTAGATTAGGAACCGTCTTTTCCGTTGTCAGTTGCTTGGTTTGTTTATCTAGAAACACGAAGACAAGTATTGGCATTTTTGAGAACTGTCTTCATATTCTTTATTATTTTTGTTAATGTTTATTTTTGAGAGAGACAGACTGAGCAGGGGAGGGGACAGAGAGGGAGGGAGACACAGAACTCAAAGCAGGCTCCAGGCTCTAAGCTGTCAGCACAGAGCCTGATGCAGGGCTCCAGCTCATGAACTGTGAGATCATGACCTGAGCTGAAGTCGGAGGCTCAACCGACTGAGTCACCCAGGCTCCCCAACTGTATTAGAACTGGCTTCATATTCTTAAATGGTTGTTTGGAATCAAATGCTTTCAGAGAATGGGCTACAAGTTACGTCTAAAGTTGACATAACAGCACCTTGTGCACACACAGCAGTAAAGAGATGTGAATTTCCTTTGCCAAAAGAAAAGCTGAGGCTAAAATTGATCCCTAAAATGGGAATACTTCACCAACTAGCTGGTTCTATTCAAAAATAAGGAATCAGCTCAAGTCCTGCGGCCAAGTCTATATATACCCAATGTTTTTGTTCCATACAGGCTTCCCAAACCATTTTGTGAAAGCTACGGTTAAACTTCATTCCCCTAGTGAAGTTTATGATTCTGTGACCTTGGGAAAAGTTGAGCTTAGAAGTGCAAAATTCAGTTGCTCCTGCTCATTTATCCTTGGCCCAGTTTACCTGGGAACCTTCCCAATGTGTTAGCAGAAAACCCCTGTGACTGTGCACAAGCACACCTCCCGTTTTAGATCACTCCAAAGAATGGCTAGCAAATGGAACCAGGCAATTAACAACTTTCTCATTTGACTAAAAAGAATTTTTATCATAATTGTGTTACCAGCATTGAATTGGTAATGAGGCTCTTAGAATTTTATCTCCGTTTTTCTCCTTTGTGCATCAAAAAAGGTCACAAGTATTTCTGTAAATAGTAATTAGTTGTGCCTTTCCTCATTAGCTCTGAGGAATGGGGAATCACCTTCAGGCTGCAGAATAGAGAACCCATGCACTGGAGATTTGCCAATGGCAGGCTCACTTTGTTCAAAGTGTTTCAGAAATATTTGAATTTGTCGCTAGCATTTAGAAGCCGGGAGATTTGGCAAATGTTTAAATTCCTGGTTTCTAAGAATGTGAAGGGAGGTCCAGCAACACTCGTTCTCCTTTCCATGGCAGTAGTCAAGTGTCCATTAGAAAAGAAGAGCTCAAGAAACCAAAGTATGCCCACGCTGTGTTAATAATACCTCTGCTAAAATCCTTGGGGCACTCCTGAAATTTATCCACACCAATACTTTCAGGACCCATCACCCAAGAACCAGCTGGGCAGGGACATGTGCCATCCCTGGAAATCTAGCAGCCTTGGGTGCCCGTTCCAGTTTTACTACTATTTTTAGAAGGCCCATGATTTGTATCTAAGAGGGCTAGACAGCAAGTGATACCTCCTTTTACTTCTGGTGTGTTTTATTTAACTCAGGAACTAGAAGGCAGAGCAAAAAGTATAGCAGATGCATACACAAAATGAATCTTCTTCTTTTAATCGGAGCCGAAAGGAGTCCCCATTGACATTTTACTCTGTGCCCCTTGGTGGGCTTTAAGCAAAATGTTCAATTTGCTCTGAAGTGAGGAAAATGCAACAGTTAAGGGTTCTGTCTCACAGGTGTAGAGATTAGAGACAGTGTTTTAACATTTGATATTTATCTTGAGACCCACCTGACCAGATACTTTGCACTCTTGTTAACCAAATCTGTGAACACCTGTTGGCAACTATATGCTTCATTTTCTTGCCTAATTCTTCACAGAACTGCAAGGCAGTTCTTTTCCTTCCTTTGTAGCTAGTTTTGTTTTTTGCCACTAACCAAGAGTTAAAAGCTTTAAAGGTTATGCATTTCCTTAAGCCTTTAGCAATCTACATGACCCTCTGTTGCCAGAAGCAAAAGGAACTAATCTTTTGAGAATGACTTGAAAACTACTGAGGACAGCAACTTCGGTTCATACCTACATTTCTCCAGACTGTGTATCAGTGTTTACTATTTATTATTCGTCTTTTCTAAACAACACATCACAGCAGTCTTTTCTAAAAGGATGCCCACTGTGGCAGCTCAGGTTCTGAAAAGGTCTTCAAAAGCAAGAAATTTGCTAATTGGTTATGTGAGATTGTGATGGAACAAGCACCCTTGTACATTGTTAGTGTAAATGTTGATCAGGCAGATTTCTTTTGGAGGAAAAGAAATTATAAATGCGTCACTTCTGTCCCAGGAATTATGCTGCTCAGAATTTATGTGCATATATGCCAATGCAGGATAAGGTTATCCATGAGGAAATTCAAGTCCATGGTTAAGTCAATTATGGTGTATTATACCATCACTGAAAAGAATGAGGTAGACCTATTTGTGCTAATGTCGAAGTCCACACATAAAGTGAAAAAAGCAAAGCTAAGCATGCATGTATAGTTTGCTACCATTTTTAAAAGAAACATTTACATAAATATGCTTTGAACATCTGAAGGACACTAGAAATGATTAATAGTGGTTACTTCTGGGGAGGGACCTGATGGACTGGAGATGAAGAGTGAAAAGAGATACGCCACTATCTTTTGAGTTAGTGTGTGTGTGTTTTGATTTTTGTTAGCATGTGCATGCATCTCCTTTTCACTGTTTTTTAAAATGAACCAGACCACGGAAATAATGACACACTTGTTGAGTAAGTGGCTCTCTCCCCAATTGTGTGTTTCTGAAGGTTCTCTGTCCATCCCACGTACACAGCCCTGCCCTCTCCAGGGATGGGTGTAGGGGATGCTAGACTACTCGTTTATCTCTTGGATTCACATCCCCCTTCCCCAAGGCCTAACAGCTTTTCCCCATTCCAGTAAACATGGACAGCTTTGCCTCTGGGCCTCAAGTTCTATTTCCCACTTACTAGTAGGAACAAGGGAATATGCAGGAGTCAAATGGTGGCCTGTTAATGGTATAAGAATGGGCAGTCATGCCTGAACAGGAGAGCTAAACAGAAGTTACCTGGATATGTTTGAAAATATCTGTGTTCAGAAAGGTAGTTTGTTATTTATTAATAAGCATTTATTAAATACCTTCCTATAGGTCCAAGGTACCACTAGGACCTTACTTAGGACTGAAACGTATATGCAAGAATTGCACATAAAATATCAGCTCATTAGTTCAAATTCAAGATCATTGTTCCTTGAAACAGAACCTCATATAAACTTGAAGTAGTCAGTGGCACAGCATCCTCTAAAGATTTTAAAAGAAAAAGGCCAACAAGTTAGCTGGAAAGGAAAGGAACAGCCTCTCTTCAAATACTAAATCTACAAAGTCCTCTGCCTCTAAAGCAGATCCTTGTAGTTTTGGTCTCTTCCCAGGAAATAATCACCACTCTGTTGAAAATGGGAAAGGCACCCCCTACCATCCCCAAGGAGGGAAAAAAAACATTCACCCAAACAGCTTCTACTTGTTTTTACCATATATTCCAGGGATATGTATGGGGTTTTTTTTTTGTTTTTACATTTATACAGTTTACATTGCTTGACCCATAAATAGCACTCGTAAGATTAATAGGGCCATAGTTTTAAAGAGTATTTACATAGCCCCACCATGCATACAGAGCCTTTTTAATATTGAAAAAATCAAAAAATTTGAACTTTCCATCACTAGGCAATATAAATTTGGCCATCTAAGCTTATAAACCCTGACTAAAATACAAGCAATCATTTCATCCATAAATGCTGTTTCTGGTTCTCCAACAAATCTAGCACTGCAGTGTAACAAATGTCTTGCAATTCAGGGATATAAAAATAACCAGCTTTAAAATCTGAACTGTACAGTATGTACATTAATATTTGCACCGTTAAATTAGGAATACACTTAAGTCTATGAAATACTACATTATAAATAGCAACGTCTTTTTCAATCTGGAGCTGGAGCTAATACAATGCAGCGTTTACCTGGCTAACTGAAAGGGGACGAGGTGGCCTCACACGATGGGATGCACAGTATTGGCTGGGTCAGCGTGACTACGTGCATGCCGCACAACAAGACAGACTGATCAGGACCTGGGCCAACCTGGTGTAGACAAAGGACACACACTATCACTTTACAAAGGTGGCGGGAGTTCTCCATTGTCTAAAATCAACACCCCCGTCCAATCACCTCCTGACAGTCTCTTGAGGATTCTCTTGAGGCTTGGAGACCAAAACCGCTACATAGGGCTGTAATGCACCTGACAGGCACAAGATGTGGCATCAACCTGGCACCATCCAAGGAGGGCAAACTGGAGAAATCACACCTTCCAAAGGTTAATCTGACACTGTAAACAGCAGCAGGGGTCTCATTTACATGGGCAAAGCACTTCAAACTATTTTAGCAACTTTCCTATGAAGAAAAAAGATAGGATTCAAGATGGTTAATGGCAGTTTAAACATGATCCCCACAGCTACTAGGTTAAGAAATAATACAGTTTTTGCCCTTGTGTCCCTTTTTCTTCTTGGATTTAGTTGTCCTCTGACCAAACTGAGGAGTGGGGAGTGCAGAAGTTGGGCTCGAAAGGTCATCTGTATAGTAGGCGTATCTCTGTGGCCGGGGTTGAGGAATTGGTTGTCCAAGAAAATATCCTTCTTCTTCTGAGTCGGAGGAGGAGGAGGTGGAGGAGCACCAGGAATCATCGTCCTCACCATAGAGTCCCAGAAACCTAGGCACTCCTGGGTTCTGCAGTGCGTAATCGGAGGTGGCATGGGCGTACTGTCCATACAGATCAGCATTCTGGATGTATGCTTGGATTTCCCGGGCACTTTTATTCTGTATAAATTTCTCGTAGTTATCAGGGGTGTAAAGCCGCAGTCTGTCCTTGGGAGAGTATTTTCTTTCTGTGACCAGATTCAGGGCATTGTCAGAGCGGGACTTCCTACTTCTCCTGCGGCGATGGTGATGAGACCGGGATCCCCTCTCTTCAAAATGGTAGACCCGTCTTCGAGTCCTTTCACTCATCGGAGGCTGCCGGATTTCAATGTTGTCATAGTTTCCATTGTCAATGACGTCATCTGAAAACTTGACCTGCTGTGGTCTGGATTGAGACTTGGATCTTCTCAATACTGGCAGATGTACTACTGGTTTCTCCTCAGGCATGATTTTTTCTGGACACAACTCTGAACTTAGACTCTTCAAGGACTCTGCGCTCCTGTGCAACATGGAAGAGTTCAAAGTCCCCATATTGCTCATTTTCTCACAATCTTCTGCCTCCATTTCCTCAAAGTTTTGCAGGGAATATAATGAGGGTCTTGGCTTGCTTTCTCCATCCACTGAAGCCCCTAGAAGAAAAGTCAAGACAAAATGTGATCTTCTGACAATTACTACACACAAGCTACTGAAAGGAAGCATCTCAAAGAAAATTCTCCCAAGTGTCAATGTTTGATTAACACCCACTAGGTAAAACCAACATGCACTTGAGAAGGTTTGACTTTTATCATCGATACAGGGGGCATAGCCTCTTACAAGCCCAGCTCTTTTGTGGCCAGACATTAGTTATAGCACATGTCACGAGCAGCAAACATTTTAAAACTTCTCCACATGTAGAACATGACACACAGAAGCTTCTGCCTTGTGATACATTAAAGCCAGACTACTTCACTTGAACATCTCTCAAATCAATCCCTTCCTTTGCATCCACATGGCCACAGTTATGATCCTTTTATACCTAGCTTAGTGGTCAGCAAACCACAGCCCAAGGGCCACATCTGCCCCACAGCCTATTTGTGGATAAAGTTTCACTGGAACACAGCCACACCTATTCACTTACACATGGTCTATCGTTGCTTTCTGCAGTGACAGAGTTGAATGGCTGCAACAGAGACTGTATGATCTAAAAAGTGCTATCTAGCCCTTTACAGGAGAAGTTTGCCAAGCCCTGACACCTAGATCATCAGATCCAGTCTTCTTCCCCCTTTACCTCTGTAATTTTACTTTAATAAAGCTCTTCTCAAAACGGATATTGCTCTCCTTTTTTAATAGGGCCCAGGCAAGTCAAAACAGCCCAGCAGACTGTAAGTGACTAGGGCATGGTACAGACTATTGTCACCTAGAGACTACATAACTTCCTACTTTCTAGAGGGAGCCTGTTTCTTAGCCCATTATTGTCAAGGAATGTCAGCCCTAACACTTTGTGTACCCAATGAGGTCTGTTTTTGATACTAAGTGTTAAAACACAGAGCCCAGCAAACAGGATATGCTTAATTCAGTCCCACCCACATTCTTCAACTCCCCTTTATTGTTGGCCTGCCTCATCTTTGACAAGTCCAACAGAAACTAGGAGGGTAGCTAGCTGTCTTAATTCCTTCTTGCCCGGGTTATTTCTGGCACAGGGCAGCCAGTAAAGCCTTTCCTGCCTATATTACAGTAACATAACCTTTATGAAAGGACTGAATATTATCAGTTGGACTATAAAACTAGCCACAGCCTTTGCTAGCCACGGACCAGTAATATTTCTGTGTTCAAAGACTTAACGCAAATGTGAGATTCAGGAGGGGGTGGGTTCCAGACTCAGTCGTGCCTTTAAAAACCTATGTAAAGTTAGGCATTTAGCCTCTTGGTGATTTAAGTTTCCTCATGTGTAACACATACTAAGTAATACCCACTTGATACAGCTCAGGATCATTTTAAGGATAAAAAGTAGATAACTGATACGAATATGCTTTGAAAACATTAAAGTGAAATTATTTTTTAATCTGCATAAAAAACATCCAGCTATTTTTGAGCTATCTGTTGCCAGCGGGCAATTCAGAAAAATATAAAAGATGCCATGAGCTTATAAAGCACACATGCTGATTTTAGCATCTTGAAATTCCTACAGCAAATCTTAAGAGCACAGGATCTTTCAGACACAGATGCAGACTCCATTATCCACATAAATCAATTTCCTCCTCTTTAAAATAAGGATAATACCTATTCAAGAAGCTTCTATTAAACACGTATGCTCACGTTTATTTTGTTAGCGTTTGGCGTTCGATGTAAACTTCTTCCTTCCCTTGGTTACAGTTTTTCGTAACATGGGCCCTACTGCTGAACTGTAGTTTGTAGAATAAATTTTTTAGTGGCTCTTTTTTCCAAAACCCCCATAATCCCTAGATTGCGTACCTGTGATATTAGATAAAGCCAAAGAATCCATAGAATCTCGAACACTTTGCTCTGGTTTCAAGTCTGACAAACACTCCAGGGAATCTTCATACCAGTGTGTTTGATCGTGATTATAGCCTGAAGCCCCATGGTCCAGATCCAATTCCTGGAGCCTTCTACTGCTTGCAGGGCCTGGGTGGCTGCCATAAGCAGAATCGCCTAGTCCATCTTGTGACTGTGCCCAATACATATCAGACTGGTATTTTTTACTTGCAAGGCTCTGGTTATTTTGCTTTAACTCAGTCTTATTTTTAACCATGTTATCAGATATCCAGTGCTCACTGGCTCGTATATCTAGCTCACTGGGCGGCTGCTGAAAGAGGCTTTTATCACCAAACTTGAGGAGGAGCTGCGTCATATAATCTTCATGCTCAGCCCATTCTTCAGGGTCTTCTGGGGTTTCGTGCTCCACTCTACCTTTCCAAAATTCTTCATTGACGAAACCTCCCTGCCTGGCGAGACTCAGATCCTCCAATTTCCGAGAAAGGGTGTCGTCAGCATTGCCTGATAGGCCAGGAAACTTGTAGTTTAGAGCAGGCGACAAAAGAAGAGACTGTCTACACTGATCTGCTGACCGACTGCTCTTGCCCATCCGGACACTTCTTCTAGAGTCTCTTGATCGAGCTGACTGAAATGCAGAGTCAGAAGAATCAGAGGCATGGACGTCTTCACCAAGGCTGCATGTTTTCGAGCAATAAATCTGACCTTGTTTGGGAAGGAAGGGACACCCCAACAAAGAAGCTTTACACTGGGCACAAGAAAAGCAGGCTTCTGTAGCATGCCAGTGCTGCCCATCATAGGTCATCTGTGCATGGTCGACACCTGTTTTGAAGAAGGACAGAGTAGGAGGTTACAGTTCAATCTTGAAATGAAGAAAAAGACAAGAATGTTTGTATGGGGGAACTCTAAAAGGTGATGGAAATGTATCTTGAAAGGGCTGTGGGTCACACATGTACAGTTAATTGTCATTATTCACAAATCCCATATTTTTGAATTTGCCAAAATTTTTTAATTTGCCTACTTGCTAAAATGTATCTATACCCGCAGAATCAATACTTGCAGAGCTTTCAGGGTTATTTGCTGACAGGTGCAGAATGATGAAAAATTTGAGTCAACTGATGTGCCATGTTCCCAAGCTGAGATCAAACAACCGACGCTCTGTCGTTTGTCTCTGCGCTCATACTATAACAGCTGACAGAGCCATGGTCGATTTATTATCAAGTTTTCTTTGCATTTTTGGGCTTTGTGTTGATTCCGCTGTTTAAGAGGGCTCCCAAGCATAGTGCTGAAGTGCTGTATACTGTCCCTAAGCTCAAGAAGGCTGTGATGTGCCGTATAGAGCACGTAAGTGTGTTAGATCTAGCAGTGTCATTCAGGCATGAGCTACAGTGCTCTTGGCTACGAGTTCAATATTAGTGAATCAGTATACACTAAATAAGGTGTGTTTAAACTAAGACATACATGAAACAAGATTATCTGTTGAGCAGTTCATGAAAATGTGACCAGAGCCTTGCAGGACCCCAACCCTGACTGTCCCCGAGGAGCAATGGTCCAGTAACTCAGGCAACTTTATAGAACACAACCATCGCAAATAATGACAGCTGACTACATATCCATTGTCAAAACTCCTCAAACTAAAACATTTAAGATCTCTACATGCCCCTGTAAGTTCTACAAAACAAACCCACACAGAGACTGGACAATCACAGGCCGGCTACACACTTACCGATGTGCTCCCCACAGGTCTCACAGTACTCTGCATAGAGAGACTCAAAACAGCCGCAGCAGAATGGGCGGCCATCCTTCATGATGTATCTCTGTCCCCCCAGGACCGTTTCACACTCAAGGCAGCAGAAGTGTTTCATGTGCCAATGGCGACCCTCAGCTTCTGTGCACTCATCAGCAAAAATTATCTTTAAAAAGAAATGGGATGAAAAGATCATGGTGAGCTCTTCTAGAGGCCAATTAACTGCATGTTTTCTGGACAACTGACAGACACTGGCTCTTAAAGAAATCACTTAACTAGCTAACCTTGGTTCTTATAGCCTCAGGCTCACATCTTACTTGATTTAGATATGAAATAAAAGCATGAATTGAAAATGTTGAAAAAGAGAAACTCAGTGCTTGCTTAAACTTAAAACAAAAAACAGATTTTTACGTAGATCATTCATTTGGTCATATTTTTGCTCTCCAGTCACACTTTGTTGGCATAATCTGGCAAAGAATACATTAACATTGAAATAATTTAGTAGTCTGTATTTTGATACTAAACTCATAAAAATGTCTGCAGAATCAGCAGTTACAGCTATCCAGATGCTGTGCTGTGTGAACAGCACGTGTAGATAATGTTTCATTTGACCCGGTGGTCATCTCCAGATTAAAGACTTTATTTTTTATAATTTTGGTTTCAAAGAAATTTCAAATTGCATATTATTGACAAAAAACTAAAAACATAAATGTATAAAAGTAAGCACTGAAAGTTAACTGTCACTGATTGAAGGAGACTGAGGAGATACAGAATAAATGCAATAAGGTACCCTGGATTCGATCTTGGAATAGAAAAGAGACACTAGCAGAAAAACTGGAGATCTAAATAAAGTCTGTAGTTAATGGTATTATGCCAATGTTAATTTCTTAGTTTTGATGCATATACCATGGCTAGGTAGGATGTTAACAATAAGGGAAGCTGGGAGAGGGTCTACAGAACTCTCTGTCATCTCTTCAAGTCTTCTGTAAATCTAAAATTACTTTAAAATAAAAAGCTTAAAAAAAATTCCTTTCACACCACCATCCCTTCCCACATGCCCCAGGGGTAACCACTGTTAACTCAGTGTATGTCTTTCCATACTAGTTCTGAGTGTATACAGATATATACACAATCCCGACTTACTCTCCCTTTATTTAACAAAAAGAAGATTATCTACTACTTAATATTCTTGCAACTAGTTTTCTTCTCCCACAATCCATCAAGGACATCCTACTTATCAATGCACAAACACACCTGCTGCCTTCTCTTTATTAGCTGCATATTATTCCATTACATGAATGTACAAGATTATCTTAAAAATATCTAGACAGCAAAAGCAGGAGATATTTATATTTTGCTTAGATGTGAACAGTGGAATACTGACTTACTAGAAGCTTATTTTTTCCAGTGTTAAGGGATAAACTTTTTTTTTTTTTTTTTACCTCATCACATGCTGAACACCGTGGTTTGAGCAGTTCAGCATGGTGCCTGCCACAGTGAATTTTTCCATCCTGATAAAAATAGATGAGGTCGACCAGCAGCTCGTTGCACGTGTAGCAGACAAAACAGGAAGGGTGCCAGCACACTCCAGGGCCCGCACGAGAGGCAAACACTGCAATTTCACCTCCATTTATCTTCAACCCACACTAAAAACAAAAGGATTTTGTTTTTCTTTAAGAACTGGATGCTCAGCCTTTCCTACTTTACACTAAATTCCATTTTGTCAAGAAAGCTTTTATTTGTGGCCCCTCCTGTTAGTGATTAAATAGCTCTTTAATGCTGGATTATTTCTGATTCTTAACTGGAATGAACATGCCTCAGATACACTACCACACTAGACTGTTTCTAAGAATGGTTTCATCCAAGTCACATGAAGAGTCCTTTTCCTGAGCCAGCCTCCTATTGGATACATTTCCTACTCTGAGCCAGGAAGTGTCTGAACGTCTTCACTCTGTTTCTGCAGTTTTGAACAGTGGGTGTACCCCAGCACCTCTCTCCATGCCCAGATTTCACCTGATGTTTACACAAGGGCAGACTGACTCCCCCTGTCAGTTATAAACATTAATGTCCACTTAATAAAAAGCTAGGCTGCCTTTTATGTTTTGGAGGCTTTTAGGGCCCACACCTGTGCTGGCCCGGTCACCTACCCCCAACCATACTCCATCCACATCACTACCACGAGCTACTACTCATCCTTGGAAAGTGCTACCTGTTCGCACACGGCGTGCATCACTGCTCTGGACAAAAGTTTAATCGTTCCTCTTCCTAGTGCTTCTTTCTTCCTTTGAGCACTGAACACCTGCAATTCTTTCTTCTCCTCTTCACTCAGCGACTGGCAATACCGCACCTTCAGAGAGAAGAAAACAGAAGCACCACCCTGGAGCACCCAGTCTCCCTCACCAATTCAGTATTTCCAGGGTTAGAGTTCCGGCAAAGAGCAAGTTTAACTGGCCTGCCCCATAAATCCCCAATTTAAAAATGGCACTGTACCTTTAAAATGACATCAAATCTTATAGCCTCTCCAACAAAAGGGAAATGCAATTTGAAGGATCTTTTTTTAAAAAAATAAGGAGTGTTTAAACTTTTATCAGAGACACTTAAAAAAACTGGAAGACATTAACCTTTCTACAAAAGGTTTAAACTTGTTAATTGCCACTTTCACTCTCCATTCTACAGGCACTCCACTGCAGGGCCAGCCCTAACTACCAGAAAGCACTGACTCTAGATGAAGGGGCAGGGAAATCTCAGGAATTTATAGGTTCCTGATAAGTGGTGGGTGGCTGCAAACACTATAAAAAACAACTTGTTGTTAAGTTTATTGCACTGACACCCTTTTCTCTCTCAAAGAATGGAAAGCTATATTCTCAAGGCAAATTTTAACTGAAGAAAGGCAAAAGAGCCCTGGCCAGTGAGGAGGTAGGGCTTATGAGAGGCAGCTCCATGTTTAGGGTGTATTTTTTTTTCTTTAAATTAGGCTGCTTCCTGTTATTTTACCTCATTATCATGTGGCGGCAACTGGTACAAGAGCTGTTTAATTCGATGTTTCTCTCCAGGGCTGTTAACATAAGGAACCTTTTCCTCTGGTAAGCAAGCAAAATAGAGCTGGATCTGGGTAAGAGATGAAAAACAAGGACATCAGCATACCGGAAGTGAACATCTTAGCTTACATTCCATCTTAGAAAGTTACCTTTCTCTTTAGGTACAGGGTTTGGCCTCTTGTAGCTAATGAGAAGACCAGCTGAGCCAACTCAGCAGAACTGCAAATCTTCAGATAGCTAGCATCCAGCTGCTAAATTGCTCTTCAGGAATGTAATTTGTAGTGACAATTAGGGGCATCATAAATTATGCACCATAAAATGTGCACACTTAATGCTACTATTCCTCAGCCTATCTCCCTAGGGTCAGCCAAGAAAGAATGCCGGGTGAGTGCTGCATATGACCACACAGGCTGTGTGACGCCGCCCAAAACCCAGACACTACACAAGCACACTCAATTTGCTCTCTGAATTTTACACGTCACAAAGACAAAAGCTGTTTTGTCAAACTGTGTAAACTCTCCCTTATCAGGTTCTCTCAAGCATCAGCTTTCTTTGCTTCCATGGATGTTATTTTCTAAATACCCGGAGTCCGTTTCCCCACGGAAACTGGAGGGGGGCCATACTGAGCTGTACTGAGGTCACTTTGAAAGGAGAACTCCATTTCTGGTTTTTTCCCCCCCCATGGTATTTCAAGGTATATCCCTTAATGCATGTAGAGTACTTTGCAGTGCTGAGAATCAAGGTGGTTTGAGGGGAAAACATCAGGGAACTAGGGGCTTGTCTGCTTCAGTTTATCTTTCTATCACATAAAACCTACCCAATCGTAAGCTGAAAGAAGGGGTTTTCTGCTAGTAAGTAGTCAAAATATTGCTTTCCTAACCAGTGTGCCAGCACACCACCCTCCCTCCCCATTGTGTCAGCCACAGAAGCTTTTACAGTTAGGAGTGCTTACTGAATACCAGTTCCATGTGCACCGGGTACTGTGCCAGGATGAGTAGGGAGCCCCTATTCCTCAGAAAAGTTTCCCACCATGCAGGAAACCCCCATAACTTAGGAGCAGTCATACACCCAGCTGGGACCTTTTATTTCAAACTATGGCTTCACCTGCATCTGTCACCAGCAATTTTTAGTAAGTTCATCATTATAAGGATATTGAGGAAATAAAACTCTGCATATACAATATTCTCATCTTAAAGTAACAATACAATCAAAGCATAATTTTTTTTTTTTTTTGCAATACACTGTGGTGACAGATTCTTTTATGTGTTAGGTTATCAAAGGTCAAACGTCTAAGCAATAACACTTCAGGTGATTTCTTACAGCTCTGTACTTCTCATCTCTTCCAAAGCAAAAGCATTGCTCAGAGCTGGCATGGAAATGTTCCTCTTTCCTTTCATTACCTTTCTATTGTTATTTGATGTCTTCAAAAAGTTTAAATTCCTCTCACTCTCTCCCAAGAGCAAAGAAATTAAGTATGCCCTTCAAAAGCAAAAATTTATACTACCCAGAGAGTAAGGACAAAGGAGGGTAGCATAGCGTGTCAGTAATGGTAGGAATGGTCTGTACATTTTTTAGCATTGCTCAAAAAAAATCTGAAATGTTGTTGGTAAATAGAGCACATGGAGTGATGAGGTCCCACCTGCTCTGGCCGCAGGCCTGGGGGCACCCAGGCATACTCCTCCAGGGCACAGCCAGAGTCGTCGTCAGATGTGGAGCTCCTCTGGCACCCGAAGGCAAGCTTGCTCATTTTGGGCTCCATCTCCAAAGGCATAATATTGAAGTGAAAAGGCCGGTTTCTCAGTCACAGGACATCAAACAATGGCTGCTGTGGACAATATAGGGAAAAAACAAAGAAATTAAAACCTGAAGGCACTACTCTTGCCCTCCAGGAACTTGTATGGAATGCTGTTTACACACAGCTGGGCCTGGTTTTCTAGTAACTAGTTACCCGTTTCTAGTCACCAAGTTACCAGTGTCGCCACCCCCCAACTCCCAGGCCCACCAAAACTGCGCATCTAGAGTTACACAATTTGGAAGCAGCCCCCTTAACAACTTAGCATTTCAGAAGATGCTACCAAAACTAGCTTAGTTCCAGCTGCCTTTAACAAGCGCCTCTAACACGCTATTCGTTAGAAGGGTTCTCAAGAAACTGCTTTGTTGACTTTCTAACTTTCCCACAAATGAAATCCTGTGAAGTCCCAAGAGTGGAAGAAGTGTCAGAGATGGCACCGCCTTCCTGCCCTGCCTGCTGCTTTGTGTTCCCGAGACCCCACCCTGCTCCTAATCCCAGCCATTTACTGCTGCCTGCACAGAGTGGGTCCACTGGCAGACTGCTCAGATTTCTGGTTTCTAATCAAGTTCTGAGAGACAGTAAACCTCATTTACTCCCTGACTACAAATAGCAGTTGAATCCTTAATATAGCACATTCAATCCAAAAGCCTTTAGTATCAATGGGCCAAAGTCTGCCAGACAGTTCATTAATGAGTTCCTTCAACAAAAACTAATTGAATCCAAGCACGAGGCTAAAATAAAATCCTGCTAGCTGACTATTAGTGTGGAATTGCATTACCAGCAGGCATTCATTGAAAAGTCACACCTACTATGTGTGACAAGCTAGCAGCCAGCTACTGGGCAAAGTAAGATGTAAATCCAGTTCTGGATGAAAAGTCTTCCTCAGAGGGTAGGGCTGCAAAGGTGTTAACACAGGGGTCTCTTGCTCTACAGCCCAGGAACTTTGTTATCGGCGTTTAAGTTCCTTGTTAAATTTCTTTTGATTCTTAAACATCATCCCTCATCCCAAGGCACTAAGAAAAAAAGATACAAGACTTTTCAGAATCGATGCAGCTTGTTTTATACCTGCCCCTTTCCTTCTCCCTCCACCAAAAACAAAAACAAAAACAAAAACAACATAATTAGCCTGACCCCAATTTAAAGAAAACAAGGCTCAGGAAGTTCAATCACTCACCTAAGGTTACACAGCTGAAAGCCACAGAGTACAGTCACACTACGTGCCTGACTCATCAGACTTCCAAAAATTGTTCTGCCTTAAAAAATTCTCTCTCTTGCTAAAACAAGTAGGAAAGGCAGTGAACCCTAAGCACACTCCTGCCTGAGAGGAAGTCCTTTCTCAGCCACTATGTCAAACCCAACTCTACAGTATCAGAAAGTTACCTCTCACAACCCAATTATTAAAACGTACACTTTTTCTTTTATAAATCAAAGGACATAAATTAAAATTGCAACAGTTAACAAACGGAAGGCCAAACATCCAAGGGCTACAAATCGTTGTTAGAAGAAGGAGCGACGCCATACAGTAGGCAGATATTATTTCAACTATTAGTTTAACTTTTCCTTCACCCTGAGCAAAAAGTAAAGATGAACTCATTTCCTCCACTATCATTGGGAGGTTACGACCTTTTAAACAAGTCGTCATTTCACACAGGTGCAATTCATTCCCATCTTGACTTAAGAAAGGCTCTCTAAACAGGCACATTCCTCTTAGCCCTCCGTAAAAAAAGGATGTGTTAATGAAAGTCAGAAAATTTCTTGGATCTAGTCTTTCCCTTTTGTTTTGGAAAAAACAATTCCCACATGTCAAAGGAAGAGAACTAGAGGTTAAGAATTTAATTAGTAACTCAAAATTCCCCCCACCAGGAGAACGGGGGCAGGGGGGCTGAGAACCTTCAATGCAATTTTAACCTGAATATTGAAATATATATATTTGGTCCTTCCCAAATCTGGCTGAGGAAGGAGACACTAAGGTACCTGCACTGCAGAAATTTACAAAAAGCATAAATATTAACAAGAACCTATTAAATATTAATATATTATAAAACAAGAGAAAACACAAATTTAAGACAAACCATGGATTTTCCAAGCTAGCACAAAGACACAGACTACCAAAGATCTGAATTACTTTTACAGCTATATTCCTAGATTAGCCTTTTGCAAAAAAATGTAAATTGCCATCCCAATCAAGGTAAATCAACTTTAGCACTAAATGACACAATCCACCTCCTCCCAATCTAGATGGGAGGCCACGCCTTGAACTACAACTCCCATATATTCGTCCCAGCCTCTCTACACACTACACTGAGGACTGTCGACCATCAACAATGTGAAGGGTCCAAGTGAAGGGACACGAGTTATCACAGGCAAGGCTTTCAGTTTTATGTGTTGGCATTCTGACAGCTAACTGATTCCTGGTGGGATTAGTGTTACGACATTTAATTATCATATGGAGCAACCCAATGAGGGCGTGTCTCAATTCACAGCGGGGAAGACGGAGCCTCAGAACGAACTGTCACAGGACAACTGTCCAAAGGCACAGTGGCCTTAGAACTTGGCCTGTGATCTTAAACCTCTAACCCCACACTGCCTCCTAGAGGTGGAACCTGACGGAGCCGGTTCCCCTTTGCTGTGGCCAGTTAGTACCGCTACTGCATCAGTCACGACAAATGACTGAATGTAGGGAGACACTCCACTTTGCCCAGAAAAGGCACTTCAAGGAAAGCACACAGTGAAAAAGGATTATAAAAATTCACCAGCCTCATGAGCTGTGGGTTCAGAGTTTATTCTCTGGAGAGAGCCTCTTTTTGCTTTCTATCAGAAGATAATAAAATGACAAAACATTACGTGCATTGGGAAGGTCTCAGAGCTGACAAAAAAAATTAAAATAATAAAAGTTACACAGCATGACCTTTACTTGATAACACAAAAATCTGAATATGGATTTTTCTCTTTTAAAAAATTACTTGTGTCAGTAGACCCTTACATTCTTAAGTATATCATTTTCTCAAACTGTGTCATATGAAAGCAGGTGACTGCTGATCATGGTTCTTGCACTATAAAATGTTAAAGTAATAAAAACGATAAATAAAAACATTTCACAGGGGCGCCTGGGTGGTTCAGTCGGTTAAGTATCTGACTCTTGATTTCGGCTCAGAGCATGGTCTTAACGAATCCATGAGCTCAGTCCCCGCGTCAGGCTTTGCGCTGTCAGTGCAGAGCCTGCCTGGGATTCTTTCTTCCTCTCTGCCCCTCCTCTGCTCTCACTCTCACAAAATAAATAAACTTAAAAAAAATACATGATCTCCCAAATACACCTTATGTAGGCATTTACATTTACTGTATTGAAAATGCTTGACAGCACAAAGAAAGAGGGGGACGTGGCCCTTACTTATGCTCTGGGTCATGATGTAGGATCTTCCTAATGACATCTAAATGTGGTTCTGTCTCGTCTGCCAAAATACCACCTTTTAGAACAAACACGAAACCATGTGTGAATTAGATCTGACAGAAAGATTTAATTAATTTCATTTCCAGGTATTGTCTCTAGGTTGATCATGTGAAATACAGACACAAATCAGGTCTACAAATGAGTTGAATTATAACAGGAATAGAACTATCCAAAGTTGGAATTATGATATAGAAAATTTTCAACATTTTTTTTTTAACAACCACACTTAGATGGGCAAAAGTGGCCCTGTCCTTTATTAATTTTGTACTTATTTTTTGTAAATTTTTATTTTGATATAATTTCAAGCTTCAGAAAAGTTGGAATAGCCCTTTGTAGCCTTTACCCAGACTCATCAAGTGTTTGCATTTTGCTTCATCTGGTTTATCACCATTCTCCTCCTCATGATCACAAACACATACACACACTTTTGTGGGAGCCTTACGGAAGTGCAGATTTTTAATATCCTCTTACCTAACCACAGCTAAGTTTTAAATATGGTATTATATTTTTTAAATGTTTATTAAAAAAAAACTATATGCAAGACATGGTGCTAGATACTGGAGATCAACAGAGTGAAAAGCCAAAATAACTTAGTATTCTGTGATTATTCTGAGGAAGGTTTATTGTACTGGTAGTGAAATGCTGTAACTGAATGAACTTAATCACATGTGAATGACAATTATGCATTAACTAATTCTGTGCTAGGTTTGCCCCTGTTAAGGAAATGGATCTGGAAGGGCTCCACCTCTCCAAAGTCTCTTCATAATTCCGCATGTCTCACAATGCAGGGAAAAAAGTAGAACGATGTTCAGGAATGGGTTTGTTCAGGTTCCAGAGTTTGACCGTCAAGGAAGCATGTAGAGGGAGCAACACCTTTAAGAGCTAACAGCACTGTCGAAGATGGCACTGAGGTCAAGCACAGAGAACAGATACTTGGATTAAATTACAGCAGGTAAGGAGTTATTTGCAGGTACTATTTTTTTTTTAATTTTTTTTTCAACATTTATTTATTTTTGGGACAGAGAGAGACAGAGCATGAACGGGGGAGGGTCAGAGAGAGAGGGAGACACAGAATCGGAAACAGGCTCCAGGCTCTGAGCCATCAGCCCAGAGCCTGACGCGGGGCTCGAACTCACGGACCGCGAGATCGTGGCCTGGCTGAAGTCGGACGCTTAACCGACTGCGCCACCCAGGCGCCCCATGCAGGTACTATTTTAAAGAGAGGACTAAAAGCAGACTAGAAAGAAGACTCAAGGAGACGAATGACAAAAAGAAGAAAAGGGAATGGACAAGGGAGACAAGAAGAAAGCCCAAGGTTGGGTAGAGAGAAATGAGATACTTTTTTCTTACAAAGACAAGGACTATCATGGGGATGCTCCAAGCCAGCCAAACAACAGAAGGTGGAAGAGTTTCATTTCCCTTCTTTCTCCTTTTCTCCTTTCTTCCTTCAAAATAGTTAGTTACTTCTCACCATTTAAAAAAAACCTCAAAGACAAACAGTTCGCAGATGTAGGACTTCTCAATCATCATATAATTGTCAAGAGAACATCTGACCCAAGGGACAGAGCAATACGTAAAGGAATGGGATCTGGGCTTCAGCATTCAGTAAACCCAGCCCTGAACTCTTCAGACCTTTGGCAAACCACCAAACGCAATGGGGCCTTGTTCTTTATTGTAACTATTTTCCTTACAAAGATGGTCTAAGTAGGTGAAAGTTTTAAAGAAGAAAGGAATTATACGAATATAAAGAGTTAAAATTACTACTGACTGTGTCAATTGGCATTGTTATTTCCACTCTGACTACACAGATTTTTCTTGAAACTGACCAGCAACATCCAGAATAAGAACACGTTAATAGCCAAGACAAAGGTTGACATGTGAATTTCATCTTCTTTTTGAGTTCTGGAGGTTCTGTAGCCTCCTGAAGGGCAAACAGTTTTGATAAACTATCAGCCACCATTCCCAAGTCTCTTGGGATCAACTTCTAACCAGTCCTCACAACAAAATCTCCAATACCAGCATGCCTGCGCACGCACACAATGCATAATGGTCTACAGAGCATGGCAGGGTATTTCCAGGTGTCTTAGTAGAGCAACAATGGTGAGAACCCAATATATACTGGCTGTAAGTTGGCCCTTATTCCCCCAATCAGAGTATGGTCTCATTCATCCAACAGTGATATAAGGAGGGGTTCCTTGTGAAATTTACTTTGGAGATTCATTTACTCCATCCATTCATTCATCTCTGTATTTAAGGGCCATTATTGAGTGGTTCTAGGAAATACCACAAAGAGGCAATTGACTTCATTCCATTAAAAGCTAGAACTTAAAAAAGAAAATGTATTTAACATGGTAAGAATATTTCCAAATTCCATTATACATTTCCTTGTTTTCTTGAGTGCGTGTGTGTAAATTATATGTGAGTTAGCCTTTGATCATTTGTTTTCATTGTGAACAGAAAACGAACAATAGAAAGAACGCTGGCTTCAGGAATCCAATCTAGTCATTCAGCTGGATGTAATCCCAGAACCTAGTTCCTCAATTGGAACACAAGTTTAGGGCTACCTCAAAGTGTAGAGCTGATGTGTGGAATTGCATGGCCCCAAGGCTTTAAGATGGTTGACAAACTTTTTATAGGTTTTTCCCTCCCTGCACTCATGACAGATTCTGAATTCTTGCTACTTTAGTCTCTTATAAAGTAAGTAGCCTTTTTCCTTTGCCCACAACCAACAACCTCTAAATCTTTTTTAGTATTTTGCTTTCAATGGTCTGCAAATTAGGCAACTGTAATTTGAAAAAATTCATCTAGACGTATATAGAATCATTACGCTATGAACAAGGGCTTACACATTCCTTCTGGAAGTAATCACTGGTTAAATAAGATAATACACAAAATGTGAAGGTATTATGCAAATTAAAAGCAGCTCTATTATTTTGCTATGCTATTTTGGTCATTTGAGGATCATTTATTTTCTACTGCACTTACATGCTGCCTCCAGAATAGCTAAGGAGTACTATTTTGGTTGACCTTTACATATACATAAATGAGCCTTTACTATTTTTCCCTAAAAAGTTTCATAAGTCAGCACAGTATATGAAGGTCCAGAGGCAGTGAAGAGTCGAGAGTTTTGCTGGAAGACAGAAGCAATAATAGATGGCAATGACAGCACTGAATGACGCTTTCAAGAATTAAAAAGATCAGGCAGCTGACTTTGTGTTTAACCCTAAAGGCAATGGGAAAAGACAAAAGGCATGTGAGCAGAGTACCACTGCTGGTCTTAAAGAAAATTAATACTACAGTGATGGTCAGGAAAGAGAACAGGAACCTGGGAGGGGCCTATTTGTCTACTGTTCCCAAGAGAGCCTAAACATGGTGGCTTGGGGAACCAATAGGAAGGGGGGGATCTGGGTCAAAGATAGTCTTAGGTGACTGAAAGATGATGTACTAAAACAGAAATACTACACTGGCAAGTCAGAGGGAATGAGGATTTGAGAGGGTTGGGGAGAAGGAGTTCAATCAGATACATATTGAGGTTATAACTGTACATCAGTTCTGGTATGGTTCCTATTAATCATTTTTTGGACTAAGTCACCAAATCAAATCAAAATCATGCAAATGGAAAACAGAGTAATTTTCAGTCCCTGCCATTGAATACGAAGTCTAAGGTCATACCCCTAATTTACAAACACTTCTCCCAAATTCCACTCTAGTTCCTATGTGAAGATTACCATGGCATTGCAGGGTCCCTACGAAAAGGTATTTCTTGTGTGAACATCCCCAGGGAAGTTAGAAATCCTTTGATCACCAAAACCCAGAACAGATACTGATTTGTGAACTCAGTTGGGCTAACATTCCCTAGGTGTCCCCTGCTGCTAAGTGTCATCCTGAGGGCCACAAACTGCTTAACAACTTCTTTGTTAAACTGCTTGTTAACAAGGCCTTAGCACATAAAAGATGCAGATCACACATAACCACTCAAGAGCTACTCTAACTCTTCAGGCTAAATATGCAGGTGGATTAAATTTAACTACAGACTAATTTGGTAGTACAAAAACCCGTAACACTTCTGTTCCTTTCAACACACAAAATACACAACCCTGTGGATATAGGTATCCCCTTGTTTATGGAGACTTTTAAAAAGCCAGAAAGACCTGTAGTCACCATAGGTATCAAAACTATGATAACCAAAGTTTAAATTTCATAGTAGAGATCCTAAACTGTTATCTCTTTAAAGTTTTCACACACACAAAGAGTACGCAATGCTTATTGTCTGCTAAAGACGAAAGTTCAGGGCCCAATTCACTTTTATTTCTGTTGAAACGAACTGTTGAGATAATTGTAAAATAAAAACATAATGAAGGTATCCAACAGCACTGCTTCATCAAACATTAGTAAAAGAACTTCATACCAGCAATTAGTGGCATTAGGCCATGTGCCCTTTGGCATTTTCTGTATTTTCCAGGTAGACCTCCCTCCAACTTGTACATTTTCCAACAGCTGAGTGGCCTGTCATGTACCATCCAATTGCCAAGAAGCTATCCATTTTTCCAAGAGGAAATGTGGGACGCTGCGGGGTTTCAAAGCATTCTAATTTCATGCACAAATACATTCCACGACAGTAAGATAGACTGCCTAACAAAAGGAGGAAACATGATGACAAAGCATGGTCCTTTGCCAGAGCGACGCTTCTGGGGTCAGATTTTTTTGGCTGTAAACCGGTATATACAGACAAAATCCAAAACGCATGCTGGGGTGTGCCGCGGACCACGCAAGGCACGGCTCTAATGGACTAGTTAATTTCCATAATGGGGGACGCAGATATTTTTCGCAAATCGTGTTCCAGTCAGTCTCCTATTGATTTTTTGAATTTCTATTTTCAACGGCGGCCCAAGGAAACGGCAGCCAGACTTGACTCCAATGTACACACAGACTCAGGTTTCACCCCGTCACCTGTTGGCTCCTGAACAACACTCCTCTTTGTGAAACTTACAGCACTCATTTGAAACAAGTTTCCAGAGAAAACACTTCAAGAAAGTGTTTGAGAAGTCACAAGACTCGAGTTGTAAAAACAAATTCCACACATAGCCTGGTTTATACTGACATAGATTAATGTGAAAACCTGAGCTTTTTAAGAAGGGGTTCGGGAGGGGAGCCGGAGGGAAAGGATGTCACCCTTCTTCGGGAAAATTCAGCAGGCTAATTCTGGATAGGGCTGCGAGTGATGGCTGTGGGGGTTCCGCTGGGTCAACCCAGGCCCGCACCGGGAAGAGACAGCTTGCAGCAGGCGTCGGCGCCCCGCAAGCCCTACCCTCCGCGCGGCCGTGGCTGCTCGGGCCGCAAGGGGGCGCCCCGAGCCGCGGGTGGGACGCGGCCCTCTCCCCCACCACCCGGCCCCTTCCCCGCCTCCCCGCTACGGCGCCCAGAGGCCGAGCCCCAGACCCAGCGGTAGCGAGCGAGCCCGTCCTGGGCGCCGACGCCAGGCCCGCAGAGAACAGCTCCCCTTTCCCCAGGGGCCACAACAGTCGCCTGCGAACCCCCTGACCCACCTCCAGCGGAATGTCTCGCGGCGCCTCTGCGCAGCGTCCCCTCCAAGGAAGAGCACTCGCCCCGCGGCTTGACGGCGATACCGAGTGGCCGCCGGTCCCGGATTCTACCCCCCAACTTCCGACAAGAAGCCCCTCTCGGCGGGCGCACGGTGACGCGCGCACCCCCGCCGCCGGGCTGCCATCGAGCCCCGGGGCCAGACCGCGGCTCCCCACCTGCAACCGAGGGGTGGAACGCGGCCTGCGGCCCCTCCCGGCACCCGCCGCGGCCCGCGAATCCGCGGAGCCTCTCGGCGCGCCCTAGGCGCCCACCGCTCCGCGTCCTGCTGAAGCTGGCGGCCCGGCGCAAGGAGGTTCCCGAAGGAAAACGGGGCTGAGTGCCCTCCAGGAGGTCACCCTCGTCCACCCGTTTCCGGAGGAGACCCTAGCAGGGCGGGGACGGAGGGGCGGGGGCGGCGAGCGCAGGGCCCCATTTAAACCGCGGCGGGCCGCACCCCCTGTCGCGGCTCAGCACCGGCCCTGACCGGCTGGCTAGGGGTCGCTGCCGCCCCCGCTCCTCCTTGACGCACCCCCGGCCCCTGCGGCTGTCCCCCGTGAGCCCCCTTTCGGTGCAAGGCGGCGATCCTCACCGGCTGCAGCTCCCTAACCAGCCGCGGTGGGGGGAGGGCTGCAAAAAGGTCCCTTAGCTCCCCGGAGACCCTCTGTCCCCGCCAGCGTCGCCGACTCTGCTCCCCCGTGTCTGAGTCGCCTCGTCCAGGCCACCGCATCCCCCACCCCCCAGCTCTGCGTTCCTCCAGAATCCTCCACCCGGGAGAGAAAAATCCCAGTGTCCGCTCTGCGCCCGCGGCCGGCGAGCTTCAAAAGTAACCAGAGCCCGCATTTAAAAAAGTAACCATTTCGCTTCCTGCTGGTCCCACCCTCCTAAGGAGCGCCGCAGGCCGGCCTCCCGGCTAGCAATCGCAGCCCTGCTGGGCTCCCGGCTCCCGTCCGCAGGAGGCGCCTGCCCAGCCTGGTCTCGCGGCCGCCCGCTTTCCAGGAACTGTCACTGCTGACCGTGCCCCTGGCAGGTCTCCACGAGGTCCTGCGCGCACATTATTCCTCGAAAAGTTACCCACCCACTTGGCCAGCCTCGCGGCTGGAGCCCCTTACCTCCGTCCGCCCGCTCCATTCCCAGGAGCCCTAGTGAGAGGAGCAGCTGAGATGCAAATACCCCAGGACGCTTATGTAAACTTCCCCCTCCCGCAGGTGCACGCGCGGGCCACAAAACGCTAGGAGAATTATGCAAGGCCACCTCTTAAAGAAATCATCTCCACTCAGCCCCATAAACATGATGTCAGCAAATGGCACGTTTAACCAAGTTCTCACTTGGAAGGACTCATTAACATGAGAATTCTCTTCTTCGGACTTTTCCTGCATTTCCTACTGCTTAGCGCAGGAGATTTATTTTTATCGGTAAATAACAGCAAAAGAAATGGTGCCGGGTCTTGGGATATACTTAATCAAGTACATGAGTAAGAGTTTTTACAAACAGGTTAAGTGAATGTCATTATTCAAACACAAGAAGGTGCCTCACACTTAAAAGGCCAATCTTGTTTCTGAGCTATTTCTAGATACATTGAAAGAAAGTGAAGTTTGGCATTAATTGTCTACAGAAAGGACCAAAAGAAGCAAAAACAGTGCCTCAAAGCAAGCCAAAAAAGAAATGATAGGTTAGTATAATCAGCACCTGAGGTATGGATCTCTTCTGAACCACAAGTTTTAATATCTACAATAGTCTTATCACAAGGTGATAAAATGCCAAGGGAGGGAGAGAGAAAGATGCATTATTTAAATACTTAAGAGTTGTGTCAGTTTATAAAGTGCTGTTAAATAAAAGCAACTTAAAATGGTCACTGGTTCCTTAGGTATCCTACCTTTTTATTAAGATTAAAAAAAAAAGAATCCTTGAACCACCAGGATTCCTTGGGAGAGTGATTTGTAACATATATGTTTCTACAGTATTATTCAACTGAACAATAGTCCATTGTAACTGTGATTTAAAAATACACAAACAAGTTGCCATAAATAGAGCAGCCAACAACTCTGTAGCCAGTTTCTGTTATCTCTGCCTTAAAGCATGGCAGCTGCAGAGAAGCTCCCTTTTTAAGTTATTGCTTTAAAGTGGCAGAGACAAAAAATTTGTGGCTCTGTTGGTAGAGTAATTTGGAAATACCGCTTCAAACAACAGGATTTGTGATTCAAATAGACTCTTTTGGCCAATTCAGGGTCCAGTTTTGAAGACTGTTTCTCAACAGGTGTGATATAGAGCTGCTCTGGGCCTCAGGTTGTGTGGGGGTTTGTGGAGGGTGGATGGAGGACTTCCAAGGTTACCACTTTCCTCCCTGGACCTGTGAAATTAGCCGTGAAGACCTAGGGCAGATTTCCTTTTTCCTATTTCATTCTGTTTGGGCTTCCTCAGGGACGTCATCAACTGACAGCATCTATAGGACAAAAGTGCAGTCAGTTATGGACTTAAATGAAATCCTAAACTATCATATCATTATGATAAAGGAAGTAGCAGCAGACCAATGCTTTAAGCCAGGTGGATCTTTTTTGAAACAGCTTTTAATTTTTTTAATGTTCATTCACTTTTGAGAAAGAGAGGGGGAGGGGGAGAGAGAGAGAGAGAGAGAGAGAGAGAGAGAGAGAGAGAGAGAAAGGTGTGAGCGGGGGGAAGGGCAGAGACAGGGAGACACAGAATTCGAAGCAGGCTCCAGGGTCCGAGTCGTCAGCACAGAGCCCAACGCGGCGCTCAAACCCACAGACCGCAAGATCACGATCGTTCGCACAACCGACTGAGCCACCCAGACGCCCCGGAAACAGCTTTCAAAGGGCAGCTACACATCAGCCAAGGCCACAAACCGATAGCAACACATATCAGTATTAAATGTCAGCCATTGTTAAGTGTGCTTCCTCTAAGGCCGTTATTTGTAAATACTGTTTGTTACAATTTCAGCAGGTACTGTCAGCTTTATTGCCTATTGTCAGTGTTTTTAGTGCTGAAGCACTTTGGAGAGAGTTAAAAGCTTTTACTAATGTTCCAACTGAATGTAACAGACTTTGGTCTGGTCTGAAAGGCATTGTTATCGGCAAGGGTGAACTTATGCAGGATGGGAAGCAAGGCCCCCAACCAGCACCCTTTTGTTTCAGCCAGGTGGAATATTCATTGCTTGCAGATCACACTTGAGGGGAGGCTGAGAAAGGAAGCCCAGAAATTCACAGGACTTGGTTCCCTCATCCCATCCTGGTCTCTGCTGTACTGTGACCTCCTGAAAGAGGCCTTCTCCAATGTTCCTAATCCCCCAGGTCATCCCTTCCTCTGGTTTGCGCTATTCACATCATAGCTCTTAGCTCTGATTGACATTATTATATGCCTAGTTGTTCACGTTTGCTTTCTTTCTCTTCCCCTAGAAGGCGGGGACTTCCAGGATTCGCTACTGTATTCTCAGCACCTAGAATCACTCCTGGCACATAGCAGACAAGCTCAATAAACATGAGTTAAATGAACAAATGAGTTTTGGACATTCTTCTCAGGCCTTACAGATATACCATACCTGGGCAAGTAACTCCGTCTCTAACCTAAAACCACACTGAACTACAGTGTCCTAATGGAAGAGACTATGATAGGGGAAAAAAAACAAAAAACAAAAAACCAGAAAAATGCCAAAGGCAAAGAAATAAAGAGGCAGCACTCTGTGTGTCAAATGCCTGCCAACTCTACCGGGTCTGGAGGAAAGAGATAAAGGACAAAATATAAAGCAAACCTTGGTGCTATTTCTTGGTTCTCCTGGGATTTGTATATAGTGACCTTAAGGTCTTTTCTGTTCCTTGCCTCTGTTTTTTCATTTGTAAAACAGACCTGGGTTTTAGTTTGAACAGTTAAGAGGTGCTCTTGGTCCCAGGCATTTGGAAGAATTTGTAACTAAAGGTCAGAAATCTAGGAAGAGCCTATTTAAATGACTCAGTTTCTTAATAGAGAAGAGAGACCAAGGGCTCTAATAGTCATCAAGTGACATCTCACTCAGTAAATCTGAGGGGCAGCTGGCATATGTAATGTTAAGTAGGGTGACAGCTTTAGTCTTCACTGACAGCATGGTCTAGGACAGCAGTTCGGCTGTTCTGACTATAAAGAGATAGGTAACTAAAAGAATCTCAAGTAACACCTGTATATAATATAGGATGTAATTTCTAATTAAAATGCCTTTTAAAATATTTTTTTTAATTGCAAAATCATACAACAGAGTTGATGACAATCTATGGGATCCTACATCTTGTCCAGATTTTTAAAAAAATGAGATCATTTTTCAAAAAATAATCATAATTCATCATCCTTGTTACCACTGAATGTTTAGGTAAAAAATTTTTTTCTTGTTAATTTTAAACATTTCTGTTGTACATCAGATTGGACAGGTATACCTAGTGGGTTACTATATATTTGCGAATTCTAGTTACCATTAGCTGAGTCTCTAGAGCCTTCTTCCCCCTGGGAAGGGCCCCAAGGCAGATATCAGCTCTTCCTAGAGTTAACAGGCATTACGGTGTTTTATAATAGGTTACAGTTCCTCTAGGCCTCCAATTACTCTCTTCACCCTTTGATTATATTTAAAGCAATGTGATTAGAGAGCACTGGTTCTTTAACATTTTCTACACCCAATCCCTCTTTAGATTTACTACTCCAACCCTCCCAGCTTCCTGTCCGTCCCCTCCCCCAACTCGTACCTCCTTTGAGAGTGATGTGACTCCTCCATCCAAGTACTCTGATGTGCTGGGCTCTCAGGAGACTGAAATGTCTCTTCTCTGTCAATTTTACTCGCTCTGTCACACTGGGATAAATCACTTCTCTAAGGTATTCGGGTTTTTTTTCATTTCTAAAAATGCTAGTGTTTGGGGCTAGGTCAATGGTTAGAACTTTGGAAGAGGGAACATAATCCATTTTTCAACTAAAATAGGAACCTCAGTATACAAACAGAGGCAAGGGAAAGTGTTCCGTTGAAGCTCAGGGTTGGTTTCTCCCCAAACCCCTCCCACAAATACCTACCCCTCTCCCGCCCCCCCCCCCCGCTGCCCCCCCCCCCACCACCAGCAAGGGCTTCCAGGTCAGCCCTTAGGCTCCTTCACCTAGAAGCTAGATGCTCCTGGAGCCTCCACCAGTTCTAGTATTTTCTGAGTCTCTTAAAAACTCAATAATAGCTGCTTAGGACACTAACGCCAGATAGGTGTTTCCAGCTGCGATGTCTGGAGTCCACAGCCCAGGCTGGGAGGGAGAACAGGGCATCATCAGATCCTTTCATTTCACTCGTGCTCTGGCTTACAACTTGCAGTAAAAACGGGGCAGCTATCTTTGCCCACCCCCTCTCCCACCTTTTCTGAAATGCCCCTTCCCCACACCCAGGAAATGTGTGTTAGTTTTCATGGACAGATAATTAAACTAGTATTCAAGCACCTTGACTTTAAGTTCTTCAACTTTCTCGACTCCTGTAGATCTGTGGTTTAATACAAACATTCCTCAGACTTCACTAGCAACATGTTAAGGAACGAAGAATTAATTTTCCGATAAATACTGACAGATCTATAACATAAAGATATCAAAGACATAAAGACACATTATGTAGTATGATCGCATTGTTATAGGCTAGTATATGCACAGCAAAACTATTTAGAGGACTATAAATACCAAAACCATAAATACCAAACCATTAATATGGTTTCTAAGGGAAGGCAAATTATAGGAAACTGTTTCAGTTTTTAATTTACATTTGTAAAATAAATGTATTTTCATACTATTTATAACGTTTTTCTTTTTATGAGGATCAAATAAAACTTTTACAGGTTAAGAAACAATAAAGAGAATATACTACAGTATTACCATAAGGAAGAAAATCTCTGAAGCCGAAAGTGGTGCTCCTGATTTAATTATTAGTTGATATGGGAAAAGACATGAACACATAATTCCTCTCCTGTATCTTCCTGTCAGTCACAAACTTTAATAGTGAGATCCCTGCTGCATTTATTGACAATACTTTGGGAAGGGGCTGCAACAGTCCCACCTTCCCAAGGACTCACAAGTATTGGCTCAGAAGCTGCCCCAACTGAGGCCTCCTGCATCCATCCGCTGAGTCACTGATCTATTCTTTGGTTGACTCAAAAGATATCTCTTGAAGGGCCGCACTGTCACACCGAGATCCTCCCTCCCCTTGAGTTAAGGATTTCCTATTCTAAACTTCATATTCTCTTTGTATCTTGATTTACTTCAAAAAGAAGGCCCAGGAAAATAAACAAGATGAGCGGGGCAAAGAGTTTCATTTTTTGAAACATGCAACACTGTGATTACACTACTGTAGAGGGGTGGTTAAAATTCTAATAAAGGAATAAGAGGAAATGCTGATCAATCCATTCTGGAAGATCAAGGAAGTGTGGAGGTGAGGGAAGCTTTGATCCGGGCCTTTAGGGATTAGAAGGAGTTGATCAGGGTAATTACTGGAGTGGAGTTGGGGTAGGGAACAGGGCCCTGGCCAGGTTGAGCCAATCAAAGCCTGAGGACCAAGGGAGGGAGCAGCTCCTGGTAAGCCCATGGTAATGTGACAGGAGGATTGGAAGGTAGAAGGGAGGGGCTGGAGACTGTGCCCAAAGGAAAGCAGCCCTTTAAGCTACTCTAGGGGCTATGGGAGCCACAGAAGTTCAAGCAAAGAGGTACGTGATTGTATCTATGCCCTAATTAGAGGGAGGGCAGAAAGAGCAGTGCAGGGAAGCTAGATGGGAAGAGCTTAGGAGCTGCCTCAGCAGTCAAGGGCAGAGAAAACCAGACCATGTGTCTGAGGGTGAAGGAACTGGACTCTGTGGCGGCCCGTTGTGTATGGTGGGGGTTAGGGAGGCAGATGGGGTGCGGACATTCCTAAGTGAATCCACATTCCCACAGTTTACTTGAAACAGAACCGACAGTTTAGCCTGGATGTGAACTCTAACTTGAAATAGCAAATACTTTTCACTGCCCATGGGAGACAAACTCAAGGTGACCTGACGGCTTTACATTTTTTTATTTTAAGTAATCTCCACATCCAATGTGGGGCTCAAACTCATGACCCAGAGATCAAGAGTCACACTTTCTACCCAATAAGGCATCCAGATGCCCAGGATTTACATTTCTAAGCTCAAACTTTATCTTCCTGTTGATATTCACCTTTAAAACACAGCATTTACATCCCCTAGTGTTAAAGAGCTCAGAGTCCATCACTGTGAAAGAAACAGGCACATGATTTTCAGGTTGGAAGATAATCTATGTAGAAGAACTACCCAACTCCTACTACAAAGGTCAAAATGGCATTGAAAATGACACTGGTATGTTAAGTGGGGGGTCTACAATCTCGCAGTTCATGTTTTATACAAAACATCTAAATAATAGATACTGCTTTGTCTTAAATTTTAAAATTATGGAGCATTTGCTGCTTTACTTCATGAACTACATATGCAAAGCTATTTTGCAAACCTATGTATTTTCTCACGCTATTTAAACTCTCCACCAACTAAATGGTTGATTTTCCTCAAGGGAGAATCTGGACCAACAAAGGCATGCCAGCTTTTAACACTGTTACTGTGTGCTGAATTAATCAAGGTGTTCTTAGAGAGGTGTCAGCAAAGAATTGTTTCAAGCAGCCAGAAGCCTCTTGCCAAAAAGAAAAAGGTCAGCAAAGTTTTCCATAACATTTCTTTATCTTATCTGAGATCCCAAGTCCCTTTCTGCAACCGTGGGAATTTAAGCGAGGTGATTTTGTAGTGGAGACTGGTTTACAAGCTTTAATTAGATTGTGCCAGGGACAGGATTTGGAATTCACATTGTTCTATTGGTCTTGAATCGCGTAGTTCCAGATGAGTAACTGCCTTTTGATAGAAGTTACTTTTAATATTTCCTTTGTCCTTTATGCTCACAGCAGTAGTCTCTTCAACACTGAGTTTACACTGAATTCTAGAGGGGCGAAGGGCAGGGAGCCTGTCTGTTTGTTTAGTGATAGATACACAGGCCTCGTGTATCAGGCACGTTGCCTGGTACATACAGGATTCTCAATAAATATTTGCTGTCTTGTTCACATTCAATTCTCCACAGAACCTGACTCAGACCTTGCACATACAGTACTCCTTTTTATATCTCAACGATCAGTCCATTGATTCTGTTTTTCTTTATTTGTATTTGTTTTTAAAAAAAAAAAAAAGTATGTCAACTAATTTGAGGTTAAAACTTTCAGTTTTAATATTTAAAGCAATCTTGTGAAGTTTATCATCACTTAGGTCATTTATTCTTTTTGGCTTATGAGATCTGATAGGAACACTAACTGGCTAACCTGGAATCTCTTTAGAAAGCCCAAATTTCTTTTTCTTTTTTTTTTTTTTTTAATTTTTGAGAGAGAGAGAGAGAGAGGAAGAGAGGGATGGCAGGGGAGGGGCAGAGAGAGACGGAGATAGAGGATCAGAAGTGGGCTCTGTGCTGACAGCAGCGAACCTGATGTGGGGCTCGAACTCACAAACCACGAGATCGTGACCTGAGCAGAAGTAGGACGCTCAACTGACTGAAGCACCCAGGCGCTCCAGAAAGCTTAAACTTCTAAATCATGTGCCCCACCTACCTCCAAACCAACACCTGACGTCCTCCTCTGTTCCTATCTCATTCTGGTATCACCAATACTCTGAGTAAGCCACCAACCAATCATCACAGGCCCTCCTGCCTGCCTACCCTCACTGCGTTACTTATCAGGTCTTTGTGTCTTTTCAGCTTTCCCGGTTGGCTCTGTCCCCCCTCCCTCCGAGGCTGTGACCACCGCCATTCGGGGCTACCACAGGAGCCTGACTCGTTTCCTCACACCGTCTCCTCTCTAGTCATTCTCCTTCACTTGACCACCACAAATGCGACCAGCTTCATCCTGCTTTAAAGTCCCTTCTTCACAGTTTGCCCAACATCTCCACGGCTTCTTGGCAGTGAAGGCCTCCATGTCAGCTCCTGGGGACTTCTCCAGCTCTATCACCACCACCTGTCTTACATGACCCTGGACTCTGTAACTGCTGGCTTCCAGCCATATCGTGCTGTTTCATGACCCTTTGCCTAACCTGGCTGTTCCCTCTCTGTGGCTCTGTCTAGCCACTCACTGTGATCTGCCGGCTACCTTACTTCAGGACTTGATTTGCTGTGGGCCCGGGAGATGTTCCCTGAGCAAGGGCTTCTAGGCTGTGCATCCACTGCTGCAGGACCCTCTGTATGTCCTTAGACTCCCACCTTATTCAGGTGAGTCCCACCACCCAAATTACAGCTTATTTTCTTTCCTAATCAGAAATCGTATGGGACACCTGGGTGGCTCAGAAGGTTGAGCGTCCGACTTCGGCTCCGGTCATGATCTCCCGGTTTGTGAGTTCGAGCCCCGCGTCGGGCTCTGTGCTGACAGCTTGGAGCCTGGAGCCTGCATCCATTCTGTGTCTCCCTTTCTCTCTGCCCCTCCCCGGCTTGTGCTCTCTCTCTCTCTCTCTCTCATTCTCTCTCCCTCTCACAAATAAACATAAAAAAAAATGGTATCCACTGGAGTGATGTGATTTTCTTCTTATTGGCACACAGCTTTGAGATAACCCAGAAGCGTTCCTTTCCACTCAGCGCCTACACCAATAAGGGTGGGCTGGAGCCACTCTTTTGGTTAATATCAGTGTATGGAAGAGACACATTTTTGAGAAATAGATCTTCTGGTGTTTCTAGCTCCTTCAAAGAGCTGTCCCAACTGCCTTCGTTCTCCTCCTGCCAAGCTCAGCCCCACACAGTTCAGTGAAACAGTCATGATGGACCGCCGGATCAATGGAGACCACAACACACGATACCCTCTCTTGAGTTGTCACAATTTTGAGTATGTCGGTCTTGTTTCTAGAGCAGATGCTTCTTGAGAGCACCATCTCCCCATCACTGTTATTTCACAGGACTGAGCATAATGAAGATGGCTTGCCGGAGCAACCATTGTGATTTTGATAAAGTGCAGGAACCAGGCCACAGGAGTGGACTCCTCTCCTGTCAGTCAGATGCTGACGTACTGCCCCCTGCACTGGCATGACCTGGGGTTCCATGTGCACAACTGTCTGATCCGACGCCCACGCACACAGCTCCAAACCCAACCCTTTAAGACACAACCAAATCATTAACGGCCTGTTGTGGGCCACACTGAAGGATTTTTAAGACACAAAAATAAATGTAAAGTCATAGAAGATGTATGCCATCAGCCCTGGAGAATGAGGAGCAGTGAAATTGTAAGTTAGGTTCCTCAGAGACAAAACACAATCCCCGGGCTAATGGTGGGAGTGGCTGGTCTAGAAAGAGAAGAAAACCAGGATTTTCAAAGGAAAATCTTTCTCTGAAGGTGATCATGGTGAAGAAGCTGTTTGTCAAGGATAAAAGTGAGGTCTGAGTGGATCTGGAGGCTGTGAACATCCTTAGCCCCCTTGAGGGAATGGGAGCTCTGTCTTATACCATTTCACTGAGTACCTGCTATAGGGCCTGCATTTCAACCAATTATCAGTAACTTCAAGAGAGTGGTGGAATCAGGATAGACTGAGGAGTCAAGTATGTGCCAGAATTGTGCGTCATTTTGACATACAGGGTGATGTCACTACATTTTCTGTGCTTATATATTGAGGAAGAACCCAGTAACGCCAAATGAACCTCCCTTATTATTATCGTTACAGCAGCTATAACTTTGGGAGGACTTGTTTGCTGAGCACTGTGTTGAATCCTGTACAAATGTCTTTTTTAAAGTCCTTGTAAAAGCATAAGGTAGATCGTATATTCCTCATTTTACAAATGAGAAAAGTTAAGGCAGCTTGCTCAACCATCCTAATCATCGGCAAATTAGTGCAAGATCCCAGATTCAAAACCCAGTCTGACATCAAAGCCTGTTTGTTTTTAAAGCAGAGCTTTTTATAAATAGCAAAATAAAATGCTTTGCTTTCCCCAACTTGTCCCTCAGCAACATCATCAGAAAGTAGGAAGAAAAATTCTAGAAATTTTAAGTATCGTGTTATTTTGGGTTGAAATGAAGCAGTACTTGTGAGTCACTTAGCGGGGTTCAATGACAATACATCAGTTCGCTGGCCTCTAGGACCAAAGAGTCGTACAGCTCAAAGGAGTTGGACTCGCCAGCCCCCAGCCCTAGAGATCCTCAGACAAGTGAGACCGTCAGCTTTTTGAAGCAGTTCACTGCACCATTTTAATTTCTATAGATGCAAAGTCTGTTTTATTGTTCCAATACAACAAAAGTGGCCTGTATCTGAAGGTCATAGATACAACAGTGGCTCTGTCGCCCATTAGTCCTTACCAGTGTCAGGGCGTACTAAGCTCTTACTCAAATAAGGTTTTCATTCTCGGATGGGTTCAGCAGCCCAACCATCACCTCCTCAACTTACAGGCAGATCATGCTGAACAAAGAGCAAACCGTGAGAATGGTCCCGTTTGGAAGTCTGTGGGTAACCCATTCTGAACGCATCTCACATGCTCAAGGCAAAAGGCACTGAAATAATACAGCCATTAATAGATGTGTCAGACAAAACTGATTACACCTCAACTCCCAGAACCATAATACATTATGTATATGTACACATATTTATACTAAGGTCCTTCGGTTCAGTAGCAGCAAATGAAAAACAAAGACAACAGAATTAATACTCTGGCAGCATTCCTGGGCAATTCTAATTGCCAATATGTCCCCCAGTAAAAATTTCTTGCAGATGAGCCCAAATAATGGGAGACTATGAGGACTCATATGACATCACAGAGGCTTGTAAAGACAATCTGCTTCCCACTGAGGGGCAAACATTTTTACTTAACATAAACGCTAGTTCGAATTTAAGACGGTGCACTGCATTTTTGCTTACGTAATGGACCAAACCAGATTTCCATTATCAACCATTTCTGAATTTTTAGCTTCTCTTTCAATAGACTCTAACCAGATTCGAGGAATCACTGAAATGATTCCCTTTTCCTTTGGGAAAAGTATGTTTGGGAGGGGGAGCAACTTAGTGAAGACTGGAAGTATCATGAGAAAATAGGTTGATGAGGGCGCCTGGGTGGCTCAGTGGGTTAAGTGTCCGACTCTTAGGTTCAGCTCAGGTCTCATGATCTCAGAGTTGTGAGTTCCACCCCCAACCCGCCCCCAAGGGGCTCTGCACTGACAGCATGGAGCCTGCTTGGGATCCTCTCTTTCCCTCTCTCTGGACCTCCCTGCTGCTCATGCACATTCTCTCTCTCTCTCTCTCAAAAATTAGTAAGTAAACATTAAAAAAAAAGAAAATAGTTTTATGAAATATCATGTTTTTAGCCTCTGACGAGTCAAACTTTTTTTTGAAAGAATCCAATGATATGGTTAGACAACCTCTCAAATGGAGCCAGCATTCACAGATAAAAGAGGAAGGTGAATTCCTGCACAAGCAACACTTAATGATCACTTTCCAAGAACCTTTAAGATGACCTTCTCGAACCCGCAACTGTGATCCCTAAGAGCTTTCATGAAGTGCACCATATTATTTTTGCACTATCAGGCAAATTTAAATCTACAGAAAAATGTCACGCTGTTTCTCATGCTTAATTAAGAGAGTTCTTAAGGAGAATAAATATGATGATCGCATACATAAATATTTGTAATTCTTAAAAACCTGTACTAGGAACGCTGGCAGTATGATGCCAATGCTATCTAATAACAAATTTGATTTATAGTAGAATTATGGGGCACCTGGGTGGCTCAGTCGGTTAAGTGTCCAACTTCGGCTCAGGTCATGATCTCGCAGTTGGTGGGTTCGAGCCCTGCATCGGGCTCTGTGCTGACAGCTCAGAGCCTAGAGACTGCTTCCGATTCTGTGTCTCCCTCTCTCTCTGCCCCTCCCCCGCTCGTGCTCTGTCTGTCTCTTCAAAATGAATAAACATTAAAAACGAATTTATAGTAGAATTATAAGGGGAAAAATAATGCCAGATGATCACTCGTGTGCTACCTAGACTGCACATCTTCTGGGCATTATAAGGAAAATATTTACTATTAACATTGCTAGGAGAAACTAAGAGAAAGTGGGCTGAGGCCTCTGCCATGTTATTGCTAGGAATCTGCCAACAGGGATGGCAGTTACGAGCCTCACTGGGCAGATTCCTGGTGGCAGTTCTTGTCTTGAACAGGGGAGGTACCAACAATTAACTTACAGAATGACCTGGGAATGAATGGACATATACAGTTCTGTATGATTTTTCCCAGATGGTTTTACATTTTAGATAGTTCTTAAGGGCAAAACTAGGGACTACTTAACCACAGTACTTAAGAAGTATGATTTAAAAAAAAATTATTTGCTTCTCTTCTTTCTATTTCCAACTATCAGGGACTCACATTTTGTTCTGGAATGTATTTTTAGGGCAGATGGGGGAAAGGGGCCAAGTTTCAGATGCCTCTTTTCTCTATTTCTTTCCTTTGCTGGAAGGTTTTCTTTATGGACCTTTCAGTCTTAGGTTTCCATAACCTCCTAATGCAAAACAGGCAGGCTAGGAGGAGCAATGAGTACAGCAAACCGCATGTTGCTTTCCCTGTTTTCCTTTTCTTTTCTTCTTTTCATTTTTTTAATTTGGAGGGGAAAAACCCAACTTACAAGAAGAGTATGCAACTTAGCAGTTAAACCGAAATTAAAGATGTTTAAAGATTTCTTAACCCCAGTCTTGGCCATCTTGTAATATTTTAAAATGTAAACTGAAACACGTGATTGTGATAAACTCCGAAGCAATCAGAAGATGCTGAGACCATGGATAATAGCTTACAAAACTAATTTTGACTTGGGGGCGATCTGAGTATTTTCACCTACGCCAAAGATAAGAGACACACTAAAAAATTAACTTTAAGGATTTCACTGTGAAATCGACACTAGGGCATTCTGAACCCCGGATTAACAATCTATATCTGGGCTTCCACAGACGTGCATAAATTATTCAAAAATTTTATGGCTCAATTCAGCTGTCAAAGAGAAGAGCCTTTTGACAACACTTCACACCTGTTACTGATCTAGTAAAGTCCTGGGCTGAGTTACTCCCACCTGGGATGAGCATGTCCAGACTTCCCTCACACTCATTTTACACAGAGGGACAGATTCTTTGGAGTACCGGGTAGTAAAGAAATTAAGACACACTAAAACCCTTGGAATTTTCCCCAAATGGATGATCACAATGCAGATCTTAGCTAAGGAACTGCTGAGAAAGGAACACAGGCCTCACAAGAGATGGCCTATTTACAGCTTTCATGCAACACACACACACACACACACACACACACACACACACACCCAAGACAAAAGATTAGGAGCCACTGGCTTTAATATCTGTTCTGCAGAAAGGACCAGACAACCAAAAATAAATAAAAAGTAACAGAAATTATGCAAGTGAATTTTTCTTCTGAGTCTTATAGGAAAAGGAATCCCTGAAATAATCAAAACACATCAGAATATTCCCAACTGCTGGGTAATTCTCAGCTGTGGGCATCTCTGATTAACCCCAACACCTTCTTCATACCTTAACTCACTTGACAGGGAGATGAAGGCTAGGTCAGGTCTGTGGTTCCTGTAGCCTCCACAGATCCCTCTCTGTGGTCCTCCTATTATCTAACTGCATGGATTCAAAAGAGGGTTCTGGTTATTGAATTATGTGACAGAGGGGATTCTTGGGAAAAAGAGGTTTGAGACAAACACCTAGTTTAAATTGAGTCCATGGCAAAAAAAAAAAAAAAATCAGACACAAAACCCCACTTGCTCACAAAAACCATAGGTGGATTTTAGAAGTTCCAAGTACTAATCCCACTGAAGTATCCATTCTGCTGATGGTTTTCTAAAAAGGGAAATGAGATGCAAAGAAAAGTAGGGTCTTAGGAAAAGTCTACATCATACAATATGAGGGTACTTAAAAAGCAAGGGATGGGAACACTTGAGCGCAGATTTCTGAAAACAGAGCCAGGATCGGCTCAGAGGCGCGTCTCCTGGACAGGAGTCCTGGGAGAGGTGCCAGGAAATGAAATTTCGTGGGCAGAGTGGGAAAATCACTCTGTTATAATTCAAGTGTCTTTAAGGAGAATGTTCTGACGAGGAACAAAAGAGTACCTGCCTCCAAAATAAGCACATTATTGGGCAGAAAATATGAACAGAACGAAGGTCACTCTGGAATTGATTCCACAGACAGGTTACTTCTCCCTTTTGGGGGCATGCAAGCTCCGTAGGTACAGGATGGGGCTATGCTAACGTGCTCTGGACTATGTTGAAAATACTGAATGAGGATTGTATTAGTTAAGACTTTAGGGCTGCAAGTAACAGAAACCCAACTAATTTAAGGAGAAAAGGGGTGGGGAGTGATAGTTTCCTGGAGGGATACAGAAATGTCTCTCAGAAAACACAGGGCAGGAATGTAGCTGAGCCTCAGAAAATGGCTGTGATTCAGAAATGGAATCCCTCAGAAGTCTAAACAATATCCTCCCTCCGTTTTCTGTCCCTGCCTCTGTCTGGCTAATGCTTTAGGCTTCTCTCCTTGAAAAGCAGGACTCTGTGGCTCCTTAGTGTATGAGATTCAAAAATCGTCACCTCCCAGGTTTTGGGCTTAGAATCCAACATGACTGCCTGGAATCCACCCTTGACCATGCATCCATGGGGACAGATGGATTTGAGCTGGGTGTGTGTGTTTTGTAGGCTGCAGGCCAATAATTCCCAGTGAAGGTGGAACTGTTTTGTCCTGAACAGATATGCCACAAGTATCTATTCCATGGATTAAAAGTTCTATTTGTAGAATGGGGCAAGAGTACCTGGCATTAGATATTATGGATTGGAATTAGGTTATCTATACCATTGTGGATGAAACCGCTACTGATGCTGAGCTGGCTGGCAATCTCCTAGAAAGCCTTAAGATACACACAGATGCCTGGACTATTCCCTATAGATGCTGATTCAGTAAGTCTGAGTTAGGACCCAGAAATCTGCCTTTCTTACTGTCTCCCTAGGTAACTGCAACTTGTAACCAGGTTTAGGACTGATCTATAGTCCATTTGCTATGGTGAACTAGCTCATCTATAGTTCACCATTTGCTTTGGTGAACTAGCTCTCCTAAGATAATGGTAAATTTGTGTAGTGAGAATGAGGAGCTACTTGAAGTTTTCATTGGGTGGTTAGTCAATGGAAAATTCTACGTGGACACCACAAGGTCTTTGATATTGCTCATGAAGCAGTCATGCTGATGAGTGAACCTTAGATCTCGTTCATGAAAAGCTCTGAAAGGATAAATGCTGTTTTAGGGATTTGACCCACTTTAGTTAGGATGTCTTTCTCAAATGAAAGTTAACTTCTCTTTTATTATATTAAGTGAAGCTGTTCTTTTGGTGTGGCTGTGTTGCTGGTTTTATCCATAGAACCTTTGAAAAATTATGGTTTCACATCAACTTTTGTAGAATGGGTTAAAAGAACCCACAAAATAAGAAATGTAAAGACATTTCAGATGTAATATTTACACCCATTATTTTGGGGACATGCAAGGCTTAATTTTTTTTTTTAAGGTTTATTCATTTTTCAGAGACAGAGAGACAGAGTGTGAGCAGGGGAGGGGCAGAGAGGGAGGGAGACACAGAATCCGGAGCAGGCTCCAGGCTCTGGGCTGTCAGCACAGAGCCCGACGTGGGGCCTGAACTCACAGACGGTGACAGCATGACCTGAGCTGAAGTCGGATGCTCAACCGACTGAGCCGTCCAGGCGCCCCAATGCTTAATTTTAATTATGCATCGTTTTTGTAATTACAGCGCATTTCCTGCATGTAAACTTCACTTCCCTGAAGCTTCTTTTTCTTTTCTTTCCCTTTTTTTGAGAGAGAGCATTTGTGTGTGAGAACGGGGGGGAGGGGGAGAGAGAATGAATGAATGAATCTTAAGCAGGCTCCACACTCAGCACAGAGCCCAGTTCAGGGCTTGATCCCATGACCCTGGGATCATGACCTGAGCCAAAATCAAGAGTCGGATGCTCAACTGACCGAGTCACCTGGCGCCCCTCCTGAAGCTTTTGAGGCAAGCTGCCCATTGGTGTAAATTAACTGCTGTCCTGGTGGGTAGGGCTGCTGAAACTTGAGGGCTCCCGGGCAGCTGCCATCTCCTGAGTTCTGAGTGTTCACGAGTGTCCCAGCACATAGACACATAGCAGGCAGATCACATGTCATGTGGGGGGTCAGGGGATGTTCACTGAACATACTAAGCAGATCGAGTAGTGTAGACAAAGCAGAAAAACAGTAAATCGCATGACCCTCACAGACACAAGCTGGGACCGTGTTTAAAATTTTCCGAACTAAACAAACTCTAATTCACTTAGGGAGTACTACCTTCTCCCACAACTTGCTACTTCCCCCAAAGTGACAACCAACAATCCAATCTATTCACAATTGTGTCTCTGGCTCTCCGCAACTACAGTATTTTTTCCTTCCTTCTTGCACCAGTACTACAGATTCTTCTCTTGCTTTCCTGATTTGTCTTATCACCTGGGAGAATTTTTCTGCCGCTATTATTATATTGCCTGCCGTAAGGAAGACTTCTTCTGGAGGAACTAACCTCCATTCCCCACCACACCAGTCAATGAAGGTTGCAAACGCACCAAGCAGGCAGCAGAACTGAAATGGTGCTGACGGATATTTCAAAAGCCACATCTGTGGAAAGAGAAGATGCTCATGGCCAGTCACGTGACAGATGACATGTGAGGTTTATCACCGGGTTGCCTCACAGTATTGACGGTATTAATTTTTCCTCATTAGCCAGAGAACAAGGTAAATACATATCTGAGGATACATCCCAGGATTAGGTTACAATTCCTGTTCCCGTGTGATTTTTATCAGGGCATGAAATTCAATTATGTCAATCTCATTGAATTAATCCATCAATTTGTCACTTTGGAGTTTTACAAAAGTTAACTATCTAAACAAATGAAAATATGTGTCAGTGATGATTGAGAACACCTTTTACATTTTTAAAAATTCACCAAATGATCATAGTCCTTCTTTTGTACTGGTTATAGCGAAAAATGAAAAATATGGAGAATGTGGTTCTGAGGGAGGGAACAGGAAAAGGGGAAGGGGGTGGGAGGTTGGCCCTGGACTATTTCTATAAAGGACCCTCCATACTCATACTGCTTAAGGGCACTATGAAGTTTATTATATGGCAATAATCTTAGCGCAACATATTTTCCTGTTAGAATATCCTGTACCATTACCTTGAACTTTTTTTGGCTTAACACTGAAGTATGTCTGAACATTATGTGTAATGTAATTCCCACAAATGAGCTACTGTTTGGAGGGGGAAAAGGCAAGTGGTAATAAATCTGTAAATCCCTACTACAGTTTTCAGGATCACCTTTATTGGTCTGGGCTCAACAGTTTTATACATAGGTATATAATATATACCAAATTAGAAATGTAAAACCCACTAACGGATCTCATTGATAGAGAACGTTGCATAAAATACGTTTATTCTTTAGAGCTCTGTGTGTTCATTAGAGAGCTATTATAAATAGCTTTATTGTTTATTTGTTTGTTGTTTGTTTAAAGGAAAAATAATAGAGAGAAATTTGCTTTAGGTTAAACATTTGGGAAATGTCTCAAAATTGCCTGGTTTCAAACACAGTTGGGCAGAGAAGTACCAAGAGTATTAAGAGAGAAAAAGCATCGAGTCGGTGCACTTTCAGGGCCATAGGAAGGCTGTGGTGCTCCACTCTTGAGCCTGGGATGAGGAGGGGGACTGGGCTTGTCACTGTACATCTGCTTCTGCCCACGACTGCCTGGAAGACCTGTACCCCACCCTTCTGGGCCTCAGTTTCTCATCCACAAAACGATAGATGATCTCTGAGGCCTTTTCACTGTGACACCCTGTAATTCTCTGATTTCTTCGGTCTAGAAAACCTAAGAATGGAGGTCAGCTGTATACACAAGGGGCCATTTTAAACCAAAAGGCTGTTTTAAAATTCACTGCCATACCCCAGAGGGGTGAAGTAGAAACAACTGCACTTAGTTGAAAGCAACAGCCTGCTGGTGGTGAGCACTGCTCTCACAGAGAAGACCACAGACAGGGATTTGCCTGGAAGGCTGAGCAGCCACGACAATCCTTCCTGACTTCTTTTGTCTTTAGGGTTTAGACTATATAGAACTGCAAATGAAAGTTCCCAGGCATGTACCCTAAATCTCTTAACTCATCTGCAAGTCCTTAGTCCGAAATGGAAAATTCTATTTTGGGAAACTGTCTAGCGATGTATTTAGGCTCACATGAAGGGAAAGATGGAAAGCAAACTTGAACATAAAATGGGGAAATTCTCACAGAACTGATGAAAAAGGAAACAAATTCTTTCTTTAAAGCACATACCAGAAGAAAGTTCTAAGGAACTCAAAAAGCACCTGTCACTTCCCTGCTATATCCTGTTCAGCCTTTAATCACCTGTGTGATGTCTGCAGTCACTTCAGGGCTGGGAGACTTCTGAGGACGGTGGACAGGACTGTTTTGCTCAGTCCTGCCTCCAAGAACTAGCCCGACACCCGCCAGGCAGGGACTGACAAAGATTTGTTGAGTGACTGAATGGCTGAATGATGAATGCAATTAATTTTATGAGAATATCCAAGATGTGGAACACTCAGGATATTAGAGTCAATTAAGAAATGACTACCATTTATTCTATTTTCTTCTGCTTCCCATTGTACTCATGACCTTTCCTAAGAAATAATTCATGCCTTTTGGTCTGAAAGATCATCAAAATCATTTCTCAGTTGGAAAGCATAACATTCTCTTGAAAAATTCTTTAATTGGGTTTCATCTGTATTTTATTCCTGGTATAACTAACTTTTTAAAATGTGTAAGCAAATGAAACCCTCCAAGTTGATGCTATTGTCCCCCAAAATCTTCATTGAGATGGTGACTTGGAAGGCTTGCATTTTGGGAAGAAAGGGGCCCATACCCTGTGTCTGTGTTATTCCAGAAGAGCTTGAAAAACCTTTATTTACATGTCTAGCAATGACACTAACCTGCTCCTAAGAGCTCTAATAAAAAGTTGTGTGATAAAAATGCCAAGGCCTGCTTATCTTAAAAGATCCTTCCTAGTTCAAAGGGTCGGTTTCACACCAGGGTCCCAAGTCTTATCAGCTGGCGCTTCAGAACTTTGCCATTGTAAAACAAAGGATGCCTCCAACTGGCATGACAATGGTACAATCACCAGACACTTCAAAAGAAGCAGGCACTGCACAGGGGATGCCCTGAGTTTGCCCCTCACTGTGATGTTTACACACACCTTCCAACAGCTCATCGCACAACAAAGGCCAGGCAGGATAGTCAAGGGCACTGTGCCTGCAGAGTAGTCCAGGACTCTCTGTCTCTACCAATAAAGCCAGGGGAAAACTTCAGTTTAAACACCATTTACTTCAGAGGCTGTGTTCTCAAAAGACAGAGTCTCATTATTCTACCGGGGTAAGGAAGCTGCTGGGGTTGTTGGGGGCTGGGGGGGGGGGGCAGTAAGGGGGAATGAAGTTCAGCTTCAGGGGCTGCATCCTCACACATAATTAGAATGGGAGAGAGAGGGAGGAGAAAGAAATGCATCTGCTGATAACCCAGAATAAGCTGCAGGTGTCCACACGGATTTTGCAAACGGGGATAAAAATCAGAATAAAAGACTATACTGGCTTGCAAGATGCAAAGAGAAGCCTGCAGGTATATGGTTAACAGAAAGAAGAATTCAGTGAATTCCCTCTGAGGATCTGGCCTCGTGGCGGAGGCTCTGACCTGCCAGCCTTGTTTGTCTAACTTCTCTGAAAATCAAAAACAAATGCCTATTTTCCCAAGTCAGGGCCCACTGGGGAAGAGGTATGGAAATCCAGTATCTGTGAAAATGATTTAAAAGCTGACCTTTGAGATTCCCCAGCCTTTTCAGAGGGGATGTGTATTAGAGACATATATAAATAGTATTATTTCAAAGAAACTCAGGCACCTGGATGCTGGAAGCAGGACACTAAAGGAGGAAAAGAAGGCTAAACAGGGATCTCTTCTGGATCAAAGGTTAAGTTGTAAGCTTTTCTTTATTTTTCAAAGTTAGTGCCTGTGCTTTGTACACTCTAGGATCCTGAGGGTGTTTTCAAAACAAGCAAACAACCTCCCATGATTATAGGGAATCCTTTGTATTTTGCAAAGAGGTTGGTGGCTTTGCTAAGGACCAGAAAGACTGTGAGGTCTATGACACTAGACTCTACCTGGGTCTCCTTCATAGGATCGCTCTGCCCTCACTGGGGTTGTGCTTTGCCAGCACCCTGGCCTTAGTTCTTTTTAGGTTCCTGTCTTTGCTTCAACCCTAACGAGGGGCTTAAATGCCCAACAAGATGGTCCTACTCTAAACCAAATAAAAAGTTCAGACGAAGTTCCGAGAGACATGGATGGATTTTTTTTAATGTCAAGAAATATAATTTCAACATTTGAGTGAACCGATCCTATTTAAAATGCATCCCCTGCCCTCTCTCTGCCCCACACTCATTATCTCTTTTTCCTGAGTTATTTATCTTCACTAGCACCTCTTCCCATCTGACAGATTATTATTTTACATGATGATTTTGTTTGGCCCCTGCCCCGGGCCCCGCCCCCTGCACCACTAGGTATGTAAGCTCCACAAACAAAAGGATTTCTATCAGTTTTGTTCATTGACGTAGCTCCAGAACCTGGTGCATAGTAGGTACTCAGTATTTGTTACATGAATGTGTTTAGGCAGCCGTGCTGGGCACTGGGGTGTGAACATGAAGAGCTGCTCTTTGCCCTGAAGTAACGCACGACCTACTCCCTGTAGATTTGTATATATCTTCAATGCTTTCCTCATTTTTCATGCCTCTCTCAAAGCTTTAATGTGTCTCTTTTAAAAAATCATTACAGAGTAAAACATGGATCCAACGTATGTTAGGAAGCTATTCAATTTGGTACGCGCAACAGCCCCCAACCATAACCATTCCAAAATGCATTTGCCGCTTTTCAAAATCCTTTGAGGCATCATCATTGCAATAAAATAGTCCAGCAGTTGTATGGTATACAAATATATCCCCAAATCACGAAACATTAATGATCTAATAAAAGCAATTAGTTTCAGGTTGCAGCAACTGAAACTATGTCTTCTATTCTGGGATTTAGAACCTTTTATTTTCTGCATTTCATATTTTCCTCTTGAGTGTTCCAAGAAACTATTAGACCCCCCACCAGATAGTTCTCTTATCTATGGTTCTTCCGAGGGAGAAGAAAGACCCTGTTCCTCCTCCTCCTCCTCCTCCTCCTCCTCTTCTTTTTCTGAATCTCTTGTCAGTGTCCCCATAAGAAATAGTTATCCAGATACAGCTTAATTATTGCCACAAAGAACACTTTCACTAACGCATGCAGACCAACAGAAACACCTTGGGAAATTCAAGGGCTGATGAGTTAAAATTAAATCTGAACAATTTATCTATTACATGTTGTCAAAGGACTTATCAAATTGAAAGATCCACATTACTAAAATGAGAACAAAGTTTTTTTGCCCATCTTGGCTGATTGCATTTTTTAAATTTCTTTTTAAAATTTAGTTTCATTGGAATTATAGAAGCACATAGTTTAAAAATCAAACAATTCTAGGGGCGCCTGAGTGGCTCAGTTGGTTAAGCATCTGGCTTCAAATCAGGTCATGATCTCATGGTTTGTGAGTTCAAGCCCCGCATCAGGCTCTGTGCTGACAGCTCGGAGCCTGGAGCCTGCTTCGGATTCTGTGTCTCCGTCCCCTCCCCTCCCCCACTTGCACTCTGTCTCTGTCTCTCAAAAATAAATGTTAAAAACAAAATTTAAATCAATTCTAAAAGGCTTGTTTTGAAAAGCATCAGTCCCGTTTCTCTCCTATTTTGCTTCCCCAAAGCAACCACGTTCATGCTTTTTACTCTTTTACTATTTATCTCCATTTACTCTGAATAGCACAGAGATATTATTACTCTGATTTCTTTTTTGTTCTTTTGAAAATGCATTATCTGTTAACTTTTTTTTTCAAAACATTTTTAAAGTTTATTTATTTTGAGCGAGAGAGGGAGAGAGAAAGGGAGAGTTGCGAGAGGGGCAGAGAGAGGAGAGAGAGAATCCCAAGCAGATTCTGCACTGCCAGCACAGAGCCAGATATGGGGGCTCAATCTCACAAATTGTGAGATCATGACCTGAGCAGAAACTAAGAGTTGGATGCTCAACCGACTGAGCTACGCAAGTGCCCCTATTACCTTCTATCTTCACTCTCTCCATGGGAGGTAAACTTGTCGAAACCTTGCATGCCTGCTACTTCATTTATCTACCCTTAACTTCAAATAACGCTATGGTGGACTACTGAATTCTATGCCAGAACTGATTTCTCCTGAGAACTCTGAAGGCACTGCTCTGCTGTCTTCCAGCTTTTAGTGTTGTCACTCTGATTTTTCATCCTATACATGAAACCTGTTTGTTTTTTCCTCTCTGGAAGGTTGTAAAACCTTTTATGTTCCTCAAATTCTGTGAAATTACCTTCAAATCACCTTGCGGTATATGCCTTTTCAAACACTGCACAGGGTATTTGGTGGGACTTTCAATCCAGAAATCCATGTCCTTCAGTTCAAGAAAATGTATGGAATTATTTCTTTGATGATATTCTTCCCTTCATTTTCTCCTCCTACTTAGATGCTGGATCCCTGAACCAGACTTCCACTTTTCTTACCTTTTCTCTCCTGTTTTACATTTCTTAGTGTTTTTATTTTACTTTCTAGGAAACTTTCTACATAGCAGCTTCCAAGACATCCAGTGAATGGCTTCTGTTTCTTCTCTTATTTTTCATTTCCAAGAGCTCCTTTGTTTGCCCAAGAATATTCCTTATTTGTAGCTTTCTGTTCTTGTTTACTGGGTATAATATATTCTCCTTTCTCAGATGATATTAAATATACATATATGTAAGTGTTTTTCTCTCTGGGTGGTATCTATTGCATCTGTTTTCTCCCTTTCTCCCTCTCTCTCTCTCTGCTCATTTCATATTAGCTATTTCTTCTGATGTCTGATGATCCTTAGCTATCTGTTCATATTTCACTAAAAAAGCTGATCAGAAGCTATCTGTACTTGTGAGGATGGGGCCAGGGGAAGGGAGATTTTTGATTCTGTCTTCATTCTAGACTGAGATTACAGGTTGGCTGTTTCTTTGGGGAATCCCCAAAGTCAGTATCTTCAGTTTTGTGTTATCTTTACCCCCTGGTTAGCTAACCAGATTCTCCAGAGAAGGCTTTCCTGTCTACAGGGTAAAACCTGGTGGCAGGCAAGCTGAGGCATGTTACCTGATTCCTCTGGTTTGGGTTAGGTGCCCCTTCCTCAACTGTGCCTGCTGCCTTACAGCTGAGACAGCCTCTGTCTACTCTCACCCAAGTATAAAACTTCTTGAGCCTTTTGGGAGTTCTATGGTATAACTCAGGTTGCTTTTCAACTTTTTCACTTCTACATTGGGATCTGCCTCCTTGGGTCTTCTAAGTCAGTTACTAATTATCCTGTTGCCAGCTCCAAAATTTGTTATTTTCTTCTTTCCCATTCTCTTCACCTATGTGGGTAATCTTCTCTTAAAAAATAATTTATTTACTGGCATTTTAGTAAAATTTTGAAAGAGGACAGAGCTAACTATGTGTATCCAGTCTGCCATCTTTTTTTTTTAAAGTTTATTTGAGAGAGCGAGAGAGCGTGAGTGGGGGAGGAGCAGAGAGAGAGGGAGACAGAGAGAATCCCAAGCAGGTTCCACACTGCCAGCGCAGAGTCTGACACAGGGCTTGATCTCATAAACCACAAAATCTTGACCTGAGCTAAAAATCAAGAGTCAGATGCATAACCAACTGAACCACCCAGGTGCCCTGGTCTGCCATCTTTAATCAGAGGTTCCTATTGCATTTCTTCCATGGGCTAGACTTCAAGGTCATCCTCAATTACTAGCCTCACTGCCTCCTCCAAACTTAATGACACCTTGCAACCCCTGAGGTCTGAGTTTGAAGGGAGAGGGAAGGAATTTCAGTTGATAAAAGGCAAATGTGTCCTTAGATACTTAACAGGGCATTTAAGAAGAAGGATGGGGTATTTTCTTTGGTTGTCTGAAAGATTTTTCTCTTCTACATAATAGATAGATTTATTTCTGCACACCACATAGACATGAATTTCCGGAGTTTGAAGCAGGAATTAAAAAATCTCAGGATATCTCTTGTACACTTGACTTTGTAATTCTAAAAATAAGAGAATTTAAAACCCAGTCTAATACATTTCTTTCATTTCATTAGCATGAAAAACTGGTTTTACTGTAAATATTGGCTAAATTAAAAGCATCAAACATTTTTGAGGATAGATATCTTGATAACACTAGTATTGCTTGCCTGCAGACAAGAATGATTTTTTATATTCTAGAGAATTTCTCATTTTTTTCCCAACTGAAGTGTCTTTCCCTAACAAGTACAAACAATAAGTATACAACATGCTGAAATCCATATGTTGTAGATTTATTTTTTAACGAAGCAAAGTTATTTAAGTTCTGACGCTAACAACAGCTGCCATCTTAATTTGAAAGTGCTAAAAATAGCTCAGTGGTCCTTAATTTTCCTATATTTGTCCTTGCATCTGTCTTCAAGTTTTAAAAGGAAAACACTATTGAATTCACCAATATAAAAGTTATGAGATGGATCTTAATCCTATTTTCATTTAAAATTGAACTGTATTCAATATTACCATCTAGTTAAATGATCTTGAAATTTATTTGGCAGTTATTTTCTGACTGATGCAGGAATAACACATCTTCCACTTCTCAAAACACTAGCGATAATATCCCCGTAGCCTCTGATAAACTATAAATTGCTCTTGTTAACAAGATAATCTTGGAGCCTTGGTTCATTGAACAGCTTTGCCATTCATTCACTAGCTACACTACCTCCCAGTGGCTCCACTTCCTGTGCTGTAAAATGGGGGCAATAATAGCACGTACATCGTGATGCTGTTGCTGTGGGCAATAAGGTGATAACACATACAGAGAACCATGCCTGCCACCAACTTCACTGTGGCTTCATAACTGATAATTCTCTGCTTTATCTAGGACAGTCAGATCTGAGATGTTGAAAGGAAGGGTTACATCATTTCTCACTTGTGGCACATGACCCTCAGTGAGTAACAATTATCATCTTTAACACTGAAAAATGTCTTCAACGTGACAAATTCTTCATCGCGTTTTCTTGTAGCATTTTCCAGGGAACGAAACTGTTGCCTCCACTCGTTGTTACCAGGTGTTTACTGCCTTCGTAGCACTAGCCTTTGACTTTTATCAGATAGAAGAGCTACTTCTGACCTTTGTGGCTCATTGCACTTGATCAACTCCATCCCCTTCTCTGATGTTGGAGAGCAAATACTGACCAATGGTGGTGATGGTAACAAAACAGTGTTCCTATACTTAGTAAAATGGCCTATTCTTTTGATTAATCCATTGCTGGATTAATCTCCATAATTCCAGACCAGTGATGTGGTAGGTGAGGAAGCACCTCTGAAGGAGGAAGGGGTGAGGTGAGGTTGGGTCCCTTAAAAACAAAGCTGAACTCTGACCCATGGCTATGAGTGTTTTAATCCACTAACTTTATTTAGCAATTCAAGGAACATTAAAGGAAGACCTATGTGGTTAGCAATACAGGCATAGGCTTTAAAAAGCAGTTGAGAAATACTGATCTAAACACTATAATTTCGCAGTCTTCCTTCTCCCCACCAGCTGGTGTATTTCAACCAGCAACACTGCCTGCCCCTACCGCTGACCTGGCACCTGTCCCCACCAGCACTACTCAGTGTTGGGTAACCATATGTCTGTCCCCTTTTGCTCTGGAAAATCTTAGTTTGTGCCTCTTTTCCAGGTAAAATTATTGACAGCACCCTCTTTGACCCTCTCAAGTATCCATGTCTGGATGATAAATTATAAGGTCACCCTGCATCTATGGGTCACCAGATCTTTGACGGATCTGCAGTTATGGATGTAGGAGAGTGATATGGAGTCTCCACAGGAGCACCAAGGAGTCCCTGTTACACACTGGCAACTGAGCCTCTCACCATGCTCTTCCAACGTAACCTAGAAGGTGGAAAAGGAAGATGTTGGATCTTGACACACAATGTCCATGAGGACACTAACAGACAGTGGACTTTGCCATTAGGACAGCCCTGAGTTAGAATGCTGACTCTCCCATTTACCAACTTCATGATGTGGGGCAAGCCACTTTATTCTCTCTTAGCCTCATTTTCCTCTACTATGCACTGGGAATGTAAAACTTCCATCATTGAGTTGTGAGGGAGATTAAAGGAGATGATGCATGGAATGTGCTCTCAGCACAGCAGGGAGATATCGTGAACAAGATCAATGTCAAAGGTCCTTTACGGTGTCTTAATTGATGGAGCCTTCCCTTTAAGTCATGTGTTACCTACATTAACCTAACAATATACTTTCTTTTTTTTTAAGGTTACTTTGGTTTTTTTTACGTTTATTATTTTTTTTTTTGAGAAAGAGAGAGAGAGAGACAGCATGAGCAGGGGAGGGACAGAGAGAGAGAGGGAGACACAGAATCTGAAACAGGCTCCATGCTCTGAGCTGTCAGCACAGAGCCCGATGCGGGGCTTGAACTCATGAACTGTGAGATCATGACCTGAGCCAAACTCAGTGCTCAACCAACTGAGCCACCCAGGTGCCCCTATATGCTTTCAATCTGAAAGATTTTTAACTTAAAAAAAGTTATTGGATTTAGGTAGAGCATCAAACCCTTGATGGCATTTGGTTAATTAACAATACAGTGAGGTATTGCAAATCTGAACATAGGTTTCAAAGAAATTTCAGTATGTGCACAATCTGACTCAAATATAATGTCATGATGTGGTAGTGTGTGCTTCCATTTACTGAGAGAAGGACAAATGAGGAAAGATATACCATATATATTATATTATATTATATATCATATCATATATATCATATATATTATATAATTTTTATAATATATATTAATTTATTTATTATTTAATCTATTACTTATGTTTTATTTTATTTTATATAATATATATAATATCATATTATACCTGTAATCCATCTAGGCAATTTATACTGTATTAATAAGTATTAATTATATAATTGAAAGGCAAAAGAATGATGGCAAAAAACCTTTAAAGCCTTATTTTGAGAACAGTTGTGTTTCCTTACTAATTCTATATTTAATGGATAAAGGGAAATATCTTTTTTTTTTAAAGTTTATTTATTTAAGTAATCTCTACACCGAGTATGGGGCTCGAACTCACTATCCTGAAATCATGCTCCCCTGACTGAGCCCCCCAGGCACTGGGGGAAATATCTTTAAAATTACAATGTAACTCAATCTCAAAATGGTTGTAAACAGAATCTACTTAAAAGTGGTAACAGGAGGGCTGCCTAGGTGGCTCATTGGGTTGAGTGTCCAACTCTTAATCTCAGCTCAGGTCTTGATCTCACTGTCCTGAGTTCAAGCCCCATGTTGGGCTCTGCACTGGGCGGGAAGCCTACTTTAAAAAAAGTGTTAACAGAGAAAACCAACCAGGTGAAATTCAAAAGAAATGCTCCACTTGAAGTCTGTCCCACTTCTCCCAACAAGACAACTACCCTCAGAACAAGTTAAGATGGTTTTAGTTATATAAATTTTTCAAAAGAAATCAGGGGCTTTTAGGATTGCCACTTTCTACTTTGCTTATCCAACCAGAATAATGTGAAATTAAATGACTATAGCCCACTTGTAATAGAACCAGAACAAAGTGGCACAAATTTTACTGATTTTTTTTTTCCTCAGATAATCCAGGCTGTGTCTTAGCCTTGAAATTTGCAAGCGAGGCAGTATAAATCTGGTTTCTAAATTATATCACAGCACAGTCTACAGACTTACCATCTAAATGGGCCAAAAGAAAGTGTATTTATATGAAAATAGATCTTGTTTTAATAAATGTAACGTACAGTCAAAAAATACTCTAAGAACTCAAAAATAACAGCTGTGTTTACATCTGAAACTAAAATGGCCTTGGTCATATTAACAGTCCTTTCCTCAGCACCGCATGGGACATTCTGCCATGGGAAACCCACCCCTGCATCCGGTGAGTTTCTTCCTTTGGTAGCGGCACAAAGTTTTGTTTTTTCCATTGGCAAACATAATCTTTCTTTAAAGCAAAAAATTGGCAAAGTTATTTTTAAAGTGGATATATTACATAAAGTCGATCTTAAGGGACCTTGGAATTTTCGGTGAACTCTCATGAGGAAAGCAAGCATGCTCCTCTGTCCGTTTTATCCCTAGCCACTCGAAGAGAAAGACTACCCATATCCCAAAGCAGTTCATATGAATTGAAAGTTGATTCTTAGAGCTTTTAAGTGCCCTTTACACGTGGAACAGGCATTTAAAGGTTAACCTAGATGCCCATTTTCTGAATTTTCTTCGAGCCCAATTTGTGCAGGGGCAACTCTTGAATGGGGGACCAGGTCTTTTCGTGTCACTTTACAATGAGGTCACCTGGTAAATATTTCGACAAACTATTTTACACGCTTTGTTGGAAACAAGTTGATATTAACCACCTCTCTTGAGTCTTCAAACAACCAAGAAAGAAAAAAAGGGAGACTGATAGACGTAATGAATTTTCACACGTTTTTCACATACTCAGTGTTTCAGATGGCTCAAAAAAATGCCCAATTATAAATACAAGCCCTGTAGATGTATTAAAGGGTAAAAATCTAGGGTCACATTATGTAGTACAGGTGGAAATACATCTATAAACACAGAACAGGTGATTTGGATAAGCCTGTAACTTTTATCTATATGCAAACTTATCCAGTAAGACTCTCCTATCCCATACTTAAACAAAATTAAAACTTGTCAACCACAAAGTTCAGAATAAATATCTTTGATGTTAAACATAGCATTCTGAAGCAAGTTTTTATTAACCAGGCATTTTGTAAATAACATTTATCTTCAAAGTACCAAACATAGTACCCATTCCCAGGTAAATAGTAAGTGGTTAGGAACAACTGTGTTGAATTAATTTCTGACCCTAAACATTCTTTCTTCTGAAATATATTTTAACACTTTAATTGAATTGACCATGGCTTCATTGAGTTAATCAAGGGCACTTCCTATTTTTAAGCTAATTTTATTTCCATTAAAATGACCTATGCAATCCATGTAATTTGAAACAGCAAGTACACCTATAACTCAGAAGCTCTATAAAATGTTTTGTATAGAATATCTGATTATGAAAATCAAGACTATGCTGGAGCACTGCATATTATAGAAAAACAAAGGACAGGTAAATGCAGGCACCTGAATTTTGGCTAGGTAATCTTGATTTTTTTCATAATTTTTTCTACTAATCTAATAACGGTCTGAAGTGTTCCTGAAATAATAAAAGAACCAAAGTTAAATCACTGAGTAAAAATTTCTGGTGATAACCATTATTAGATGTTCTTACATTTTTCTTAAAATTCTTCTGTATCAGTTATGATCCTATTAAGAATAGGTTTTTTTTTTTTTAAAAGACAGTGACGCACAATGGTTAAGGACAATGGGTTCTGGATTCACGGAGACTCGGTTCATATGGCAGCTGTGCCACTCAAAGGTTATGTCACCTCCCTGGGCCACCATGTCCTGTTCTCTAAAATGGAGGCAGTAATAGCACGTACACCATAAAGTTGTTGGTATGGACACTAAGTGTGATACTTCATAAGGCACCATGACCACCACATAGTGAGCACTCACTAGATGCTAAATGTCACTATTACCAATATACCAAAGCCCATTACCAAGGACAAGGAGGGACTGGATGCCTCTTCCCAAGAACAAAATGCAAAGCATTTAAGCTGTCTTCTGTTTGAAACAGTCACAGTATCTAAAGTGTTTGGACGCATGCCGCAGAGGCTTCTAGGATTTTAAAACGCCAGTGGACACAGTGTAAAGCTAAGATGATCAAATCTTTTTTTTTTTTTTAATGTTTCTTTACTTATTTTGAGAGTAAGAGAGAAAGAGAGAGCATGAGTGGGGGAGAGCAGAGAGAAAGAGAGAGAGAGACAGAGAACCCCATGCAGGCTCCACACTGTCAGTGCAGAGTCCAACGCAGAGCTTAAACTCACGAACCATGAGATCATGACCTAAGCTGAAATGCAGAGTTGGATGCTTAACCCACTGAGCCACCCAGGTGCCCCGAGATGGTCAGATCTTAATGAAACCTCTGATCCAGACTGAGCTCGGCTGGTGGGATATGGAGGCAAAAACTCAGGCCAGAGATGCATCCCCATGTATTTCCTGGGACTTTTCTAGATCCTAAGTGACAAAGGTCATTTCAAAAGTAGACTTGCATTTAAACAGTTTATAAACTGGTAGGGGCAAGGCACAATCATAAGCGGATGGAATAAATTATGCAATGGAAGTCTGAACGAGGTTTGGACAAAGTGCTGAAGAGCAAGGGGTGGTTGGGGGCAGAGGACAGAAGACAAACTGTGTCTGAGGGAATGAGGAGAAGCTTCAAGATGACATTCAAACAGGAACTGGAATGATGGGTAATATAGAGAGCTAACAGTGATGGAAATGTCCATTAGGAATATGGAGGACAATTCTGGGCATTTTCCTGCCTGGAGAGTAGTTCTGTGTAGCACAAGTACCAAAATGGTGGATGGAGAGGTATGTAGGAGTGGGTGGGACAGCTTTGTAAAGGCCTTGCAGTGCAAAGGCCTTGCAGTGCAAAGGCCTTGCAGTGAATTCTGCTGAGGGGCGACCCACTGGCATGTTCTGGCAGGGCCAGTCCTGGCAGGGCCAGGCCATGATCAGAATTGCCTTTTAGAACAGTGACCAAGGCCACAGGGTAGAAAATGGTTCAGGAGTGTAGAAAGAAGCTGAGACATAAAGACCACTTAGGAGGCTGTTAAAGATGATGGTGGTGCCTTAAGCACGACAAGAAGGATGACAAGATGATTTGAGAGATGGTTCCCAGGTAGAACCAACAGTCTATGATGCTTGAGTGACAACAGTGGTGATAGTCAAAGACGATGTATCTATGTCAAACTGGACTGGCACCATCTCTATACGTTCAGGTGATTGTAACAACGAAGAAAGAAGTGATGAAGTCAGATGGGGCCATGGGGAAGTGTAGAAATTAAGGGTGTCTTTCTTTTTTGTTTTAAAAGTTTTTATGTATCTATTTTGGAGAAAGAAAGAAAGCGTGAATGGGGGAGGGGGCCACAAGAGAGGGAAGAGAGAGAGAATCCCAAGCAGGCTCCACACTGTCAGTGCAGAACCCGACACAGGGCTCAAACCCACAAACTGTGAGATCATGAGCTGAGCTGAACTCGGATGTTCAACGGACTGAGCCACCCAGGTGCCCGTGAGGGTGTATCTCCTAAAGGAAATCTGCTTCTTTCTCTCCTCCTTCCACAGTGGAAGTCAAGATGCAACTCAAGATTCACTAAGCAGGCAACACAAGGGACACTACTAGAAGCCCAGTTTATGACAGGGCAATTATTAGACTTCACTGGGAGCCCCTGAAGACATGGTCCGTCATGTAGAGGGCACTTAATAAATGCTTATTCATTGACTTTGTTAAATAGAAAGTGAACAAAGTAGTGGACTGTGTCTCAAAATTACCTGAATCTTCTGAACCCTCCTGTGCCTTGATTTCTTCATTTATAAAATGGAGATGAAAATGTTACAAATTTAAAAAGAAAATTTGTAAAATAAGGAAGACATGTCAAGAAGTATTTATGTTGGGAAAAAATGGGTAATTAATTCTGTATCTAATAATATGCAATCTATTAAGTATTTTATATATACTCTGTACTATTTTAAGTCTATCTAAATATCATTTTGTTTTAAAGCAATTAAACAAAAAAGAATAAAAGGCATGTTTTCTCAAATTTATATGGAAAAGCTAAATTTGTGTACAAGTCCGACCGTGGCAAGAAAAAAATATGTTTCAATTTTGAGAAAAACTGAACGTTTCCAAGAAGTCTTCATATTTAAAAAGAAAAAAAAAACATAATATAGCCTGGTTTACATCCGCCTTTAAGTGTCATTTCCTAATAAAACATAATCATTTTTCAAATCTTAGGTATGATGAAAATTTTAAATGTTTGTATTAAAATTTTGAAACACCAGAAACTTTTATGTTCTTTTTTTGTTTATTTATTTTGAGAGAGAGAGAGAGGGAGAGAGAACAAGGGGGGGGGGGGAAGGGGCAGAGTGAGAGGCAGAGAGAGAATCCCAAGCAGCCTCCACACTCAGCACAGAGCCAGACATGGGGCTCAATCCTACGACCATGAGATCATGACCTGAGCTGAAATTAAGAGTCGGATGCTTAACTGACAGAGCCACCCAGGCGTCCCCAGAAATTTTTCCCTTCTATCAACGAGGTAGAATTTGAGGTAATCAGAAATGTTTGGAATACAGTAGTCTCCCCTTATCTGTGATCTCGCTTTCTGTGGTTTCAGTTACCCATGGTCCACTAGGTCCAGAAGTACATGATCCTCCCTCTGACTTATTGCCAGAGGGTCAACAGTTGCCTAACGCTGCATCGTGATGCCTGCATCATTCACCTCACTTCATCTCATCACGTAGGCATTTTATCATCTCATATCATCACAAGAAGGGTGAGTACAGGACAATAAGACATTTTGAGAGACAGAGACCATATTCATGTAAGTTTCATTACGGTATGTTGTTATAGTCAGTCTGCTTTATTCTTAGTTATTATTGTTAATCTCGTACTGTGCCTAATTTATAAATTAAACTTTATCATAGGTACATATGTATAGGAAAAAATAGTACATACAGGGTTCAATACTATCCATGATTTGAGGCATCTATCAGGGTCTTAGAATGTATTCTCCATGGACAAGGCTGGACTACTGTATAACAGCCAAACTCCATGTGATATCCTACAGTCCACTCTCAGAAAATACCCACTGACATACCTATTAGAATGGCCTAAATCTAGAACACTGACATCAAATGCTGGCAGGAATATGGAACAGGAGCTCTCATTCATTGCTGGTGGGAATGAAAAATGCTACACCCTGGAAGACAGTTTGCTGGTTTCTTACAAAACTAAACACGTTCTTGCCATATGATCCAGAAATAGTGCTCCCTGGTATTTACCCAGTAGGATTAAGAACTTATGACTACACAAAAACCTGCACCTGGATATTTATAGCAGCTTTATTCACAACTGCCAAAACTTGGAAGCAACCAAGATGTCCTTCAGTAGGTGAATGGATAAATTAATTGTGGTACATCCAGACAATGGAGTATTGTTCAGAGCTAAAAGAAAGGGGTTATGAAGCCATGAAAAGACATGGAAGAAACTCAAATGCATATTACTAAGTGAAAGAAGCCAATCTCAAAGGGCTACATACTGCATGATTCCAACTCTACGACATTCCAGAAAAGGCAAAACCGGAGACACTAAGTAAGATCAGTGGTTGCCAGGGGCTTGGAGAGAGGGATGAATAGGCGGAGCACAGAAGATTTGAGGGGCTGGGAAAAAATTCTCTATGACACTATAATGATGGATGCATGTCATTCTACACTTCTCTAAACCGCAGAATGTACAACACCAAGGGAACTCTAATGTAAACTAGGAACTTCAGGGGATTGAGATGGGTCACTGTAGGTTCATCAATTGTAACAAATGTACCAGTCTGGCGGGGGATGCTGATAGCAGGGGAGGCTGTGCATGTTGGGGGGTGGGGGGGCGGGCAGAGGGTATATGGGAAATCTCTGTACCTTCCTCTCCATTCTGCTGTGAACCTAAGACCGCCATGAAAAAACTAACGTCCTTTTAAAAAATTCTATTGAATGTGTGAATGAAATCAAGACATAATAATCACATAGCTAATACGTATATATAAGCTCTACAATACACGTGTGGATGAGCTGTGCTATGTAAGTTTTTAAAAGGGCCACACAGCTTCTTCTCCATCATCATAGTTAGAACACAGTCCTTGTAACATCCCCAGTAAATCTTCATGTGGAAACTGAAAGATGACTCTGTAAAGTACCACTACTGAGAGAAGCCTCTCTTGAAAACAGCCTCTCTTCCTCTGCTTTTTTTTCTTTCTTTTTTTTTTTTTTTTGTAGTGAATGAATGTGTTAGATTTAGACTTGTTGCTCTGTGGCATTACACATGGAAACATTTAGAAAATTACACTAAGATAAATGGCAGGTTTTTTTTTTTTTTTTTTAATTAGGAAAAATACCTAGTCCTTCAAAACTAGATATTTTACTTTGATTTTATTTGTAATCAAAATATTTCTCTGGAAACATTTCTGTAGTCTTAATTACTCAATTAAACCTGTTGCTACGGAACTTTTATGTCACCAGTGCATGGTAATCCTGCAGATGGCAAAGGTTTAATACCAAATTAAACTAAGCTATTAATTATATACACAAGTTAAAAGAAATCTAAATGAACGACCTTTTACATTTTTTTTTTCATACTTCTAATGGGCAAAATGGCAGCTGCGTGTCTGCTTAGCCGGGAAATGCAAGAGTCAGGCTAGAATAAGAGTTAGGGCAAAGTGTTTGTACTTTGCTACTGGTTGAAATAAAATGTTAGTCTTTTATTTAAAACGCCACCAGAAGTCAGGTCATCTCAGACCCACTGCTTCTTCATCTGATCTGAAAATGAAAAGTGTCCCATGCTACTAGAACATACTGCACCTCTGTGGACATTAACTGAAAGGCAGACCATGAAGAATATAGAAGGTGGTGTTCACTGAAGACACATTTAAAATTAATAAGCGAAGAGACTCTCTTTCGCAATCAGATGGCAAAGATGGGAAAAGTGTACCGCAAATTAAATTATTTTTTAACGTTTATTTTTGAGAGACAGAGAGACAGAGCGTGAGCAGGGAGGGACAGACAGAGACGGAGACACAGAATCTGAAGAGGCTCCAGGCTCTGAGCTGTCAGCACAGAGCCCCACGTGGGGCTTGAACCCACGAGCTGTGAGATCATGACCTGAGCCAAAGTCCGACACTTAACCAACTGAGCCACCCAGATGCCCCTGTACCTCAAATTAAAAAGAGCCTTGTAAATATTTTTTTTGGATGATCACCTATTACAGAGAAAAGATAAAGCAACTAAATAATAATCTGAAATGTACTGATGGTACACTCTCATACAACATTATCTTCAGAAAGTAATAATTCTTTGTGTGTGGTTCTGAATACTATCCTATTGAAAATTAGTCTCTATCCTCACTCATAAGGAGAAAATCCAGTTTGGAATTCCTGCTAAGAAAGGGCACGGGGAGGTTGATTCTTCAAATTCTTTAGACCCAAAGTTAGGAAAAAGGAAGAATTTGCCAAGTGGGATTGCATTATGGATTCTTTTTTCTTCTTCCATTGGTGGACAATGTAATTTATTATTTTAAATGAAACACTGACAGAGAACCAGAAACTCTTCATTTTATACTTTAGAATGCCATGAATCACTCCCTCTAAATTATATTCAAGTCACTATTTAGTCCGATAAATGCTCAACAATGCTAAATTACTGAGTCAAACATAACCTCCATTTCTTGAGCTGGCATTTTCTTCAATATTACCCAGGGGGGTGAGGAAGAGGGTCCAGCAACTCCTGAAGGATCTTGACATTTCCCCTAAGACTCCCTGAGACCCCTGAGAAACATACAAAATGCAAAAATCCTGAGTCAGAAAGTAAGATCTTAGAGGGTCCACAGGTCATGTGATGCAAAAACTTCAGTGTACTTTATCCAGTCAATATTATAAGAAAAGTACTGGGGTGCCTGTGTGGCGCAGTCGGTTAAGCGTCCGACTTCAGCCAGGTCACGATCTCGCGGTCCGTGAGTTCGAGCCCCGCGTCGGGCTCTGGGCTGATGGCTCAGAGCCTGGAGCCTGTTTCCGATTCTGTGTCTCCCTCTCTCTCTGCCCCTCCCCCGTTCATGCTCTGTCTCTCTCTGTCCCAAAAATAAATAAAAACGTTGAAAAAAGAAAATTAAAAAAAAAAAAGTACAACCACATTCAACAAATATACGCCTTATTGCTAAATATCCTAAGGCTTTGCTTTTAATATACAATGATAAAGAGTGGTAGGTTATATCTTTATGGAAATAATAGATCAAATACTCTGGACCTCTGATAAAAGATCTTTTAAGCTCATCCCCACCCTGTCATAGTATTACAAAGATAAATCACAAAGCTTTCAAAATCTATACACTGTGAATCTTTTCCATTTCATAATTGTCCACAACTCAACAACCTAAAGTGTACATGTTTTCATTTAGGAGAGAGTAGGATGCTGAATTCCAGCCCTTTAATAACCTTGCAATTCACATAAAACATGAAAATTCAGAGCAGACTTTTCAAAAACTTAGTCATACACAGCTAATTTAAATTGAATATGGTTGTTATAGGTGTTTGTGATTCAATATAAAATGAGCAGCTGCTAAAGATCAGAATCACATCTTTCTCTACAAGGAAAACATTAAATAATGAGAAGTAAAAGCATTACTTTTCATTTCTTCATTTATTTAGAACATTATTTCTCATTTAAAAATTTCTCTCCTCCTAGCAACTCTACTTCTAGCAGTAAGTTCTATGGAAACAGTCGATGTGCAAAAAGATTTGTGTACAGGGTGTTCAGCGACTAATTTCGGTACTGAAAAGTAAGTAGCAGCCTGAAGATGCAGCATAATGGAATCGATTAAGAATTGGTTAAATAACTGTATTCATGTAAAATAAAAGTATGCAGCTATAAAACGTCATAGAACCAGTGCTGTCCAGCAGAAATAGAATGTGAATGTTTGTAACTTCAAATTTTCCAGATTTAAAGAAAGCACATTACAGAAAGTCAAAAAGAAACAAGTAAAATTAACTTATGAATATATTTTATGTAACCCAATACTGCAACATGTAATGAATACAAAAATGACTAATGAGATATTCTCCTTTCTGTACTGCCTTTGGAATCTGGTGTGGTTTTGTACTCAGAGCACATATTTTTTAAAAGTGTTTATTGCTTGATTTTGAGGGGAGGGGGCAGAGAGAGAGGGAGAGCAAGAAAACCAAGCAGCATGGAGACCCACAGGGGGCTCGATCTCACAAACTGTTAGATCATGACCTGAGCTGAACGCTTAACCAACTGAGCCACACGGGCTCAGTTACAGCACATCTTAATTCTAACTAGCTAACTAACTAGTGCTCAACAGCCCATGTTTCTAGTGGTTATAGTATAGTGCAGCGATAGACAATGTTTAGACTTAGAAAATCATTAATATATTAAACTTCAAAAACAGATTATATGACATACGTACAGTATGATTCTAATTGTATACTTTAAAACTTCATGAGTAGAAGAAAAAAGCATAAATGGGTAGACACCAAAATGTTTACAGTGTTATTCTGGGAATCAGGATTATGGCTGTTTTCTTATTTTTTTTTCTCTGTTTTCTAAATGTTTGACGATAAACATGTCTTATTTTGAAGCTAATAAACGACTCTATTAATATCCCTCAATCAGCAATGATTAAATTGATGAAGTTTATGACCTTAGACATTCCACTGTAAGAATTTGATCCCTGAAAAGTGAATTTGTTCTGTACCTCACACTAGTGAATACAAATTTCATCGTCCATAGAGAATAATTCACCACTATGAACAAGACTTATACTTTCAGCACAAGCCCTAACATTTGCCCCTTAAATGTGGTGTGTGTAATTATAGTATAAGAACCGTGAGGAAATTATTTCATTGCCTGTTAAATAACCGTTTGGTAAGTCTAGACAACAATTATAAATAGCCATTATTTATAAATTTTCCATTCAAAGTACTTGGGGAATTGTATAATAAATAGGCAATGTGACCTACCCTTCCTTAAACCCCTAAGTTGCACAAAAAGAGAGAAAATACATAAAATTGGCAAAGATGCTAAAACACAGACAAAATCCACTTTGAAACAGTGAGACTAAAACTGAAAATGAATGCTGTGTGCCTGGCATCCACTTCACATAGCAGAGACCTTATTCTACTGACCTTCTTCATCGTGTTCTTCCCCAACACACACGCAAAAGGCCCTTAAGCAAAATTAGCCCCCCTTTCTTCAACCTTCACTCTCAACGTTCCCCCATCACTAGCCAAACTTTGTTTGGCTCTTCTGGCATTCCTCACTGTATCCTCAGCAAGGTTCCTATGACTCTCAAGTAACAAACATTTGATGCTGATTTCTCTTACTGAGAAATATTTACTGAGCTCCTACTTACGGCACAAAGTGGGGCTTATAGTCAGTACAAGTACACAAAAAGACAAAAATGATCACAGATGGTGATAAGGGCAATAAAGGAAAAGAGGGTGCTACAAAAGAAAATAATAGGTCAGGGCTTGGCAGGGGTTGTGTGGGTGGTCAGGAAAGGCCTCTCCACTGACAAAGGACAAACCCACTGACAAGACCTGATGGATAACAGGTAGCAAGTGGTAAGAACGCCTTCCCACAGTGGGGCATGCACCGGCCCAGGGTAGATGGGGGCTCAGGTGAATTCACGAAGTCCAGTGTTGGCTAGTATGGTAAAGGAAGAATGCTGGAGACATTTGAGCCTGTGGGGTGCCAGCAGAGGCATCGGCAACAGTATGCTAGCCGTGGCTTTTATTATTATTATTTAATTTTTTAATGTTTATTTATTTCTGAGAGAGAAAGAGACAGAGCAAGAGTGGGGGGCTGGGCCAGAGAGAGAGAGAGAGGGGGGGGAGATACAGAATCCAAAGCAGGCTCCAGGTTATGAGCTGTCAGCACAGAGCCTGACGCAGGGCTGGAACCCACAAATCGGGAGATCATGACCTGAGCCCAAGTCGGATGCATAACCAACTGAGCCACCCAGGCACCCCTATTATTATTAACAACAGTAGCAACAGATAAAATGTAGCATTTTTGATGAGCCAGACATATGCTAAAAGCGTTAGACATAATAATGGATTAACTCCTTACAGCAGCCCTTTAAGGTAACTATTATTAAGCGCCTAAGAGGTTAGCAACTTGTCTAGGGTGACATGACTTATAAAGGCAGGGCTGGAAGCTGCTGACACTCGTCAGAGTTCTTACCGTCTTTGTTGGACTGCCTCAACTTCCAAGATTTACATTCTGATGCCCGTTGTCCCTCTTTTTTGAAAGAGGATAATGGAAAAACAACAACAACAAAGAAACTGAGATTTGTTATTTCCAGAAGGATAAACATACCTTACAGACATTAAAGACCTAATTCATTCATGTCTAAAGCACAGAGGAAGGACAAAGAAATATGTATCACATTTTGTAGTAAAGATCTCTGGGTTTTGTCTTCCTGACATCCATTTTCCTTCTTCCTGGGAAAAACAACTTTCTTTGGGAACGTACCCCTCCCCTACTCTCACTCTACGGTATTTTAGTGGGGCAAACACTACTTCTGGCTTTAGAGCAGAGCACATGACCCTTCAAAGCTAGGCAACTGGAACATTCCATGCCCCTTGGCCAGTAAGTGGTTCAGAGATGGTATGACTGATGGCATATGAGCTCAATCCGGGGCTTTCCTGAATGACTGAGAAAGATATAAAGTTACAGCTTGCTGGTATGCACACCTGCCTCCATGCTGGACAATGCTGCCTGAGAATGAGTCCAGCACAGGAGCAAACTATGCTTAGAGACGAAGAGACGAAGTCTTTATGGAATCACTGAGCACATGGATTCAAACATGCTAGAAATGGGATTTACTTCTAGACTTTTTAGTTGAATCAATCAACTAATTCCCTTTCTCAGATTAGCAATTTTGACTTGGATTTTCTTTTTTTTTTTTTAATGTTTATTTTTTTAGAGAAACAGACAGAACACGAGTTGGACAGGGGCAGAGAGAGAGGGAGACACAGAATCTGAAGCAGGTTCCAGGCTCCAAGCTGTCAGCACAGAGGCCAAAGTGGGGCTCGAACCCACAAACCGTGAGATCATGACCTGAGCCGAAGTCGGATGCTTAACCGACTGAGCCACCCAGGCACCCCTTTGTTTTCAACCAAAAGGGACTTGGTATGGATCAGAGTCAGAGCAGAAGGGATAGAAATGAGGGTCAAAGTAAGGCCATTGTTAGCCAAAATGGCAGAGAAGTGGTCAGAAAGACTGAAAATTCTATGACCTTTGAAAAAACTGAGCATTCAAGTGGTCAGAATGAAACTGTTCCTCCTCCTTGGAGTCAGGCAGCGACGACGTGGAAATGCAGGTGCAAACAGCTAGCAGTCAATAAACGGCTACTGGCTCTTACGGTGTGCCTTACTTGCGCTAGGTGCAGGAATATGGTAACAAATATGGTCTCTTTCCCCCTCGAGCTCATCAGCTACTCTAGCTCCAGCAAAGGCAGGAGGCACAGGTTAGCACACCTACATCATAATTTACCTACAAACTGAACACAGTGCAGTAAAATCAGCACTTGATCACAATGAAATCTCTTGGCTCTCTGGTCTAGACATAAACATCTTCCGCCAAACTGTATAATGAAAGGCTGGATTGCGCAGAGGCCAAAAGATAAGGAGATCCGAAAGATGAATGTTCAGCATTAGTAGCTGTACCTCGAGCAGAAAGACTTAGCACTTAGAACTGGAACTAAGGCAGTTGAAGGGCACTCCAGTCTATTTCCAGAGATAAAGTTGCTAAAGAAAGAAATCAGTCTGGGAACCTGAGGACAGAAGGTAAGGAGGGACACCACAAAAGAGGACCAGCATTAAATACGCTTCTAGCTGCTGCAAAACCATGTCAGCTCTGGGAACTTTTCCTGGCCTTTACCAGCCTGAGATCCCTATGACTGATGTGTCCTTCTGACCAATTACTGTATCATACTCAGATTGATTCTACATCCAGCTCTCTCCTTAGTGAGGCTGGACATCAGCCGTCCTCCCAAGCTCAGGTTCTGGTGCTCAGGAACTGAGCAAGAGCTTCAGGCTTCTGCTTCCTCCGTTCTCGAGGGCCCCAGTCCTCGGCACTGGGAGTTCTTCTCCCTGCTACCCTGCTCGGTTCTCATGTCCGAACACTCTCTCCTGAATCCCTGGGTGCACACACGAAGAAGGCCTCTGCCTTCTGCAGAGTTCATGAACTCTGGCACGTGGCTGAGGCGCCCCCACCTCCTGGGGGGCCTTGGATGCGGAGGTGGCCTCACTGCCTGTGGGCTCACTAATGTCTTCTACTTCTTCCCATTCTCTTGCCCACCCTTCATCTCTCAGACCTTCTCCTTACGTGGTGCGCACCTGTGTACGTGTCTCGCCCTGTCTGCTAGGAAGACTTATGAAGTTTCGTGCCCAAATCATGGAAACTTTAATGTATTTTTCGTGGAGGTGGGGATACTGGTAAGGATACATATGATTAGCAATTGTCTTACGTCAACTGGTAAAATTATATGTATCCACCTACAGAGCTGGTTTGGTTCTTCTCGGTTCTTTTTTTTTTTTTTTTTTAAGATTTTATTTTAAAGTAATCTCTCTACATCCCACATGGGGCTTGAACTCATGACTCGAAGATCAAGTGTCACATGCTCTACTGACTGAGCCAACCAGGTGCCCCTCTTATTAGTTCTTGTGTTTACAAAATCTCAACATAAAGATCTTATTTAGGATGGTGTTAATTAAAACACCTCACTCAACACAAATATGCCTACTGCATTATCTCAGTTTTGCTTTAACTGGGGCCTGAGGTGAGACTATTCTAGAGCAAATTTACCATGGAACAGAAAACAGAATAAAACAAAATCCCAGGGGTGCCTGGATGCTTCAGTTGGTTAAGTGTTCGACTTCAGCTCTGGTCAAGATCTTGCAGTTCGTGAGTTCGAGCCCCGCATCGGGCTCTGCGTTGGCAATTTAGCGCCTGCTTGGGATTCTCTCTGTCTCTCCCTCTGTCTCTGCCCCTTCCCAGCTTGTGCTTGCTCAAGTAAATAAATAAACATAAAAAAAAATTTAAAACAAAACCCAGTAATATAGCCCAAATGCAACGGACTTGAATAACAACTCTATTTGGTTAATTTGAGTATTCATTTTAACCATCACATCCACTCTTGCAACGAGTATTTAGTGACTGTTTACCGTGCACCAGACAGTGATCTAGGCCTTAGGGACACAGCTGGGGACAAGACATTCTCTGAATATTTCGTATGTGCTGATTATCACAACCACACTCTCCTACCTTGGTAGAGCCACCACTTAGTAAATCCATCTTTCATTCCTTCCTGTCTTGACTCTGCCTAGAAAGGACTCTAAAAATGATAAGCTATTCTTATCATAGCTTTCTATCAGCAATTTCCCCTTTTCTAGAAAGTTCAGTAATCACTGTGTGTAACTAGTTATGTCAAGATTTGGTTGTTCGAAGAAGTGTTCTTTCCACCGAAACAGTCTTGTGACAGTCATAGTAACAGAAAAAACTGTGAGATCACTTAAACCAACCCATTATCTATAGATGAAAAGGTGGCCCATAGACAGACTATATGTTGAAACAGTAGGGAATCTTTTGACTCTTAGTCCAGTGCTCTTCTCCTGCACTGCCCAGTATGGTAGCCACTAGTTTCAGGCGACTACTTAAATTTACATTTAGAATTAAAAACTCCGTGCCTCAGCTGTGCTACCTACATTTCAAGTGCTCAAAAGCCACATAAGCTAGTGGCTATAACACTGAACAGCAAAAAAAAAAAAAAAAAAAAAAAAAAAAAGTAAAAAAAAAAGACCATTCCCCTCATTGCAGAAAGTTCTATTGGACAGTGCTGTGGGGCCTAGAACACTTTGCTTGCATTATTCTAGCTCAGTGTTTCTCAAACTTTAACATGCATAGTATTCACCTGGGGATCTTGCTAAGAAGCTGATTCTACTCAGTAGGTCAGGGGTGGGGCCTGGGACTCTAGAGTCCTAATACTCTCCAAGCAGGCGAGCTGCCCCCAGCCTGAGCGCCACACCTGACGTACTGGAGTACCAAGATTCCAGCTCAGGACTGCAGTTAATTCCGCAAAGCTTAATGCGCATGATTTTTTGTCTTCCGAAGTATGACTTAAACTCCTCAGAAGACAGCTCCACACTGCATTCTTCACCCCTCTCATCATGGGCTGCAGAATGCAGGGACACATGGGTAGTAAGTTCTCCTATCTGGAGGTGCATTACATTTGGTACAAATTGCTTCAATGTGACATAGAAGTAGAGTTTCCTTTTTTTTTTTCCTCGAAATTTATTTATTTGTTTTTGAGGGGGAGGGGAGGGAGAGAGAGCACCCGTGAGCACCAGAGGGACAGAGAGTGAGGAAGGAGAGAATCCACTCTCAGCGCGTAGCCCAAAGCAGGGCTTGATCCCACAAACTGTGTGATCAGGACCTGAGCCAAAATCAAAAGCCGGATGCTTAACCAACTGAGCTCCCCAGGTGTCCTCTTTTTCTTTTTGAAAGACATCAGGTCTTTAACCTCGCCATTTAATGCCTTCAATTTCCCAAAAGTAAGATGCTGGTAGCTGTACATGGCAACTTCAAGAAAACACACGGGAATGAATCCTATTTAAGGGCTTTCAAATGAATTGTAAATTTTATTAGAGCACATACACTTAAAATCATTTAAGAAATAGTTGAAAAAACATATATAATGTGTATTTGATAGATGAAGGGAGGCTAAATATCTCCTATAATTACAAACAATTGAATACCCAAGCTCTATCTCAAAATTAGAAAATGATTAAGACTTAAAAATATACAATCAGAAATTTTACGTGTCTTTGTATTACTGAGACCTTACATCCTACCCGGAAAATAGGGAGCAACCTTTTTTTTTTATTAATTTTTTTTTCAACGTTTTTTATTTATTTTTGGGATAGAGAGAGACAGAGCATGAACGGGGAAGGGGCAGAGAGAGAGGGAGACACAGAATGGGAAGCAGGCTCCAGGCTCTGAGCCATCAGCCCAGAGCCCGACGCGGGGCTCAAACTCACGGACCGCGAGATCGTGACCTGGCTGAAGTCGGACGCTTAACCGACTGCGCCACCCAGGCGCCCCGGGAGCAACCTTTTTTAATGGGACAGCTGACAGTTGTTGTGTGAGCAGGCACCTCTAGAATTCTTATCATAGCTTTCTATCGGCAAATTCCCCTTTTCTAGAAATTTCAGTAATCACTGTTTGTAACTAGTTATTATTAACAACTTTGTAGTTGGGGCACCTGGGTGGCTCAGTCGGTTAAGCGTCCGACTTAGGCTCAGGTCATGATCTCACAGTTCGTGAGTTCGAGCCGGGCATCAGGTTCTGTGGTGACAGCTTGGAGCCTGGAGCCTGCTTCGGATTCTGTGTCTCCCTCTGTCTCTGCCCCTCCCCCACTCATGCTCGGTCTGTCTGTCTCTCTCAAAAATAAATAAACATTTAAAAAATTAAAAAAAAAAAGAACTTTGTAGTTAAGTTTAAAAGGTCAATCATTTTTGTATTTAAAAGTCACATATTTATGCATTAAGTTTTTAAGGAAATAAGAGTCCTTTGTGCCTTTCTAAATGTATTCCTTACAAAGCAACAAGAAAGAGAGTTTTTTAATGCACAAGACTGAAAGAAATGTCAAGTATGCTAGAGTTCTGGTTTTGATTTTGGACTTCAGAGAAAGTTAAGGAAGCAGTGGAACAGAGATCTTTAATTACAATCCAATGTCCTAGAGAAGAATATTTGATATCTCTTCCAGTTGGCATTTGAGCTGATGTAAGAAGAAAATCAACTGCGATTAATACAACATAAAATCATTCCACCTAGTCAAGTTAATCAGGATTATACCGTGTGTACATCATGAACCTCCCTGGTTTTGTTTAAGACCTTGTCTGACAAATTATAAGATGGAAATGTTTTAACAGTTAAATCAGGAGTTTTATTTTTGCTACATAACCTAAGCCAATACAAGCTCCTGCTAAGATTCCTCAAACTCCCACTTCACTTTGGGAGGATAACTAACTGACAGCATTTTTTTTTCCCCAGGAGGAGAGCCAACAGCTCTGACAGAAAGAGGGGAGCAGTATGATGGCTGAGAACCTTGGTCTATAGTCGCTGCCTGCATCCTAATTCTCCACTGAACCACCTCATCATGTGGGCCTGAGGAAAATTAGCTACTCGGTTTCTTCATGTATAAAATGGGAATGAGAGAAAGGTTGCTGGGAGCACTAAATACAATACTGACCATATGACACTTACCACAATAAGCAAGTACTTAGCAGTACACTGTTTAATGTTTTTTTTTTTTTTAATGTCTATTTATTTTTGAGAGAGAAAGAGAGAGAGAGAGAGTGCACAAGCCGGGGAGAGGCAGAGATGGAGACACAGAATCTGAAGCAGGCTCCAGGCTCTGAGCTGTCACGCAGAGCCCCACGCGGGGCCCAAACCCAGGAACTGCGAGATCTGACCTGAGTCGAAGTGGGACGCTCAACGGACTGAGCTACCCAGATGCCCCGCAGTAGACTTTAAATGTAAAGCAGTAAGTTTTATGTGAATATTATTTTTATTAGATCTCAAAGGGATTAATCATAGCTCAGTGGCCATGAAATATTTTCCTTCACTCCAATAACACCCCCTCTAAGACCCTTTACTTTGTGTTTGTATTTAGAAATCTTCCCTTAAGATATACAAAATATCTATTTAAGAAAGAAATGAGGGGCGCCTGGGTGGCTCAGTCAGTTAACCGTTCAACTGTGGCTCAGGTCATGATCTCATGGTTCATGAGTCCAAGCCCCACATCAGGATCTGTGCTGACTACTGGACAGCTCAGAGCCTGGAGCCTGCTTCAGATTCTGTGTCTCCCCCCCCTCTCTCTGCCCTCCCCCACTCATGCTCAGTCTCTCTCTCTCTCAAAAATAAATACACATTTTTAAAAAAGAAAGAAATGAAAGAGACATTTGGGGATTTAAAAAAAAATAAGTACGTTATCTGTTCAACCTGAATTGTCCTATGGCCCCAATCAGAGATAAAATGATTCAAAGACTCTTAACAAAATAAGTTTAGAGGGAACATATCTCAACATAATAAAGGCCATATATGAAAAGCCCACAGGTACTCAATGATGAAAAATTAAAAAGCTTTTACTCTAAGATCAGGAATAAGAAAAGGATGTTCATTCTCATCACTTTTATTCAACAGCTCTGGAAGTCCTATCCACAGCAATCAGACAAGAAAAAGAAATAAAAGGCATCCAAATTGATAAGAATAAACAAATGGAAAGATATTCCATGCTCACGGACTAGAAGAATTAATACTGTCAAAATGTCCCAAACGATCTACAGATTCAATGCAATCCCTATCAAAATACCAATAGCATTTTTCACAGAACTAGAATGAGTAATCCTAAAATTTGTATGGAACCACAATATCCAAAGAAATCTTGAGAAAGAAGAAAAAAGCTGGAGATATCACAATCCCAAATTTCAAGATATACTACAAAGCTACAGTAATCAAAACAGTATGGTACTGGCACAAAAACAGACACACAGACCAATGGGACAGGATAGGGAGCCCAGAAATAAACCCATGATCATATGGTCAATTAATCTATGACAAAGGAGACAAGAATATACTCAAGGGGAAAAGACAGTGTTTTCAATAAATGGTGTTGAGAAAATTGGACAGCTACATGCAAATGAATGAAACTGGACCACTTACTTACACCGTACACAAAGATAAACTCAAAATATTAAAAATCTAAATGTAAGACCTAAAGCCATAAAACTCCTAAAAGAAAATGCAGGCAGTGATCTCCTGGACATAGCGATCTCCTTAGCAACATTTTTTTGGAAATGTCTCCTCAGGCAAAGAAAATGAACAAAATAAAAAGGCAACCCACTGAAGAGGAGAAGGTCTTTTGCAAATGATATATTTAATAAGCATTAACATCCCAAATACATAAAGGACTCATACAACTCAACAGCAAAAAAAACACAAATATTCTGATCTTAAAATGGCCTACCTGAGTAGACATTTTTCCAAAGAAGAAATACAGATGGCAAACAGACACATAAAAAGGTGTTCAACATCACTAATCATCAGAGAAATGCAAATCAAGACCAAATTGATTTATCACCTCACACTTACCAGAATGGCTAGAATCAAAAACGCAAAAGATAAGTATTGGCAAGGATATGGAGAAAAGAGAATGCAGTATAAATTGGTGAAACCACTATGGAAAACAATATTAAAGATCTTCAAAAAGTGAGAAGTGGAAATACGATATGATCCAGTAATTCCACTACTGGATATATACCCAAAGAAAATGAAAACACTGATTTGAAAACATCTGTGCCCCCCTATGTTTATTACAGCATTATTTACAATAGTCAAGATATGGAAGCAACCTAAGTGTCCATCAATAGGTGAATGGATAAAGAAGATGTGGTATACATATGGATACAATGGAATATTACTCAGACATAAAAAAGAATGAAATATTATCATTTGTGACAACATGGATGGCACTAGGGGATGTTATGCTATGCGAAATAAGTCAGACAAGGAAAGACAAATACCATATGATTTCACTTATGTGGAATCTAAAACAAAACAAAACAGAAACAGACTTAAAAATACGGAGAACTGGTGGTCACCAGAGGGGAGGGGATGGGAGGATGGGCAAAATAGGTGAAGGGGATTAAGAGTTACAAACGTCTACTTATAAAATAAACAAGTAAAAATGAGAATTCAAAGACACTGAAGTACAATTTCAAGAAATATATTAATATCTAGATATAGTCAATAACATAAGATGTGCTCTTCTAGAAGAAAACTAAGTCACAGACTTGGTGAAGTGAGGTCTGGACAACCCAGAACAAGGTAGGAGTTGAGAAGTAAATGTATAATTTATATTATACGGAGGATATTTTTTACTTATTCAGGTCACAAAGAGGATTGTTTTTGTCTTTATCCAGTTTGGTTGTTGCCTATACAAGAATTGTTCCAACTCCTCTCTTTTCTTATTGAGCATAAAATTAACATAGAGCAAGAACCATTTTCCTCAGTGGGGAGGAGAGACAGTGGTCCCAGCAATAATCACAAAGGCTAGTCAAACTCTTATCATCAGCCAAAGGGCCAGTGCATCAGCAGTCAGGTGAGAAGGGACCTGATGAGCATATTTCCATCAGGTTGACCTTTCTCTAAAGGGAGAGCAGCACGAGGTGCCTGGGTGGCTCAGTCGGTTGAGCGGCCGACTTCAGCTCAGGTCATGATCTCCCAGCTCGTGAGTTCGAGCCCCACGTCGGGCTCTGTGCTGACAGCTCGGAGCCTGGATCCTGTTTCAGATCTGTGTCTCCCTCTTTCTGCCCCTAACCCACTTGCATTCTGCTTCTGTCTCTCTCAAAAGTAAATACATTAAATAAATAAATAAATAAATAAATAAATAAATAAATAAATAAATAAATAAATACAGGAAGAGCAGCAGACATGTTCATGTTCAAGATGTTTATGACAGTATTAGTAATTGGCAGAGAATCTATATCCCCCCTCCAGTCATAGAGGGTAGGGGAGGGGCAGCCTGGAGCCAGGAAGAGAAACAGGCTTGAACTTCACATTCATATAGCTTTCCCATCTGGTCATACCAGAACTTAGTAGAACACATCTTCATGTGATTGGTGTAGTTATTTTACATTACCAAGACAATGAAGCTCTGAGAGGAAGATGGCTTGTCCAGGAAATATCCAACAACCCAGTAAGTGGCAGAACTGGAAGTTATGCCCATGTCATTCCATTGGCAAAGTGTGAGGAAAGTTATGGAGGGAAAGCACTGAGAACTTGGCTGTGACACTGCTAGATTTCACCAAGATAGGGCTCTTGTGGCCTTTGCTTTTATTTCTGTACATTGTCAAAGCATGTAAGGCTATACAACTAGGGATTTCAAAGACTTCACTCAAAATTTTCAATTTGTTTTAAAAATGTTTTAATAGTAGGTGCACCTGGGTGGCTTAGTCAGTTAAGCCTCTGACTCTTGATTTCAGCTCAGGTCATGATCTCATGGTCAATGAGATCGAGCCCCATGTTGGGCTCCATGCCCTCTCTCTCTCTCTCTCTCTCTGCCCTTCCCCTGCTCGTGCGCGCGCGCGCTCTCTTTCTCTCTCTCTCTCCCAAAATAAATAATAAATAAACTAAAAAAATGTTTTAATAGCAGCTCTTTCCCCTTCTAACCAGAATCCATTGAAGGTTATGTTCTACATTTGGTCATAAGGTCTCATCAGTCTTTTTAGTCTAGAATAGTGTCCTCATTTTTTTTTCAAATGACAATGACTTTCTGAAGAGTCAGGACAGTTGTCTTATTGAAGGGCCCATATTCTGGATTTGGTTATCTCCTTATATTGTGTTTTATCACATTCTGCTAGCCCCTCTATGTCCTGTTAATTGGATCAGGTTAAATATTCTTGGAAAGAAGATTTCATTGGTGGTGTCGTGTACTTCATATCACTTCACACCGAGGGACATATCAAATTGCTTCACTATTACTGAATTCAGAAGAAAACGCTTGGTTGAACTGGTAAACACCAGATTCCTCCACTGTAAAATGTTCTTTTTCTTTGCCAATGGTTAGTATATGTAATTGTTTGGTATTGTATCAATATCCTATTTTCAAAAATCTTCTCTATTTTTGTAGCTAATTTTTATGCTATGTTTGTAGCTGCTCTGTTTGCAGCGAAAAGTCTGCAACATTCATTATTTGGGCTGGGAATCCAGTGAGGCAAAATCTCCCCACTCCTATCCCCCAGTGTGAACATTCATGGGCCTAACACCAAGTAAAGATGGAGTTACTGTACTTTCCAAGTAAGATGGTGAGCCCTTTGCTGGACAGGAGAATTGCATCAGGATAAGGACAGGATTCAATCTCTACCCAGAACTCGAAGAACAATACTAGCCATCTGGCAAAATTAGTTATGCGTTAACATTTTTTATGTTAACAAAGTAATATATATGCAATTGTTTTTAAGAACCAAATAGTGGTAAAAGGCTTAAGATAGAAACAGTAGTGGTTTGGCCACCAGAGTCAATCACTTGAAGTTTTTTGTTTTTTCCTTTTTTTTACATTTATTTCTTTATTTTGAGAGAGAGAGAGAGAGAAAGCAGGGGAGGGACAGAAAGAGAGAATCCCAAGCAGGCTCCGTTCTGTCAGCACAGAGCCCTATGAGGGTCTCAAACTCAGGAACTGTGAGATCATGACCTAATCCGAAATCAAGAGTTGGACGCTGAACTGACTGAGCCACCCAGGGCCCCCCCGCCCAGAGTCAATCACGTTTAGTCCTTGTAGTTATTTCTTCTGATACTTACCTCCATGTGTCTAAATAATTTAAGATTTTTAGTCATTATCTCTGACTCCCCATTATAGTACATGTGAACGAGCTGTTTTTCCTGTGTCTTGCTTTGGAGGAGATGTAGGTATAAATTCCTAGGGTTACCACACTGAATTCTGACAGCAACTAGCACAGTTAGGAGGTCTTAAAAATACTTGTTGAATGTCACTGGATGAAGGACACAGGCATCCAAATGCACAAAGCCAAGAAGCACTCTGCAGTTTCTCATAGCAAGTATGCACTGAGCAAAAGGTAGGAGAAAATACATAATCTCTCAGTCACATAAATTATTTGTATCTTGTTTTGCTATGTTCTTGGAAAACATTAAAATTCAACATATTAAAATATTTTTTAAGTTTATTATTTTGAGAGAGAGAGACAGCGAGAGGGCACATGCACGCATACACATGAACAGAGGAGGGGCAGAGAGAAGGGGAGAGAATCCCAAGCAGGATCTGTGCTGTCGGCATGAAGCCTGACATGAGACTCGATCCCAGGAACCACGAGATCATGACCTGAGCCGAAACCAAGAGTCAGACGCTTAACTGACTGAGTCACCCAGGTGCCCCAAATTAAAATACTTTTTGAAGAAGTATCATGAAACTAATGTGAATGACTCAGTAAAAAATTTCTACAGCCAAAAAATGTTTTTCAAGTAAATTCTTAATCAGCAGTACAGAAAAGAATAATTTAGGTGTAAGGAAGTAATCTTTCGCAAACATTGATGAGCAAACATGCCTGAAAATACATGGGAGATCTTCCCTGGAGACCCGTAGGCTCAGAATTCAGCCTTTTGCCTCTTAGAATTTCAAAGTTTGACGACAAACCAAAAAAAAAAAAAAAGGATGTATAAATTATGAATACTCTGAGAAGACTCCCACCTCATTAATATGTCTCAAAATACATTGCTTAAGGGTAAAGTTAATTAAATCACAGTATACATAAATTTGCAATGGACTGGTAATCAATCACAGACACAACTATGTTATATGGAGACAAAATGGGAGTAGTGGACATTAATACAAGTTAAATCAAAACAGATTCATACAATGGAAGGAACTTTTCACCTGACTTGCTGCTCTCTGTACTTTCCAGCTTTTAGAAATATTTGAGGCAAACTGATGAAAGAACTAAATATTCTTCTTCACATGGGACCCTTTCAAGTGGCGAATCTTCCATTTAGTACTCCAGAGTTTCTGAAGCCAACTTCAGTGAACATCAGGTTTTCTAACAAGGCAATAAAACTCTAAAATGTACTTGCTAAATTATGTAGTTTTATGAATTTTCCAAGAGGTCTATTTCTCTGGTTGCTGTCTGTCTTCGAGTCCTTCATTTCCGTTGCATTTTAACTATTTTGCAAGAAAGGAAAAGGAAGAAATCCAAAGCAGCCATTTTGATTACTTGTTAAGAGTCTGACAAAACAAAACCTACATTTTTGGGTTTTTTCCCCTTGTAATTAGCTACAGGTTCCAAGTATTCATGAATTCTGCCTACTAAAAGCAATCTAGAGCAGGTTACTTTCTGTAGCTGGAATAATTTCTATCCCTGGAATGGTATTTCCTGTAGATATTTCCTGTAGCTTTTATTGCACAGAGTCTTAGAATGGGAAGGTTCTTAGAGATGAGCTACATCAAACTCACATCCGAAGCCTCTCCCCAGCAAGTGCTGGTAAGAGGAAATGGTACACAGTTGACCAAGCAAGGGCTTTGGAGCCACATAGATTTAATCATCTGTAAACAAGGCTAGCAACCGGTTTCCAGAAAGTCTTTGGGCAGACTATGTAATGTAACGGTGCACAAGATCCCGTAGCACATTGCAATGGATGAAACCCCAGGGTTTGGAACTAGAGCTGAACCCAGCTGGGCACCTGTCCCAGATCTGTCTCTTTACAGCCGTGTGTCTCTGGACAGGTTACTTACCTTCTCTATGGCCCTTGCTCCCCATCTGTAAAATGGAGAAAATAATACACCTAATTCATGATGTCATTTTTAAAGACTAATGGGATAACATATGTGATGCTCAAGTATCAGCTATTATTTTAGGCCATTTCAGATGAAAAGCTGGATACTGGAAAAACTTACTTCCAAGGTTCTCAGATTAATAATACTACGCACTTAGGGGCACCTGGGTGGCTCAGTCAGTTAAACGTCTGACTCTTGATTTCGGCTCAGGTCATGATCTCATGGTTCAGGACATCAAGCCCTGGGTTGGGCTCTGTGCTGAGAGCACAGAGTCTGCTTGGGATTCTCTCCCTCCCTCCTCTCTCACTGCCCCTCCCCCCACTCATGTGCACTCGCGGCGCTCTCTCTCTCAAAATAAATAAATAAACATTAAAAAATAATGCTATGTATCTAATAAAGGCAGCTACGTCTATAACTGAAAATTTTAATTTATAAGAGAGGAAAATCAATGTTAAATACTCATGGTATATGCAGTAGACAAAGGAAAGCCTACACCTTTAAGTCCCCCTTACATGCTAACACAAAAATATTTATTACGTTCTTCCTAAGCATAAGCATACTATAAAAGACAGAGTAGGGGACCCAAAGAAGATAATACAGGCTAATTCCATGAGGACAGTTCAATCTAGAAAAAGTATAAGTTATCCATGCACATCAGAATAACTGCATACGGCAGTGTAAGCTAAGTGGCAAATGAAGGGTGCAAAAGACTAAGTTCCAAGGAGCAAGGGCAGGCTCACTTTCAGGACGTGTGGTCAAAGAGGGAGGGGGTGGGATTTGAGCTGAGCCAGTATTCGCAGAGGAGGTGAGGAAGACGCAGATCGTGATTTCAGAGAGAATGTGCTGTCCTGTCCAACCTCCATGTCCAGTTTAAACTAATGAAAAGTCTGCAAACCTGTGTCTCGGAAGGTTCCGTGATTTGGTATAAGAAGGGAGACAGCTTGTGTGGCTTCTAGCTTTCTAGATAAGGGTCGCCTCTCCCCCACAGGAAGCTAGAATAGAACTACTAGGAGCGCCATTAAGGAACAACTTGCACCCATCCCAGCGGCCCTCATTTCCTGGTGTTCTCAGGCGAGTGTGTCACCAGGTATACTGCCGACATTTGGTCAGGGGGTAAGAACATACACCAAACAAGCTACAGCAGAATCCACATCAAAGGGGGTTTGTGTGAATACAAGATAACGAGGTTTAAAAAGCCCAAGGGGAAAACAAAGGTTAAAATATCCACTGCTGCGAAGCTTGCCTTGACATACTTTTCATGAGTCGCATGCAGAGGCCTCAGGTTAGGGTCTACTGTGGCTCAAAGGCACAGAACTCCTTTACACTCGGGACCACATGGGTGGCACGCTTACCCTCCACCTCCGCCCCTGCGTACTGACCACCTCTGCTTGGACGACTCAAGAGCACCCTTTGCTTTCTCCTTCCACCCACAGTCCCTTTCACACAGAATACACATGCCTCCTGCAACACCGTCTAAACCAGAAATCAGAAAGTCACCGTAGACTCCTTTCTCTCTCATCCCTAGGTTTGGCAATAGACTGCTCACTCATCTCCCCCGTCTGGTCCCACCTCCTCTAATCCATCTTTTCCCTGGATTCTGCCTCCAAGAGTATCGCCTACAGGATAAAATCTTAACTCCTCTTAGCAAGACATAAAGGGCCTCATTACCTGGCCTCAGCCGACCAGTCTGACCTGAGCTTCCAACCCTCTTCCCTTGAAATTTACATTCTGGCAACATCTAATTAGCTGAGAGGTCCCTGAACCGACCCTGCCTTGGGGCCTCCCCGACACTTTTCCCTCACCACCTTGTCTACAACTTGGAAAATGTCTATTCATCCCTCCAGCTTAGCGGAAGTACTATTTCTGCTCTGATTCTTCCTTGACACCTGCTCGTGTGCTGTGGTGTTCCCTGTCTGGGTATTTCACAGAACTGCCATGGTTGCACCTGCTTCATAAGGCCCTGGAAATCAGGAACAAAATCCTTTTTCTCCTTCCAGTCCTAGCCCCTCACACACATTAGCCCACCCAAGCAAAAATTCATTGAGCAAATGACCGAACTTTAAAATGAAGAGAGGAATCAATATTATTTAGGTGAAATCAAAAAGTTTGTAGAAATACACTGCAAACATTAGTTTATTTGATGCGGGGCAGCGGGGGGAGGGGGGAGGGCTAGGGACTTGCATAGGGATATTCTCCAGCAGTCTATCTTCTCTTTGAAATGGCCAATGAAATAATCTCACGTGCCATCCAATAGGACATCTGCTTAAAAGAAATAACCTCTAGGGTACTACCTGAATTTACAGAGTTTTTGAACTCTTCAGCTGGTACTCAAATTTATCTAGAATATTTTAACCCCCTTCTCACTACCAACACAACAAAAATTAAGAGATGAAAAACACTACAAAAATTTAGAACAGGCCAGGCAACAGGGATTTAGTGCTAACTTAGCTCTGAGGACTCTCAAAATGACTTTCAAAGCCCCCATACATCATGAGAGATTTTATGAAATTGTTAGAAGGGTTCCTGTTCTTTGCATCCCTTGAAAAAAAGATGACACAGATTCATGCCTGAAGTTGTAGGACTGAACTCTACAATCTTCGAGTTTTGAGTATATGGTTAATTGCAATCATTTACTTTCCTTGGGAATTAATAGAAACCATCTGCTTAATGATAAAGCTGAGCTCTGCAATTATTTGAGGAAAAATGTGCCACAGTCAGCATAAAAGAGTCTTATTGAGGAAGCCTGATAGACATATGTATGTTTTTTATAATTAAAGCCAATCGCATTCATTAATTTAAAAACGCTGTTGTGATCAGCTGCCTCTATTTTTTATTTATCAGCACCGCCCTTGTTAATATGCACCTATGCAACCTTCAATTTTAGACTTACAGGTTAAATAACTATAATTGTACAGATGGTTGTGATCACACACAGAATGTTGAGGAGATCATGAGAAAAATAAAGATGGAGAAATAAACGTCTACCGTAAACCACATATCCGCCTTCTGGGTCTCATACCTGTGTGCAGCAGGGTTATTTTCCTTTCCTAGCAAACAGAAAGACGGCTGTGAGTGCTCCAAACAGAATTCCTTTGAAATGGCCATCTCTCAAAGCTCCTGGTCGCTCTAACTGCCCCTCTGCTAGCAGCTGGGAAGAGCCCCAGAAAAACAGGCGGCTTTTGTTACACGGCAGCCTACGGTATGGGAGGAGGCAATGTCTCCCCTGAACGGCTGTAAATATTGATCCACCTGTAAAGAATAAGAGCACCACCTCTGTATGGTGGCAAATAAATACAGAAGAAGGAGAGCAGAGCAAAGAGAAACACGTACTAGGGCCAACAGCTCCAGGTTGCTTTCTTCTCTCTGTGTGTGGCCCGAGGGAGGAGGGGATGTTTATTTGGACATCCTCCCTTGGGAAAAGAGGCCGGGTGACTGTCTGCTTCTGGATGGGTCCAGTGCTAGAGCTCAGTTGATTTCATTGGCAGAGACCATACTGTTTTTAACCAACATAAGGAAGAATTTTGAATTTTTAAAACCAGTTGCCAAGAAGCAGCTGATCCACACCATTCCAGCCCATCAAAAACCTTCACTCTGGTTCTGTAATGTTTAGTCATTATGATGGTCCTTCACCTACAAAATGGCATGCAGGTTTTTCTAAGGATGAGTTTTGTAAAGTATGACATAGACTAACTGAAATCTCCCTTAGCTATTCACTACCTGTATACTTTCAGGTACTTAGTCGTTATAACTTGGGCATTATATCTTATTTTCTATTTCTGTAAAATGGACAGAATAATAGTATCTACCATAGAGGGCTGTGAAAATCAAAGAAGATAAGTATGCAAAGTGCTTAGTCCAGGGTCTAGAACAGAGGAAGTGCCCCACAAGTGTGAGTAACATGTGTTAGTTTTATTGTCATTATCGGTATGGCCAACCTCATCAGAGAGAGTAGCAGGAAAGTCACAGAAACCACTGATTCCCAAGGGGTCACCAGCATCAGGAGCATCCGTGCCAAGAAGGAGGCATCCTTTTTCCTCTTTTGAAAAGGAGTAGAGGACGTTAAAAGAGCTGGGCTCAGGTAGCTGTGAGCAGTAGCAGCCAACAGCAGCTCCATCAGGAATGGACAAAAAGGTTCCATTCTAAAGCCAAGTAAACACAACAAGTTTATGACAGACAGGAAAATGGTGTCTTAGAACATGAATATTTCAGGGCACCTGCATGGCTCAGTCGGTTAAGTTTAGGTGTCTGACTCTGGCTCAGGTCGGAATATTGCATCCCTGTCGGAATATTTGCATCTTGCTGTCCACGTGTTCGAGCCCTCCACTGGGCTCTGTGCTGACAGCTCAGAGCCTGGAGCCTGCTTCCAATTCTGTGTCTCCCTCTTTCTCTCTGCCCCTCCCCAACTGACGCTCACGCACGCTCTCTCCCTCTCTCTCTCTCTCTCTCTCTCAAAAATAAATAAGCGTTAAACAATTAAAAAAAAAAGAACATGAATATTTGCCACCCCCAATTTCTTTTTCCATTTTTTCTTTTTCCAAACAAATATAATATGTCCATCAAAATACATTATTGCAAGGTATATGGACTCAAGAATCAGAAGGAAGGATGTCTCCCCAGGTTTGTCTTCTTGGGCAAGTTACTTAACCTCTCTCAGCTCATTTACTCACCTGTAAAATACAGGTAAATATCAAGTAATCCGGATGTGATGGAGTGAAATGTGCCACAGCACAGCCATTAAGAGAGTAGTTGGACAGCTAGACTACCTTGGTTCAAGTCTGGTTCTGCCACTTACCCTGACTGGCTAGGGGGCAAGTCATGGAACGTCTGCCTCATTTTCCTCCTTTGAAAAATGGGGGTAATAAAAATACCCATCGGGTTGTGGTAAGCATTAAGTAAGCTGATACCATTAAGGGTCTCAGGACTTCATTCATTTTGCTTATTATTGTGAACATTAAAAGAGATAATGCACATAAGCCTGGCATGTATTATGTGCTCATTATGCAGTACCTATCATTCTTATTGTAAAGAAATTAGAAAATACAAATGAGCAAAAAAATAAAATAACTGATCATTTTTAAATGGAAACTTTTAGAATTAAGTAAAACACTATAAAAATGACTAAAATTGTACTTAGGGAAAGACATTATTTCCAAGAAAATGGTGGAAATGTATTTCCCTAATTATCTTTTAAAAAGGAATCTGGAAGAGGACACTGTTATGTTCCCAAGGTGAGAGGTGACCTCTGTATTTCCCTTTAGACTCGTTAACAGTGCCCAAGTCTTTCCATGGAGGAACTAGCAAGCTATACAGCAGCAAAAACATCACATGAGGCCAGGAGGGCTCCTATGAAAAAAGAGGAAATTTCAGGTTTAAACAAGACATTCAGCCAAAACCAAGAGAATAAAGGGAATCAATTTGTTAATGCCAACAAATGCAAGTTCATGGTGGAGGTTTTAAAACCTAGACTTTCCCCCTAAAACCTAGGTTCATGTTCCCTTCAGCAACTCTTTCCCTCAGGCACTTGGCAATAATGAGTATTAATATGAAAATCCCTGGTTTGAAGAAAACAGAATGGACCTGGATTTTTTTTTTTTTTTTTTTTTTAACTCAGAGCACCTTCCTAGGTAGTGCAATTCAGACACTTAGATGGAATGGTCCATTTAAAAGTACCACTTTTGGTGGGTGGCTTTAAGAAAAAACCCCTCCAAACTCTTGTAGAATACACAAACTCCAGTACGATATAGAGGAAAATAGAAGAAATTTAGCCCAAGTATTTGGGGGGGGGCGGTTAAATAGTACTATTGTGTTTAAATATGTGGAAACCCAAAGTCTTTATGTGGAATATAAAATCAGTTTAGCAGCATTTCTTTTCTTTGCTTTTTTTATTCCTACCTCTAAAATGTAACATCTTTCACAACATATATCTACCTGAATACTACACATACATAACTAATTTCTTATATAAGGAAGCACAAAAATAATTATTTCCAATGTTTTGTCAAGGTTCAAATGACACAAGAGCTCAGGGGTGAAATTCTTCTCATTACAGTTTTTTATGGTTTAGCACATAATTGTGAAATATAACAAACGGATATTTGTAAGTTATAATACATTCTAAATACTTTAACAATAAGAAATGAAGTTTACTTAAGAATCGCTTTTTAAAGCTGCCCCTCTAGAATCTTTCTAGAACGACCATTATTTCTATAAAGCATCTTCCTAATCTACTTGCTTAGTCATAATTACCCCTATTCCCAGTGCATACAAACCTTCCATTATTCTAAGGGGCCCAGGGAGTATAAAGAATTACACCTTTCAGTATTTAATCACCAAATTTGATTTTCTTTTCAAATAACCTGCAGGTAAGTCTATGATACTATGTATCTCTTAATTCCACTTTGAAGGTAAGCAAACATTTACCACCCCATTCAGTTCCTGAATGCATTCAATATTCTTCTCTGTGATTCAGACAGAAAGTCCTATTGATTATGTTCAAGTGGTCCCTTATGAGGGTGCCTTAGGCAATTGCTTCTTGATTCCTAAAATGAGGTTCTCTGGTCTTGGCGCAGGCAGAAGCTAATGACTCCATTTCCCCAGCTTAAAGGGTTTCAGTGGCTTCCCTGGGCAGAGGATGAAGCCCCAACTGAGAGACGTGGTCCTAACTATCTGCACAGCGTCACCTCACAACATGCCCGTCTTCGTTCTTTCTAATAACCACCACCACCACAGCCACAACAACAGTGATAACTGACACCTATATGGGGCCTAAGCATTATATACAAAGCAATTCATTTAATCCTTAGGACTGTCCTTTAAGGGAGCAACTATTATTGCCTCGCCTTAACGGAAGAGGTTAAACGGCCTGCCTGAGAACATCGAGCTAGCAAGTGTAGTAGCCAGGATTCAAACACGCGGTCTGGCTTCAGGTCCGTGCTCTTGCAATCGGACTCTTACTCAGAGACAGGGTCTGGCACAAAGGAGGGCCTCGATAAATCCTTATTAAGTGACTGAACAAATGAGTTCTACAGTTAGTCAAGAAGTCAAGAAGTTAATCCCGGCTTCTTGATTTTCCACTACACATAACCTCATTCTAGGCTTCAAAGAGGATTCAAATGGACAATGCTGAAATTTGTTTAACCGATATTTCCGAGCACCTACACTGTGCCAAGTATCCAGGCTAGAAGGAAATACTGCCCTGCCATCGAAGAGCTTACACTCAGTGCAGGACGCATACCAAAAACAGGCCATTAATTTCTAGGCCTTGGGACCAGAAACTTCATCCTAGCTGTACCACGCTAGGCCTTTGAGGAAATGGTTGAACGCTTTCTAAATAAAGTCAGTTTATTCAAAACATATGCACTCTAACCTTTTGTGCACCGGCCTGGGAACAGGACCTGGGCTGAGGAACAACGCAGTAAGTGGATGGATGAAGGAAAGGACAAATGAAGGAAGCAAGTGAACTGCACCTGGCCACAGTGTTTGTTTGGAAAAATGCATTTCAAATTCTAAACAACTTGCAAGCTCAAGTAGTTCAGATCTCTGTACATGAGAGCTGGCGATAAGTTCCAGTTTGCAACTATTCTCCCCCAGATGCTCCCCTCAAAATCTGAGGTGGGGGGGGGGGGAAACCAATAATCCAAATACCAAACACAACTCCAGACTGTAAAGCATCTGGTCCCATACGATCCTCTCTTGCTTTCTGCAAATGCTCTAGTTTTAAAGGTGTCCGTGTTTGTCTAAAAGTTGCTTCAGGCATTGGAAGGACGGGATCTATCCTTATGTTATCTGTCATGCACAACTTGTAGAACACTTGAATTATTACAATCCTGAGGTTTCTGTGGGAGTCATCTTGTTTTTATAAAATTGGCAAATCAAAATTCTAGGTTTCATGACTGTTTTATGTAACCATGCAAAGTTTTTCTCTATATATAGATATTTGAAAAAGGCTCCTCAAACACACGCTAAGATACTTATTCCGAAATCATCACAATTTTTTCAATCAAAAAGTGAACAGCTTTGACATTTTAAAATAAGAAACTGTCGCTTTCAGAATTTGATTAGACTATTCTAATAGCAGGCTGGAGTCATTAAAATTGGCTTTTAGAGAGATAGTTCACATGCTTAGTAATTGGCCTATTATAGTGATGACAGCCTCCCAAGCAGGTTTTCAAATAAAGACAGTGTCTCTAAAAACCGGATAAAGGCATGTCACACACAAGCCACTCAGTAGAAATGTGTTTCAATACTATTTAATCATACAAACTCCATAGTCTCATAAGAAAATAATTCGATTTTTGCATTAATAAAATGTAATAGTTATGCCTTACATTTAGCAGATGCATAGTCTTACATGAGAAATGTAGAAGATATCCTGCGAAACATTAATACCCCCTTCGTTCAAAAGTAACACACAGAAGAGCATTTCATAAAGCTTCTCTTTCTCCATTATTACCATTAAGGGTGAACAAGGGAGGGAACAGCCAATAATTTGTTAATAGTTTAGCAGAGAAATGCCAGGTTAATTAAAACAAAAAAGGCACAATGTTCCCTAAGATTTACTGCCATTTTATTGAAGGGCAAACTTTCTTTAAAATTCCAGATGTGAAACTGCCTTAGGAAAATTCCGACGCTGTTGTGGAAAATGCAGTGAAGGTCTCCAACAGGACGCTGCTTGTCTGGTCCCCGAGCCGGCTCTACCCCGGGCCTGCGGATGCCAGCCAGGAGCGGGCGCTGGCTCACAAGCTCGCGGGGTCGGGCGCTGCTGTTGCCTTTGGGTCACTCAGCTACAAAGAAACACCCTGTCTTACAAGTCGTCTTACAGAAAGCAATAAAGTGCTGTTTCTGGGGTTTGATGGCCTTATCTTCTTTTAAAGAACCTCATTTTCCCACACAAGAGCCAGAGCTGATATACGGGGCTGATAAACCGCAGCCCAGAGAAGCTGAACCCAGGAGGCAGGGCACACCGCTGCGAGTGCAAGTCCCTGGAATTTGTTAACTTTCGGAGCAAAAGGGCTAGCAAACAGGCAGGAGTTTTGTTTTGTTTTGTTTTTTTCTTTTAAAGCTGACATTTAACCAGGTGTTCCAAATGGCATGATTGGTTGTATACGTTTCTCATTTGTAAGAAGTCCTAGCTTTTAGGCTGTGATGGAAGAGGGTAAATTTCTGTAGAAAATTAAGAAGTTGGGAGCACTAAGGAGTTTAAAAAAGGGGCACTTCTACCTCTGCCACCACCCCCCCCCCCAAAAACCAAAGGACAATGATTTCAGGCCTCTGTGAAGTGTGAGACCAGAACTGAAACTCCTACAAAGAAATCATGTTTTTTCTTTGCCACTGCCATCATACCTCATTTCTTTTTTTAATTTTTTTATTTTTTGAATGTTTACTTATTTTTGAGAGCGAGAGAGGCAGAGCATGAGTGGGGAAGGGGCAGAGAGAGGGGGAGACACAGAATCCGAAACAGGCTCCAGGCTCTGAGCTGTCAGCACAGAGCCCAACGTGGGGCTCGAACTCACAAACTGTGAGATCATAACCTGAGCTGAAGTCAGCCACTCAACCGACTGAGCCACCCAGGTGCCCCATTGTTTCAAATTGTTATCTAGTGGCTTCTAGAAAGCCACATTAACCTATATAATCCATGTGAGCAGTCAGAGATCTTTTTTTTTTTTTTTTAAGATTTTATTTTTTCAAGTAATCTCTACACCCAATATGGGGCTCGAACTCACACCCCCGAGATCAGGAGTCACATGTTTTACTGGGGCAGCCAGATGCCCCAGATCTTATATTCACAAGAGTTATTTTGATACCAAGATGCTTAAACACACCTTCCTAATTAAAATGTACCAAAATAAAACCCACTTAAGACTTTCCAGGTGAAGGGAAACATCCTGGTCTGTCTTTCGTTAGCTACAGTCAACCCACCCGTCCCGGTTCCGGTATTGATTCTACCAGATTTGGCGGACTAGATTTAAACCAGTCTTTATCATGTGCCCACAGCGGGGGCAGTTACAATCAAGTTCCAGGCGGGGAGTTTAGAGCCTGTGCTGAAGGGTTTCATGCAATCCACAAATGGAGGGCAAGTAAAACAATTTTATCCACACGCCTGACATACTACTTCACAGAATTAATGCGCTAACCAATCGTTCTATATACACTGGAAAGGAAATGAACAGGAGTAAGTTCTTCAAACTTAGGGTGGAGAACTACATTCTTGGATACCACCAATAAAATGGGAACCCTCTCCACATTTATATATTCTTCATCTTTGAACTCAGTATTCAAACTTATTTATACCATTTCTGTTGTGTGGGACTATCTGTTGGAAAGTGTGGACACAATGTCAGAGACCAAGAGTGAGGAAGAGAGAACATGTGACTCAATTTTCCATGAAGGGCAAGCACTTATTATTTCCATATTTTATTCTGGATTAGGCAGTTATTTGGTTACGTCTGTGCTTTGCCAAGGCTGAAGCCAGAATCCCCAACCCTGGGCAGTCAGTTCACATGGGGCCACCACCATCCACAAAGATGGTCAGGCAAGAACGAATGTGCATCTGCTTCTGGAAAATACACCCCTTAATCTTGGCAGGTCAAAAGCACCGTTTTCATGTAAAAAACACCTGTGCTATTGGCAGTTCTGATAACCAGTGACCATATTGCTAACTTGTGTTAATAATATAAAAAATATTAATAGAATCCTATCCCGAAAAAGAACAAGAATGTCTTACAGGATTTGTGATGTCTGAAACGCTATAAATCTCTCAAGACAGGTTATATCCTTCCCACTTCCCTGAGGCATTTGTCACATTGCCAGACAAGATTAGAATGAGATAAGCCTCAGAAACTTTTTGAAGATATTAGAAAGATCATGTTAGGGAAGTGGCTTAGGGGTTATACTTTATCAAACCAACATCCTTCAAATGCCTACCACTGATAATAAACTGTCATCTGCTAGAGCAAGGTGGTGGACACTGGGCCAACAAAGGGACTATATACTTAGTCATAACCTTTATTCTGTGTTCCCTTTGTGTGTGTTTGTGAGGGAAAGATCCACTTAAAAAAATTATAACACAATAGGCAGACAAAGGCATTTTTCATTAAGAAGGTCCTTTCTCACCACTCCCTGTCACTTTTCTGACCTTCTTTCTTCTACTGGACTTTCCTGCAACCCCACCCAAGTATTTTCCGGAGTGGTATTTTTTCCCACTCCAATTCAACTTACAGATTTCGTAACATGCAGTCACAGAAAAGCTTCCTGATGGCATCTACCTTCTGTGGATGTGTGTTTTCAAATGCGTGATCTTCTGTACAAGGGTAACTTAACTCTATTCTGTCCAAGAATTAATGAGCTAATTTGATTTAAACTTTTAAAAGTCATATTTTTAGAAGCCCCCAAGTAGTTTTCAATTTCAGGCTAACACATTTGTTATAAATCCTGAATAGGGACTTTATCAGAGTATAAAATGAAATTCATCTCATTTTCTATTTCAGATGTTTGTTTTGAATGATAAGGACTCACTGTTTATGTACAGTAACTATGAAAAGTCATCTCTAAGAACGGCCAAGATAGACTGCTAGTTCAAAATCACTCTGGGAATTTGTCATAGTCACTGAATTACCAACTGTGGCTGCTGCAAGGCAAAAATGTAATGTCTCACCCATCTTCAAATCAATCAAAAGGCAAAGATATCTCATTTGTTGTATTGGAAATCAAAGTATATATGCTGCCATGGTGGTATCACAAAGGAAAAGATGAGAAAGGAGAGGGAAACCTCACTACAGATTATGTAAAAGGCAGTGGAATTTGGGTATGTAAAAAATAAATATATATGGAATTTTTTATTTTTAAATACTTTACTTTCTTAAGTAATCTCTATGCCCACCGTGGGGCTTGAACTCACAACCCTGAGATCAAGAGCCATGTGCTCTACCGACTGAGCCAGGCAGGCACCCCGGGCATGTAAAATACATTGGTAACCTTTTTAAAAAGGCAAACTGATATGATATTGTTTGCATATCAGCGCTAAAGGAAGTTAAAGGAAGTTGCTAATGTACTTGAAATCGGCTTGATACAGGATTAACCACAGTCCACCGGGATATAAGGAACCTCCGGAAGATTATCTTAAAAACAGATATGAAAAGAAAAAAATGAGAGCTGGCGGTGAAAGAGATGAAAAAGGAATAAATGAACAAATAAGCATAAGAAAAAACAACGATGTAAGGGTTCGATAATAGACAAGAACCAAAGCAAGGCAGAAGACCAAAAGAAGAACCAGAACAGAAGGACTAAACAGAACAGAGGAACCAAAGTAAGGCAGCTTCAACTGCACAGTGTGGAGAAGAGGTGTGAACATCCTCAGAGGAAGAGTAGCCTCAATACCCAAGTCACAGAGGGAAAAGAGAAAGGATGCATTGCATAAAGGTGAATGAAACTTCACTCCTAAGACAGTGGGACATCATCGCTCAGACATATGGATCACCAGCAAAGACACAGCTCGCATTCAAATTTTAGCAGATTAAATAAAACTTTTAAATTGAGATCAGGACAACTTCATGGTTCTGGAAGATAAAGAATGAAGTTACTGCCACAAATAGAAACCTGCCTGTGGCAAGCCAAGTTCAAGCAGGATGCGTAAGAATACTGACTGCTTTTTTCTCAAACTACATAAATATTGGAGCTTTTAAAAGCCCAATAATTTTTTTTTTTTTGCCATTTCTTTGCAAAGCTTAATTACAGACCCCTAAAACTCAATTGTTTGATAAACAGAATACAGATAGGGAGAACACATAATTCATCCCACAAACCACGACACGTTCAGAAAGCAATTAATTATTATGTTGGGACAATGGGCATAAACCGGAATGTATAGTCCCCGTAAATATGGAGCAATTTCTTAAGTGAAATAACATCAAGGAAATTGGACTCATCACACCAACTTTTCTCCTGCTATGAAAAATGTCCATTTCCAAAGCACCAATGAAATCTTTCTTGAGGTCATACTTTTAAAACTAGGAATACCAATGTTTCCCAAACTTCACTGAAGCGTTCAAAGAAATATCCTGGGAAGGGTTAGTTGTAAGAGGATTTGAATTTGGGGAGGGGGGGGTCAGTTTCAGAAACATTTGGATTCCAAAGTCCTACTGGGATGAAAACAAAAGCAAAAGGATACATTTGCTGAAATGTATCCAGATGAGGAGCTCAATGTCACCTGTAATAAAGCACAATAATTCAATTATTGCAAAAGGGATTAACTTAAATTTAATTTGCATTTATTTAAATACATTTTATTTGGGGCAAGAACATTAGCTCTAGCAAATGAAAGTGAACAAAGAACCCAAAGAGGAGTTAGTATAGGCATCCACATGTTTAAAAATTATTCACAAACATCTGACTCAGTACAGTCAAGGGCAAAAAATAAATGTGAATATAGTAATTGGGGTTCCCAGACTTACTGAAATCTGAGTTGCCAGAGGCTATCACCAGACTTCTGGGAACAGCAACTCCAGCTGTGCGGACAGAACATCTGGCCAGCACTACAGGAGTGTGGGTGGTGTCTGAGGGACGGTCATCCACAATAAAAGTTTTGGGGTGCCTGGTTGGCTACGTTGGTTAAGCGTCCAACTTCAGCTCAGGTCATGATCTCACTGTTCAGGAGTTTGAGCCCCATTATTTATCAGAACAAATTTATCAAAAATAATACACATCAAAAAACATTTGTTAAAAAAGTATTTTTATTTTTTATTTTTTTAATGTTTATTTTTGAGAGAGAGAAACAGAGCACGCACACACGAGCACATGAGTGGGGGAGGGGCAGAGAGAGAGGGAGACACAGAATCTCAAGGAGGCTGCAGGCTCTGAGCTGTCAGCACAGAGCCCAACGTGGGGCTTGAACCCACAAACCGTGAGATCATGACCTGAGGCGAAGTTGGACACTCAACCGACTGAGCCACCCGGTGCCTCAACAATGAGAGTTTTAAACTGGCTTCTTCGAAACTAATCAGGCAAGTTGAAGACAGGGGAGAGCAGCGGGTGGAAGAAAAGGTTTGGGGTGTCCTTAAGAATCAAGAAACTTCAGGAAATACTTCTATCTAGAAGGGAGGGGTAGAGCAAGGACATGGTAAGCAACTGTCCCACCTCAACGCCCCGCCCCACCAAAGTGGTGCTTTTCCAAATGTCAGAAAGACTATGATAGACACTGAAGAAAGCAGCACAGAATACATGATGGGGGTTCTTGACACAGGGGCAGGGAAGAGGTAAACCCAAAGGCAGCCTTTGTTAGGGGTCCACTGCCCCCAGCAACCAAAGCAGCCAAATTGTGTGGTTTTTGTCCATGTGTTGTGTATATCTGCTCACATCTGCTTGTTTTTTGCTAATTGCTTTTCACCCATAGCCAGTTTCCTCAGGGTATTTTTTGTTTTGTTTTGTTTTGTTTCTTTTTAAACCAGTGCTGATTTCAGGATTCCAGAGGCTGGTGAGCCGGTGGTGCTGGAGAAGGACTGGGCTATAGGAACTCATGGATGAGCTACAACTACCCTCTGTGGAGATTTTTTTGTTCAAGTCTCAGGCTTTGAAGGCTGATTCTATGACTGTGTTCACCAGAATAAGGGACAGGGTGTTGGGGGAGGGGAAGGAAGACTGTAGCTCTACTCTGGAAAGAGACAACTAAAGCAAGATATGGGGACACTCTAACCCAGCCCGTCTTATGGATGGTTAAAGGCAAGGGAGAGACATGGGAAGGGGTACACGAGAGCCAGGCCATGGAGGGCACAGTTTGGACAAAGTACAGCAAAATCAGATTTTCACTTTATTTACTTAAATATTTACTTATTTTGAGAGAGAGGGAGAGGGAGAGGGAGAGAGAGAGAGAGAGAGAGATTGAGAGCCAAGCAGGCTCCATATTCGGCTCAGAGCCCAACGCGGGGCTCAAACTCACAACCATCATGACCTGAGCCGAAATCAAGCGTCAGGCACTCAACCGACTGAGCCACCCAGGTGCCTTCAGATTTTCATTTTAGATATATCACTTTGCAATGTGAAGGGGGCAAGACTGGAGGCCCAAAGCCTGCATGGTGGATTAGTGAACTAAGACAAAAGATAAAACCTGGGAAAGAAGAGGATGGCTGGTCCCAGAAATGTCCAGGAGGCAAATTAGATGGGACTTGTCCCTGAATGAATGTGAACGAGACAAGCAGTATGGGTAACTTCCAAGTTTCTAGTTTGATTAACTAGGTAGTTTTGAGGCTACTAACCTAGAAGGATAGACACAGATGGTGGAGAAGATCGGAGGATGGACAATGGCAGACAGAGCGGCTGGAGGGGGGAGGCAGCTGTCTGACAGGTGTCTTAGCCTGAGGGCTCTAAGGCTGACCTCCAGCCAACTGGGGCTCACTGTACTGACTCCTATAAGATGACCCGGATTCTAGTCTGGTGCTAACACGTACGAGCGAGTAAGATTCTCTCAACCACTTGGAATCTGCTTCTTTATAAAATTAGACAGCTAACCCACAGTTTGTTACCAGGATCAAATAAGAATGTGTGTAAAAGCAGTCTTCAACTCTGAAGCTTTAGAGTTAAGACCTTCCCTCTCTGTGTCTGTCTGTCCATTCATCAAACCCAGGCACCAAAGATGAAGAACTAGACAGTGACCCCCACTGGCGTTGATACAGTTATCAGGATCTGGTGTCCCAAACTTGGCTTTTCACTTGAAAAGCATTTATTTACTCATCAAGTAAAAAACAAAACTTTTGAGTCCTATTATATGCTTAAAAATTTTTTTTTAAATGTTTATCTATTTTTGAAAGAGACAGAGACAGAGTGCAAGCAGGGGAGGGGCGACACAGAGTCAGAAGCAGGCTCCAGGCTCTGGGCTGTCAGCACAGAGCCAGACACGGGGCTCGAGCTCACAGACCATGAGATCACGACCTGAGCCCCAGTCGGACACTTAACCGACTGAGCCACCCAGGTGTCCCCAAATGCTTTATTTTAAAAATGGAAACATGATTTGAAACAACAATGAAAAAGAATTACGAATAATACACACTTGTTTTCTTTAAGGACTTCAAATTTCAGGATGCAGAACATAAAATATAAAGAGATGAATATGTGTTCTGTGCTGTAATGGAGACCTGAGGCTGAGTGAATTGGATGAATTCACCTGCCATCTTTGCCAAAGGGTTAGCTAACCTCCTTACTTAGTCCAATTCTGTATATGAGGGGCAAAGAGATGATTATTACTATTTAAAATAATCGTGTGCAGTGGAATTAACTGGCCTCATGGGGCATCAACATACCTTAACAAAACGTTCAGAGGATTTAAACCTTGCTAATGCTCTTCTCTAAAACTTTTTACATTTAGGATACAGAGATCATCAATCCAAATGATCTATTGTATACTACAAACGTTCCTGATGGAACCAATCAGTTGACAGACAAATATGTACTAAATACATATTCTGTGCCAGGAATTCTGTTAAGGGCAGGATATACTCTTTAACAATCTCCAATGTCCCCCAAAAGTCTACACTGACCCCTTCTTAATAGAACTGTACTTTTTGAGCTTTCATTACAAAAGCTATTAGGGTATAACCTGGTACAGAAAATTTCAGTCTTGCCAGACTGTTTCTGGGTTACTTCCAAAATGAAGTTAAAATTTTGGTGTATTGTTGTTGCTAATGTAAAAGGTATTTCAATAATTTTTTTATCGTACTTTTCTCCACCTTATAAGGGAACATTAACTCCCAGATGACATCAAGGTCCAAGACTGAAGGTCAGAAGTGTAAGGGTTACCATCTTTAGGTGGAAATGCCTTCCTCTTTAACCACGCGCACACACACACGAACACACATGGAGATGAGGAAGAGCACAAAGAGAAATTCGCGATAACCCCTGCAAACCTTCATCTTCTCCATCCTTACAACCCAGTATTTATAACATCTGATAATATGTGATTTGTACGTCTTTGGTGTATAATAAAGGTTCACTGTGGATGAATCTGGTCCAATAAGCATCCACCTGAAGATGAAACTAAAGAAAAAGAAATTAAACACACAAATCATCTTTGAGATCTGTATACAATTTGCTACAATGTACAGTATCATTTTTGCTATACTTTGGCACATGATGAACACTTTCTGCATTATTATAAATGACAAAAATCCCACAGGTAAATACTAATGTATACAAGGTAGGGTGGCAAATCTACTTGATGGAAAAATGAAGTGACACTGAACATCCTCAAGAAGTTCATTTTAGATCAGGAAGGCAATTTTACTCTATTGCGTGCATTTTTTAAAATGTTTATTTATTTTTGAGAGAGACAGAGCACCAGTGGGGGAGGGGCAGAGAGAGAAGGAGACACAGAATCTGAAGCAGGCTTGAGGCTCCAAGCTGCCAGCACAGAGCCCGATGCAGGGCTCGAACCCACGAACTGTAGATCATGACTGGAGCCAAAGTCAGACACTTAACTGCCTGAGTTATCCATGCACCCCTCTACTGTGTGCATTAAAAGAATTCTGTTGCACTCCAGAAAAAAATACGGTCTTTGGTAGAAAAATAGTAAGCAGAAAGAAAAATCCATAACCTCATCTTAGAGACAAACACAGACATACAAACACTAACACAAATGAGTATTCACTTTTCTCTCCCAAAGAGTGAGCACATCCTACTTTACTATTTTATCATCTGCTTTTCCACTTCAATATATCCTGAATATCTGTTCATACAACTTTACTTTTGTACCTTTATTTTTAACAGCTGCATAATTTTCCACCCTTTGAACATTTTTTTCCTAGCTTTTAAGGTCTATAAAAGCTTTCTGACAGCATTTTATTTTTATTTTTTTTTCAACGTTTATTTATTTTTGGGACAGAGAGAGACAGAGCATGAACGGGGGAGGGGCAGAGAGAGAGGGAGACACAGAATCGGAAACAGGCTCCAGGCTCTGAGCCATCAGCCCAGAGCCCGACGCTGGGCTCGAACTCACGGGCCGCGAGATCGTGACCTGGCTGAAGTCGGACGCTTAACCGACTGCGCCACCCAGGCGCCCCTCTGACAGCATTTTAAAATGTAAAGTTGAAACAGTCATTAAAAAAACTCAGTCAATATATCAGTTCAGCAATGGGCCTTTAATATACTGTTTTTCATTTAAAAAACAAAATTCTATAATGTGACATTAAATTTCATAATGCCCTTAGATTTGCAAGTTTTATAAAATGGAGTTCAAATCCAAGTTCATTTAAAAGAGAGGTAACTGCTTTCAAGCAATGCATTTGTTTTAAGAGAGGAAAGGTCATTTCAAGTTTAAGACTGCCATCTAGTGCCTCCTTTCTTCCTGTTGGATGCGGGAGGCTTCCAGTTTAAGGATATTCTACAGTTAACTTTCTGGACTGGTTAACTTGGGTTTTCAATAGAGGTAACCTTTTTCAGCCTATACTTCATTCTATGGTAACAGCTGTGCCGATTAAAGAAACTGATCGCTGTCTTGGAGAAAAAGTAAGGCATAGACTTGAAATTAAAAAGCAGTCTTTTATCATCCTTTGCTGACCTATGCAATTAAACATGACCCCCCCCAAACAAGACAAATTAACCCTTTGTGCTGAGGTAATCCCTGGAACAGATGGATCAGTAATGGGAACATATCACTCTACCGAGGTTCATGTTTAAGATGAGCAGTGTGGCATTAGAAATTCTGCTCTGGCTGGTACAGATGAAAGACTGTATCATCAGCCAGCTGAACGGCACAGATTCTGAAATCAGAGTCCCTCAGAGGCACCTGCTATAGACTAGATACTCACTGGGTGACCCAAGGCATTCCTTTGTGATTCAATGTAAAATCAATGTCCCAGCAAGATGTTAGGTGGCACTGAGCTAATGGACAAGTAAATTAACAAGGGAGGCACAGCAAAGGAGGCCTCAGCCTTATGAGCTCATTAGCCAGTTCAAATTGGAATAGTTCCAAGACACCTGGGTGGTTATGTCCACCTACCTGAATTACCATGGAAGTTTCAATTGGATACAGTTCCCTTCCATGAGTCATAAATTATTTAACTTTTACTCTGCACTGTTAAACAATTGTCATGTTCCATGCTTAAGTGGCTGCCTTCCAAATGGAGTATGAAATGACTTTGTGATATAATTCACCGGAGTCCTAACGTATGAAAGAAGCTGTACTAGTTTAGATAAAATTCCATCTGGCAGCTCAACTGATCAAGATATTTATTTGATTTCAACAAGTCACAGACGCAGTATTAGGCAATTCTGAATGGCATTCGTATCTCTCTTCTAGAAAACACCTCGCTTATGCAGATGAAAGGTTAAAAAACTTAAAAATTTTTATATTTATTTCAGTGGATTTCAAAATCCAAATGTGCATCTTAACAAATAAAAAATTCCATATTCTGTAAGGTCTTGAAAATTATTATACAAACTTTAACATATATAGTCAAAATAAAGAAAAACTATTTAGCTGTATTTTATTTTTTTTTAACTTTTTTTTTTTTTAATTTTTTTTTGGGACAGAGAGAGACAGAGCATGAACGGGAGAGAGAGAGGGAGACACAGAATCGGAAACAGGCTCCAGGCTCCGAGCCATCAGCCCAGAGCCTGACGCAGGGCTCGAACACCCGGACCGCGAGATCGTGACCTGGCTGAAGTCGGACGCTTAACCGACTGCGCCACCCAGGCGCCCCTTTAGCTGTATTTTAAAGTAACTTGTATATTTGGGAGATGATTTTCACAAACATTTGCATACTAATATCAACAATGACTTAGCTTAATTTAATATGCAATAGTTTGTGTGAATTTAATCTGGACCCCAAAGCTTGTTTTAGCAAATAAAAAACCTTTAATTTCCTAGCCTTTATCGTGCAAATCTCCTCAAACAGCCTGTTGAATTCCACCTTCCTCTGGCCACTGAGGAAATGTAGAGAAAAATGTAGCCTCTTGGACTGTGAAAGGAGGTAAACGTAATGAATAGCTAAATTTTCACATGTGTTAATATCATAAAAGAAAAACTATAAATATTTTGGGCTTTTCCATATTATAGATTTGGTATAGGTTTCAGAGTCAAAATAACACCAGCAAAAGGGATGTTATGAAGTGGTATTCTAAGAATAAAATTACAGGTTACTTCTTCTTCCAAGAGAATTCAAAAAGAAGCTAATAGAAGAAAAGAAAATGTCCCATAGCTTATACTACATAGTTGGTTAAAAACTAATCCCTGAAACCAGCCTAGGGGAGGGTGAGGCATCCAAGCACAAACTCAGCCTGTATGTGAAGCCAGCAGGGAGAAGCAGGTGAACTTCCAGACCCCAGGCCTTGGGCTGGGAAAGAAGCAGGGATTCTGACAGCTTTCCAGATCCAGCTCCCAGGAAGGAAGCTTGAGTTTATGGTACAAGAACATGAGCACCTAACAGTCCCTTGGATAACCTGGGCCTTTGGGTTCTGATGGTGACACACAGCTTCATGAAAGTCACTGATAGGCAGAGAGCTCACTTGCTAATTGAGGCCAATCATCTTTTCTCCTTATTTTAGGTATGCCTGTCCGAGTGCCTTCCCCAGTGCAGCTCTGTTACATAAAAAAGGATGCAGTGGATGCTTCTTCCCCTTTCCTTCCTTCCATCACCCCCTTTCTTGTGATGTATAGGAATTATGTCTATTATTATGTTTTTTCAGTATTAGTTGAATGAATGAATGAATGAATGAGAGATAAATTTTAAGTGTAAACAATTTGGGTAGATTTTACATTACAATTAACTTTCAAAATAGAGAAGCATTTGCAAATTTTTAAAAAATTATTATCTGTAAACCAGATGATCTTCATCTATATTTTGGAACATTTAAACAGAGAAACACTATTCATGATAGGACTTTTTTTTTTCCTTTGAGGAATATTAACCTATATCACTAACACTTATTTCTCTTATTTTTTTTTTAAGTTTATTTATTTATTTTGAGGGAGAGAGAGAATCCCAAGCAGGCTCCACACTGTCAGCACAGAGCCCGACATGGGGGTCCATCCCACAAATTGAGCGATCATGACCTGAGCTGAGATCAAGAGTCAGACACTTAACCGACTGAGCCACCCAGGCACCCCTATTTTTCTTATTTCTAAAAGTAACACACTCACAGCACAAATTTCGGAAAAACTGAAAAAGGGACAAAGGAAAAAAATCATACCCATTCCTAATCTAACCACCAAGAAATACACTACTACTAACATTTTGCAAACACAAAACACATACCTAGAGTCAAGAGGACACCCTTGCAGGGCATCACACCCAACGTATCCAAGTTCCACAGATCCAGCACAGGGTCCTCCGGGGAGCCGCTTGGGCATGGGAGGACTGTTTCACCCTAAACAAAGTTAGTGGCTTCTGATCATTAATCAGACTGTGCTTGGTTACACTGAGAAATACAACGGTTGAAGAAATAAAAATATCCTGTGGAGTAGCCCACTTGAGAAACATGAGTAATACGCTAGGGCTACTGTACAATACTTAGGCAAAATGACTGAATTACCTTAATGGATACTGTCATCAAGCCAGGACCACCAAATATATACACATCAACCAAAAGACAAGGATAAACCCATTTGAGACACTTCTCCCCTTGGGTTGCTTTAGAATCACTCCCAAGAGCTCCCACCCATTTCTCTGTTTACAGACTCTATTTGGACGACCTGCAATTCTGATTAAACCATGAGTTCTCCTCACTCATGTGAGTTAAATTGCTGACTTCTATAAACAGAAGGCATTGCTCCCAAAGACTGGGAAACTATTTTATCCTAAAAAATAAGAAAGGCAATGCAAAGGAAGTTATCTTTACAATTACCATGTGCAGCAGAAGAGGCATGATCATGGAGATTCTTTAAGATAGCCTTCAGAGTGATACTATTCTCTAAATTTGGACTGAGAAGGGGAACATATTATTCATTCTCTCTCAGCATCGGTATAGATTTTTTCAAACTGTGTTCAAGGAACCAGGACCCCCACCTGGCTGGGGAGGAGACAGGGAGACTGACACTGTGGACCGTGAGTTGCCAGGTAAAATACAGGATGCCCAGTTAAATTTGTATTTCAGATAAACCACCAATAATTGCTTTAGGGACATGCAATATTTGGGACATACTCACACTAAAACTTATTGTTTATCTGAAATACAAATTAGCCAGGCATCTAATGTGTTTTCTTATTTTGATAAATCTGGAAGCCCTGTGATGAACCCCTTCTCTACCCCCAACAAGGGCAGTCCTACTTTACATACTGGAGTTCCAGATGATCTTGTGTTTAAGAAAGTGTTCAGCTATCAAAAAAAAAAACAAAAAACAAAAACAAAAAAGCAAACTTTGAAAAGCAGTTTGCTGGGGGAATCGAGGCAACACTCTCAACTCCACTGTCTGTGGATTTCCCATCAATAAAGCGGGGTGCGTCTGGCTGTTGTGAAAATTAATTACAGCTTGCAAAGCCCTTTGAAATTGGCATGTTCAACCGCATATGCTACAAAATATTTATCACATGCCAGACTTCCTGAAAACATACTGATTAACAATTAGATGGCAGAAATTCTAAAATATGTTAAATCACAATTTTTATGTCACCATATTGAAGAACCACATATTGAAACACAGCAGAATCTTCCAACCTGTGAGTTTATCTCTGAAACACGAACATACAGGATTTGCTTTTAAAAGTACAGTACTTTATATTGTGATGTTTTTTTTTTCCCCCAGCTGAATCAGAGATTTTAAAATAGGACTTCAAGTAAACAATCAGGAAATGAAGAAAATAGTTCATCTCCTATGAGTCTATTGTCTGCTATTTCTGCTTGGTAAGGTTTTTTAAGCTTAAAAAAAAAAGTTTTTCTGAAAACAAAACAAAGATACCAACACAATAAAACACATCTGGAGGCCACTTGGTGACATTCAGGGTTCTTTTTCCCCCCCAACCATTAGCTTTCAAGGAAAGTTCTTACAGTACTTAAAGTAAATGTCATAAAAGTATAACACTCATTACATAATGTTGTCTAAACACTTGAGGCTGAAATTGAAACCTGGCGGTGAAACTGAAGAGCAAATAAATTTAGATCGTACCAACATAACAACGAAAAGGCACAGTGTACATAGTTGGTAGACTGGCCCAAGTAAATGCACCATTTAAGGAGAATAGAGAGCTTGTATTCAGAAGCTTCAAGTCAGTGACAGAGAAGAAAGGATCGCAATGAAAGCTGTCAAAATTTAGATCTAGTTTCTGATTGAGATTTTATACAGGTGGCAAGAAGTGCACGAGCAAGAGCGTAATTAGTCTCAGAGCCAAACAGAAAGACTTGCAATTCACAGAGTACCATGCTTGTCTCATTTTTCTGCCTTTGCACACACTTTTCCTTCTGCCCAGGATGAGTCATTCTCCAGTTCGAATGCCACGGCCAACTCCCGTGCAGTCATTAACATCCAGCTCAACCGTGTCCCCCTCTCTGAAGCCTTCCTTGATGAGGACTTCTGCCTTTGCCTCTGTGCCACTACTACATCTAGTACGGTTCTCTATTCCTGCCTCCACAAGGATGTTTCACAAGGAGGCACTGCAATGCCTTCCTCCCCTACACAACCGCCAGGTCTTTAAAGACAAGAAACCACCCCTACACAACGTTTGTATTTCCAGAGCCTAGCACAGAGCCCAGCTAACCACAGGGCTCAATAATGGTGTGTTGAAATGAAAATGATGTCCCTGAATTGAAAAAAAAGTGGGGAAGTTTAGCATTCAATGATTAACATGTATTTGTAAGTGCCATTTCTCTTTATTTTCAGAGCATAGAAAAGAAAAAGGAAAGACAGAGACTATGAAAAAAGAGCTACTACCATCACTTTGAAGCAAATAAATGGTCAGGGAAAGAGGCAAAAGATGAAAGGTTCTGTATATCCGCTGAAGGAGCCAGAGCAACAGAAACGACTGTGAACTATTCCCAAACCATCTCTGCAAAAGTGTGCCAACTGTAACCTTGGAGGGCCAGCCTCCCAACCAAGGGCATCCGTGACTTTATTTCTGGCCCACCCTCTAACAGTCTGCTGAGAAGGCCCACAAAGGTGTCATTAAGAAATGGAATGCCTTCCTGCAGCCCTTTCACACACTCATTACCAGCTGATAGCGTTTGATCTTTGAGTCATGGCTCGAGTGACCCAGATTCAAACTGGTGATTATTAATGTCACATTTATACAGATAGTCCTTCCTATTAGAACAGCACTTCATAGTCATTTATGAATCTGCCAGGAGATGTGCCACGGCTCATTGCTATGTTCATCCGAACAATTCACAAACTCCATCTTCTCAGATATAACACAGATGGTATAAGACTTCCCGGTGGGCCATTTGTAACTTTGGGTTCAGCCTAATTAGAATGTGAATGCGATCCAAGGCCCTAAGAATTTGGTTAAAAGTTACAGAGTTAATTAATCACAGTGCTATAAAAATGGAACACCCAAGCCAGCAGGTAAGGTGACATACGCCAACATGTGGTGTTTCAGGCTAATACAGAAAGAGTTTCACCACTGTACTGCATATTTCTCACTAGCTTTTATTTGGGGAGTGGGGGAGATAAGAATATTATTACAGTTTCAAAAATATTAGGAATGCAACTAAAATGGGCTGTTTTTATTTTCCAGCCTCTCCACACTTCCCCAAATTAGTTCCAATTTGGTCGATGGACACACACAGGTTAAACAAAGTTATAATCACAATGTGATTACAAAAGAAAGTGAACATACTGCTTTTGAGTTCTACTTTATAAGTTTTCCACCTTTCCCATGCACACAGTATACACATTTCTAATTTTTAGTATGAACATAAGAATGCCATTGTTGTAGCTATGTCAGATTAACGATTTGCTCTTAATATTACTATAGTTTTAAGCTCCTCATATTAAACTATGATGTAACCTATTAAACCAAAATTTTGGTAAGGGGAAGTGTATAATTTCTCTTAGGTCTTTAAAACATACCTATTGTTGAATGCTGAACTGGCCACACTTAATCATGAATAAGGAAACCATGTTTTAAAGTCTCACCTGGCTAAAATGAATAATTTTGAGTTCACTATTAAATAATTCTAGCCTGAGACTTAGGTAGTGATAATCGATGATTTAAAAAAATCAGCTCCTATTTATTACCAATCCTCCTTGAAGTTGCAGCCTCCAAATTCAGTATTTTAGAATTCAGAAATTTTGAGCCTAAAAGGTCATCAGGACCCTCCTTTTATAATTGAGGAAACCAAGACAAAGAGCAGATAAGTCCAGAAAATTAAGTGACTTATCCAAGATCACATGCAAGTTAGTGATAGAAGAGGCTGTAATTGGGACACCTGGGTGGCCCAGGCAGTTGAGCATCCAACTTAGGCTAAAGTCATGATCTCATGGTTAGTGGGTTGGAGCCCCGCTTTGGGCTCTGTGCTGACAGCTCGGAGCCTGGACCCCGCTTGGGATTCTGTGTGTCCCTCTCTCTCTCTCTCTGCCCCTCCCCTGTTCATACTCTGTCTCTCTCAAAAATAAACATTAAAAAAATTTTTTTTAAAGGAGAGGCTGTAATTATCTAAAAGCATTTAATATAGAACGAATATAAACATCAATATTTACAAAACAATAAAACATCATCAAACAATTTTGTAGAAGTCTCAAGTGCTTGCTTATTTTCCCTCTTGCTTTTTTCTTCTTTCTTTCCAAAAACTGAACTACAAACATTCATTTATTTAGGATCTGCCAAACCAAAGCTCCTTAAGAAGGTGCATCTTGAACTAACAGGCAGCTTCTTCAACAGTAAATTGGGAAAATCTCAGTTAAACCTCCACACAAAGATGCAGTAAAGGTAAATGAATTTGCAAGGCTTTGTGTATGTTGGAGGTATTAGTCTTATTAGTAGTAAAGACCCCCCCCCCCCACCCCAGTCAAAAGATGTAATTTCTGGACAAATAAGTGGGTTCAGCTCCTTAACAGGAGAGCTGACCCAATGCCCATTTAGCCCTGGAACCTGAGACATTAAAATAATAATTTTAAGCAACTAGGTTTCCTAGTAAGCTAGTTGAAATCACTTAGAGGATTAGCTTTTCACCTCTGGAATTTAAGTCAGACGATTTCTTGAGTGAAAGATGGCCCATTGTTACCCTTGTTTTAACACACAAGGCAACAGCACAAGTCTGTCTCAAGATACTGCCTCTATTTTTGGTAAAGGTTACAGAGTAGTTTGGATACATTATGGAGAGGTAAGTCACATAGCTTCCCTGCTGTGAATATTCAATCTTCTATTAATACGATCCATCTGCTATTTGATTACATTTCACTGGTCACTTTGTGGTAGAGGGGAGGGGAGGAGGGGTATTCTGTCAGTCTTTTCCCTCATATTCTTATCATGTTCCTCTGGCTTTATTCAGACAAGGAAGGAAACAGCTCAGAAACCTTACTTTAGCTGCAAAAACAAAACAAAACAAAATGCCCATACAAATCCAAACAACACCTAGAAAAATCTTTGTTCTGAAAATTCACACTCGGATACAACCAAAATACTGGGTTCTCTTTGTCTTTATTTTATATATAACATTAAAGTGGTCCACAAATGCTTATCCGGTAAAATGAGGGTAGCCATTTGCTAACTTTACTATAAAATAAGAACATAAGCATAAAACTCTCTAACTTGCCCAGCAATACATACTGTTAGATTGGGGAGGAGGTGTCCCAATTTGAAGCGCAGACAGCTCCCTATCTTTTTGCAGTCATTCATTCTGCAGGTGTTTATTAAGCACCTTCTATGTGCCTCTAAGATTGAGGATAAAGCAGGAAACAGCATAGAGACTACTTCATGGAACAGACAGCTATAATAACTAAGTATCTGTCTGATAGTGATAAGTGCTATGGAGAAAAGTCAGCAGGTTGAGCGGTCTCAGGAGTGCTGGGTAATGTCCGGGGCAGGCAAGGGTGCTGCCATTGTATACAGGGTGATTAGGGAAAGCTTCCCCTGTATCAGATGACTTTTGAGCAGAGACCTGAAAAGATGCAGTGAGCTATGATCCCACCTGGACAAACCTAAACTTGTCCTTTTATATTAGCTTGTCAAGTCTAGTCAAACAAGGAGATTAGCTGTGAACTGTCAGAAAAAAAGTGAAACTTATAAATAATAAAGCTTTATACAATACTTTGAACCAGCTCTCAATTTATCTCCAATGATCCTTAAACCCTGTTTAGCTACAACTTAATCTTTTTCCTGACTAAAATGCCTCAGAGTATCTCTTCATATAATGGCTAAGAGAGAGAGTTTTCCAGTTACATTGTGCAAACAACACAAGTAGATTAATTCAGGTAGAAATTTCCACTCTAATGTCCTGATTATTTGACTTGGCAATGGACATCCAGTAGGAAAAACTGAGCTGAGGTTAGCTGATTTTGCTACTGGTCATCCTATACAGTGAAAGGTCAAAGGAAACTGGACAGTTATCCAGCTTTTAGAATGGTGTGTTTTTAAGGTCCTTCTTTCAATTACAAATAAAACGAAACCCCACCCACAAAAACGGCAACATATAACATATAACAGCAATGTATAACAACAACAACAAAAAATAAGTAAGCTATGTAAGTATAAATTTCCTTTTTTGTTTATTTGTCTATACTATATAGACACAGCCAGTAGTGATAATGACGGATTTTTTTTAAATTTACTTGCTATTCTACAGCAAGGGTAATAATGGATAATGATAGGAAATAATCCATTTTCAAAGACCAAATAAGAAAAAGCAAAGAAACAAAATGGCTCATAAACTCTTTTAATCAATTTCCATAAAACTATGTAACCAAGAATTTTTCAGTGTTTGAAAATAAAACTTTCAGATGCATCACAGTTATTTGAGAAAAACTGAGAGCATACTTATCATATTTTATTAAGACTCTGATTTATCTAGAACAAGAAATAGATATACATTTTGGATATGAGCCTCTGTATAATATGGATCTGGACAGTTTTAAAGCACTTCATATGTTATGAAATATATGATATGCATTCATGTCTGTAAAAGAATCAAAATAATTGCTGGCCATAAAAAAAGTTATAATTAGCTAGCTTACTACACTAACAAAAAAAAATAGGAATTGGCATTTCTGTTGTTGAAAAGGACAAAGGGCTTAATCAGACACACACTTTATTAAGACATTGTATTGGCAGGGGCACCTGAGTGGCTCAGTTGGTTGAGCCTCTGACTTTGGCTCAGGTCATGATCTCAAGGTTTGTGAGTTTGAGCCCAGCACTGGGCTCCCTGTTGTGATCCCCTTCCCTCTGCCCCTCCCCTGCACTCTCTCTCTTTCTCTCAAAATAAATGAACATTAAAAAAAAAAAGAAGATTCTCTCTCTTCCTCTTCCCTGCTCCTTCTCTCTAAATAAATAAATAATAATAAAAAGACACTATATTGGTAAAAATCTATTGAAGAATTTTGACCTTTGTAATTAAAGTGACCATAATTGAAATGTAATGAAATGAGATTTAAAATTGTAATGAAGTTTTAAGTTTGTTAGATGAGCTCTGAAGCCTTTATAGCAATTATGGTTGGGTTATATTTCTCAAACTGATACACATTAGAATGACCACAGAAAACTGCACATTCATTCATTCATTCATTCAACATATACAGGCACCAGAAGGTAAGGACACTTAGGAAAAACTATGTTTTTCATAAGATAAACTATTTTTTAACAGTAGGTTAATTACACTTTAAATTATCTGCTCCTTTATTTCCCAACCTCCAGATAACTTTTCAGAAGTGCCTCTGAATTTATTTCTTAAAAATATTTTTTAAATTTCCCCTTATTGTTTACTTATTTATTAAACTGTTTTTGAATTTGCGTATAGCTGGCCTACAATGTTACATTAGTTTCAGGTGTACAACTTAGTTATTCAACTTCTATATGTTATGCCACGCTTATCACAAATGTAGCTACCATCTGTTACCACACAACGCCATTATAATATCATTGACTATATTCCCTATGCTGTGCCTCTTATTCTTCCAATTTATTCATTCCATAACTGGAAGTCTGTATCTTCTATTCCCCTTCACCCATTTTGCAACCATCAGTTTGTTCTACTTAGAGATCTGATTTGTTTGCTTATTCATCTATTGTTTTCAGATTCCACATGAGTAAAATCATATGGTATTTGTCTTTCTCAGTCTGATTTATTTTACCTAGCATAATACCCTCCATGTTGTCATAAATGGAACAATCTCATCCTTTGGCTCAGTAATATTCCATTATATTATAATATAATTATATTATACATATGTATATAGATTATATATATTATACATACACCGCATCTTCCTTATCCATTCATCTATTGATGGACACTTAAGTTGCTTCCATATCTTGGCCATTGTAAATAGTGCTGCAATAAACACAGGAGGGCATGCGACTTTTCAAAGCAGTGTTTTGTTTTCTTTGGGTAAATAAATAGCCAATAGTAGAATTATTGGATTTATGGTATTTCTACTTTTAATTTTTTGAGGAACCTCCATACTGGTTTCCACAATGGCTGCTAATTTACACTCCCACTCCTTTTTCTCCACATCCTTGCCGACACTTGTTATTTCTGTATTTCTGAATTTAAAGCAGTGAGAGCAGTTGTTAATCTGGACCCCCGAAAATAATCGATACACTACGGGATATTCCAAAAGTCTGGAAACAGAAGGAAAATGATATATTTGTCATGTTGTTTTTCAGATGAACAATTATATCCATTGTTTTTAAATTGGAAAGGTATCTGGAATGTTGACAAAAAGCATATTGAGCATGTTATTTTGGAACGTAATATTACATTTTCAAAAAGTTTCCTGACTTTCTTGGCTCTCTCTATTTGTCACGTGCCAGGCCATGTTAGGTAGGCATTGGGTATGCAATGGTGAGCAGACATGGTCCCTCCGTCACATTAATTACCAGTAGTATTTACAAGAGCAGAACATACACCATCCTGAAATTGGGCTACCGCGGTATCTATAAATTTTTGACAGCAACATGAGGAATAAACATAGAGGTGAAGGAAGGAGGGAGAAAGGAAAGAAGGAAAGAAAAGCAGTTCAGCTTAGTAGGATTAGAAACAAAATTTTAGAAGTAGAAGGAAATCTTAGAGATCATCTGATTTAGTGGCTCTTAACCACAGCTGCGCATCGAATTACCTACGAAGCCTTTTCAGGCTAAATGTGCAAGACCACACTCAAAACCTCCTGCCTTAAAATCTTTGTGTATTTGTATTTTGAAAAAGCTGCACAGACATTTATGATTCAAACCTTTGGTTAATATGTACTGATCTAGCCTAATTCCCTCACTTAAATATGAGGAAACTGAGGCCCAGAGAGGTTGAGAGGCCTCCCCAAAATCACACAACTATATTACAGTCTAATTTTCCTGATTTTCAGAAAGAGACTGGAGGAAAGCTGTCTTTTTCTGCATTATTATACCACATCACTATTGTCTATTCCTTTTTTTTTTTTTTAATGTTTATTTATTTTGAGAGACAGAGAGTGTGAGCCAGGGAGGGACAGAGAGAGAGACAGTTTCTGAAGCGGGCTCCAGGCTCTGAGCTGTCAGCACAGAACCCGACACAGGTTTCAAACCCACGAACTATGAAATCATGACCTGAGCCAAATAGGACGCTTAACCGAATGAGCCACCCAGGCACCCTAGCACTATTCTTGAAGCTCTGCTCAAGAAGAGACAGGATAAACTGACCAGTACTTGCCAAAAGTTCCTGAACCAAAGTAAAAAGCCAGTGTCAACGGGCAAGACAAACATATAAATAGCAAAAGACCCATCATACACCATAGCAAGCTGGTTGCTTCCTCCTTAAACAGCCAAGTAAAGCTAGTTTAAAACATTCTCAAATAAATATCATCATTCCTATCAGTTTCTCATGTCAGCACTGCAATGAATAATAATTTTGGGTTTCACAGATAAGGAGGGGGAGAAGAGAGTGATTTTTCTGGTTTCTTCCTTAAAATTCAGAAGGTCAAAAAAAAAACATTTCTAACACCTCAGTATGAAGAAAGACTGGTCTGCCTTTAACGTGTTTGGCAGTACTCAAGGACATGTTTTTGGCTATTAGCCTGGCAAGCTGTTTAAGCTTATAGAAGGCCCACAAAGGAAACTTACATGATTACGTTAACTAAACACAAACATCTTCTCTGTATATTTTATTCCCTCCCTTCACATTCACAAAAACATAAGCGCCAAAGCACTTTAGAATTAGGTGAGGGGAGCAAGTTGTTTATCACTTCAGCTCCTTTCTCAAGGCTCGTGTAAATAAGAACTAAGGAACTCAATGAAATTATTCATGTGATCCTTGCAATTAACAAGGCTAAGCATCAGAAAGCAGTTCAAAATTTGTAGGAAGCATATGGATTTCCTTACAAGAAACATCTGTGATTCTCTAAGGTACTTCAGACCTCACTTTATCTCTTTCTAAAAATTATGTAATATGCGCATCCTCCAAGCTCCAACACACTTATTACATAGTCACAGAAGAATTTAAAATGCCGTCTTTTTTTTGACACACATTACAATAAGTGTTTCAACACTGGAGCACTAAGCAGTCTTTGCACATAAAATCTAACCGTTCCCTAAATTGTTTGGAAGTGATGTTTTAAAACAAAACAAAATGCCACACTAGCTCTTTTTCAGATCCTAACTAAGGACCTTAGATTATCCAAGCATGTAAATAACATAGTTGGAAATATCAATTACGGTTAACAAGTCCTGAGTGTTTTCAGGAGATTACCATATTATTTGCTTATCAGTGAGATAAAAGAAAAAAAAAGCGCAAATGCTTTTGGTGAAACTGTAACATGGTTTAAATCAGTTTACTATTTTTAGACTGAAAGAGTGGTATGTATGCACTTGTATTTGTGTGTGTGTGTGTGTGTGTGTGTGTGTGTGTCCAGAAGACAGCATTTTAACTAGGGCAGAGGAGATGGCCAATATAGAAAAGGGTTTTAATAGACTTTCTATTTCAACCATGGTTACTGTGGGCTTTGTCACTATAGCAATGGGCCCTGGTGGGGCATGTATCTGGCAGGCTGGGGTGCTCAGCTGATAAAGCAACATAAACCTCGTTTTACCTCGAGCTGAGCAAATTTCCTCTAAAAAGGAAATTTTTAGAATTAAAATTAATTGCAAGACAGTGTTTCAAGGATAAAGGAGAAGTCTAAGCATCAGTCGGAGGGCACTTCTTCACAAGACACTGCTATATGAAATCGAACCTCACACTTTCTCCTAGATTGTATCAAACGCCTTCACTATCGTTTGTTAAAGGTAGTACCTTGGATTTAGGCAGTAGCCTCCAGGATCTCAATGATTCCTAGCAGCCTGGGTTAATTTCAGCTGTCTCTACAGGGGCTACATGAAACATGGCATTTACAAATTTGGATTATACAGCACTATTTATTACGCTATGGAAGATTTCCAAAAATGCCAGAAGAGATGTTGGCATTTATGCAAGTCAACTACTGTTCAACCCAAAGAAGCACTATATTCTATAGGATGTTTTTGCCAGGATTGAAAGAGCCTATGTGAAAACACCTTAATTAGGACCATCTTAGCACCTCAGTTATTGGATACCCTCTAGCTCTAGGTGTTACATTTCAAATGGGCCAACAAACTATCCTGGAAACAGAACCCTCCCCGCCCCCGCCGCCCGGGTGCTATAACCAATCGCTTCACTCCAAGTCCTGAGAGTGTATATTTTCTTATTTTCAGATTTAATAAGTCAGGTATATCTGGTAGCTATTAAAAGATTGAAACCACTACCGTTTTAAAAGGTTTCAGTGTTCAGAAATTTCAACCCCACAGAGGGGGCAGATCTGGAGGGCCTGGTTGCTGCAGAATGGTGGAATTATTTGCTGGTCTCCCCCCCCCCCCACAGGCCCCCCACCGCCACCGCCCCCACCACTCCTTTAAAGAATATTCTTATTGACCTCTCTCTACTCTTTTAATGTATTTTTAACACATGATCATGGGCTCACAAAAGTAAAATAGAAAAATCTGAAGACAGTATGTCAAATAGTCTCCAGTGACCTAAAAAGATAATTTAAGTTTCCCCACAAGGGGATTTTTTTTTTAATGTTTATTTAATTTTGAGAGAGAGAGAGAGAGACAGAGTGGGAGCAGGGGAGGGCAGAGAGAGAGGGAGACACAGAATCTGAAGCAGGCGCCAGGCTCTTAACTGTCAGCACAGAACCCGGTGCAGGGCTCAAGCTCACGAAGAGATCATGACCTGAACTGGTCAGAGGCTTAACCGACTGAGCCACCCAGGTGCCCCTACAAAGATAATTAGAATGATATTTGGCTAAAGAAGAAAGGGGCGGGGAAACCTGAAAACATTAGCTACTTACAGTATGTGATCAGATAACCTCTTCCCTTCTTATTCTTTGGGGAAATCCAAACTACTGTACAATGTTTCTTTAAAATTTCCTTTAATGGAAAGTTCAGTTATGCTTGCTCAAAGCAAAGGGCCATCCTACAAACCAGGACCAATATTGTATCTTGTTAAGTGGTGGCTACTTTATATCAGACTTTTTTTTTAAGGCAACAAAAATGGGGGGGGGGGTGGTTATAAAAAACTTCACAGGAAACCAAATAGCCTTTATTTAAATTAAAAGCAATCACAGCCTGATTCTTGGAACATGCTTCGAAATGCTTTTTGGCATGCAGCTGCTACATGCCGCCAATATTGTGTGTAATTGGAAACATTTCAAACAGAATTGTTACCAAAGTCAAAGACCATAATTGCGAGCTGTGGGATCTGCCTCGGATAAAAGAAGGGCAGCTGAGTGAGAGCACACTGCACTGAGTCGTCTACTTACCGGTCTGCATCTGACTGCAATATTTCCACTGTATTATTGACAAATCTTTCTTTCCAGAGACCCAATGAGAAAAGAAGGAAACAGAGAAGCATACACAAAGCAAAAGCTGGGGAATGCTATAAATCAGCAATTGGGTCAAAACTCTTAGGAGTATATGACTTCAGTTCTAGAACAACTGAAATAACACAGCCCTTTTTTTTTTTCCTGAAGTGCAATCCACTAGAAATGAAAGGCACCTCTCCCAAGAGTTGACCCCAAATCTACCAGTGAGAAAAATACAACTGCAGTTTAATTGGTCAGAGGGATCACTTAGGACCAAACTTACAGAAGGCGGGTGGGAAGTTAAGTAAAGTTAAGTGGGACAGGGGATGGGGGGATGGGGGGATGGGGGGACGGGGGGTGGGGGGTTGGGGGTGGGGTTGGGGGAAAGTTAGGTAAGGTAAATGAAAGCTGTTTGCTAGTTTACAGCTTTAAGTTTCAAAATGTTTACGCTGGCATCTGCCTTGCTGACATTTTTATTTGTATTTTAAATTTAAAATCTCTCTTTATAAGGAAATGAAGCTGGAAAGGTCTAATCCCTTCAGGATGAGCAATCACTCTTGTTCCTAGAGAGGTCCCTTCAAAAGTGACCAAAATGCATTTGGAATTTAGTCTAAACAAGTGAACAACACAGAAACACAGGAGGAATTATTCCATTTTCTTTGAGAGGTCTGATCCCCTCTAGTAACTGGAAATAGTGCCAGTGGACCACTGGCTCAGGACTGGTTCTTGGAAAAATCGTGTCATTCTGGCACACAGGGAAGTGATCCGATTATTCTGTCGTATCTCCGCGCCAGAAGCGTCATGACATCAGCATGCTCCAACTTGGAATGTATGCCTCTTCCCACCATCCCTCCCTTGGGAGAGAGGGGAATGAGGGAAACATGGGCTTAGCTGGATCCCCCATTTCCACTGCTCCAAGTGTTCCTTCACCAACACACATGCAGTGACCCTCCTTGACTTCAGTTCAGCACAGCTGCAAACTGAGTGTGGTCTTGTGTTACGGGGTGGTGGTGGGAGCTGAGGTGGTACACTTGTGTCTATGGGAGATGGTGAAGTCCAGAAGTTGGGGGACTGCTGTGGTTCCCGGTGCCATCTCTGTCCCTGTACCCTGCTCTGGAGCGCTGGCCTCACATGCTGCCCGAGGTTTCGAGGAACTGCAACAATACGGGACTTGGCACCTAGATTATTGGACTTTCTTCTTCCAGTGTGTTTGCTCTCACAACAGCCTTCCAAAGATGTTAGTGCACAAAATGAAAATGCTTTGTTCTGTGACCAAAAGAAAAAGCCGTAAGGGTCCCTTAAAACACCAACCAACCAACCAAGAAATCCAATTCATTCACTTTCTTAACACCTCTTTATTATGGAATAATTACATGTGGCTGTAAGCAAATTGAATATTCTCACACTAATAAGAGTTAAACAATTGATATTATTTTACAAAAAGTGAGGGGAAAAGAGCGAGAGAGCTATCTTTCCAACAGGAAGGAGTCTATCCTGGTCAAGTGGCATCTTTAACATTTCTATGCACAGATGAGAATCACTTTGACTTTTTAAATTACTTCCCTTCTTTAAAAGGAAAAATCTACTCTTTATGAACTACTTTAACCAGAAACCCGACTGCAATTAACTAGAATACTGGTAATGATCATTTTTTTCTGAAAATCATTTCCCATAATATTGGAAAATACAAACTACAGGTTTAGGCCATTAAGAGTTACTTAATTACTGGAAGGTAATTTTTTAAAGATTCTCATTCCATTCCATGAATAATATGAACATCACTCATAATATTCAACTCTGTGTTTTGCTTTCAAGGAATTATCAAAGTTTTTAGAAAAATTATTTTATAATGCCACTTTTTAAAACTTAGATTTCAGCTTAATTTTTCAAATCCTTCATTAAAGAAACCTCAAATTTTAACTTTTGCTTTTGTGCCTTTTCAGAATTATCATAGGAGAGGATATCAGTAGCAATCAGACTTTTACCCACATCTGACTCTAAACTTAATAGTTTAGCTATTAACCCTACAAGGTTTTTTTTTCTTCCCAGCTGATATTAGATTTTATTTGCATGACCAAAGCTGACTCATTGCAATCTCCTTTATTATAAAGACAAACGATGGTTCCATGAAAGTTGATTATAAAAACATGATAAACTTTTTAAGTTTCATTGGTATTGTTAGCAGAACTGATTGAATCTGTCACTTTAGTAAAATATATAACTTTTCTTAAAAAAAAACAACCTGTAAACCAACAGGATCACACAGTGACAAATCAACTGTAAGTACCAAATTAAGGATGGAAAAATTAATTTACTAAACCCATTTGCTCACATCAACATGGCCACCTCTATGTACCATCCAGCTCTTCCCTCCTCCTTTCCTCCTTTCTTCCCCTCCCTCCCTTGATCCTTCCCTTCCCTCCTTCTTTCCTTCCTTCCTAGATTTATTCACAAGATTGAGTCACTATTGTTAGCCATGACTTATTAAAACAGATTTTCGAGTCCATCAGCAAGCGTGCTGACTCTTAACTGTGGGTAATGTCCATTTGTTTCCAGAACTTTAGTTTTAATATGTAGAACACATGCATTGTTAACCTTTAAATCCTCTGTATAAACATTTCTGGAAGGGCTTGTAAAATATCTCCTTCTGTGTTTCCTGACTGGCCAGTTGATGGCAGTTAGAAACCCCCCCCCTGGTACCAGCAGGTGCTGTATTTTGCTTTCTTCGGGCTCCAGCTGGGTTACAATGACAGATTCCTGTCCCAGGCCAAACCAGCCACCTAGGCTAGGACCCCACTGGAGGCAACCCGAACCAGGCCCCACCAGACAGCAAGATAAATGGCTGCTGTTTAAGTTGAAAATCCCTTGGTGGGAGTAAATATTGTTCCAGGGAAAAAGGCTTGACAAATATTGCGTCATCCTTCCAGAGCTGTCTTGATTAAAGCAGAATCTTTGGATTAAGTTGGTGCTCAATTCAAAATGTATCTATCTTGCTGTCATGGGATTCCCCCCCCCCCCTTCCTAGAGTCTGAAAACACATATTGTTGAGGATGGTCAAACAAGACTGCCGCCTCCCCAAGGGGCTGCAGTCCACTCTTGATAATAGAAGGCGGCTGAACACTGACACTTTGCTGAGGAGAATGGAGACAGCAAAGGCTTAGTGGGAAAAGGCCAGTTGTCACCTAAGTGACAGGCAACAGCTGAGCTCACACATCTGGAGCCGGACCAGGGCAAACATCCAGCAACCCTTGCTGGTCTACACCTTGGGCTTGTCTGAAGGGACAGCAGAAGTTCCCCTTCCTCCAAAAGTACATTAAAAAATAATCTGAGGGTGAAGCACGTCAATTATGTAACACCAGCTGCACACACAGCTGATTAAAATGAAGAGAGAGGGACACGAAACTGTAAGGCATGCTCACGTTCGATTTTGTTAGATACAAAGCGTCCTGCATCAAATCCATTCTAAAAGTCACATACACATGCATGCTTTTTACAGCACAGATGCATGTGAACCTCTCCGGAGAGGCCACATCTTTCCAGGGGCTTTTTTCCTTTTAGGTAGGTTCCCAGGCTGCGCTCTTCACCTTGTTCATGGCCGCACTTGCCTCCCATACTCTTTAGAAAATCAGCAATCGAACACCTTTGGGTTCTGACTCTGAATCGCCCTCAGCCAGGCTGGAACTCAGTGCGGTGCCATCCGTATGTCGTTCTTCAGGCTCCTGAAGACAATCTGTGGGCAATTACCCCCAAGTCCCCCCAGATAATATGGCACTGCCGATGGTCACTGGCGATGTCGTTTGTTTTTCTTAGAGGGCAATGAAATTTTAACAGCTTTCTGCTGCATCCCGAGTCCCGGCCCTGCTAATAATTAACATGCCCAGTTTCTCCAACTTTTTTTTCTGCCGAAAAGGGAGGAAGACGCTCCCATTCTTTTCCAGGGACGTGCTACCTTCAGAAAATACCTTTGTCGAGGATGCGGGTGGGGGGCGCGGGGGAGCCGAAGCACCCCTGCCGAAAAGCAACCGGCCCTTCCCGCAGAGCCTTGGGAGGGAATCAGCACCCTCCCTCCGGAGGCCAGTAGGTGACAGGAGATCCTAAGCGGCGGACACATGCCGACGCACCCTCGCCTCCCTGCGCCCCTCATCGCCCCGACTCTGGGGCCACTGAACGGGTTTCCACGTAGGAGAGAATCAGGGGAAGAGTTTGTAGTGATGCAGCAAACCGGAGCCATGCGGACAGCCTATCTGAAGCCCTGTCGGTGCTGCAACCTAGTATCTGCTTTCACCGTCTACACAGCCCAACAAGCAGATTATGCCCTTCTCCCTTGCTGTCTGCTCTGCCGGCCCAGCCTGGATGTCACAGCACCCCCCCCCCCCAACCTCCCGCAGTGACCCCCTGGGTGCCTAGCCCTTCCCGTCCGGCGCTCGTCCCCCACTGCCGCGCCGCAGCCCCTCTGCAGAGCCGGCGGGAGCCGGGCTGCCACTCACCCCGCGCGAGGCAGAGAGCGGTCGGCTGGACGGTCCTCCGCGCCGCGGCAGGTCTGCGGTGCTGCGGTCCGCGGCGTCAGGGGTGGGCGAGGGCGGGCAGCCAGCGAACCATCCAGAGAGCCCGGCAAGTCGCCGCGCCGGCCGCGGGGCCCCTCGGGGAAGTCAGCGCAGGCGGCGCGCGGCGGGCATGTTCCGGGGCGCGCTGTCGGGCGGCGGCGGCGACGGCCGCGGAAGGCGGCGCTCGCAGCGGGCTGCAGGCAGAGTGCGCTCCGACTCCGGAGCCCCGCGCCGCGGCGCCGCGGCGCACCCCGCCCTCGGCCTCCGGGGCCCGGCGGGAGCGAAAACGCGGAGCGCGGACGCCGCCGCGGGATCCAGGCCGCTCGGCGCGCACCCACGCGCGCCCCGGCTCGGCCCCGAGCGGGGAGGTCTGTGCCCGGCTCCGGAGGGCGCGCGGGCGCGGGGAGGCGCGGCCGGGAGTGCGTGCGGGCGGGCGGGCGGCGAGCTGGGCAGGACCCGCTGGGCGAGCAGCCGGCGGCGCGGAGCTGGGGGCGGGTAAGCTGAGAGATGAAGTTCACTCTGGCGCAGCCCAGGTTCTCAAGTGCAGCTCGCTCTTCTCCTCCGCCCCACCCCCGATTTTATGCTCCCTCCCCCTTTTTTTAAACCAACAATCCTGATGGATTGAAAGACAGGAAGGGGTGACGCGGGGGAAAAGACAAACCCAATTTCCTCTGATCAAACGGTTTGGGGATTGCCTATTTGGGTCTCTCTTCACTTGGCGTGTGTGTTGGGGGAAGGGGTAGTTAATTAAACTCTTAGATTCCTTCCGGCGCGCCTCGCCTCGCCTCGCTGGGGACCCCCTTGGACTCGATCCTATCTCGGGTAATCCTGCAGGCTGGGCTGCCTGGGCCTGGGAGCAAGAAGCCGAATATACAGCCTCTAGTTCTTTCCCTTCCCCTCCTCGACGGTCCTAGCATCTCAAAGAAATTCCCCAAGTGTGGGGGGCTCATGTGAGAACCTGAGCCCACCCCAATGTCCAGAGCCTGACCCAAGTTAGCGCGTCTTACTTTAGAGTCGTTTTCAGAGTATTAATTTGATCACGAGGATCATTTTTCATTGGCCAACTACTCTCCAGGTTTTCTCTCTGCCCGATTCCCAGGGTTGGGCTCTCAGGCACTTTCTCCCAGGATGTACTAGGCCTGTTTGCAAGTTCTGCCCTGACATTTGTGTCCCCTTAGAACCTCTCACCATTTCCAGTTCCACATCAGTGGAGTCACACACCCATGTGGGTACGATTTCCCCCGAGGTTGCAGAGGGCAGACTCCATGGCAGCTGCTAACCCCCAACTTGACAGGTGTCTCTGCAAAGCTGGACTTTGTTGATCTCTCAACCCCTGTCACAACCATCTAGGATACTGTATCATCTTCCAGGAAGACGAAGATATGTGTGTGTGTGTGTGTGTGTGTGTGTGTGTGTGTGTGTGTGTGTGTGTTGGGGGGTGGGTGTTGCAAGAAGCATTTATATTCCTTTAAGAAAAATCAAAATTGCCAATTTCAGAATTTTTCAGAGCACCGAGTCTCCTGGATTTTCATTGGAAGTGAAGCAAGGGACAACTCAGCAAAAATAGAGCCGATGAAAAAGAGGATGTAAGGAAATAACATCTAAAGGCAAAGGGAGGAGGAAATGGTACAAATCTAGGGAAAGGTTTCGCCTTGGCACTGTGCTCTGTAATTCCAAGTCTGACTCACATCTCCTGCACTACAGAAACTGTCTCCCTTCTAGATACACAGGATGAGTTTCTAATTCTTTGAGCACAGATCACTCAGGAAACAAGGCTGTTGCTTTTGAAATAACTCCACTTGCTTGTGGTGTTTGTAACTGATGGGAATCTGAAGGGAAACAACCTAGGCTGTCTTGCCCCTCGGCATTTTATTGGAGTTAGCTTTTAAGTTATGTCTGTTTATCTTGCCATGGTTACAAATGCTTCTATTAAGCTATAAACTTTTAGCTTCTCTCTAACCTCCAGAACTGCCCAAGAAGACTGACAAGGTGATTTGTTTCACCCATGGAGGTAGTGAAATTAGTACTTTTAGAGGCAGAGAGTCCACTCTCTTTGCTAGTATCTGTGGGTGTCTATCTGTCTATTGTCTCAATCAAGACCTTCACATGAAAGCACTTTCCCAACCAAATGAGTGATGCAGGAGAATAGAATCCATGGAGGATGGAGCAGAGAATGGCGTCACTCATACTGTGGCGTCTTCACGAGAAAGTCCTTTTCAGTGGACCAGCAGGCATTCGTAGCAGGCAGAATTGGGTATGTAGAAGCTCATGGAGAGAATATTTGTAATGCCTGCACTTGGACTTCCCCACTAATTGGGGGAAATGCTACTTTCTTATGCTAAGAGATGAATCTGTTATCAGAGGACTTCTAACTCTATGATGACTCTACAAAGGTGTTGTTTACTTGAGCATCAAACATGTTGGGCATGGCAGGGCATCCACAACTCTTCCCTCCAGAGGCTTACTTCCTCTCCAGACAGTGTGTCAGGCAGCATATTTTGGATTCAATGAAAATGTGAATGCTTGGTCTTCAACCAGGACTCTCATAACACTCCTTTGGATACTGCATGTGGTGATTTGTCATCAGAGAAATCTGAATTCAAATCCCTGCCCCACTGCCCACCAAATGCAGCCCGGGAAATGCAGTTAATCTTGAGGTGATTCTTAGTTTCTTCATTTGCAAATGAGGAGAGTGATAACTACCTCAGAGAACTTTAGGGGAGGATTGAATGCTAGGTGTGCAGAAAAGACTCAATAGATGGAAAGTTTGTATAACGCCACAGCCACTCTTCTCTACACTAGGGTCCGTGAAAAATCCTACAAGTGAGAAAAGAAGCATTTTAAAATTTAATCGAAAAAAGCATTCTTCGTTATGGAGTATTGGGTTGCTTCTGGGTCTTTTGTATTACTGGTGTTACTTTCTTTGCCTTTACAAACCAACATGGTACCATACCCTTTATAAGCAAATAAATTCACTTAGGGAATGTTTACTTTTCTTTTACAGCCTTGATAACAAACGGATCTTTTTTTTTTTAAGCTTATATATTTTTTTGAGAGAGAGAAAGAGAGAGAGAGACAGAACACACACACGGGGAGAGGCAGAGAGAGGGGGACAGAGGATCCGAAGCAGGCTCCAGGTTGTCAGCACAGAGCCCGATGTGGGGCTCGAACTCATGAACCGCGAGATCAGGACCTGAGTTGAAGTCGGATGCTTAACTGACTGAGCCACCCAGGCACCCCACAACTGTATTTTTAAAATGATAGCTCGATGCATTAAATTGTGTCCTCCAGAGATTCATACATTGAAGTGCTCACCTCTAGTACCTCAGTATGTAATCTGGTTTGGAGGTACAGTCTTTGTAGAGATAATCAGGTTAAAATGAGGTCAGTAGGGTGAGCCCTGATCCAATATGACTGGAGTCCTTATAACAAGGGGAGATTTGGAAACAGACACGCACACAGGGAGACCACCAGGTGAATATGGAATGGAGGCAAAGTTAAAGGTGATGCCTCTGCAAACCAAGAGATCACCAGAAGCTAGATGAGACACGTGGAACAGATTCTTTCTCACAGCCCTCAGAGGAACCAAGCCCTGCTGACACTGTGATCTCAGACTTCTAGCCCCCAGAACTATCCTACAATACATTCCTGTTGTTTAAGGCACCCAGTTTGTGGGGTGTTGTTATGGCAGCCTCAGCAAATGAATGTAATATGCAACCAAGTCATGCCATTGAATATCTCTCGGCTCACAGAAGAGTGCTTTCACGTGAAGATGAAAAGTTCTCTACAGCTTAGGCCCCAAGCTTGGACCTTAAAAAAGCAAGAACCGGACAGTGTTGGCAGGCTCTGTTTGGTTCCCAGGTCTGTTTGATTCCTAGGCTTTGCTTGGTCCCTGTTCCCTGTGTTTGCCCACAACTGGGACTCCTTTCCGTGACCTGAAGACTCAGCTCCACTCAGTGTTTCCAGGGCAAACCAGTTTTGACTCTTTAATGAAGGTCATAGGCTGGGGCGCCTGGGTGGCTCAGACGGTTGAGCGTCTGACTACAGCTCAGGTCATGATCTCGCAGTTTGTCAGTTCGAGCCCCGCATCGAACTCTGTGCTGACAGCTCAGAGCCTGGAGCCTGCTTCGGATTCTGTGTCTCTCCATCTCTCGGCCTCTCCCCTGCTCATGCTCTGTATCTCTCTGTCTCTCAGTAATAAATAAACATTAAAAAAAATTTTAATGAAGGTCATAGGCTTAGCTGTAAGGCATGTTCCCCTGCTAGAAATTCTACATAGGTTTCCTAGGTTGAGTACACCCTCCTGTGTTAGCCTAAAAGATCCCTCATATTTGTACTCTATCTCTCTAGTTATTTTCCTACCGGTCCCCACCCTTGTTTGCTCTAAGCATATTAAAGTATTTACAATTCTTCGAAAGCATTAAGCTATTTTATGCCTCTGTGCTTTGAACATACCTAGAATGTTACCCTCTGATAACTGCCCTCTTTATTAGCTAACTCCTGCTTATCCTTTAAAATTCAACTAAAGCATTACCTTCTTGATTGTCCATCCATATGCATATTGTTTTGTCTGTCTAGCATCTATTTCTCCTTTGCAATGCCCAGATTTTCTTTGGAGAACCATTTTCGCCCATTGCGATGCCTATGGTTGCCTTGGGGACTCACCCCTGGCTTTGTTGTTTGGACTGTGTGACTAAGACTGGAAAATTAGGGGCCTGGATCCTCCTAATCAAAAGATTGGTCCAGGGATGGGCATATGATCCAGGATAGATCCTGGGATCTTGCAGGAACTTTTAGGAGTTTGACAACAACAAAGTCAACAAATACTTATTGAGCATTTATATAATAGTGACCTCTTTGCTGGAAATTTAATAATAAACCAAACAGACAAAGTTTTTATCCCTATCGCTCTTCTTTGAGCCCCTGGATCAAACCTTGCCTGAAAACAAACTACCACTGAGTTTTTCAGATTAAATTGATATTTTGTTGTTGTCTTTTAAGCCAGTTTGGGGTTTAAGTGACTTGCAAATTAAAGAATACTAACTGGTACATTCCCTTCACCATTTAGATGCTACCTTTCTCTGTTCAGCTTTCTACTCTTTTATCACATCATTTGTTTATTTGATTAATTATACCTGATCTTATTCCAAAACGAGTTAAGCCCACTTACAATTAAACAATAATAACATATGGCAAGTGAACTTGAAATTGTAATTTGAAAGTAAGTATGAAATGAGAAACAGAAATGAGACAAATTTATAAAATGAATTCCATAAAGAGTGGCACACAATTTAGCTTTCAGGTTTCTAGCAGCCAATATAACAAAGGTATCATAATTCTTACACAATTGAAAATGTGTCTAAGATAAAATACTCCTTTTAGGAGAAGCACAACTATTGCTAACTCAAAGAGCAGGAGGAAGCACCCAGAGCAGGTCATCATGAATAAGGCTCTAGAAAAATGATGTACAGTATCCTCAGCAACATCCTCACAGAGTACATGACAATGCGTTTCTTGGGGCTGTTGGTGAGAGCATCTGTCAATTCGTTTCTCAGAAAATTCATTTTTCAGAAAGAGTAATTTAATTCACTTCACTTTGTGACAAGCACTTCACAGAGTATATGACAATCACAAGGAAGTTGGTAGTCCAAAGTGTTCTGGTAGGGCACAGCAGAGGTAAGCCACATAGCTGGAGGGGAGAGAGGTAAGGTCAGGGAAGGCTTCCTGGGAGAAGAGGCACCTGAAAGGTGAACTACCTAGGCAAAGGTGTGTGTGTGTGTGTGTGTGTGTGTGTGTGTGTGTGTGTGTGTGTGTCCATGGTCAACCAATTTAGTTAGAGGGAACATCACGTGTAAAAGTGAGGGTGTGGTGGATCTGAGAAACTGAAAGATGTCCAGTCTGGCCGCAGTTTGGGGGACAAGGGGAGAGCAGTGATGGAGGCGTGGATGAGCCTGGGGAGATGGGCAGAGGATGCGTCATGAATAAGCTTTGGTGGGGGAGGCTGGTGAGTTCAGTTTTGGATATGAAGAGAAGGTAACCCTCCAAACTGACTAAGAAGCCAAAGATCTAGGAAAGAGCAAGGGAGGACGTGGTGTGAAAGAATTCAAGAGCAGAGGGCATTTCAAGAGCAGAGTAGTACCTAGCCTCTTCTGCTAAATTTCAGACCACCCAGAACAAACTGTGCTCCATGAAGCCCTAATAGTTCTATCGAACATCTAAATTAGAGGTTTGCAGGAGGCCCTCTGAGGTCCTGAAGGGTGGGCCTTGGGGACCTCAGGAAGGTTCTGCAGTTGATAACAGCTGTATAAAGTATACTGGCTAATCTGCGCGTGTCCTTCAGGCAATCCTCCATAAATAAATATGCACCAGGCTTTTGGGAGTTTGGCCAGTAGTGATCTTGAAATTATCATTCCTTGGCAATACTCAACCACTCTCTGCTGCTCATTTAAAAAGGAATTATATGTCTGGGGCACCTGGGTGGCTCAGTTAGTTGAGCGTCTGACTCTTGATTTGGCTCGGGTCAGGATCTCATGGTTCACGGAATTCGGCCCTTCCACGGGCTCTGTGCTGACAGCGCAGAGCCTGCTTGGGATTCTCTCTCTCTCCCTGTCTCTCTGCCCCACCCCTGCTTGTCCTCTCACTCTCTAAATCAGTCAATCAATCAATCAATCAATTCCTTAAAGAAAAAAGAGCTAAATGTTTTAACAGTCAGCTGAGCCAAACTGTGAACATTGATCATCTCTTGTGAAAACTGCCCCAGGATATATGCAAGAATCCAAGATCACTTCAGAGGTGAGTGGGAGCAAGATGGTGGGTTAGGGTCCGCTCCTTTGTCAGAGCAATCCTTGTAATCTTCCACCTGTTGTCTCTGCTGCTGGTCTGCTCCTTGAGGAGCAGTTGTGACTCCACTGCCTTGCACAGAGACTGGAACAGAGTAGGTGCTCAGTATACACAGAACGATAAGTGACTACTGGGGTCTCAATAGAGGGAGCGAAGGAGTGAGTGGGACAGATAGAGCTGGTCAGCACATGCCTAAGGTGATCCAGCCAAGGCTAGTGTGGTCCACAGTCTGCAGCAACGCAGGGGCAGGCATTTGGGCAGTAGAGACAGCCACGGATGGGGAGGCAGTGGGCCAGGTGAAGTGGCAATTAGGGTTTGGGGCAGGGTCTCACCTCCCAGGAAGAGGGAGTGTTAGATTGTCAGCATTCAACCAAAGGAGCTGGAGTTCAAGTGTGGACCAGAGTCCCAGTGACCAAATTAGAAAGCAGGGGTGAAATCCAATGGTATCTACCTATGGTGGGGCATGGCTGCTGCTGGTAGGATACCCAGAGCAGATACCTCGCTTTGGGGAACAAGATTAATTGGATCTCCACCGCCAAAATGGAGAGGCTGAGACTGGGGGATAGATTGGTGTTTGTGTATTTTGGTTCTCTGATTCTGTCTTCCTTATTTATACTTCAAACCAGACACGATCAATTTTACATACTTGTGAGTATGAGAAAGAGAGAGAAAGAAGAAAAATAAATGTCCTTTTTGCTCCCAGCTATTATCCCTATTCTATTTCAAATCTTCTTAGTGCAATGTAGAGACACAACTAATTTATTCACTTTGACAGCTTATAAAAACTTAAGAGAGTGACATGATGGCTTCTAATGACCTTCCTGGAAATGTCTTGAGTTCAATGGTGCCTCATTTTCTCTTTTTTTCATCGAAAAGGAACTTAGGAGCTTTTAGTTGAATCACTGAAGGACCATTAAAATCAATCCTCTGCCTCTCAAACTCTAGATCTTGGGTCTGACTACATATTCTCTCCTTTTTATAAAACGTTGCAATTCTTGCTTCAGAATGTTGCTTATTCTTTTGGCCGCGGCTTGAAGATTTCCTATAGATAGCACATAGTGTTCCATAAATATCTTCAAGAATGACCTGCAATGTCTAAATTAGCTTTTTCCCCTCCCTCATGCTTTGGCTGGGGCAGGACTTTCCAGATGTCAGAATTTAAATAACTCCACAACTCCTGCTCATGGCCACCCCCCTCCATAAGCCAACTCCCAACTCCCACCCTGAGCCCAGAATTTGTGGGGCATTAAAGTAAAACAAAACTTAAGCAAGCGTAAGAAAAAAAAATTACATGCTCAATAGTGTGGCTATGGGCTGTAAGTGTGAAAAAGGAACAACTTTCACATAAAGCTTGCTAAACTTACGGTCCAGCATCTGGAGTTTGAGATGGGAAGGGGGAAACCGTTGAATGGTGCACTAGGTGCCATTTCTGAGCAGAAAAAAACAAAAGGAAACAGTAGCCTTATGCTCACCCACTCTGAAAATCCAGATCCGGAGTCACGTGGTAGGAAGGGGGCGGGAGAATCCTGGAGCCACATTCCTGATCCCCTGGGAACTGGCTTCCAGGCCAGCACCCTGCACCAGGATGTGGTTTTCGGGTGAGTGAGAGCCACCAATGGGCTTCGAAGTTAGCCTCTTTTGTTAGTGTGCCTACCTTGTGACTAGAGCACACTCTCCTCTACATTACTGTCCTAACGCATTAGCAGAATAATGTGTCACTCATGATGTGACTGAGTGCAATGTAGAAAGGAAATTAGTTTACTAACTCCATTAGGTTAAAAGGCAAACGGGAGACTACACCGATAATCTAACGGCAATATTTTAATTTTCAGGGTTAGTTACCTGACAGGAGATTTCTCTTTTAATTTAGCTTTCCATGTTGTGTAATAATGAAGTTTAAGGGGCCTCACAGAGAAACAGAGGAAATTAGGGTGCCAAGCAAATTAACACACTTAATCCTTTTTATAGAGTTTCAGAGTTACAACCCACTCTTGCTAAAAAGTACTATTTCAGCCACCGAAGCAGAATAATTCAATATGAGAAAAAGAAAAAAAAGAAACGCCCCCCAGAGAAAGGAGCTGGAAATGAAGTCAAAGAATCGGGAGTACATTTTCTCCACATAAGTGACTCAAGATGGTGAGATCCCAGCCCATGCTTCTGCGTGGCATTTGAACTTCATATTTTCCAGTCGTATGAAATCTTGTCTAATCTGAAGTTGGAGTTGGCCTGTGAGACTGTTGCTCTCTTACTCTCTTGCTGCATAGTTAGAGTAGGCAGGCAATCCTGTCAGCGGGGCCTGAGAGAAATGTGAGTACGGTGGGGTGTTTATGGCTTTGTTCATCGAGTCACTGCAAGAATCAGGAAAGGTGTGTGGGAGACAAGCGTAGGGAGGAAAAGGAGAGAGGAGGGGTAACTCTCAAAACACAGCCGAAGGAGAGGAAGTTCTTGTCCCAGTCTGGGCATATATACGCTGACACTATTTTCTCCCCACAGTTGAGGTGGATGAGTCCGTCAGGGAAGCACTCTTCATGGGAGCAGTCATTGGAAACAGAACTAAGTCACCTGACTTCACAGTGCAAGTGCTGATCAGTGGACTTGGCACTTGGCAAGTTGTTACTACCGTTACTATTATTGTTATTATTATTATTATTATTTTGTTTTTTTAACGTTTATTCATCCTTGAGAGACAGAGCATGAGTTGGGGAGGGGCAGAGAGAGGGGGGACACAGAATCCGAAGCAGGCTCCCGGCTCCGAGCTGTCAGCACAGAGCCCGTCGCAGGGCTCAAGCCACGAGCTGTGAGAGATCGTGACCTGAGCTGAAGTCGGACGCTGAACCGACTGAGCCACCCAGGTGCCCTACTGTTACTATTATTGACATTATTTTTATTCAGGTCTTGAGGGTTCACTCTGGAGGAGTGCATTTTCTTTCCTTTCCTCTTTTTGTTTGTTTGTTTTTTTTTACATATTTATTTACTTTTGAGATAGAGAAAGAGAGAGTGAGAGAGAGAGAGCACAAGCACACAAGTAGGGAAGAGGCAGAGAGAGAATCTCAAGCGGGCTCTGAGCCGCCAGCACAGAGACTGATGTGGGGCTTGAACTCACAAAGCATGAGATCATGACCTGAGCGGAAATCAAGAGTCAGATGCTTAACCGACTAAGCCACCCAGGTGTCCCTTCTTTTTCCTTGTTAAATTTGATGCTGAAATTGATTTAAACTAACAGAGTACCGTAGATGACTCCGTGATTTATGAGCATCATAAGTTGGGGCAGTTAGTATTGTCAGTATTTCAGCGGTCCGTTCTTTCCCTTGTCTGCTATGAGTGAGGTTTGCTAACATATCAGCAATGTGGTGTCAAAGCTTTTATCATCTCTCTTCCTCACCTGGTGCTTCACATGCCTGATTTGATAATATTTGGCAGGATTTGCGTGTTGTAAAGTTCTGATTAGATTGTTGGCCCTTAGAGGGCAGGGGCCATTTCCAATCTTTCTTTATATCCTTCACATACACCTATGTCCTTGATACTGTGCCTGCACATCCTCTGAATGCAATAAATATTGGTCGATTACTCATATTTAGTAAGCATGTAGTTTCACCTCCTCATTATACTCTGATGCAAAATCAAAGCTTTTAGATGTTGGGGCACCTGGGTGGCTCAGGTCATGACCTCACGGTTCGTGAGTTTGAGCCCGACATCAGGCTCTGTGCTGACAGCTCAGAGCCTGGAGCCTGCTTTGGATTCTTTGTCTCCCCCCCACCCCCTCACTCTCTGCCCCTCTCTGGCTCACACTGTCTCTCTCTCAAACATAAAGAAACATTAAAAAAAAAAAAAAAGCTTTTAGATCTAGAAGGGGCCATTAGTCCAAACATCTCCTTTTATAGAGGAGGAACCTGAGGAGAAAGAAAAAAAAAATATCTCACAGTCACATGGCACAGTGGGGATTAGAACTGGGCTGTCAGATTTCTACTTTTTTCTTTTGTTCCCAGTTGGAGAAACTGGTGTCATTCAGTAAAGTTCAAGAGATGAGGGGCTGGCTGGTACAATGAATTAGAGCCATAAGTCATGGGCTTGTAAGTACTGGTCTCAGTTTTGTGTATAATAACTATTATGCAGGCATAGTGCAAGACATTTCGCTTAATACCAAAGGCTAATACAAATGCTTCCCTGCCTTTATGTGAGGCGGAGGGAATGTTCCTCTAAGAGTAGCTCCCAGGCAGGAGCCTAGATAGAAAGAAGAGAGCAAGGCAGCAAACATTGTATCTGCTTGCTTTCCTACCCCAGGGCTGCCTTGCGCGTGGTTTTCTAAGTTTCTTTTTAAGTAGCTAATTCGACCTGAGGCCTGTGTTGCCTGGTTTTCTAAATTTCTTTTTAAGTAGCTAATTCGGGGTCCACTAGCCATAGGGGAAATATTCTATTCCTTAGCTACAATCTAAAGATGAACATACAGGATGGCTTTTTTCTGTTTGCGTCCCAAATACTGGCTCCCCTTGCTCCCTCTCTCTCCCTTTTCCTTCTGAGAACATTTATTGATCACCTACTGTATGCTGAGCACAATGCTAGGCAGCCAGTGGGGAAATGACTACAAAAAAGACAGTTGTCCTGTATTGGAGCTCACAGTTTCATCAGGAAGACACATGTCATAAATATTCACCCCACAGTGAGGGAAATGCTGAAAGAGGCGTCTGGCAAATGTTAATGGAAGCAGAGAGCAAAGGAAGGGGCAAGGAATGACATCTGTGAGGTTAGGCAAGTGTTTCCCAGGAAGTGACAGAGTCTTCACCAAAGAGCTACCGTGGAGGAGGGGTGGGTTTCGGTGGAAGAGAGATGTCCCTTGGAGGGGGCAGTGTATGCAGACACAAGCAAACGCCAGAGGAAATGGCATGTGGAGGAACCCAGAAGTAGTTTGGCATGGTGGAAAACAGGCAGTTGTGTGCAGGAGAGCTGACAGACCAGGCTGGAAAGCAGGAATCGGAAATCGGAAGGGCTCTGGTGCTGTGCTAAGGAGTTTATATATATTTTTTTAGCTTACGGTGACAGGGAGGAAGGAACCAGTGGAGCAGAAACTGACTAAACTAATGTCCTTTTCCTCAAAGTACCACAAGTCACCAAATATAAATAGCACTGCTGAAGAAAAGAAAGTACATATCTGGGTTCATTTCATTTTCCTGTAAAGATGAAAATCGGTTCTTGGAGATAGCTTTTGCTTTTGCAATTATTAGCCTTCTCCAAGTGGCTTGCAACAGTGCTTTTATAAAGCAAATCGTATTTTTGGTTGATTTCAAGTGAGGATTCAATGCTAATGAAAGGGCAATGGACTGGGAATGATGGGGGCATGGGTTCTGGGTCCAAGTTCACCATTGATGAGGGACAGTACCAATCTTCTCCGGCCTGTCTTTCCCAGTCATCAGGTCAGGGGAGGGGAGCAGGGGCTTTGCAGGGGTCTTTCAGCACGAGGATTGGAGTGTGTGACTTTGGCTATGTGTGTGGGGTGTGTATGTATTTGTGTATTTATACCTAGCCTAATTCCAGTAAGAATTGCTAACTTTTAATTTTGCCACATAAGGACGGCATAAAAATAAACACGGCAAAGCAAAAACAATCTAGCAATCGCCACCAAAAACAGGGAAGGGAATAATAGCAGAATAAAGGACAGTCTTCTAAGTTGTCATTGTGCCTTCTTATTGAAATTTTATTCACATTTTTGGTAGATAATGCAGGCATAAGTTTCAAAATTCAGAAGGTAAAACATGTATATGATAAGAACATCTCCCTCTCACCCCTTGTCCTAGCCACCCAGTCTTCCCTGCCAGGTGCTATGCTTTCTAGCTGCCAAGATAAAGTAGGAAATATGACAATTTGCAAAGCCCTCAAGGATCAAGGTTTATCACAAAAGAAAGCTTTTTTTTTTTTTTTTTTTTTTTTGGAAGAGAATCTTAAGCTCTTAAAGAGATTTGTCAAAAGGATATCTAAACAAAGGCTCTTGAGTAAAATAATAGACAATAAACTCAGTAACATCTATGGACAATGTAGAGGGTTTTCTCATTTCTGAGCTATTCATCTGTTTAAGAATTAAAGGAAATACTTAGCTGAATCTCCAAATTTCTATTCTATTAAAAAAATAAGATGACTCTGGCCTGGAGTGTTTTAAGGGAAGCAGTCACCCTAAACCCCATTTATTTCTGCCCTCAGGGAATCTTGATTTAACCCCTGAATCATGTTTAATTTTAAATAGGACTACAACCTGATTTGGTTGCAAGATAATTCAGCCTTAGAGCGAAGCCTGTATAACTGAATGGGGGAAATCGTTTGGATAAAATTGTTTACTGTTATTCACTTATATGTGACATGCATCTGACAAGATCCGAGTTTGGTGTGATGTAATTGCTATTTAGCCGTTCTTCTAGACAGTAATTGGTCAACAGGTTCAACTACTTTTAGAGGCCACTCCTGGAATCTGGAAGTGGTGCCATACAATTCTCATAAAAAGGATCCTTATCTTCCGTTGGCCAAAGTAGGATTGCATTTGGAGCTGGTACCTCATAGTTCAGGCACAAGTTAAAATCAGAGGAGATTGTGGTTGACTCCTGTCTGTGTTCCTGAAAATGATGCTATAGCAGTCAGAAAGGGAATCCTGCCAGCTCTGATTCTCAGACTAGTAGGAAAATAAGTGCTGTAAAGGAGTATTAAAAGCCTTGGATCAATGCACATCATGCAATCTGGCCATAAATCATCGCCTGTGGAATGAAGGACTGACATCAGATCAATAATTGCCAGAAAAATTAAATTTTTCATTAAGTGAAACAGAAGGCAACAGTTGAGCAGCTAAACCTAAAACCAGCCTGCTTCTCAGGGGGGATAAGAGACTGTGAGACCCAGGTTTGTTGAGGACAAAGCTCTGGACATAGAATTTTTCTGAGGAAATGGGAGAAGCAACACTGTATCTTATTATTTTTGTTTTGTTTTATTTTTGAATGGTTTAATGGATGCACAGAAATTTACAAAAATCAGGACCTGTTAATTGCTGTAGAGGTTCAAGAGCTCTGGGACAGCTCTTTCTTAGGGCCCTGCTCTGGCTTAAGACGTGTCTTAGGGAGTGTTCTGGATTTGCAAAACAAGAGCTCTTGTTCCAAAGCCTCAACAGCAGAGCCCGGGCATATGGACTGGGATCTAGGATCCAGATCCACGGTTCCTCCCACCACAGTCCTGCCTGAAGCCACACAGCCCCAGCCACCACCCACAGCCTAGGGGACAGGCCTACCCTCTCCACGCCTGCTCCTCCTTCCTCCCCCGCTATGCATAAACCCATATTGTACCTTTCTCAGAACTGCACTAAAATTACTTTCCTGCCAATCTGCCTGTCTTTTCTTGGCTCTCTAGCAGTACCTTCCTACACACAGGGCAGGAAGAAGAGGGTGGGATTCACCACCAGAAAGCTCTGTTTTCATTTTTCGTTAATCTCTAGCTCCTAGTGGCGCTGGCTCCTGAACCCACCCAGACCTGCCTGTCTTTCAGCCAAATAGTTAATGACCTGTAAACAAATAAACAGCTGTTCACAGGGGTCCCTATATTAAAACAAAACAAAACAAAACAAAACAAAACAAAACAAAACAAAAAAACCAGAAAAACCCTGAGGTGAATCTTTTGTAAAGCAAAGCATCTTTTTCTGTGTGATGCAGAAACGCTTTCTCTAATTTATCTGTTTTATAGGTTAGTGTGCTACAGGGTTCTCTAAGCGTAAAGGTATCAGTTGTAGTCGCAGTCAGAAGAATCAAATGAGGTCCGATTTCCTCACCGTGGTAGGCTGGCCATTAAATTAACATGCCTAATTCTAGCAACCTATTCTTTAGCTCTATTCCACATGAATGACCAGCGTTTTAATCGTTTTAAGTGGCAAGGAACCACATGCTCCTCCTCTCCATCAGAGAAACGCACATTCCAACTGCCCCTCATGTTGCCCCCGAGAGACGGGTAAGATCCTTGGTAGGGAAAGCAATGAACTTGGAGAGGGCCTGTGGAGAGGAGGGGTCCTATTGCAGCCAAACTGGAAGGCAGTGCAAATGCCAGAGTACTCTATATTTGTCCACCCCTGGTCTTTAAACTTCCGAGAATGCAACGTATGGTTGGAATGCTGTATCTTTGTTAGCAGAAATATTATTCCACAAGGAAAAATATATTATACGAATAAACAAAGATGAAGAGACCATTGTAAAAGGAGTATTGTTTTCATAACTTCCATTCTATTCTTTCTCTTGTGCTGAAAGAATATGTTCATTATAAACATTTTTAAAGATATAGAAATGCATAAATAAAATGTTTTTTCTGGCCTTTTATTTGTGGGCATGCATATATTACAAAAAGTGATCACACTGGACAAGTGAAAGCTGCTTTTCAGTTAATATATAATGAACACTTCTTCACGCTATTTAATACTCTTTTACAGCCATTTTTATTGCTCTATGATACATTTATTGGACATTAACATTAAATTTTTTTTTTAACGTTCTTTAGCAGTGATGATAAGCATTCTTTAGCGAATTCTTTGGTCTCACATATTATTTTCTTAGGATAAATTTGTAAGCAGATTTCTGTTCTCTAAAACTGTATTTGTCCAAAGTAAAGGGAAGAAGACTGAGCCCTGCCTGTCTGCTAAAAATACCGGGACAGCAGAATATAGTATTTTAAAAGTGTGGGATCTGCAGACTGCCCTTATTTAAACCTCAGTTCTAATTTATGTTCTGTTTCCTCATCTGTAAACTGGGGATAATAACGGTACCTATGTCTGGGTTTGCTGGGTGATAAAAAATGAGTTAATATGGCAACATATCTGGTAATTCTTGCATTTTCCTCTTTTGGCTCCATCAGTGGCTCAGGTAAGTGGCCATCATCATGGCCAAACTGCAGGGGAGGAAGCAGATGCCCAGAAATGAGAAGTAACTTGTCCCAAGTGGTGATGGCTGGATTCTGTTTGCCCGGCTCCAGAATGCATCCTTTCCCCTTTTATACCGTTATTAATTTAATCCATGTAGAAACCCAAATGAATATCTAACTCCAGGAGTTCAAGTTTTTAGTCTCATCTCCGATCTTTGCCAAAGCATTGCTTCCCCAGAGAGGAGCATCTGCTTAGTATATTATTTTGTATTTCCTTCCTGGCACTTGTCACTACTTTCATTATCTTTTGTTTATTTATTTATTATTTATTTTTAAATTTTTTTTTATTTTTTAAAAATTTTTAAATGTTTTTATTTATTTTTGAGACAGAGAGAGACAGAACATGAGCAGGGGAGGGGCAGGGAGAGAGGGAGACACAGAATCTGAAGCAGGCTCCAGGCTCTGAGCTGTCAGCCCAGAGCCTGACGCGGGGCTCGAACTCACGGACCGTGAGATCGTGACCTGAGCTGAAGTCGGGCGCTTAACCGACTGAGCCACCCAGGCACCCCTACTTTCATTATCTTTTAAACTTCTATTCCTATTCATTGTCTATCTAGAATGTATGCTCTCTGAAGGACAGCTGGGTCTTTGTAATGATTGAGCACCAAGTCTTGCACCTATATTACTTTTGTTGAATAAGTAAATCTTAACATTCAGTGATGTACATAGCCTAAATTAGCAGATTACTGCCGAATTATCTCCTATTGCTCATGCAATAAAAATTATCTCTATGTATCAACTCACCTACATAATGGCCAACTTTGCCTTTCACTTTTTACTAAAAGCACCCTTGATTTTTAGATGAAAAAAGTAACCAAACAATAAATTGATAAGATTTTAAGCTGCATAGGTATATAAAACTCATTCTTGCCAGGTGTAAATACAGTCTTCTGCTCTCATATATACTTTTGAGAAATCTCCAAACAGGTAAAAGGCTCAAATATGCATACATTCCTAGAAAAACCCGTACTTCTTAAAGCCAAGAGTTTTACTTGCTCAGGACAGGCTGTGTAGACAGGTGTAGTCACCTTGCCCGAGTTGGCTGACTGACCCATCTAAACAACCGGATAATTCCATACAAAAGAATAAGGAAAACGATGCTTTAGTCCCTTTGCTTTGCCTAATTTGCTGTGACTTTTCTTCCTCTATCTCTTTAAGAATTCTCATTGATCCTTCAAGTCTTCATGTGAATATCTATTCTAAAATTTTATTTCCTTTTTGCCCTGGGAAGGATTTGCCTGTCCATTCATTGTGTTTCCACGGCACCTTGAATGTAAACATGACAATGGCTCTGAGGGTATTATATCACTATTATATCACAGTTACTGTTGTTATTATTTTTTACCTGTGTTCTCATTTGGACTGAGATTCTTCAGGGCAGTGATCAGAGCCTCGGATTCCCATTGCCTAGGTCATTACATAGCATAGGTAGGTTCCACTGAATGACTGCATCAACTGTTTGTGTGAGCAGGTGTGCTTAAATTCTCTTAGGCGGGCACCAAGGAGCCCTGGGAGATTTTTATTTTATTTTTTTCTCCAGCTTTATTGAGATATAATTGACATATAACATTCTGTAAGGTTAAGGTGTATATCTTTCTATCTCATATATTTCATTTGAAGAAATTTTGTTTCAACTTATGGTGCTTCTGTAACCTGGTCCTTCTCTCTGAAGACTGTAATTTATTTACTTTCTATCCTTATCTGCCCCATCTTCCTTATATGTTGGGTGATGCTTTCTCCTGATATTTGGTACTTTTGTGATCAGAAAATGTCATTTTTTCCCCAACATTTGACTATGGAGAGTGGGTGAAAAATATGTCCAACACTGCTCAATAGGGTTAGGAGTATCAGGCAGGATTGCAAGTTTCAAGGGGATTCCAGTTAGGAATATTGTGCATTGGTTCTGTCATTGTTCTTCCTCTACCCACTGAAAGCCCCTTAAGCGTACTGTCTTTCTTATTCATTGTCATAGTCCCAGCATCTAGTACGGTGCCCGGGACATAGTGAATAACCAGTTTTTTGTTTTTTGTTTTTTAAAGGTATTAGATAAATCAGTGAAAGACTGACTGATGAAGGAATAAGGTTTCTTTTGGTAACACTGATGTTCCCCAGAAGAGATTTTGGTAACACCAATATTCCCCAGAAGTGGGAAGACAACAGAAGCTAAAATCTTGTAGGTATTTTTAACAAGGTTCTGCAGCCAGTACTCCCTTTGGAGATGAATGATTCTAGGGTCTTTGGAAAAGTCTTGGCCAAGAAGTCAAATAAGCCCACAAAGTTCATCGTCTTTCACCAGGAGTGTACAAACTCTAAAGCATGGTTCTCATTACCGAGTTGACTAGTAATGTCATTTGCAGACTTTCGCTTTGGAATTGAAAGTCAACAGCACCATTCTTTTATTTTAAACGAGCTCATGCTTGCCCTGTTTCCATTGATACTTCCTTCTTTCCTGTCCCATTCTCTTAAATAACACTACCTGTACCACTGAAGCTTCTAAGAGAGGAGAAGAAGAGACAGAAGGTTCTGTTGCTGCCATTCTTGTCATCAGGGATGAGTTTCTGCTGGGACAGAGAGAAGGAAGGTGACACCACAGCGTTCCTGAGTCCTGGGCATGGGGCGCAGTTTCCGTGCATGTGGCAGACCTGCCCAAGGCTGCTCTTCATACTGTTTGCTGGCTTCTTGTTCAAATGCTCTAATTTTATTTTGTTTTTATTTTTAAAAAATGTTTATTTTTGAGAGAGAGAGAGAGAGAGAGAGAGAGAGAGCAGGGGAGGGGCAGAGAGAGAGGAGGAAAGAGGATCTGAAGCCAGCTCTGTGCTGAGAGCTAAGAGCCCGATGCGGGGCCTGAACCCATGAACCATGAGATCATGAACGGAACCGAAGTCGGACGTTTCACTGACTGAGCCACCCAGGTGCCCCAATTGCTCTAATTGTAGATGCTAGAATTCTGGAATAGAACTATGTTTAATAAACAAGAAGCATACATTTTTAGATGGCTTGTTGGTTCCCAGAGACACTCTAAGGCTTCTCATACCTTAAAAAAAGTCCTACCCACAAGGCCCTATCCTTTTCTGCAAGTGGGCTGAGGCCCATGTGTTCAAGCCTGAAACGATCTCTTGGGTAATGTTAATATGAGGCGACAGCCTTGTGTTGTGCGTTGTGCTGTCCTTCACCTCTGCAGAGACACTTCATTTTCTCAACATCTCGTTTATATTTCGGAGACTCCTTGCTGTGTTGATATGTAACAGACACGCAGGAACTTACAGGACCCAGGGCGCTGGATTCTGGGTCTGGGAGATGTTAAATGGTGGGGGCTGTCTTTACCGAGAGCCTGGTGGCAAACGGTTCTTTTGTTAGGTTGAAGGGACCACGGGCCAAGGAACAGACCGAGGTGGAGGGGGTGCCGCTGATGACACAGGCTTTCTGAGGGGCTGAGGGACAAGGGGGAAGTGCCCCCTCCTTCGGTCTCCAGGCCACAACGGAATGGAGCCTCTTGTTATACCTCACTCAGATGTTTTCCTTGAGAGCTGTCTTGTCCTCCTGCCCTCTGCCTCACTGACCCCTTCTCTCACACAAAGTTTAAAATAACATTATCAGAGTTTAACAGGACTTACTCTGTGTCAACTGCAATTCAGTGGGATCATTTTCTCGGGGATTTTTGAGAAGGGATGAGAAGTGCTTCCTCACGGGTCACCCAAGTTACACATTTAATCTTTCTATTATATTGGGATTCCATGTGCTTTACACTTAGCAAGCCCTGTCTGTCACAAATATATTTTTCTAATGGCTAAAATGATAATGTCAGTTTCTTCTAGGTGTCACTCCTGCTCTGTTTCCTGGTTAGTTTTCCTGGTTCAGTCACCAGGTGGTGACTATCTTGTGTCTTGCCCAACACATCACCACTCGGTCACCCCTTCTGAATGGTGGGCTCCCTGAAGCTCTATGGCACGGTGACCTTACCCCTCCCGGTCACCACTGATTGGGTGAAGGGTGTGCAGTAGGCCAACGTGAACCGTTTCTATGGATGCTGAGGAAGAATCTCTTGAAAACCTGGAAATTTAATATTTGAACTTGAACTTGGGAGTTATGGGTGTCCATTTTATACTCACCCCGTGGACAAAGTAGCAGCACATTAAGAAAGAGGAAGCATATTGGGACGCCTGGGTGGCTCAGTTGGTTGACCATCTGACTCTGGGTTTCGGCTCAGGTCACAATCTCGTGTTTGGTGAGATGGATCTGCAGAGAGGGCTCTGTGCTGGCAGCATGGGGCCCGCTCAGGGATTCTCTCCCTGCCCCTCAAACTATGTAAACAAACATTAAAAAAGAAGAAGAAGGATGAAGCAGAAGAGAAGAAGTCTCTACCTTCTACTCCTGTTCTAGTCTTCCCTAAGCCTGGCCACATTCCTACCCTTGGGTTGGGTGAATCACCTCTGTATCCCAATGATAAATCGCTCACTCCTTCATCTTCCTTTTCTTTTCTTTTCTTTCTTTTCTTTTTTTGGCCAGACCAAGTATGAGACTTTCTTCTGTTGCCTCTAATCAAAGGTATCTCAATGGTCCCACATTCACCGAGCCAGTATTCAGTGTGCACTGCCACTACTCCCAGGGGAAGATAAAGATAGAGGAAGGGAGAAACATGCAAACACACAGTTCATCATCAAGGGGGGAAATGGGGAGTTTTCTTCCCTTTGTCACTCACAGTCACAGACTCTCTTCCTGTGGGGGACTCTGTCGTCCGTGCAAGAAGTTGGAGATCCGAGCCCATGACAACAAACAGCAAAGAGCATGACGTAGCTGCCATCAGGAAAGAAATAAGGTTTTGAAAGCCAGAGTCCGAGTTTGAAGTTCCACACATGTGGAGTGTGCGCCCAGCGCAAAGAGGCTGGTTTTCTTGGGCAGATCAAATGCTGAATCTTGGATCCCTCCACAGGACACATGCCATTGATAGGAGCCAGGAACGATCTGTTTTTGAAGGAGTGGTTAGGATGTTTTACAATTTGCATATCATCATTGTATTTGCAGAGTGGGGGAACTAAGAGGTGCTTGAAAGTCTTTTGATAATCACCACTCTCTTTTTTCCACTTCTGATGTAGATAATTCACATCCCAATTATGATGTGAATTCAAACACGATTATTATTCAAACATAAACGGTCGTGTATTTTCATTACTAGAAAATAACTTTCTACTTGATAGAGCCAAGTTATGGAAAAGTCAGCATTGTCTGTTTTTCATAAAGCACATTCTTTCTCTGCTTTGTGCCAGAATCCTGTCTCAGTTGAAGATAAAGTGGAAAAATCTTCACTGTGGTTGATGTATAGCTTTTTATGAGAAGGAATATATTATGATTCTAACTCTATCCTTTGACCTTCTGTTCTGATTTAAGGTTACCTGAGTAGAATATTTAAAAATCAGAGTATTTAAAATATGGACATAAAGAATAAATGTTAGATAATTTTTTATTTTGACATTAAAATATTTAAAAAAAAACAAGGAACTTAAAGAAAAATGTTACATAGGATAGTTTTTACTTTCACTTAGGAAGAGCAAGGCAAAGAAATGTAATTCACAGATTATACCAGGAAGACGTGCAAATTTTCTCCCCTGCTAACTCCATTAAAAATGTTACCTCCCACAAGTTTCTCTTGGCAAAACTTAACTTCAGATCTTGAATTTAAATATTAAGTAGACAAGACTGGAATACAGGTGTTTCTAAGGTGTTTCTATCACTAATCCAGCCTGTTTACTTTATGTTCCTTGTTAACTAGATGGATTTGAGTAGATCATCTTCTGTTTTTTATCTTCCTTCCTAACCTGAAATGAGCAAATGTTTCATGGATTTTTCCTTCTCCCTTTGGTTTCCTCTTGTTACATGTTTTGCCAGATGGCTGAGTTTCATTTAGAGAAGAATTTTCCATAATAACATATCACTTGGTACTCATGGCCAATGGTCCTGCTCCCCCCTGTCATCTGCAGGAGCCATGGAATGGAGTAAAGTGGCAAATGAGTCAGGCCTGGCAGAGCCTGGAGGAGGAGGAGGAGGAGGAGGAGGAGGAGGAGGGGGGGGGAGAAAGGGAGGAGTGAGAGGAGGGGGAGAGAGGAGGAGGAGGTGGGGGGAGGAGGAGGGGGAAGAGGGGGATGGGGAGGAGGAAAGATACACCAAAAGAAGAGAGACTTGAACGCCAAAGACTTGAAGAAAGAGCCTATTATAGCAAGAGTTGAAGTGTGTGTGTGTGTGTGTGTGTGTGTGTGTGTGTGTGTGTGTGTGTGAGAGAGAGAGAGAGAGATACAGAGACAGAGACACAGAGAGAGGGAACCACATGCACATACTCAGGAAGAACTGTGTGTGTAAGTATTTTGGAGTGTAGCTAGAGGGCATTTTGACAGATGTGGAGCATGTGTGGCACAACATTGTTTGGAGGAGGGAAGGACTTCGGGAGGAAGGAACATCACTGAACTGCAGAAAGAAATGAGGCTAAAATCCTGGGTGTGCAAGTGAGGGAAACAGTATCAAGAAGTAGAAGAAACTCACGTTGTGCCATTAGTTATGTCTGCCAAATTTTAGTTATTATGACCAAAAAAAAAAAAAAAATAGAAAACAGAACTCTTTTCCCAGAGCCTGGATTTGTGATTTTCAAAGACTGCCATGCCCGTTGGAATCTGCAGGCAAGGTACCCATCACACAAAATCTAAACAAGGGGTTCATTTCTGGAATCAGAACCTTCACCTTGCCTGGTACAAAACAGGCAACTCGCAAATACGGTATTCATTCAGATTCGAGTTCATGAAAACTAACTTTTGGACTTAGTGACTTTCAGCAAATGACATAACCTCTCTGGGCTTCGATTTCTTCAGTTAAAAAATAAAGCTGTTGGTCTAGATAAATGTTTTCCAAATAGTTCTCTACAATTCTTTCTAGAATTGTAGTGCCTCTCCCTCACTTCTGGGATTCAAGCAGAGCTGCTAGGGCTTTTTTCTGCTTATATCTTAGTCTTTGAAGGATGTATTCTGATTAAAAGAAAAAAAATTGGGGATTTATTAAACTGGATGCTATGTTCCCTTGTAGCTCTGTTAGCCTAAATATGTATGCGTCGGAGTTGATATGAGCACAACTGGTGCATTCAGGCAGCCAACAATTGTCACTGGGTGTCTGATATTCGGGAGGCAGGGTTTTCGGTATTGAGAAGAAAGCAATAAGGAAACCAAGTCCTTATGCTGAGAGAGCTTACACTCTGGTTGGAGGAAAGATCATAAGCGAAGAGATTACAGCTTGGTGTATTAGCGCAGAGCCAGAGCATAGAGAGCGATGGCGTCTTCCAAGGAGTGACATTTGAACAAAATGGGAGAGAGATGAGACAAAGGATCTGGGGAAGAACATTTCAGGTGGAGAGAACAGCGAGTAAAGGACCTTGGCAGATACAAACCTGCAAATTTACTTTCTCCTCGTGAACTGATCTTGGTATCCAGAGTCCACGCTCCCTAAAGGAAGGAAACACTTGGTTTTGTGATGAAAGGCACTGGAGTCTCTTCTGCTTTTAGTAGTCCCTTTCTTCGTGGCTCCTCCATGCCCTACGGGGGGTAGAGGGGGTTCCTCCCACCTTGTCTGCACAGCATGTGCTTGCTGTCCACAGAGCGAGCATCTGGTACTCATGAAATGTCTTGTCTTGCTCTGTACCTGGGCAGATCTGTCCCTGCTCTGTCTGCTGCGGTTAACGCGATGTGCCCTGATGCTGCTTTTTCCTCCTGTGCTTTCATCTGGTCACCACTACTGACCACTGGCCTGACCACTCCTTCCAGTGCCCAAGACTCCATACCCAGCTGCCTGAGACTCTCTGTTCAGACCCCAGGCCTTTTTGGCTTTCTCAGCACTGCCACGGCACGGAGCTTGGGGGCTTCTCTTGTTCCATGCTGGTGTGGGCAAGAGAAGTGATAAGAACAGACTCTTGAACCTCAGAGCTTGGGTTTGCCTTCTGGTTCTGCAGAGCCGGCTGACCTTGAACCTCTTTGTGTTTTTATCTTTGTCTCAGGTGCTCCGCCTTAAATGGGGATGATCAGGATAGTACTGTTGCCTTCCATGGTTGTTGTCAGGTATAAATAGGCTAATATATGCAAAGTGCTTTTTAAAGTGCATGATGCATAGTAAATACCAGGTCCATTTTTGGTTTATAAGACAATCGGTCCTAGGACACTGCCCTTGGCTTCTTGCTCCGCATTGCCCTTCAGCCAACAGAGCCCTCCACTTTTCTGAGAGGTTCCATGACTAGGCTGTAGGAAGTGAGGCATTAGCTTCTATGATCTAGGCTTCCTTGAACTGAATGGGACCCTCAGAATTTAACATCCAATCACATATAGTTTGTACTTAACCAAGCATTTTCACATGCATTGTTTTATTGAATCCTCAACATAACATTATGAAGTCTGAATTATTAACTTCATATTGTACATGAGGCTTGGAGAGGTTGTGACTTGATCACACAGGTAATCAGTGGCCCAATTCAGGCTTTTTTTTTTTTTTTTTTAGAAAACGATTTCTGCTTCTAGCGTCAGAGTTCTGGTCAGTATACCTCAGCCATTTCTAAGAAACTCTCTGTATAAACCTATGGGTCAGAATACCAGACAGGTGAACTGGCTAAATCCAAATACAAGAAAAACCTGTGTTCTATCAAATTCTTGCTTCTTTGTTTTTCCACATCATTTTTTCATTCCTTACCCTCGTCCCCAGTCATTGCAACGTCAGGAGTGAAAGCGGAGTAGAAGGTGTAACTTTTAGTTGTTTTGGTACTTTCATGTTTTACTTAAAATGTCGTTTAATTAAGGCTAATTTTTTAAACTTCTTGGAGGAATTCCCTCTTCCCTTTTTATTAGATATAAATTGCAAGATAAAATCACTAAACCAGTTGATTGGTTACTCACCAGAGACCTGTGGCATGTTGCGAAGTCAACTACTCATCTAACTGTAAGAGAATGGTCTACACAAAAAATAAGATACTTGGGATTTCAACATTCCCTTTCGAATCACAATTTTTACAAGTAAGTCACAGTGGAATGGAAATGTGAATGGACCGCTTCCTTCTGCGAGCTACCGGTGCACAAAGTGGACGTCCGTGCAGAGTCCTGGTCACAAATGGGGGTGGCCAACACTGCCCCATTTGTTCTTTTGTCACCACAACTCCCATCCAAACACAAGGATATTTCAGTTAATTATGGTCTTTTTTTTCTTTTCCTTCCAAGATCATGTCTAGCTAGTATGCCATATCTTCCTGTATCTTCCTAATGTTTCAGATGAATTTCTTGGTGGACATTTTAAATTTGCAACACAATTTTGTAGGTAAAGTCCTGTGTTTTATTGTGTGAGAATTTTTTTGGCTCAGCTTCTCAAGGCCGGTATCTGCATTTTGTCTACTATGAGAAAGCTGCTCATCCTTTGGAGACTAGGGCTTGGCTTGAACTGTGTAGTTGGCTTTAAAAAGCCTCTATGGAGACGTCTGTGGGGCGAGACCCTGGCTTGTCCCCCTCACTGTTCTTGCAGCCATCACTGAATGTACTTGCTGTTGACATATGGCGCTGTTTGCTTCTAGCCGCGACGGTTACAGCCAATGTCCCCTATGGTATCTAGGTCCACATTGCGTTAACGCAGCCCAAGATTTGGCCAACAGCTTCCATCTTCTCTAAAGCTCCCATTAAATCATGTCAAGTGATTTCAAAGCTGAACTCTTTTTTCTTTTCTCTCCAGAAAGCTTGCCAAGTGCATTCCTGCCTATGTATTAAGGGAATTTGGGTAGTCATTCCAAGAAAGTTCAGAAGGATAAAAGAAACATTCCAATTTCCATAGTGTTGATAAAGCATCGCAGCACATGTTAACAAGGTGTATCATTTAGGTCTTTATTTTAATCTGTGTCGCTGTTGTGTGGCAGGAAACTCTGGGCCTTTTCACACTCTTTGCTTTACAGGAAATCTCAATGGAGCCTTTACTAGGAGTCTGTTGCACACAGTTTAAAAGGAAATGCGACTTTATGTTCTTTTTACACTCAGAAGTCTGAAAGGAACATTGTTTTTTAAGAGCGCTGCACAGAGAGCAGAACAAACTTTAATTACCTCCTTGAGGTGTCAACAATTAGGGAAACTGAGGAAGTCACAACTTCTGAGATGAGAGAGGCTTTTCAGGTGTTTTCAGGAAGGTGTTTTAAAAGGTACCTTGTCACTTGGTAAGTGCAGTTTTCCAACTGCTGTTTAATTGTCTGTCAAAGTCGGAATGCACATGAAGAGAGCATGGAGATAATTGAACTTCTCTGAGACAAGCGAGGAATTCATTTCCTGGTCAATGCCTCTGATAGGTAACATTGAAGCTGCTTTACGGCATTAAGTGGGGAAATTTCATTTTAGCCTTTTTTTTTCTCTCTCTGCTTTGTTATTCTAGGTGACAAAGAGCAGATTACTAGAAGAAAAGTTGACAGTTTTTAGTAACTGCCTTTCAAAATATAGCAACCCAAATCCCTCTTATGGGCTGATTTATTTTCTGTGTGTGTTCTTCTTAGGTTAGGAGTGGTAGCCTGCCTAAAATGACGTGGTTCCATCACCTTCTGGCTTCTATTTCTTCTATTTCACAACAATCCCTGCAATATATTTTCTTCTCTTCACTTACACACTGGTATTTCCCTTTCATGGCACTCAGTGTGCCTCTGTCTCTCTATGTCCTGCTTTGAGATTATGGAAATCTGTCTCTTGGACTCCAGGATCCTCTCACAGACCTACCTTTCACTGTCCCAGAGCAGCTTTGTGTTCTGAAACCTAATCACAGAGACAATTCATCTCCCAAATGTTTTTTTTTCTCACAACTGTTTAAAAAGTTTTTTTTTTTAAAGTTTATTTTACCTTTGAGAGAGAGAGAGAGAGACAGAGCATGAGTGGGGGAGGGGCAGAGAGAGAGGGAGACACAGAATCCGAAGCAGGCTCCAGGCTCTGAGCTGTCAGCACAGAACCTGATGCAGGGCTCGAACTCCAGAACCACGAGCTGGTGACGTGAGCCGAAGTTGGACACTTAATCAACTGAGCCACCCAGGCGCCCCCACAACTGTATATTGAAGGACAGTGTGTCATTGGCTCTGTATTAGGTGCTGGAGGAAAATCCTTGCCCTCATGGAGCTTAAGTTCAAGGGGAGCGGGCATCAGCTTCTCACTGTAAAATATAAACTGGATCACCTTACATCTTCTGTAGCTTTCTTTTTCATGGCAAGATGTGTACTCCTGTAGTTTGAACACATCCTACTGGGATTGAGACGGAATTCTTTTTTTTTTTTAAGATTTTATTTTTAAGTAATCTCTATACCCAACATGGCGCTCAAACTCACCACCCCAAGACCAAGAGTATAATGCTCTACCGACTGAACCAGCCAGGCTCTGTGAGACTGAATTCTTACTAAGAGAAAATCGCATTCACTGGGTTAAGGCATTGGTAATTCAGGGCCAGGAGTTCTTTCTGCTATAGGTATCTCTGTCGGTTTTTCAAGATTATATGAGGAGGGAAAGAGAACCTGAAACACAAATCTTTCCACAGGCATTATCCATTTCCCTGCCCGGATGGTCTTGTTTTAAATTCTAAAAAGTGACAACAATTCAGAAACAGACCCAGAAAAGACGAAAATTCCTGCTTTCATGGAGCTTGCGTTTGCCAAGGGAGGCAGAAAACACAAAAGATAGATAAGTAATGTGTGTCAGGTGCCGTTACTATAGTAACAGAAAGTACTATTATCTACAGAGTTTGCAAAGTAATCTCCTAAACACCATTGTTCAACACATATTCATTGAGCAACCCATTTGTAGTAGCCATTGTGCTTACAACTGTGGCATTGTTACAATTTTATCCGTATCTTAAGATTGAAATTTTGATATTTAGAGAGGTGAAGTTATTTTTTCCAAGGCATTAGAGCTGACAAATTGCAGAACCAGGATCCAAACTCATATTTTCAGTTTCCAAGCTCTTTCTAAGGCAAGAGCTGTAACTTTAAAATCTGGGCCCTGAAGCAGACATTTCTATAGAAGCGTCCTTGTTTCTTCGTTCACTCCTTCACTTACTATTTAATGGCAAAATAAATCCATCTCTAGGCAAATGGATTTGTACCTTCAGGGACTTCTTACCATGTGTGTTGCTGGGGTGATATTTTATCTTCAAGTAAATGAGTTTGGATCGCCTCAAAATTCATTACGACTTGTAAAAGGAATGTATGATTGTGTTTTTAAAATTTGCATTCATAAACTTTCCTTTAAATGACGTTAAAGAAATTCATTTTCCACAACATTCTTCTCCCTGTTTCATATCCTTTATTCTTTCAATTTCCTCTGGTTAAATGAATTTCAAAATTAGATCCTTTGACTCTTTTATAAACTGTGTTTGCAGAGTCTCTCAATCCTCCACGAGTCTTTGCTGGGTTCTTAAAAGCCCATGGCTCTTGGAATTCATCCTTTATGTGGGAAACAGGAGAGATTATTTTTTTACTTTTTTATTTTTTTATTTTATATAGAGACAGCATGAGTGGGGAGAGAGGTGGGGGGGGAGGGAGGGAGGGGGAGGGGGAGAGAGAGAGAGAGAGAGAGAGAGAGAGAGAGAGAGAGAGAGAGAGAGAATCTCAAGCAGGCTCCAGGCTCTGCCTGGAGCCCAACGCAAGGCTCAATCCCTCAACCCTGGGATCATGGCCTGTGCCAAAATCAAGAGTTGGATGTGCAATTAACTGAGCCACCCAGGTGCCTCTTTACATTTTAACTTCATTTCATTTAATTTTATCTTAAGTAGGCTCCATGCCCAACGTGGGGCTTGAACTCACTACCCTTCGATTAAGAGTCACATGCTCACCTGAATGAGTCGGCCAGGCATCCACCAAGAGATTCTTGAAAATAATCTGAGTTGATGTGTATTTCTGCTCTTTTACAACAGTTTCTCAAGGTAGGAAGTTTAAAACAAAGTTGGGACAGTTGTGAAAAAGTCAGCACAGAGCAGAAAGTCCTAGCTTTTGGAGGCCAGCAAAATCAGACTTCTGAATGTTGACAGAGACACATACTGTTTTTAGTTGTGTTTTTACAGTCTTCCCTTCCCTGTGATTCTTGTCATTGGACAGATTCCTCTCCAGTAAAATGTTTTAAACTGATCTTAAACCAGGATGAGTGCAGCAATGGGGACATGAAGAAAGCCAGCACATTACAGTGGACAGAGCATGCAAATTTTTTAAAATAGTTGAGCAACTTGTATAGTTAATAATATTTAAAAAGACATAAAAATAAGAATCTTCAAAAAATAAAAAAAAGCAACTTTTGTTCAATGTAGAGATTATCGCTGTGAATATTTTGAGATGGTCTTTCCTCTCAGTCGTGCTTTCCTCTCACAAAAATATGTGATCGTATATTATGGACTTCTTTTTCTGGGCATTTCCTTCTTCGTCTGCCTCATTTTTATGGCTCTTCAGTGGACTGATGTATTATGATTTATCTGCCTACCTGTCTAGTATTGACCATGTAAGTTATTTCTAATTTTTTCATTCTCATTAATGTTATAATTAACATCCTTAAAGTAAAACGTTTGAGCACATCTGTGATTAGGTCCTTAAACTAGTCCACAGAAGTTAAATTTTGGGGGCAATGGGTATATAGGATGTTAAGGTTTTTTTCTGGTTTTGTCAAATTGTTCTTGAAATTCTATATTGCCAACAATAGTGTATCGTGAATTAAAACATTGGATAAGAAACTTTGAGATGTAGAAGGTGCAATACATAATTTTAAAAAGTACATTCCAGGACCGCCTGGGTAGCTCAGTCGATTAAGTGTCTGATTCTTGATTTTGGCTCAGGTCATGATCTCATGGTCATGGGATCGAGCCCTGCCTGTGTTAGGCTCCGTGGTGAGCATGCAGCCTGCTTGGTCTCTCTCTCTCTCTCTCTCTCTCTGCCCCTTCCCCTCTTACTCCATCTCTTTCTATGTAAATAGACAAATAAACATAAAAAAATAAAAAGTACATTTCAGATCATTTCAACTACTGAATCTACTCTGTTTTTTCAGTTTGGGGATTATTTTTCTATTGGCCAACCATCCCAAAGAAAGAAAAAATGGAATGCCATTACAATGCAGAAAGTCTATGGAGTATGCGAAACTGGGAATTGGGAAATGTGGCCTTTATTCCTGTCTCTTTTACTCACTTGACGTGTGTGACTCTATGTCAGCCAGAAAGGCCCCCTTCCTGGGCCTTCAACTCTTTATTTGTGGTTCCAGGATAATAATTAATACTATCTATCTTCTTTTACTCTCAAAGTGAATCATAAAATTCCATGCTTACCTTGTGCATCAATAAGTGAGGTATTTCATTTATTAAATGGATATCTGTTGTTTTGCCTGCCCAGCCTATTTCTAGCATCTTCTACCGTGGAACTGCTTTTTCTCATCACCATAGACTCTTCCCCAGTCTGCACACTTGCAGTCTAATCCTGTTCCTGGCCCTGGTCCGGGTTTGGTCGGGTGGAACACCAGGTCCTCTCGGGTTCAAAGATGGATCTACAAATGGGCATGTGACCCAAGTCAGGCTCCTGTGAACTTTCTTCCTGGATTTCTTTTTTTTTTTTTTTAACGTTTATTTATTTTTGAAACAGAGAGAGACAGAGCATGAATGGAGGAGGGTCTGAGAGAGAGGGAGACACAGAATCTGAAACAGGCTCCAGGCTCTGAGTGGTCAGCACAGAGCCCGACGCGGGGCTCGAACTCACAGACCGCGAGATCATGACCTGAGCTGAAGTCGGACGCTTAACCGACTGAGCCACCCAAGCGCCCCCCCCTCCTGGATTTCTGAGGGGCTTAGTGGTGTGCTGGCTCATACTGGCCCACAGGAGCCTATGTTAATTTCTAGGAATTTCACAAATCAGTTGTTAAACACAGTCTTTTTTAAAAATTAGATGACACAAACTTATAATTATATTAAACTAAGGTAGTGGATACTCAAAACTCATAGCTTTCTAATTATTGTACTACATTTTATTATAACCTACGCTGTATAAGTTATTTATGTCACATTCTTTTTTTATGGTAGAAACACCGTACATCTCTTCTCAGTTCCTTGTTTAGTGATGTCAAATTGGCTGGTTGAAATTGGCCCAGGGTTGGATATTTACACCATGGAAATTGGCAAATGCCAGTGGATATTCAAAACCACAGTTTTTTTGTTCATTTATTTTTTCTGAAAATCCAGTTGTTTAACATTTAAAAAATCACACTGGTGGCTGAAACTATTGGGAAAGAGACTCTTGCTTCTTACTTGGTTGCTATGCTGCTGAAATATAATCTTCAAGTAGCCAAAGGGCCATTTTGGTTATTTGGGAAGAGCTTGTCCAAGAATAATGCCAACAAATTTGCCCACAAAGCAGAGCTGAGTGATACAGAGAAATGAGAGTCTTAATGTCTGGTGAGCATTTGGTATTTTAGTTGGATAAGAACCTGGCTCAAACCACATTAGGTTTTTATAACTTATGAATGAAAGTCTTTTTGATAATACAGATTGCATGATCTCTAAGACTCCCTTACAACATAAATAATACACGATTTTAAATTATATAAAAGGGGGAGGGGAATTCCTTAGCTAAATATTTAGTGCCCATAGTTACTATCTTTGAAAAGAAATCAAATAAAAAAAATATGGCCCAGTGAACTCAATTTGTCCTCACTCACTCAATCTTGTATGATGGGAGCATTATCTTATTAACTGAAATTTCAGCCATGAAATGGATTAAATAAACTGATGTTAATAATTACAGTTAGTTTTACAAAATTCCCCCTTCCTTTTAAAATGTAATACGGTGCTTCAGTTGATTCACTTTAAGAGAATTAAAAAAACCCTACTTTTAATTATCCTCAGATAATGAGCATTACCTATATTTGATCACAATACTGTCTCCAGAAACCTGGTTTGAACACACTCTGCATTTTAAGAACACTCTGCACTTTCCCTCTTTGAAATATTGACTTCATTTTGCCAAAGTGCTGCCTGCCATTGCGCACCCCAAGGTACTGTTTCTTAATTAGCGAAGGAGTCTGAAGCAGGTCCTGTTGAGGTGTTAGGAATCTTCTCCAATTTGACACTGCTCCAGTGTATATTTAACACTTTATTCCTGGCTCATTATGGCGATGACCCATTTCACATATTGTCGATTCAAAAGAATCAAAATCCCTTTGGTGTGTTTACTTTCTGGTACTTGACTGTTGATAACTCAGAGGTGTTAGTGGTTAATTGTAAACGTTCACAAAAACCCTGAGACCAAAACTAATAATTTGCCAAGTGTTAAGTGGGTTTACGTTTACCACCCCCGAAATAACAGTGTTCCCTTCTTTATCCGGCTTTAAAAAGATGTTGGAGAAAGTCCGTTTTGATTTGGATGATCATATTTAAAACTAAACCAAACAGCAGAAATCTCGGCACCGGGACTATTAGCTTTGCTAGACTTATTTTTAGATGCCAGAACACTGGGGTCGTGCTGCCGATAGTTGGCGGCCCCCTCTGAAGTCCATTGTTGTTCTGCCCCTTTCGTTAATGAGGTCTTATCTTGCAGCTGTAACAAAAAATGTATTCAAATGAACGTGAGTGAGAACTATGGTGCAGTGAAGCAAATCAGCCTTTTTTCGGGACTGACTGTGCATTCATTCCCCGCACCAACATTTGCATTTCTCAAATTCTGTTCTGAGGAGCCTTATTAGGGAAACAGTCCAGGTCAGCGTTTTCAACGTGCAGGTCACATCTACATCTGAGTCGCCTGGTGTGTCTGTTAAAATATAGACTCCAGGGCTGCTGTGGACTCCCGTTTTCTGGAAGTGGGGCTTGGCAACCTAGATTTTTAACAGTTCCTTGGTGATTCATACATCCTTTGGGAATAACGGGGTCTAATAGATTTGTGAACCACTTTCTTGAAGGTTTATAAGCCAGATGAGCACATTAAAGGCTCTGAGAAGTCCTGTAGTGGGGGGAGACTGTTTGACTTTTTAAACACAGGATTTCCTCAAATTATTTTGCAAAACTTTTTTTGGGGGGGAACATGTTATTTGACCAGATATTATTGGGAAAATTTACTCTAACCAACATCATAAGAAATATAGATTGTTGCAGACAACTGCTTGCTAATTTGATACTAATGAGTTAATATAGTATCTTGGTATGCACAATAGACAGGAAGATGTGAGTGTGAATCCCGCGTTTTGTACTGTTGGCTCAGTTTGCCTCGCAGTAATATTCGCTTAGTCCTATGGTGATAGGATGAAAGAGTAAATTAATACCAACCCAGAATCATTGCCAGAAAAATAATTTAAACAGAAAGCCCTCTTGATATTGTCATCTTTTATGAAGAGCAACACATCGATACTTTTGGCAATTGTTCTTTGCGCAGACATTCTACCTCCTCACTCTACACCCCCAGGGAGGAGATCTGGTTACTATTTTACAACGGAAGATATGGAGGGAGGACAGAGGGCTATTTCAGAAATGCCAATCAGGTTGAACAATGGGAAAAGCAGTAAATACATTTGAACAGGAAATTGGGTGGAAGTGAAATAATTCTTCACCCTGTAGCAGAAAGGGTGAAAGGCAGCCCCAGTCTTCCGTCCCACCCTTCCTCCGATTAGGCACAAACAACACAAAGCCAGGGAGGTGGAGTGAGTAAAGAAATGATAAGTAACAATGAACTTGGGAGGCTTCAGCAGGTCCTTCTCTGAGGTGGGGCTGCCTTTTACTCGTCTCTACAAATAGAGGGCACAAAGATGGGTCCAGAGTAAAGAAAGTAGGAATAGATTAGCTGCAGGGAGAGATAGAAAGACACCTTGGGGTCTCCTTTCAGATGGCCTGGGCTGGCCCACTAGGGTAGAGAAGGAGACAGGGTGCTGGGTTCCTTCTGTCTCTGGATCACACCAGGCATTTCATACTCCCATGCCTTGGCACATTCTGCCTTTTCTTGAAATGCTCTTTCTTGCCTCTTTTTTCAACTATGTGCCCACAGAACTTTGCTGATTCTTCTAGTTTAGTCCTGTAATAGTATATTCATGGTATGCTGATAGACTGGGAACTCGTGGAGGGCAGGGATATTTTCTTCATTATCTTTACGGATGATACCTTGCACTAGGCTCGGCTCCTAGCATAAAACAGTTTTTTCAATAAAGGTTTCTTTGCGGTTGCCAGGGAGGCCACACACCTCAACAGGGTGCTCCTAGGTGATTGTCAGAGTACTCATGTAGAGTTCCAGGGGTGCAGAATTTTAGGAGGCTGCCTCGTAGCCTCTCGCAGTGATAGTTCATATAGGAAGCAAACGACGGCCTGGGACTCCAGCCCCCTCCTTCCTAGTCCAATGCACTCTTGAGTAGCCTAAGGTCATTTGTGTAATTAAAGAAAAAAAAATCCTGATGTTACCCAGTGCTATCATGACCCTTTCCGAATTACGGTATAAACCAGCATTTAAATTAATATCTGCATCAGTAAAAAAAATGCAGAGTCACTGAGTTAAAAGTGACTTAAGGAGAGTGTTTTACTTCTGAATAAAATTCATTCCGTCTCTTCTCGCACTCCTTGAATTTTTGCCTCCCTTTGTGCTTCTTCCTGATTTGGGGCTTGGTGTGGAAGCTACAGTTAAAAATTGCTGGGTGAGAAGCTATTCTCCAGGTACTCTCAACTGTATTGGAAAGAGAAGTTCTCATAAATCACATAAGAGAACCAGGGCCTCTGGGACTGCTTAGTTGCCAAGTGAATTCTGATTGATTGCTTTGGAAAATATGTACATTTTCCAGGAGCTTATCTGAAATAAAATAAAGATTCATACTTTCTCAGACTGAGCTCCCTCTCCACCAAATTTCAGTCATAGCCCAGTCATTTTAAAGGGCGGCTAAAAGATGAGTATAAGCATTAGGTGTTTAGTTAAAGACTTGGACAGCAGAGCACAGATGTTATTCCAAATGGAGAAAGGTCTGGAACAACAGAGTGTCCCCAACGAGACATAAAATCAGAACCAGATTCGGGTGATAGGGCTCATGCTGACTTTATCAAATTCACTCCTAAACGGTGATCAGCACTGTAGAGGGCTTGCTGGGAAAACCAGGATGTCTGATGCGGTTATATCACCACCACAGCAGGAGGTGATATGACTTAGGGTCCTGGGGGAACTGGAGTTGTGGATGGCTAAGAACAGTGGAACTCAATGGGAGGAAAACATCCCGGTCTTAATCCTTTTAGGTCACAGAATCTGTTGAAAACCTCTGCAAGCCGTGAACCTTCTCCCCAGAAAAACTCACAAACACGTGAAAGCCCACAGGCTATTTCAGGGACTTCACAGACCCCCTGGTGCCTGGAGGAGTGTGGGACCCCGCGTTAAGTGCCTTCCCGCAAAGTTCCTGGTTTCCTGATGTGGCGGCTCTGCCCGCTGGCACCCGGCGTTTCCCAGGTGGCACAAGGCAGGGCTGGGTCCCGGCAAAAGGAGAGGGTGGAACATGTGCCATGAGGCTGACTCAGTTATACTGAACACAAGTGGCCTTCGTCCCCCACAGATTTCCCAAACTCTGTCGTGTGGTGGGACCGTCTGGGAGAGATTTAAAATTCTCTCAGCGTTAATTTATACTTCCGTTTATAGTATGCCCAAAAGGAGAATGCACACTTTCAATTGGACTGACTTGGTAATTTGGTTCGGTGGTGGGCTAGGCTCATTCGCCAGATGATTACAGTTCACATGGGTACCAGGACCTGCTTGGTCCTGAGATACAGCTCAAGAGATTTTCTCGTTTGGGGTCATTACCAGCTCTTCTGAGTCCATCACTTGTGAACGAAGGAAGACTTCATTTTGCATTAGTAGCCTAGCCAACTTGATGACGCATTCTTGAACAGACATGGGAAAGAAGGTGGATAATGACAGTGTCTAACACGTTTTGTTTATCCAGAAATCAACCATCCCCAGGAGGTTGACATATAATCCCATGCTTCATCTGTCATCCATACTTTATGTAATAATAATAATAATAATAATGATAATGATAATCATTTACACTTATATAGGTACTTTCATCTAGGGAATCTCAAAGCTTTACAAACACTAATTACTTCTTCCAGTGTCCCTGTGAACTAGGTGAGGCCCATTTTACAGGTGAGGCAATTGAGGCACAGAAAGGACAAGAGGCTTTCTCAAGGCTATTGGGTGGCTGCTGAGAGAGCTCAGAAGCTTGGAGGGTTCTGTATCTCCAGTTGTCAAGAGGAAGCTGCACCTTGTGGGTGAGAGAATGGGAAGGACCACATGGGAAGGAAGCCCTCACTCTTCTGGGGCTTAGTTACCTAAACTCCAGCAGCCCACAGAAACACAGGGTGAGTTTCCAGAGCAAACACTCTCCCATCCACACCGCATGATGTGCACAGCCTGTGTGATGGGCTGTTTCTGAGATCTAAGCCGTAGAGATGGGGCTAAAAATGGCTGTCATATATGTTTGGATAGGAAGAAGAGGGACGAACTTGGGTCGAAAGTTGTCTTTGTGGTAGATGCTATTGAGAAGCATTGGCCCCCTCTATGCCAAGTTGGAACAATAGTGGCCTTTGACTTGTTTTATTCTGTTCCACCATACGAACTATCTGATGTGCACATAACAAGGACAAGATGTTCAAAAAGGGTCCCATATGCAATTGCCAGGGACCAAATGGAAAGTAGCTTCTCACTATAGGCTTTTCAGTTGTAGAGAGTGCTTGAAATTCCCCCGAGTGAGTGGTGCTAAGTTCCAGGGAGCACTCTCAAACTTTGGGATGAATGCCAGTCATCTATGGACTGAACTGCAGATTCTAGTTCAGTAACTCTGGGGTGGGGCCCAAGATGCTGCTGTCCAGTGACACCAGTGCCAATGGTCCCTGTATTAGTTCTCCACGTAGCAAGACTCTGTACTACACCACGCTACATGAGGCTTGGGTTTAGAGGAATTAGGCCTGGGTTTGAACATTGGTCTGCTGATTAGCGAGAGATTTGGGACACCAAAACTTTCCGAGCCTGTGTCTGTTTCTTTAAATGGTTATCATTACTCCCTCCGTCACAGGGTTGAAGATGAATAAAATAACCCAATAAAAAGAGTCTGTCACATGCTAGACCTCCACAAATAGTCATTCATTCCCCCAGGCTCCCCAGTTCATCCTGTCTGGCTATATTCCCAAACAAATAGTTCATAGTTTTCCCTCCGTGTCTGCCATAATCACCAACTATATTTGATCTACCTTGCCTTTTTCATACAACTTTACCTCTATATTCTTTTTCTTTCATGTGTAAAAGCCAGCATCAAGTGTCATTTCCCACCCCCCCACCCCCCCACCCCATTCTCAAAAGGCTTTTCTCCAGTTAATTTTTTGTCTCATTAACATCATAAACTTGTCTCTGCCTTCCTGTGTTCTAATTTGATCAGGGATCTACAATAGAAGTGAGACTATAGGGTATTCATGTAGTAAACAGGTATTTATTAAGCACCTATTATGCTAGGTCCTGGGCATACCATTGGCAATGTCATAGACATTTTCCTTTTTTCTCTACTGTCTTTGTTGCCTGTTTCACTCTCTGGGCAGTAGTGAAGTCTTCCTTCATCCACTGATGGTTTTAGACATTTCTCTCATCTCCTTCTGGTTTCGTTTTCCTCTCTTCCTATTGCCCATAGTACACCTTTGGTTCTTTTCCCTCTGAATCTAGCAGGCTAACTAAAAACTTGTCTCCTAAAAATCTTTATAAAACTCATTTTGTTTGGATGTCTGTGAGTGAAATAGTTTTGAATTTTTTTTTTTTAAAGCAACATTGAAAGCCATGGATAGTATATAAATACGGGGGAAAAAGTCTGGAATAACACACATTTCCCTGTTAGCACTGGAATTGGTAAGAGGAAACTTTCACATATTTCTTTATGTATTTTTGGCATTTGGGGGCCAAAAAAAATTTCTCCCTTGCTGATAATAGAATCAGCAAGTTCTATTCCATGATACAGGGGAAATAAAAAAAGGGAGAAAAAAAAATCTACACCTATGGATTAATGGATAGCCAAAGGTATAGTGAGGAAACAAATGAACATGAGACTTACAATGTTCAGATCTGCCCACATTCTCACCTGCAGTCTTATGTCTCAGTTTCTGGGTCTGTCTTATTCAGGTTTCAAGTCACTGGTGTGGAACTTCATCTTCCTGGGATTACACAGTGTCAGGAATGCTGTTGGCATGAAAGCAATACTACTAGTAAAGCAACAGGAGGCATTTTTACAAGAGAGAGCACTACCCAGATGGATTTTGATAAGGTTGGTATGTACCCCAAGAGGTCATAATTAACCACATCAGAGAAGGAGTGGCTTCTTAAGCAAATGGACTTTATCTTGCCATCTGCCAAAAAAGTACCAAATGCTCTTTGTTGAAAAACATCTGCCCTCTTGGAACTGAGTCTTCATGGCTTTAAACTGATGAACGTGATTGAAGAAATATATTTATTACTTATGCGTTTGACCTCCCAGACTTTACCTGGCACCTTGCTTCTCTCATGTCCTCCTAGTTTGGACTCAGGGTCTACCATTTGCATAAATGAGAAAGTATTGGATCATGGCTGAATTGGGAACAGAGAGAAATTATCTGATCAAAACAGAGCAGGAAGAATTTAATTTTTCCAGCTCACGGTCAATTTTCATCCTACCAGCTGGTATGCTGGACCAAACAGTTGTTGGAGAATTGAGATCGTGGGCTAAGTTGTATTAGAATTTAGCTGGGACTCAACCTGGCTTCTCACTACAGTCCCCTGGAGAGATTTATTCCAGAGAGCTTGATTCAATCACCCAAACTTTGGAATTAATAAAAACAACAAAACAACAGTACAAAACCCCACAACTCTCCTGGGACTAAACCAGCTTTAGAAGAGGACTTTGGACTGCACAGCTTCTTTTTTTTTTTATGTTTATTTATTTTTGAGAGACAGAACATGAGTGGAGGAGGGGCAAAAAGAGAGGGAGACACAGAATCTGAAGCAGGCTCCAGGCTCTGAGCTGTCAGCACAGAGCCTGATGCAAGGCTTGAACTCATGAATCCCAAGATCATGACCTGAGCCGAAGTCTGCCGCTTAACTGACTGAGCCACCCAAGTGCCCCAGGACTGCACAGCTTTTAATTAGAGACCACATAGTTCTCTAAAGGAAGACTAGACACTGTTTGACTTTGCTCTGTCCTGTGACTTTTGGTTTCATGTATATTCAGGAAATCATCAGATATATGGTCAAATAAATTAGAATAATCCAAGAATATGTTGAACATTTATAATTGTGTTTCAGGCAGGTACTTTTACTTTATATACATGAAACTCTACTACTGCGTTTCTCTGCAAATAAGCCTTCTTTCTTAAATGTTAATGAAGAAGTTCACCTTTTGTTTATGCAATAATTGTTAAATTATCAAACTCTTCCAAAATGCAGAATAAAAACCTTATCCTAGCCCTGGAATTTCTGCCTTGGTCGGGGGTGGGGTGGGGAGAGGGTGTCATCTTTGGGTTCTCCGCCTGCCTCTGCTTTTTGGAGGTGCAATACTTATTAGATGCACTTCCATTGTTTGTCTTGGGTTTGATAAAGGTTTTTGAGACTAATTTTTCTGCTTTGTGGTTTTCATTCTATTTCTTTGTTTCCAATATTAGTTGGGGGTCTATTTGGCTGTGCTGTTCCTTACTCTACCACTTTCGCAGGGAGTTCTTCTAACATTTTAGAAGGTGCAGAGATAAACCAGAATGTGCCCCATGAAGGATAACTGGATGTCAAAAGATCTAAAACCATGCCAAGGGATGAACATTTGAAGGAAATGGAGGCAAATTTCCTAGAAAAATTATGGTGTGAAATTATATGGTGATAGCTTCCTTAGTACATTTTCTTCCTTAATAAAAATTTTCTTTCTTAATTAAAGAAAATTCAGATCCTCCAAGGTTGTAATCCTTGTTCTTTAATAAGTAACTTCCTTTAGGGTAAGGATGGTATTCATCATTCATCTGTGTTGCTAGTCTCTCTGTCATATTCATGATCTATAATAGTAATTGATCAAAGCATTCTTTTCTGCTGAATCTGGAGGTGTTCTCAGAATTTTTCTCAACCATGTTCCAGGCAGCCACTACTAATTGATTGGTGTTGGCATTAAAGATGACACTTATTTGCAATCCTACCTGAAAGCTCTCTTGCTAATTATAGCTACCATGATGATAATTCTGTCCTTCAACCACCAAAAGGGCTTCTTGAGCCTTATTTGAATAGCCAGGTGGTAATGGTTGAGACACGATTGTTGAGACAATATCGGTATATTTTATTAGGACTGTAATCAAGGCTAGGTGAATAAGAGGTGGAAACAGAGCATCATAAAAACCAGTCTTGCTCCAATCTTCTCTAACCTACCTTTAGCCTCTAGAAGGATACTTCCTTGCATAGTTCCTGGTCTTCCTCCTTGAGGAAGAAAATAATTTTAATTTTACATTCTTGGAATGTTTTTAGTATCTCCAAAACTTTGAAATTTAGATCTAAGAAAATGAAACCCTGGTGGCTCAGTTAAGCGTCTGACTTCAGCTCAGGTCATGATCTCACAGTCCATGAGTTCAAGCCCTGTGTCAGGCTCTGTGCTGACAGCTCAGAGCCTGGAGCCTACTTCAAATTCTGTGTCTCCCTCCCTGTCTTGCCCTTCCCCCACTCACACTCTTTCTCTCTCTCTCTCTCAAAATTAAACATTAAAAAATTTTAAGAAAAAGAAGAGAGTTACAGGTGAATTGCCTGGCATTTTGCCTACTTAACTATTGTCCATTCAATGATCTCAAAATCCTAACATTCTTTCAGGAGATTCATGCATTTCAAGGTTACGAGTGCAGTCTTCAAATATTTGAAGAGAAAAGGAGAATGAAACCTCCTTTTACGGGGAACAGGGATGGGGTTATTGTATATTCTTTCTGAGGGCCAACTAGACCAGTAGGTGGAAATTAGAAGGGGGCAGACTTGGGTTTAATTGGTTATATCTTCTATTAATAAGAGCTTCCCTAACATGAATAAGTTATCTGATGTTATAGAGTGCTTCCAATCACTGGGAATATTTACGCAAAGGCTGGATTGCCCTTTGCGATAGAGTTCAATGGATTCATGGATATTTTGATGGAAAACTGAACTAAATCTCCCAGAGGAAACCTTGTTTTAAGTTAAATAGAGCTACATTTGTGTGTGTGTGTGTGTGTGTGTGTGTGTTATATGTGCTTATATTAAGGTAGTTTATAAATCTTTGACCTTTTCTATCCTGACACCTGCTGGCCAATGAGTGACTGACTATAGGTCATGATGATACACCTACAACTTCTAAATGGGAAGGTCTTTGAATGGGAAATGAAGAGACAAGGTGATGGAAAAATAAGAGTGATAATATATACTTGTATAGGTTTATAAGTGAATATAACATAGCTGCATTAGAATATATAATTGTATACATATATAATCTATAATTATAAGTATATAAGTGAACGCAACAGTCAATTTCAAAAGAAGTTTTTTTAAAGATTTTATTTTTAAGGAATCTCCACACTCAACACGGGGCTCAAACTCACAACCCCAAGATCAAGAGTCGAATGCTCTTCCAACTGAGCCTTCCAGGCATCCCATTTTAAAAGAATTTTAAACAGAATTGTGGGGGTGCCTGGGTGGCTCAGTTAGTTGGGCATCCAACTTTTGGTTTCAGCTTAGGTCATGATCTCAGGGTTCGTGAGATTGAGCCCCGTGTTGGGCTCTGTACTGACTTAGAGTCTGCTTGGAATTCTCTCTCTCCCTCTCTTTCTGTCCCTCCCTGCTCATGCTCAAAACAAAACAAAACAAAACAAAACAAAACAAAACAAAACAAAAGCTAGGATTGTGATCTTACCATTAGAAGACATTATGCAGTTAAAATAACAGTACTATGGAAAATATATAGTTCCCCCAAATTTCCTAAGTTCCTCAAACACACATTACTTTAGTGATGTGTTAGTTTTATACTGCTGCCCTAACACATTACAACACATTTTATGGCTTGAAAGACACTATTTATTATTTTATGGATCTATGGATTAGGAGAGCACATGAGTGTCATGGGGCTGCAATCAAGGTGTCAGACAGTGCTGCTTTCTTTCCTGGAGGCTCTGGGGGAAGCCCATTTCCCCACCTTTTCCAGCTAGCAGCGGCCCCCTTCCTTCATCTTCTAAGGCAGCAACTGTACATCTCTTTGACCATTCTTCTACAGTCCTATCTCTCACTGATTAGCTTTAACTGGAAAAGGTTCTCTGCTTTTAAGGATTCTCGTGATTAAATTGGGTTTACTTGACTAATCCAGAGTAATCTCTCCATCTCAAGATCCTTAACTTTAATCTCATCTGCAAAGTCCCTTTTGCCAGGTAACCTATTTACAGGTTCCAGGGATAGGGCTTGATCTTCTGACATGGGGGATGGGGCGAGGGGTGGATGGGTGGGGGGAGGGTGTCATTATTCTGTCTACCACATGTGGTCAGGATAACAATGCATTAAATCTCTATTGAATTCATACTGTACTTTCCAAAAGAAACAATGCCAGTAGAGGTCACGTTCCCAGGCTAGTCATCAGAGCTTCTGTGACCCACAACAGAAGACTTTGCTCTTCTAGGTACCGCCATTTAAGAGCACTAATGGGACCACTTGATGCAAAAGCCATGAATGACAATATCTCCTTAGGAAAATATTTTGAGTTCCTAATAGGATGTTAGGAAAAAACCCCTTCCCCTGTCTTCTCAGCCTCTTCTTTTTCCCTTATCCTTATTCTCCCCTCTCCCTGATCCTTATATGTTTGGGAATTCTGAGAGGACTGTTCCTAAGCCATAGGTGGTGACTCCCATGATCTGTGGGGTGGGTTCCAGAAGAGTGGGGGCAGGGAGGTGAGTAACAATGGAGGAACTAGAGGAGTGTGAGAGAAGGTAGTTGTGAGAGCTCATTCTGGTGAAAATCTCTGGGGGATATATTGGGAAGATTCTGGATCTCTCTCTTAGTTTCCCCAGGAGCCCAAATGCGTGGTTCAATGGCTTCTTTTTAGCTGCCTCCCCTAGTCAACAAAGTCTTCTATCCTTATTTGCTCACTGTGGAACAAAATATAGTTGTTCACACAAGCCAAAGCCTTTTTGGACTTTCTGAGGGTTTTTGTTTCCAAAAATTAGGGGAAAAAAAAAACTCTCTCCCCTGCTCCCTTCTATTTATTTTTACTGTTATGTAGAGATCATACACAGGTGCTAACGAAGGAGCTTCGTGCAGAAAAGGCTGCCTTGGAAGGCAGGGATAGGAGAAAGTGATGGCAAAAGGCTCTGCGGAGGGGTCGGGCAGTGGCAGGTCAGAGGGATGGGGAGGTGTGCTTTTTCTCTGCGGGGGGAGCTCTCCTCCAGCCCAAGCCTCCACAGTCCCAGATGGGTGGGTCCCCATGAACAGAGCAAGTCTGTTTCCTCACAATGTGCAAAAGATGGTGGGTGTATTGTTTTCTTATCTTCTGAGCCTGTTGTGTGGTTAGGTGAGGCAGTGTCTGGGGCAGGCTTTTTTTGGAGAAGTTTTCTTCTTTTTGGGTAAGTAAGGGGAACACTGCTCCTGACTGGGATCTAGGACCCGCTTCTCGATAATGATGATGATGATAATTATGTAAGTAGTGATCATTTTTGAGTAGTTACTATGTGTTAGACACTGTACTAAGTGTCTACATGCATCTATGAAAGCCTCATCATATTATGACATAAATATTTTAGGGGCACCTGGGTGGCTCAGTAAGTTAAGTGTCCAGCTTTGGCTCAGGTCATGATCTCACAGTCTGTGGTTTCGAGCCCTGCATTGGGCTCTGTGCTGACAGCTCAGAGCCTGGAGCCTGCTTCCGATTCCATGTCTCCCTCTCTCTCTGCCCCTCCTCCACTCATGGGCTGTCTCTCTCCTCTCAAAAATAAATAAACATTTAAAAATGTGGGCACTCAACCCCACAAACCATGAGATCATGACCTGAGCTGAAGTCAGATGCTTAACCAAGCCACCCAGGCTCCCCAACATTAAAAATTTTTTTAAAAAGAAATATTTTATCATTACGTGCTAATGATTTCTAAATAACACAAGAAAACATATAAAGCTATGCACTAAGTTGGAACAATACAGAAGCCGTTCAAAAATTAATGGGAATAAGACACGTTGCATAAAGTGAAGTCAGGGAAAGGGCTTCGTTTACAACTGTGCTGAGCTCTAGAATCACACACACCTAATACAGTCGGAAGTCCTCACCTCTCCTTCTACTCCTCCCCTCTACTCTCTCTTGCTCCCTGCCCTGTAGCCACTCAAGGGTTCTTTCTGCCCCTTGAACTCCCCAAGCTTGTAACGGGCTGAAGAGCGTGCTCCAAGTTCACGGTTACATCCTAACCCCAGTACCCCAGAGTGGGACTGTACTTGAAGACAAAGTCTTTTTACAGAGAGAGGGGAGACACAGAATCCAAAGGAGGCTCTAGGCTCTGAGCTGTCAGCACAGAGCCTGATTCAGGACTTGAACTCACACACTGTGAGATCATGACCTGAGCCGAAGTCAAACGCTCAACCGACTGAGCCACCCAGACACCCTGAAGACAAAGCCTTTAAAAAGGTAATTCACTTAAAATGAGGTCACATGGGTAGGCCCAGCCCAGTATGACTGGTGTCCTTATCAGAACAGATTATGACAGAACACATGCAGGAAAAATCATATAAACACATCAGGAGAAGACGACCACCTAGAAGCCAAGGAGAGAGGCCTCAGAATAAACAACGTACCCAACACATCACCTTGATCTTGGACTTTTGGCCTCCAGAACTGTAAGAAAATAAATGTCTATTGTTTAAGGCACTCAGGTATGGTCTTGGTTACAGTAGCCTAGCAAACTATTATAAAGCCCTCCTCTGTCCCAGCAACTTTGTGCTCTATACTTTCTGTTTGGAACTTTCTGCTCCCAGGTTCAGTGCAAACATGTCTTCGTAGAGGCCATCCCCACCGGTCTCGACTAAAATCAGTGCTCCCATCTCTCAGAGTCAATCTCTAGCACCGTAAGCTGTGGTGTGTTTTTCATGCCTCTATGAACACCTGACATCATTTCCTTGTTCAAGTGTTTATTTTCTCTTCCTGGTCCCTTCTCCAACATAAGCTCCTTGAAGGCAGTCTCTCATTTCTTTCTGCTAAATAACCTTCGATAAAGGGAATAGTTCTGGTCCCTCCGAAGCCACTTGTGCAAGGCCCAGCATGTTTTTGCAAATGCTGGTTGCCTGCTTTACTAGCAGAATGGCTGCATGTTAACTGCAGCCCCCTCACCCTCTTAAATTTTAGTGTGTGCTCTTCATTTGTGTATCCTGTGACTTGTATGCTGCCCTTAGGGAGTCAGCATTCCTTTAAACATTTTTTTAGGGTTGATTTATTTTTGAGGCAGAGATAGAGCGTGAGCAGGGAAGGGGCAGAGAGGGAGAGGGAGACACAGAATCTGAAGCAGCTCCAGGCTCCGAGCGGTCAGTGCAGAGCTTGATGTAGGACTCAAACTCACGAGCCATGGGATCATGACCTGAGCCGAAGTTGGACACTTAACCGACTGAGCCACCCAGGTGCCCCGGAAGTCAGCATTCTGTATATTGTGGTACTGGGAGGGGAGTTTAAACTTTCTCTGGCAAGGAAGGATACTTACTCTCCGCTTGGAGTCAGAACTGAAAATAGGTTTCCCCATTGGGCAACAATATGGCACTGTGACATCTCTTGTGCCCGCTGTTTACCATCCCCCAGCCAGCAGTAGTTTAGGGATATTATTAGTTGAACATTTTTTTGCCCATGATGGTGAGGACTACATATCCATATGAACACATGTACAGTAGAATATTGGAAATGACAGACATTCTCTTTATTGTGTAACAAAACTCAATCTTGCCAATCATTTACCAGTCAGGATAGCTGGTCTTACAATTTCATATGGAAATATTGTATTTAAATAGATGATTTACATAATTTGTTCCTGGCATGGGTGAACAGCCATCTGAGAGCTACCAGATGAAATAAAGACCCATGATAATCCATTTTATTCCTGGGAAGAAAAATGAAGCTGACTGAAAAAGGACGGATCAGCTTGCTAATGTTTCAAAAAAGATCTTATTATAAATGAATAAAATTCCATGAAAGTTCCAATCGTGTTTAATTTAGGTAATAGGGTTACTGCCTCACTGAAACCGAAGCGCTCAACTATGTGACAGGTCACTTTTCACATTAATTAGTGTCCTGGGATTTTTCAACTCCTGAAACAGGGCAGAAAATATGAAAAGTTGCCTTTTTTGTTGTTGCTGAAAAGCTGAAAAGCAAGGGACAACATATCGACTCTAGAAATGAAAGCACAGACCGGTAACACGGGCCAAACTCAAAACACATCGAGGGCACCGATCTGTTAATTAGAGTTTTCCGGGGATTATTGACGCCTTAAAACTGTGGAATGAACCATGAACTGTTCCTCTCTATGACTCATAGTTCCAGGGAGACAACTGTCATTTTCCCTGAGCAGACAGAGGCACTTCCTTCCTTGCTTGGTTTTCAGATGCTAGGGCTGTTTAGTGAGTGCCAGAGAACCAGGTCAATGAGAACACACAGACTGATGAACGATTTACACCGTAATGGCACAAAATCAAACCCCAGGTTTGGACTTTGGTCTAACGGCAAAATTTAACATCGAGGTACTGATTAAAGTAAAACCTCCCTGTTTCCAGAGGTTTATTCATTTCTTTAAAAAAGCCTATTAGTAGCTGAATGAGTTTACAGTTCTGAAGAACTGTATGTATGGTCTATCGTAAACAACCTGAACAGCCGTTCTAAATGAGTTCTTTATATTCAGCTTCTAGAAACTTGTAATTACATTTGAAGCAAGACATGCGATACCAGAAGACATAAAACCACTCAGTCCTAACTGCCACTTGAATTCAGTGAAGGCAGTCCAGCAAGATCCGTGAAACACACAAGAAAATCACTGCAATTAATCATCTTTTAATGCTGAACCGAAGAAAGCTTTTCCTTAAAAACAAATAGATTTAACTTTTTTCATTAGTCTTGGGCTTTTGAAATAAATTGTGATGGGGTTGCATTTTCAGCTGCAATTGATCTTTTCAGCCTTACATTTTCTATCTTGCTTGGTCATGTTAGGAAATTATACGCATAAATACTGTCATAGAATTTCAGTTTGAAAAAGTGGAGGCCTGGGGAGAAAGTTAAAAAAAAAAAAGCATACTCTGATTTTGAACAACTTTGAAATCAAACGTGGCGCTACTCCAGGAATTTCTCCCCGTCTTGAGCTGTGGAAGCAAGAGATATGCCCAAGGAAATGGTTAGATATTTGAATATGAACAATCTGTGACTAAACAGGCCATGTTTTCAGTGTATTCCTGTTAATGAAAATACAGCAAATTTGAAAAAAATACCATTTCCAGCTAGACCAAAATCTGACCATTTACTAATAATTTTACCAGCCTGCAAAAATTTTACCAATTTTCTTATTCTTCCCATCACGTCTTCATTATTTCAGAAGTTATCTGTTGGGCCTCAGTTGGTTCTACAGCTTACGGAAGTGAGCATAGGGCTCTGAAGTATTTTATTCCTATTTAGGACTCTACATTCATCTTCTAATCCTTTGGATTAGAATTAGGTTCGACGAATTTGTCTTGGTCAGTCAGCAACAATTGCAACCAAGCCTCCCCCACAAGCCCAGGACACTGACACGAGATGGAGAGCCACGCAGAGGGAAGAAGGAACCGAGCAGAAACAGTAGGTGGGTGGTGCTGCCATTGCAAACCCAGCAGATGCGGTCCAACTCCATCATGGCCACGCCAATGGACACACTATTCACTGTTCTTCGAACTTGAACCTCATTTGCTTGTTTCTGACGTTTGCATATGCTTCCTCCTCTATTTTCTCCAATTTCAGCCTCTTGAAGTTCCAACCATTCTTCTAAGGCCAGCTCAAATCATTTGCCTTCCCTAAAGCTGCTTAATTTACCTTCTTCCTTCTCCTCCAGAGGCAATCTCTTCTTCTAAAATTTCCATTTATTTGTATTTTTTCTTTTGGTACACATCTAGAAGTGTAGGGTAGTTAATTTTCCCTTTGTATTCCTACTAGATTGTACATTTTTGAAAACTACATTGGTTCTTAGTTGTCTCACTAGCCCCTGGGGAATTAGTTCTGTTTGTTGTCTTTGGAACAGAAGATTTCTGATAAATATTTGCTGATAGAGTTGGGAGAAATTGGCTGAAATACTGGGGATGTATCTGGCATATGGGTTTTATTTTTACCTTTCTTTTCTCATCCATCCCCATAAAATGGTAAAAAAAAAAAGAATGTCCATATCAAGACTACATTTATAATCAAAGAGTCCTTGAATCAGAGTGGAGAAAACTGGGGTTAGAAAATTTAGCTAAGTTAAATTTGTGGCACTAATTTTTCTAGTGGCAGTTTGGGAAGTCACCAACACAGACATAACGTCATTGCAAACCAGGAGGCCAAGCATAGCTGTGGGAAAGAGAGCCCACGTTCAAAGGAAATACCCCAAATAATAGAATGGAGGGTCCAGAAAATCACCACCATGAATGCCTTTTTTGTGGTCTCATTTTCCCCAAGGTTGCTCTGGTATGAAAGTCCCTCTTTAAGGAGATAACATAAAAAGAAATAAGTGGTGGCAAGGAAAAAAAAAGCCCACTCTTGTAATGGCCTTGTGTGTTCTTTGGCTATTTCAATGTAATGTTTATCTAATAAATAGCATTTCAGTGTTAAACAGTAGAGCTGTGTCTGCACTCCTGTGCCAAAAGGCTGGACCTCCTTCAGGTCTTGCCATGCTCTTACTGCTGAAAAAACTTCTGTTTTAATGAAAAGAGATACTATGTGACTGGAGCCAGCAGCGGCAATGGCTGCTTAACAGTTTCATGCTTCTGGGTAGTACATAAGTTCTCAAACAGAAGTCCTAGTTCCTGTGTGTGTGTGTGTGTGTGTGTGTGTGTGTGTGTGCATACGTACATGAAAAATATAATTTTAGTAAAAAGTAATGGTACCTTCAATAAAAATCATACAGATAATATGTGTATCAGATATAATTCCATGTATTACTTCTTGAATTAACTGTTGAAAAGAGAAAATCATATGTTATGTGTGCTGGTGCCTCTCTGTAATAACTGAGTGAATATTTTGATGCCAATGTTAAAAAAAAAAGTAGGACAAAAGACAAACCTGTGGCTGGGAAGTTTAAAAAATATATGCTAATACCATGTCCAATTACCTACCTCAATCTTTAGAAAGTCAACACATTTAGATAGCCTGAGTCATTTTAAAAAAATGTTTACTTATTTATTTTGAGGGTGGGAGAGCATGCAAATGAGTGGGGGAAGGGCAGAGAGACAGAGGAAGGGAGGGAGGGAGAAAGAGAGAGAGAAAGAGAGAGAATCCCAAGCAGGCTCTGTGCTGTCAGCACAGAGCCCAATGCGAGGCTGGATCTCACGAACTGAGATCATGACCTGAGCCGAAATCAAGAGTTGGACGCTTAATTGACTGAGCCACCCAGGTGCCCCTCTCTGAGTCAGTTCTGAGAATGAATTCCGAATGTGCAGTTTCTGAACCTTGCTATTCCTTGGTGGAGAGAAAGGTTTTTTGAGGAGAGCTTGATGGACTTTTAGGGGAGGGAAGAAATGGTTGTGAGAGAGTAGGTCAGGTGGAGACTGGGGTTAAAGAGGAATAAAATGCAATGCATTAGGAACTGCCTCAGCTACAGAGAGAAATATAGGATATCATATTGTTTATTTAATCCGTCTCTGTAAACTCAGAGGGAAATGTTTACGTGGTTCTAAGGCGGTGTCTCTACTCTGAGGAAGTATGTGAACCAAGGAATTTCCAGCTGGAAAATGAGAAAGAGAAACTTGGGAGGGGATTTGGTTAAGTGTTATCATCATCAGTCTGAACTTCTGAGTAAATCCTTGCATATTCATTTGTACATTCCATTCATTTAAAAAACCATTAGATGCCTTCTAGGAGCATAGGAAGGATAGCTATGCTGAAATAGCCAGGTGCTGTCCCTGAGGAACTTAAATTGGTCAGGTTTAAATTATAGGACTGGTTATGCATAGTCCACACACAGCCTGCAGCTAGGGTTTAATTAATTAATTATTTTTATGGACAGAAGGCTGTTTGTTTTTTTTAAAATCCTGTAACATCCAGGCTCCAGCCCTCAGCAGTCTGTTCCATGCACTGTTGACTCCATTGCAGCCTCAGTATGAACAGGTGTTCACTGAATAACTCCTAAATTTGCTCAGTAAATGCATGCCTACTATGTGCCAGGCACTGTTCTAGACACTAGGCTGAGTGAACAAACAGTATGGTTATTTGTTCCCACTGAGATTACGTCCTTGCGACGGAATGATGATGATGGTGGGGCCCCCAATCATCAGTCCCACAAAGTACGCAAAGGAAATAACTCCTTAAAGGAAAAGTCAGATGCTATACCAGAAAAAGAGGGGAGGGTGCTAGGAAAGCAAAAGTGACAGATATCTGTTAGCCTTCACCCGACACACCTCATGTCTGGCACCTGGCATTTGAGCTCCTGAACCTGTGGTTTTCCTCTCTCCTTCCTGGCTCATTACATCCCTGGGAAAGGCTCACGGTCACGTCCCTCTTGCTTTAACCCAACCCCAAGGCTCCTCTTTTCCACACTCTGGCCTAGGGGACAGTCCCTATTCCAGCATGTACTGGCCACTCAAGCAGGATGTACCAGTGAGAAGCAGGGGTTAGGGTGTGCAGGTGACAGCAGCAGGATGAGCGGGGATGGAGGGGCATTTCATCGTTAGTGACTGAGGACGACTGTACAAATAGAGATGAGAGGACAGAAAGTACAATAAATGGCATTAACTCCAGTGAAAAGCTAAATTTTTTTAGAGCAGGAAGGAATTAAGGGAAATATATATTTTTTAATGACTAAAAGGCAAAGAATAAAGGTTCTGAAGGAAAGGGATGGGTGGAAAGGTCTACGGCAGTGTTTTTCAAAGTGCCATCCCAGGACCACAGCCATCAGCAGCACCTGGGAACTTGTGTAAAACTCTGCACTCATCACAAACTCTGAGGATAGAAGCTCCAGGGGAATTTTCTGCACGTTTTTCAGGACTTTTGTTCTAGGAGATGATGGATCCTACCCAACTGCAGAATCAGTTCATCTTTTAAAATAAGCTGCTGGAGGCAGCACCTGGGTGGCTCAGTCAGCTTAGCATTTGACTTCGGCTCAGGTCATCTCAAGGTTCATGAGTTCGGGCCCTGCATTGGGCTCTGTGCTGACAGTTCAGAGCCTGGAACCTGCTTCGGATGCTGTGTCTCCCTCTCTGCACCCCCCCCCCCCCATGATCTGTCTCTCTCTCAAAAGTAAACAGACATTAAAAAAATTAAAACCAGCTGCTGGCACTTATCTTTTAGCAATCTTCCAATGCTTCCTTTCTAGTCTCTTCTTTCTATTCCTTCTTTCTTATTTTGTGTAATTTTAATTGTAACTCCCTGAGCGTTACAGAAACTGTCGAGGTATAGGTCAATGAACATGGATAGAAACAAATAGAAAAAAAGATAAAGAACAGCTCACCACTTCTCAATGTATATTAGCAAGGAGAAATCACTTGAGTTAATCCAACCATCAGCTTGTGATCCACAAAAATGGATTCGCCATTTATTTGAGCAGACATGCGAAAGACAAAGATTGCAGAGTCTCTCCTGTATACTATCATGAACATGCACAGATACTTAAAAATCAAACATAAAGTTTCCCATCTGAAATTAAAGCATTAATAATATTTTAAAACCGTATTTTTAAACAAATAATATGCTAATTTTTTAATCTGGTAAATGTGCAGAAACATACTTAATGTGATGGAAAAGCCAAAGTTACAAGTCAGGAACAAAGAAATAAATGGCAATGAATGCACATGATCTTTATGCCCCAGGCCGTGTTCTAGGTGTTTGATACATATGAGCCTATTCAATGCTCACAGTAGCCCTAGGAGTTACATACTGCTCACAGATCCATTTAATTTTTAATTTTTAATTTAACTTTAAATTAAAAAAATTTAAGTCTCTTTCTGTCTTTATTTTGAGGGGAGAGGAGAGCAAAGAGAGAGGGAAGGAGAGAATCCCAAACAGGCTCCACACTGTCAGCGTAAAGCCCGGATGTGGGGCTCAAACTCACAAACTGGGAGATCATGACCTGAGCCAAAATCAAGAGTCAGATGCTTAACTGACTGAGCCACCCAGGTGCCCTTCACAGATCCATTTTATTTTATTTTTATTATTTAAAAAAATTTTTAAGCTTTATTAATTTTTGAGAGAGAGAGAGAGAGAGAGAGAGAGCGAGCATGAGTGGGGGAGGAGCAGAGAGAGGGAGACACAGAAACTGAAGCAGGCTCCAGGCTCTGAGCTGTCAGCACAGAGCCTGACGCGGGGCTTGAACTCATGAACCGTGAGATCATGATCTGAGCTGAAGTCAGATGCTTAAACGACTGAGCCACCCAGGTGCCCTTCACAGATCCATTTTAAAGATGAGGATCAGGATCGTAGAGGCACCAGCTTGTCAAAAATCACAGTCTGGATTTGGAGCCCGGCAACAGAGCCCAAGAAAGTATGCTCTTAACTATCTCCCTTCCTTCTTTTCTTTTTGCAATGAAATGTACGTGTATGTGTGTGTGTGTGTATATATATATATTTACTTTTGTAGATTTTTATCAACACAGAGCCTAGCTGCGTCTCTTCTTCACCTCTGTTCCTAAGCACCCCAATTCTACTGCCATGCAGAATTTAGTGATACTATTGTAGCTGAGAGCAGATGGAGAACAGAAGAGCAAGAAGGGAAGAAGCAGAGATACTGAAGGAAGCATGGATACAGGACGAGTGAGACTGGACAGCCAGGCACAAAACGGAGCAAGAGGAAGGAGCGAGGAGTCATGGAAGGAGAAGCTAGCAGGGCTGGTGGGCTTCATGGGCAGGAATGAGAAGCAGAGTGATTGGGGGAGTGTAAGGAGGTCCCCCCAGCACTGGAGGTGTGAGAATGAGTTCAGCTGATGCAACAGTGGCAAGCCCAGGACTGAGGAGGGGCACAGAGATGCTGGTCCTAGGATGCAGAGCCAAGGAGAGAGGGGTTTAGAAAAAGGATGTGGGTCCAGAAGGATAAAATAGGAAGAAAATAATGGGACAAAGTGAAAACAAAAGTCCTGTCCTTGGGCATGCTAAACACCATCATGCCCTATGGCCCTCTGCCAGTGACAATAAAAACTACTTTGATAAAAAGCCTGGTGGCAATGTCATGACACAGACATGAGTGCATTCACTCATAAAATAAAAAGTTTTCAACCCAGCACCAGCACCTTTTCATTTTGTCCCTCCATTCCCCAGTAGCTGGTGAGTGTGTCGGGGACAGAAGGGGCAAGCCAGAAGGGCATTCGCCCTGCTCAAAATGTGTCCCAGCCCTGCTAGGGGGCCAACGTCGAGCGAGGCACCAGCAATAGAAAACTGGTTTTAATTGCCTTCAGAGGACTATTTAAGCGTGCCACGGAGAACACAGCCCAATTCACTGCAGCGAGAGTAAGGCAGCCACCGCCTTGCTGTTCGGGCGGTGGGGTCCCACACTGGTCTCTCAGCTGCTCAATGCACCCATGTGGGGGCCTGTTGTCGCATTTACCCGATAGCCGTGTGTTCCCAAGTACAGGCTCTTAAAAGAGAGAGTCAAAGGGATACAGCCAGAGAAAATTCAGAAATATTTTGCTTATTGACCAGAGAGGTGAAAATTCTTAACTTGCAAACGGATTCCCTCCTGAATAAAATCCAAATCCAAATACAAGGCCTTCCTTTTCAATTCCACAGCTCACAGTCCAGGGTTTCCCAAATGTACCTGATGTTAACAATCACTCTGAGCATTTGTTTAAAAGGATAAAGGTCTGCCAAAAATGTATTCTGGAGATTTGGAATCAGCGAGTGTAAGTGGGGCGTAGGAATCCTTCCCTTTTCCCCACAGGGACACACACACACACACACACACACACACACACACACGTAATGCTTTTGGTCTGATGCGTTTGGGAGGCACTGATGTACCCTATCCACCAGCTAAACGGTGTTTCTTTTTTGCTCAAGCATTTCCCACTTCTTTCCTACCCTGCACTTTACATCACCTATCTACCTATGCTGACCTCTAGATCTCCCAACTTAAAATTTTTTTTTAAGTTTTTGATTCCAGTGTAGTTAATGTACAGTGTTCTATTAGTTTCAGGTGTACAATATAGTGCTTCGACACTTCTCTGCGGTATACGGTGCTCATCATGGTAGTGCACGCTTTAATCCCCATCACCTGGTCCATGCATCATCCCACCTCCCTCCCCTGTGGTAATCATCAGTTTGTCCTCTATAGCTGAGAGTCTGTTTCTTGGTTTGTCCCTTTTCCCCCTTTATTTTCTTCAATTCCACATATGAGTGAAATCATGTGGTACTCGTCTTTCTCTGATGAACTTCTTTTACTTAGCATAATACTTTCTAGCTCTATCCGTGTCATTGCAAATGGCAAGATTTCATTCTTTATGGCTAAATAATATTACATTGTATATATACACTACCTCTTCTTTATCCATTCATCAGTTGATTGGACACTTGGGCTGCTTCCATAATTTGGCTATTGTAAATAATGCTGCAATAAACATAAGAGGTCAATATATCCTTTCGAATTAGTGTTTTTATATTCTTTGGGTAAATACCCAGTAGTGTGATTACTGGATCACAGGGCAGTTCTAGTTGTAGTTTTTTTTTTTTTAATGTTTATTTGAGAGAGAGAGAGAGAGAGAGAGAGACAGACAGACAGACACACAAAGAGAGAATGAATGAGCAGGGGAGGGGCAGAGAGAGAGGGAGAGAGAATTCCAAGCAGGCTCGGTTCTGTCAGTGCAAGTCCTCCACGGGGCTTAATCTGCACAAACCATGAGATCCTGACCTGAGCCAAAATCAAGGGTCGGATGCTTAACAAACTGAGCCACCCAGGCACTCCTCAACCTCTGTACTGTTTTCCATTGTGGCTGCACCAGTTTGTGTTCCCACCAACAGTGCATGAGGGGTCCCCTTTCTCCACATCCTTGCCAACACCTGTTGCATCTTGCATTTTTGATTTCTGACAGGTGTGAGGTGGTATCTTCTTCTGGTTTTGACTTGCATTTCCTGATGATGAGTGATGAGCATCTTTTCATGTTTCTGTTGGCCATCTTGATGTCTTCTTTGGAGAAATGTCTGTTCGTGTCTTACACTCATTTTTATTTTAAATTGGATTATTTGTCTTTTGGGTGTTGTATAAGTTCTTTCTATATTTTGGGTACTAACCCTTTATTGGATATGTCATTTGAAATATCTTCTCCCATTCGGTAGGTTGTCTTTTAATTTTGTTGGTTGTTTCCTTTCCTGTGCAGAGGTGTTTTATTTTGATGTAGTCCCAATAGTTTATTTTTGCTCTTGTTTTCCTTGCCTCAGGAGACATATCTAGAAAGATGTTGGTATGGCCAATGTCAGAGAAATTACTGTGTGTTCTCTTCTAGGAGATTTATGGTTTCAGGTCTCACATTGATGTCCTTAATCCATTTTGAATTTATTTTTGTATATGGTGTAGGAAAGTGGTCCAGTTTCATTCTACTGCATGTTGCTGTCCAGTTTTCCCAGCACTGTTTGTTGAAGAGACTATTTTCATACCATTGCATATTCTTGCTTTTGTCAAAGACTAATTGACCATCTAATTGTGGGTTTATTTCTAGGTTTTCTGTTTCACTGAACTATGTGTCTATTTTTGTGCCAGTGCCACACTGTTTTGATGACTACAGCTTTAAAATATAACTTCAAGTCTGGGATCATGATGCCTCCAGTTTTGTTTTTCTTTTTCAAGTTTGCTTTGACTCTTCAGGGTCTTTGTGGTTCCTAACAAATTTTAGGATTGTTTATTCTAGTTCGGTGAAAAATGCTGTTGGTACTTTGATAGGGATTGCATTAAATTTGTAGATTGCTTTGGGTAGTACAGACATCTTAACAATATTTGTTCTTCCTATCCATGAGCATGGAATGTCTCCAATTGCTTGTATCATTTTCAAAAAAATTTTTACCACTTATTTGAGAGACACAGAGAGACAGAGCATGAGCAGGGGAGGGGCAGAGACAGAGGGAGACACAGAATCTGAAGCAGGCTCCAAGCTGTCAGCACAGAGCCTGATGCAGGGCTCGAACTCACAAACTGTGAGTTCATGACCGGAGCCAAAGTCGGACGCTTAACTGACTGAGCCACCCAGGTGCCCCGTTTGTATCATTTTCAATTTCTTTCGTCAATGTCTTAAGTTTTCAAAGTACAGACCTTTCACTTCCTTGGTTAAGTTTATTCTTAGGTATTTTATAATTTTTGGTGCAGTTATAAATGGAATTGTATTAATTCCTCTTTCTGCTGCTTATTAGGTAAATAGACATGCAATGGATTTCTGTACATTGATTTTTGTATCTGCAACCTGACTGACTTCATTTATCAGTTCTAGTAGTTTTTAGTAGTCTTTCAGGTTTTCTATATATATCATGTCATCTGCAAATCATGAAAGTTTTACTTCCTCTTTACCAATTTGGATGCCTTTTCTTTTTGTTGTGTGACTTCTGTGGCTAAGACTTCTAGTACTATCTTGAATAGAAAGTGGTAAGAGTAGACACCCTTGTCTTCTTCCTGACCTTAGAGGAAAAGCTCTGTTTTCCCCCATTGAGGACGATGATAGCTATGGATTTTTCAAATAAGGCTTTTATGATGTTGAGGTATGTTCCCTCTAAACCTACTTTGTGGAGGGTTTTTTTTTTATCATGAATGGATGTTGTACTTTGCTACTTGCTTTTACTGCACCTATTTAAATGATCACATATATGGTTCTTATCCTTTCTCCTATCGATGTGATGTATCACATTGATTTGCAAACGTTAACCACCCTTGTGATCCAGGAATAAATCCCACTTGATTGTGGTGAATGACTTTTTAAATGTATTGTTGGATTTGGGTTGTTAATATTTTGTTGGGGATTTTTGCATAGATGTTCATCAGAGATTTTGGCCTTGTAGTTCTCTTTTTTGTGTGTGGTGTCTTTATCCAGTTTTGGTGTCAGGGTAATGCTGGCCTCATAGAATGAATTTGGAAATGTGCCTTCCTCTTGTATTTTTTGGAATAGTTTGAGAAGGATAGGTATTAACTCTTCTTTAAATGCTTTCGATTCTCCAACTTCTACCCACTAATACCATCTCTCCTGTTGAAATCCTAGCCATTTTTCAGCGAGTGGGATTTCTTGACCTTCCCAGTTGCAAGTGATCTTTCCCTTTCTGCTCTCAAATAAAACTGGGTTTGTGCTTGTCTTGTGACACTGCTTATATTCTACCTTGGATTCTGGGGAGAGTACTCATCGTAAGCTTGTTAAAGGTAGTAACCACGTCCTTCAAATAGCCCCATAGGTATGAAATGTCTGGCATTGTGTCTCGAACATTGTATCTTTTCTGGAAGTATTATCTCCCTTTCCTTCCCCTTTTACTTTTTGGATCCTTTCTTTTTTTATTTTTGATTAAAAAATTTTTTTTTAACGTTTATTTATTTTTGAGACAGAAAGAGACAGAGCATGAATGGGAGAGGGGCAGAGAGAGACGGAGACACAGAATCTGAAACAGGCTCCAGGCTCTGAGCCGTCAGCACAGAGCCCGACGCGGGGCTCGAACTCATGGACCGTGAGATCATGACCTGAGCTGAAGTCAGAGGCTTAACCGACCAAGCCACCCAGGCGCCCTTATTTTTCATTTTTTAATGTTTATTTATTTTTGAGAGAGAGAAAGAGAGAGAGAGAGAATGAATATCCAAAGCAGGCTCCAGGCTCTATGTCAACATAGAGCCCGATGTGGAGCTCGAACCCAGGAACCATGAGATCATGACCTGAGCTGAAGGCCGATGCCTAACTGACTGAGCCACCCAGGCAACCCCCCCCCCCCACCCCTTTTTGGATCTTTTCTGTACTTAGCAACATGTTTTGCAAATAGCATATGTTTACTAAATATATGTTAAGTGAATAATTGAAATAGGAACTTTTGGAGGCTTTTTAAAATTTGGATTATCTTTTGATCTGGATAGAACTGAGAAAAAAAGTACCTGGAGGCATTTAGTATGCAGAATGGAGATGCTTTATCTTTCTCTATAGGCAGCTCATAAATCACAATGCTAGAGTCTTAGCTGTTTAATTTTGGGAACTTTTAAGAAAAAAAAAATGAAGCCTTTAACTGAGTATATAAGATGTGTAGAAAACTCTCTAGAGAATTAAGGAAGGGTACAAAACAAATGGGGAAAAATGTATCCTATCCTCATTAACTGTTTTGCTTAAATATAAAGAAATGTAATGCAAATATCTTCTGATATAGTTCTAATACCTTCTAATTGCTTCACATTTCTATTGATTTTGTTTAGTTTATCTTTAATTTTTTTTAAAACATTTATTCATTTTAGAAGACAGAGTGTGAGTCGGGGAGGGGCAGAGAGAGAGGGAGACACAGAATCCAAAGCAGGATCCAGGCTCTGAGCTGTCAGCACAGAGCCTGACGTGGGGCTTGAACCCATGGACTGTGAGATCATGACCTGAGCTGAAGTCAGATGCCCAACCGACTGAGCCATCCAGGCGCCCCTGTTTAGTGTGTCTTTAGATCAATACAGCTTTACTTTTGTAACAAGAATTCTAAGGAGATTAATATTTTTCACCAATTTTTATAGTGATTTCCCTTAGTGGAAATTTCAGTGCCAATGACTTCTAAGTGTCCCAACTCCTATACAGGAGTTTGTTTGGCTTGTTTTAGGTGACACAGATATCCTGGGAATCTGTGAGCAGATAACCCTCTTGCTCACTCTCTAGTTCCTTGAGTTTCAACTAAGTTTCCTTCAATTCCATCTTGACGTGCAACCCTGGCTTTGCAAAGTCCCACCCATAAAATACCAACTCAATTAGATAAGGATTACTCTTCTATGTGTTATTCTTATAAACATTCCCTATACAACTGGATGCAGTTTTTTCAGAAATCAGGGAGGATTCTACCTGGGAAAGAAATCTCTTCCAGACATACTTGGAGACTGTGTTCTAGTATCAGAATATAAAACTGCAATATAGTCACATTTTGGCGTTAACTATGAAGCTATGGCCACAGGATAGCAAGCACAAATTCACGTAAAAACAAACAAACAAACAAACAAGAACAAACACACACAAACTTTAAAAGCCCGCTCAATTAGCCTAGTGTTTCTTAACATCCAGATGCTTGGCACTACAAGAGCAAAACGTCTGGATAACAATGAAATGTTTTTAGTTATCATCAGGACATTTTGCTTCCTATGAGACTGTATAAGCATCTTAAAGACAGTATTAAATTTTTCTGATAATCACCTCGACAGTCAAGGTAATCCAGGTCATAACAATTTTAAATGTGAATTGTTCCCTGCTTATAAAAAATGCTCCATGCTGTCGGCCCTAGTAACCTAGCGTGAATGCATAGCTTGTACATTTCTTCTGAATGCACTGCATTCCAATATCCTAAGTAAAGACTTTAAATAGCTGCTTATCATGATGTCAAAATTCCTTAATGCTTTCACACCAGAAGTCAGGCATATAAGGACAATAAGAAACTGGACTGCTCTGGACCATCACGCTGCTATTTATGTGGTAAATGGGACACACAATGACCTCTAAGAATCATAGCAGTTCAACTATACAAGGCGGCTGGTACATTTAAAAGGTGAGTTCTTTAGGAATTGGTGAAATGAAACGATTCATTTGAAACTAGTTTTAACGTCTTTCTGTCACATAATGTCAGATGAGGAAAACTTCTATGCATATGCCCAATCACATTATATAAAAATAGCATCTCTTCGTGCAACTTGATCACTAGGTAATGTTACCGAAGGTAGAGACAGGTGACAAGTAACTGTAATTTGTGGTGATGCAGCTTTAACGACAACAAAAAAGGCAACCTAGTGAACCCTCTTTAGCTAGCAATCAGGCTCCTTTCATTCTTTTGAATTATAAATATAGAGGGAAGAAAAGAGGGAAAAGACCCACACATATTTTATTTCAATTAATTTTAACAGAAAGTTGGAATGTGTGTGTCAGACTTGACCATTATTAAAACTGGTATGTAATTATAGCAAAACATCTAGCAGGATCTTGAAGCAATCATTTTCATTTTCCATTCCTACTTGGTGCCTAAAAATTACCATTGCAAATTTCAGTGAGTAATCTACACCAATTCTGGATATTTAAGGAGTCACAGAGACCTAAAGATAGAATAAAATCTACAAAAGTGTTCAGGTAGAGCTACATATGTGGTTCTCGGATAGGATGCTGCAATGCTAGTACTGCTTTTTTTCAGAATGGTGCATACGTAGTAAATAGAAAATAATATATACTGGTTACCAGTCCTCTGTTACAGCTCTATGACTAAAATGGCACCTGAGGCTAAATATTCTATGTTGGGACAAAATCATTCTTTTAATGTGTCATGTATGCAAGTCAAGAGAGCTCAGACTTTCTCCTTCACCAGAGTGTAAGCTCTTTGAGGGCACTAGTCTCATTTCCATGGTTCACTGCTGATTTCTCCTGTGCCTAGAATAGCGTCTGGCACAGTCCATGTTCACTATCTGTTGAATGAATGAATAAAATGTAATCCTTCCATAAATATTTCTTGATAGCCTGCTTGTTGTAAGGTTCCGCTAGATATCAAGGGACATGCAAAGAGTGGATGAACGCGCCTAGGTCCATGATGAGGATGGTCTATTAGAGGAAAAAGACATGGACAGATCCAATTAGAGTAACAAGCCAGTGAGGATTAAATATGACAGGAGTGATGCTCAGATAGAGGCTACTAGGATACTAGGGGAAGGAGAGAGTACTCCAAACCAGGGTGGTTACAAATACCCACCTACCATTTGCACTCTAGATGATTAAAAAAAAAAAAAAAGGAAAGAATGAACACCTTGCCCTCGTTCCTTTTTAGAAAAGAGAAAGGTGGGGGCACCTGGGTGGCTCAGGTGGTTGAAAATCTGACTCTTGATTTCGGCTCATATCGTGATTGCAGGGGGTGGGATCGAGCCCTGTGTCGGGCTCTGTGCTGAGTGTGGAGCCTGCTTGGGATGCTTTCTCTCTCTCTCTCTCTTCCCCTCTCTCATGCTCTAAAATTAAAAAAAAAAAAAAGAGAAAGGGAGAGAAAAGTGAAAGCATCTAGGAGGAATGGGGAGCAACTTCAGGCAAGTTAGTCAGCTGTGACTAGACCTTTTAGGAGAGAGAAAAAGGACTAGCAAGATTTCGCTGAGCCATGTGAATGGTCATTTTATTGTTTGTTTTTAACTGTGGTAGGCACCCCAAACTTCTGATTTCTGGAAGGGGCTATAGCAGAAATGCTAAATACCCTGAGAGAAGCTGTTCTGGTTATACTGGTTATCAAACCAAAAGGAGGACATACATGTTCTCATAAGAGTTCCAGCCCAGCTTTTCCAGACTCCAGAGACAGAATGTTTCCTGGAGCAATGAAGCTTTCGGGTGGTCACCCAACATGAGCCAGAGAGCCTTCTGAGGTTCTTCAATGGCTACTTATCATTCACCACAATTCTTATAATTGTAGGTTTGTCTGATGTGATCCTTGATCCATTGTGTTCTTTACACATACATCAATTTTTCTATTTCACAATCGTGCTAAGAGTGATTTAAAGTTGTGGCATTATAGAATTTAAATCCGAAAAATAAGTTTAAAAAACGTTATCGAAAACGACCTCTGAAATGTGTATATATCCTTGATACAACTGTCTCTGATTCATTTCAGTGGGTTTAACACAGTGGGATGTGTTAACATTTAAGTAAAGTGTGGCTTTTTCTGTGATTAGGAAAAAGCTTTTCCTAAGATTTGCTTAACCCCTTACTGTGTGTAATTGCCGATGGATTCCATTAGAGGGTTGGTTTGACGCTGGGTCATCTGATTCCCCAGCAATGTAGGCTTCAGGAATTGTTTTGGGCACTCAGACCAATCGGAAGGAAAGGCAACCAAGGGCAGAAATGCTACAGTATTGTCACACCTTATCTGCTTCCATTTTTATGATACTGTTTGGCAGACATGGACTCAGGCACTGTTTCTGCTGACTGCTTCATACACACCCAGTGTTATGCTGCAGAATCTTTGGATTTAGGCAGAAAGCATACCTGTCTCCAGTGGCTCCTGTACAGTTCCTTCTGGTTTCCACTTGATTCTACGGACCCAGACAGTGCCCCATCCTAAGCAACATCCACTCTTGACTCAACACAAAGTCAGCCCACTTTTGTGTAGAAACACACAAAGCGCTTGCTTCTCCCTGGGGTGAATTCTCACAGCAGTGAGTCGGAATAAGCACGGAGTAAGACAAATGACCGATGTCTGCTTCTTTGAGGAAAGATTACTCTTTTTGCTTTTAAAGAAAGGAGTTCAGAGGTGTTAGAAGAGCCATTTCTATAGCATCAATTATTCTAGAGTAAAAGAAAATGGCTTGGCAACTTCTTGCCATGATTTTTATTCTATGTTATTTGATACATGTATCGTAGGACCCAGCCATTGCATTCTTGGGTATTGACCCAAGGTAAATGAAAATTTACATTCACACTAAGTTGTGTACACCTCTATTCATAATAACCAAAAATGGGAGACAATCCAAATACCCTTCAGATGAGTGAATGGATAAATCTCCATCCAATGGAATGCTACTTAGCAATAAAAAGCCACTATTGATATATGCCACAACTTGGATGGTGCTCAAAGGAATTATGCAGAAAGAAAGAAGCCAGTTTCAAAAAGTTACATATTGTACGGTTCCATTTATAGGACATTCTCAAAATATGTATATAAAAGGGGTGCCTGGGTGACTGGGTTGAATGTCTAATTTTTGGTTTCGGCTTAGGTCATGATCCCAGGGTTTTGGGATTGAGCCCTGCATGGGCCTCTGCGCTGAATGTGGATTCTCAATCTCTCTCTCTCTCTCTCTCCCCCCCTCTGCCCATCTCCCCTGCTCATGCTTTCTCTTTCTCAAATTAAAAAAAAATATGTATGTATATATATACACATATACATACATATAACTGTAGCAACAAAGAATGATTGCTTGCCAGGGGTTAGAGGTGAGGGAAGATGATTGAGAGAGTGATGGAACCATTCTGTATTCTGATTGTGGTGCTGATTTCACAGATCTATACAAGTGCTAGAACACATAGAATGGGCCACCAAAAAAGTCAGTTTTACTATTTGTGAATTTATTTTTTTTAATATTTATTTTGAGAGAGAGAGAGAGAGAGAGAGAGAGAGAGAGAGAGATGGCCTCCTTACATGAGTAGGGAGGGGCAGAGAGAGAGGGAGAGAGAGAATCCCAAGCAGGCTCCATGCTGTCAGCACAGAGCCTGATGTAGGGCTCAGTCCCATGAACCATAAGATCATGACCTGAGCCGAAATCAAGGGTTGGACGCTCAACCAACTGAACCACTCAGGCACCTCTTTACTGTTTGTGAATTTAAATACACACACACACATACACACAGAGAAGCCCAGGGAGGAAATATGGACTCTAGGGGTCAATGGATCCCAACATGTCCTACAAGTTCTCTGGCTGATCCTGGCACCAGGTTAATGGGTAATCCACCATCCTTCTGTATTACAGACAGCAGCTGTGCGGTGTGACTACTATTTGAAGGGGGTCCAATGACTCCCCAACACCACTCCTTATCCTTCCATAATTCTTGAAATTGTTAGAGCACTCACCCAGGTTTAAAGCAGTTTCCCTTAATTGTGCTATTCCAATATAAATGTGTTAACTAGGAAAAAGAATCTGTTAACACTTTAGCAAGAAAGAGGCTTTGTTGGATGAAGTAGATTCAGAGAGTTCTGGGCAAACAACACACAAGACTGCTCTATCTGTAGAAAGGAGAAGGCTGGAGGAAGGGAGGCTCCCATGTAAGCGAGACCTAAGAAAATCAGCAGAGGCCACAAAGGCACCACCACCAGTGAGGACAGTTCCCTGAAAAAGGGAAAGGCAGCCATGTCAATACAACGCATTTTTCATAAACATAAATACCAGATCTGTGTCAATCAATATTAAAATTAGCCCCAGCTAACAGGTCAAGAAACTCTAGCTATTAGAAATGGGGTAATTAAAACTGTTTTTACAAAACATGTTAACTCCAGAAAGGACTTTGATGCCCTTACGTAGGATTTTTTTTTTTAATAAATGCTGGAGAGCAGATTCTGCCCATCTGACCCTCTAGGACACCCCAGAGACTCTTACCCTCTGATCCCTTTTCTTATTTCTATGGTTCATACTCAGCCATTATGTCATGACTGAATTAACTCCCTCCAGGGGCTTCAGTGACTTCCCATCCACTTAAAGTAAAATCCACACTGTGTCTTGTGGCCTTTGAGGCCCTACATGGCCTGGCCCCTGGCGGACTCTCTAATTTGGTGTCCACCACACCCCTACCCCTTGTTCATTCTTCACTCTGACTGTCCTGTTTTTTCAACATACCAAACTCACTCCCACCTCATGGCCTTTGTACTTTCTGTTCCACCTGCCTGAATACTGTTCCCACAAACCACATTCTTCCAGTTTTGACTCTAGGGTCACCTCCTCAGAAAGACCTTCCTTGATTCCCCATCTAATGCAGCCTCCACACACCAAGGCATGCTCATACCTCCTCTTTGATTTTCTGCATTGTACTTGTTACTGTCTGAAATCACTTACCTATTTGTTTAGAGTCTAGTTTATGAATCCACTGTTTCTGGAATGAGATGCCTGCTCTGAATCCCAACAGCATCAACACTTCCTCTGATAACCTTGGGAAAGAGATAGCCTCTTTGTGCCTCCATTTTTCATTTGTCAGATGGTAATTCTGAGAGCACCTGTCTTATGGGGTATGCTTTTAATTGAGTGATTTAACATATGCGAACTATTTAGAATAGTGTCTGGTGGTTGGAAAGGCTGCAGAAGTGTTTACTCAGATCACTAATATAAGGGCTCTAAGCTTTCCAGGCAAACCAGCTCATGACTCCGCTGGTCAAGGTGACTTGTCACTGGGTGGACGTGTGTCCCTAGCCGCACTATTCTAAGCCTTTCCTCAAAGTCTGATATGGAGGGGAAGGAAGGGTCACTCTCCTTTGGAAAGTTCGGGGGCTACGATCATGTACATCAGGGGTTGTTGAGGGAGTATACAGACTTCCGTGTGGAGAAAGCATGCCTGATAATGAAGGCAAAACTAAAGAAAGCAGGAAAGAGAGAGAGACTGAGAATTCTATTACCCGAGTCCCCGATTCTAGCTGTGCCAAGGGCAAACTACTTTTGGAGGTTTTAAGTTATATGAGCCAATTAAGACTCTTTTTTTTTTTTTTTTTGCTAAAACTACATAAATTGGGTTTCTCTCCTTTGCAATAAAAAAAAGTCCAGAAGGACATAAAGGACGTTGTTTTGGACTCTTGGTTCTTTTTAGTCACCCCCCCCCCCCCCCCCCCCCCCCCGCATGCTCTCAGGTGCATGGCTGATGGCACTTGGTTTGGCTAATTGGGAGATTCCATCTCCTTGGCTACAATAATTGGCTTGGGAGCATAATCCGGGTCAAAGAGACTTGATGCAGGGAGTTTTATAGAAATTATTACAAATATGAAGCTGGTTTCTCTCTGGAATTGCAATGCTGGAGGATGCCAGCCTGGAGCTGTTTGGGACATTATGTGGAAAGGGCCCTCTGGAAGCAAAGCCCGCAGAGAAAATTTGAATGCAGAGAGATCAAGGCTGATGACATCAAGGTCCCGAACAGCTGAGGTTAAGAGGTTCAGGAAGCTTAAAAAACACATTAAAGAGAATTGTTAATCAGCTGCAGAGCACACATGTTTAGAATCTCACTGAATAATGGTCAGCGTAAGCAGATTTTCCCAATTGGTTTTGTGTTCTGAAAGACTTTAGGTGCCCTGTTAGCCAAAAGAGAAGTTATTTTTGCTGCTTGCTTCGTTATATAAAAAGATTAAGAGCATTCTTTAAGAAAAGTTTTTTTTTAATGTTTACTTATTTTTGAGAGAGAGAGACATATAGCATGAGTGGGGGAGGGGCAGAGAGAGAAAGGGAGACACAGAATCCAAAGCAGGCTCCAGGCTTTGAGCAGTCAGCACAGAGCCCGACGCGGGGCTCGAACTCACAGACCGTGAGATCATGACCTGAGCCGAAGTCGGACGCCCAACCGACTGAGCCACCCAGGCACCCTAAGATCATTCTTACTGAAAATAATGAAAGAATCAGAATTTTAGAGATGAAAGGGATCTTAGAATTTCTCTAGACTGGAGGTTTCCAAGCTACGGGTCATATAGTTTTTACAAGAGGCCCTTAAATCCATAGGTCACAAACTTTGCCCTGTACATGAAAGAAAGCACGTATCTGGCACACACATGAATTATAATTTTTCAAATGCACATGGAGGCCACCATGCTTAACTTTGTTGAAATTCATTTAAAATCTGGGCTGAAAGCAAAGTAGTTACTTATATTTTCTTGGTATTTAGAGAAAGTACTACCACTCTGGTAGGGAGGAAGGTCTCAGAACATTTTTGGTGTTAAAACATTTCACATAACTGAAAAGATTTTAAAATGTTTATCTGAACCGAAATGTTGATTTGTATTCATTGAAGAGATTAAGGTTACATAAGTTGCCTGATATTTATAGTGCTCTGTGACATCACTTTTGTCACTGTGAGTGGCCATGGAAAGGTAGCTGCCTAAGTGGCCTGCTACCTAAGTGGTGAATGGAGACGTGACCATTATATCTCCCCCCCCCATGTCCTTACCTTCATTGGTCAGCTCCTGCAGCCGCTGGCCCTTGTATGCGTTCTGTTAGCCTTAAAAATAAAACTTCTAGTTATTTTACCAACAAAAATGGGTTTATTGGGGACTAGCAGGGAATTACAATCTGGGATACAGGGCAACTCTGCTAAACCAAGGAGAGGAATGCTCTTTTATAGGGCAACGTGGGCCTTTGGGAAGGCTGTTATGAACAAGAAGCCCATTGGACTAAAATGGGAGCTGGAAGCATGGTGGCTTTTCACTGGTGGAGCTGTGACCATCTCTCATTGGCTGGGCTATTGCCAAGGTGGGAGCAAAGCCTTTCTTCCTCTTGCTGGAGTAGTAAAGTCAAATCCAAGTGCAAGTTCCTATCTTGTCCTGGATTTGCAGTGGACCACCAGTGGTAGGGCAGGAGAACTCCCCCTGCCTCAACTTGCAACTCCATTCTAGTGAGGTTCCCTTTATTTTCACACTCCCCTGCCCCATCATTTTGTACCTCCTTCCTCTTGCTGTCTGGACCTCTGTCACACGAGTTATTGGCAGTGTTTCGGAAAGGCTGTGATTTCTCTTAAAACAGGGCCTTGGCATGTGATTACCTTTTTCTGTAACGCTCTCCACTCCCTCCTCTCCTTCGGGTGAGGCCTCCTCTTAACTCTTTCCTCACCACTAAGCTCAAGAATCACCCCCTGGTGCGGGGGAGGCTTCTGAGCCAGGAGGCAGGGAAGCCTGTCCTCTCCGACCAAGTCGAGTCCTTTGTTCTGCGTTTCCCAGACAGCCCTGCTTTCCTACTGAGCACTCCTCTCTGTGTAACTCCGCTCTGGTGCTGCAGTTTGAGCAGGGCTGGTTCCCCCCACGAGGGTGCAAGTGCCCTGAGAGCCAGGACTGTGTCTGTGCATCATTGTCTTTCCAGTGCCTGGCACCTAATAAAGTTTGTTGCACAACGAGGCAGGCTAAGTCTTCTTAATTTGCTACTATCTGTGCCCCTCTACCCCCATCACACCATGTTTTTTACATTCTTTTGCTCTATTTCTACTTTTTCTGTCCCCGTAACCAGCCTTGGAACTCTTCAAGGGCAGAAACTGTATTGCATTTATCTTTTTATCACCAACGTATGCATCTATTTTTATCCAAAATGTGAATAGAAAGCACACCTGCAAGATTGTGACATAACCAGAAAACTATGTCCTATATACAGCCTTGTTCTAAAAATAGCCCAGCACATGCTCTGGTATAATCTGACTCAGATGCTTCATCTCGTAGCATTTCAGGAATAGGCCTGTCTTTATACACTAGTTAAAACCCAGGAATTGAATTAGTACATTTAAGCAACTGCTAAGATAAGATGAATACATTACTCCTGGGTTTAACAAGAAGCAAAGCCTCCTTAAACCAGGTGCATTCTATTGCTTCACAAAGACTCTCTTCTCTACTTAACCTTAAGTGAAAGCTAAAGGAATGAACCTGACATGTGGCCTGGGGAGACCACCCAAGAATAACGCTGCATTTACCACAATGCAAAAGCATAAACTTTTGGAGTTACACACCCCGGGGTTTGAGCCCCAGCTTTGCCACCAACTAGCTGTGTGACCTTAGCTAGCTACTATACCTTTCTTAGCTTTATTTTCCTCATAGCTAAGTGGACAGAACAATAATACTTACCCCACAGGACTGTAGGAAACATAGTTAAAACCATGCAGGTAAAGCGCTGGCCCAAGGCCAGACAGAAAGGTTAAGAGCATAACCACTGCTTTTCCTCCTTCCTGGGGAAGGGAGTGGGTGGGTGCAGCTGATGTAGCCTGAGTGGGAGGAACATTCTGGATTGTGGAGACTTCTTTTTCTGCAGACAGGGCGGTAAATTGGAGAGGATTGAAAAAGATCCTGGGGGGATACAGAACAACTCTGTGAAGCCATTATTAACCATTTGTTCTTTTTTTTGGGTGAGAGTGGGGGAGGCGGGGGTGTTGGAATATGGTAGCTTAAAGATAACCATGGGACAACTGACTGGCATTTGGGTACTGGGAGTAAGTTTGTTCCAACAAGAATAAAGTATCAAAAGACCTTGAGGGAAAGAAGACAGAACAGATACATTTAAAACCTAGTCCGCTGCAGATCTCCCATGAAACATGAAGTGACCCAGAGCCTCCTGGCAGCTGCAGACTGTTGGTATTTTATTGTGGATTTTAAGTGGGGGCTGCGTTTGCATGATGCCTCTCACTTACATGCGTTTGCTGGGAAACCTGATGTCTAACTGTTGCCTTTTTAAATCGTGAGAATTCAGATTAGATGGTGGAGTTTTAGAAAGAACACTACAAAGTATAACACGAATGTAAAGAATAATCATTAAAGCTTTCTGACTTCAGCAAATGTTCTCCATCAGTTCCTTCTGGTCCATTCTCCAGACTCGACCAGGGGGTTATTCATTCCTAAAACAGAGTCTGGTCACATCTTTCCCTTGCTTGTAGTCTTCCTGGTCTCCATACTTGTGGCAGTAATTGTCATTTTCTTTAAATTCTTAATGTTTTGTTAAATGGTTAAAAAATCAGATGGTATAGAACAGCACTAAATATTTTCCTTACTCCTTACCTCCCCAGTTCTGTTCCTCAGAGAAAACCACTTTACACTCTTTGATCTCTTCAATTTCTTTTAGTAATCGGGTTCTATATAAATTATATGCTCATAATAGTATTTGGTTTATCAACGTTTGGCTCTACGTGTTAACTTTTAGTGCAAGTGTGTGTGTGCATGCGCACTCACACATAGCCCCAAGGTCATTTTTTTTTCAGGGTCATTTGAAAATAAGTTGCCTATACCCTGCCCTCTTACTCCTTATTACTTCAGTGTGTACTTCTTAGGAACGAAGATATCCTCTTACGTAATCATAATACGCTATCTAATCTATAGTCCATTTGCCATTTTTATCAATTGTCTCGATAATGTCTTTTACAGAATCTTCTTTACTCCAGTATAGGACCACGTATTGCATTTTCTTGGATCATGTTTCTCTAGTTCGTTAATTTGGAATTGTTCCTCAGCTTTTCTTTGTCTTTTATGACATTGATATTTTTTAAAAAAAGATCATAGGCCATTAGTTTTATAAAGCGTTCCTCAATGTGAGTTTTATGATACTTTGTCATGATTAGATTCAGTTGGACAGTTCCAGCATGAATACCAAAAATGGATGCTGTGTCCTTCTCAGGGCGTCCCATCCAGAGGCATTTGATGTTAATTTTGATCATCTGGTCATGGTATCATCCAGTTTCTTGCTGACTATAAAGTTACTATGTTTCCCTTGCAACTAGTAAACAGTCCATGGGAAGATACTTTAAGAACAGGTACTAATCTAGCACCTTATCAAATTTTCTCCGGTAAATTAAGCATCCATTGATGATTTTTGCTTGGAGTAGTCCTTACTACGATGATTACAAAAATGGTGGATTCTCTCATCTACCATGACCTTCACTTTTATTAACAGACACTCTACTGTAAGGAAGAGTCCCCCTCCTCCCACCTTCCCCTTCCATCCTCCCCTTCCCCTTTCCCTGTCCTCTACCTGCTCTAAGAGCAAATCTACTTGAAAGGCTGTTGCTCACTTTCAGTGGTGCCAAGTCAGAGAGATGAGGTGATAGAAGCCAGTCTCCTTCACACTATGCCATCTGAACACACACATACAGAGTTTAAAAGGGAAATGATAACATAAGAAGTCCCTACAATCTCTCATTGCAGATAAGGGGAATGTAGTCTTTGGATTTATATTTGTGGTAAGTATGTGACTTGCTTGTTCAATACATTAGTGACTCAAATTTGGAAACAAAATTTATATGATGCTTTCAGGCTCTATTTATTTGAGATCACAAGATGAAGTGTTGGGGGCAAATCATATCAAACCAAACCCAAACCCTGCTATAGTTTGAAGTTTCTTAGCTTTTTGAATTTAGGATTTTTCTTGGCTCTACCCAATCAAAATAAAATACAGAAATACTTTGGGTGCTGAGGCTGCTATCTGATTGTGACTATTAGCCATAAACCCCAGTTTCAAATTTTTGTATTTATATTTTTGTGTTTATATTTATACTCACACTTTATCAAAACAGCTCCATTTCTCTCATTGTTCGACCCTGGAGAGACTGAAAGTATAAAACACATCATTGGTTTAGGCATCAAAACCTTATTGTTTGAGTTTTCTTATAGTTCTAATCAAAATAGAAATAGTTGAAAAAACCCAAACTCTCTGAGTCACAAACTGAAGCCCAAGCTCCTTTACGATGACACACAAGGGACTTTATGACCTGATTTCTTCCTGACATTCCAATCTCATGCCCTTATGCTCCCTACAACTGTCAGAGGAGTTGAAGCTCCTTGAATATGCTGTGGTTGTTTTTGCCTGGTGGTCCCTGTCTGGAATGCCCTTTCTCACCTTGATGAAATTGTGCCCATCCCTCCAATCTCAACTCAGAAGTAATGTCCTTGGGGAAAGGTCACAGAGAGACTGTTCACTCCCGTTTTGCCTCATCCAGCCCCCGTGTGAACCCACATTACCCCAGGACATACTCATTCCCAGTCCTCGCTCCTTTTTCCGTGATTGTCAGCAGCGATGGAAGGGTTGGGACATTTCATCTTTCTTTCTTTCCTTCCTTCTTTCTTCCCCATGCTTAGCATGGTTGCAAGCACATGGCAAGCATGCAATAAATACAATTATTTGATGAACTGTACAATGATATGCTATTTTCATGACGTCTGTTCCAATGGCTGTCCTCATATCGAGCAAAACATCTAGTGCTGAAGAATTCAGAGTGTCAGAGGTATGGACGGGGCTGTGCTTTAGTTATTTGTAAAATTCCCTCACTACTGAAACCCTCATGACACTCAAGTGCATTGGTGAGGTTCCTAGGACTTTTTAAAAAATTATTGGAAAAACGTAACTATGTCATAACCACCTTATGGCAAGTTTGGAGCTTACCAAAGAGGAAAAATATGCCTTTGCTTTTATTGCCCGACCAGTACAACAGTTCACTTAACCATTTCCATGTTGCTGGCTGTATCCCAAATTATGTAATTATTCCCTTCATTTTGGGACATTTAAACAGTTTCCAACTCTCATTACTATAAATAATATTGTTGAAAGCATCTTCTTCCATATATTTAAAAATTATTTCTTAGGATTAAGTATCTACATTGCAAAATCTAGGCCAAACAGCACAAATACTTTAATGGATCACAATACTTATTAAGTTCAGAAATGATTTCGCTACTATGCCATGTTGCCAGAAATATATGGGTACCCTTTTCAGCTTGCCATTTTTTTTCTGTTTTGACTAAAAATATCTCATGGTTGTTTTGAAGTCTAAACCTTTTTATCTTGAATTGTATGTACATAAATTCACTAAGTATTATTCTTGGTGGGAAACTTACTGAGACATAAAATTGAAAAGCCTACTTTTAAACTTAGATTGCTTTTATGGTTCAAAATACTGGAGCTTGATTGCTTCCCGACTCATAATGATCAAATTCCGGATATGCTGAACTCTAGCATCATTTTCTCATAAATTGAGTATTCTCACCTAGTTTCAGTCCCCGAAGCTTGTTGCTGTAGTAAAAGGTATGGTGAATCACATGCCATCCGTCCCGTGTTGGCCAAGAAAATAACTCCATCTCTGCAGTTGTCTGGCACATCTCGACTAAATATATGGTGAAGCTTAGAAGTGTTTCAAAGTTCTCGTTCCAAAATTGAGGAAAAAACTCGAGTTGCCTGCATATATGCAAGCATAAATGAATTCCTTTGGCATTAGTGCCTTGAGGTTCTTTGATTGAAGTGTGTGTAAAGGAATAAAGAGAGTCCTCATTTAAATGCAGTTAAAGACTTGATGTTTTTTTCCTCTTTGTTCACTAGAAAAGATTTATAGTATGGTAAATGGTGTTGTACAGTAAATTCCAAACTGGCTCTCAGGCATTGTGTCTACATGATGCCCACTTTTGCAAATGAACTGTAAATTTTGTTTTCAAACAGTTGCATGCGTGGCTGGTCAAATTGATCCACCTGCCTTAATGGATCATTGTGTAACAGGGTGGAAAAAATAGGAAACTTGATTGAGGCCCCATTTTGATCAGAGACTGAAATCAAATGATGTGGGTGCTAAGGTCATTACGATCCTCTCTAGTGACTCCGTCCTGTGTAACTTCATCTCGGAGTACAGCAGGGAGCTCTGCTAACCTCACCTCAATCATGTTTGTGGCAAAAACATAATTATTTTTCATGGTATCAACATTTGATGTGTTTTGAGAGAAGGTTCAGTTTTCCCCAAAGGAATGTTAGAAATGCAATCCCTTTATCTTGACAATTCTGATAATTCTCCATATAACTTTTGAATAGGGAAGAGTATATGTGGTTTTCTTAAGAGTGAGGAAAAAATGAGAGTTCTCAACAAATGAGATTGTTTTGTGTGGAAAAATGCACTTAAATTTCATAGTTATTAATCTCTGTCCACTTCTAGCTCTTTCTCAGCCTCTCAGTACCCTCCTCCGTGTATCTACTGGCTCTCCCACCCAATCCCAGAACTTTTACACAATCCCTGGGAAAACACAAGGGTCCTACCCCTGCTAGCAAGAGGAGTTTGGAAAACATCTTCTGCTGTCAGTGATGTTCCTTAGCAGTTGTTTCATACCATTCTTCAGGGGCAAACAGATGAGCCGATACAGGGACCCAAACAGTTACAAGAGTGACTAGCCAAACTGATCCACCTGCCTTAATGGATTGTTATATAACATAGTTAAAAACAACAATAATAAAACACTCCATTTTGCCTTTAAGCTCTAGAACTTAGAGCAGCCAGATCTCTCCTGTTCAGTGACGATGACCATGTGGCAGCCTCCTGAACCAATCCTCATCTTGGGAGGGACTTGGAATTTAGGTGAGGGTCTGGACATTTCGAGAGGGAATCTGCCTGTTTGGTCTTCTTCTGCTGAAATCTTTATCTTGCTCTCTTAGCTCTTTTCTTTTAGTTCCAGTATAGTTAACATCCAGTGTTCTATTAGTTTCAGGTATACGACGTACCGACTCAACACTTCCATACATCACCCAGTGCTCCTCATGATAAGTATATGCCTTTATTTCCTTTCTTGTTTTTATCTCTCCTTGACATCTCCCTGCACAGGCCCCAAACATGCAAATTAGTGTATCCTTCCTCCCCATTCCCTCCATTCCCTGAATTTCTTATGAAGAGGAGGGACCCAGCCTTATCCTCTGCCATACTCCCTCATTCCTAACGGTCAGTTGTCTTGGAGCGGTACATCTTTTTGCCACCACCCTGCCTTCTTATCCATCTGATTTTTGTGTTTAAAGATTCATTAGTCCCTGAGGCTTCTTCAGCTCAGTCCCCTTGAGAAAGATGTGTGCTCAGAATTATAGCAGAGCTCTGTTATCTTCCTGCAAGGCCCATGCCTCAGCCACGATAGCTCCTTCTGCTCCTCCTGCTGCTTTTTCAACAGCCTGTTGTCTTGCCATTTTTTCCCCTCATGTTGGGCAGTCAGTGCAGCACAGGGATCCAGTTAACTTTCTCGTTGGAGGTCTTTCTGGTATTTGTCCCAGTTGTTTGGATTCTGGTGCAGGGTGTACCTTCTCTGCCATCCATGTGTGGGTAAATGACTACATCAAAAGTGGTTCAAATAATGCAAAAATGCACATTTATAAAATAAAGCCAATATAAACATGAATTGTGCCATTGACTTTTCTTAATAGGAACAAAAGTTTCTGGCGATAGGGAATAGAAACAGGCATTTAGTTTTTGATGACTCATTACTTAGTAGGAAATATTCCACTTTAATATTTGTAAACAAGGTAAAACTGCAATTTATTAATTTATTCATCCATTTGGTCAGCATATATTATTTGAGCATCTTATATGAGTCGCATTTTGCACTAAATAATGAAGATATAAAGATGAATAAAACATCTACCCACAGGGATGTAACAGTGCAAGGGAAGAGACAGATACGAAGGCAGGTCATTTGAAAACAATGTGATATGTCCACTGATAGGATATACACAGAGGATTAGGGAGTATGAATAAGGAATAATGGAATGAGTGAATGAGTCTATCCACCTATTTCTTTTAATGTAATAGAAAGCAAGTAATTCAATTGCAACTTTATACTTACTTTATGCTTACTAGATGTGACAGCTTGAAAATACATCTGAAGTTTTTTCTCCCCCCCCCCCCACCCCCGCCAATATTCCTCCCATGAAGAGCTGGGGTTTATGCTTGTTCTCTTGAAACTGGACAGGATTTTTCATTATTTTGCCCAATAGAATATGGAGGAGTGTTGCTATATGACTTCTAAAGGGAAGACATAGAAGGTGATGCAGATCCTTGCTAGAATACTCAGGCTGGAGCCCTGGGTGTCATCTGTGAGGAGGCCCAAGCTAGCTCATGAAAGAGATTTCATGGAGAAGCCCTGGGACTACATGAGGAAAGAGAGAGGGATGGCTGGCCACCGACTGCCCATCCCCCAGATGCTCCAACCCCTCCGCTGTTCCAGCTCCAGCCAATATTTGAAGGTGGCCACAGGAGAGACCCCAAGCCAGGATTACCCGATGAAGACTTTTCCAGGCTCCTGACCCATAGAAACCATAAGTGATAATAAAATGTATGTTGTTTTCAGACATTAAATATTTGGAGATTTGCTGCACGTCAGTAGATAAGTAGAGCAGGTTTTTAAAACTTTGTACTGAGGTCCTGTTATAACAAAAGCTTAAAACATGTGGCATTAGCTTCAGGTCTGGGCAGCAGGCAGAGGAACCTTGAAGAAATTGTTAGCAGAAGCTCGATGGATGGACCTTGAGGAATCAGTTGTAGAAGTTTAAAGGAAAGTGAGGAAAACTGTATTGAAAACTGGAGGAAAGCAGACCTTTGTTAGGTAGTGATGGGCAGTTTAGAAAAACTGTCATCTATAGTAATGTGGAAAAGAGGAAATGTACCAAACAAACTGATGGGTCTGGCTAAGAAAATTTGCAAGTAGAATGTTGAAAAAATGTTGAAGCATCTTTTAGATTTGTGTACTAAGACACAAATAGAGGAAAGCCAAAAATGCAACTGTTCAGTTTTCAAAAAAAATTTAGAGGAAATATTAAGACGCCAGGACTCTCTATGTTTGAAAATAAAACTCTTTCTAGGGGCGCCCTGGGTGGCTCAGTCGGTTGGGTGTCTGACTTCGGCTCAGGTCATGATCTCACCATCTGTGAGTTCAAGACCTGCATCAGGTTCTCTGCGGACAGCTCGGAGCCTGGAGCCTGCTTCAGATTCTGTGTCTCCTTCTCTCTCTGTCCCTCCCCCCACTAGCACTCTGTCTCTCTCTTTCTCTCTCAAAAGTAAAATAAAAACATTAAAAAAAAAAAGAAAACTGTTTCTAGTCCAACCAGATGACAAAAAACTCTCAAATTAAATAATAGTTTCAGGGCAAAGATCAAATCCATGATGGTACTGTAATATCCTTTGTTAAGACCTCAAAAAGATGTCAGGTGGTGCCTCATAGATACTTTCAAACAGACAAAACATCTTTTAAGATTTTAAGGGCATGTCTCACAACCCTGTTAAACAATAGAACTTTTAAGAATCTTAAGGGAATTTTCCTACAGCAACCTTACATGAAGCCCAAGGCAGAGGCTTACTTTAAAGACATTTGTATAGTTTCTGCTTATTGGAGTGAATTATACATTAATATACAAAAATCCCACAAAAAGTTTAAAGGTATTGTATCAGCTTGAACTAAAAAGGAAAAAGACAAAACAAAATTAAAAGAGGTCTTTTTTCCTTCGAACTAATGTAAGCAGGAAGGGGGCTGACAAAGCCTACTCAGTGGCAAAAAGGCTAGTGTTTATGGAAAAGTAAAAATGACTTACAGAGTAAAACCAAGAGCAAGAGACCAAGGCCAAGAACCACAGAGAATCATTCTCTGGAAGTAGGACTGGGCCTTAACGAAGAAACTGGCAACATGTGCCCTGTGGACTTCAAGATTGCCATGAACCAGAGACCACTATGTGCCCCTCATTTTTCCCTTTATGAATGAGGGTGTCCATAATGGTGACCCTATGCTTGTCCCATCATTGTATGTTAGGCATGTGGGACAGACAACTATAACTCAATTCCATAAGTCTTCTGAGAGAGAGAAACTACTCAAAGAATTGTCCCCAAGGAATGTCATCCACCCTTGGGTTTGATTTAGATGATGAGATACTGAACCTCAAATCTGATACTTTAATGTAATGAAACCATAGGGGTCTTGGGAAGGGGTAAATATATTTTGCTTGTATCATTTGTGCCAGAAAGTAAGCTGCAGTGGTTTAAAAATATGTCTGCAAATACTCTGACACTCCTCCTGTCAAAAGGTTGATCTATGTTCCTTCTTCTTGAAACTGAATGGGTGTTTGAAACTGTTTTGACCAATAGGGTAGAGGGATGCTATGTTAATTTCCAAGGCTAAATGATAAATAGTAATGCAACTTCTGGGCTGTTTGCTGGAGCACTTACAATGGAACCCAGTGCTGGTAGTTAGGCAGTCTGACTATCCTAAGGCTGTGAAAGAACCTAATTTGTCCATCTATAGAGAGGATATAAAGGAGTCCAGAAGCAATGTCTGTATCTCTATCTGTCTCTCTATGTATCTTCTATCTGTCTATCTATCTATCTATCTATCTATCACCTATCTATCTTATTATCTACCTATCATCCAACCTATCATCATCTACATATAGAGAGAGATGACTAGCTGATCCCCCATTGATCTAATCCTTCCAGTCTTCCTGCTCCAGCCACCTTCTGACTGGATGAGAAGCCCCAAGCAGAACTTTCCAAATTTCTGACTCATAAGAGCTAAGTTTTGGGGTGATTTGTTATATGGTCATAGGTAACCAGCAAACTGGCCACGTGTACTTGAACAGCATATAATTTCTTACATTTCCAAATGGGAAAACAGACATTAATTTATTCACTCATTCATTCTTAGCTTTATATTGAAAATCTCGCAAGGTGGATGATTGGACCAAGGAATAGCCCCATATTAAGGTGAGAAAACTGAGCCCTAGAGAGATTAAGCAACTTACCTAAAGTCATAGGGCAAGTCAGGTCACAGTTGATTTGAAACATTCCAAAAGCTATTCATTAAAGTTTCATTCACTCAACAAATATTTTATTATGTGCCAACCATGTGTTAGGCACTGAGCTAGGCAATGGGGCTATAATGGTGAACAAGACTGATAGTTCCTGCTCTAATGGAGCTTACATTCTAATGAAAAACAACAGTAAACAAGAAGCAATTATAGATTTTGACAAATGCAGAGAAGAAATGTAAGAGAATGCTATGATAGATGACAATAGGGAATGCTTACTTTAGGGAAGGTGTTCAGGAAAGTTCTTTCTAAGGAAGAGAGATTTGGGTTAGAACCTAAAGTTTGAGAAGTAGTCAGTTATGTGAGGAGGGAACATTTAGCATTTTTTTTGAGAGGATATGTGAAGAAGATGTAGCTTCACCTTGTAGGGCCTCAGATATATCGGACTGGCAGTAAAAAAAAAAGCTTTGAGTGGGTACTCTGAGAGTGAATGTCTCTTTAAATTTGTCATCTCTCTTGCCTCACCCTAGTCTTGGCCCTGTGCGTGGACTTACACATTATAGGTTTGCAATGCATTACTGCTTATCAAGCTGAAGACTCATTTTATGAAGTAAAAGAACCAACATAAACACAGCCACACATAGCTAGGAAAAAGTCAAAGGACTGATAAAAATTATGGTGTTTTAAAATATTATGACTAATGGAAATTTTATGATGAGTAGCAGGAGCCATGACTCTTATATTCAAGGACAGGCCTTGGGGTTTGTAGGTACAGACTGGGGTCACACAGTGGGCTGAGCCATCTCATGAAGCTTGTAATATTGTACTACCTGTTGGGCGATGAACCAATCAGCTCCAAGAGGGCAAAAGGCAGTGATACCTTCTGAGAGGAAGAGAGTGAGGAAAAAAAAAGTCAGCATTCAGTCAGTGATCTCAGCGAGGAACTGTGAGTGCTCCTCCAGCAGGAGACTTTTGGAAAAAGGTCAATATCCACAAATTCCTCTTCTGTAACATAAATATTTAGTTTGGTCAAATTCTTAGAAACTCTCTCTCTCAGTTATTGGAAGAGCATGTGTTACTGTACTTGGACGCAGAACGTATCGTGGCCAAGTTGAAAACCGGGAATCCTCCTTCATTGGTGGGATCATTTCCCTGTTGCAGGTTCTAAATTGTTCCTGGGACATTGAAGACATGAGCTCAGGTGAAGCCATGTGCCTTGCAGACATGTGGTGGGAGGAGGGATAGTGGTAAGCAACAGACCTGAGGCCAATTCTGACTTTTGAGAAGAGCTAACGTGTGTCCCTTCACTTCAGGTTTTATCTGCCAAGTATCCTTTTGGTAGAAGCAGTTTTGCTTATCTTACCACTGTTCATTTCTCTCTTGCTTTCCGTGAGGGGATATTTTTCTAGAGGAAAACGTCATTTCTAATTTTCTGTATTTATTACTCCTGGTTTATTAATGTCTTTTTACTCTATTATGCTTAGAACTTCCCTCATTTCACACACTTCCTATTACACGCATCACTACAGCCTCATCAGGGTCATGACTCAGAGGAGAGTGAAGCAAGCATGGATTCGACTCATCTGTAAATCTTGGGTTTATTGAATAACTACTTTAGTCAGGCATTGTCTCCTGGATGCTGGGGATCTATTGTTTAGGGAGGCCCTGGAAGAACTCACAGTCTAGTATAGTTACCATTTACGTAAGTGTGTACAGTAAAAGGGTAATAATAAAGCACAAATTTATAAATATCAAAAAAGGATAGAGTGTGTTTTGGGGGTGGGCTGCTCAGAAGTGGGGTGATGTTGAGCATTCTTTTGAAGGATAATTTGGAGTTTTCCGAGTGGAATAGTAGAACATTCCAGATAAGGAGATTTATTTGCTCATTAATTGGTTCACATGTTAATCCATCCATCCATTCATTCCTCAAACACCTATAACGTGTATTTCTATTACCTAGAGATATTCTAGGTAATAGTGACACAAAGTGAATAAGAATGGTCTCTGCTCGCAATAGGTATGGAAACAGACGACTGAGATGTGTGTAAGTGCTGTGAAAGTACTCTATATGTGACTTTTGGGGGAGGCCTCAGGAAAACATCATAAAGGTGGTGATGTTAATAGAATATTAATAGACATGTGACCGTTTATCCAGCTTATAGGAAAGAGGATGAAGGGAAAGAGAATATTCCAGGCAGGGCAAACACAAAGGCAGAGAGCCTTGAAGTAGCTTCGCATATTTTGCAGAACTGCAAGGTATTCGGCCTGATTGGAGCCTCGGTTACTTACTGTGTGGCACAGAGATGGAAAAGTCTGAAGAGGCAGTGGACAGGGGCATTTCTGGGGGGCCACACACTAGCAGGAAGCTGAGATGTGCAGAGGTCATTCGGAGACCACAAGTGATTTGCTAATCTGAAGGAAGAGAAGGAAGAGAAAGTAGATAGGAGGGAGGGGCCGTGCCAAGAAGGGCCTGGAGTTCTGGTTTAAAACAAATAGAGGCTTTTCTTTCAGGGATGGGGAGACATGGATGGGTTTAAAAAAGCAATTGTCCAAAAATTTTATTTGTAAAAATTTACGTATTGTAAAATGTGCTCTTCTCAGTGTAGAGTTCTGACAAGTGCACAGAGTCATGGACCAACCATTACAGACAAATGTAGACTAGCTTCATCACCCCCAAAAAGTCCCCCAGGCTGTCCCTTTGGGGTCCACTTTTCCATCCCAGGCAACCACTGATCGGTTTTCTGTTCCTCTATGCTTACCTTTTCCAGAACATCATATAAATGGAATCATAGAATATATAACCTTCTGAGTCTGGCTTCTTTCACTTAGTAACATATAGGCACTTGAGATTCCTCTGTATTTTTTTTTCACCATGGCTTGATAGCTCATTTCTTTTTAGTGCTGAATAATATTCCATTGTCTGGATGTACTGCAGTGTATTTATCCATTCACCTACTGAAGGACATTTTTTTGTTTTTTTCCCAAGTTTTGGAAATTATGAATAAAGCTGCTATAAACATGAGGTTCATATCTTTTCATTCCAGGTTGTGTTTTAGAAAGGCTGCTCTAGCAACAATGTACCAAAGGGAAAAGAAAAAAATCAGGTGAATGTTTCTCAATTAGTTTATCTCTTATGTTCTAGGATGTGTTGCACACAATCAATAGGTACATGGAAAAAGAATTTTTTTAAATGTTTATTTATTTTTGAGAGACGGGGGAGAGAGAGAGAGAGAGGCATAGACAGAGGGAGACACAGAGTCCGGAGCAGGCTCCAGGCTCTGAGCTGTCAGCACAGAACCTGATGTGGGGCTTGAACTCACACGCCAAGAGATCATGACCTGAGCTGAAGTTGGACATTTAACTGACTGAGCCAGCCAAAAAAGCATTTTTTTAAAAATATTTTTTTTAACGTTTATTTATTTTTGAGACAGAGAGAGACAGAGCATGAACAGGGGAGCGGCACAGAGAGAGGGAGACACAGAATCGGAAGCAGGCTCCAGGCTCTGAGCCATCAGCCCAGAAGCCGATGCGGGGCTCGAACTCAAGGACCGCGAGATCGTGACCTGAGACGAAGTCGGATGCTCAACCGACTGAGCCACCCAGGCGCCCCCAAAAAAGCATTTTTAACACAGGATTGCTAGCATACATGAAGCAATAGTTCAACTCATTTGACCAATCTGAGTAATAAAGTATTTAAAAAATATACCAATCAGCCTATCGGATGTTTGACTCAATGATTTGGCCATGTAGACACAACTGGCTTCTCATTTTGACTTAACATTTATCTCCTTGTTTATCATTTAGTGGATGTAAGAAATTTTTTAAAAAAGAATATTTCCTCTTTTATGGTTCATAATCGTGTATCTGAGTGGAATGATTAGTAGTATGCATTGCTTATACTCAGAGTGGTGTCATGATACTAGGAGAGGATGGATTTACATTGATTAATGGATTTATAAAAAATCTTGTTTTTTAAGAAAATCTAGGTGTTGGCTTATGAAAGGTCAAATCCCGGAGACTAGCAGGCTGTAGACAGCAAAGATAATACATAAGAAAATGGAGCTTTGCCTTTTGCCCATTTTATTTTTATTAAAAAATATATATTTGTTTGTTTGTTTGTTTAGAGAGCCACGAGATCAAGATCCTAGCTGAAACCAGAGTCAGAAGCTCAACCAAATGAGCCACCCAGGAGCCTCTCCTTTTGCCCATTTTAAAGCCTCATTTTCAGGGAGTAAATAAAATCTATGGTTTTTTTTTTTTTTTAATTTAAATTCAAGTTAGTTAACATACAGTGTAGTCTTGGCTTCAGGAGTAGAACCCAGTGATTCGTCTCTTACATATGACACCCTGTGTTCATCCCAAAAAAAGTGCCCTCCTTAGTGCCCGTCACCCATTTAACCGATCCCCTCACCAAATCTGTATGTTTCTTGAATTTCATTTAATTTGATTTAGAAACTATCAAATGGAAGGTAAAATGAAAGGATAGGAGTTTAAGCTATGGAATCTGACCATTCAGATTCAAATCGTAGTTTCACCAACTGTAACACTGGGAAAGGTACTTAAATGATATGATCTCATTCCTCCTTTCCAAAGTGGGAAGGATAAATAATAGTACTTATATCCAGGGTCCTTGTGAAAACTAATTGAAATGATACCTTAAAATGCTTAACCAAGACTGATTACATACTATGTGATCAATAAATATGAGCTACTGCAAACATGAACAAAATCAAGAGCCTACTTTGAGGCACTGTGCAGGATATAATGATGAAGTAATACATGGCTCCTTCGTCAGAGAGTTTGCAATCTATATATTTAGAGTGGCAGATATGTAAAGAACTACCACTTAAAACTCAACCAGAATGAAATAGAAGTATTGTTTTTACAAGGTAAGATGAAGTCAGACTGATTATGGACCCCTGGGTGGAATAGAGGATGCCTCAGCCAAGGGTAGTATTTGATCTGGACCTTGGCAGAGGACAAGGGGCACCATAGATTGAGAAGCAGAGGAGCATGAACCAGATATGGGTCCAGAAAGGTTTGGATAAGGATTCTCTCGACCTTAAGAGTAAAAAGGCTAGGGGGTGATGGAGAAAGACAGGATGGGAAAAACAAGTAGAAAGAAGATTATAAAGGGCCCAGAATGTCAAGGTTGGACTTGGTTCTACTTATTCACAATATTTTATAACTTTTCGCACTGGTACTCTGAAAAGCCAGCCTAGAAGAGAAGTCATGCAAAGTTTTATTTCCCTTCCTTTGGAAAAAGAAAACAAACCACCCTTGTAAATCATTAATGGCCCATTTTAAGAAGGAGATTACAGCCCTGAGAGTTACTATTTTTCTATTCAGCAGAGAAATAAAAAGAAGCATATTGAATTATGTGAAAATATGAATTGGTCTCTGTGCTCCTGTACCTATCTGGGACAGATTTATAAATACTGAGATGATATTAATGACCAATGTTCAACTCGTTTAATGAACTTTTAATGGCAAGGATCCTGAAATAAAATGTTTCAGGGAAAAAAACAGTTGTAGTCTGGAAATCTGAAGGTTCCTATGGTAGTCTTCTGTGTTCACTTATGTTTAAGTAGTATTTGAAGATTTTTAGTTTTTATTTTTATTTTTTTATTTATTTTTGCTTACTCTGCCAACTCTTAGGCCATTTGAGGGATTGAGAATTTACTTTCTCATTTATTAGTTCCTAAATACATTTTAAAGGTAATACTGGGATCTTAAGTCATTTGATCACCTTTCATTGTGTAATTCATTGAGGTAGAATATTCAGACAATTAATTTCCAAGAAAGTTTTAGTTAATTCCAATATGACACAGGATGGCTTTCCCCAAAAGTTTAATGCAATGTCTCCTAGCATAATATTGGGGAGTAATGTTGGGAAGAGATGAGAAGAAATTGTTTTGAATTCTAGATTAGGCAAGCAATACTCTAACAGTCTATAATTGAAGAAAAACATTGCCCAAAGAATTAAACATGAAGACCGACTCTTTTAGAGTTTCAAGCAGTATTTGGTTATCCTAAAGGCATTGCATGTATCTCCCCTGGGAATTATTCTACTTGTCTATGGCATCTTCAAGTTGTTATTGAAAAGAAAACTAGAAATAAAACCTCCTTCCCTCACAAGCTTTCTTGTACATTTTGGGAGCACTCACAATTTCATCTTTGGTATTGACTGACTCCTTCTTCCATCTGAGAATCAGTGATGGCTTTCAGAGTTCTCTACTGTCGCATTTTCCAGGCTTCCCCTCCAAAGAGATTTTCCTGTTCCATCAAAACGGACCTAGTTAGTGTCCCATTTCTTTAGCGCTCTGGTAAATGACTGGCGGCTCTGTCAGTCATTTAATTTTAGCATTTGCTGTTCATTAATTTGTTCATCTGGTTTTTATGGATTGCTATGGATGTATTTATCATCATCTATTGGATAAACACATTTTCACTTACTTGAAAGAAAGTGTGAAAATAATATAGACTTTAGAGTCCAATGCTCTGTGTTCAAATTCCAAGTCTGCCCTTAACCTGCCAAGTGTCTCATACAACTTTTCTTTTTAAAAAAATTTTTTTAAATGTTTATTTATTTTTGAGACAGACAGAGCCTGAGTGGGGGGAAGAGCAAAGAGAGAGGGGAGACACAGAATCTGAAGAGGCTCCAGGCTCTGAGCTGTCAGCACAGAGCCTGATGCGGGGCTCGAACTCACGAACTGTGAGATCATGACCTGAGCCGAAGTTGGACGCTCAACCGACTGAGCCACCCAGGTGCCCCTCATATAACTTTTCTGAACCTCAATCCTCTCCTCTGTAGAATGGTGTGAGAATAATTCCCACTGCACAGGGTTACTGTGAATACCATGAAGGGGGAACTGCAAAACTGTAAAGTGCTATTTGAATGCTATTATTCTTTTCAATGAATAACTCTTGCTGAGGAAACTTGATCACCACAGGAAACTCCTTTTATGGTGCAAGTTTCAGGCAGGTAGGCATTTAGGCAGATGTAGGATATTGTTTGGGATGTGTGGCAGGTTGTGTGTTTTAAAGATGGCTGCAGTAACGTGTCCTGTCTCACATGCTCTTCCTGATGCTCCTCCCACTGAGAGGTGGGATCTATGTTTTTTCCCCTTGGACCTGCTTCAACCAGGAGAGTGTGGCAAGAGTGACACTATATGACTTCTGAAACAAGATCATGCAATGCTATGCACTGCTGGCTTGCCTTCTTGGGGAGCTCACACTTGGAGCTCAGCCCCAGTGCTGGGAGGAAGCCCCTCTTGGGGTGCACATTAGGGGTGCCTGTGGAAAACCCAGCTGAGGTCCCAGCTGACAGTCTGTATCAACCATCAGTGAGTGAGGATGCTTCCAAATGAGATTATCCTCCAGCCTCTAGGTCTCCTCAAGAGCAGAAATATGCCATCAATTCTGTGCCCTGTCCAAATTCCTAATCTACCAGAATCCATGGGCATAGTAAAATAATTGTTTCATGCAATCATGTTTTAGGGTAGGTTGCTACACAGCGATCTCCAACCAGCACAAGATGGGAGGATTTATCTACTCTAAATCTCTTCTTAGCATTTTAATAAGGTCACAAGGAAAATTGGCACTGTGTTATTATATTGATAGCTTTACATTGGGATGGAAAGCTGTGGTTATTGCTTACTGACACTCCAGAGTAGAACAGAGATCTAAAAATGTTGGAGTTCCTGCTTTTTCTCAAGTAGGATCAGTCATAATCACCCCCAGCAGCATCTCCCTAGCTTTTGAATAGAGGGGCTGGCTGTATTTCTGTTTGCTTCTACTTTTCCAAGAATGAGAAATGAGCCTCTTCATCCTCCTGAATGTCTTCAGAGTGGAATCCCATGGGAATTGTTTTTGGTGCTACTCTCCCTGGCACCCCATCTTTCAGAACGTGGGGCAGGCAGGAAGCAGATGCTCTGTGGATATTGGGGAAGAGAAGAGAGGAAGTGTTTTCCCTCTTTGCTTTGTAAGATACTTTGGACAATTGACTTTTCCTGACCCCAGATGTTTCAGCTCTATCTCCTCATCTGTTCAAGAAGATAGTAAGCTCTCTTTCTCTTTAAACCTCTGGGTCATTGCACAAATGATTTATTCTACCAAGAATGTCTCCCTTCACTCCCTAGCCTTCAAAGTCTAGCAGGAATTCTACCCTCTTCATGAAAGCTTCATGCATTAGATGCAGCACTTAAAACTTCTTAGCACTTTGTTGGCACTTCTCTAATTAGATTTCTTAACACCGCCAGTGCCTGTTTTCCTGACTAGGTTTAGATGCCATGCTTGGCAGGGTCACCATCTTGTTCTCCTTCATGACCCCTACTGTGGTTTCTCAGGAAATACTTGTTGAATCCCACAAGGCAGCCTGAGGTAGTGCCAAAATTGTGCAATCGGAGTTGAGACATTTGGCTCCCGGTCTCAGGTCTGAGTCAGGTCTGCCAATAAGCACATCCTGAAAATGGTGTTGTGACCCTAGAAGATTCTTCACTTTTCTGGGCCTTAGTTTCCTCCTCTAGAAAATGAAAAGTAGAGTAGGTCAATGATTCTCATTTGGGTGTGCTTTTTCAATACCACCGGTGCCCAGAGGGTCTGGCACATCCTTGGTTGTACATCCGGATGGATATACAACTGATGAGATGCCTTCCGGTTCCAGAAATATGTGTGGGTTGTTGGATATTGCCTTGGCCTGTGGAGTTAGATGGAAGGAAGTGAGCGTATTGGAATTATATGTTAGTGCTTCAGAGACACAGCAAAAGAGAGAGTTGAGGTAACTCTGAATAATAGCTGCTAACATTTGTTAAGCCAGGCACTGTGCTGAGGGCCTGGAATGTATTCTTATTTAATTCTCACAATACCCTTATGAGGCAGGTACTATAATTACCCTCATTTTACAGATGAAGACACTGAGGCTTGGAGAGGTTAAATAAAGGACCAAGTCACTGAACCAGGTTACTAAGTGCTGGGGCTGGAATCAAACCCAGGCTCTTTGAATCCAGAACCTGGATTCATAAACACCCATTGGCTGCCTTTCTCTTAGTTTTTGCTTTTGTTGGGGGAGGTGTCATGTTGTAGGGAGCTAGTCGTATGGTTATTACAAAGTATTGACTTTACTGGTCTTTTGTAATTCCTATTACTGGTGCCTAGCAAGTGATAAGGGCACTCATAAACATAATAATTTCTATGAAGACAGGTCATGGGGATATGATTGGGCCATTTTATTCTTGAATATTGCAGCATACCTCTCCAGATTCATGCCACCTCAAACAGTGGCATCATTTCAATGTATCATATATACTGGAATGGATTTTGTTATGTGAAGGAATTTACTTTCTGAGGGAAATACCTGGAGTCAAAGGAAGATCCGGTGTTACAAGATCACCAATGACCAGGAAATGTAACAAATCTTGTGGAGGCTCACCCAGAATTCTCATTAGAGGTGGGGGAAATGATATTCTGCAGTTGCATAGATAGAACAATGATATCTTACTTCCATTTGCAAAATGTTTCACCCCACAGAGAGATTAAGCAATTAGCATTTACAGCACTCCAGACACTGTTCATGTTTCTATATGTGAACAACTCTCAGATCTACCCTTTTACCCCCAATTTCCCTATCACTGCATCATTTCTAGCTGTATCTCTCTAATGCCTCTGCCTGGCTGAATGGCTTTTGGCTCCTGCTGAGCATGACGGATTTCCCCTTCAGGCTTTTTTAGCACCCAATTTCCTAGTCTTTGTTGGCAGAACTCCTGTGATCCGCACTTGTGCTTGGGATCATAGGAGAGGAAGGCAAGGCAAGGCAATTGGAAAGGATGTTAGTAGGGTGAGCACGGGGGCATAGGGCGTCAGTCAAGGCCTCTGGCCTCCCACAGAACTGCCTGCCTGCTACTGGGAGCCCTGGCACATGATGTCAGGGTGAGGACATTGTAGTCTCGGCCAAGAGAGGGCTGAAAGACTTGGGCAAGCAAGTCACCCACATCTCAGTACTTCAGTCTCTCTATGAGAGTGGCCTATCCAGTGGCCGATGTTCTTTCATTATATTCTTGTGGGTGACAAGGTGCCTCACTGAGTAGATTCTCGGCCTTCTTTGCAGGAGGTGTAGCTCCACGCATCTAGTCTGGAGATCTGAGCAGAGTTGACCTATGGGAAGGCTACTTAAAAGTGGGAGGTAACTGAATGGGAGGAGCTCCCCCCCCTTTTTTTTTTGCCTTTCTTCCTTTCTTTCCCAGCTGCCCTGGCTGGCATGCAAATGTAGGAATTTCAATAGCCAACTGGCCTTTTTGATTAGGTCAAGATCAACTGATTTGGGACTTTAATTACATCTGCAAAACCTCTTCGCCTTTGTCATAAAATGCAACCTAATTGCAACAATGAGATCCATCATATTCAAGGTACTGCCCTCACTACAGAGATGGGGTTAATCTGGGCATAACACCAGGGGCAGGAATCTTGAGGATCATCTTAGAGTAAGAGTTAGAGTAAGAGAGTGGACCAAAAGATGCAGAGAGTCTGATTCTTTTTTTAAAAATTTTATTTTATTTTTTATTTTGAGAAAGAGAGAGAGAGAGAGAGAGAAAGAGAGAGAGAGAGAGAGAGAGAGACCCTTAAGCACGTTCCATGCTCAATGTGGAGCTGGACGCAGGGCTCGAACCCATGACCCTGAATCATGATCCGAGCTGAAATCAAGAGTTGGACACTCAACTGAGTGAGCCACCCAGATGCCCCAGAAAGTCTGATTCTCAATGACCAGAGAGCCTGCTCACCACCTGTGGGCTGTACTTCTGTAAGATGAACTTCTTTTAGATGAGGGACATATCCTTGGTTTACTGAAGCCATTGTATTCAGTCCTTTTATTAGCACCTGAAAACAACTCCTGACTGATTCAGTGGTGGAGTAGGATTAGATATTCCTAAAATTTAGCCTTTTCCATTCTCTAAGGACATTGTGTCTTTGACATGTACACATTGGCTGATACCATGCCATCCACAGCTCTGGTCAGCCCAGGCCTAAACCCCTTCACTTCATAATTCTCCAGCAGCAATTTTCTGTTTGTTGGAGAGAAGAAGGCATGGAATTTGAAACCAGAAGACCTAGTTTCGGGTTAAGCTCCATTATTTATTGGCTTTGAAACCTTGAGAAATTACTTCATATGGCTGACCTTGAATGTCTTAATTTTAAAATGAGGATAAAAATCATGCCTGCCTTGCCCACTATATAGGGCTGAGGTGAGGAACAAACAAAAAAAACATGTGAAGGTACTTCTTACACTATAAGTCTATGAGCAAATGTTAATGACATGCTATTTCATTCATTCATTCATTCATCTGTTTCTTCTATGAACATTTACTCTGCACCAACTATTTGTCAAGCATTGAACTAGTGCTGGGGACATTAAAACTTGTAAGAGAGCACTCCTATCCACACAGGACTCATAGTTTTGTGGGGGAGATAGACACACAAATACTAGAGTATGAGATGTGCTATGATAGAGGAATGTATGAGTTGGAAAGCCTTTAACCCAGAGCTAAGGGGTCAGAAAAATCTTTCTAGAGGCTGTGGCAAACAGCAGATAATTAGGTGAATAAATATTGATAATAATTACCACCATGTATAGAGTACTTGCACATGTCAGGAACAATTGTGTGTTGTATATATAAGTAACCCTATGACAAAGTATTGTTCTTATAGTCACCATTTTGCAGATAAGGAAACTGAGGCACAGGGTATTTAAATGATTTCCCCAAAGTAACACAGCTAATACGTGGTGGGGCGGTTCCAAATCCAGGCTTTCTCACTCCAGAGCCTCATCTTATAATTGTTGTGTGCTTGACAAGGTGGGGTGGGCAGTCTAGACAGATGTGACAGAGAGCCTGTTACCCTTCAGAATTGCACATAGTTCACCAGAGATTGAGAAAAGCACCAAAGAGTGAAGCTTGGGTGGGGGCAATGGAGGTAAGATTACAGGCACGGAGAGCTAGGGCAGGACAGATACAGACAGCTTTGGCATTTAACAAAAAGCTTTTATATTGTTTATATAAGAAAGCCACTGAGAGTTTTAGCCAGGGTTGCTTTTTATGAAGACCACCATTGGCACAAATGGATAATGGGTTGGAGGGGGACAACACTAGACAGAGGGAGATTAGTAAGGAGATGCTGGCATCTAGGTTTAGGGTAATAGCAGTGTGACTGGACACAAAGACATGCATATATGACATGTTGAAAAGTTAAGCAGGATAGATTGGATGATGACTGATAGAAAAGGAGGAATTGAGAATGATTTCTAGTATCTGGTTTAACAATGGAAGGTAGAGCCCTTTACAGAGATAGGTAATACAGGAGCAAGTTTGGAGGAGAGATGAAGAGATGTTACAAGGAGTGTGAAGTGCTTTTCATGAAAATAGGCAGTGGAATGTACAGTCCTGAATCTCTGAGGAGAGATGTGGGGTGGAGTGGTAGACCTGGAAATGAATCATATATAGATTATAATAGAAGTCATGGGGATGGGTGAAATTAGCAAGGAAAACTATGTGGTGTGGGAAGAGATAAGGACTTAGGGCAGGATTACGAGCTGGAGGAGGGTGAGGCGTGCAGAGAGGGGAAAATCAGCAGAGAGTGGAGTTAGAGATGCAAAGGCAAAAAGTGAATGGTTTCATTCAGAAAGGAAGGTTGACATACGTTACATGGACGAGAAAGGACAAATGAGTGGAGGACTGACAGGTGTCTACTAGATTTGGCCCCAAAAAGATGAGAGCAACTTACAATAGTCAAGACATGGGAGCAACCTAAGTGTCCATCAGTGGATGAAGGGAGAAAGAAAATATGGTGTATACAAACAATGGAATATTATTCACCTATAAAAAAGAAGGAAATATTGCCATTTGTGACAGCGTGGATGAACCTTGAGGACATTATGCTAAGTGAAAAATCAGACAGAAAAACACAAATACTGTATGATCTCATTTATATGTGGAAATTAAAAAACAGGAGAAAACAAAATGGCAAAACCATGCTCAGAGATACAGAGAACAGATTGGTAGCTGCCAGAGGTGGGGAGGTGGAAGGGTGAAATGGGTGAAGAAAGTGAAAAGGTATAAATTTCCAGGTATAAAATAAATAAGTCGTGGGGATGTAATGAACTGCATGGTGACTACAGTTAATAACACTGTGTTGCATATTTGAAAGTCACTACGAGAATAGATCTTAGAAGTTCTCATCACAAGAAAAAAATTTGTAACTATGTATGGGAACAAATGTTAACTAGACTTATTGTGGTGATCATTTTGCAATATATACATGTATTGAATCATTATGCTGGACACCTGAAACCAATATAATGTTATTTGTCAATTATATCTTGAAAAAAAAAAAGATGACAGCAATTTCAGTGGCTGCTTTGGGTGGAAGTCAGGTTGCAGAGGATTGAGAAATTAGAGGGAGGTGAGAAGGTAAAGGTAGTACGCAAAAAGCAAAACGGAAAGATGAACTTTTCTAGAACCTTGATTGTGATAGGAAGAGAAAGACCATAGGACAGGTAGAGGGGTTGTGAGATCCTAAGAGATTTTTTTTCTTTCCCTTTTTCCTGTAAACTGAGGACATTGAGCAACTTTTTCATGTTAGGGAAAGTAGTCACTAGAAAGGGACAGATTAAAATAAAGAAGAAAGAATGGAGTGAGGTTTCTTGGGGAGGCTGAGGGAGTGGGGTTCAAAGGTTGGATGAGAGGTTCAGTCTTGATAGGAGGATGTAAGTACAATGAGGAAGAACCAGGATATCTTCTTTCTTTTCTGTGCTTTGAAAGGTGTTCCAGAAGAAGCCATGTCTTCTCTGCTTGGAGCCACAGATCCCACTGAATGACTCTGGCTGCTGGCTTTGGTGACAATACCTTCTCCCTTTTCCCTTCTACTTTTTGATGCTAATTGCTGGGCTCACTGTTTCCTATGTACCTTTCATTTCCTATAAAGCCTTTGAAGCTAGTTCCTATATTAAATTCCCAACATTGAACTACCTGGTGTGGGCTGGTTTCCTAGGTGGATTCTGACTGAGACGTGTATTTATTACAGAAATTTGGCCAGAGGAGAATTTTGTAGAAAGCACAGCAAAGAATATAAAGTCATCACTAATTCCAGTATCCAATGATAACTGTAGTTAACATTTTGGTGTATATCCTTCTAGTATTCATATGCATATATGCATTTTTTTCCTTCACAACTTTGGAGTCATACTGTACTCTTTGCTTTGTAATCTTTTTTTTTTTTTTCATTTAATCTATTACACTTGATCTTAGCCAAAAGGCTAAGAAGTAATATCTCATTTAATCTATTGAAAACATTTGTCTAAACCATTGGGTATTCTTGTAGAACATAATCTTTAAATAGTTATTTGTATCACTTCAAGTGGGTGTACTAGAACTTATTTAACCAGTCTGCCAATGTTGTTTATTTAGATTGTTTCCAGTATTTTGCTATTGTAATAATTCTCTATGCCAAGTTTTGGAATGTATTTTTTCTTTTTTCTTTAGGGTAGATTAAAAATGTAACTACTATGAGAGCCAGGTTTTTGTTTGGTTCATCCACTGATGAATTCTCAGTGCCCAGAGCAGGGCATTCTGGGTGAGGTTGAAGTGGAATGACTGTGTTAAGGGACATGCAGAGCCTAAAGATCTTGCACATATTGACACGCCTCCCTTTTGAGGGCCAGGGATGATTCATCACAAGAAGGCAGTCGGCTCAGAACTGGCCAGCTGCCTGATGAATTGTACAGGATGGAGCCTTCAGGCTACCACAGCTGCTGGGGGTCATTCAGCTGGTGGAATTTGCCTTGTTGCAACTGTGAGCCAGCTGGACCAAGAGTGAAGGCCAGGGCCGTGTGGATTCCCGTGAAGTCCATTTCTGCTCCCCCAGGACATCCGCTGGCTGCTCTACTGAGGCTGTGTAACTGTGTCGGGCCAAATCTCAGGCACTGCCGCAGCTGGACAAAGGCGCAGGGGTGGGTCCTTCTGGTCCCAGATCTTCCTGGATAAGTTCTCAGGACTCCTCAACTCTGAACTTATGAAAACTGAGATTTTCTTACTTTGGGGCTTTTAACTAAACTCACAAACAATAAACCATTTGGAGGCTTAAACCTGGCCTCAAGGAAAGGCTTGGGTAATAGAAGTCATTTTCCTTACTAAACTATCAACTGACAAGTTTAGATTAATTTTTTTTTCTTTGTTCAGAAAGAGAAGGGGCTAGGACCGTAGTTTTCAACATTTGTCTTTGGTTTGCCTAAGCCCAAATAAATGACTATGTGTCCGAAGCTAAATAACAATAACATGCCCATAAAATAAATACCACAAAGACAAAGTGGAATGTGGAGAACAAGTAGATTTTATGCCAGGGATTAAGCTGTAGCGTGAGGATGTATCTGGACATCTCCAGTCCTGAATACCCTGGTCACCCTCAACAAATTCCAGATGATGGAAAGTACAGATTCAATTCAATAATTATTTATTGGTCACATATAAGGAGTTCAATGTCAGAAGCTGCCTAGAGGAGGTTTCATCTGAACGAGGGGTGGAGGTACAAACTCACAACTCAGTGAGCAATACAGAGCTTGGTTAGGAGCCCAGATTGGGTTGCCTGGCTTCTAACCACGGCTCTACCGCTTACTCTCTGCATCCCTTAACTTCAGTTTCTTAGTCTGTAGAAAGGCTGTAAAATCCTAGGAAGTTGGTAGGAGAATTAGATGAATTACCATTTCTAATGCATTGGAAACACTAGCTTAGGACATGGGACATCTGCTTTGCTGCTGTGGCTTCTCTCCAATGCCAAGGTCCTCCTAGGTGGGGTGGAGGTAACCAGGGGCATTGTTACTTAGCCTGCTATTGGAGTGTGTCCCCTGCATCTGCAGGGATTTTCTAGCTTCCACTTTTTTGTGACTTCCTGACCTTGCTCTTGGAAGACATTGCCTGTGGTCAGTTCCCAGCCTGTCCCTCAGCTGGGGGATTGGTGCAGCACTAGGCTAAGCGCTGTGAAAGATCAAGAGTGATAAGATACGGTCTTCTCCTGATATGCTGGGCCTGTGAAGGTCTAAGACATCTGGCCCAAGAAGAGATGTTTTAGAGAAGAATGGTGGCACATGAGTGTGGGGTTTTCAAAGTCCACATCTTAGAGTCTGTAATGTTTAGCACCAGACAGCCTTTCAGCGTGAGGACTACGCAATCCCAGAAAATCTAAGCTTTCATCCAAATTCAGGACTTTTTGGAGAGAAAGTCATTTAGCTTCTGCTCTAACATTTTATTCATTTGTTCATTCAGTCACTCATTGGGCTACAGAGACTTCACCACTTGTCTTATCAGAGAGCATGGTGAATCTATCTGAACAATTTGCAGCTGGTGGTTCTTATTCTGGTTTTGCAAAAAGTCTGATTTCTATTTTATGTATTTAATGACATATGTTATCTTCCTAAATCTTTTTCTTTTCAAACTCATTTGTTCCAGATTCCCATCATTCAATATACATGACATGACTTCCCCATTTTCTGCCATCCCGATTGCTTTTCTTGGGAAGAATCTCAGTCTCGAATCTTCATTTTCAAATGCCACACAAAGACTAAGCTGCAACTCACTACATGTAGCATAAGACTCCTTGATGCTCTCTGTTCACTAAAGGAACCTAAGACTGTTTTGGCTTCTAAAGGAAAATTTTCAAATGAGCCATTATCCACCCAGGTTTCTTCCACCCCATAGTTACGCAGTTGGCTTTGTGAACCTAGGAGCAACAATTTACATGAATTTATTTTATATAACTTCAGCTCACCTATTCTTTGATTTAATTTTGAATTTGCCAATTAGAGGTATTTGTGCCATCTGTAATTGTGATAAGCATGAGACTGTATAAGGCAAAAAGAACACACTCCAGCACCCCACTACGATAATAATCAAGGCCCTCTGGCTTCAACCAGCTGATTCTTCCTACAAACAAATCAGAGACTTGAATTGCTACCCACGTTTGAAGCTCTTCACTCACCAGCAGATTGACATCGGGAAAGTTGTGGAACCACTCTGAACCTCATTTCATCAACTGTAAAGGGGGCGGAATATTTCCTTCCTAGAGTTGAAGTGAGGGATAAATAAGATAAACCATGTAAAAGGTTAATGCCAGTGCCAAACAAATGGTAAGCACTTAATAAATGTCAGTTATTTAATATGTTATTTCATCTCTCCACCACATCCACTAGATATCACAAAGACTGAAATTTCATTATCACAGTTACCATATTTTCCTATCTTGGGTCTTCTGGTGCTTTTCTCATTTCTGAAGACTTTTAAAGGATTAATTGGCAGTGATTTTGAAATGAGCCCAGAGAGTTGTTTGAAGTAGCAACTGAGAGCAATTACGACTTCCTGGAGAGCACTAGATTAGCCTAGCGACAAACACAAATAATATCATTAATTTGGGTATGGGGGAGAGGGAAGACTAATCTGATTCCACAAGAGCCGAGAGGTAAACCTGGAAGTCGGATGATAGTTTTTTAAATTAGATAATGCAGAAATTCAAGACTATACAGGTTCATTTTTATTTGATTACATTGCAGAACTTTCAGCAGGACTTGGGTCGCTACTGAGAGTGTGGTGGCTGATTGTTGGCTTCACCTTGGACATCATTTATCTAATAGCATCATCATGATTAAGGGCTTCAGGGGTCAGACTTCCCTGGCTCGACCATTTGTCACCTTAGGGAAGGTCACAGATGAAATCTTATACGGAATCTCAGTTTGTTCATCATTTAAACGTTAAGAACATAAGGCATTTTTAGGATTGTAGCAGAAAGGGCATCTGGAGTGCTTATTATGGTTCCTAATCCATAGTAAGTACTCAATAAATGGTAGCTATGATTTTAATTATGCTGAAAGAAAATTTCACAGAGGAACTGCCCACAAAACACTATTCATTTGTAACTGAAAATTTTAATTGGGGCCTTGTCTAGAATACATGTTTTTTCCTCTGGTCAAGGGTATGACACCATGACTGAATGACAGAAAGAGAGTGCTTTCTATCAGCAGCCCACTGATTTCCCTTTCACTGGAATTCAGCTTATTAGCTGCATGGCTAACTCCTAGAGGCAGGAAAACATGTCCCATACATGTCACTGTTGTCAAGCAGAGGAGACAGATGTTTCTTGGCTTCCCCTCTCTGGGACTTAATAGCTCCTGAAGGTTAACCCTTATTGACTCATTAAGCCGTGTCTGCCTGGGGGTCAGCGGTGGCGACGCTTGTGTTAACCTCGGCAAGCAGCCGTCACCGGAGCTTTACAAAGGGAGACGTCACATTTGAGAGAAAGACAGGTGATACAACGCACACGCCATCCTCAGATGGCCATGGTTCCCTAGAGACAAGGACAAAAAGATGTGTTTTCTTAAAGGATTAGAAGAGAATAATACCCTTTGCTTTTTCTGTGTGGCTTCTTGGTAGGACATCTCAAAATTCTAGCCCTTGTCCTCTGGCTTTAATCTCTGTATTGGTTAAATACACCCAGCATGTCGGATGGTAAGCTTCCTAGAGGCAGTGCTGCAGTGGCCACTGCTGAGACAGTAATAAAACCCACTGGGAAAGGAGGAGGAAAAAAACGATGTTATTCTCTCTTTCAATGAAGCATTGGGAATAGCTGGTTTTATTTTCTCCTTTCTCTCTCTGGTGTCCCATGTATGCAGTGATGGGAATGGAAATGATTCCATTTGATGTTCCCAACTGAATTGTTCCCAATCTCTTTTGATGTGCTTTGCTTTTTTTGCTTACTGAGTCTAGAAGTACTTAGTTCATATGCTAGTTACTCTTCTGCTAGCTCCCAGGTGCAGGTTACCTTTCCTCTCTTTTGGCTCCCAGGGAACTCAGGCTGTTTCTGAGCCGATGTGCACACTTGGGGAGAAAGTGTGCTGTCATCATCAGCAGAAAATGTTTATTGAGTGATTGAAAAATGGTCCCTGGACAGGTTACCATGGCATCTTCTTAGTGAGCCAATGCTGGCTTCTGGTGAACATGCTCTAGTACGGGGTCAGAAATCACCTAAGAATCTATTCTAGAAGTTTTAAGCCGAAGCTTGTAATAATGTGTGTGCATTTGTAATCAACACCTCTAATAATTTCTCTGGAACTGTAGACTTCAATTTATTAAAAGGGAACAGGTGCCAAGTCTCTTGGGGTTCTAATCTGTTTTATGCGGTTCACTGTATGCTTTATAATTTAAAAGAGTATTTTCTTTGGCGGCCAATAAGTATGTTTCCTCTTGGTAGTGAAGATAATGGTCAAAAGGTCAGGGATATGGATGGGGTTAGATCTGTGTCTTCCAATATGGTACATGTGGCTAGTGGCTACCATCTTGAATGGTGCAAATACAGATACTTTCCATCATCAGGAGAAAGCTTTATTGTACAGCTGTGGGTTAGATGGTCAAAAGAAGGGTTAGAAGGGTTAGATGGTACAAAAGCCTTATTGTACAGCTGTGGGTTAGAAGGCCTCTCTGCTGGATTAGAAGTCTCCATCAGAAGTCAAGAGAATACTGTAGAATTCTTAAGGTTCCTATAGCTACCTTCCTGACCTCCCCACCAACACGTCTTTACCTCCTTTGACACCTTGAGACCACCAGGACTACTCTCATCATGCCACTTGTCCATGAAGTGCAGGGCTACCTCGGGAATCTTCATCCCTAGACTTTAATTCCCTGTGACTCAACCTCTTTCTCTGTAAAGGATTTCACTAACCTCTTGGAATTTAAGGTCAATTGTCAGCATAATCCCCCATATCTTCAAGGCTTCACTGATTGCTGTTTTCTCTCCTCTTATTTTTAATTTAATTTAATTTTTTAATTTATATATTTTTAATTTAATTTTTTTAAGTAGGCCCCATGCCCAGCATGGAGCCCAATGTGGGGCTTGAACTCACAACTCTGAGATCAAGACCTGAGCTGAGATCAACAGTCAGATGTTTAATTGACTGAGTCACCCAGGCACCTCTCTCCCTTTCTTGTTGCTTTGTTGGACCTGGAGGTGAGGCAGGTGAATTCTTTGGCTCCTCATTTCTACCTCTAGACCACACTCACTCTCATCACTAAAATAACTCAGCTGTGAATCTCATGTCATCAACTTAACTCACCCAGTAGTCCCCACTGTCTTGTTGCAAGTCAATTAGCACAACTAGGATCACTCAGCCTGATTTCTTGAAGATGTTAGCTTTGGATCACTGGCATTCCCTCATCATTCTTTCTTTCTTAATTGTTGGCAATTTAAATGTGCACATAGAGAAATCTCGACTTTTTCTCATCCAGTTATCTAGTCTGCTGTCCTATCTCAACAATTCCCTCTCATTGTCAGTCATAGTCCAGGAGACCTTGCTCTTACCCTTAACTTAAACCTTGTCAGAATCTTAATCTCAAACATTCAACTCTCTTATCACCATGTTCATCTCTATAGCCCACTTCCTGTAACATCCCAACTCCACTAGGACCTTTGACCTAGTGTATCCACTAGTCAGACACCAAAGGCAACCCCTCTGGGTGGATTAATGAGAAAGGGTTGTCCTCTCTGTGTGATGAAGCCCCATGCCAGGGCTCATGGCTTGGGACACAGGCTAGATTTCAGTCCCCATTCACTCTTCTTAGCTGGGCACAAATTTGACCAGTGTACATGAAAGCTCTGTTTTAATCCGTTCAGTCTGCCACATTTTAACTGTTCTGTTCCCGCATCTCCAGGACCTAGTTTTTGTCTTCATCTAGTTTTATTTCCATAAATCATTGTTATCACCCCTTTGCATACAACCTCAACTCCCACGACTCTCTTTCTTCATTGGACTCTCTTGACCAAACTCTAACCCTGGTTAAATCCAACTAATTATTTTTCCTCCATGGCTATAACTGTGCTACTAACATGGCCAAGAAAAAACACTTAACTGGGCTACCTGTTCTCACTTCAAATTCATGAGCACTAGCCTTAAGTTGGCCATAATTCTACGCATCAATTATACTGTATTTGCTTATCAAATTTTCTATCATCCTAGACAATTCTTTCATTTCCTCTTCCTTCTCTTCTAAATGTTAACACCCCCCTCCGTCACTGAGTTTCGGCTGATGACCTCACTTTCCACTTCACTGAGGAAATGGAAGCTGTCAGAAGAGCACTTTGATTCATCCTTCCCGGCACACCTACCCTCCCACCTGTGTCCATATACTGTGCCTTCTCTTCTGCTTGTGCTTGGGATCCACTGGGTCCTGGATCCCATTGCTCTTGCCTACTCAAGGACATTGCTGCAGGAATTCTCCCTGCTTTCTTCTTTATCACAGAATAATGCTTTTTCCATTGGATTATTCCTAGCAGAACACAGACATTATTTGCTTCATCTTAAACACAGCCCTTCACAGACCACATTTCCCTCTTCAGGTACTGTTCTATCTTTGTATTTCTCTTCATAGGAAATATCTTTGAATGTGTTGTCTGTACTTGACAGCTCCATGATTCTGATCAGGCTTTTGCCTCCTTACTCTACCAACCCTGCTTTTTTAGGGTCACAATGTCACCCACATTGCTAAATCCTGCAATCAATGATCATTCTTCCTCTCCTTGGCTATAGGAAGTATTTCACATAGCAGGTTGGTGTCCCTTTTTTGTAATACATTTTCACTTAGCTTTCAGAACAATTGCTCTTCTAGTTTCTTCTCACCTACTTTTCTCCACAGTGACTTTCTCCTTCACTGGTTCTTCCTCATCTCTAACCTCTAAATTTTGGAATAATCCAGGGTCAATCCTTGGAGTTCTCTTTTCTATTGCTCCCTACCTACTTGATCTTACCGGGTCTCATGGCTTCAAGTAACATTTTTATGTTGATGACTTCCAGGTTTATATTTTAGCCCAGATGCTCCCCAGGAGTTCCAATTTGTACTGGTAGTCAAATTGCCTGCTTAGCATCTCCACTTGGATATCAAATAGGCATTACAAATTGAACAAGATCAAAGTGAGCACCCAATATACATCCCTTCCTCCTGTTACTTTCATGGTCTTCCCTATCTCTATAATGGCAATTCCATTCTTTTAGTTGGAGTCATTGGTTTTTTTTTTCTCACAACATCCACAAATCCTATTGGCTCTGCCTTTAAAATATATCCAGAATTTAAACATTCCTCACCTCATCACCCTACCATGCCACCCCCATCACCCTAGAGGAGCCTCTATCATCTCTTATCAAATATTTGTAATAGCCTCTATGTTCAGTTATTCTCTGGCCTTCTCTCCTATGATTTTTCCTCTCTATTTCAGCCACATTGCTTCCTTGAATTTAGCCTACTGTCTCAGGACCTTTGCACCTGCCATTCCTATGTTCCAAATCCTCTTTATCCAGACAGCCATATGGCTCATGCCCTTGTTTCCTTCAGATCTTCATTTAAAAGTCTCAGTGAAGTCTTTTATAGATACCCTATCTAAAATTTCATTCTCCTGTGTATACATTCTGTCTCTTCCCTGCTTCTTTTTCTTCTCAGTCTTTTCTACTTGGTACTATTTATTGCTATCTAACATAACATATATTTTATATTACCTTTTGAAAAATCTGACTCTCCCACAAGAATTTAAGTTCCACAGGAGCAGAACTTTTTATTTGCTCGTGTTTGCTTTGCTCACTGCTGTATCTTCAGTGCCTAGAAACGTGCCAGGCCCCCAGTAGATGATTAACAAATCTTTGTTGGATGACTAAGTGAAGGTAGAGAGGAATTGCAAGCACTGCGTCTTTTGCAAAAAATTATAACCTCATAGCCTACTGCTTAAGAGTATGGGTTGGAAATCCTGCCTGTGCGGCCTCGGCTAGGTTACTTAGTCTGTTTCCTCCTGTGTAAAATGAGTAATAAGAGTTCCTACTGCATAGGGTTGTTGAGAGGATTAAGTGAAGTAATATATGTAGGGAAATACATGTGGGTGAGATATGCAGAGATGAAATATGTAGCATAAGGCCATAGTAAGTCTTCATTCTCATCACTATAGTTATTACCTGCTAACATTATGTCATCCTCCCTTTTTCCCATTACACCTTCCTCATAGGTTGTTTACAGCATATTATAACCCCATTTATGGGAATCCCAACCCTACTGCTCATTAGCTGTGTGATTTAAGACAACTTAGTCTTTCTGAACCTCAGTTGTCTCACCTTTAGACTAGAGACAATAATACTTACTTTGCAGAGTTGTGGTGAAGATTAAATGATGTGTAAAGAGAGGTTAGGTATCTTTCTCTGACAAATAATAGATGCTCAATAAAGAATAGTCCTTAATTGTGTTGTGGGGCTGCAGGAGATGGAGGAGGCCATGCAGCAGGGCAAGCATGGGCCAGTCTGTGGGGTCAGCTGCACCGTTCGCATTCACGCTCTTCTCAACTTGGACTTTCTCTGAGAGCAGCCTGTGCAATCGTAATTGTTAATTCAGTTCTTTTTTCTCACCAAGCTCACTTGGAGTTTTTTAGCAAGGATTGTAATTTTTAGAGTTGCTTGAGATGTGTTTCTTTTTATAGTTTCTGTCTTGCATAAACTCTTCTCTGATTTTTAAACATCCTATGTAGAGTCTACGAGAATATGCATATACATATTCCTTCTTCATTTGTTTTTATTCAATTTCAAGAAACACTGTTATTCTCTTCCAAGGTTCCAGTCATTTCCATATCGCTAATCAGTTCTTCCTTGTTGATTGAAATCACATAGAAAGCAGCAAATCCACTTGGCTGCCCCTCCACCTTTAAGTATCCAACAATGAGGTTGACATTATTTATAGATTATAGGGCAACTGCACAAAGTTGTCTAAATTGACCTGTTTTAAATTAATGTCCCTTCAAGCCAGACTTAACCAGCTTTGGTACAATCCTGGGAATACCTCCTCCCTGCATGTCAGTAAGCTGATTATTCAATACCACCCACTTTCACCCTCACACATTCCTAGGTATTGTTGCCCAAACTCATCTTCTGTCCTGATTTCAGAAGGAACTCCATGAATGGAAGAATCCCTTAGGGGACAGAAATGAGAGTTAAAGCCTACACTAAATACATGAGCTCATCTTTTTAGAATCCTGCAGAACAGAGAGTGGAATTTTGCCAACACTTCACATTGACCAGGCAGACTTTCAACATTGTCTATTTCCTTTCTCTAACATGGATTAAATATCTTTAGAATAACCTACTAGAAAACGGAAGAGGAGAAAGACCACCCTCATCCCTGTCATGGTTCAAATTTTAAATAAGTGTGCAAAATGAAGTAAAATGGTTAGATGCAGAGAAAAATTTTTGCACAGAACTTTTAAAATGATTTTTCTCCTAAGTGTTGAGGTTGGATGGTAACATAATCTTTGGAGCTCACAAGGGACTTTCCAATTGTGGAATACAACATTGTTATATATTTTGTGCCATAGTATGATACAGTTTTGGAAGGAAGTGAACATGATTGCTAATTAGCTTGAATTTAATTTATGAAATAAAAACCTCTTCTTCAGGATTTCATTGCATAGAGCAAGTGCCCTTCCTCCTGCAGAAATGAAATAAATACTAATTGAATTTACAGTTTTTCTTCTAATGAAGTAAGACTTGTTAACTTCCCCTCAAATCTGTCTTTTCTTTATGTAATTCTTTTTAAAAAATGTTTTAAAAAATGTTTGTTTTTGAGAGACAGAGAGAGACTGAGAGAGAGAGAGAGAGAGAGAGAGAGAGAATGCAAGTGGGGGAGAGGGAGACACAGAATCCAGAGCAGGCTTCAGGCTCTGAGCTGTCAGCACAGAGCCCAACGCAGGGCTCGAACCCACAAACTGTGAGATCATGACCTGAGCCAAAATCGGTTGCTAAACCAACTACACCACCCAGGGGCCCCTTCTTTATGTAATTCTTTTTTTTTTTTTTTTTGTAATATAAAATTTATTGTCAAATTGGTTTCGATACAACATCCAGTGCTCATCCCAACAGGTGCCCTCCTCAGTGCCCATCACCCACCCTTCCCTTCCTCCCACCCCCCATCAACCCTCAGTTTATTCTCAGTTTTATGTAATTCTTAAACAGTCATCCTGATTCCACGTCTCCTATGTTTGTCCAGCTCTTGAAAATAAGCCAAAGACAAAAAACCCAAAAAACAGACAGAAATGAGATTTTTGAAGTTGTTTTTTTATATCACTTATGTTTCTAAAGAATGCTCTTTAAAAGCAAAAGTGGTAGAACAGAACAACTTTGAAAATCAACTCATTTGTCCAGAAACTTCTTTTAGCAGTGCCTATTGGGTGGGTCACACCATGGAAAGAGGTCAGACTTCTGAAATCAGGACACATTTTTTCCCCCAGGATGTTGAGGAAATCAACAGTATTGGTAACTCACTGTTCAGGCAAATGGCTTGATACACAGAGGCGGGGGTGGGGAACTTCTTTAGTTGCAGGTTTTTTGGCACCAGGGAGGGAATGGTCTTTTCTTCTCTTCATTTAAAGCTCAAAGGGGAACTATAGCCCCAGAGCCCACTAAGACCTCTCCATTCTTTGCACTCCCAAAGTGTTACAAGTTCCTTTACTCATCTGAACCCTTAAATGTGTCTTGCATTACTTTCTCAGGGCTTACTTTTTAATTTCCTCAACTAGATTATCTCAGCTCACCTTGTGGGAAGAAATGACATCTTAAACATTGTCTCTCAAAGTGGAAACTTAAATTTTTTTAAATGTTTATTTTTGAGACAGCAAGAGAGAGCAAGAGAGAGAGAGCATGCGCGTGCGTGAACAAGTGGGGAGGGGCAGAGAGAGAAGGAGATACAGAATCCAAAGCAGGGTCCAGGTTCAGAGCTGTGGACACAAAGCCCTAGACGGGGCTCAAACCCACGAACTGTGCGATCATGACCTGAGCTAAAATCGGAAGCTTAATCAACTGAGCCACCCAGGCACCTCTCAAGGTGGAAACTTTACTAAAAAAATCAGTCTCCCCAGGTGATGCCTATGCATTGCTGTTTGAGAACCACAGCCTCGTCAGCATGAAGCAGATGCCTAGACAACTTCCCACTTATTGATACTCTTCCGTTACCCTCAGAGCAAGTCCTTCAGGGCCACAGGCTCTAGCAAGGCTGGGCCTAAGAGTAGAATTCATACTTGTGTTCATGTAATGAATGGTAACCATGAGCTTACTCTTCCAGGTACAGGTATATGATGAGGAGGTAGGTAGACAGAAGCAGGTTCTGCCTCCGTGGACCATACAAGTCTAGTCATATAACTTAAGGAACCTAGAAATAGTCTCTTCATCAGCATCTTCTCCTTATTTTTCTTTTTTTTATTCTTCAGATATTTTAGGAGTATCTTCTTTAAGCCAGACTCTGTTCTATGATGAACAAAACAAATTAGGACCTCTCCCGTCTCACAGAGTTTACATTATAGTAAGGAGAAAAAGAAAATAAACAAGTAAACCAAAAGGTTTACAAGTAATCCCCAAGTTAATTGCAGATATTATAACAACTACAGTGAAAGAAATAACCAAAGCAATGTGTGGACAGACGGACTTCAAAGGGTGAGGGATAGGCAAAGCCATCCCATGAGGTGGCGTTGGGGCTGAGAATTGATGGATGAAGGTCTTGGGTCATGACTGCAATTGGGGAAGATTGAGGAATGATTTGAAGTGCACATGCCTACAATGGAATGATGATGATGATGATGATGATGATGATGATGATGAACTACTGTTGTTATTTAGGAGCACTTCCTGTGTGTCAGCTCTGTGTTAAACATTTTATGTACTCTATTGTATTCAATCTTGGCAGGAAATCCAGGAGATAGATGTTATGGCTCCCACTTTCAGATGAGGAAGCCGAGGAAGCTCAGCGAGATTAATTGGCTTGCTCTGGTCACACGGCCAGCAAATGGCAGTGTGGGCAATCACACTCATCTCCGTGGAATGGCAGAGTTGTCACTCTTTGGCACTACGTGATTTCCCTCTTTGGGGGCATGAGGCCGCTGCCGCCGACTGCAGGGGAAGCACGATGAAATGGAAACTGCACAGGCTTGTTGCAATGACAACGATGGCCAATATTAAAAAGTATGATAGTAATGATGTACTGAGCGCCTGCTCCCCACGAGGCACTAGGCAGAGCACTTATTTTCATTAGCTCATGTGATCCCCCAGATGATCCTATGACAGATGAAAAAGCTGGGGGTTAGAGAGGTTAAACAACTGGGTCATAGTCACTCAACTGGTAAGTGGTAGAATCCAAATCGCACTTACAAGGTCTGATTCTGAATCCTGACTCTTCTGTTTCCCTGATGAGAAGAGCTAGTGTCTGTGCAGGGGCCTTAGACACACTAAAGCTCAAAATAATCAACCTCCCTCTCTCCCCACCAGAGCTCTTTCTTCTTCCTGCCTGGTTCCTGATGCTTGTGACCTTCTCTTCTTGCCTTTTGGGACACTTGCCATAGACTTGCTGTGCTTTTCCTTCCCTATGCTCATTTATGAGAGTTGACAGTTATTGGCAAGTACCTGGGCATGTCACAGGAGAATGTGCCACTTTTTTTTTTTTCTTTAGAAAGCTGTCAATCCAGCTTACATTCATTAACAAGCCAGAATGGGTCTGTCTGTCATCATCTTTCCATGGGTGCGGGATTGCTGAAAGCAGGACACGGAGAAGCTAACCTCTGATGGCGGGAGAATGTGTGTCTAGTGTGGAGACTGTGGCAGGCTGGGAGGGCAAGGTCTTAGCAAGGGCTCTGGAAAACTGGGATGGAGAGGAAAGCGGAAACTCCCGGGGAAGGAAAGAGGCCCCTCAGAATGGGAGATGGTGGCGAACCAAAGCCAACATTACAGTTTTGCCAAGTGCGGTCCTTTCTACTGGCTCGTGTTGACTCAACTATGGCTTGACAACAATAGCACCAGTCTTTGTGACACTTCTCTGTGTCACAGCAATGACGGCAGTGAACGCCAGGCTTACGATTCCACGTTGTTGATTTGCTTTTCAATTTTTGTTAAAATCTGAGCCTTGCCCCACTCCTGGCAAATCTACTACTTTTACTTTTGGACCCATTCTGCTTGGGCTATTCTGTGGCTTGGATGGGATTACATGTTGCGGGATGACGTGGCTCCATTCCCTCAGCTCTTTGGGTTGATTTGGGCTGGGATTAGTGGGATATGGCTTCATTCCTTGTGATTTGGGGTTGAGCTCAATTGGGTTTGGGAGAAAACTAGGGCTCATTCATTATCCACCAATCCCAGAATTTCAGGTCCCTACTAGTGTGATTTTGACACCTGCTGACTGGTCATACTTTTTGAAATCGCTGTTATCTTCTCAAACTTAAATCTGGGATCTTATAGAGTCAGACAAGCTTTTAGTTTCACTGTAACCTTGGACTTTGGTACAAAAAAAATATTTTGGTGTTAGTGTTCCATTTTCTATTCTATCCAGGCTAGTCACATATAATAATGAGCTATCCATATTACATGCATTAAAACTATTAATGGGTTTATCGTTTGAAAGAATTAAAGTTGGGTTTGTGTCATATTTTACAAAATAGTTTCATTTGTAAAACGTTTTTGAAAAAGCTAGGAATATATAGGTGGCGTCTCTAATGTGTGGAGGTTGGATACAGCAGTAAATCAGGAATCAGCTGGCCTGAGCTCTGGTTCTTGGTTTGGTACGAAGTCGGTGTTTGACAGCGGGCAAATTCCCTTGTCTTCTTTGTGCCTCAGCTTCCTCACTTGCAAAGTAAGGTCAAAGGTGATGGGGGGAGGTCAAGGGCTGCACTAGTTGACTCCTATGCTGCCTTCCAACCATGATTATTTGTTTAACCTTTTTTTTGGTTCAAGTGTAGTTGATGTACAATGTTAGTTTCAGACATACGACATAGTGATTCGACGATTCATGATTTTTTTTTAAGTGAAAGTGATCCTTGACTTCTGCTAACTGTCCCTTTGTGTCCCTATCAGAGGCAGCAACTTGATTTGAATGTGCTTATAATTTAGTACTCTAATGTATGGTTTCAATATTTTACAATGGTAATGGCATTCTTTGTAATGAAATCACATTGTAGCATTGCATCTCAAGCTCTGATTGCTGTTGTATGATACTTGGATGAAAGGTGTCCACTGATTCTTGTAAATCATAGGACATGTCTCCTCTTTGGGTTTCCAAATCGCAACTTTGAACACAATCTTTTCTTATTAGTGCAGGCTTTGTTGAAGCTTTAGACAGCAGCTATCAAAAATCAACCAGCTTTACACAGTGGCTTTTTTTCTTTAAAATCTTTTGGCAAGCCTCAGTGTGCTCGTATAACCATAAGACGCAAAGGGACTACTTTCCCTGTTAGTAGAAGAGCTAAAGACCAGGCTAACAGGTTTGCTGCAGTGCTAATATGGAATAATCTGTGATAGCTATAATTAACTTGTATGCTCCTGTCACAGGTTGACTCATCGGAACATTCACACCCTGCAGGATTGATATTTCTGTCTGAGATGCAGGCAGATGCTTCCAGCAACTGTCTAGAGCCCCAGTGTGCTGCAGCCTGGGTTTTGTAGCATTTATCCTTGGCAGGAGCACCATCTATCTTAGGAAGGTATTTTGACACTTTACCTCTCAGCTACAGTGTCTCCCCAGATGCACTCAGTGAACAGAATAGTCCTCACCCCCATGCCACAGTCAGCCCCAGCGTGTTCTGTGGTGGAGATGGCCCAAGACCAAAATAGCTCTTCAGCGCTGGGTTTCTTCTAGGTCTCAAGGAAGATTCCTGACCATTCGCAGCTAGCTTTCTTCCTGGACTTCCTTACCTTCCAGCCAGTTCTGTTATGGAAAAAAAGACTGGACAGCTGAGCTTAGGAATTCTCACCAAGGTACCATTTGATGAGAAAGAGCATGTCAGTGCGCTTCACATTTAGGCTCTTCTGAGGATGCTTTGGAAGGTAAATCTCTTTCTTGGTATTCCTACAGGCTGCATGGCTCCTTAGGGAAAGCTGTTCTTCCTTGCATGGGTTTCCAAGAGAGTTAGGGAGACTACCTCTGCTTCCCTTTGAGGCAAAGGTAAGAACCATGATGATGAAAGCGTTTAGCAAACAAAGCATATAGAATACACGTGCACAGAATGAAAATGTAGGGATTTATATGAAACAAGGCCACCGTTTATTTTCTAGATGTGGGAAAGATGGAATTGTATTACAAAAGACAGATCTAATTCAATGAGAATATGTTAGTGAGGTCTGAATAGAAACTGGTAGTGAGGAGTCTTCATGCAATGGTCTCTAGGGATGATGTTATGGTGATCATTTTCTAAGCAATTTTTGGTTTCCTAGAAGTCCATCTTCTCCGTATTCTTATGCCCTAATCCTACAGCACCCATGTCACATTAGTAAGAGAATCTGCTGTTTGGTGCTAGTGACATTTATTAGAAACCCAAAGTGCTTCAGAGAAGAAAGAAGTGAAGTCTACTTTTAATGCCATTGATAGTAAATACTTAAAAAATCACAAAGTACCGGCTGTCACATTTCTGGTGTAAAAACAACGTTTGACTTGTTTTCAGGCATCTTGGGAACATCCTAACTTGTTCTTTATTAAATTTTCCTTAATCTTTTTTTTTTTTTAGGCTCATGAATTCCCCTCAAATGGTTTCTTATAAGCCAGTCACTAGAAGTGGTACAAATTCATGAACTTCTCTACCATTATCCCGTGAGAAGGAGGATCTCACTACAACATGTGTCCCGAATAAGCAAAGCCATACAGATGGTTCAGAATAAGGTCTTTGTGATCAATCACCTTGGCGAAAAACAAAACAAAAACAGAAACAAAGAAAAAATACAGAACCAAATAATTGTCAGACTGTTCATGCATTTTGTTTTTTGAGTGATAAAATATAACTGATGAGATTTGCTTTGACTCTCTCTTGGTGCCTGCAAGACTGGAGAAGAAACCAGAGATTTTCTTAGATCTGAAAAGTTTTGGCACTGTTTCCCAGGTACTAGCATAAAGACCTCCATGTATTGACGGCTCAAAGATTCTAAGAGAGATAATCTTCCAAGATTTAGAAGATAATGACAGGGAATCAGGACATTTCCTGAGGATAAATGACCAGCTGGAAGGAATTCACAGCATTAACTTCAACCAAGTGCCATTAACCCACCTGTTCCCTGAAATTGCTCTAGACTGCCCGCCACCGATGCTGGCCACGTGCTGCTTTCCACCCAGGTGAACTGGAGAAGATGGAGCAACTGTTTCTGCAGAATAGGTTCTGTGATATTATTTCTGTGAGTTTGAAAGTTTCATTTAATAGCAAGTACCCTCAGCAGGAAGTTGAATACTGTTCCTGGAGGACAAGGCCACAAGGGCAGAGCCAGCGGCTATCAGGGTGGAGGCGTGGCCCGCTGCCTCTAGACTGCTGACTTTGCTCACAATTTCTAACGTCTGTGCCTGGGGGTTTTCAACAAATCCACTATCTTGAAAATCACAGCACTGGGACCTATCTTAGGGAAACTTTTTGGAAGTATTATCAAAAAGTTTCAGAGGAAGTAGAAGAAGTGATTGAGCTAAGGTAAAAGAGTGAGAATTAACTGCCTGACAGTCTTCATAAAACTAATGTTCTTACTTTGTAAGGTCTTTGCAATTACACTTCAAAGCTAAGGCCCATCTTCGAAATTTCCTATTTGCTTTTAATCATTAATGATATCCTCTATTTGTTATCCTTTTAAAGTGCAACATTTTCCAGAGTGAATGAGTATGAAGTCTTATTAAGCAGATAAGCAAAGCAGCAATGTGAAGACAGTGTAATTTCTAAAGGGGATAATCTGTTGTTACTTTAATTACAATATTTGCAGTTAGATTGTTTTGGTTATTAATCTACTGCAAAATACAGTACAATCTACATTTTCCTAATTTTTAGAGCTTAAACAAAGCATATTTTAAATGATAGCAAAAATTATGCTTGAACATTTTTACCTTTAGAAATTCACATTTTCGTTTTCAAATGATTAAATGGGGGGGGTCTCAAAAAACAGTGTATTTTGAGTATAAAAAGGAATATCAGGAATACAATTATTTGAAAATACTCCACTTTGCATTTATAATACATTGAAGAATGTGAAATGAATATTTTATGCGGAATCCACTTTTGATGTGAAGATGGTTTTACATTTAAAATTCTCTACTCAAATGTGTTCTCAGAATACATTCATCCATTCATTGTTTTCATGTCCAAGCTACTGTCAAGGGAAAGGAGCATTCAGTGATATTCCAAGGGTACTTTCTTCATTTGTAGAAAAAATTAATTAGAATCTTAATGTGCTCTGCTCAGCTGACCTTTGATTCTTCACACGGTTGAGTAAACAGATGGTTAATTTTTACATTTTCCTATGAAAGCGACAGCGCGGCACCTCTACCCAGACTTCAAAAGTGGGAAATTCAGATTGGAATTTAAAGAACAAAAAGTATATGCTATGAACTCCCCTCATATTTTCTTAGTTTTCACAGAAAACAGGTAAACATGTGAGTGGCACAGATAAAGGCAGAAACGTCTTGATAAAGTAACGTGTGGCATGGCATATTGTTTCCCTGTGTGGCTCCTCCTGGGCTCTGCCCTCTCATCCCATTTTCTGTGCTTGGCCCACATGGGGCTCCTGTGCCTTGAGCTCCTCCTTCCCCCCATGCTCTGGTGCCGGGAGGTTTATGATCCACTGCTTTTGGCACGAGGTAGCTGGGATGAAACATGTCCTCCATCCTGAACAAAAACCTGAAAGGTCTAGTACTTTCTATGAAAAGCCATAAGAAGCCTTCCACCAATACCTGACTAAACCAGCTTAAAGGTGTTACTGTTTAGTCCTATCGTATTCTGTATCACACGGGCTTCAAGTGTACATAACCAAGTTTAGCTTACAGATTCACAGAAGCTTTGGGCTGGAAGGAGCTTTTGAGATCACTTAGTGCAGTGGGTTTCAGAGTTTCCCCACGGTATGTGTGTTGGGGAAGGGGGCCAGAAAGAAGACTCAGTCCCTTTCAAAAAGAACAGGTCAGGTTTTGCTTTATATATTGTGGTTCTGAGTGGGACTTCTTTAGGGAAAAAGTGTTCTGTTATTATTTCCCCAATAAAATATTTGAAAACCACCGACCCTGTCTTTTTACGGATGAGGAAATAGAGGCCCATAGAGATGTTATATCTTAATTCAATGTCAGTTGCAACTATGGAGATTTTACCTAGACTTGAATTTCTTTCTTAGACAGTACGTAATAAATGTAGCATCCTTTTCGCAAAACTTCTTGGCTGGAAAGCCATGAACAGAGCATCTCTATGGCTCGTTTCTGTGCCATTGTCTCACTTTTGCAAGCTTGCAACCTCAGCACATATGAATGAGCCTGGTATGCATGTGCACATGTGCATGGGCTCACTTGTGTTAGGCTGGGGGAAAAACAAGTCTGTAGAACTTAGGGATCAAGTCGGTCACCTTGTAGCTGAGGGGACCCTGCTTGGAATACGTCCTAGGAATCCCATATGATGGTAGGTGCTACTTGCTGTAGGGAGCAGATGATACGTACAATCCCAAACCTTTTTGCCAACAACATGGCTCTGATACCAGCGTTGACTGAAGATCTCTGGATGTTTGGGAGAGGCCATTAGTTTAATGAGAGTGTTCTGTCCTGGGTCTGATACCCAGTGCACAACATGTTAGGGAGATGGGGCACCAGGACACTTCCACCCAATACCAGTGTGGCAAAGGAGCCCATACCCAGTTATAATATCCCTTGATCGAAATTGGTTGTTTTAGGGATGCCTGGGTGGCCCAGTCGGTTAAGCGTCCGACTTCGGCTCGGGTCATGATCTCGCGGTCCGTGAGTTCGAGCCCCGCATCTGGCTCTGTGCTGACAGCTCAGAGCCTGGAGCCTGCTTCGGATTCTGTGTCTCCCTCTCTCTCTGACCCTCCCTCGTTCATGCTCTGTCTCTGTCTCAAAAATAAATAAACATTAAAAAAAAAATTAAAAAAAAAAAAAGAAAAAAAAAGAAATTGGTTGTTTTCACTTTTCCCATAGGTCACAAAATGCTACACCCAGGTATCCAGTTTGCCTCCTGTGTATCACATCCAGATCAGTTTGGTCTCCCTAATATTTCTGCATGTTTACTCTGTGCCAGTCAGAGGCTGCAAAGCCCATATGAAGGGAATGCTCCACTGAGTTAACTTGTTAACTCATAGTGTTCATATTTCTTTGTAACGGCTTATTTTAAAAATAGGTTTCAACAAGGGTTGAAAACATAATGTCCATCAGAAAATATTGTAACTTAATGAAGTAGGGAGCTGGGGAAGCCCATCTGAGAGGCCAGCCGGTTCCAGTCCATCGTTACCCCATGGGCCTTGGTGCCAGATCTCCTAAATCAAGTGAAGTGAAAAATCTATTTTTTTTTTTAAATCCAGTTTTAAATGTTGCATATCCCAGTGTTTAAATGTTGTCAGCTAAGTAAAAAAAAAAAGTAAAGCCCACATCTGTGAGCTATATCCTGTTTGCAGAAAGCCCAGTTTGTGACCGGTGCTTTAAACTAACCTTTGAATGCGATCCGTGCATTCGTCGTTGACTGCCCCGCTATGTGAAACATATTGTCTCTGAGTCCGTGGTGCTGGAAGGCTTGCACTGCACATATGGTTTTGTAGACATATTGTGGGCAGCCGATGAATATTAATCAGCAGCAGCAGTTTTATCGCCACCATTATGCAAGCTTGACAAAGGCATCGTGGAGCAGCTAGCAGCAAACCTGCGACGGTAATTGTGGGACTACTTTGGAAAAGGACGATCTAGAATTAGATTTCACGCACACACTTAAAAGCAATTACAAGCAGTGAGAGAGGAATATGATTACAGTATGGTCCAAGGGCTGGGGGGTTTCAAAATCGTTTTTGAAGTTCTATAGATTGAAGAATTGAGTACCTTGCCCTCCATGAAGGCTTAGTACAAGTGGATATATATCGTGGCTACTTGGTTTCATGGAAGCAGTGAAATATTTATTTGCACGTTTGGTATGGCTGCTGCAGCTGCTTCTCTGTTATATACACAATCATAAGCACTTGCTTTTTTATAATTGTAGAACAAAGTTTAAGAGATTATTCCCTGAAGAGAAGAAAAATATAGTTGTTATGAAAATGAACTGAGGTGATAATGTGCATACTAGTTCTAACAAATAAAGTGCTTGCTATGGACTGACTGTTTGCCTTCCTCCTCCACCCCTCCACCCCCAATTCATCTGATGATATTTGGAGATGGGGTCTCTGGGAGGTGATGAGGTCATGAGACTAGAGCCTTCATGAATGGGATTAGTGCTCTTATAAAAGAGGCCCCCAGAGCTCCCTCACCCCTTCCACCATGTGAGGTTACAGTGAAAAGAAGTCTATCTGTGAACCAGGAAGAGGGGCCTCACAAGACACCAAATCTGTACTTTGACTTCGGACTTCCCAGCATTCAGAACCGTGAGAAATAAATTTCTGTTGTTGACAAGCCACCAAGTCTATGGTATTTTGCTATAGATGCCTGATCAGACCAAGACAATGCTTAAAATAAAAATTCGCAACTCAAAACTGCCCTAATCAACAGAATTAGTATTTAAAGCTGGAGAAATCTTAGAGATGATCTACTTCAACTCTAGTCTTTATGATAAACTAAGGCACAGAGAGGTCAAGTGATTGGCCCAGTGCCACACAGCACTAGAATTCAAGTCTCTAGCATCGGGTTTAGGAACCTCTGACATTTACAGATATAGATTACAGCTTTAATTACATACCAGTGACCTAAAATCGATGACATGTAGTGTAATTTTGCTAAAGCAGGGATTTGAATGCTCGTGTAGTGATGCCGATACATCGAAATAAGTCATTTCACTGGTGAATGAGCCAAGCTGACCACTTTGTATCTAATCTCAACCCAGCTGCATTGTCTTCTGCTCTAAAAACACTTAAATTGTTTGGTCACATTTTATTGTTTGGCTTTGTTGCAGGCTCTCAATAAAAAGTTTCTTAAATGAAGGAGTGAATGAAAGACTACCTTTTATACAGAAAATTACACACTGTAGAGGTATTTGCAAGTATGATTATTTAAGATTTCTCCTGATGTTAACTTTTGTGAATGCTAAGGTCAACTTCAATCTGTATCAATAGTAAAGATCCTTTATATAAGGAGGTGGAATCCCCAGTGGTTTCTGCAAGGGAATTTGAACCAGGTTCATAGTTTTGTGGGGTTAAAAGGTAAGACTAAAATAGAGACTTAAAAATATTGAATCGAATTCCTTGGGTTCTAAAACTAGTCCCTGAGATTAAGTTAGGGACCTCTGAAAGTTGCATCAGAGCTTTCCAGTAATAAATTCAAGAAATTATTGCATTAGAGATCAGAAATTTCACGCCTAGATGCTGTATGGTGTAAGGCAATCAAGATCCCACTCCTGAATACAGGTGTTTGACTTGGGCAAGGCACTTAGCCTTTCTGATTCTGGGCTTCCTCATCTATAACACTGACAATGACACCTGGTGTTAGAGGGTTTTTGGAAACACACAGGGAGCCCCTGGGGAAGTGGAGTTGGGTACCCTCCTCTGTTCATTCCCAGCAGCCTCTCCTTCCTCCAGTTCAAGGCCCTGTAGTTGCCAACTTGTCTGTCACATTTCACGTCAAGCTGTTAACTCTGAGAGGGATCAAGAAATGTTTCTTTTTGTATCTGCTCAATAAATGTTTATTGAATGACTAAAACGCATAATGCAAATGTAAGGCACTATGATAATTTCACCTAGGAAGTCTGGTTCTTTAATTTGATGGTAGGAGGAATTCCTTGATCTTGACTATATCCTGACTTCCAGTATCTAGTTCTGACCCCACAAAAAGAAAGGTGGAGAGTAAGTATAACCCATGTGTAGGGGATTTTGACACATGATTTGACTGCCAAAATGTCACTGGGTTGGAATTTCCTGAGCAAGGTGTGGTGTTAGCCTATCTTTGAGGAAGTCTGCACTTTGTGTGTGCGTGCGTGTGTGTGTGTGTGTGTGTGTGTGTGTGTGTGTTTCTAATGGAGTTCAGATAGGTTCTTTCCTTCAGAATTAAATAATAGAACTATTGAAAAATGTAGCCATCAAATAACATAGCCATGTAAAGGGACAAGTATAGTCTACGGCTCATAGTGAATCTCAGCAAATATTTGACTTTCCTTGGAAACCCCCCAAACCAAGTTCACTATTTCTGTTACTGGTGATTTTCCTATCTGGCTTCACTGAGGAACTTTACAGTTTGGGAAAACTTCTCTTCCTATTAGTCATAAGTGAGATGTCCATTGGCCTCACCCTACTAACTTTCGGACTGGCTTTGGTCTTCCCAGTGGTGGACTGAGGCAATGGTGACCCGGGGCAATATTGGATTCAAAGGCTGGCTTTTCCCTGGCCATGGACTATGGGGGCCCTCGCAGTAGGTGGGAATGAGAGAGTTTTGTGTATTCCTCCCTTTGCTGGTAGAATACGTGAGACCTCCTTGCTGTTCTCTCTTGCCACATGATAGCTTCTTCCTCTGTTCCACAAAAAGCAAACTCTTTATTCCTGCTCAAGAACTTGCCCTTGTTAGACAAACCAATACACTCAGCTCAGTGGAGAAAGGTGAAAGATTGTTGTGATTGTGTGTGTGTGTACGTGTGTGCGTATACATGGTGTACAAGAAAGAGCAAAAGAGCGGGTTCTCTTTGGATTTTGTGGTGGGGTGGGTCCCATTTTAACTTGTGACGTTGTGTCACTTTCCCTGACTGTAAAAAGGATCATTGTTTTGAAGACTGGCTTGTCAGGGCTTTTGTCAAGCTAAAAATAACAAAGTTAGAGGGAATTATAGAAACAGAATTGGGAAAGCTCACAGCTCTGAGATTACATTTAATGCAATAATGTGTCTACTTGGTATAATATTTTATTGTTTTTTTTTTCTCCCCAAAGCAGAGTTTATAATGATTTTACTGAAGGGTTTCAAGTCATTTTGGTTAGTGATCTTTTGTTTATGTGTCTTTTAATTACCCGGATCGGTTTTTCCTTGACTTCAGCTCATCTTAAAAATTTTCAGAGGCTATGCCAGGAAAGCTTAGGGGGCACCAGGTTTCTTGCTAGACAGCCAGAAAACCATTATATATTTGTTCTGGGGAATTGTAAAAAAAAAAAAAAAATTAAAAGGTGTAAGGGAGTGGTCTTTGTAATCACACACTCTCCTTGGGGCCCCAAACCACGGCATGCTCTTTCCTGAGCCTAAACCCAAAGCTATATATGGTATTGGTATGAAATAGCATTGTGCTAGAGATAGTTATGTCTGTCTTGAGGACTTGACCCAACCAGGCTGACACTTCATAAGGAAAGTCTTGTGATTCTGGAGCACTCGGCACTGGCCTGGGGCTGTTTATGAGCCTACTCTGTTAAAGACACAGGCCTTTCTAAGAGAAATGCTATGTCCTTGGAACTCCTCAAAACTTTTCACTTTAAGTTAATTGCAGTCTTTCCTGTGGGCACAGAATCAAGTAAATACGCACTTGAAAATGAACTTCTGATGTCCACTCATGAATCTACCATGTCTGGAAGACATAACATTTTTTGGAAAGCAGAGATCTGGGACACCCACATTTTCATGGTTACTTCCTTACTGTAAAACTTGATCTGAAATCCTGTGATGCATGTCCCCAGAGGAAACAAATGCTGCACGTCTATTGTTCTATCAATTGTGGATAATCGAATCCAGTTGCACAGTGAGTGCAATGTGCAGAAGAAGTAAAATAGCCTGGGGAAGGTACGTGTCTTGCTCAGTTCCATCTGCTTCCATTTCTATTCTTTACTGTCTTCTAAGGCTTCTCTCCACCCCCTGCCAGCCCAGCCCTGTTGCTGCCTCTCTACAACTAACCCTGACCCTAGACAGAGGCATGAAGAAGATCCACCCCAGGCTCTGAGGCTCGGTAGCAAGTCACCGTTTCGGCTGGTCTGGCTTCGAGTCTGGCTTCGAGCCTGTGTCCCAGCTCTGAAAACTATTTCCAGACCTTCTTGTTCCCATTTACCTGACTCCTGATCAAAGTTGCCTAGAACCCTGGTTCCTCTAAAGCTGAATTCTCTCCTGTTTTTGCTGGTTTACTTTCCAGTGCCCAGGGCCTTTTACTAATCACAGACAGGTGACAGAGCCTCTGATGATCAATAATAATAATAATAATAATAGCAATAATAATGATGAGAGAGCTAACATATATTAGGTACCTATTATGTGCCAGGAAGCTAAGTGCTTTACATACATCATCCTACCTAATCTTTACAGACACTTTATAGATAATATTCCCATTTATAAGTAGGTAAACTGAGGTTCAAAGAGGTTGAATGGGTAATTTGCCCAAGATCAGGGAGCCCCTTGCTGAGATGTCAGTTCAGTCACATCTGGGTCTTGGCTCCTAGACACAACACTTGGGTAGGAAGGCAGTCCTTTCTTATGCTCAATGCCTGCCGTGATTGCCAAATGCTACCCACCACTCCTTCTTGGTCCCCTGTAGCTCTGCTCTGTCTCCTCTTGGGGCACCTCCGCGTTGGGCCTCCCTGATGAGGCTTCCCGATACTGGTAGCTCTACAAACCACACCCTTGTCTGTTGCCTGGCCTTCTGGACACCACACTCTGCCTCCTGAAATGAGCGTCTCCCCATCCCAAGTGGCAGGGTGACTGCCCACGTCACCTGGCAGGGCCAGTTCCAGCCCAGCCCCCCGAGTCTGCCTGGTTCTGCCGTGTCGGTTCAGCTGTGCCTGGCATGATCCTGTGCTTGCTGGGGACTTAGGGTAATGGGAAAACACTTGGAGGTTTGACTTGAGATCAGCATTCAGATCGTACAGAGAAGAAAAACACACTGAATAATGAGTAGTTTGTCTGCATTTTAGAAAAAAATTAAAAGCTGTGATGTAACTTTTAAAGTTCAGGAATACAACTTCTAGAGATCCTTCATAAATATTCATGAGTAATCTCATAAGTTTTCTGAAATTGATTATGTTGTAAAAATTTTAATTGGTCTGCAAAACTTGCATTTTTCTCAGACTGAATATGGTACATATCATCCCTTGTCTTACAGTTAAAGCAAATTTAGCCCAGAATGACTCAAAACTGAACTCTTTTTCCATTACTTATGCTCTGATCAGATTGTACCTATGTGTATTCCTGTGTTTACATTCCCAGCTGCTTTTTCACATTTACATACATTCCTACAACGCTTGATTTTTGACCCAAATATCTAAGTCTTCTATGTCATACCATCTGGGCCACTCCTTAGCCCTAATTCCTTTCTGTCTCCAAATGAAACTCAGCCCCTCACATAGTTCTACTTTTGGTAATCTTCTGCACATAGTTTTATGTACTTTGGCATCCGCACCCCATTTTCTTAACCTTGACAAGTCTCTGAAGTTTCTAGCTGGGTGGCTCTGGCTGATTGATAAACCACTCTGTGCCCTGAAAACATCGCCCGTAAGGTGGCAGGTAATAACCACTTACACAAAGTCCTTACAAGAGTGACTGGCAGATAGGAAGCGTGTAACATAGGCTGGCTAAATGTTCTCTCCAGCACAGACAGGTAGCTCTGCTCTGAGGACTGTCCAGTCCCCCATTCTATTATATGGCAAAGGGCCCTGGTGGGGGGGGCCCATTATACCATTAATAATACCATTATTATTGGTATTATTACCAATTATCATCAATATTATGATTATGATTATCATCATTATCATCAATAATACCATTTTCTGAGCTCCTTCTCTGCATCAGTCCCACTGCTAAGCACTTATGTCACGTCACCAGTTCTTCCAGCAATCACAGACAGGGAGACGCTACCACCTCTACTTATAGGTTTGGGGTAATGAACAGTTTGGGGTTCAGACAGTACTTTTCTCTCCCTTGCTTCTCACAGACCATGTCCCTGACCATGTCCTCCCTGTCTCTGTGCCTGCTCGGGGTGGCAGGTGTGGTTCTGCAGAGTGTCTTGTGAATTTTCACGTGAGATGAGATCAGAGGAGCAGGATCAGACTATGGGGAAACTGTAGGAGGTTTTGAGTGTTTTGGAGGAATGCGGGAAGTTCTTGGCAGTGTGGTTAGAGATTTGTGTATACCTCACGGATACTTTCTGGGAAGAGAAGATTGTTGGAGTCCAGAGAGAGATTAGGGGGCTGGAGAGCATTGTGGGATAATGTTAATGAAAACCAGAATACTTCTGTGAAAGCAACTTATTTAGTTCTGTTCATGGGATGAATAATTGAGGGCATTTTAAAAGGACTAGAAGCTCCTAGCAACTCCTTGATCTGAGAGTGAGGAACCAAGAGGCAGGGAGCCTCACAGCCTGTCCGTAGTCATCTCACTGCGGTGGCCCTGCCAGAACCCTGCACTGGGGTGGGGGGGATTTGAAATCTTTTTTCCACGACCTGGAAAAGTTCTGGACCAAGTGCTCCTCAGGTGCTCCGCTATATCCCTGAGGGAGGAAGTGAGCAGGCAGGGAATTAGGGGGTGACTTTTGGTTCGGTCTCTAAGGCAAATGTGTTTGCTTAGAATAAGACTTTCGTAGATAGCTGGGAAGAAAAATTGAACATTTAAGTCTAAACCCCCATCACAATTGCTCCTGTAGGTTTTAAAGAGAGAAGAGCAAAGAGTATGGGCAAATGGTCCCTGTTTGTTGCCAGAGGGCTCTGCTCGCAAATCCCAGTGGGCCGGCACAGGTGTCAGCTGTGAGTATGCCCTTTGCTGGTCTAGGTTCAGGTGGAATATGAAAAGCTGAAGGACAACTCAAGGTAGAATAAGTACAAATAAGAATAAGAGCCAAGAAAGCATAATCCCAACGACGGGCTCACAAGGGAGAGAGTGCTGTGCTCATGAAAGAGAAACGAGACCGGACCTACAGAAATCTCTAGCTGCCGCTGTTGGATGTTGTTGTGTGTAGAAACTCCTCAGCACAATGTTGTCATGTCCCCTCCTCAGAAGACAGTGGCCCCAAGTGGGAGGAACCTTGAACTTCTCCCTGGCTGAAATGAGACTAACACACTACCTATAGCATTTTTAGAAGGAATTCCCTAAGGAAAGTTGTATTTCCTGGGGCTGGAGATCCTAGGGGATTATAGTGGTTCTCAAACTTTTCTTTTTCACGATAAGGTACTTTTTTCAGGCATAAAACTTAGAACTCTAATATGTAAACTGTTAAAATATATATGCTATGTGTGTAAATTTATTTCATGAATTCAAATGTAGTGAAGCTTTGCTATACACTCTCTTTCCTGGACACGTAACAATGAGGAGGGTGGGTAGAGATATCTACTCACTGAAAAGGAGCCTGCACACCAAACTTCCAAAACAAGGAAAGAAATCATAAGTTCAGTAATACAGTCATGCAAGCAACGAACTGAACATGAGCCTACGTCATGGAGTCTGAATAAGACATCAACATAGAACGCTCCAAGAGAAATAAGAGGTGTTTTCACTAAAAGTGGCAAGGAATTATGAAACAGGATCTGGTAAAAATGAAAAAAAAAAAAAAACTTAAGGAAAAAGAAGAGCAGGAAGGAAAAAAGTGAAGAAAAATGGAGAATAGAGTAAAAGGCTTCACATTATCTTTAAAGGGAATACAGAGAGAATAAAATAGAAGTCATGGAGAATCAATACCTCAAAAGATGATGATTTAAAAACATACCGTAATTGAAGAATTGAGCCTTCAGATTAAAACTGTACTACAGAATGAATAAAAATAAGTTCATCCTTCCACATGCTATTGAAACTGTGGAGACATATTATTATTAGTTTGCTAGGGCTGCCATGACAAGTACCACAGACTGGGTGGCTTGAACAAACAAACAAACAAAATTAATTCTCACCATGCTGGAGGCTGTAAGCCCAAGAACAAGGTTCTGGCAGGGTTAGTTTCTTCTGAGGTGTCTCTTCTTGGCTTGCAAATGGCTACCTTCTCACTGTGTCTTCACATGACCTTTGCTCTGTGCCTGTCTGTGTCCTAATCTCCTTATAAGGATAAAAGTCAGGCTGGATTAGGGCTCCTCCTAATGCCTCATTTTTAACTTAATCATCTTGTTAAAGGCCTTATCTCCAACTATTGCACTCTGAGGTACTGTTAGCCTTCAAAATATGAATTTCGAGGGGCATATAAAATTCTCAGCCCATAACAGAAGGATAAGGAATAAAATTTTAAGAGCTACAAAGGAGGAAAGATTTTCACAAAAGTAGGGCCTTCAGACTAGCAGCAGATTTTATGTCAGTGACAACAGATTCCAGAAGACAAGGGAGCAGGAGCTACTGTTTACTGAGAAAGGATAGTAGCTATCGATCTCGATTGAGATTGAAACAGAATATTGTTAAAAAATCAAACACAGAAAAATTAAGTAATTTTGTCAAGGCTGCAAAACTAATAAATGGTAGGGCCAGGCTTTGATTTCAAGTAGTCTGATCCCGGACTTTACACTTTTAACCACTGTGCTATTAGGAGCAAAAAGGAACATAACTAGTTACTATGATTTTAAAAAAAATAATAAGGAAATACCATGAACATGTTTGTGTTAATACATTTGAAAATTTAGATACAGTTAGTATTTTTTAGAAAAATGTGTTATAAACATTGATAAAAGGAAATAGAAAACCTGATTAAATTTCAATTACTACAGATATTCAGTGCCAAGGCAAAAGTCTTCTCTTTAAGCAGGCCCAGATGATTTTACAGACAATTTCTAACAAAATGTTCAAGAACAGATCATTTTTATATTGTATAAATAGTTTCAGAGAATTGATAAAACAGTGAATACATTTAGTTCACCTTGTAATGTCAGTAGACGTTTGACAGTAATAAGAGAAGCATAAGAAAAAAAAGTTTTAGGTCACTTTTACTTATGCAAAGAATTTCAAACTGAAAAACAAACAAACTGCATAAATAAGCTGATTCCATCAGTAAAAATTAAACCAAGGCAATGGCAAGGAATATAAAAATAACTTATCAGCCAAAAATATATTATAAGCCACATAAATTAATAGATTAAATAAGAAAATAAAAACATCTCAAAAGATGGAGGAAAAGTGTTTAATGAAATGTAATAACAGTTCTTAATTCTAATTATTGTAGAATAGGGATAGGAGATTTTGTTTCCCTAATAAATTGTACCTACCAGTCATCTGTAGTAAATATCATACTTAATAATGAGACCTTAGAAGCATTCTCATTAAAGTCAGGAAGAATCCAAGGGTGCCCTTTGTCAATGTTTCTTTTCAACTTTGTACTAGAGATTCTAGCCAAGAGATAGGACAGTCCAAAGAAAAATGAATAAAAAAGAAGAGATCAAACTATCCTTATTTGCAGGATAGGACTCAGTATCTAGGAAATCAAAAATAATTTACAAGTAAATTTTTACAACACTGGTTGTTAGCCATAAGATCAACATAAAAATATCAATAGCATTCTGTAGCAAATAGAAAATGAAATAGATTGAAAGATCCCTTTTACAATAAGAACCAAAAATTGAAGGTAGTTAGAAAAGTCTAACAAAGAATGTGCAGAATCTTCACGGAGAAAATTATGAAACACTGAATGATGCAAACGGAAATGGAATAAATGGAGAGAGAGATAATATACATGACTAAGGGAATTCAATATTTTAAAGACAGCAATTATCCTCAAATTAATCCATATATTCAGTATAATTCTAATTCAATGTAAGGATATTTTGTGGTGCTCAATCCTAAAATGAACATTAAACAGCAAATTGTGAAAAATAAAGAAACTAAAGATTAACAACATGGAAGGGCTTTTCCTATCATATTTCAAGGCCTATTACACACTGTAAAAATTAACAGTTTGACCAAAGAAAAAGATAAAAAGCCCAGACACAGACGTGTGTGTGTGTGTGTGTGTGTGTGTGTGTATACGTATATGATAGGAGATTACATTTCACATCAAGTAGAAGAAAGAAGAGAATAAATTTTGCTAGAGAATCAGCCATACGTAAAAAAGTGAGTCCTTACTTCAAAGTATTCAAAACTCATTCCTGGTATACTCAAGGCCTAAATATGAAATAAAAAAAAAACCAGAACATTTTAGATGAAAATATAAGAAAATTCCTGTATAACTTTAGAGAAGGAATTGGTAGAGATATCACAAAAAGCACAAAGCATGAGGGACTAGATTGATACATTTGACTACATTAGAATTTAAAAAAGATATTTTCAGCAGAAGGCACTATTCGAGTTCCCATACAAGGCACAGAATGGAAGGGGATATCTGTCATGCATATAACTGACAAAAAATTATTAAAGAGACTTTATAAAACTACTCTTACAAATTAATGGAGAGAGAGAGAGAGAGAGAGAGAGAGAGAGAGAGAGAGAGACAGCCTAAAAGAAAATGTGCAAAAGAAAGAATTCTAAGAGCCAGATGAATTGGAGAATAAGCATATGAAAAAATGTTCACACTAAGTGGTAATCTGGGAAATATAAATTCAAAGTGAGATACAATGTCACACCTATCAGGTTGGTGAAAATGAACAAATCCAAGCAGGGTGGAGGATGTTGAGCAGTTGGGACACTCACACTATGTAGAGAAGAACGCATGGGGCTAGGGACGACGCCGTGGAGAGTACTTCGGCAGTATCTTGTAATGCTTCACCTGAGCACGCTCTGTGCAGCAGCTCTGCTGCTTCATACACCCCTTGGAGAAGCTTTACACTGCGAGCAAGGAGTCTCCCGTGCTGTTGCACTGTTTTCAACAGAGGAGGTGCATGGCTTGTGCTATAGTCATTCAATGGAGACTACTAACCTACCAGTTTAAAATGAATTAATTAAAACCATGTGTATCAATATGGATGTATATAAAAATTTGCTTAGCAAAAAAAGTACAGAGTGGTTACCATATATATAAAACACAATATGTACATTACATATATTGTAAAACATCGCCATATAATACTATACATACAGGGGTGCCTGGGTGGCTCACTGAGTTAAGCGTCTCTTAATTTCAGCTCAGGTCATGATCTCACAGTTATTGAGATCGAGCCCCTCATTGGGCTCTGCACTCACAGTTCAAAGCCTCCTTGGGATTCTCTCTCTCTGTTCCTCCCCTGCTCTCTCTCTCTCTCTCTCTCAAAATAAATATTAAAAAAAAAACTATAGATACATATAAAATTTGTAACATTATTAAAGCTGCATGAAAATGAAAAACATAGAATGCATTATAGAGCTTACTCTGGAGTGGAATAAATGGAATGGGATTGGGAAGTGACATGCTGGCATTTTCAACTGTATCCTTAATGTTTTTTTTTTTCAAACAAACAAAGGAAAGCATAACAAAGGAGGCAAATATAGCAAATGTTCAAGAATGTCCACTGTTATTTTCCATAATTTCAGTAGAAAAATTTCAATAGAAAAAAATTTCAATCTCTTTTTTTTTTTAAGTTTATTTATTTTGAGACAGAGAGAGAGCAAGTGGATGAGCAGGGGAGGGGCAGAGAGAGAGGAAGAGACAGAGAATCCCAAGCAGGCTCCATACTGTCAGCTTGGAGCCTGATGTGGGGCTTGAGCCCATGATCTGTGAGATCATGACCTGAGCGGAAACCAAGAGTCATACGCTTATCTGACTGAGCCACCCAGCCACCCCCCAAAATTTCAATTTCAATAAAAATATCTCATAGTTAAAAATAAAGTATAACCCTGTGTATAAGAAAGACTGTCAATGAGAAAAAACGGACTCTAAGTAAAAACTTAGTATGGCACACCATGGACTGATAGGTTTATTATGATAAAAACAAAGGATAGCACATTTTAACTAACACTCTAGAGTACTGATTTTTAAGCATGTTAGTAATATATTATGCCAAACTCCAACGTATTAAAGAGATGAGCGGTATTTTATTGATATAATTATTTCATAAGGATATACATCTATCCTTATGAAACATATACAAATATATATGAAAATATAAAAATGAATATATTCATTACAGCGTGAGGATAGATTAAAAACTCCTATTATCCTCAATAAAAAGACAGACAGCCTCAGTTCTCAAAGAGGACACCCAAATGGCCAACGAACATATGAAAAAGCATTTAACCTTGCTAGTCGGCCATAGGGGGACCATATATCCTGGTTTGCTAGTAACAGTCCCAGTTTACTCTGCTTTACTTGCTAAAATTTTAAAAATACCCCCTTTCACTTTTGGTTTAGATGATACATCTTGTGGTTGTCCTACTTACCAGGGAAATAGAAATTAAAATCACGTTGAGGGACCACTACACATCAGAATTAAAAAGACTGGCAATGCCAAAGGTTTGCAAAGATGTGGGCCGATAATAACTCTTACACACTGAATGGTGGGAAGAGCCTGTGGCTGATGCGAGCAGCTTCCACACTCAGCCAATCTGGGGCGGTGAAGATGGGTGGCTGTTTTTACCAAGCCTGTGTTACTTTGTCTTAGGGTTTTTAGGGCCCTTTCTCATGAGATGGGACTGGACCGAGACTCTGCTCAAAGTCCTGGGAGTGCTGCCTGCGGAGTCTGTGTTTCAAGGCTGGATTAGCTTAGTTTGCAGTTTATGATATGTACCAATAAGCAATTTAGTTATGGTTAAGCACTAATTCAGAGCTGAGTAAACTTTGTTCAAATATGATACGTGTTCAGTCGTGTACTTAAAAGTCAGCTAAGTTACAGAAATACTGATCTATAGGAAGGGAGTATCAAAATGCTTCTGAGGGCAATTTCTCTGTACTTTTCCAGTTTCCTGTGACATGACATTTCCTCAGACCAGCAGAAAGGAGAACATAACCAATGAGGTAAGCCTGTGAAATGTTGAGGCCGGCTCTAACTTCTTCCTGTTTCATTTATCTCTTCATGACTGCCTGGTCCCCATACAGGAGAAAGAGTGGTCAAGAACTTGGACTATCTTATTCTTGGGTTTAACACTGATTCCTTCTTTCTTCCAAAACATGAGAGAACCAATGACTGCCTTGGCCTCAAAAAGCCCTCTGTAATCTTTCAAGCCACCAGAAAGAGTTAACTTCAGCCCAACAATCTGGATGACTTTCTGGTTCTTCATTCAAGGAGAAATACTGTGTTGTTTTTTTTTTTTTCTTTCTCTTTTAAATTTAATTGCAGCCAAGGTCAAGAAGTCATCTGGGATTCCCAGCTGCATTATACTTTCTTCATTTTGTGGGTCCAAGTTAGGCAATGAATGTGACTTCAATTTGCGTGTGTGGTGCAAATGGATTCTTGTCTGACTTCGTCACACTTTCATCAGACATGAACAAGGCCTTGGCGTCTTCTGACCTGTTGCATTCTTGATTACCTTTCCTTTGATGCTTGCCGCCATGTTAGCCAGCCAAGAGCTCCCCTTCCCGGGAACCTCAGCACTGGGAGCCTTGTGCCAAAATCACAAGGTGCTCTTTCCGTCACACAAGGCTTTTGTTTCGACATTTCTTGAGCGAACCCGCCCATCAAGTCTGATTCTGTGGGAGAACATATTTGTAAGACAAAGCAATGCTGCGGCCTACCAGGAGGCCTGTGACTCGCACAGTGAATTATTCACTCTGGGCCTTGCAGGACACGCCAGGTCACCCATGTTCACAGCGGGAGCAAGGCATTATTCATTACCAGGCTTAGGTTTGCTGTCTTCAGAGATTCCCCCTCCCTCCCTTCATTGCCCCTTCAGGTTTTAACAAGACATCACATTCTTTTAAACTTCCCCTGGGCAGCAGAGGTCTCCCCCAACCCCCCCTTCCTTTCTCCACACGCAGAAGGTACAATAATAGACAGAAAGCTGGAGCAGTTGTAAATTGCAGCAGTTAATGTCAAATTGATGGAACAGTGATCAAATGAAGTTCATAACCAACCACACAATGCAACCTGAGGGTGGAATGCTGTTTCAAACATTTCTAATGACAGGGTTATAAAATCATAAAAATGGAGACCTTTTTTCCCCCTCCGGCAATAAAAAGAATTATGTGGGTGATGAAAACTGTTAATGAGGATGAGACTGGACACTGGTTTTGGAGAGAGCTCTCATGATTTGGGACGGCTATGCCACAGTCAGAACTTCAGCACTGGGACATCCTCCAAGTCTCTCTGCTTCTCCAACTCTCTACTTCCGGGTCTTCTAACCTTGACTGTAGGGATGACAGGGAAAGTTTGCTTGTCTACCAAAGCGAGGGTGGAGATCGCTGAGCTGTCTGCTTCGGTCCAGCAGACCGCGTGGTCCATCCACAAAGCAGAATGAGGGGCAGTGTCGCACAATTAACAGCGAAACATTTAAAAACTTACTGCACTAGACGCGACGCAGCTGACTTCCAGCTGTCTATTCAGCTGCAGAACAGCAGAAGGAAAAGTGATTAGACGCAGGGAAACATTACAGTAAAAAGAGCCAGAGAATAATATTTAACACATCCCATTGTTACTTTCACACAGAAGGGAAGAACAGAGCCATTCACGTTTAGCTCAGTATATTTCTCCCCTCCAATGGATGTAAATGGTATCAGTGTCCCAGAGAATAACATTTTCAGAAAGATTTGGTTGCAGGGAAAGGAAGAAATTGCAACTTGGTAGCAAGAGAAATGGAATGAAGGGCAGAGGCCACTTAAATAACAATTAGGGTCTCCTGCTGCTGCTGGAGGAGTCTCTTTCTACAGGGCTGACACGGGATGCACATGCTGCTGGTCGTGTGTGTCATTAGCATTTCAGGCACAAGAGTGAACTAACTTGTTTTCAAGTAGGTCCACTCCTGTCGTTAGTGGTGTTTCCTACAACTGCTGAAACTGAGGTTTGTGAAATAGCCATTTCAGTTAGGACTGGAAATATCCAAGGAAGGTACTGAACCCATAAAATATGAAAATTCACATAAACCTGTAGAGATAACATGTATGAAAAGTCTACAAAGCACTCCAATGAGTGACTTAGGCTTATACGGCTTGTCTACAGAGCACAGAAAATCCATGCAACTGGATAATTCTGACAAACAGCTTTGGTTTGCCCTTAACCACCTTCACAATTGAGGGCCTAGTTGAGCCATTTTTGATGGAACATGGGGTGGCTCCCTTTGATTGTGTGGACCCGGGCATGTAATGTGTTCTATTTCAATTCCTGTAATTGAAAGGCATATGTGTCGGCTAAATATTACAAAGCAGGATGTGGCTCCTGGAGGGTGCACTAATTGACCTGCTAAGAACCAGCATCAACACGCTCTCCAGTTGTGGTCTGGAGGCTGAATTAAAATAAATACGCACTCTCGTGTCCTATTTAGACTTGTGTGATTAAAAAAACTCATATACAAAGCTGATGAGACCCGCGTTAAGTTGCAAGTTAATGCTTGCTGGCTTCTTGCAGTCAACTCACCGGCACCACTCAGTAAACAAGAATTCAAGCACAGTGGGTGCTCTACCTCTGCTGCCAGAAAGGGAGGCATTGAGAGAGGCTCAGCCGCAGGGCTGTGGCAGGAGTGCCAGTCTTGGGGCCAGACACTTGGCTTGGTTCCATTCTCCTCTTCCTTCAACCCCTGGTCGCTTATGGAGGTCACACCAGAGTTTTCTCAGACATCAAATGGGGGAGACAATGTGGACCTCATAGACAGTTGTGAGGTCCTCACCATCAAGTCACTGGCACTGAGAAGATTGATGTTTGCCAGCCATTTACTGGATAGATCATGGCGGGTATTGGTGTTGGGCAAGGACAGGGGGAGAATACAACCAAGGACATCCCTCCCCCTTGGGATGCTGTCTAGTTCCAAATAACAGGTCTTCGGGCAACAGGAAAGCAGTTGTATCTGACTCAAGGGCTGCTGGGCCCTGCTTGGAAACAGAATATCTTTAATGAGGTTTTTAATGACAGTTCCCTTCCAATTTAGGGGAAGTCTGCATTGAGAGAAATTTGATGCCTCAGGCCTTGGGAAGCAGAATTAGCATATATCTTTTAATCTTAAGGAAAATAAGTAGTTTTAGTTTATAACCTCCTGGTGTATCTTGTCTAGGGTTCCTGATGCACTCTGTTTAGGTAATCACATGAAGTGGGGAAATCAAATCAGTTCTGGCTGATTCAAAACGTCCTGGCTGAGAAGCAGAGGAGATGTCAGTAGAGATTTCGGGCTCATGGAAAAGCGCTTAGGTGGCGCTTCATCTGTTTCCTTCATTCTAAGCAGAGAGGTCCTTTGTGGGTCATAAGACAAGAAGCAAGAGGTTTAGAGAGCCCCTCAAGAACGAGGGGGCCAAAAACTGGATATGAAGAGCAAAACACTTCAATAAGCTCAGCCTGAGGAGCGAAGGTTAAATGACCCCAGGGATGAACCAGCCAGTTCTGAAGCAACTTCCTTGGTTTGGAGCCAGAGGGCCAGATGCCCAGTGCCTGTGAACACACGGGATTTAAGGCAGACTGCTGCCCTTGAGAACCTTCTGTGCTTTTTAGCTCAGTATTGGAGGAGTTTTATTTCATAAATCGTATATTTTGAGAGGCAAACCTGTGACCTGCTGGATCCTGGACATAGAACCCATGCTATGGAAAAAGGGACTTGACCCAGTAATAAAATGCTTTGAGATTAGTCCCATCAAAAAGATAAAAATCTGAAATTGTAAGCATTGTAAGGGTTTTAATTTTATTTAATCATAGACACGTTTCCTGTTATAACTTTTTAAAGATGTTCTACATTTGAAAAGAATTAGGACAATCCTGTATCTTTGATCAACTCAACATCTCTTTAGGGGAAAAGATTTAACACTCTAGTTTTTAAACAGAAATATAAATATGCATCAGCTAACAGTTTTCCAAATTAGGCAGCATAAACTTTATAATTTCATGACATCCAAATGAATAGGAGGCCTGTTTTATGCTTAGAAGTGATTGTCTTTGAACTAAACACACTTGAGCGAGGGATTTTTGTGTGTCATTATTTTTGACACAACTTGTCATTAGTTTTAACTTTGACTGGGTTGTAATGAAAAATTTGGTTGTGCAAGTTTACCCATTGTTTATCTACACTCAGACTTAATTATTGCTTCCCAGGTCAATCATCACCATTTTAAGTGGAAAGAAATGGCCTTAACCCATGGGATGATTCCCACAGAGTTTATTATATGTAGTTAGACCATGAGGTCAGATGCATAGAAAGAGTGGGCAGAATACTCTGGGAGTAGGGATGGGGGTGGACATGATGCAGCTACTTGGGGGGAAGGTGGAAGGAAGTACAAGACTCTCTCACAGAAATCCTTCAGGGAGATATATAGGGGCAGATCCGTGGACATCCTACAGAGTCTCAGAAAAGTCTTTTCTCCATGTCTCCATCGTAAGGAATTTTGAAATTTCTGCTGTTCAAAAATTCCTTACAGTGGGAGGCACTATTGACATTATGGGAAGGTATTTTTTGTTGTGTGGACTTTTCTGGGTATAGCAAAATGTTTAATATCTCTGACTCTCTCCTTTCAGTTGCGCTGGCTACAACAATGTCTCCAAAATGTTCAAGAATTACTAAACATACTAACCAGGTTAGTAGAGAGCCTTGCATAACCCAGACAGAAAGTCCATAGAGATTTTCTCGGGGAAAGAGAAGAGAGGGAAACTTCAGAACATGTGGTAGATCATGTCAAGAGGAATGGGTGCTAACAAGAGCACCAGCTGGGCACCTGGGTGTCTCAGTCAGTAGAGCGTCCAACTCTGAGTTTCGGCTCAGGTCATCATCTCACAGTTTGTGGGTTTGTGTCCTTTGTCCGGCTCCATGCTGACAGCATGAATGCCTGCTTGGGATTCTCTCTCTCCCTCTCTTTCTGCCCCTCCCCTGCGTGCGTGTGCTCTCTCTCTCTCAAAATAAATAAATAAACTTAAAGAAAATGAAAATAAAAAGAGCACCAGCAACTAATTTTGCCTGCTAGAACATGTCCAAGTTGCCTTGCTAGGTAGGGAGGGGAGGAGAACATAACATTTACCAAGTTATGTGCCAGTATTTTGTAATAATTATTTAAATTAATTATCATTACTCTGTGAATGAGGTGTAATTATACAATTTTTGCATAAAGAACTTGAATCAGAAAGAGCTGATGGTGACAAAGCTGAGGTGGGAATCTCAGACCACTCAAACCCTATCTGTTTTTAAAGAGTTGGGACTCCCCTGCATTCCAAGTTCAGTGTTTTTCTTGTCATCCTGGCTGTCCAACATTGTGTGAGCAGATAAGAAAGGCAGTGGTTCTGTTACTGTAACTTGGACCAGTGACCTCTACCATGAATCTGGTAGAACATTGGCCACACAGGTATATTGCATACCTCTCTCTCCAATGCCAACCAGAGGTATATTTGCAGTGACAATTATTGCATAGTTCCTGACAACATTAGGTTATACTCTATACCAAGGTGACCATAATTTCCTTCTCTAGGGCTAATGACACTGAACTCTCAAGTGATTGTTGATATTAATGATACTACTGATTGTCTGGAGCTTGTGTCTAGGGGAATGTGGCAGAGACTGGCTAGGTGTTTGCCAAACCTGTTTTCTTTTCCACCAGGACACACAGCTAGACAACATTTTCCTGCCTCCCTTGCAGTTAGGTGTGACCATAAACTGAACTTTGGCCAATGGAATGTGACTAGAAGCATTTGTATTACTTCTAGGCCTGACCCATAAAATCTTCCCTTGGGATCCTCTACTCTCCTTCTTCTCTGTCTTCTGGTTGGATGCTGGTATTAAGATGACCTTGAAAACCATGTGTTGAACACGGTAGATCCTTCATCACCCTGGGTCCCTGTGAAGTAAACTCCCTTTTATAGCCTCTTCCACTATTGACTGGATTTTATACATTGGGTTAAGTCCATTAGTGTGCCTTCTCTGGCTTGTCCTGGTTGGCAAGAGCTGATGCTAAGTCTTAGGGAATTTTGTAAGCTAACTGACATCAAGTTGATAGCTTGAAGTTATTATAATTGGAGCTTTTACAATACAGAAATGGCAAGTGCTACAAACCAGGGCTCTTTTTAGACAGTCATTTTACTAGCACACCACTGGTTAAGCTGCTAAGCTTTATTTGTATATTTGTATTATCATAATATACATACTGCTCAAAGTGATGTTCTGCCTTAACAAAGCCTAAAAGATGTGAGACTGGCTTAGCAGTCGGATGGAAGTTGGCAAGAGTTGGACAGCAAGGAAATGGATATCAGAGACTGGAAAAGCAGTGACTGATCATGTGGTGGCAAAACATTTGGTAAAACCATTATCTGTGATAACCTGGAAAGCAGACCAAGTGCCCCAACACAGCCTTACCTCCTGGGGAATTGGCTGAAAAAAAACCAAACAAACAAAAAAAACAACAACAAATGGTAGATAGCGCCTACTGTTTATTACTGGCTGTGATTAAAAAGTATTAGAAAATAAGAGATGAACTCAGGATGTGTTTATAAATATAAATAAAAATTGAGTTGAAAAATATGGAGACTTGTAAAATTGGAAAAGTTTACCATTTTAGGACCCCAAATATCAGGAAATAAGACAGGAAAAGCTTTTGTATGCCAAAGGCTCTATTCAAAAGTGAATTTGGATTCAAGTTGGTGTATTTATTTAAGATCTTAAAATTTTTATTGTCACAAACATTTTTAAGTTGTGAAGTGTCTGAATGCAGAAGTTTCCTTTTGAATCAACTGGGAAGCAAAATTACCCATCTTGGCTAGCTCCACCCAGAGCACTATTGGTCAAGTTACATTTGCTGCATAATAAACTACCCTGAAACCTAGTGGCTTGAAACAACAGTAGTCATTTATTCTGCTCATGAATCTGTTATTTGGGCAGAGCTGGTCTCTGCTCCATGCAGTGCCAGCTTCACTGAAGGCAGAAAGATCTGTTTCCAAGATGACTCACATGCCTGGCAAGTAGGCACGTGTTGGCTGGGAGCTTAGCTGGGACTTAGGGTGGGGGGCTTTGCTCTCCTACACATGCCCTTCCCCATGTGGTTTGGGCTTCCTCACAGAATGGTGTCTGTATTCTAAGAGCAAGTGTCGAAGAAGAGAGCCAGCTGGAGGTTATATTGCCTTTTATAAACTAACTTGGAAACACACAGCATTACTTCACCTGTGCTCTGTTCAAAGTAGTCACAAAAGCCTGCCGAGCTTCAAGGGGGGAGAACACAGATTTTACTTTTTGATAGAGGATGGCAAGGTTCTAGAAGAACATGTGGGGCAAGAAATATTGTTGTGGCTATTTGCTACACTTATTCTGCTGGGGAGTGAGAGAATTTCAGCCAAGGTCATTTAAGAACCCATTTTTATTACATGATCAAGACGAATCTGATATGTCATAGTGCTAAATTTCCTTCTAGTTTAAGACAGCCTAAAACTTATTATCCAGTAACAACCAGAACACAACCTATAGGAAAGGAAGTTCAGAAGGGGTGCTGAGTGATACTCAGAGAGGAAAAAAGGAGTTCCTTTTGGATACAACGGAGATGAGAATTCATGGGCATCCATTTACACACCAAACATTTGTCAAATGCCTTCTGTGTAAACACTGTTCACATCACTGAGAAGATAAAAATGAATGATTTATTTCTGCTTCCAAGGAAACTAAAGGCGGTGGATGAGGGTAAGATTGGAGGTGGATAAAAGGACATCTATATGTTTACAAGCTACTACTATACACCCAATGGTAGAGATGGGAACAGTGCTTGAGAAGTACTGAGAATGACAGAATGTCTCATGCTACTTGGGAGAGTTGTGAAAGGTGGAGACATTTGCCCTGAATCTCCACTTACGAAAGATCAAGAGTCAAGTTCCTAGCAGAGGCAGAGCCACAGACTCAACCTTCCTGACTCAGACTCAGTGCCCTTTCCATGACACCACACAACTTTGTATGTGGAATTATGTTGTGGATTGAGTGTGCTGAGCATTCAGCAGTTAGAATTTCTTGTGCTGTTGTGTTCTTCTCTAAACCCCAAAGAGATGTGGGTCAAGGTCTTGATTAGAAATGTTAACAATGAACAGGGAGAACATGAAAACAGACCATCCTCAGATGAAGCAGAAATCTCACTGGATTGGAGAGTTTCAGTGTCTAGCTGACTAAATTGACACAGAGAAGCCAACAAGATACCATAGAGATTTGTTTCCATCTTTTTGCTCTCCTTTCCCTTAACAATATGCTGAGAGAAACAGTAATAGCCATCATAATGCTAATAGGTGGACAAGAAAAAGTAAAGGACATAGATGAGTTGCCAGTTCAGAAGTTAGGAATTACCTAAAACAATGACATGTATTTTTCATAACTTAAATATTAGTGATTAAAAACAATTGACCCTGAATATTTAACGCAGATTCCTGCCCCCCCCCACCCCGCCCACATCTCTTATAAGTTTTGTATATTTGGTCCAGGATCCTTAGTCTGACTAAGGTAGAGAGCAGTGGTTACTTAACTACACTTTGGCAAAAAACCTAGGGTATTTCTGCTTACCTTACAGATATTTAAAACCATTTTTAATTGGACACTTGGGTGGCTAGGTTGGTTGAGTGTCCGACTTCAGCTCAGGTCATGATCTTGTGGTTCGTGGGTTCCAGCCCCATGCTGGGCTCTGTGCTAACATCCCAGAGCCTAGAGCCTGCTTCAGATTCTGGGTTTTCCTCTCTCTCTGCCCCTCCCCCATGCATACTCTGTCTCTCTCTCTCTCTCTCTCTCTCAAATAAACATTAAAAGAAAATTAAAAAAATTTTCCATTAAAAAATTTTTAATGGAAAAATTTTTAAATTAAACTTATTTTAATTTAAAAAGTGGCATGCTATTCATAAACTGAACTTAAGAGAAATAAAGTGAGTTCAAGGAAAAAAGAGAGATACTGCTAAATCCAAAATGGGCTTGGAAACACTGAAAACATTTGCAATCCTTGGCATAGGTATGGGTGGGAGATGAGAAGCATTTAAAAATTATGGACTCATTGTGACATTTCTTGCATCTGGAAACCTTACTTAGCTTAAACTTCGACTTTCCAAAGCATTGCCTTAAAGCAGTCTTCTGATGAACTGTGTTCTGATCTTACACCACCTCACCATTGTACTCAGAGCCAGTGGAACTTGTTCTCACTTGATGTGCCTTCCTAAGCCTGGGACAGCTCATGGAGATCAGAGCAGCAGCTCTCTCAATAATCTTTATGCTATAAATAATGTGACTTTGTAAAAAAAAAAAAAAGAAAAAAAAAGGCAGTTGTTGGCTAAGTATGAAAAAATGCTAATTTTAACAGAAAACGCTATTTTCAAATACATTTCACAGTTTATACTGAGTGAGAAATGCTTAATTCTCACCATGTGAACTTCCAGATTGCTTATGTTGAGTGGTGCAGATGTAGCTGTCTTGAGAACCTCTGAAGCCAAAATTCAGCTTTTACCTCAAATGTCTTACTTTTATAATAATGGATATGAGAAGCAGTGATCTGCCTTACCATCATGAATACGTTTTCCATTTCTACTGAACCCATGTGTTGAATGGCATCGCATATATAACATCATGCCTGTTTGATTCTAAAAGTCTGCACCACAGTTTGTGCATAAAAAGGCTTAGGCGTATCTGGCAGCTATTAGCTCACAAGGGCTATTGGATTATGAGTCAGATGCAGAAAGTATTTAGTGGTCTAGTGGATTTGAATTCTATACTACGTATTATACAGATATGTTTGTGGTATTATAATATTCCACAAAATCCTGAAACACTCAATAGAGACATTAATTGATCGATTCAATGACTCCTTTTTGCTTTTAGGACAAAGTCTAAAGTTTTCACCACTGTAGTCTAGGCCCTGCACGGTCTTTCCAGACTCATCGCACCTCATTCTTCCCTCTCTGTCTGTGAAGCAACCATCCTGGACCTAACTCCTTGAATGTCACCTGTTCTGTCCTGCCCCAGGGTCTTTGTACTTGCTATTTCCTCTACCTGGAGACTTCTCTCCCTCTTGGTCCCCTAGTTCACTATTATCTATCCTCTAGATTTCAGCTCAAATCCCACTTTTCCTGGGAAGCTGTCTCTTACACATCATTGCACACCCTATTCACACTGCATAACTTTCCTTCTTAGTGCTTACCACAGTGTATAATTATTCACTTACTTGTGGGATTATTTGATGGTGTCTGTCTCCATGAGACTCCATGGGGGGACTGCATGAGAATGGAGATAACATTTCTTTTTGCTTATCATCATATTCTCAGTGTCTAGGATGGTGCCTGGATTATGGAAAATGCTCCACAAATATTTGTTGAATAGAAATATTGCATAAAGCACTGAGCAGAGCATGTGATAGGCAGTAGACTCTAAGTAAAGAGCCTTATCTTGTTTTTTTTTAAACTCCAATAAGTCTAAAATTATTGTTCCTCTTAATATTTTTACTCTATACTTTATGATTACTTTGGCTTTACTTCACTTCTAATGACTTCCTAGATGAACCTGGAAGGTCCCTTCCTCTGTGCTTCAATTTTCTCAAGAATACAGCAGCAGCTTCATTAATCAGTCCTCAGAAGCATGAGTACCGACTTGATGGTGAGGCAGGAATATATTTTGGAAGAAATAATTCTTGTACTGAGTAAATCAATGGACATTAGTATTGGGCCCTTGACTCTTCCTTCTATGCTGTGTTTGTAAAGGGGTCCCCATCTTCTATTTATTCTAGTTTCAATGTCTTTGAGAGTGAGGGGATAGGGCAGTAATGTCTGTTTTGTTTTCTCTATGCTGGGCCATTTTAAATGTCGTATTTTGTTTTTATTACTCACACTAACCATTTGAGATAGGTATTTTGATCCCCATTTAATAGACAAGGAAATCAAGGTCTGGAGAGGTTAAGAAATTTGCTGGAGGTGTGTAACCTAGATAGTAAATGAGCAGGGGAGGGGCAGAGACAGAGAGGGAGACACAGAATCCAAATCAGGCTCCAGGCTCTGAGCTGTCAGCACAGAGCTCGATGTGGGGCTCAAACTCAGGGACCATGAGATCACGACCTGAGTTGAGCCAAAGTTGGATGCCCAACCGACTGAGCCACCCAGGCACCCCAAGATAGCTGGTATTTTTAATTTTTTTTAATTTCAGAGAAACAGAGCACAAGGTGGGGGAGAGGGGCAGAGGGGGAGAGAGAGAGAGAGAGAGAGAGAGAGAGAGAGAGAGAGAGAGAGAGAGAATCCCAAGCAGGCTCCATGCTCAGTGTGGAACTGAAGAGGGCTAGATCTCACTATCCTGGGATCATGACATAAGCCAAAAAATCAAGAATCAGACAGTCAACTCGACTGAGCCACCCAAATGCCCAGATAACTGGTATTTTTACAAAGTGGGACTGGCAGGGCCAAGAGCTCAATGATAAGAGGAGCAAGCACTTCCTAGTCTTACCTCTACCAGTAAAACCAAGGAATTGAACTAAAAGGTTCCGTGATTTCTTTTTTCTTTTTTAGTTTTATTTTAATTCCAGTTAGTTAACACACAGTGTTATATTAGTTTCAAGTGTATAATATAGTAATTCAGGGGCACCTGGGTGACTCAGTGATTAAGCGTCCGATTCTTGATTTTGGCTCAGGTCATGATCTCATGGTTGTGAAATCAAGCCCCATGTTGGGCTCCATGCTGAGCATAGAGTCTGCTTGGGATTCTCTCTCCCCCTCTTTCTCTGCCTCTTCCCCTGCTTGCATGCACACACTCTCTTTCAAAATAAATAAACATTAAAAAAATATAGTAATTCAACATCCATACATCATACATCACCCTGTGCTCTCATGAAAAATGCACTCCTTAATCCTCATCACCTACTTAACCCATCCCCCCACCTGCCTCCCCTCTGGTAACCATCAGTTTGTTCTCCATAGTTAAGGGTCTGTTTCTTGCTTTTTGTCTATTTGTTTCCCTTCGCTTGTTTTGTTTCTTAAATTCCACATGAGTGAGATGGTGTGGTCTTTGTCTTTCTCTGACTGATTTATTTCTCTTAGCATTATACTCTCTGGCTCCATCCATGTTACAAATGGCAAGATTTTATTCTTTTTTATGACTGAATAATATTCCATTATATTATACACATCTTCTTTATCCATTCATCAGTTAATAGGCACTTGGACTGTTTCCGTATCTTGGCTATTACAAATAGTGTTGCGACAAACACAGGGGTGCATGTATCTGTCTGAATTAGCGTTCTTGTATTCTTTGGGTAAATACCTAGTACCGCAACTACTACATTATAAGGTAGTTTTATTTTTAACTTTTTGAGGAACCTCCATACTGTTTTCCAGAGTGGCTGCACCAACTTGCATTCCCAATAGTGCATGAAGGTTCCCTTTCTCCACATTTTCACCAACACCTGTTGTTTCCTGTGTTCTTGATTTTAGCCATTCTGACAGGTGTGAAGTGATACTGTAGTTTTGATTTGTATTTCCCTGATGATAAGTGATGATGAGCATCTTTTCATGTGTCTGTTGCCCATATGGATGCCTTCTTTGGAGAAATGTCTTCTGCGCATTTTTTAATTGGATTATTTGTTCTTTTGGGTGTCAAGTTGTACCAGTTCTTGATATATTTTGGACACTAGCCGTTTATCAGATATGTAATTTCCAAGTATCTTCTCTCATTCCGTAGGCAGCCTTTTCATTCTGTTGATTGTTTCCTTCATTCTGCAGAAGCTTTTTATTTTGGTATAGTCCCAACAGTGAAATCTAACATCCATGAGTTGGTACATTTTAAGATATGTTTTCTGATCATGTGTGAGAACATGAGTTTGAATTTCCTCTCTAACACATCCAAGCTTTAGGAACTTCCTTAGCTATAAAATAGGGATAGAAATACCTGTTTTACCAACCTTCCAAAGTTAGTCTGTGGATCAACCAAAATAATGCAGCCTGTATATCACTCTATGAATGAAAGACACTTTTCTTACATTTATGTCCAATTTAATCCTGATCCATCTGAAGGCAGAAGTTTCAGGTCATGGGCACTAGGCTATGCCTTTCACAAGGCGGTGAAAGTGGAATAATTTAACACATTGTTCTTTGGGGAAATGTTTCAGAATTTTCATGGTGAACAGCTGGTGTCATTCAGGGAACTAAGTATAGAGAATTGTCATCACCTACAAATATAATCAAGGGACCTTTAATGTTGGAAGTTGTGTAACAGTTTTCATCTGGATGTTTTTCCCAGCACAGATTTTTAAATGAATGAAGTTTAAAATGAAGGCTTATTAAAATATTTTATTCATATATATAGAAAATATCTCTTCAAAGCCCTTACCCCAGAAAAATGACTGGGCAAGGAAGACTACTTGAGTGGATGATGGATCAGGAGCCTTGACATTGACACCTGCCTGCTGGCTGTGGTTCTCCCAGAAAAGAGGAGGTTGACATAAATACTATCCAAGCTCTTTGGGAAACCCATCTTTTCTGTTTAAAGTCTTTATTTGGTATCACAGATTCTCTTGCCTATCTCTGTCTTCAGCTTTCACCAGTTTATAAGCACAATTGCGACTGTATCAATGAAGCATTAATCTCAAATCCTACCAGCTTTGAAACTACACCAGTTCACAAAGACAGTCCAGTCTTTTCCTGGAGGCCCCCTCTCTAAATAGTCCCACTATGCCCAGAAATCAATCCTTAGCACCCAAACTACGGGAATGGGGCAGAAACCCAGAGTTGCCCCTCAAGACCCACCTCCACAACTTCTGCACTTATGTTGCTGGCACAGTAAGGGCACCATTGGTGAACACAGAACAGGATGGGTAAGGTGGGCTCCTGCCTCTGGAAGTGCTCCAGCACTGGACCATCCCTGAGTCAGAGTTCAGTAATGCTGTGGGCAAGTGATAACACACACTAAGAGATGTACATAGAGTGGAGCTAAATTAAGTCCACTGGGAGCTGTGGAAGGCTACATGGAAGAATTGGGATTTAAATTAAATTTGGAAGGATAGACAGGATTTTGATGGTCAAAAATAAAAATAAAATGCATTTAGGGTAGGGAAACATCTTGGAAAAGGAGGAAAAGGGGCACCTGGGTGCCTCAGTCTGACTTTGGCTCAGGTCATGTTCTCAGAATTCCAGCCCTACGTCGGGCTCTGTGCTGACAGCTTGGAGCCTGGAGCCTGTTTCAGATTCTGTGTCTCCCTCTCTCTCTCTCTGCCCCTCCCCCACTTGCATCTCTCTCTCTCTCTCTCTCTCTCTCTCTCTCTTTCAAAAATAAAATAAAAAATTTAAAAAAGGGGGGGCAAAAATAGGGAAATAAAGAAAATGTGAGGCAACAGAGGTAGACCAAACTGGTTGAAAGACAAGATGTTTAAAAAAGCAGAATCAGATCTATAAATACAGGATTGATGGCTGCTAGAGGGGAGGGGAATGGGGATGTGCAAAGTGGGTGAAGGAGAGTGGGAGATACAGGCTTCCAGTTATGGAATAATAAGTCACAGAAATAAAAGGTACAGCATAGTGTTTATGGTCAATGGTATTGTAATAGCATTGTATGGTTACAGATGGTAGCTGTACTTGTGGTGAGCACAGCATAAGGTACAGAGAAGTTGAATCACTTTGTTGTGCACCTGAAACTAATGTAACATTGGGTATGTCAACTATATATGTATGTATATGTGTATATATATATGTGTATGCATGTGTGTGTGTGTGTGTGTGTGTGTGTGTGTGTGTGTGTGTGTGTATAAGATATTCGGGGGTTTGTAGCACTGATGAAATGGCAAAGGCTGTCAACTGTGAAGTGATGGAGGTGACGGAGAGACCTGAGAGCCAAACAAGAATTTGGGCTTCATTTTATCCACCTGCTTTGCCATGGACAGCATTTGAGCAGGGGAGTGATGGCATAAGATCACTCTGGCTGGGGAATGGACAGGGAGAAGATCCTAAAGCAGTGCTCTCCTACAGAAAGCTAATGTGAACTACAAAGGGGAGCCACATGTAAATTAAATTTCCTTGTAGCCATATGTATTAGTTTTCAATTGTTACTGTAACAAATTACCATAAACTTTGTGGCCTAAAGCAACACACATTTATTCTGCCACAGGTCTGGAAGCCACAAGTCTAACATCATGGTATTAGCTGGTCTGTTTTCCTTTTGGAGTCTTCCAGTAAGAATCTGTTTCCTTGACAACACTGGCTTTTAGAGACAGCCTACATTCTTTGGTCCAGGGCCCCTGCCTCCTTCCTCCCAGCTAGTAGCATAACATCGTCTGCAGTCAAATCTCCCCGTCTCCCTCTTATAGGGCCCCTATTGATTACACTGGACTTATCTGGATAATCTTCCTATCTCAGGATCCTTAACTTAATCACATTTCCGAAGTTCCTTTTGCCCTGTAAGATCACGTACTCACAGGTTCCGAAGATTCAGATGTTGACACCTTGGGATGCCATTATTCAGCCACATTAAAAAGGCATATGATGAAACATGGAATAATTCAATATTTTCACATAATCCATAAAAAGATTATAATTTCAATATGTGATCTCTATGCAAATTATTAATGAGATATCTTCTATTCTTTTTTTTTTTTCCAACGGAAGCTTCAAATGGAGCATGCCTTTATACTTAGGGCATGTCTCATTTCAGATCAGGCACACTTCAGGTACTCCTTAGCTACATGTGGCTCATGGCTACAGTATTAGGCAGTGCAATCCAGAGCCAGGGTAATTTGCTAGAAGCTCATTAAAGAAATCTAGGAGGGCTATAAAAATGAAGAGAAGGAAGCAAAAGTGACAAACCTTGAAACCAGCATCAGGTAAATGTTGGGATGTGATAGGAATAGTAGAGAGAACTGGGTGACTGACACAATGGCTATTAGTTATGATCACTGACATGAGCATTTTCCTTATTTTATTTTTATTTTTGTGTGTGTGTGTGAGGGAAGCATGTGAGTCCTGTTTTGGACAAATGAATGAACTGTTCATTAGGAAGATAGGAATGTGGGTTTGGAAGTAAGGAGGGGGGTCAGGATGGAGGCTTAGATTTAGGATTGCTTATGAGAGATGGTTGAATTCATGATGGTGGCTGAGGACAGAGCCTTGGATAGTCCATGTTCAGAAGGCAGGTGGAGGCAGGAAAGATTGAGGGGGGGGCGGGGAACAACGGGGAAAGCAAGACCAGAGAAAAGAGAAATAGTAGCAGCAGGTGGGAACACGGCAGTATTTCTGAGGTAATCATGAATAATCTCCTCGTGGGTTTGGAGTCCATCATTCCACATCTGAGGTAATTACTCAGCCTCCTACACAGAGCTGCTTTTTAGTTGTTAGTGGGAGTGGGAGTGGGCAGATGTTTATTTACAAAACTGTTTATCTTTAAAGAATAACATTATGGCTGAACCTTCCAAGTAAGTTTGGCATTTGGCAATTACGTGGCTAATTTGATGAGTATGGCTAGCAGATGGGGCTGGTTCAGGCTCCTTTCTTCCCAATTCCAAAGGAATTTCTCTGTATGGTGATGAAATTAACAGAATTATTGCTAGATCTTCCTTCAGTGTGGCCAAATTTTTAATGATCTATCACTTTACAATTCTCTGGGACAAATGATCCCATTTCCTTCCCAGATCCTTGCTTCTAAATTTCCCAAAGAATTGTGTGCATAGTAGAGTGAGTTTGGGAGTCAAACTGCCAGGGTTCAAGTTCCACCTCTGCCTCCTACTATTTGGCTTTGAGCTAGTTACTTTTTTGTGCCTCCATTTCTTACCAGAAAAATGAGATAATCACAATCTCCCTCTTGGGGTTGTTGTGAGGGTTAAATCATTATGTATGTTCATATTTTTATCCACATACTCTGTTTTCCTCTGAATCCTCTTCAAGAGTTTAGAACATTCTATCTCTATTTAATAACATGGAGTCACTTCTCTGGTGATTAGATATTTCATGTGTCCTATTACTTCAAATTGTTCCCTCTCCAGCCCCTTCCAATCCAACCCTCCCGTTGCTGGCTCTGTACTACAACACTTGGAGAGATTTGCTTGTATTTAACATATAATACAGTGTTTATTCACAGACAAATCTAAGAGCCAAACAAGGACTTCAGTGAAAAATTCCTGGTAAAACTGACTTAAGCCAGATTACAAAAAATTTAAAATAGAAAAAGGCAGAAAGAAGATCAAACATAGCTAAATCAATATTTACATTGCTAAATTGTGCCACTTTCCCCTCATAAGTTTATTAAGGGCAAGGAATAAAGACAAAAACTTTGCAGAATTTTTCAAGACTCAAACAACATATTGACCATAGACATTTTTTTCTTAGTTTTTTTTTTTTTTAGAAAATTTGTTCTTACTCATTGATACTGTGTAATTGAGAAGGGTGGCCATCTGAATATCTTTTTTTTTTAATGTTTATTTATTTTTGAGACAGAGAGAGACAGAGCATGAATGGGGGAGGGGCAGAGAGAGAGGGAGACACAGAATCGGAAGCAGGCTCCAGACTCTGAGCCATCAGCCCAGAGCCTTACGCAGGGCTCGAACTCACGAACTGTGAGATCGTGACCTGAGCTGAAGTCGGACGCTCAACCGACTGAACCACCCAGGCGCCCCGTGAATATCTTTAAGTCTGGGTTTCTGACTTATTTGCACTAAAGAAAAAGTAAATAACATTGTGGGCAGAAGTGGAGAATTGTGTTTTTCTCATTGCCATAACTTATTCTAGTTTAAGAAGATTCAATTGAAAAGGTACATACACAAGCACACATTTTTTGTTTTATTTTTATGTTTTTAAAAATTTATTTATTTTGAGAGGGAGTGTGCACATGTGAGTGGGGGAGGGGCAGAGAGGGGGAGAGAGAGAATCCTAAGCAGTCTCGCCCTATCAGTGAGGAGCCTGACACAGGGCTCAAACCCACAAACTGTGAGATCATGACCTGAGCCGAAACCAAGAGTTGGATCCTTCACTGAATGAGCCACCCAGGTGCCCCTTGTTTGGTTTTGTTTTGTTTTTAAAGTTTACTTACTTATTTTGAGAGACAGGGAGAGAGCGAGAACAGGGAGTGAGAAAGAGAGAGAATCCCAAGCAAGCTCTGCCCTGTCAGTGCTGAGACTGATGCTCGGCTTAATCCCACAAACCTTGAGATCATAACCGGGGCTGAAATCCAGAGCCACATGCTCAACCAACTGAGCCACCCAGGTGCCTCCACAAGCACATATTTTGAAGACTGACTCTTCATACTAGAGTTAAAACATTTTTTTTTTTTTTTTTGGTTCTCTCACTACCTAGGAAGTGGATGATAGCTTCCTGAAAAATTCTCCAAGATTGGAACTTCTTTATTCTCCTTCACTGCAGATAACACCTGGAGAATGCCATCTACTTTTCTTTTGAGTCTAGAATATCAGCCTTTTACAATGATCAAGCATTGTTGTGTCCTGAAAATGATCTCAGGGCTGTACAATAACATTCTATTTAGAGCTTCCTAGAGTTTTTTGGTAACTAAGTCCATAATTGAGACCAGTGATTCTCAATCAGGGGTAATTTTGTCCTCTAGGGGATATTCAGCAACATCTGGAGACATTTTTGATTTTCATGATTGGGGAGGGTGTTGCTACTGGCATCTAAATGAGTAGAGGCCAGAGATGCTGTTAAATATTTCACAATGGACAGGGCAGTCCCCATTCGCTGTGCCAAAATATTATCCAGCCCCAAATGTCAACAATGCTGAAGTTAGAAGCTCTGCTCTAGACATTCTAGATTCTAGAGAAGAGGTAGGTCCTAAATCAGGGTTAGAGGGAAAAAAGCAACAAGAGAAGGGTGTGACAGAGGTCATGTTTATTTTAAAGGTTACCTTTTATGCTTTTGTTATGTTTCTAGCAAGTATAACATTGAATAGTACTATCCTAGGGGGCAATGAAGTCTATGGCAGCCATGTAACCTAGCATTTTCCCTTTATGGAAGCTTATAGTTTGGGTTACAGGGATTCTGTGATTAACCAGGTATTGTGGTCAATATCTACGTACAGTCTTTTCTTGGCACACATAGGAGGTGGCAAACTGATTCCTGAGGCTGAACTCATTTTACTTCAAAGAAATCAATCCCAGCTAAAAACACTTGTCAAAAGTTGTTGGTGAGTGGTCCACAGAGAGAGGAATGGTCTGATCTGGCCTTCACCTTACAGAGAGTTTCTTTGTTTAAAAAAATTTTTTTAAAACATTTATTTATTTTTGAGAGACAGAGAGAGATAGAGCACAAGCAGGGAGAGCAGAGAGAGAGGGAGACACAGAATCCAAAGCAGGCTCCAGGCTCCAAGCTGCCAGCACAGAGCCCGACACGGGGCTCCAGCTCATGGACCGCGAGATTATGACCTGAGCAAAAGTAGGCCACTCAACCAACTGAGCCACCCAGGCGACCCACAGAGAGTTTCTCTGTAAGAAAATGGAAACATAGCAGAAAGATCATAGACTTTGGAGTCTACTAAACCTTGCCTGAATAGAGTCTAAGCTCTGTTGGTTCAGTTGGATAAATTACTTGGTCTTCTGGAGCCTTGGTATTCTCAGTGGTAAAAAAGGAGCATAATATATAACTTGTAGGGTTCTTGTAAAGATTAAGTAAGAAAATATGGGGCATCTGGGCAGCTCAGTTGGTTAAGCGTCTGACTCTTGATTTTGGCTCAGGTCATGATCTCATGGTCATGAGCTTCACGTTGGGCTCCACACTGGGTGTAGAGCCTGCTTAAGATTCTATCTCTCCCTTTCCCTCTGCCTCCCACCCACCCTTGAGTGCTCTCTCTCTCAAAAGAAAGAAAGAAAGAAAGAAAGAAAGAAAGAAAGAAAGAAAGAAAGAAAGAAAGAAAGAAAAGAAAATGTATATAAAACATCTAAAATAGTGTAGAGCATGCAATAGAATCTCAATAAATTTCAGTTATTTTAACTTTTTGAACTTTGTAAACTTAGGATCTAAGCTGCAAACTAGATAATAATAAGGAATTTTGTGCTTATGTCCTAAGTAGAGAGCATGAAAAAGGTCAGCTGCAAGAACCCTGTTTTGTCTCTGAACTGGCTGGTGCTGCTCTGTCCCAGATTGGTTGACCACATTAAATACATTTGCTCATCTGGTCTAGATTTTTCTCTATAAAGCCCTAGCTGTGTAAGCTGTGTCCCTGATAGGCAGGCCATAAATAACCATGATGAAGCAGGCTGAGAGCCTCTCTTTCTGTCCCTGGTTACCGGATCATTTTTTCCATCCCTTCTGAGCTTTCCTCATGACCTGTGAACATCAGAAAAGTCTCTGTAGGCATCAGAAGAGACACACCAGTCTGGACGACAGTGAGGTAATTAGCCAGAGAACCAAGATTCTAATCATGGTTTTTGCCTCTGAAGTTATATGACCCTAGAGTCTGTGATACTTAACCTTTTGTTTACCTCTGACCTCAGCTTGACCATAATTGTTATTAGGAAATTCACCACCATCCAAAAGGAATGTTTGGAAGGTTAATGACATAATTGTGCCTAATCCTGGTGATGAGGAGAGAGTAAATGTCCACCTTTTGGAAATGCATAATAAATCTTCCAGGTAAATTACTTTTCCTTTATTGAACTAAATATAACCTAAAGGGAAACCATATGAGGAGCTTTCAGTTTTAAACATTTTGTTCTTTAGTGGTCGGAGAGAGTTCCAGAACTTCTAAAGTAGGGCATATATATTCTCAGCACAAGTGGAACTTTTGATATTAAAGGGCTCTGAGTTCCCTGCATGGAAGGGACTCTATACAATTACCCAGTTAAGTTAACACGCAGCATTTTCCTTACAGTCTCCACTGAACTAGTTACCAGCCTGTCTCCAGGACAGGGGAACTCAGATTTTTTCGGAATTCTATTCTATTCTATTCTATTCTATTCTATTCTATTCTATTCTATTCTATTCTATTCTATTCTATTCTATTCTATTCTATTTTAGATGAAAGACCTCACAGACTACTTTCTCTATCCGATGCTGCTTTAGGATACCAAGGTGAATCAAAAATCTAGACCACTGCCCAAAACCTCCCCTGTCTATAGGAAGGTATCCTGATTTAGCTCACTGGAATTTCAGTTATTTGAGACCAAAGATTTCATTTTACCTGAAGAATAAGGGGAGAATGGAGGTAGAAATGTGATGGGACCTGGCTACCTCACAGAATGTGGGGAAAATGCAGGGGGAGGGGAGGCAAAGCTATTCATACTCCCCAGTGTCAGCTGTGAATTTTAAGCAAAGAATTCACTCTATGTTACATAAAAAAGAAAACTAAATATTTATGAACATGTACTATCTTCCAAGAGTGATGCAAGGTACTTTCACATACATTACTATGGCTTAATCTTTGCATCGGTTTTCTGAAGGTTTTTTTTTTTTTTTAAATCATCATTCTTGCTGATTAGGAAAGAGTAGTTAAATCACATGCCCAAGGTCACATGGCTTGTACATAAGAGCCAGAATTCAAATCCAGATTAGTCTGACTGCTAAATTCATGCTCTTTTTCATAAAGCAAGATCCTTTTGCAAACAGCAAACCTCCTTCACCTTTTTCTTTCTCAGTTATCTTATGCCTTTGTGACTTTTGCAAGGATTTTGGAAAATTCAGTTGTACTAGGGCACGTGAGCATGTGAAAATGGAGGCAACAAGCATTTTGCAAACTTGATGGTAACCATTACAGCAAATACCATTGTACTTATAGTTTGTAAAGTGCTTAGTATATGAATGCAACCCTATTATTACCTGGTAATTGTGTGTATTATTATAATAACATACAATTATTTAGCTTGGGTAAAATTAGAATGGTGTATATTTAAGATGTCATCCAGGTTCTATTTTTCTAGACCCTTTGAGAAATACTGTTTCACTTACTAAATTGCATCATAATCTGTATCACATAGGATGCTGATTTGGATTAAATTTTCACATTTACTTAGAAATTTCCTGTTTTCCAGTAATAGTCACCAATTTGAATTTATTAGCACTGAAAGTATATTCATCAAGCAATATGTAGACATCATACAATTCTTGATACGAGAAGTATCCATAGGAACCATTTGGTTCAACTAGCTAAATGCGTAGAGTGTCTGAGAGGAAAGTTGCTTTGGGATGTTGCCCCAGCTGCAAACTACTGGGTAATAAGCCCAGAGACCTAGTGGTTGATACCCAGAGACTACCAACAGGATGGATACCTTTCCCTTTACAGCGAGCTGATTAAGCGGACTTGCCAGCTTAGACCCTGTTTGGCAATAAGCCTTTTCGTTCCAGAACTAAGCCTCTGACATTTTGGGGGTGTTCCTCCTTTCCCCCTTGTGCTTATTAAAATATTGATGAGAAGAGGTGGTGAAAGCCAAGATATATCATTCTGCAACAATCTTCAACACAATTCATATCATTTTTAGTGATGGTGGCTAAAGGAATTTGGTGGTAGACATTTCAAAATAATAAGTCCAAAATTGTTTTTTAAAAATTTCATAGTTCTGAGAAATTCATGATTTCTCCAACTTCATTTATTTGATGAACATGTATTCATTGGTCACCTATGATGCCTCTCATCCTCTACAAGCTTATAATATGGTATATAAGTAAATTCAACATAATATGTAAATATGTTTAACACAAGAAAGTATGTGATCTGTGATATGTACGGTATTACCAACAAGAATAATTCACTTCAGTAAAGTTTTGTTTCTTATACATTGTGTGCCAGACTCAATGCTAGATTCTGGGATACCAGGATGAACCAAAAGTTGATTCTAAGCCCCCTAAGGTTATCAGGCAGCCGGAGTTACAATAAAAATGTCTGGTATGGCTATGGCTATAGATGAATATAGATTTAGTTAGGACAAGTTTAGTCTTTAATATGACATTTGAGGGAGATATGAAACTTTGAAATGTTGGTCATCAGTCTGGGAGTCAGCACATTCAGGAATGCGCAAGGGCTCCTGGCATCTCAGATATCCTAGCCTGGTGGTAATTCCAGCTCCCACGCATATTTGTTAAAGAATATCCCATCTAATTTCTGTCTCCCTCCAGTTTGGAAGTCTCCAGGGCCCAGCGTGAAAACTGTTTGCTGGTGGAGGAGGAGGGGAAGGTACATAGTCTGAGCTTTGACTCTGTCGAGGTGCCAGAGCTGACCTGAGTTCCTGGGAACCATTCAGGGCATGGGGATTTACTAGGGCTTGGACCTCATCCACCATTGTAGCTAGGGGCCCAGAATCAAATTAGATAATGGAGACCGGATCCAGCTTGCCTGAGGGTTTGGCAAGAAGGCAAGTGTCTGTGTGCCTGATGGTGCATCGTGTTGGTTCCGTGCCTACTGCAGAGAAATGCCAAGATGGGTGTTGATTAACCTGCCCTCAATTGTTGGACCTCCATCCAAGTGACTTGGTTCCATGCCTTGGATGGTGCAGGTAGGGCTGGAACCTACTCCACCCAGCCTTCCTCTTTTTAGGCTCCTTTGCTCTCAGTCACTTACCCTATGGGGCAGGGTGCAAACCCTGTTTGGTTGCTGGCTGCCCCAAGGGACAGGGTGAGTCTTGTTTAGCAAGGAAGAAGCCGGTGAATCTAGCTTTTGTTTTGCAATCCTTTGGGACAGGCTTACAACAGAAGATTCACGATGAGTAAATTTTGGGCATTCTAAAAGAAAAATACATCCACTGATGTATTTGTCTCCTGGCTGTGGTTTCTGAAGTCATATTAAATTACATTAAGAGCCCTTCTCTCATTGCTACTGGTCTTTTACTATTCAGTAGACATTTAAAAAGATGCTATGTGGGTGAAAAATAAAAAAGTTGAATGACGGTCACTGCCTTAGGGGAGATGTTCTCATAGGGAGGAAGTGCACCACTGGGCAGAGCAGGGAGGTCATTTATGGGCAGTGGGATGGTTACAATTCTCTCTTCTGCTGCCCTGCTGTCTCTCTCAAAGTGTAGCTTAGCTTTGCCAGACTAGTTATTTTAAGCTCTTGCAAACAATTTCATAGCTTTATTTTTGCCCTTGGCTCCAGTAAATTGGGGCCCCCATGCAGTGCTCTCTTGGCATTAACATGGATCTGAGCTGCTTAAGGGCTGGGGATATGGAGGATTGGCACAGTGGGGAGGGCAGACAACAGGACAGGACGATTCAAGCCTAGACCATTAAGGATGCTTGTTTAGGAATCTAGAGGGCTGTAAGTATAGTACTATACAGTGTGCACACTCAAGCATTGGTTTGAAAGCCTTTCCAACCTCAAGAAAGGAAATCTTTTCAGGCTTCTCTGTATTTCATTTCCTTTTGTTCTCTTATTTGAAAATTCACATTTCACCGTTATGATAGGTATCTATCTATCTATCTATCTGTCATCTATCGATCTATCTATCTATCCATCCATCTGTCCTATCAATTAGTTTTGGGGACAGATGTCAGTAGTGAGAGAAAAAAATATTGAGAAAGGTATTTGGAACACACTGCTTCTGAGTTTCAGTCAGCAGAAAAAGCAGCATACTGAAGGGGATAGTGCTGGCCTGTTAGCGGTTAGAACACCTAAACTGCTCACAAGAAACAAGCACAAAGGTGAGCTGAGATTTCCTCTACATCTGGAGTCTGTGGGGAAACACTGGTGCTGAATAAAAACAGTCCTCCTTCCTACCATCTGTGAGTCCACCGTGATAGGGCATAACACAGGCTCTCAACGAGTAGAGGGATTAATGTGAGGGAATCTGAAGGTTTATATCCTCCCTTATTGGCTCAAGATCCCCTCAAATCTCATTGCTCTGTTGTTTTTCCTTGGCTTATGACCTTGTGAATATCCCATAGCTGTCTTATCAGGGTTTTACACCTTAGTGTGATTAGTTTATTGGCTTCTTGCCTTAGATCCAGGGAGCATGCTGAGTAGACAGAGAGAGAGAGAGAGAGAGAGAGAGAAGAGAAAAGGGAGAAAGGGTAAAGAAAGAGGATGTTTGCAGGTATTGTAGGTCAACTTCTGCTTGAAACCTTTGCCCAACAGTGTTTGTGCCTGTGGCTCTGCCTCAGGGCCGGCCAGCTGCATGCATCTCCTGTCCCCTTCAGCAGTCTCCAAGCAGAGCCTTCTTTCCATTCTTGAGATGTGACATCTGTTTTAAATTACGTCAATTGTACCCAGATAGGCAAGTGATTGACACCTTCTTCAGAATATGTGTGAAAACTAGAGGAAAAGTGATGAGCCAGATGCTTCCAGAAGAGTAAATTATTACCTGCATGTAAGTTAGTCGTGGAGTTGGTGCATTTACTTTCTTAGTCCCTTAATAAATTACTCGGTGGAATAGTAAATGGCTCCTACGTGGCCTGAAGTTCTTGGACATGTAAAGAACAGGTTCCCTTGTCTCTATGTATGATGTTTCCTCTAAATGATGAAAAATACTCAACACCTTGGATTTGTATATTGACCTACTAGCATCTTTTGATCAGGTTCTATAAAATGTCTGTAAGGTCCCCAGGCAGGTGAGTATATTATTAATCACACTTTTCTAAAAAATAAGCCTCTGAAGGTAGGCTAAACTGTTTACCATGACAAACTGTAATACTTATTTTTGCCTTTTTGGTGATTCCTTTCACCTCTAGGATTATACAAATTCTACACACTACTCAGGTCTCATTTAAGCTTTCTCTCTCTATATATATATTGAGATATATATATATATATATATATATATATATACACACACACACACACACATATATGTATACATATACATATATAATATCTATATTTATGTACCATATGTATATTTATTATGTACATACATATATATAAAATATAAATATTTTAACAAACTCTGATACCTTTGTACTGTGTCAACTTATTTACTCTGGAACCATGTTTCCCAGAGTTCTCTTCCCTATATGGTTTTTGGTTAGTATTATTTATTTATTTGTTTATTTTGAGAGAGTGTGTGCATGAGTGGGGGAGGGGAAGAGAGACAGGGAGAGAGAGAATCCCAACCAGGCTCTGTGCTGCCAGCGCAGAGACCAACGTGAGGCTCTAACTCACGAACCATGAGATCACACCTGAGCTGAAGTCAAGAGTCGGACACTTAACCACTGAGCCACCCACTGAGCCACCCAGGCACCCTGATTTCTGGTTAGTGTTGGCCACAGGAGACATTCTGCCCGGGGTTTGGAAAGCTCAAGTGAAGTCACAGCCAACCTGAGTCCTGAAGGTTGGTGCTGGGCACCAGCCACTGTGGTGAGTGCCAGGCCCTCACCCACATAGCTGCAGGTCTGCTGGCTCGCCTAATTGGTGCAGGGTAGCTCCCAGTTCTGTAGCTCCTTCAACTCTCACCAGCTCCCCTTTGTCAGCTTTCCCAAGTGCTGAGCCAAGTGAATGTGCAGCTCCACAGGGAAGGGCACCAGCAGGTCATCTAGGGCACTAAAGCTGACATGTGAGGCAGACAGAGGTCCCAGTTCATCCTCATGGTTTCTGATGGTCTTTCTTCTCATCTACATTCAGCTTTCCCTGCCTAGTGCCAGTCTGGCTGACCTAGAGTGAATTAGCTCTAGTGGACCAACCCCAGTTACGGAGAAAACAACCTATACAGTCTCCTCCATTAGCCTGCAGAGACTATTCTCACAGTTACATATGGTCTAGACCCTATAATAAATGTGTTTTCTACATTATTTGTAGTGACATAGTGATACAACCCTGACTGACACCTAAAAAGTTGGATTTATTTAACAAGCATGTGGGATGTAAGAAATATGAGGGTAGGTAGCATTCTTCTCCTTCTTCTCCTACTTCTACTTCTTCTTCCTCCCCTTCCTTTTCCTCCTCCTCCTTCTCCTTGTTCTCTCTTCCCCCTCCTCTGCTTTCTTCTTCTCCTCTCCTTCCCTCTCCCGTCCCCCTCCGTCTCCTCTTTCTCCATTGTTCTATCTCCTGTCCCTGGAGCGGTGCTTGATACATAATAACCCCTCACTAAATATTAATTGGGTGGGAGTCACAGTTTGGGTGCTTTATCTATAGAAAGATAAGGAATTCAGTTCCTTAACTTTTCCTTTTATCTTGCATTTCAGATGCCGGTGGTAATTCCAACCAGAGATTTGGCAACTGGTTGCACAGATCTGGAAATTGGTAGGAAAATCTGGATTGAAGCTACAGATTAGGGAGGGGATCATTAACATGAAATGAGTACGGGTAAGAACCCAAGAAGAGATGAGAAGGGAAAGGAAAGAGGAAAGAACCCTGGAAAACAAAATTGAACGATTATTGTGAATTACTTACTTCCTGGTAATTGTACTACATATCCACATCCTTGCAGTAGCTTCATGGTGGATGAATGTTACACCCATACCCTGACATTGGGCAGAGCTCTATGATGTGCTTTGGCTAATGGAATGTTAGTGGGCATGATATGAACAGACATCCCCTCTTATGATCTTCTGTGAGGAAACATGCCCTCAGTTGCCACTGGCCCTTCAGACTGGGCCCAGAATGAAAACAGGCAGAACAGACCTGAGCCTGACTTGCAACCTGGAGTCAAGTCCAGCTGACACAGAGTCCCCCCTAGTTTGACTGAACTGCAGTTTGGCTGCAGACTTGAAAGTATGAAAATAAATGCTTGTTGCTGTGGGCACCTGAGTTTGGGGATGGTTTTTTGTTAGGCACCATTACTGTACCAGTTGCTAATAATATAAATAGCAATGCTAAATTGACAGAGAAGAACCCATGAAAGGACTAGAGAAGGATGAGCCACACAGGTTAGAGAGCATTCAGGCAAGAGGAACTTCGCAGTTGCCAAGACGGGAGTGTTTCAATAAGAGAAAAGGCGTGGGCAAGGTCAGAGGCCTCAGAGAAGTCAAGCAAGTCAAGGACCAAAATGTATTCACTGGATTCAACAACAAAGAGATAGAGGAAATTTATCTGATCTCTACACATTTCTCTGGGAAATAAGAGATGCAGCCTTCTGAGAGTGAGAGACAAGAGGACTAGAGACCTGGAAGAAAGCTATAAAAGCTGCAGACTTTGCTGAGAGGAAGGGGAGAGAGACCATGTGATTTTCCCCAGCCGTGAGTGCAGCCTTAACAGAAAGAAGAAAAATCTGTGTATTCGATGTGGCGTTGGGAGTTTTTTGGAGCATGTGAGACTAAAAGACATAAAACATTTTTTTTCTGTCAATCCCACCACTTATCAACTCTCCTGAATTCTGGCAGCACTATAATCTGTATTACACATTTTTGTGTTTTTTTTTTTACATGTTGTCTTACAATCTTCACTGTATTATGTGCTAATAGTGCTTTATTTCTCTCACTGTACATCCATCCACTCATTTGCCCATCTGTCCAGCCATCCATCTGTGTGAGCAATCATCCATCATCCATCCATCCTCCACATTATTCCTTCGAGGTGATGAACTTGTGATGGAACCTCAAGCGATACTATGTTAAAATGTTAAATTAAAAATAAAAAATTCAGAATCAAGGAAAATAGAGATAAGAACATGTTAGTCACATGGTAAGGACCCCAAACAATTTTTGATGGATAGATCAAGCAACAGCCTAGCAAAAAACGTTCTTACAGACCCCATTCTAGAGCTATAAATTTCCACTTTGGAAATCTACCAGTGTAATTAGGTTATATTTTAAGATTAAAAAAGGGAGTTTGAACAAGTAAACACAAGTTTATTTAATATTAAATATTTAAATGATAATTTAAAGTAATTAAAGTAATATTTAAATTATAAACTCTCAATGTGGAAAGCTTTTAGTGAAAACAAATTTTCCTTTGTATCTTAAATTACACAGAGATAGCGTTTTCATGTGATTTCCTCCCTTCGTACCAGACCATGTGATCAGTCTCTGGTCACACCTGTCCCTTAGGATGGATAAAACGAGTAGTGTTGTCCATTGTTAGGCCTTTGCATAGAGAATATATTACTTTTTATCTTCTTAGGAGAGAGGGAAAAGATTGGAAATTGCACACTGAATTCTAATTTTTTTGTGCACACAGAAAGTTATCTTCTGTCTCCTTTAAAAGAAAAGGGCTTTTTCATTTCACTTACTTTTATAATTCATACCTAGGAAAATATAAGATTATTTTTATGTTCAAGAAACTTTGGCCAAAAAAAAAAGAAATAAAAAGAAATAAAAGAAATTTGGCTATCCTGGTTAATTAATGCCTTTCCCAGCTTTTCTTCGAGTGGCAGGAAAATGAAATTAGTATTACGTGATCAATGTATTTCACAATTATGTTACCAATACTTAAAAGTTGGGTTTAAATGATTGGTTCCATCTCCCTTTTAATATTCACATAAATTGAAAATTATTTAGCAAAGACACCGATTTATCTCCTTGGGTTCTGGAAAGAAGCTCTTTAAGAAAGTAAAATATAAACCAACCCACATCACCAGTAACCTCAGGCTTCAGGACCACAAATTCCTCCAGAGTTTTTGGCAACATGATTAACTCCAGTTATTTTCCACACCTTCCCTCTATCCCAACAGCTGCTGTGATCACCCTCCCAGGAAGAGAGGAGTCTCTATTAATGATATCCAAAGTTTTATCATTGCACATCTTCCACTGACTTTTAGGGAAGTTTTTTCTTACTCTGTTGATCAGCACCTAGATTGAAACCTTTTTGTAGAATTCTAGGAAATTTATTCGTTCACTCAAAAAATATATTTCTAGGGCCTTCTATGTGCCAGGCACTGCACTAGGACCTAGACATATACTAATGAACAAGACTATGCATTTCTTTTTGGAATACTCTCTTTACTGCTGGAGACAGGCACATAAACAGATAAACAATGCAGCATGCTAAGAACTCTCATCAAATTTATATCTTCTTATTCTTTCCACTAGATCAATGCATCTAAACTTGGCACGGCGGGGTGGTAGTCTATGGATGTACTCTTGAAGGCTGGGTATTTTCTATGATAATTAAAATATTTTTCATTCACTTTGATGATAATTAAAAAAATCTGAAGCATAGTCTTGGTCATCTGGATGACTAATTTGCAACTAACATTCTGCAATTTCTGTGTTCAAGTTTTTATTTACAGTTGCTTGAAAAAAATCAAATGTAAAAAAAAGTCTTATTCACACTGAAGATTTATTTTCTACACAATATCATAGGTTATGTAAAATTAAAACTGTTAATTTCTTGGTTTTGCTTGTATCTAATAGGTAAATTTGCCTTGATTATGTAGTTGTATAAAAATATAAGCAGAAATAATAACAAGTTTTATACTATTATTTACATTTAGTAGCTTTCTGATAGAGGCCACTTTAGCCAAAATGGTTAGGTCTGCACTTAAAATTAGGGTAATTTCCCTTTGAAAGAGGTTCCTACATTACTTATGTTTGAAAAACATGGTTCTGGTTTCATGTCAGTGATCTTTCAGAGATGCTATTCCATAAAATCCCTTTCTCTATTCCTTTTGTGTGGGTGATAACTATCATCTGATAGTTTACAATCTTCCCTATTTCCACCCTCAGCTGGTGAAGCGAGGGGAGGCCCAGCTAACTGCGATGGCAGAATATAGTTTAGCAATACCCAAGGGCTGAGCATTTTTTAACCCCATTAAAAATTATCTAAGTGGCACATGAAAACATTCAAGCAAGGTTAAGCACAATAACCCCCTGGGTTATCTGCAGGTCAGATTTTCAGTTTTTAAAATGAGCTATGTATACTCTCGGAATATTAGAAGTCATGGAGGGTATAATAAGAGGCAGAATATGGCAATCATGCTTTAATGTTAGTGAAAATTTTAAAATGAAAACAAAGACTATCTATTGGGTAGAATGCAATTTACATGCATGTTCAAGGAAAAAGTTCAAAGAAATTCCAACATTGATGCCGCACACTGCTTTGGGATGTGCTAGAAAATCTTACAGGCTCTGGTAATCTCTCTTCTTAGTCTTAAAGGGCTACTTTGGTGGAAACCTTAGGAAAGCATTATACAAAGGAAATGCTCCACAGAGCTAGAAACCTGAAGCTGTCCTCTCTCTACCGGATTCTGAGCATTCGCCTGGGAGATTAAGACTTTCTTTTCTTAAATCTCCTTGTAAGTAGCTTTGTGGACACTTGAGTATATTCTGGCACATCCTACCACCTCATCATGATAGTGGTTGTACTTTGTTCATTCTACAGAAAAGTGCTTACTCCACGTAAGAAGCTGAAGACATCTGCAAAGGTTATTAGGCCCCCTCTGGGATCTTCTACTTACAGGCTGGAAACCACAGAGCTATTTGACATTCCTTTCATCTGACTATCTCACTCCCCTCATCTACTGGTCTGTGTCTACCACTGTACCATGTCCATTCACTCATTCAATGAGTTGTTGGGTCCCCGAAATGCAAGACACCATCTACATGTACTTGGAAGCTTTAAATATGCTTTCTCACAATCCTCTTCTCCATGAATATGACATCTCCTTGCATTTGGTTGAAATGCATTGTCTACTTAATGTGTCTGATTAGCCTTAATGTTTCCGTTTTAGTCGATAAGCACTATAGTTAATTTGGATCAGATCTCCAATTTGGTGGCCAATAAATCAGCAGTCCAAATAACCAGATCTGGATCCAGAGACATGACTTCTTTCATCTTCTCAGGCTTCCCAAGCCTCTTGTGAAGCCATCTACCAACACTTTGTGTCTGTTCTTTGCTGGACATTGCCTTTGAATAGTGACTCTCAAAGCAGGTGGTGGTAGTGTGGCATGTGTGAATTCAGATTCTCCATTGGTGTGTGTGTTTGCATATTTTGAAAAGTATATTCTAAAATTACTATGATCTGAGTTACTTTGAATCTTAAAATCTAATTTAATTTTTCAAATAACAATAAAGGAAGGCACATGACTTTTATGTTTTTAAAAGAAGGCATGGATTTTAAGAGACTGTAAAACATGGCCTTAGAATTTATGGAGAGGATGAGATCTTGCCTGCTTTCCAAATGTCACCCAGCGCTGGTACACAGTGATAACACTCTCCGTGTAATGCTCCGTTTCTGACAATTCAGGGTAATTGCTGCTTATCAGAAGGCAAGATTTCTAGCAATCTCTACATCTTGAGAACAGGGAGATGATAAAGCAAACAAACAGAAGCACTTAGAGTCTTCAATATACACGTAAGATGCTGGTTTGGAGAATCGTGCTTCCCTTTTAGCTAGGTGTAGTCTGTGTGGCTGAGTTTCGGCTCACAAAATGTCATAAAAATGTTGGTAGGACTTTCAGGACAGTTCTGTAAAAAGAGAAAGAGTTGTACCTTTTCGTTCTTCTTTCTTTCCTTCTTTCTGCTGCTTGGAAGGGGGCTGGAATGGTTAGAGCTCCAGAAGTTTTCCTAAACTATGACAAGTCACTTAGAGCAGAGCAAAGACAGAGGCCTCAGATGGCGTTGTGGAGTCCTCTTACCCCTCTCTAACCTCTTTACACAAGCAAACATGCCTTTTGCATTGAAGCTACTACAGTTTGGTTTCTGTTACTCACAGCTGAACCTTACTTTAACTGATACGCCTTGTTAATTCGATTTCTCAGTCGCTTAAAGGACCAAATGGGAAGCAGGAAGGGCTGCTTCTGTTAGCAAGTAAGGAAACAGAAAAATTATTACAGGCCAGGAAGTCAATTGATGGTGATACGGCTGACGTCAAGTAGGCAAGAAGGCAGGAAAAGGTGACTATTCCATAAGTTTTTGTTTGAAGACGGTTGACATCTGAAAAACTGACAAATCGGGGAAACTTCACTTACTTTACATGCGACACTTTAGACACTTTCCCTCATCACCTCTTTCATCAGCAATATTTCTGGAGCTCGTCATGTGAGTGAGGACAAAACCCCCCCACACAAAAGACCTTTGGTTTCAAGGTGTTCACCGTAGACCCCAGGAAGGTGAGAAATTTGCCTGAGTGAGTACTGAGGGGCGTGTATGTACATTTGTTTTGTGTAAGTTGGTAGCTGGGACAGCTTATTAGTTCAGGGAATACTCCTGTGGTTAGTCAGAAGTGCTTAAATTGTCCTAGGTTAGGTAGACAGACAGTGGCTAAGGGTAAAACCCAATAATCCAAGCTGCTGGTCTAGTTCTTTCACAAATGACACTGCCTCGCTTGTCCTGAATTCTCTTTAAATAACTAAAATTTATTTCCCTCTTGACTACCTCCTCACAAAGGGGCTGCTGTTCTCTTCCATTCTGTCACTCCCAGAAATACCAACACAAGAAAGCTTCATCAGCAACTCGGGTCACAGTGTCAGACAAAGCTTATTGTCTGGGTTGGTGATTTTGTTCCAGGAAGAGAGTTCTTAAAATAATACCAAAAAACACCAAAATGCAGAGCTGGACTCACTCATTTCCAAACCTTTCACCATTCTATTTCATATACCCGTCTCACCGAATCACTCATTTTCAAAATCTCTGGGACACCTTAGTCACTACCCAGTTTTGTGGGTAGAGATAATGACTGGAACGGAACACGAGCAGAGAGTTGATTTTAAGTAAGGAAATGGGGTCAGTGAGAGGTTAAGTGGCTGGCCTGAGGTCAGATAGCAAGCTGGTGACTCAACTTTGCAGCTCCTGGATCTGAGGCCTGCAAAGAAAACCAGAGCCCATTTCCTCTCGATAAGTTAACTGCCCCATATCTGCGGTCTGTCGTAAGCTTTTAAGAGCCACATTCCTTTTGTGACTGCAGACCTGAGCTCCTATGACTTTCACCAGAGTCTGGAAAATACTTTCAAGGTCAGACTGTGGTATATAGAGGACAGATTAGCACTTTATTTGCCACTGAGAGTCACTATGCATTTCAGAGGACTTGCCATCGTTTTGGTGTCTTATGATCTCCATCCAGGACACATTCGTAACCACCAGCCTATAGAACAGATGGCCCATGTCTCAGAAATGGCCACGACACGTGTTTATGGAGTGCTTACTATGCGTCAGGCGCTCTGTGAAGTGTTTTACATGGATTATCTCATTTAATCCTGGCGAGGACCTTGTCGGGTAGGCTCATTTATAGGCCTTTTTACTGATGAGGACGTTGAGGCTTTTCAGGGGTTAAAAACCTAGCTCAAGTTGACCCTGGTAGAAAATGGCCACGTAAGGGTTATGAACCCAGTTTTGCAGGACTCCGAGGCCACTATGCAATACAAAATTCCTGTACTCCCATACTGACATTTTCCCTGTACTTCTATTATGCCAGTATTTTTCTACATTAAAATTTTGTGTAGGTATAATTTTCATCCCAGCTTTAGGTAAGTGGTCTGACTAGAAACAAAAAGAAAAACAAACCAACAAAACACACAGATCTTAGCAGTGAAGCTAATTGCCCTACCAAACAGGTCACGCATCTCTCCTTGTGCTGGTGCTTGGAGAACTTAGTTACACATACCTCAGAAAGTAACATTTTCCAAACTCAAAGGGGGAAAATAAAACTATTTGAAAGTAGAAGTCTATGTGAAAATTCATGACGTACAGCGGCCCTGCCCCAGTCTTTCTGGGCCTTCTTCCAATATTCTTTGTTTTCTGGAAAACACGACCCAGCAAACCAAAAAAAGATGATGGAATAGACGTGTACGAAAGTTTTGACTTGAAAAGTCTGAACCTAAAAGCGGAGTTACATGTGGGTTCACTGGACAAGCATCTGTCTCTTTGGAATCAGATGAATCAGAAAGGTACAACTTACTTACCACTTGTTGGCAGGAGAAGGGAGAGAACCGAGAGCTCAGGAAGCTGCCGCTGCGCCGCCAGCTTCGCGAGCGGGAGCCTCCGGTCATGTCCCTCCCCCACAACCCCCCCACCGCGTCTCCTGCATGCCCCGCCCCCGCGGCTCCTGCCCCTCCCACTCCCCCACTCTCGCAGGGCTCCTCTAACGTCCATCCCCATCCCCGCCCCCCCCCCCCCCCCCCCCCCGGCTCTGCAACCTCCCCCACGTGGCTGCTGCAAAGTCCACCCCTCTCCCCGCGGCTCTTGCCCCCCCAACTCCTGCAGGCCCTCCCCTTCCCCCCCTCCCCCCCCACCCCCCCCCCCCCCCCCCCCCCCCCCCCCGTGGCTCCTGCGCCCTTTAGGTTCTTCCTCAGTCCGCAGACTATTAGGCCTGGTGGATCGCTCTGAAGTTCTGGGCTGACAGAGTCATGCCTCGGTCGAGGATATTAAGGCATATAGGAAACTGGCACTGAAGTGGCGTCCTGATAAAATTTCCTGAGAATAAACAGGAAGTGGAGAGAAAACCGAAACAAGTAGCTGAGGCGTATGAGGTGTTATCAGATTCGGGACATCTAGGATAAATCCGGCAAAGAAGGATTAGGTGGAGGTGCAGGTCGTTTTGACAGTCCCTTTGAGTTTGGCTTCACCTATCACAACCCAGACCACGTCTTCAGGACATTTTTTGGCTTAAGGGACCCATTTTCATTTGGCTTCTTCAAAGACCCGTTTGGGGACTTTTTTGGTGGTGGTGGGGGGGAATCAAAGGGGTCCTTGCAGAAGCAGGAGCTGAAGCAAAGGTTGTTTTCCTCTGCCTTTAGTGGATTTCCATCTTTTGGAGGAGGATATTCTTCATTGATACAGGATTTACTTGCTTCGGTTCATCAGGTCACCGGGTTGGGTTGGGGATCATTTCATTTTCTTCCATGGCCTTTGGTGGTAGTGGGATGGGTAACCTCAAGTCTACATCACCTTGTACTAAAATTGTTAATGGCAGAAAAATCACTACAAACAGCGTTGTCGAGCATGGTCAAGAAAGAGTACAAGTTGAAGAAGACGGTCAGATTAAAGTCCTTAATGATAAATGGTAAGGAGCGGCTGCCACGCTTAGATAACAAATAATTAAGGGCGTGCATGTAACAGAGAGTGGATTATACCCAGCACCATTTGAGGATTAACAGAACTCTTTTCTTTTTCTTTTCTTTCTTTTTTTTTTTGAAGATTTCCGAGGAGCTCAGCTTTCAGTGTAACTGTACCTGTATTTATGCACAGCTCATCCAAGCCCTATTTATTATAGACTTGAGTTTGTTGTTGGAGCACCATAATAGTGCCTTTTTTTTTTTTTTTTTTGTCGTTAAAATTGTTGTGGGGCGCCTGGGTGGTTCAGTGGGTTAAAGCATCAGAGTCTTGATTTTGGCTCAGGTCGTGATTCCACAGTTCACCGTTTGGAGCCTGGAACTGGGCTCAGTGCTGACAGTGTGGAACCTGCTTGGGTTCCCTCCCTCTCTCCCTCTCTGCCCCTCCCCTGCTCTTGCTTGCTCTGTCTCAAAAATAAATAAATTAAAAAAAAGTAAAATTGTTGTCAATCTCTGTACGCACTTTGCTTGTTTATTGAACACAATCCAAAGTGACTGGCTCTTTCATACACTAACACCAGTGTGGAACTGCGTTTGCGTTGTGTTTGAAACGAGCCAAGTAGAGTCAGCCTGCTGTGAAGTTAACGTTGCCAGAATGAATCTTCCTCAAAATAAATTTCAATTTTTTTTTCTGTATTTAGTAGTGAGAGATATTAGTGCATTAATGGTAATATGTCTCTCATTTAATATACATTGAGGATGTTTTTTAGTTGTGCACAAATACTGGCATCTTATTCAATTTTGCCAATTGTTTCAAATATGTAATGTTAAGCGTGGGTTTAAAATGTTAAGCTGGTAAACTGTGTCTTTATCAGTTGATAAAAAAAAAGAAATGCAAAAGTGTTTGGTGGATTCTTTCCTGAGCAGTAGAGCCTAAAAAAAAAAAGAAAAGAAAAAAAAAAGAAAGGTACAACTTAGATTTTCTTTTGTTTTAGGTGGCAAAACGTCACCTTGAAAACTGATAGTTAGATATTTTATTTTACTTTTTTATCTTGGGAGGGGAGGGGCAGAGAGAGAGGGAGAGAGAGGGAATCCCAAGCAGATTTCACGAACCGTGACATCATGACCTGAGCCGAACAAAATCGAGTCAGATGCTTAGCTGACTGAGCCACCAAGGTGTCCCTGGGAGTTACAGATTTTAAATTGAGTTAAAATTTTAGTTAGAGATGGTTTTATTAAATAATGTATAGGAAAAATCACGTATATGTGTGTGTGTATGGACATGTGTGTGAAGCTTTGGAGCATTGGTAGATTTTAGAGTCCATTTAACCCAGTCTCATCAAGTCAACTACAAATGCAAGAGGGAGGGACCAAGAAAAAAATGCAAAGAATACATGGGGGAAGGTTGTCATTTTTCAAGATAGGACTATTTTGGACTTTTAAAACAGCTCACCCTATGAATTTGCTGGGATATAAAATGTGGAGGGGATAACCCCAGGGCATCTTTCTTACGACAAGATGGCTAAAGCAAAAATGAGAAGTACAGGTAAGTGAAAAGGAGGAAATAGGAGTCCTTGATAGTCCTACCACCCAGAATAGCCACTTTAACAGCTTGGAGTATGTCCTTGCAGGACCCCCTCATCCATGTGTACACACACAGGCATGCACACATTTGGACCATCTTACGTGGAATTTTATAACATACTTTTCCCACTTAGTTGTAAACCACGTCTATGATATTTAACATCCGTAAGTCTTTTTTACATGCTGTAGTTGGACACTTAAAATTGTTTTCGATATTCTGCTACTACAGAAACTCTGGAAGAACTTTTCCTGTTAGAAAAAATTTGAACTTACCCCTAATTATTTTCTTGGGTTAAGTTCTTATTTTTATAACTTCTGGCTCAAAGCGAATGCAGGTTTGGAGACTTTTGAAACAGCCTGTAGTGTTCTCCAGTTTACATCCAATTTACACTGTGATTATTGGTATATATGGGCCATGGTTAGTTTGGAAGGTCTGAAGAAGTATTTTTAGTGCCAACTGTGACTGTGTTGCAAATCATAAATATCAGAACTAATGTTTGTTGTGTGGTTAGCTTAGAATAAAATATCGTAGAGGTCAATACATGGCATATATTATTATGACTATAATTATTATCATTGAAATCCAGGACTTTTTAGAGGTCTAATTGAATGTCATGCAAATTATTTGACTGCTGGCCTTTCTAAGTGCTGAACATGTGGCAAACTTAGATATCATTAAAATATGATATTTGAAGAACTGAAAAAATTGACATATATGCAAAGCAGATGCTTTATAATGATAAGTATTGCACTTGAAATGCTGGGCCACGAGGATAAGACTAATGTCTTTGAGAATATGTGGGTGTTTTGAACAAAGAAGCATATATTTAAAGAAAAAAAATTCCTCAGATGGTTTCAGTAGTTAATTTTTAGTGGGGAATTCTTTCCTAATGGTGCTTGAATTATTTAACCCTCTTCGTTTATGGAATTATTATATGATATACTGAGTTGTATTTTAATTATAGAATTTGCATCTTTGCTCTTTTCTTTTAATGAAATCAGTAATTATTGGACAAGGGTCTACGTTATTAACGTTAAATTTTTTTGACCTTATTAACATATATCTTTGTTTAAAATGGTGTTTAAATTTTGTTGACTTTTTCCCAGTCGTCCCAATGGACAAGAAAAATACATGTAGTGAGGTTAGCATTATGTAGAGCTTCTTCAATATATCTAACTTCTTGTTTTAATCAAGTTTATTTTTATTTTGAGAGAGGGGGGAGGGGCAGAGATAGAGGAGAGGGAGAGAATCCCAAGCAGGCTCCATGCTGTCAGTGCAGAGTCCAATGTGGGGCTCTATCCCATGAACCATGAGATCATGACCTGAGCTGAAATCAAGAATTGGACGCTCAACTGACTGAGCCACCCAAGCACCCCATTATATCTATCTTCTTGTAAGTGAATGACTCCCTCAGTCCTTCATCCATCCATTCATTTATCCATCCATTTACCCATCCATTTATTAATCCATCCACCTAACCATTCATCTAACACATTTTTATTGAGTACACTTTGTATCAAGTCCTGTGCTAGAACCCATTGGTAGCAATGAAGTTTGGCAAATTACCGGGGTAAATTTGTGTGGGTAAATAGAAAATTAAAGAACTTGGGATGAAAAAGTCACTTTTAATCTGTATTTCTGAAAGTTTTCGATAGGCTACCTTCTTGGCAATATCCCAGCAGGCTATCCCTATTTATTCTTAGGATTTGAGATTAGGTGGACCCTCATACTCATTTCATATTCAATCAAAATATTTACCATATATCTACTCTGAACCAGACCCTTTCCTATCAGTAGAAATAGAGGGTGAACAAACACACCAGCTCTTCTCTCATGGGGCATAATATCTGGACCATACCTCTCCTGCCCCACTAACCTCCTTACTTGCTAGCACTCTGTATTTCCACCTCCACACTGTATTGCAATTATCTGTTTATCAGTCAGCCAATCTCCTTAAGGGTAGAGCCTCTTCCATGCTTCCTGCTCTATTTCTAGCCCTAGGCACAGTTGCAACTAAAATTGCCCTCTATATACTTATCAGATGTTCATTTAGCATCCCTTCAGCTTACTTCACAGTTCTATTTACCTTATCTGAACAAAATAATGTATATAACTCATGGCCATAAGAAACTTCTGTTTGACTTCAATTTAACTTTTCCAGGTTAAAGTCATATTATATCCTTCCACATGCCCTATGCAAACCACTCACAGTTCTCCAAATGGGCCCTGTTCCTTTACTCATATTTTCCCTTTCCCTAGAATAATTTGATCTCTCTTTGCTTCTCTTCTTTGAGGCCTACCTCAAATAAACTTGATCTGCAAAGCCTTCCCTGGGTGCCCTGATCAGAAACTATCACTCCTTCCCTCGTGCTGCCATAATGCATGGAGTTTTAGAGTGCTTTTCTCTTTCTTTCTTCTCCCAACATCAAATAACAGTTCATTTAGTCTGTGTCTTCTCTGCTTGGGTGTAAGCTCCTCCAAGGAGGGAGTAGGTCTCATTCATTTTGGTCATCCTCACAATATCCAGAGCAGTGCTTTGTTCATAGCAGGAGGCCAGTAAATATTTAGCTTTTGGAATGAATGAAGGAATATATGAATATACTCCTCTGCAATGAATGGGCTTCATGTGTGACTTAGTGGAAGAAGCTTATCGCAAAGGAATATGTTTATTGGGGATTAATGATATTGATAAAGGTGAAGGGAAGGGCCGTTCATGTGGATGGACACAAGAACAATAACCATGGGCCAGGGAAGTCAAGGAGTTTATGTGGAGAAAAATAATGGGATGAGGCTGGCTAACAGACAGGTTTAGAATCCAGAAGGCTTTCAGTGTACGGCCAAGGTGTAACATGGCCTTGGGCCCAGTGGAGGTAAGACACATTCTTGATTCCTGAATTGGATTTCAGATATCCAGATATTTGTGCACCAACTCATGCTCTCTTCCATCTGTTCCTATGTCCTTGACCATTCAGTAGTAGGATGAAGTAGCTACAAAAGAGTTTGGAGAGAACGTTGATCCAACCAGGGCAGGTGTTATATTCAACTGGTGGGTATGGGAGAATAAGACTTCTAATAGTACTTTACATTTGATGACACTTTAAAGTTTACAAGCTGTTTTCTAGTGTGTTATATTTTTATCTTCACAACAGATCTGAAAGAGGCTGAAGGGAAACTGAATCCAAGGCAGCACAGATAGTACAATAACAGAGTTAGGACTTCTGAGGCTCCTGAAGCCAAATATAGTGTTTTTTCTCTCTACAACTCTCTTATATTTGCAATCATGGAAGTAGTTGAGAAAGACAAGGAATAGATGATGAGAGAACAGGGGAAGAAAATGGGGAGGTAGAATTGTGAGTTATTCATTGACTCAGCAAGTGTACATCCAGTGCTCCTCCTCTGCTCTCCCCTCTCCATACTGGCCCATGTCTCAGTCCTCAGGGATGTTCCACGCAGGCAGCTGTAAAACAGCGGGAGGAGGGCCTTGAAAGCATTGCATGGGCTACCTAGTCTAGCTTTGGAAACTCGGGAGGGCTTTTTAGAGAAAGTGACATCAAGATTGAGAGGGAAAAAGCAAAGGTGAAATGGGGTTGGGTGTTGGGGTGTGGGGAGAGTTTCATGCCAAATCATGAAACTGGGCAACTGATGTAGGACAAAAAGCACATCCTAGTGTGGAAAGATGCTCTTAGACCCTCTTTAGCAGGAAGGGCAAGAAGGGCAAAGTGAGCTTTGCATCTCTCTCTGCTTGAGTTGTTGTTCATTTTTCCCTCTCTTCCCCAAAGAGGAGGGGGGATAAACATCACCTCTGGCCTCTTTGGCCCAAGGGCTATGGTGATTTTAGATTGAAATGTCCATGGGAGGATGGTTAATTGTGCACCTGCCATTCTTCCATCACTGAATTTTCTGTGCCAGCCCCAGTGATGCCAATAGTGATCTAACTTGAGCCACTGTGGCTCACAGTCTGTGAATTCTCTTCCAAGCTTGGAGGCAAGGTTCTATTAATACTCAGTCAGGTTGAAGATATAGTTGTCTCTGTTGGAGAAGATTGGCATCCATAACCCAGAGAACAGATAGAAACTATGCCCTGAGAGGAAAGGAGTAGATGTGATGCTGGGCTACAGAGGGAAGGAAAATAAAAACTCAATAGTTTTGAAGAATTTGCATGAATACCTTTCCTTCTTTTTTTTTTTTTTAAAGTTTTTAGTTATTTATTTTGAGAGAGAAAGAGAGCACAAGTGAGGAAGGGTCAGAGAGAGTGAAGAGAGACAATCTCAAGCAGGATCTATGCTGTCAGCACAGAGTCCAACATGGGGATCCATCTCACGAACTGTGAGATTGTGACCTGAGCCGAAATCAAGAGGTGGATGCATAACTGACTGAGCCACCCAGGCGCCCCTGAATACCTTTTCTTTACTGATGGAAAGAGTACTTGGTTTTATGTTATTCGCAACTATGGATATTTACAGAATCTGTGTATGTCCTCAGATTACTGCACTCTTTTCTTCCTGTTTAAAAATTAACTCTCTGATTCAGTGAGGCTCTTCAACTTTTTCTCATTAAAGCAGTGTAGCTGAAAGCTAAAGTTGCATAGCTGAAATTAATGCTTGAACTGTATTTTTAAAAATTTTCTTAGAATGCAAAACAAAATTACACTCTTTTTGAATTAAAACATTAGTGTATATTCCACTGAGGCTCTGAAAATCGCAATCTCAGTATATCAATTGAACATTGACTTTTAAAAAATGGATGAGTGAATTTAACCTATTTACAGACTGCCAGAAGGCAAGAAAAGAAGGTTTCTTCTGGCGTTGAGCTTAGAGAGCCACTTGGCCAGAGCTAAACATATTATCCAGTGACTCTTCAAAGTCCAGGCAGCACAATGAATGCATTCGGAGGAGAAGAATTCATTGGTTTAGTTAGTCAGGCAGGTAGAAACGAGAAAGTCGGTGACCTCTTGACAAATCCTTTTTTACATACCCCCAATAACCGACACTAGCAGGTTTGCAGGGCCTCTATTCCTCCTTCTTCAGGGGAGGTGGAGAAATGGAAGTCAGTGGTGTAGCAAATACATAGTCTTTTTTGTGAAGAAATGTAAATATCTTCCCTATGTTTACGCATTGGAACAAACGTACTCCTGGCAGAATTGCAAGGGCTGTGTTACAGGCACAAGAGTGAAAAATTCTACTGAATCGCTTACATAACATCTACATGTAATAGCTGCCTAAGTTACAAGGTTCATTTTCTTGCGTGGTTTATTTAAATTGAGCTTATTACATTGTTATCACAACCCAGAGAAATGAAGATTTTGTTTAACTGAATTCCACTCTGTAAGTGTACTTTAAAGCTAGGTTGTGTATGTGGACAAAAACACAAAAATGGTAGAGTTTTGACTGTTCAACTCCAAGAATAATACAGCTAGTTTCTTACATTCTATATTGTTGAATCAGAGCAGCTTAAATCTCCGATCTGGCCTGAGAGAATCATATTTCATATACACAGAGGGAAAAATAGACTTGTAGACTCCCACAACCTATATTTTTTCCTTACAGAACAAAAGTTTTGCATCTTCTTCTCCAAAATGTGAAGATTCAGAGGCAACTGCTCTGCAGTTGGGAAATTTGTCCTGTAGCAATTTCTCCTGAGCAGCACTGGGAAATCATGGAAGTGGAAAGGAACTTGCTTCATCACCTACTGAAAGATGAAACAAGACAACTTTCTGACAACTTAGACAATGATCTTCATCTTCCTTCCTCCTTCCCTCCTTCCTTTCTTCTCCCTCCCTCTGGTCCATCCTTCCTTCCTTCCTTCCTTCCTTCCTTCCTTCCTTCCTTCCCTCCTTCCTTCCTTCCATCCCCCTTCCCTCCTTCCTTCCTTGCTCCCATCCCTCATTCCCCCTTCCTTCCTTCCTCCCATCCCTCATTCCCCCTTCCTTCCTTTCTTCCATCCCCCTACCCTTCCTTCCTCCTTCCTCCCTTCCTCCTTCCTCCCTTCCTCCTTCCTCCCTTCCTCCTTCCTCCCTTCCTGCTTCCTCCCTTCCTCCTTCCTGCCTTCCTCCCATCCCTCATTCCCCCTTCCTTCCTTTCTTCCAACCCCCCTACCCTCCCTTCCTCCTTCCTCCCTTCCCTCTTTCCTGCCTTCCTCCCATCCCTCATTCCCCCTTCCTTCCTTCCAACCCCCCTACCCTCCCTTCCTCCTTCCTCCCTTCCCTCCTTCCTTTCTTTCCTCCTTCTTTCCTTCTAATTTCCCCTATACACTTCTCTACATACTACTGTTAGAGATAAGATAAATGGTCAGACAAAACGGGGTCTATATGTTATAACAGTTTTCCAATGCATTCTCCTTTTGAGATTTGTAACTAAAATTCAAAGTAGATTCTTTAAAGTTAAATCTTGGTTCTTTTGAGGTATCGGTTTCACAGCTTAGTGATAATTTGTGTTAAAACCTTATATAATATTAAAACAGAACTGGGTCATTTTAGATTGACAGAGAAAGTGTATATATGATTTGTAATCTTATCACTTCAAAGGAGATTTGTGTTGGAAAATAGAAAATGTATGGGGTATTGACCATTTAGGTGAATTGGGGCTTTGAGGTTTTGGAGAAAGAAAAGTTTTTATAAGAATTGGAAACAAAGATACTGGGTATTATCCAAGAAGCTTTCATAATGAAAGTATGTTCCTCAAATGGTTATCTTGGTGTGCTTTAATTTATGGTCTCTAATGGGTAGGAAATCTCTAAGTAAGAACAAAGAGTTATGAACCCAGTAAGAAGGTTGTAAATGGGTCTTGACAAGGTGGCTTAAAAGGAGACATTATGGCATCCAGGGGACAAGAATTTATATCTTATTCTTAGAATGTGTAATTTGCCTCAAAACCATCAAAGTTATCCTCAGATAATATTTCTTAGGCTTTTTTAAGAACCTGGTATCTTAAGATCTATACAAAATCAAACATGTAATCACACATAATTAATGTAAGTCACTTTACTTTTTTATGTCGTTAGCAATCTTTCCCCAAAATGTCTTAATTCTAAATATCAAGCTTACAAGAAATAATTTTGCAAATACCGTTATCCACACTGTAGAAATGGAAATTTTATATATTTACACATAGATATATAAAGATGTATATCTATATTTATGAAGATATATACATATAAATATATATAAAGATATATATATATATATATATATATATATAGACACAGAGAGATAAAGATAAAGATCTATATATATAAAGATATACCATACTCTGAAGAGGAAATATTTGCAAAGAACTTCATAAAGGTAAATAGCACTTGAGAGAGAACAATTATGATCATGAAGTGGTTATTCCAGTGATCCAAGGGTAACTGACTTGGTTACTGTGGGCTTACAAGAGAGTGATTTTCAGGGTAGTGTCTGGAGGGAAGATAATGGGGCTGTGTTCCTAATCCCCCCAACTGAGTTCTTAAAGAACCCCACAAAACCTTGAGGAATGAGCATTGATAGATGAAACTAGAGTATGTAAAGCAGGGGAAAACCTTGTCAGGAATATGGACATCCTCTTCATTAAGACTTCATAGAGATGTTGCCTGGCTCCAGGCAACACCTAATATTTATAATTGCACTCAAGTGTCTCAGAAACAGTGGGTACAGCAAACCAGCCAGGGGTGTATTATTTTCCTTGTTTTATAGTTGAAGAAACTGGGAGAATTAGACCTACTTTTTGACCCCTTCTCCAGCTGAAAGCTGGTTGGAGGACAGAGCTTCAGGGCAACAACTACAGGGCCACACAAAACGATGGCTGCGGGAGCACCCTGACTTCGAGCCCTGAATTCCAGAGCAGTATGAATTTTCATGTCAGCAGTTTGGTGTGTTCTCTCCCAATCTCTGTTGGGGGCTAGGGGGAAGGGCAGGAAAGAGTCATAACTCCATTTTTTCAGCTAGGGGAGTGGTCATGGGGAGGTTATGGATTTATATATGGCCGATGGCAGAGCTGTGGTGTGAAGGGGATTGTGCTAGCCCAGGTGTCCCTCCCTCACCCCAAACAGACATCCTCCAAAGAATGCAAGTAGAGGGTCAGGCTTAGGGAGGCCTACTGACCAGGTCCCCAGACACCACTCAGAAGCATTTCTGTTCATTTTGATCCTTTACACACACACACACACACACACACACACACACACACACCACAAACCTACAAATTACCACATAGTAATATATTATTATTATTATTATCAAAGGACTATAGGTAACCCCCCAGCCCAAACTGAAGACAAACATTGCCTCATGTTAATGTAGTCAGGCGTGGAAAACTTAGAATTTTGAAGGATACATCTCAAAGATTTTAGTCTTGCTCAAACATGATTATACACATAATAGAAACCATAGCTCTCCAGCTTCTTTCCAAGCTCTTTCTCTCAGAGGACGTATTACTTGGCGTCCATATTTGGGTCTGTCCAACCTGCAACTTTTTGGCTCCGGGTCCCTTTGAAAGCTTTGAAAGTACCAAGAAGGCATAAGTGTTGAGATATCTCCATGATGTCATTAATAAGTCAACACTGACCTCAGAGCTTCATTCATCTTGGATAGCATACATATTGAGCAGCTTCTTGCTGAGGAGAGAGCATGTCATTTTCTGCTGGTAAGGAGATAATCGGGTGGCGGCAGGGAGAGAGAGAGGGTCAGTGTCTGGCATCCTGACAGCTGGATCACTGGGAGAAGTGTCGGATGACTCTCGCCCCTGCCAAAAAGGCTTTTCCCAATTGTTTCAGAATCTTCAAAATGCTAATAAAAATACTTTTACATTTTAATTTGTATTGCTTGGGCTTGTGTTAGTTAAAGTACTGCCAGCTGCTAGAAGAGATAAATTGGAAATCTCCATGGCTTAACACAATAGCAGTTTCTCATAAAGTCCAAGAGGTGGTGGAGGGAAAGGTCACGGGGAGGGAGGAGGAGGTGGTCCTCTGCTTTACATGGTTATTCAGTGACCAAGCTGACGGAGGATGTACCACGTTTTCAGTGTGTGACATCTAAGGTTTCCCTGGCCGTCAACATTTATGTTACCCACACAGGAAGAAGGAGAGGGTGGAGGACGCACTCCTACTTCTTAACCACTGGTGTATGGAGATGACACAAGTCATTGCCATTCATACTCTGTAAGTGAGAACTAGTCACGTGAACAGACAAGGGTAGCAGGGCCCTTGGAAATGGGAGTCCTGACAGGGTCTCCCAGAAACAACTTTTGGAAGGGTAGCAAAGACGCTTGGTGGGGAATTGTCCTGTTCTACTACAACATTCTTAAAAAAAAAAATTTTTTTTTAATGTTTATTTATTTTTGAGAGAGAGAGTGAGTGAGCAGGGGAGGTGCAGAGAAAGAAGGGGACACAGAATCCGAAGCAGGCTCCAGGCTCCGAGCTGTCAGCACGGAGCCGGATGCGGGGCTTGAACTCAACAAGCTGTGAGATCATGACCTGAGCCGAAGTCAGGCGCTCAACACACTGAGTCACCTGGGTGCCCCACAACACTCTTTATAAAGCAAGAAATGGAAACTGAGTGCCCTCAACCTTAGTGATAAAATGCCACATGTGCACCCCGGTGGTGAGAAAGTGGGAGTCATGTGATTGACAGGCCCCCACATAGGAGTAGCACCATTCCCAAATAAAAAAAAATACTGAGGTGACAAAAAGTATCCATTCCACATCATCTTAGTGAAACAAACAAACAGACAATAAAACCAAAAAAAACAAAAAGACACCCCCAAAACAAAACAAAGCAAAGCAAAACAAAACAAAACAAAAAACCCCCTCCAAACCAAATGGCTTAAAACAACCAAACCTGATTATTTCTCCTGATTTTGTAGGTCCTCTGGGAGGTTCTCTGGGTTTGGATTGGCTCTGCTGGTATCTGTAGACAGCTGGTGGCTTAGCTGGGCTGGATGGCCTGAGATGGTGCCATTCACATACCTGGAAGCTGGCAGTCTAATGTATTGGGGGACGGGGAACCTTCAGCTGGGCACTGCATCTCTGCTCTCCAGGGTCACTCATCCTCTAGTAGGCTAGCCTGGGCCTCTTCTTATTTTTTTTAATGTTTATTTTATTTTTGAGAGAGAGAGAGAGAGAAACAGAGTACAAGTGGGGGAGGGGCAGAGAGAGAGGGAGACACAGAATTTGAAGCAGGCTCCAGCCTCTGAGCTGTCAGCACAGAATCTGATGCGGGGCTCGAACCGAAAGACTCTGAGATCATGACCTGAGCTGAAGTTGGATGCTCCACTGACTGAGCCACCCAGGCACCCCTGGAAGCACTTTTTAAAGCTCCTGTTTGTGCCACATGGCTAAAGCAAGCCATGTGAGCAAGTCTAGGTTTAAAGTATGGAGAAGTAAACTTCACCTTGATGTGAGTAGCTGCAAAGTCATATTGTAAACGTGCCTGCCTATGGGGATAAGAAAAATCTTGCCATTTTCCCAGCCTACCACAATGCTCGTTCTCTCTTTACCTGCTCCTCACATTTGGCTTTGCTTTGTTTATAAGTGACTTGCCAGTCCAGTGCCCACTCTAAGTTTTTGACTGTAGTCTCTTTATCTCTAATTTAAAAAATGAGTGAGAGAAAGAGAGAGCAAGACAGAAAGAGAGAGAAAGAGCACAGATAGGACTGAACTGAGCATCATAGGACTGAATCTCATATTTCTTAAACCCTAGTATTCTGTTGTGTACTGTTATATAAGTGTTCATATAATGTGAACATGCCTTAGCATAGTATTTTGCACATGGTGGGAGCTAAATAAATTCCAATCAGACTATCTTCTGCTATGGTTAGGAATTATGTTTTATTTTTCTTTTATGTAGGTGGAGGTACAGAGTAGATGCTCAACAAATTCTTGCTGAATGCCATTGAGTGGTGAAAAGGTAAACGGAAATCATAAAGCAAGCATAAATGAAGTTTAGTAAATTCTAACCAACCAGTTGTGTTTGTTGGAGAGGGCCAAATTCAACGTAAATTTTAAAACCCCATTGATCCAGAGGATATCTTGTATTTAACTGCCATTCAGAATATTGCTTTCCTTAGATTATTGGGTGAATAAAAAGAGCAAGAAGAGATAAAGTAGGAGAATCCAGGAAATTATGTAAGGACCACACAAGTCTTAGAGATGAGGATGAATGATGAGAATTGGAATTCAACTGGACTTAATCATCAAGATAGAAAATTTTCTTTTTTTTTTAGGTTAAAGTTCTGTTCTTTATTTGGCATCAGAAAAAGTTAGTCCTACTATTTTTTTTTTTTAGTGTTTATTTAATTTTGAGAGACAGAGAGACAGAGCATGAGCAGGAGAGGGGCAGAGAGATTGGAAGACACAGAATCCGAAGCAGGCTCCAGGCTCTGAGCTGTCAGCACAGAGCCCAATGCGGCTTGAACCCACAAACTGTGAGATCATGACTTGGGCTGAACTTGGGCACTTAACCAACAGAGCCACCCAGGCGCCCCAAGTTAGTCCTACTATTAAAATTAGGCATAAACTAGACCTTAAGTAAATGTCCTTAAGTGGCACATATATTGATACAGAAGTCAGACACAAAGAAAACTGTCTTTTCTCCTTTTTAAAGAATTTTTAAAATTTTAAAAGGTTTTTTTGAGAGGGAGAGAGAGCAGGGAAGAGGGGAAGAGGGAGAGAGAATCCCATGCAGGCTCCACACTCAGTATAGAGTCTGACACAGGGCTCGATCCCTTGACCCTGGGATCATGACCTAAGCTGAAATCAAGTTGGACACTCAACCAACTGAGCCACCCAGGTGCCCTAAAACTGTCTTTCTTGACACACTTTCTGGATAAGAAATGATGATATTCTAGAATGAGAAAATAATGCCTTCACTACATTTTCCCTCTTTATCACAATATAACTCCTTAGTACAACTCTTTTCCTTTCCAAATTAGATAACACTGGATTTGCATATTTCATTTCTCAATTGCCCATGGTAATGGGAGAAGGAAAATGAGTGGGGAGGAAAGCATGAAAGGATGTAGATAATTGGTAGCAACAGATAGTTTCTAAGTCTCAGTACTTCATTTCATCCATTAATTTTAATCTCCTCCCACATCCCATCTGATCTTTTACCAGAATTGCAACAAACAGCTCATGAACACTGTTTTGATTTTTAGTTCTTTTTTTTTTCCCAAAGCAATGTGGTTTTTAGAAGGTACAAAGAGACCCAAAAGCAGCTTGCCAGAAAGAGGGACACATAAAAACATGAAAATTTTACATTAGCTGAGAGTCGCCACTGCTAGGTGTGAACCAGCTTAACGGGAGAGAGTCAGTCATGGTAATTGCATTATCACCACCTTAGTCTTGGACAACAGGTAGGATGGATGCCACATCACCTAGAGAGGGATTTGTAGGGGGTGAGGAATGGAAGGACAAGAAAATTTCCTCAATAAAGAATGATGAGAACAAATAGAACAAACTGGATTCCATCAGGCTGAAGTTGGAGAGGGACAATTAAATCAAGAATTTAACAACAACAGTAACACTGTCCCCATTTATTGAGTGCCTACCTAATGGTATTAGAGGCCCATCTAGGGACCCATCACTGCCCATGAACATGGCTAAGCAGTCCTATGGGATGGACATTATTGTCCACATTGTGCATTAAATCCTGAGGAGGATTTGCCTCCTCCCCGTTGAAGAGATAAACCTTAGCCCTAATATTTGGATTCCAAGAGCCCTAAGCCCTAAGTCTTATTTACATCCATAAATAACAGCAGGGGATATTCAGGCCCGAAGCGTTTCATAAGGAAAGCCATCATCAGGCCAAGAGTGTCAGTGACACCAACAGTAGCAAGAGGAAAAGGAAGAGCCTATAATCAAAGCCTTCGATGTCATTTGGAAAGTGTGAGCCTAACTTAAAAGTGAGACTACTTTGCTTTATCCTTACTTTGCCAAATCAACCTCTTTGAGAAGAGAAGCCATGTTTTTCTTTTTATTGCAACTTGTCTATAGGTTGCTCTATGAATGACCGTATTAAGACAGATGATCTTGATAGTTCTGAGAGCAGCTTGCCAACAGCTTGGCATTCATGACCTTTCTATTAATACAAGATCAAGCATTTACAAAGCACATATTGTGTCACTAACAGAGCATTAGACCCTGTGATATATAGTGAAAGAAATACAAGCCCTTGTAGTTTTATTGAAGTTAGGCTTTTGCTAGAAAATATTACAATACATAATAGAAGTCTAACTTATGTCACATGTACTGTATATTTAATAAAGGTTCTGAGGAGAGAATAATGTGTGGGGGCTGGAATTGTGGGGGAAGCTTTAGAGGAAGTTGGGGTCTGGATTGGGCCTTACAATATAAACAGGGAATATATAGGCATAGAATACACCTATAAAAGGGAGAGAAAGGAAGACCAAGAAGTGAGACTGTGGTGTCTAAAAAGTTCCTCCTGCTTGGTGGGTCCAAGGTGCCACCTTGGATTCTGGGTTCAAGGAGTATGTGGGTTGAGGAGATGCCTATGTCCAGTTGTGCAGCGGCAAATATATGACACACTTGTTTCTCAGCGCATGGTTTCGAGTAGCCACTACCAACATCTTCATGTCAGAGTTGACTTCTTTAGACCTATTTGACATTCTCATTGCTGACTTTCTAGGACACATCCCCCAAGATCACAGCTGTGGAGTCTTATATGTGGACAACAGAGAAATAAAAGAAGAAAACCCTTCTCTCTCTGAAAAAGATCTGTCCCCTTGCTCCTTAGTTTCTTTTATCTCTCTGCTCCCATTAAGGAAAAGTAATGAGAAATATATCTAAGCTTTAAGTTAACACCTATGTTGCACTGAGTAACACATACACATACCCCCCTACTTTAATTCTTTAAAGCATCTTAGAATTAAAATCTGCATTTTTGGTGGGTCAGGGGTTCCCAATATTGTCTCTACTTTGCATAAGCAGAACTTTGTGTTCAACACAAATTGGCTGTTCAACACAAACTGTGGACCAAAGCCTAGTCGATGTGTAGGATAAATCTTTTCTGATACAACTATGTATCTAGCTATATAGACGATATTCTACCACAAAGTCAAGGTATTGGAATTTTCCTTGCTGAGGGCTCCTTGACCTAACTCTCTAAAAAACTCTTCTCTCTTCACACAGTACATCCAGATCATTTTAACAAATAGTTAAAAGAATATTTACAAATGCGTTTAGCTGCTAATGACACCAACTTGTCAACCACCATGGTCTTCTGGTCACTGGTTGCCAGAGGTAACTTGAATTATTGGACTCCTCAAACTCAGATTTGGACCAAATCTTATTGAATAAATTGATTTTACTTGGTATATTTATATTATCAACTCTGTTGGAGAATACAGGGCTGGAAAATACTTTAGAACAATTTATAAATAGTGCAGAACAATTTTCAAAGTCAGCCAGGGTCTACACCCAAGCCAAATATTATTCCCCTGAAGTTCTCTAAAAGAAAATATAAAAAGACAAGATAATTTCAGTTGGTAAATTATGGGTGTCAAGCTGCACTTAACCTTTGGCTGTAATAAGTTTCTGTCATCAGATACACAGCTTTTAAATCAAAGTGTTGGTGTTTTTAGTCAATCGGATAACCTTCACAAAATACTTTGTTCAGTGGTGTCCCTCACCTCTCAAACCAGTGTTCATGAGAGCTGTGTGTTGGGAGCAGGTGTTGTACTTTACTCTCCCTTGAATCCCCTGCAGCATCTGGCACAGTGCCTGGCACCATGAAGTATTCATGGAGTTAAATGACTTTTAAATACTATTTCCTTGCCATGAAGTCTCCCTTACATTTAATCACATGTCACGAATTTTGATGGACTGTAATGGAATATGGTGGAATGGCAGGTTAAGTTTAACCAGTTCATAGTAAAATAAGGAATCTAGGCAGCTGAGAATATTGGTTCCAGGTAAACATTTGAGACCTTAGTGTTAAAGGACACTCATAGACATATTAGAAAACTTTAATTACTTCCTCTTATTGCAAATATGTCAATCATCATTAAGCTAAATCTGTATAATATACATGATTGAAGGTATGTGACATACATGGGTTTACTGATATCGATTAAAGTCTAGATTCAAATTCTTGATTAGGCCTTTGCCATATAATAATTATATATATTGGTGTGCCTGGGTGGCTCCATCCGTTAAGTGCCCGACTTCGGCTCGGGGCATGATCTACCGGTTCGTGAGTTCGAGCCTCAGGTCAGGGTCTTTGCTGACAGCAGAGCCTGGAGCCTGCTTCAGATTCTGTGTCTCTCTCTCTCTACCCCTCCCCTCCCCTCTCTCTCAAAAATAAATAAACATTAACACTTTTTAAGTAATTATACATATTATATAATAATTAGGTAATAATATTATATCTAATACAATATCTTAGATAGTAATATTATAATATGATTATGATAATATTATATATTATATATATATTAGCTCTGAAAAATTTGTGACTGTTAAGAAGGCATAAATGGTTAGTGGTTCAGGCTGACCATTTGCTTAAATCAAGTTCTATTAAGTTGCAAATGATTAAAAATTATCAGAGAAAGTCCATTTAAAAAAATTGGAAAGCTGATATTACCATCATGTGATGTGAAATACTGAGCATTCCTCCTGTCTCTTTCTTCTTTGTGAAAATTAATTCCTCGTCATTAACTCAACACATGTTTATTGAGTACCTACTATGCACCTGGAGTTGTTTTAGACTCTTGCAATGAAATGTTAGAAAATGTTAAATTTTTAAGCAGTTTGATTTTAGAGGGATAGAAATAGACTTTAAAAAAAGGTAAACAAAGAAATAGATAGTTTCAGATAGTGCACTGAAAGCAATAAAACAGGATAATGTGGTAGAGTGAACCGGTATGTAAGGGGCTCCTGTAGCTGGTGTGGTTAGGGTAGGTATTTTCTCAGAGGAGATAACGTTTGAGATGAGTTATTATTGCCAATAGTCATGTAAATATTTGGGGAAGAGTATTCTGGGTAGAACAGCAGAGTAGAAAGACACAGAAATGAAGCACTTTCAATGAGTTCAAGGAATGAAAAGTTAGTATGGCTGGAGTGTAGTGAGTTGGGGGGATGGGGTAAGGAGGCTGGGGATTATGGGATAGAAGGATGAAATACTAATATCAGAGAGTGGGATTTCACTAAGTGGATATAAAAGAATTGCAGATAGTGTTGAGTATTCATTTAAAATTTGGGGTCATGACTTTCCTCACTAAAGAGTTCTTGGAGCAGATGTGGAACAGAGAATTGAGTTTAACTAATTATGCTTTCTACAAAGATATGATGATGAAAATGAGGGCTGAGGTAGCTTAAAATGTTTGTTACGGGATGATTGTATTCATGAGTCATGGAATCTAAGATGGGTAATGAGGACTGGTATTTTGACCGTCTCCTCTTTACCCCACTGGTGAGGGAAGGATTCCTGCCCTAGGGTTATGTGGATGGCTGAATATATAACCCTTAACACTAGACAGATGACATTTACAGGAGTTTATCAGTCACATATACTTACAGCCAGGAGAGAGAGGAGGACACTGGATGCTATTCAGGGCCACAAAGGGGGTGAGCTTGGAAACACAATGAACAACCAGTGGTTGTTGGAAGCAGGTTTTGTGGTAGTAAAAAGAGAGTAAGTTGCTCCCTCTTCCCTGCTGGAGGACGTGATTAGCCTGTTTTAATCATTCAGCAGGCCTGTAGGGTACTAAAAGGTACAACTCAGGGACAGGCAGGAACTAACATGCTTCTCTTGATCAGGAGGGTTCCTTGGCTAGGGGACCTTATCTGTGGCAGTACAGTGGAGAGGAGAACTTTTGGTTAGGCCATTTGAGGCTCTCCTCATTGTCCCCAGATGTCAAAGCCACATAATATTGAACCTCAATTTTAGGTCTTATACCATAGCTGGGAAGATAGGAGAGGTGATCCACAGTAAGGAAGTAATAATAATGGATTGGAGATTTCCATATGTTTGAAAGATTTCTGGAAGAGGAATAATAATACAAGTGAGGTGGGAGGTTAGAGATGGTTGTCAGAGAGGAATGATTGAAATTGTGTTCTCATAGGGGTTTCAATTGTTTGAGATAAAAGGAAGGACATGGCCTTGGACATGGGTGGCCAAAGATGATGATGGGTCTTGATGGATGACCTGAGGGATATAGAATTTTGGTGGTGACAGGGCTGTGAGAGACATGAAGGCATTAGTTTTAAAATAATTTAGAGATAGGTAACCAATCAAGCTACTGTCCTAGCTATTCACTGAGGAGATGTGAAGCCACTGGGTGGCTCTTCTGGGGAGAAGTGATCTCAAGAGAGCACAAAGGACTGTGATGCCGTCTATGGAGTGCAAGTGGAGGCCTGGTCTCCCTAGCAGCCTGAAGGTTCCAGACCACTTCTGCTGAGCTCCATTGCTTGCCGCAGTCCCTGCCATGAGATAGAGGATGCTCCGTGAATGGAAGGTACTCAATGACTTGAATTGAATGTGTTAATTAAATAGAAAACTTCAAGTGATGATTTCTGGAACCTCAACTTTACCTTTAGGGTTTCTGGATTGACCAAAGGATAGATTATTTCCACTCAGCTCTATCACAGTATGGGGCTCTCTTGGACACCAGGCTCAAGTTAATTCAATTACTTAACATACATTTAATTTGTGTCCACTAGATGCCCAGCACTGTACCTGGTGCTGAGGATGTAATAGAGGATAAGATGGAGATTCCTCTTCCCCCAGCCCTTACTCTTGGGGACTTTTCTGTATCCTATATATTTGGAATATTTAGAAAAGTATATTTGAAAATAGGTAATTATGACAGTGTGATAGATGCTATGATAGGACAAGTATGGATACTTAGGAGGGAGATTTAACCTAGAATTAGGGTAAGGGAAGTCTTTGTGGCAGGGATTGTACCTAAACTGGGATCTGAAAGATGAATAGAATTTGACTGGGGGTTGAGGATCAGGAAGTAGGGAGTAGGCAAGTGTGATCCAGCGTAAGGAAACAGAATGTATCCCTATCCTCTTGCGTGTTTTCTTTGCCTCTCATCCTTTAGATGTTTTTGCCCTTGACTTTAATTCACATGATGATTTTACAACCTTATTCTGTTTATTTCATGTGTGACCAATGCATTCATAAACTCTTGGGATCTAGCTCACCTAGTTCTTCAGAGAAATGTGGAATTGGGTGCTTACCAAATGATGAGGCAAAAAACCTCCTGTTCCAGCAGAAACTAGAATATGCACCTAACTGATAGTGCTAATAGGCAATAAAAATACCTTTATACATAACAAGTGGATGTTTAAGAAAGGAAACCAACTCAGGTGCACACACTCACATTTAAGCGCTCTGACTTAGAGTTTGTGTGAACTAGAATTCCTTGCGTTTCTAAAAAATGAAAATAAAATTCAGACCCTCAAAAATTCCCCGTTTTTATGCAATGTGAAAATAGCTAGCAAGAAAACAAGGACCTTAATGACACAAGCTTGGAAGCAGATCTTTTCCTGGGTTTCCTAGTCAAGTCTCTGGATGAGGATATAGCCAGCTGACCCTTTGATATCAACTTTGTGAAATCTTGGAGCAGAGAATCCAGTGAAAATGTGCCTGACCCACAGAAGTGTGAGACAATAAATTTGTGTTATTTTAAACCACTAAGTCTGTGGTGATTTGTTATGTGGCAATAGAAAATGAATACCAAATACCCACTTTTCCCTAGGGTTGTTTTGAGGGACACATGAGCTAATCCACGTGAAGCATTTAGTATAGCATCAGACACACAGTAAAGTATTAGTTACTTAACAGTATTAGTTTGAGTTTAGGCAAGTGGTTTAATCTAGGTAGACCTTGGTCTTTCTCATCCCTGATATGAGGGCATTAAAACTAGAGCTAAATTTTTATAGTCTCTGAAATTTGATTCAAAGTGTCTGGGGATTTCTAGAAACACCAAACCACTGCTAGGATCTAGTGTGAAGGAATTGTGTGGTGCTTTAGAAACCGGAACTTCTAATACCAGCATCCCTGGTTTCGTGGACCCTATAATATGCCTTATACCTGAGGACATTTGGGGCTTTGATCACTAAGATGTACCTTGCAGCCAATTTTACTTTATTCCTTTATTTTTGTGATTCTTTAAAATTTAAAAAAAATGTTCTATATATTATTTTTGAGAGGAAGAGAGAGAGAGAGCGAGCAGGGGAGGAGCAGAGAGAGAGGGAGACACAACATCCGAAGCAGGCTCCAGGCTCTGAGCTCTGAGCATAGAGCCCAACACGGGGCTGGAGCCCACAAACCGTGAGATCATGACCTGAACACAAGTCAGAGGCTTAACCGACTGAGCCATCCAGGCTTCCCTATTTTTGTGATTCTTTATGGAGAGAACAGAAGTGAGAATACCTCATGTCTATGGGACACTATGCTATAAGCATTTAATAGTGGCTCATCATGTTGTTTTTTTTTTTTTTTTCCTTTGGGCCATTTTTAAAAGGTGAGTTCAAAAGACTGAGTTTTATTAGCCAACTAATGCTGAACAAAGAGCATCCTAAATAAAACAGAAAAGGTCATAGTATGTTTTAAAACTCTTTGAAAACACCAGTTTCTGAAAATAAGCCCCTGATCCTAGGCTGAAAGTAGGATTCACAATCCCAACTGTGAAAGTAAAATTTAGACCTTGTATCGACTAGGTGCTAATATAACTTTATTAGGGCCTATACCGTCATGATTAGGTTTTCAGAAAGTGGTCAGATTGGGTCTCATTCGCCATTCACCTCTTTTAGGGTGAGACATTAGATATCCGTGAATTCTTATACTGGTTAAAAGCAGGGTTCCTGGATTTTGTTAACAATGTGCAAAGATCAACTATAAAGCCCAACGAATTTGGTCAAGTTAGTATGACATCCCCGCCACAATGAAACATTTTTTTGCCGTATGCTCATTTCAGAGCCCACATGCAGCATGCATAAAGAAGCAGTGATAAATATACCTTCCAGCAACCTGTACTGGAAAGTTCTGCTCCTCTTCTCCTGGCTGCCTGGCACAAATGGCTTCCTTAATTCCTTTGGTGGAGACTTTATGTAAGCTTTGAAAACTGAAGAAAGAAACTAGGAAAAGAAGGCTTATTAAGGACATAGTGAGATTCTTTTTTTAGTGGGTACGCACGTTCCAAATTCGAGAGGACCACTGGCAGTCACCTCCTCCCTGTTTTCCTGTTATTAATTTAACTTTACTTATAAAGGCTATGGTTGCATGTATGTATCTGTAGTCATATTTATCTTGGTCTTTAAGGGTGACAGGCTGTTAAGCATTTATCTGTGCCTTTCTGTGGCATTCCATTGGCTGCTAAAGCCTGAAAGAAAATTGGCAGTAGTGCTACTGGACAGAGAGCCTACTCGTGTGGAGTTGGGCCCTTGAGCACGGAAGGCCTGCTGAATTTATTGGTCTAGCACTTGTACCTTTTTTTTTGTTTTTTGTTTTTTTTCCCTAGTTCAGCTCTTCTATGGCAACTTTGATTTCTTCTTTTTTCCTCAAGGGTGGAGGCGAGTTGTGTAGGGCAGGTAATAGCAGCATCAGAGGGGTCATTTGGTGGCACATCCCAGGGCTGCCGACTCCAGCTTAAAGGAAAACCTCAGATCAGAGGCTTTTGAGACTACAGCATATCTGATTTCTGAAGGTAGACAGGCTTATTTGCTGCCTTCTTTTGCTGCTGTACATTGCTTGAAGTCTCTTAAGTAATTAGGTGAGAGGTGGTCATTTTTTTCTGACTTTTGTAAAACAAATTATTTATTTTTGAGAGAGAGAGAGATAGAGCACAAGTGGGGGATGGGCAGAGAGAGAAGGAGACACAGAATCCAAAGCAGGCTCCAGCCTCCAACCTGTCAGCACAGAGCCTGACACGGGGCTCGAACTCACCAACTGTTGAGATCATGACCTGAGCCAAAGTTGGACACTTAACCCACTCAGCCACCCAGGCATCCCATTCTGATATTACTTTTACTCAACATGCTTACTCTTCACTTACCACCCGGCACATGTATTTAACCTTTTGTTGCTCATAATATAAAGCTATGAAATCTGCATATGGAGACCACCCTGGGTTCTAAAGTGGTCTTTCTGGCTGGTGGTCTTCAGTTTAACAATGCTTTCTATAGTTTATGCTTCATACATACGTTGGATGATTCTTCAGGGCTCCATAACCTGTAATTACGCTAACATCAATGTAGATGGGCCTAAACATCCTTCAAATTATCCCCCAAATTTTCTGGGTGATCCTCATAATTTGACCCCAGGAAGCCTGCAACAAGATTGGCCATAGCCTCTCCACCAACCATTAACCATTCAGTAGGGTCATGGCTGAGCCCCAGTTTAGCTTGTGGAACAGCTGGCAGTCTGTTGTTTCAGTTCTCAGCAGTCTGAGAACACAGCAGGGAAGCTTGAAACCTCATGTGAGATGGTTTTAAGGAAAGTATTGCTTATGGAGACAGGCGGATGTGAAGCTGGAGCTGGCTAGGCAATGCATTTTGTTTAATTCCTTCTGTCAGAAGTTTTCTTTTATTTTTTATTTATTTTTTATAGCCTAATGCACTGAGTAAAGGGCTTGCATTCATGTTAAGCAGGTGGTCTCTTAAGGCAAGTTCAAAACACATTACTCTGATGGGAAATAAACTACATGCTTAGAGCCTTTAGCTATTTTGGAAGGTGGTCTTTGGATATAGGTGGTCTCCAGCAATTTTTATTATATACACTTAAAGTATGTATTTGGTTAGTGCTCCTTCATTTGTCTGTGTGTGCTGTATTCATCTACAAACTTCTAATGGGACAGTATCAGAATTAGCTTGCTTTTTTATAGACTGAGCACAACTATCTTTCATTATGGCTATTTAATATATGTTTTTAACAATAAAATGTGCTGATTGTTTTGAGCTTGTGGGTGGTGTTGGAGGAAGGTGGATAGATTTACTGGGTACATTTACTGGGTAGATGGCTGGTTTAGGAAAGTCAAGTTGCCTAACTAGAGCAGGGGTAGGAAACTCAGATGGTTTATTCAGAGGGTTAGAGACCATCCCATATGAGAAGTCAGGTACGAGACCTAAAATACAGGTAGATGAAAAAAAGTAAGTCAAGGCTCCATTGATCAGAGTATCATAGTACAGACCAAATACTGAAGCAACACCTGACTTTACCAGGGTCAGGGGTATGGTCTAATCCTATGGTATAAGATTACCTTGGTCTTCAAGTAACCTAAATAAGTGGTTATATCAGGCAGAGAAGAATATGGGAGTGTAGGTATGCTTTTAGGATGTTTATGCCACATTTTCCATTCTGCTTCATCTGTGCTTAAGCAAAACCACCTTATTCTTTAACTTCAGGAGTAAACTTAGCTACCCATCTTCTTTAAGTATTAACATAGAAGAAGCTTGGTGTTCGTAGAGGTGGACTGACCACCTGTGGCCTGACATCTTAATTGTGAATGATTGTGGCTGACATTCGATGTAGAGTGAGGCCTAGAGGTGCTGATGCCTGGTCTCAGCTTCCTAAAATGATTTTCCCTTCTACCTCCACCCCCAACATATTCACCTGGATGCTTCACAGTTTCCTCAAACTCAGAATGGCCAAACCCAAACCCATTGTATTTTACTCCAAAGCTTGTAGATGAATTCACCAGTTTAGGAAACAGAACCATCATCCTCCCAGGAATTCAGGAGTCATCTACAACCTCTGCCTTTCCTTGTTTTTCATTCCTTCGGCCAATCAAGTACTACAGCTGATGGCTTCTGCCTTCTTCCAGTTCCCCATTCTCAAGCTACTGCCTTGGTTTGGCTCTTGTTATCGCCAACCTGTTCCAGTATTGTCTTATGGTCTCCCTGCCTCTAGCTTGGAACCTGTAATTCTGGAGAATACTCTTGCTTACCTGGGAAGACTTACACATCTTTCCTTGCTTAGCTCGATGGTCACCTTCTTGTGGAGCCAAAAATTCCTAAAATATTTCCTCACTTTCCTCAACCATTAACTGGGAGAACTAACTATTCCGCTCTTCATATTTCACTGCACCAGCTTCTATCACAGCAGTTATAAAACTTCATTTCTTCTTTGTATACGTCACTCTATCTCTTTACTAGACTAAATTTCTTAAGGGCAAGGATTGTGTCTTATTCATCTTGTACAGTGCCTGGCACCTAGTAGTGATCACACATATTTGTTGAAAAAAAAAAAAGGAATAGATCTGTGGCATATCTAGTCTATAACACTGAGGTAATGACAATTCTCTGGGTCAATAGGCTTCTTGCATTTTGATAGCACTTTCTTATCAATATCTTTATATAAGAATGATAAAAATAGATCCCTTTCCCCCAAAAGGTGAAGTGATTTGGATTTGCCTTTACAAAATTAACGGGATCAGAATTATTATTTTATTTTCTTTTAGAATTTTTTTAATTTTATTGATTTAGAAAGAGAGAGAGAGAGAGAGAGAGAGAGAGAGAGAGAGAGAGAGCAAGCATGGGGGGAGGTGCAGAGAGAGGGGAAAGAGAGAATCCCAAGCAGGCTCTGCTCTGTCAACACACAAACTGATGTGGGGCTGGAACTCAGGAACCTGTGAGCTCATGATCTTGAGGCAAAATCAAGAGTCTGATGCTTAACCGACTGAGCCACCCAGGCACTCCCAGATTTTTTTTTTTTAAGTTTAAATTTAGACTCTGTGTTGAGGTCATCAAGAGGAGGTGACCTCAGGTTGACACGTGAGCTGCATCTGGGCAATTAGAGGCTCCTCACCCCTTCCCCTGTCCTTGGAATGTAACTTCTGCCCACCTTTCCTACAGTGGGAGTCATTTCAAGGAGTAGCCTTGAGAGAGTAAGGTGCTGTTGAGACCATCTGGATGGTAAATGTGACTGAACCCAGTTAAGGTCTCTACACAAACTTTTAAGCTTCTGAGAGGTGGGGGTGGAGATCTGCCCATCTTGCAGCTGCTGGAGGAAGACTTGTAAGTAGCCTCTCCCCTGCTTTTTCATCCCAACACCATCTAATTTGGAGTGGCCTGCCTCCTTCTTCGTCTCTCCTTACCCTCCCTATACAAGACCTGTTTTTTGGATTTCACCTGTAGGACTCCTGCGGATGGTTGTGAGCCAACAACTGGCGGCCCCCAGGAGACTGATGAAACGGGCCTGGAGAATGAGCATGCACAGGGGGAAATGTGTGCACAGGGGGCCTGGAGAATGAGCATGCACAGGGGGGAATCCCCAGTTGGTTGTTGGCCTCTGTGTGGAGAAGAGCACTCTGTATGTTGGGTGCTTGAGGACCAATGGGTGGGTCCAGGGCGTCCAGAAAACATTGGCTGGGTTAATGCATTTGTTGGAGAAAACACACAGCGTGATGAGGGGAGGAAGGGAAACATATGGCTGCTGGGGTGGGCTGGCCTCTGCTGTGGGCAGCTGGGCTGGCCACTAAGACCCAGTTAGAGGCTGAAACTCGAGTTAGAAAGCTGGAAGAAGAGCTGAGGTTAGGGAATCATGTGTAGGGATCTACTAGCTTTCAGGTTAGCAGACAAGGTGGAAAACAGGGTAAATTGGGAATCTTTACAAAGCTGGAGGGGGTGGTGCAGCAAACTGCAGAGGATTAAGGTCCTAGTGCTTGTGACCAAGCCTAATTAGAACACTAAGCTCTGAGTGTGGAGAACAAAGGGGAAGATGTTGAGGTGAGTGATGGTGAAACGGATGAAGTGCCCCAGACCGTCTGATTCTTAATACAAAGCTATAGAAGTCATGAGAGACAGCCATTGCCTGACCCTAATGGTGGACTAATGGGTTATGCTGCTAAGAACAGCAGGCCCTTCACACCTGAGAAAGGTGTCATCTACTGGCATTTGTGATGGGATGTTCCACCTGGATGGGCTAGTTATTTTGAATCCATAGATGAGGGGGAGCTACTCAGTCTCCACTGGGATCCTGTTATCCTGCTATAAGCTGGACCTATTGAAACGCACTGTACCTGGAATGAAACCTGCACCATGGAAAGGGGAGGGTTCTGGTCTGGTATATCCTGCCTCCAGTTCATCTCCTCATGCCTGCTAATGCTGCTTTCAACATGTATGGTAGGTATAACTTGGTCAAGTTTCTAAAACTGCCACCTCCCCCTCCTCAAAGCCAGGCAGGAGCATTATTTTCCACCTGTTTGATCATTTGCCCACCATCTTTGTTACTTCCTAGAGCCTGGAGGACATTATAGCACATATAGAAGCCCTTTCCAAATTCACCTAAGAAGCCTTAAATGATAGTCAATAAAGTCTATCTTTACTGAACACTGAGAATGTCTCAATGAGAAAAGTTGTCCTCCAAAATAGCATGGCTTTGGCTGTTATTACAGCCTCACAAAAAGGCACTTGTGCTATTATCCAAACAGAATGCTGTGTGTTTATACCTGATGAGTCTGCTAATGTGTCATTTTTATTAAATAATATGAGGACACAAGTGAACACCCTGAGTGATCTAACATGATCCCCCCCTTCACTCCTGGCCCCCCGCAGCCTAGGACACTTAATAAATCAATGGTTCATATGATGTGGCTCTTGGTAAGGCAAATTGTTACTTATATTGAGAATCATTATCTTAAATTTGTGTTTTCTCTTGTATGTGCTTATACTGTTGCTATGGCATCTGCCTCCAATGCAGCAAAACAGCCACCAAATGAGCCACCTCCATGCTAATAAAACCCCTTCCTGACCACTCAGGACGCATTCCAGAGGAGAGGCTGTGTTAGATTGTAAAAGCCAGTCACCAGGGGCAGAGTGTTGGAATAGGTCATTGAAAGGACGTGACCACCAGTTGACCCATGAGCTGGACCCAGGCAATTGGGGGGCTCCTTACCTCCTCCCCTGTCCCTGGAATGTACATTCTGCCTACTGTTTCCATGCTAGCAGCCATTGCAAGGATGCAGCCTTGAGAGAGTAAGATGTTGTTGTACTGGATACATGACTTAACCTAGGTAAGGCCTCCATATAAACATTTAAGGTTCTGGCAAGCAGGGGTGGAAATCTACTTGTCTTGTGGTAGCCCAAGATAAACCTCCTAGGTAAGTCCCTTTGCTTGTTAAACCTGTCACCTACCAATCTGGAGTGGCCTGCTTCTTTCTTTGGTCTCTCCCTGACCTTTGTGTATGGCGGCCAGTTTCAGATTTCACTTGGGAAGCACCAGTGGTTTTGGGCCAACACTGTAGCCAAATGCTAAGTGTCTTATCAAATCTGTTTTGAGTTCTTATTCGAACCTTGAAAGTGTTGGTGCTAGATTGTGCTGCCTTTCTGGATGCTGTTCTGATTTTCTAGGAAGCAAATACTATTATATACTGAAAAAGAAGGTTGTGATAAATTTAATTTTATTTTTTCCAAGGACATATTAATTCCATCTTCTCTTCGTATGTATTTTTTATGTTAAGGTATGCAATGAGAAGATGAAGTTTGAGGTATATGCTAATTCTTTTTAAAAAATTAATATAGAAAGAAATAAAAAATGTTGGATTATATAGGCTTGTTGAATGAAATGCCTTAAAGCTTTCTTTCTTCAGATAGCTTACTTTGTACATCATGATTTTGCTTTGGTCCTTAGAACATTATTTAAACAATGCTCCTGCCCCTGCCCCCACCATTTTCAATGAAGCCTTGTAATAATATCATAAAATGAAAGTTCCCAAGTTACTTGGGAAATGTGGACTGATTTTGTTACAAATACCAAGAATTATCAGCAGAGACCCCATCTGTACATTTTAGGCAAAGAAAAGAGTATTTCAAACTTACAACTCATTTCATCTCTCTGAGTATAAAGCAATCAGTCATTTTGGACTTTAGGATTTGTTCATGAAGCTATTATTTCAATTGAAATGAAGTTGAACAAAAATAATAGCCCATCATTACAATTACATCAATTGTAGTCATTATAGTAAACAGTTTTCATACATTTAATTTGTTTGCATCCCAGAAATTAAATCTTTTGATTCTAAATTCATAGCAAGTTAATTTTCATTCAAAATGGGTTTTGAAAAGATTTCCCACCAGACATTCTTTTTCCTGACTTAGGAGTTATTTCTTCTGTTTTGCTCCATTCTCCCTCTCCTGTAACCAACACTTTAAAAAGTAAAGACCATTATCCTTTGTCCTTTGTCTAGGGCTTGAGAAGGCTCACTACACGGCTGTCTAATGAGGAAATTGCCACAGGGATGTTAGTGGTAGTCACACCCATTTGCCACCACAGGCTTATTCTACTTACTGGCCAAGAATTTGGGCTCTGTCTGTAGCACATATGTTCTTCTGATGGTTTCATTTGGGATAACATTTAAGAAAAGCTTGCTATAGCACTACCCAATTGCATGACCCATAATTAGTCTGAATAATATTTTCCATTTTAAACCCTGATTTTACAGGGTTTACTACTTGGCCTATAAAATCTTGTTCCAAGCTTAGACTTGGCGTAGTTTTTAGCATAAGCAGATTTACCATAGCAGTAAATCATGTGCTCAATTCTTGAACCTGTGGGATGAAGAGCAAACCCATGTTAACTGACAGGGAAAAGCTCTTGCAAGTTTGTAAGAGGGTGACAGCATCTTTGTTGTTGCTAGTTTTGTGCTCAAGCTGCACGTCGGTGACCCGAGACTAGGGAGGTCCAAAGGTGAGATTCAGAAAATGGACACATAGGTGACGCTCTTGTCCTCAGGGGAATAAGGAGGAGGCTAAAAGCTTCTTAGAGAAAGAGTAAGAATGACATGAATTTGGAGGAGTATCTCCCCTATAGATTTGATCAATGAAGACAGGAAACTCTCAGAAAAAAAAAAAAGATTTTAAACAGGACTTGCATTTTTGTGATAAAACATGCCTACATGAGTACCAGCACCTGTTTTTTTCCTGGTGGAAGAACACTGGCCAACATCCACTAAAATAAATAAACATTTCTATTTCAAATTATGTATTTGACAGGGCCATCAATGGGGGGAAGCATCAATATTTTAGCATCAATTAGTGTACTGCTGTGGTTCTCAAAGCGTGGTCCCTGAGCTTCATGAGTGATACTTGGGAACACATTAGACATGCAAATTCTTGGGACCTTTCCAGACCTACTAAATCAGGAACTGTGGGGTGAGGCCCCGGAATCTGTATTTTTATCATTGATTCTGATGCCTGCCAAAGTTTGAGAACCACTGGTGTACTGCTTCGTATAATGGGCTTAATGGTCAGGTAGTTCTGGCTTTCTCTCCTTTGCTCTGTTTCATCTTTTGCAAATTATTTAACCTCTCTGAGCCCCAATTTCTTATCTGTCTGTCTGTCTTATCTGTCTTATCTATCTATCTAGATTGATGATATCATAATAATAATAAAGGTAATGATAATATCTACCTCATAGAGCTTTTATAATTACTAAATGAGTTAATGTACATAGAGCCCTTAGCATATTGCCTGATGGGCAATAAGTGCTCAATAAATTATTATTATATTCATATAAATAGAGAATAAGGGGAGAAGTGACTGAGGCATTTTGAACTTATTAAAATCTGATACAAGAACCCCTTATTCCTTTCAACCTACATGACACATTTTGTGAGGATATGGGTTTGGGAGTAGTTGGACTAGTAGCTTATGTCCCATGTAGTGAAGGCAATCCAGCTCTCACTTTCGTTATCAGAGGTGAATGACTCTCTCCTTATGTAACATAAACCCAGACAATGAGGAGAATAGAGGATGGGTCTGGAGAGTATACTCTCCAAATAATAAAGGCAATTTAAGCAGAGAATAATAAGTGATGAAGCTGTCTTCCCAAAGCCAGGAAAAATAGTCTTCAGAGTTCATTTTCATGTGAGATGAGCTCTCAGTTGTTTTTCAAGTTATTTAAATAGAAGTTAAATCACTTAATGGAAAATATATAAAATGTCAACAGGGCATGAGGAATTTATGTGTTCAAATGGTTTGTGAGAATTTTTTAAAGCATTAATTAGCAAATGTTTTGAAGGTGAATGTTACTATAGAAGTTACAAAAATTATTATTATGTCAAAGATTACGAATCTGTCATTACCCATAACAATCACAATCTGCAATTCTGATATTGCCTGTAATTGCACATATTTATTTCATAATCTAGCACCAAAGGAAACTTAGAACACATTTTAAAGGTTTAAGTATAACTTCAATTAAGAAAAATTATTCTAAATAAATATGCACTGTAATGGTACCATTTATTTGTATTTGGGGTGTCAAAGTTTTGTCATTACCATTCTGATTAAGCACAAGTGATTTTTCACTTTGAACTTTGGAATTTATATTTGTATTCTGAAGTCTTTTTATACTGTGAAATTTGTGGATTGCCCCTCTCTTTGTACACACACACACACACACACACATGCATACACACACATACACACATGCATGTGCATGTGAACAGACATTTCTTCCAAATGTGAATTCTTTAATATATACAATAATGGCAAAGAGTTAGTTTTCAGAATAAGATACAGCTGACCATTGAACAACACAGGTCCCCTTATGTGTGGATTTTTTGATACAGAATAGTAATTAAATGTATTTTCTCTTCCTTATGATTTCTTTTTTTTTAATTTTTTTTAATTTTTTAATTTTTATTTTTTTTTCAACGTTTATTTATTTTTGGGACAGAGAGAGACAGAGCATGAACGGGGGAGGGGCAGAGAGAGAGGGAGACACAGAATCGGAAACAGGCTCCAGGCCCTGAGCCATCAGCCCAGAGCCTGACGCGGGGCTCGAACTCACGGACCGCGAGATCGTGACCTGGCTGAAGTCGGACGCTTAACCGACTGCGCCACCCAGGCGCCCCATCTTCCTTATGATTTCTTAAGAATACTTTCTTTTCTGTAATTTACTTTGTAGGAATATGATACATGATACATATAACATATAAAATATGTATTAACTGACTGTTTATGTTATCAATAAGCCTCTGGTCAACAGTGGGTTATTAGTAGTTAAGTTTTGGGGAAGTCAAAGTTATATGTGGATTTTCAACTGCACCTCACTACTAACCCCCATACTGTTCAAGGGTCAACTGTAATTACATGGACACAATTGAAAATTTTCCTTCCTCAGTTTGATCTGAGTGTGGAGATGAAGACTACTACTAATAAGAGGACGTAAGCCATTTAATTTTGGGGTTCAACATTATAAACTAGATATGACGTAGTGATAATTTCACAGATAACCCTCCGAAAGCAGCATTGCCTGTGTGAATGAGAGTGGGGAGAATATTCAAGAAGGAGATGGCTGGATTACATCTTAAAATCCTTCCATGTTGATGGCTGAAATGTGCGAAGCTGGAAAATTCCTTCTTCCTGATGGTACAATAGAAAGGGTGGGGGGAAGTCTCTCAACTGAGACAGACCTCTTTTTCCTCTTCTTAATTTCTTGACTGGAGTGGAAGATGATGAGAAGTAGCATGATGTATGGAATCACAAGAATGGGACGTGAAGTCAGTTGGATGAAAGTGTGGGTCTTCGTAATGTTTTACCTGTGTGACCTTGGGTGAGTCACGTAACTTCTCTGAGGATTAGTTTTCTGAAAGTTGTAAAATGGGCACATGGAGCTCAAATGAGATATGTATGAAAACAGGTGGCAAAACTACATATGTTAGCTGTTATTATCAAAGATGTCATCCAGCATTATGCTCATTTCCTCTTCCTGGAAACAATTAGTAGGCCAAGAAGCTTGTTGCCTTTGTCTTCCCTTTAACACTCCAAGGAAGGCAGACGGGGCACATGAGCCAGCTGAGCTCATAAGGGGCCATGACGCAGGGATTATGGCCCTGGTTGCCCTGGATCTTAAATCATCATATTTAAGGATGCATATATATGCTAGCAGGGTGAATTCATGAATTTCCAAATGTCTACATCTACTCAAATATATGAAGACTTCTATCTTTGGTGATTGGCAATCTTCATTTTCTCTAGCTCAGGAGATACTACTTAGATACCCTCTAAATGCTATCTTTGGAGTCCAAGCTGAAAGGGAGGCAAACCATTGTGTAGAAAGGGCCTTTTGGAATTTTGCTCAGTCTCCATCCTTAGATGGGATCCAAAGTGCCAGAACTTGATGTGACTATTTCCTGATTGGAATATTTTTTTTTTAAATGGAAGTATACTTGACATTCTACTGGCATCTTTGTGAAGATGAGTTTTCAGCACATGTTGATGTTTTCCTTTGATCTGTCTGGGGATTTAGCAGGGGTTGGAAACCTTAGCCAAACTACTTTTGGGAACAAATGTACAATATGATGACGTTCCACTTCCTCTCATTTTTTTTGGTCTCATTATGTAAATTCTAGGAAATTATTCCTGCATTAGAATAGGACAAGCAGGGCCTTTTTGGTCAGAATCCTTAATTCATCTGTGTTAGATGCTGAAGCATGGAGTCCAGCATTGTATGTTAATGTCTTGAGAAGAAGGGGGATTGAACATATTCCAGAATATCTTTGATTTAGTAAGGGAAAAATATCAGGCCCAGAATGTTTCAGAATACAGGGCTGAGGGGGCACCTGGGTGGCTCAGTCGGTTAAGCAACCGACTTGAGCTCAGGTCATGATCTCACAGTTTGTGAGTTCGAGCCCCACATTGGGCTCTGTGCTGACAGCTCAGAGCCTGGAGCCTGCTTCGGATTCTGTGTCTCCCTCTCTCTCTGCCCCTCCCTGCTCGTGCTCTCTCAGAAATAAATAAACGTTAAAAAAAAAAAACAACTAAAAAAAAAGAAAAGAATTAAAAAAAAAAAAGAATACAGGGCTGAGAAACAATAAAACAAAATAAAAATTAAAAAAAAAAAAACCCAAACAGGGGCACCTGGTTGAGCATCCTACTTTTGATCTTGGCTCAGGTCATGATCTCATGGTTCCTGGGATCCAGCCCTGTGTTGGACTCTGCGTTGACAGTGTGGAGCCTACTTGGGATTCTCTCCCTCTCTCTCTGCCCCTCCCCTGCTCACATGCACTTTCTCTTTCTCTCTTTCAAAATAAATAAATAGGGGCGCCTGGATGGCTCAGTCAGTTGAGCATCTGACCTCCCCTCAGGTCATGATCTCGCAGTTCGTGAGTTTGAGCCCCACATCAGGCTCTGTGTTGACAGCTTGAAACGTGGAGCCTGCTTCAGATTCTGTGTCTCTTTCTGCCCCTCCCCTGCTGGCACTCTCTCTCTCTCTCTCAAAAATAAATAAACATTAAAAAAAAAATAAAAAAAGAAGTTCTCACAGCATTTAAAGAAAAAAGATAGAGACACCTGAGTGTCTCAGTCAGTTGGGCAGCTGACTTCTGCTCAGGTCATGAACTCACCGTCTATGGATTCAGGCACTGCATTGGGCTGTATGCTGAAGGCTTGGAGCCTGGAGCCTGCTTTGGATTCTGTGTCTCCCTCTCTCTCTGCCCTTCCCCCACTCATGCTCTGTCTCTCAAAAATAAATAAACATTATAAATAAATAAATAAATAAATAATCTTTAAAAAACTCAACCAACCAATCAAACAACAAAACTCAGAATACAAGGCTGAGCACAGAATACTACAATTTGTCACTCTGGGAAAGAGGAGGTTAGCCTTCTCAAAAGAGGTTAAAGAGTGAAGCACTTTATTTTTTTAATTTTTAATTTTTGTTTAATGTTTATTTTTGAGAGAGAGAGACAGAGTCAGAGTACAAGCAGAGGAAGAACAGAAAGAGAAGGAGGCACAGAATCTGAAACAGGCTCTAGACTCTGAGCTGTCATCACAGAGCCCGATGGGGGCTCAAACCCACACACCATGAGATCATGACCTGAGCTAAAGTCAGATGCTTAACCAACTGAACCACCCAAGTGCCCCAACACTGAAACACTTTAAGCAAGTACATTAGAGAATTTTCCTTCTGGTGTTCCCATTTTTTTTTTTTTTTTAGTTTTCACTAACCCATGATAAAACTCTGGTTTTATGTAAATCTAACTCCTCATTTAATTATTTTTCTGAAAACCTTCTGCCAAATAATTTTGGGATGAAATGGGCCAGTAATGCCCTGCTTCACTTCTTTTCTCTCTTCTATTCAAAAACATTCCCCCCAAGCCCAGCTATTTGACCCTCATCTACAGCTATTAATTATCAACCATGTAATATGAGCTGGCTACAGTGTTAGAAGCACTTATCATGCATTATCCTATTTTAGTTTCATAGCAATTCTGAGTAATGCTGTTATTATCCTTATTTTATAGAAAAGGAAATTGAGGTGTAGAGATTAAATAAATTGCCCAGGGTCCCTCGGCTATAAGTGGTTGAACAGGGATCAACCGCTGGAGTGCTTTGCACTCAAGATCCTAAGACCTACATAGTGCGTAATTAGAAGGAAACTAAAGAACCTGGTTTGATAGCTTAGGTGACTCAGTTTCAACTCAACTTCTCTGTGTAGTCTTCAGTTTTGCATGTCTGCTTTGTTCACGCAATTAACTCCTAATCCCCCATTTTATGTCATAGTTCCTTTAACTATGCTTTTATCTTATCCCCTATACCCGAGTTTCTCAACAATGGCTTTATTTGGGGCCTATAATTCTTTGCTGTGGGAGGCTGTTCTGTTGATTGTAGAATGTGTAGCTGCTGACTAGGTGGCCTGCTGATTACTTTGTTCTGCGCAGATTGTGGCTGTCTGATTGGGTCACTCTGTGCTTAATACTAGTCCTGGATGCCGATCCCGTGCCTGTGCCATCTTGGCACTGCAACTCCCTGAGGTCAGCTGCTTTCTGGAATCTCTGCACATTTTTCTGGGCTGAACTCCCCATCACCATGTATTTGTCCTTGGGACACACCTGTTGTCCACCTACCAGCGGCCACCTAACTTGATGGCAAATTCTCACTAGATACTATGGTCTCTGATTTTGTGCTAAATTCCATGAATGGACTTCCTCTGACTGACTGTTGTCATCAGCTCCATCACATCTTGTCTGTCATCTCTCCCAATTTGTTCTATTGTATTGATGACTTAGCCTTGCTTGGGTCTTTGTTCTGATATAGCTTTGTCTCCCTGAAGCCTGCTGCAGCTGAGTTAGTTTAATTAACTTTCCACTTTGATCCTTGAATGCATTGAAACTTTCACCTTTCATACATTTGGGATTGCATATTCCATAGGAATTAGGTAGGTTCTCAAGTCAGTGGGATAAGCAAAAATTTACATTGTGAAGTTTTCCCTTGAAATTTTCCTATGAAATAGCTGGCTGATGACTGACGTTTTTTTCATCTTTCACTGAAGCCAAACCAGTCATAATTTTCTCCAGCAATGGGACATGCTCCTGGAACTTAATTAGAAAAGGATGGGTTTTTAAACACTAGAATTATATTCATCATGACAAGCTGCTTCTACCATGAGAACATTTAGGAAGCAAGACTGAATAGCCTGTAGCATTTTCACCTCTTGCCCCTCACGGTCACTCTGTGCAGGGCCCTGGCTCCTGAGTAGAGTGGGGCACAGAATCACACGGCATTGTTCATGTGGTTCCTCTCTTACCTCTTTTGTTTTTGTTGTTGTTGTTTAATATGAATATATTATTAAATGTGTATGGTGCCATTCTGTTGTAAGATATTTGTTGGGAGCAATGGAAAAGAAGGACACCATAAAGGATTTGCTAGTGTGTTCCAACATTAGCCAAGTGTAGTTTTCAAACCCTCTTCTGAGGAACCCAGGGGTTCTTCTGAAGAACTTCGGGGCTGTTGTGGGGCATATGGTGTTTGGTTCAGTGATAGAAACTGTGCTTTCTTATCTTTTCTGCTTTTTGAATTTTTGTGTAGGATCTAATTTGAAGAAGAGGTTCAAACGGTTAAAACAATATTAAATTGTGCAAAGCACTGGAACTCAGAACCACATCGTTGATACTTCCTTTCCAATTGAATTGTTTATTATTCACAATTTGATTAATATATACACAAGGTAGTTTCTAAGTATTTTAAAAACAAAATTTAATCATATTTTATATTCTAAGTCTATACCTTTTTAAATGTAACAATGTATCATGATCATCTTTTTATGTTGGAACATATAAACTTACCTCGCTAAAACATGATTTTGTGATTCAATATATGAAGAGACCACAATAGACTTCACTATTTGCTGGATAATTAAGTAGTTTCACAAAATTTACTATTTCAAATAATACAAAAGTTTTACCTATAGACAATCAGTGTTTCTTCAGGATAGATTCTGAGAAGTAGAACTCAAAGGTCTAAGGTATATACATTTAAACTTTTGGTATAGACTGTGAAGTTGCCACTCATAAAGAGGGATCTAATTTTTTTCAATGTTTATTTTTGAGAAAGAGAATGAGTGCAAGCAGGGGAGGGGCAGAGAGAGAAGGACAGAAGGTCTGAAGTTGGCTCTGCACTGGCAGCAGAGAGCCTGATGTGGGGCTTGAACTCACAACCTGTGATATCATGACCTGAGCCAAAGTTGGACACTTAACCGACTGAGTCACCCAGACACCCCAAGAGGTATCTAATTTAAAGTTCTAAAAATAGTCTAAGTCTTTCCTATACCAACACCCTGACCAAACCTGATGATTAATAAACAATTTAATTTCTCCTAATTAAGTGGGTGAAACTGATACTATGTTATTTTTATTTATTTTCTCCTGATAATTGGTGAAATTTATAATCTTTTCAAATATTTACCAGCCATTTATATTTCTTCCTGAATTGCTGTTTCACCTTTTTCCTTCTTGGTTGCTTAACTTTTCGTATCGGTTTTCAGAAACTGCTCTCTCAATATTTTCTCCCTAGTTGCTTATACTGTATATATTGTATCATAGTCTGTAGTTCACCTTCTGACTTTATGGCTTCTTTACTGTGCAGAATTAAATATTTAGGTACTCAGATCTTTTATTCTTTTTCTATCTGACTTTAAGTGATATGTTTTGCATAGGAAAGGCGTCCTCACTATTTTGAGGAATTTTTGAGAATATCCTTTTAAAGTGATACGTTAAAATTTCTGTTTAGACATTACTTTTGCATATGGTAAGAATCTATTTTTCCTAAATACAGTCTGTTTTTTAGACCACTTTTTGAATAATTCATCATTTCCTTACTGAGTTTATATGCCATGTTTCTCATTTATTAAATTTCTATATATAATTGCTCAACTTCTGAACTCTGTATTTTGTTTGTTCATTTATTATTTACTAATAGCAAAGTGTTTTAATTGACTTAATGTGTGTTAAATTTCATACTTACCGTTCTTTTTAACATTATTTTTTGACTCTTTTCTACATTTTTGTTTTCCAGATAAATGTTAGAGTTTGTTAGGTATGAAAAATATTTAGTTGGATATAGATCAAAATCATATTTAAATTACAGGTTACTGTGAGAGAATTGATAGTTTTAAATACTGAGTTTTCTTAATGAGAAGTATGCTATCTCCGTTTATTCTGGCCTTTTTTCTTGATAAAGTTTTCTTCAACTAGGAATTCAACATTTTTGTTAGTTTTATAATTTTTGTTGTTATTGTGAATTGGATCTTTAAAAACATATTTTCTAGTTGTTTATTCCAATGAATGCTACTGATTTTTATATATTTATTTTGGAATCAATCACTTTACTACACACGTTAGTTTTTCTTGAAATTTTTCAGATGGTGCTTTTTGAGCCCTTTGATTATTAAAGAATGCCTTACGTCTGATGTGGAATGAGTTACCAAATGATTATTAATTCTCACTGGATCCCTAACTCTTTAACAATAGATGGTGCACCCATACATCACAGAGATAACAGCATCTTAGATGTTTTCCCAGGCCTCCCTCCTGTTTGCCTGTATTTCCTACTTGTGCTTCCCTGCCTTATCTGCATCCTGGCGGCTGCATCCTACTTTGTTTAAGTAACCCTTTGGGGTCCTATCTCCCAACTGTGTCTCCATCCACCCACTAGGCGTGAGTACACCTCCAGATCCAAGTATGAGATGATCCCTCTATCAGCCTCAGGTCTTCATTCAGAACTGCATCCTCCCCTCTCTCCGACAACTGAGCTAGCCAATGAAAAGTTCAGCAGTGAATCTAAGCTGGTCTATCTCACGCAATGTGGGTTTTCCAAATTCCTCCACAGAATGGCAATAATTTTAACCGAGCATTGGGGGAGGTTCTAGGCATTTGTTAGGCTCTAGGGAAAGAGCTGTAAATACTGCAGATATGCTATTCATCCTCATGGAGCTTGTATTCTATGGGGACCCAACACTGAAGGGGAAATCTTTCACACTTTTTCAGGGGTTCTTGTTTGTGCTGGGATTCTACAGGTCTTCAGGCCCTTCTAACCATATCCCAGGAAGTATTTATCTTTACTTCTACTGTCAGGAGTTGAGAGAGTGGAGAGTAGAAAATAGGAACAAACTATTTTCATTGAGAATAAATAATAAACTACTGAAACATTGCAATTCTGTACAGCTTTGTTGTAGTATTTATGAACATGATTTATTTTTATATATAGTAACTATTCCCCTACTTGTCTGTAACTCCCTATAGGAGCAAGGAAGGACTTAGCTCGTATACTTTTCATTCTCTAGAGCATACTACAACATAGCCAGGACTCCTGCTCAGAATTGATGCTCAGTAAGTATTTGTGGTCTCTCTAGATGGGGTAACTCAATATTATCCCCCCAAAGCCTTATTTCATCTCATTTAGCTGGTTTCCTAGGGCCCTTCAAGTGACAACTCACTGTATCTTTTTTGAGGTTCAGAGTTTTAAAAAGTAAAGAAAAAAATGGACATGCTAAGATGGCAGCAATTGTGGTCTTGGGCAGCATACTTTTTTGTGTTAAATGAGAAAATGCATTCTCATCTGTGGTTTGCTAATTACTGTTTGTTGTTGTTGTTGTTGTTGTTGTTGTTTTGTTTGCAGAACAAAGAAGAAAAATTTTCTTTTAAAGAAAAGCCCAGCAATTATTATAGACTTTTTCTTTTGACATTATTCCTAAACAAGAACAGGCCTAGATGGTGTCATTTTCAATTCTTGCCCTAACTGATATTGTTTGATTCCCACCCCCCCCCCCGATTGTCTTGAAGAATTTTTGCCCAATTTTGTTTGTGTGTTGGGTGAAAACTACCTCTACATGGAACAACTAAGGTATCTTAACTGTCTACTTATATACAAAGTTATTATTTTGTCTTCTTCTGAGTTCCATTACCAACTAACTTTATGTATGATATTAGTTATCCTTTGCACTTTTCTTTCTGTAAGGATGGACTAACATCTTAGGCCCCCTGAGACAAAGAATCCATGGAGATTGTATTTGGAATTTTCCCCTTATTATCTCCATATGGCAAATTCACAACTCAAAAGAAAACTGGAGGTTGTGTTATATGATTCAGAGATTTGTACTTTTGTTTTAGATTTTGTATGCTTTCTTTCTAGATTTTCTTTCTATCCATCTGGCTTAAGAGCTTCTTTTGGTACTAAGGAAAGTCATAGAATAAGTTTCATAAGGAGCTTATGAAAAATCCAAAATCATTTTTTTTTCAACCTTCAAAAATTGCTTCAGGGATTTATAAAAATGTGAGGGGAGATTTGCTATTTCATTTGTCATATTCAAACCAGAAACACAAGGAAGTTCTAATAGCTTAGTGTTGTACTTAAATTTTCTCAGAGCACATTTCAAATAGGGGTACAAGTAAAATTTACAAGTGTCATTTAATTCTAAGTTGTGTTGGTCACACATCAGAGAGGTGACAGTCTTCTTTCTGGTCTTAGAGCAAAGAGCACCCAGTGAGCAGTGCTTTTTGAACCTGTTCGTCTTTTTGTTTTGATTGGCTGAACTTTTTGGCTTTCTTTCCTAGGGTGTCAAATCCATTTAAGATCAGAACAAAAACGTCTAGTCAAGTAAATCAGACATTCTTTATAATAAAAAATTTAATGTACTGTATGGCAAAGATTGAGAAGATGATGGTCTAAAGCTACCTAAATGTATCTCAGGGAACCCTTCATTTTGAGAATTAACAAAGCTGGAATTTGAAGACAAGGTCTAATTGAGTATCTGGATGTCTTATTTAGGTGGGACTGATTTTAAAGCTGAGTTTATAAATTCCTGCTCGCTTGTTTAAGTCTCTTGGCAAATGTATTTGTGAGAATGAAAGAAGGAGACACAGGAATTTTAATTTTAAGCATTTTTAGAGGGTGCAGTCATCAAATGAATTAAAGAAGAGGAATTATAGCCAGAGACTGAGTATGGTGGAGAGATGGACTGTGAACTCAATACATATCATTTTAAACATGTGATCTTGCCCTTCTATATTTTCTGAAGAGATAGCTAACTTACTCCTATATTAATACATACTACATACTATTTTATAATTTATAATACATACTACATACTATTTTATAATATAAAGAAAATATGATTTTCTTTTTATCGCTTGAAATCAATGAAATGGTTATGAGCCCAGGTGTCAGACATGAACTTAGAAGTCAAGTGGTTGCTTGGGCACTGCTATGCTTTTACTGATACAATTAAACTATGCTATCTTCCTTTCCCTACCTCCAGAGATTTTGGGGGGCCTTGCATTTTTGAGCTTTTTAAAAATGCAGTATGAAAAGGATTCTTAAGTCCTTTCAGGCACTGAGATCTAGTTTCTGGAGTCAGGTTATGTTAATAGCAATTACTAATCTTTATTGATACCAGGTGCTAAATCGTTGGCTAAGCAGTATACAAACATTATTTCACTTAATCTACCCTATGGGGTATGTATTATTTTTTTCTGACATTGTACACATGAGGAAATTTAGGGACAGAAAAGTAAAGTAAGTTGCCTAAAGTCATGCAGTTAGTAAAGAGTGGGTTGGGATTTGAACCTAGACATAGTGACTGGAGACATGGTCTTAACTGCTGTTTCATAGTGCCTTCTTTCCCGACCAATAGTGAAGTCATTAGAGAGACTGGATCAAAAGCAAAGTCAGACCACTTGTGTTCTCTGGTGTGGTAGACTCTTGGTTGTTTACTCAACAGTCATTTCCACTTCCCTCCTCCATTTTGTTCAGGTGTTAGTCAGCCAAGACCTTCAAACATTGACCTAGCTTCAGGAAGTTGAATAGTGATTAGTCTAGGCCAAGACTAATAACTTCATTTTTTTGCTATTAATTGGTTTAGGAATGGTCTTGTGACAGAATTCTTGTCAATAAGACATAAAGATAATTCGACATAATGGTATCTGAAAAAGTGTACTTTGCTCTAAACAAGTGATAAGAAAGAGATACACTCTGCCTTCCCTTCTTCTTCATCTTGTTTTAAAGTTTACCCATTTACTTTGTTAGAGTGCGAGTAGGGGAGGGGCAGAGAGAGAATCCTGAGCAGGCTCCATATTCAGTGCAGAGTGGAGCCTGACATGGGGCTTGAATCCGCCAACCGTGAGAACATGACCTGAGCAGAAATCAAGAGTCAGGTGTTTAATGGACTGAGCCACCCAGGCGTCCCTGCCTTCCTTCTTAAGATTGATGGGTAAAATATGAAGCTTGGTGCAGCTGCAGCTAGCTTGCAACCATGAAGATATAAGATTGAGGAAAAAAGCCCATTGAGGATGGCAGAGAGAACTCAAGTTCTTGTGATGTTATTAAGCTGCTGCATTAATTAATCCTGGAACCTCTCTACCGCTAAACATCTTATTGGGAAGAAAGTAAGTGTACCTAACTGATTAATCCATTTTGAGTGTAGTTTTCTTGTTTCGTAGCCCCCAAACATCCTAATTGATACATCTGGGCTCCAGACCATGTCCCGCTCTCTTATCTTCCACATCTTACTCCCTTATAGATGATATCGTGTTGTGTTTTTCTTTGTAGTTTGTGTTAGGTTAGAAACTGCCTATAAGGTTTCCTAAACAGATGTTTGAGACTTTCCCAAACAGAGGTATTTAGAACAAAAGTCGATAATTTTGACTTTAAGAACTAAATATTTACAGTCTCTCCAAGCCTCTGAAGCTGTCCAGGAAGAGAATTGTGAGTGAATGTTCTATCACATACAGAATGGAATAAACAACACACATGAGAGCCCTCAGGGGACTGTCAAACTACATGAAACTTTACACATCTTTAAGCAAATCTACAGAGCCCAATGAAAAAGAACAATAGGAGCTGTGAGTGGATTTGGGACCCCCTCTGAGGAGTTCTCCCTTCTCTTGGGAATATCCATTAGTGATTGATGATGCTCATCCAAAAGTATGCTCTTATTATCATCATAAGACAGTTTTAAAAATTCAAACAGAGTAGGCAAATTTCTCAGTTGAAGTTTGAAATATTCTTGACTTTATTTATCTCTAACCCCATGTGTGGAGACCACAACTAAACAGAAAGTGTTCCTGAGAGCGAAGGCAGGTTTTGACTTTATGGTTTTTTTGGAAGCATATGGCATGCCTCTCAGGAAAGTTAAAGACATGGTGCAAGGCCTCCTCAGCTGTGGCCTGTTATCACCAGCTGTGACATGTCTTCCACATCGGTGGTATACATGTCACATTTCACAAAATGGAGCTCAGAAAGCTTTCTTTTGGAATATAACCCCTTGGTGACAAGGAGCATTTCTTAAAACCGGTTCACTTGGTTTTCTTAGAGTGGGGCATCTTCGACTCTATATTCATAAATAGCCTTGGAATTATCTTTAGGATGGGCTCATCTCTGGCAAATTATGAATGTTGACTCCCCCCCACCCCTGCCCCGGATCCATGAAACCAAATACAGCACAGTGTTTCCAGAGGTCCTTCCTGTGGGTCTTGGAGATACTCTACCTCCTGATAAGATGTCTGACCATTTAGTAAATGTCTCCTCTAGTTTGTTTTGCCTCAGTAACCAAGAATGGTGTGTTGACCTGTTTGTTTATGAGTGTGTCTTCCTTAGTAGAAGGTGAATTCCTTGAGGAAAAAGGCACTTGTAATTTGGTCTTAGCAAAATGTCTGGCACATGGTAACAGGTCATCAATACAATTCATAATCTTTTCTCCCCCCTTCAATCGCACGAGGTCACTAAGAAAGACCTAGGATGCATGCAGCAATATGTCCTACCCTGATCCTTTGCCAGAGTATAGAATGGGCTAATAGACTCCAACTCAGTTGGTGTTCCATATGCAGCCAAAGATTTCAAGGGGATGGATAGTCTCCTGGAACTGATTTGTCCTGGACAACAAAGGCAAAAAGCCAGATGTGTATTTGTAGGAAATCCATGGCGCTCTTGTTACAGCTCTAGGAGCCAAAGCAAAGGATCCCTGCCCTTTAAGCACTGAATTTTGAAATTGGCAGACACATAATAGGGCATGTCTATGGTTACTAAAGAATGGAAAACTAGAAAAATATTAAATCCAGGGTTATAATTATCTGATTAACCACAATGGTACAAAAATTGGAAATCTAATAAGGAAGCTGGCACGGAAAGTAGGAGTCAGACTTTCATAAAACTGATCAACATACTGAAACAGAAATGTATTAAGTGTGGTACTTGTGACTTGACAAGATTAAAATCCCCTCACTCCCTGAATGTACCTAATGCAATCCCAGAGATAAGGAAATCCCCAAATGTTATGTGCTTCATTATACTTCTCCTACTGATCAAAATTCAGGATGCCTTTGCATGGATAATTACAAGCAGAATGTCTGTGTTGGAATATGTTATTTTACGCTCATAAGGTACCCTCCTTCTCAAAGCGCTCTGGGAAGCATATAAAAATATTAAAACACATTCCCTTATGAAGGAAAGCAACACAGAGTAGAATGAAGCAAGGGGAAGAAATTTGGCTCAGAAGATGAAACTCGACTCCTGTTCTTTGAAAGGGGCCAGGGGATATTTAGTGTTTAAACAGGCCAAGAGGAGCATTCACTTTAAAATATAAATAATTTTCCAGATCAGGATGACTTTGTAAGCACTTGGCTTTGGGATGGTGTCTGTTAATACATGCTCAGGGTTTCTTAAGCAACTGAGTTTCCATCAGTAAAAACAAGTATCTTCCAGTCCCTCCCCCTGTCCCCCTTTTGCAGCTTAGCACTAATTTCTCAGTATTACACTTCAGTGAACACTGGCCAGAAAGCAGGATGTTCAAAGATAGGACTGTACTTCTAAGGTGCTTTAATGGATACTTCTTCGATATCCTCTCTCACTTCAGAAGTGGTGGCATTTCCAGCCTAGTGACATGGGCCTACAAGAGGTGAGGTATAAATAAAGCCCAGGGAGTATCTGTGGAATGGGGACAGGGCTGTTTATTTCTTTTAAAAATTTTTGATGTTTATTAATTTTTAAGAGAGGAAAAGAGACAGAACCTGAGCTGGGGAAGGCAGAGAGAGAGGGAGACTACAAAATCTGAAGCAGGCTCCGGGCTCTGAGCTGTCAGCACAGAGCCTGACATGGGGTTCAAACTCATGAACTGTGAGATCATGACCTGAGCTGCAGTCAGATGCTTAACTGACTGAGCCACCCAGGTGCCCCAAGGCTGTTAATTTCTAATAGAGAGTTCACACGGGGACTAATAGTATCCAGTGCTTGAAAGGAAATCCTGATCATTTCCCTGATCCTCATCTTTACGGCTAGCACTGTTCTAAGTGCTTCCCCTATATAATTTTATTTAATCCTTAAAGCAAGCTTATTAGCCAAGTACCTATCAGTACTTTAAAGGCTCAGAGAGGATAAGTAATGGGTTAAGTGAAGATCACAGTGCTAGCAAGGGGTGGGCCCTGGATTTGAGCACAGGTAATGTGACCTGGGGCTGAGCTCAGCTCTCAGTCGTGTGGCCACTTGGATAAGATTAGAACATGGATGGTCTTTAACATTATACTCAATTATTTATTTTAGTCTTTATTCTGTATGTGGGCCAATGGTTTGGAAACACATTAAAGGTTTTGGAATACTCTCTCACATGACATTTTGCCAATATATTGAACAGATAAAAGTGAAAGGCCAATATACTAAAGACAGACACTCAATTTATAAGCAGATCAGACAGCATGTGCTCTGGTCGAGGTGGGCAAGTAGGTGGACCCCGCCTAGTTGGTTGCTCTCCTTGCTGAGGACCCAGAGACTCCTCTGTGGCACTCACAGGGCACAGGTTGACAATTGTGGCTGTAGGCATGGGGAATACTGGAGTTTTTGAACAGAGCAGTGGACAACTGAATGAGGTATTATAGAAGAATTTCTTTAGTCTTGATGTGCAAGATGATAGGAAGAGAGAGAGAGTAGGCAAATGACAGCCAGCCACGAGGTCATGGCAGGGGCCCAAGCTTGATTTGATGAAGGCTTGCTCTGGGTGGTAGAAACAGCAAGAGGTGGATGTGAAGGCAGAATTAAGAAAAGGTTAAGTGAAGAGTGAAGTGAAGTGTTATAAAAGGGGGGAGCATAAGTATTTCAGACAAGAATATTTTTTGTTTAAAAAAACAAGATGTCAAGAGTAAAAGGGCAGTTTTGCTGATTTTTTAAAGCTTATTCATTCATTTAGTTCGTTTTCTTTAAGAGCAAGATCTTTTTCATTCAAAATATTTTTTTATTTAAAATTTTTTATGTTTTCCTTCCATATTTCATTTTAAAAGGCAGGCTTAAGATGTAGGATATAGAGAACATGTCGTAATCCATAAGCACCAGTCATTAACTAAAAAGCACATGATTAATTTAAATCTCAGAATGGTCTGTCACTACTCCCTGATATCAAACAAACAAGAGATTGATAGAGCAGCACCGGACCCACAGAGGCAAATCCAAATGTGTAGAGTGAGTGGCAGGGTTGTGGTTCCTTGACTACAAGGAATGTGCTCCTGGTTTTAAGAATCAATAGAACATTTATGTTGATTATAACAGGCTCTTAAATCTCTTTCACTTCTTGATGTCAACCAATCAGATTATGGCATTTTTGAAAATTTTTCAGTCCAAAGTTGGATGGATATGTTGCTATGTAGATGGATGAACTTTCCCCCAAACGACTACATTTTAGACCCAGAATCATAAATCATTTTTAATTGACTAAAGCTGGTCCCTGAAGAAGAGTAATCAAAATATAGTGCTGGCTAATGAGCCCACTGTGAAAGACAATTGTAGCACTTCCGATGGATGCCATTATTTTTAAACCTCCACTAGATTGTTTCAATTAATTCCATTTGGATTTATGAATAAACACTCATTCTCCTTTGGGCTTTCCAACCTGTCTTTGCCGTAGAAGGCTCACCTCAGCTCCATCAATCCACGATATTTTTTCCAGTGATATGATTTATACGCTAATGACTTTCTGATTTCTATTTTTTAAAGCCCATCTCCAGGGACATTATGTTCTTGGGTGGTTAAAGCAGTCTATTGGGTAAAATATATGAAAATGACTAACAGTAGGAGACATTAATGTAAAGAGAAAGTGTGATTTAATGAGCTCTTTTGAAACAAGTTGGAACATTGACATTGGTTGGTGGGAGTGGGGGGGGGCTCCCAACGCACTCTTGGCTTCAGGACTATTCCAGAAGCTGTAGCGAAGTATTTCTTTAAACCACAAGAGTGTGAAATCTTTCTAAAGCTTCTCAGAAAGCAAAAGGGGGATACTAATGAACACGAACTATGATACAATTCCAATTTTACAGCACACTTAACGTTGTTGATAGCATCTTAGAGCATAATTAAATCAAATCGGAAGGAGATTCTGGTAGGGAAATAGTCTTCCTGGCTGAGAAAGTGGATACTCATTTAAACATTATTTATCCTGGGTTGACAATGTGCAAGCCAGCATCATGGAGTTTATATAGGGGATTGCAGGAATCTATTCAAACTGTTTTGAGTATTTGGTGATTTCCTCTATAGTATGAAGAAACATCTACTTTGGGATGAGAGAAGAAAAGGGGCAATTATGTTTGCACACTTAAATTTCTCTCAACAGAGGGCTAAAAAAGGCAATACTACCCTCGAAAGATATAACATAGTTTGCAAATAACAACTTGCTTAAATTAACTTAGCAAGCAGCCTTCTAGAAGAACGTATTGACTTTTAGAAGAAAATTTCCCTGTGTACTTTGCTGACTTTTTCTCTCAAGTTTCATAAAATAGAAAAAAGCCTGCAAACAATTTCTTCCAGTGACCTCCACATTATAAAATGCTGGCTAAAGAATGAAAGGCTACATCATTAAGCTTTGGAAAGAAAAATCAGGAAATCTAACCATGTAACTTCAAATTAATTACTTATGAAGTTTCTTCTGTACTATGATGACTCCCTCTGGGAACTGACAGCTTGGCCTTCATCCTGTCGACTGCTGTTGTGCTTTCCCATAGCAGAGATCCTTTTTGCTGGTTCCGCAGGAATTCCACTAAACGGGGTAGGATCCCTCAGCACCTCCTCTGTGTCCCCTTCTCCAGCAGCCTCACCAGGCAGCAGTTGATGGGGCCATATCTACTTGGGAAAGAGGTTACAAAATTGTCCATCTCTTTGCTGTCTTTCCTCATCCCTCTTCTGTAATTTTTTTAAGACTTTGTTTAGGTCCTAGAGTTTCTAATGTATCAATCAAAACAATGCAGTTAAGGACAACAGAAATATCAAATGGGCTTATGTCAGTGAAGGAGTTAAAGGAGACATTTTCCAGGCATTTGGCCTCAAATTAGCACTCTGGAATGTGGAGAATGTTTTAAACATAAAAAAGCTGAGTTGTGTATTATAATACATGGTAACTTTTGAAATGTTAGGGTTTCATATCACAAAACAGACAACACTGGAAATTAAATGACCCCATTGTTTTGGAACTTCTGTTGTTCAGATACTTACCTAAGCACTAGTTACAGCTGACTTAAAGATGGGGTGGGGACCTTTGAAGCTTTGTGTGTGATTTGAGGTTCTGCTTCCATTACTTTTTATAAAAGCTTGGACAAATCAAGTTCCCAAATGTTGGTCTGAAGATTTAGGGCTTATTTTACCATTACCTTTGGGTAGGTGAGTGTTTAATTTCTTGGAAGGTGGAAAAAAACAAAATACTCGAGCAAATAGGGTTGCAAATTGATTTTCAATCTGCCCTTTATTGAAAAAGTTGTTTTTGGTACATCAGGTAGGCTTCAAAGTATGAGGTTTCCATGGTGGAAAATTAGACTCAGAGCTATTTGAGAATATGAAATACATTTTATGTCTTTCTTGTAAACCTCATATATATATAGAGAGAGAGATCTTTGAAGAGCAACGGAGAAAGCCTTTTGATAGCACAGCTATGTAGTCAGTGGTCAGACAGGTGGTACCCCAGAAGTGATGGCTTGCAAACACAATAAAACCCACCTCATTCCAAAATGTCTCCCTACATGTTGCCATTTCTGTCACCTTTCTCCTTTCCCCTCTCCAGCAATTGCTGTTTCATGAAGGAGCAATTTCTCATTTCCCCACAATGGGGTTACTCCCTTAGTTACTTCCAGAAGGCCACATGGAGTTAAGCTCTGGTCAAAGAGGAGCCAGAGGGGATCAAACCTTTCATTCCTTTCTTCTTCCCCTTTTTCTTTCTTGTTGTATTCTACTTCCTTTGGAAAGTATATACGATGGTGATTCTTTCATTAGTTTATTGACCTGGAATCTTCTGATAAGATTAGGGAGTTAGGGGGAGAAAGGAAATATCCAAGACAAAGACTCTTGTATTTTTTCTGCTTCCAGCACATGAGTAGAAACCTTTATAAGGCCAGCCCTGCTTGGTTTTCTTTAACACTTTCCAAATGATCCAGATTTATCATGGGTTTCCCTAGGAGAGATGATAGTAAGCCAGGGAGCTATGTGGAAGCAACAGGCTTCTTTTTCTTTTCCTTTTTTTTTTTTTTTTTGGAGAGGGAAGGCTTGATAATAAAAGGAGCAAGCATAAATAGTAGAAAATGGAAGTACCATTGAGTGGGAAGTTTCATCCCCTTCAAAACAAATATGTGTTGTATGAATGCCTAAAAAACTGCCTAGAGTTTCCTTTGTCAAGATATAGTAATCTCAGTTACCCTAGGTCAATGCAGCAGACAAAAGGAAGATTGTTTGGGAAACTAAGACGCTCACTGCTGGGGCCAAAAGAGATGCAGAATTAGGTGAAGTCAGAATAAAGAGAGAATCTTACAGGATATAAACTAGTATGTCTTGATGCAATAGATTCCTTAAGGCATCTGCCTTATATCCTCCGGCAGAAATTCTATAAATAAACCAGAACACCACTCAGGCCATTTTGAGAGCTCATCTGAAGCTGTCATATTTATTTAATCACAATCTCATTTTGAGAAGATAATAGACTGTCAGAACATTTGAGAAGAGGACATAAATAGATCAAATTTGTTATCTTATATAAGGTTGATATCTGTCATCTATTGACTTAATGTCTGCTGTGAAATTAGAATACTTGATTTCAAAGTTGTACTGTAGCCTTAAGTAACTGGTATGATTGTTTCTCCAGACTGGACCATATTAGGTCATATGCTATGTTTAGGGTTTTCAGGTACCCTAGAAAGTTTTCCCCTCCTCTCTTAAAATGCCAGAAGTCACTCTGGCCACTGTTCTAATGCATGAATTTTATTATTCTTGCTGTAGTATGAGTGAGTTTATCAAGAACTTTCCAGAGAATAAGATTAAAAAATAAGAAGGGTAGAAAGTTGCCTGTACGGGGTGCTAAGTTTTAAAGGGGAAAGAAGTAAGTAAAATGGAAATTGAGATTTTGTAATATTTCACTTTACAATTTTGTCAAAGACTATTGCCATAGTTATGCTATAGGAAGATAAAGGAAGAAGTTAAATGACAGATGATCTTACCTGCCTCTTTGTAACTACTGATGTGTAAGGGAGTATGCTCAGTAGAATACAGATTACCATAAAATGATGTGTTTTTTGAAGACCTTTTTGCTAAGAGGAAATATGGTTTAAAGATGGGAAGGTGGTTGAGTTAAGGAACAATGTTCTGTCTTTTGTTTCCATCACTACTATAGAGATTGAGGTGGGATATGCAGGGTGTTCAGGGACCAGGGATCAATCTTTAAACATCTTACGGGCACAAAGAGGAAATATCTTCTACAGTACTTGTTCTAGAAGAAATGTCAATGTAATCATGGTATATAATAACTATAATAATAGTTGATATTAATTTTAAAATAATATTTTAATAATAGTTGATATTAACTTTTTATTCCCTGTTAAACATTTAACTATTCATAAGCATAGACTTGATGGTTTAAGTACCAAGTTAAATCATTGAGCAAATCCATCATTAGAATACATTTATAAAAGTGGAATGTCTAGGGATTTTGATGCTCTTTAGCAATCTACAATCCAGCAGGGTTGTACTGATTTATATGATCAATAGTTGTTTTTCTTTTAACCTCAAATAGTTGCCAATGATTATTCTAATTCTTTTCAATATTGGTCAGTGTGAGAATTGGGTATTTAATTTAATTTCCTTAGCTTTCTGAAATGAGTGCTTTACTTTCATTTATTCTTATTTACTAATAAAGCACTAAGGGCTACACATTTTCCTCAAGTGCAGCTTTTGCCATACCTTTTGATAGTTAGCTTCCACTGTTGTTATTCCCTAAGTAGCTTATACTAATAATTTAAAAATCAAAAACAAATTTAGTTCAACTTACTTATGAGTATTTTAAAATTGCTACACGATTCTCATTTAAAGTATAAAACACAATGTGGCCCATATTATGTTACTTTTTGAAGTTCTCTTTACAACAGTTTATTTTATGCTGTGCTAAACAGTCCAAGGATGTTTAGGAGGAAAATGTATTTTCAATTTGCAGAGGTTAACAGGCATCTTTTACCAAAGCTTTTTATATTATCCAAGACTTTTATGTTCTTATTTATTGTCTATTTAATCTGCCAAAGATAACCCAGTTATAATTGCATTCCGAAAAATTATTTGTTGTGTTTCTAGTAGATTTTGCTTTATATATTTTTGATATTTGATATTTAGCAGGTCTATATTTAGTTCTCTATAATATCTTCACTGTAGAATATAACTTTTTGTTGAAGTAAAGTAATTCTCTTTTCTTTGCTGTATACTTTTGACTTGAATTCTACTCTGATGTTAATAGGGCTACTTCTTTCTAATTTGAACATTTTTATGCCATTTTAATTTAGGTGCATCTCTTGAATAGGAATTGTGGCTTTGTGTATGTTTTATTTCACTTTTTTCTTGTTGTTTAATCAGAGAGAGTGTTTGGCATTTATGGAGAAGGTCAACTTATTTACTTTCTTCATGATATCTGATATTTTTAGCTTTACTTCTGCCATCTTATGTTTGCATACTGTCTTCTCTTTTGTTCTTTTCCTGTCTTTGCTGTATTGTTTAGCTTTTCTTAATTCCTTTTTCTTCACTGCTTTGGAAGTATATTTATATAACTAATGGCTCTTAAACATTTAATTGTATTTCAACCTGTATTTATCTATCAACATGAAGAATGAAACAGTATTGACTTACTTAATAGCAGTATAAGAAAATTTCATGTTTTTAGAAAAAACATGATCATCAGTTTTTCCTACAAATTTCTGAGTTATTAATCTTAAAGCAATCTATATCAAAGCACAATGGATAAAAGCATAAGAGGTTATAATAAAAAGATTGAAAGTGTTTGAACACGATGGTGGAGTCAGGAATTAAAAAATTATATTACGTAACTGAAACAGTTAAAATATATATTATATTATATACATAATATAAGGCTAATATAAGGAATAATCTATATGAATAGAATTAAAGAGTTCATTATTGTTTTATGTTGAAATTGCTGGATACATTTTCACCAAATCTGGGTCTTTTTTGGGATGGTCTGATTTAAAATAGAAGACATGTGGCGCTGTCCCCAGTGGGAAGGACCTCAGTGAGTTGAGCTTCCAGAGTGGTGGCCTGTGTGGGTTTGTGACTGAGATACTTGATGGAAGCAGGTGTCAGTGACACCTGATCCAAGTTGAGCAGCAATAGGGATTCGTCTATTTCATGATGACTAATGAGCCACTCAGAATAACTCACTAGAGCACAGTGAAGTTGCTTTTACCATAGGGACCAAGTGAACCTGCTCCACAAATCCTAGAGTTAAGAGTTTGAATTTAATCTGATTGGCAAAGAATACATTTCTGGTTCCTAAGAAACAAGTGAAGTCTGGACCAACCAACATTTATTACAGTTCTCTGCCTCCATTACATCCTTGGAAGGTTCTAAGAGCAGTTACACATTTCTCACCATTGTGTTCACTTTAGAAAATGTCCTTAAATATAGGACTTATGGTATGCACAGGAAATATTACTTCCACAAAATTCTTTGTTTAAATTTTAAGTACCAGGATTTTAATTCCACACAGATGTAGTTCTTATGAAGCATTCTAGCTACTAATGAAAGAATCATGGTTTGGGGCCATCTGTGGTACATTTAGGTGTGCTTTGTCTAGCCTGTTTTCTGTAAAATGAAAGAAAATTTCTACTGCAGGTATTCTGATTTTATAGGCATCTCTTTAATCAGCTAATAAGATCTATCTTGAAACTATAACTTGCCTGACCAGTTTACTTAAAAGGTTAAAAAATGATCTAAGAAGACTGTTTTGGAAGTGAACCAACACTTGCCTCATGAAGAGTCAAAGTAAAGGAAGAATCTGGAAATGTCAGTTAAATGTAGTTAGTGGGTATATGTGTGTGTATGGTGTGGTGCAGGCAAGGATATGGTCTTACTTGATCTTAAGGAAAGCAAAGGAAGAAACCACTGCATTTGGTTTCTGGACTAAACTTGACATGGTTAGTGTCTGTAACAATGAGTAGTAGAAAACTTCCGAGACTACACATAAAATATTTCTAAGCCACAGATACTATTATGTAATTTAACAGTTACCCAACCAAATGGTACTATTTGGAATATTGGCATGGAGTGTCCTACTTTCCATTTTCCAGCTATCTAAATACTACTCATTCTCCTTGGTGAGGCCTTCTCTGATTCCTCAAATCACAGTTTTTGTCCTTTCTTTGGACTTCCCACAATATGCTGTGTGTATACCCACTGTACCATTTTATGAGGTATAATTACATACAGTAAAATTCACTTTTTATATGTACAGTTTGATGAATTTTGATAAAATTTGCATGCTTTTCCATGTAACTATTTACTACAGTAAAGATACAGAATATTTCCATCATCTGAAAAAATCCCCTCAAGCCCCTTTTATAGTCAATCACCTCCCTCTACCCCAAGACCTCAGCAATCAATGATATATTTTCTGTCCCCACAGTTTTTTTTGAAGTATCTTAGGAAGGAAGTATTTTTATTATGAAACAAAGCATGGATTGATTATTCATTGCACAGATGCTACATGATACAGGGGTTATGAAAATGGATCTGTTACTATGATTTTGCCTTCTATAGAATGTCTTATAAATACAATCATACAGTATGTAGTCTTTTATGTCTGGTTTTTTTTCTCTTAGCATAATGCTTTTAAAAGGACATCCCTGTCCTTGCATGTGTCATAGTTCAATCATTTTCATTGTTGTAAGTATTCAATTTAATGGATATAAAATGTTACTGATAAAATTTGTCTTGTGCTACTTGTCTTCATTAAAAATAACCTCATTACCTGTACACATATGTCAAACACTATATGCTAGGCCTGTCATGGGTCCTGGGGGTAAAAAGATTAATTGACATATAGTTCTGATACTTCTGGAATTTTTATGTAAACAGATGATATTAATACAATACTGCTGGGCCAAGGTGAAGTATGTTCTGGAGTTATAGAGGAGGGACCTTTAGAATAAGTTGAGCCTTTCCAGAGAAGAAGTAGAATAGAAAAAGAAAGAAAGAAAGAAAGAAAGAAAGAAAGAAAGAAAGAAAGAAAGAAAGAAAGAAAGAAATGTGGAGAAAGGCAGAACAAAGAAAGGAAAGAGCATGAACAAAGGCGTGAAGACAGATAATTGCATAGAAATGATAAGCATTTTACTAGAGCATGAAGTTTAAAGCCTGGGGTGGCAAAGGAGACTAAGGAGACTAAGGAAATATGTAGTAGCCAGATCATAGGGGACTTTCAATATCACAGAAGGAACTTTACTGTGTTACATGAGGGAGTTTTTTACTGTGTTCTTTACTGAGTTTTTTACTGTGTTACACGAGGGAGTTTTTGAGGTGCTTTTAGATGGAAGAGACAGTCTCTTGCATTAGACTAGACTCAGTGTGGCAAAGGAGTATGAGAAAAGAGTTTCAGGTGGTCTTTGCTCTATTGCAGGCCAGTGATAATGAGGACCTGAATCAGAACGGGAATCTTAAGGGCAGAGAAGCAAGAATCAATCTGATAAATATTTAGAAAAGAAAGTACTTGGTGAATGAGAGGCTGCTGGTAGTAAGGCACAGAGAGACTCCCATGTCTCCAAAAGACATGATGTCTGGATGGATGTTCATGTATGTTTGAGGAGGGGAGGTGACTTTAATTTTGGACATAATAGGTTGGAGTTGTCTATTGTGCATTAAGAGATTTTAGTAGCCACTGTGTTTATGAGGCTTGATCTCAAGTGTGAAGAGAAGTCTGAGTTTAGGAATAATTAGCATAGGAATGAAACATGTGGAAATGGCAAAGTTCAAGTTCTTGGAGAGTGAGGACAAACATGTTATCTTCATGGCTCACAGTAAGAGCCTAAAATGCAGAAGATGCTCCAGAAATAATTGTTGAATAGATGAATGAATAGATGCTGATTTTTAAATTAAGTTCTGTCCTATGTCTTGCATGCTGGAATCCGTGGGAGTTAGACATACAGCTAAGGTGTGCGATTGATTGCATGACCTATTTAAAGACGGCCAGATAATACTCTCTATCTGTGGCAGACAGAGCTTTGTGCAGTGAACAAACAGTAACCTTTTAGTTATTTTCTATTTCTGGGTTGTTGAGTGAGAGAGAGAAGGCCACCTGGAGCCTGGGCTGCACCAGTTGCCAAACCACCACGATGTCTACCATTTAGCTTTACCCTGATTAGGCCAGAACTGGGTAAATGAATGTTTCATCTTGCATTTTTCCACATAAACAGATGTCTTAACCCACAGACAAATTTAGAAAATGGTGTGGTTTTAAAGAAAAGGGAGGTCATTTTTCCAGTTGGGAAAAAGGTGGCTGCTTATCATCATTCTTAAAGACATGTTTATTTTTCAAAACCCGGGCAACAAATCCCAGCTCTTCCAAGAAGCCTTCCCAGATCTTGCCAGTTGGAATGAATCTATGTCTACCACTTACTCTCATATTATTTGTTTTGGAAGCTGTGCAATACACTGGGAAGAGCATGGAATTTGGAGTTGGGTAGTCATAGGTCGTGTCTTGGTGTTGGTAGTAACACAACTTCTCTGAATCTCACTCTCCTTATCTACAAATTACCTGTAATGGTGCATGCTGGAGTTGGATTGGGGGGCTCTTAAGTAACATTGTTTCCCATTTCTTTTTTTTTGTGTTTATTTATTTTTGAGAGAGAGAGAGAGAGACAGAGTGCGAACAGGGGAGGGACAGAGGGAGAGAGGGAGATATAGAATCTGAAGCAGGGTGCAGTCTCTGAGCTGTCAGCACAGAGCCTGACACAGGGCTTGAACTCAGGAACCACAAGTTCATGACCTGAGCCAAAGTTGGACGCTTAACCGACTGAGCCACCCAGGCGCCCTTGGTTTCCCATTTCTAAGTTCCAAACCTTGAGAGATAGATACAGGAGATAGATGGACATAACATGCTAATTGTTCCTCCCTAATTCAGTGATCAGTTCTATTTCTCCTCTTCTGCAGGGGGTTGAAGAGAAGCTGCTAGTGTGAGTTAGAGTAGAGTAGAGTAGAGTTGAGTTAGAGTAGACATGGGGAATATATGTTCCCTCATAAGAATACGACTTTAAGGCTTATCTGTCTGAAGGCCTAGAAATAACTTATGAGGGGGGTGGGTAGCAGAGGAGAGGAGTGGGCAGGATAGGGCCTGTCCTATTTTCCTTAGTGCTCTTCAGATCACTAAGTATAGTGCTTTAATGTTGTAGGATATCATTTGATGTTCGTTGGATTGAGTTAGAAACAAATCTCACTTTTTCATTAATATTAGATGTTGAATTTCCTTCCAGAATTATTATGCTTCTTTTTCCATATGATCTCTGGACATTATAGGTCTATACAGTTCTTCTAATAATTTTTTTACTTAAAAGCAACTTTTAATCTGAAGTACATGTATATGTAGAGAAGTACAACAAATCACAAATACACGGCTTGATGAATGACAACAGATTGAATACACCTGTTTTACTATTACCCAGGATGAAGCAATGGAACCTTACAGCATCCTAGAATATTCTCTTGAGTTCCTTTCCAGAGGTAACCATTAGCTTTATTGCTAACTCTTACATTAGTTTTGTCTGTTTTTGAAGTGTGCATGGGTGTGCTCTTATTCTGCTAAGTTATGTATATGAGGTACATCAATATTGTTTTGCATAGAAGCAAGGTATTCATTTTTAGTTGCTGTATCATTTTCCACTGTATGAATGTATCACCATTTACTTCTTCATTCCACTGTTAATGGACATTTGGATTGTTTCCAGTATTTTGCTATTATAACTAAGGTTGCAGTGAAGATTCTTGCCTATTTTTTGTATCTTTATCTTAGGTACATACTTAGAAATGAGATTTCAGGGACACAGGGTAAGCATATAGTTAGCTTTGATAATGTAAGAGAACTCACTTCATTATCATCAACACTGGGTGATCTGAATCTTCTTATTTGCTGCTCTGCAGATACAGAGTGATATCTCATTGTGGTTTAAGTTTTAATGTGGTTAAAAAATCATCAGTTTTTTTTCAAATTTTTATTTAAATTCCAGTTAGTTAACATACAGTGTAATATTGGTTTCAGGAGTAGAATTTAGGGATTCGTCACTTACATATAACACCCCAGGGCTCATCCCAAAAAATGCCCTCTTTAATGCCCAAGGAAGATGTCAAGCTTGGTCTATTTGCAGATGACATGATAGTCTGTGTAGAAAACCCAAAATTACACCAAAAAATTGCTAGAACTGATGCACAAATTCAACAAAGTCAGAAGATATAAAATCAACATACAGAAATCCGTTGCATTTCTATATACCAATAATGAAGCATGAGAAAGAAAAACCAGGGAATTGATCCCATTTACAAGTGTACCAAAAACCATAAGATACCTAGGAATAAACCTAATCAAGGAGGTAAAAGATCTGTACTCTGGAAACTATAGAACACTTATGAAAGAAATTGTAGAGGAGACAAGGAAATGGAAAAACATTCCATGTTCATGGATTGGAAGAACAAACATTGTTAAAATGTCTATACAACCAAAAGCAATCTACACATTTAATGCAATGCCTATCAAAATACCAACAGCATTTTTTACAGAGCTCAAACAAACAATCCTAAGATTTGTTCATCAGGGATATTGGCCCGTGGTTCTCCTTTTTAGTGGGGTCTTTGATACCTGACAATTAATAGAGTTAACCAAATATTCATTATGGGTTTAGTGGTCATTGGCATTCTATCATGTGAAGTTTCTGTTCATGTTTTTCACCTATTTTTATGAGGTTAGCTGTATTTTTATGGCTAATTTAGAGTCTAATTTATAACTTATTTTCTTTACAATTAATGCTTTTTTGTGTCCTAGTTTAATAAGTTGTTGTCTACCTCAGGACATTAAGGTACATACCTATGTTTCTTCTGGCATTTTCCCGTCTCCTTTTGAAATACACATCTGCATTTCACCTGGAATTGATTTTTTGTGTATGGTGTAAGATATGGTCCAGGTTCATTTTTTACTTGGATATCCAATTGATCAGGACTCTTTATTAAAAAGAACATCTAAATTTCCCCATTGTTCATTAGTACCTCCTTTATCATAAATCAAGTTTGTTTATGGATTAGTTTATTCCATTGTTCTTTTGATATATTCTTATATTAATACCACAATGTATTAATAACTATAGATTTAAGATGTCCTGATATATTGGGGCATAAATCCTCCAGTTTTTCTTCAAGATTGTCTTAGCTATTCTTGGTTCACAGCATTTCTATGCAAATTTTAGAATTATCTTGTGAATTTCTGCAAAAATTGTTGGGAAATTTTAAATAAATGTTTTATTTTGGAATAATTTTATACTTACAGGAATATGTGAAAAGTACAGTGAATTCTTGTGTATGCCTCATCCAGCTTCTCACATTGTTAACATCTTCTATTACTATGGTACATTTATCAAAACTTAGAAGCTGACATTGATATATTACTCTTCAGTAAACTTCAGACTTTGTTTGGATTTCACCAGTTTTTCCATTCATGTGCTCTTTCTCTCCAGATTCAATCTTGGCATCTAGTTGTCCTGTCTCTCTAGTCTTTTCTCTTCCATAATGATTTATCAGTCTTTCTTTATTTTTCCTTATGATTTGACAGTCATAGAAAGTACTGGCCAGTTATTCTGTAGAATGTCCCTAATCTGAAGTTTTCTGTTGTTTTTCTTATGATTATTCTGGAGTTCTTGGAAAGAACACAACAGAGTTGAAGCACCTTTCTCATCACATTATATAAAGGGATACATGATACACACATGGAATTGCTGGTGATGTCAGCATTCATCACCTGGTTAAACTAGTGTTTGCCAGGTTTCTCCATTTTAAGGTTAAAGTAGAAACTTTTTACTCTGTATATAAAGTATACTTTTGAACAGAGCATACTTTTACAGAGTGTAAAAGTAGAAACTTTTTACTCTGTTCTTTGGAAATGAGTCATTAAGTCTGGCCTACACTGGTGGAGGTGGTGGGAAGGACATTAAGATCCACCTCCTGTAGAATGCCCTATCTTCACTGATTATTTGGAATTCTTCTGTTAGAAAGATATTAATTAATTAATGAATTCAGTCATTTATTTATATCCGTATGGACTCATGTATATTTACTTTATACTTTGGGTTATAATCCATTCCACTTTATTTATTTTGATGCCCAAGTTGTTCCAGGTTTGGTCATGGGGAAGTTTTTCAGGTTGGTTCCTGTGTCCCTTTGATATCGCTATATGATTGTGGAGCACTTCCTTACCTTTTGGCACTACGAGATGTTCTGGACCCATCTTTTATATTCCCTTCCCTAGACCTAGAATCAGTGATTTCTTCAGTGAGCCCTTGTTATTTTTATTGGAGAATAGTATTTAGAAACCAAGAAATAGTCATTGGATGTGCTTGTTTTTACCATTGCTTCCAGGGCCTCTCAGTGGGCAGTGCTAATATATATATAAATATATTTATATATGTATACACAAATATATATATATATATATATGTGTATGTATGTATATCTATGAATACTAACCCATGTGTCTATGCACATTTATAAGTGTTCTGTATCTATCCATCTGTATATATAATATAATATAATATATAATTAATAGAATATATATTAAACTAAACATGAGTTTATACTGATATCTAATTTAGCGCTACCAGGTACATTCTAGGCTTCCTTGCTTGTTTATCTGTAATCCTCCTCTGGTGAGTAACCTGGCACTCACCATCTATTATCTATTTACCTATTTGTTCAACCCTAGTGTACAAGTAAAGGAGTTTCAGAATTATTAACATGTTTCTCTATTACTATGAGAAGGAAATTAATCAACTAGAGTACAGTAATTATGTATTGTTCCTTTTTTCATGGGTTCATAATTTTTAGTCAAAACATAATTTTTCAGATAGATGGTTTCTTTTTTTTCTTAGTTTGCACATATTGAAGTTCACTCTTTGTAATGTATAGTTCCATGAATTTTGACAGATGCAGAGTCCTGTGTCCATCATCCCAGTAGAGCTCCTTTACCCTAAAAATTCCTCTGTAAGTTCGTTTGCATTCATGCAGTCTCCCTTCTCCAATATCTGGCAATCACTAGTTGGTTTTCATTCCTTATAGTGTTGTCTTTCTCAGAATGTCATGTGAATGAAATTATACATTATGTAGGCTCTTGGGTATAGCTACTTTCACTTAACACAGTGTATTTAAGATTCATCCATGCTGGTGTATAAATCAAAAGCTCATTTCTTTTTATAGCTGAATCGTATTTCATTGTATGGATGTGTCACAGTGTATCTATTCCTTCATTAAAGGACATCTTGGATGCTTCCAGTTTTTAGCAATTCGGAAAGAAGCTGCTAGAAACGTTCACATACAGGCTTTTGTTTAGACATGCATTTTCAAGTCACTTTGGTGAATTCCTAAGAGTGTGATTTCTGAGTATTATGGTGAGTATATGTTTAAGTTCATGAGAACTGCTAAATCCTTTCCAAAATGGCTGTATCACTTTGCATTCCCACCCGCATTGAATGAGAGTTCCTGTTCACCTGCATCCTTGCCAGCATTTATTGTCAGTTTTGGGATTTAAGTCTATCTAATAAGTGTAGTGATATCTCATTGTGGTTTTAATCTGCATACTCCTAATGGCATATAATGTTTATCTTTTCTTTTCATTTTCATGTTTTCATTTGACAACTATGTATCTTCTTTGGTGAAGTGTCTTCTCAGATCTTTTGCCCATTTTGAAATTGGATTGTTTCTTTTTCTGAGTTTTAAGAGTTCTTTGCATATCCTGGGGACAAGTCCTTTATTAGACATGTGATTTAATATATTTTGTCTGTGGCTTGTCTTTTCATTTTCTTGACTATGTCTTTCACAGAGCAAAGTTGTAATGTTAATAAAGTCCAACTTCTCATTTTTTTTCTTTTTTAAATTGTGCTTTTGATGTTTTACTAGAAAATACACCACTAAAAGCAAGTCATGCAACTTTTCTCTGTTTTCTTCAAAAAGTTTTAAACTTTATGTTTTATATTTAGTTACATGATTCCTTTGGAATTAATTTTTGCATAAGGTATGAGTTTGGGGTCTACATTTATTTTTTGTTTATTGGCACCCAAGTATTTGAGCACCATTTGCTGAAAAGCCTTTTTTTTTTTTTTCTCCATTGAAGTGCATTGGCCACTTTTCAAATATCAGCTTGTGTGGCTCTCTATTTTGTTTGCTGGGATTCTGATTGGGATTACATGAAATCCATAGACAACTTTTGACAGAATTGACATCCTTATAATGAACCTTTCCATCTATAAATATGGTGTATCTTTCATTTATGTAGTTTGTTAGTTTATATCAATAACTTTCAGTGTAGTATGCTTACACATAATTTTTGATGCTATAGTTTGTATTAGATTTCATCTTCTAATAGTTTGTTGCTTGTATATAAACATGTGCTTGACTTTTACAGATATTGGTTTTGCATCCAGCAGCTTTTCCAAATGAATTTCTCATATTTTCTTTCTCATAGTCTATCCAAGATTTAAAAGAAATTTTGACCACAGAGACATTTTGTTTGTGAACAGTGACAAGTTTGTTTTTTTTCTTTTATTTCAATCTTTAATCTTTTCGTTCTTTTTCTTTTTCTAATCTTATTATATTGGCTACAACCCTCAGCACAATTCTGAATGGAAGTGCTTATAGCACACATCATTGTCTCAAGGGGAAGTCTTTCGATATTAAAACATTTAATACAATGTTTCCTATGGATTTTTAAAAAGATAAATTTTATCAGGTTAAATAAATTCCCATTTGTTCCCATTTGCTAAGAGTTTTTAATCACAAATACATGTTGAATTTTTCTCACTGTTTTCCCTGCATTTATTGAGGTAATCATATTCTTGTTATTGCTATCTTTTATTTTATTGATTGGGGAATTGCATTGATTGATTTTTTAATGTTAAACTAACCTTGGATGCCTGGGATAAAGCCCTCCCAATCACACTGAATATATATTTTTTATTTATTACTGGATTAGATATGGAATTTCGTTAAGAATTTTTGTATGTACATTTACAGGAGATATTGGTTTGTATTTTTCTTGAATATGTTTGTCTGATTTTGGTATGAAGGCAATGCTATCCTCTTCAAATAAATTGGGAAGCATTTTTTTCTCTTCATTACCTACAAGATTTGAGTAAGATGGCTACTACTACTTTAACTTTTTGGTAGAATTTACCAATAAAGTTATCTGGACCTGGAGGTATTATAGTCTGTCTCTCTCTCTCTCTCTCTCTCTCTCTGTGAAGATTTTTCATTATAAATTTAATCAAATTTTTAAATTTCTAATAATATTCATATTTATTAGTATACAGTTATTTGTAATCCTTTTATTAATGTCTGTAGGATGTATACTGATAACTACATTTTCATTGTTAATATATTGGTGAGTAATGATTCCTATCTACTTTTTTCTTGAATAGTCTTACTAGAGGTTTATTAATTTGTATTAGTCTTTTTAATAAATCAGTTTTTGGCTTTCTTGATTCTATTGTATATTTGTTTTATATTATATTGTTAATTTCTGCTTCTGTCTTCATTATTTTTTCTCCTATTTAAATTACTTTTTTCTTCTGTCTTATTGAAATGGATGCTTAGGCAATTATTTTTAGCCTTTATTTTTTCCTAATAAATGAATTCAAGGCTATAAATTTCCCTCTAAGCACAGCTTTAGCTGCATCTCACCAATTCCAAGACATGGTTTTTGTTTACCATATTTAGTTAAAAAATTTTTCTAATTTGTATTATAATTTTTTCCTTGGTCCATAAGTTGTTTAGAAATAAATTGCTTAAGTTCTTAAAATCACATCTCAAAATAATGTAAATAATCATTTTGTTATGATATCTAGTTTAATTCTACTACATATTTCAATATATAGTCTTGACTTATTAATTTCTAATACTGGTTAGTACTTTTACCACTTTCCAGATAATGTAGGGATCTCAGAACATTTTAACTCCATTTCCTCCCTCCCACTTTTTATTATTTTTGTCTTGTATTTTAATTATATTTTAAAGCCCACAGACATTGTTATTTCGTTCAACATTAACTGAGATGTACTTACATTTTTACCCTTTCTATTGCTGTTTATTTTTTCCTGCATTTTCATACTATCATCTTGTGCTTTCCTCTTGAATTACTTGCTTTAATGTTTCATTTAATGTGGGTCCATTTTATTGGTTTGAAAAATCTCTCTTCTGCCTTTCCTTTGATGAATTTTTTTTTTTTTTGGTAATAGATTCTAGATTGGCATTTGGTAATTAGTTTTTTTTTTCAGCACTTGTAGTTTTCGTTGTTGTCATCTGGATTCCATTGTTTCTGCTTAGCCGTCAGGCCTCACTCAGTCTTATTGATTCTCTTAACAGAAAATATTTCTTTCCCAACCACCCCTCCCCAGGCTGCTTCAAAATTCTGTGTTTGGTTTTCAGCAGTTTCACTATCCTTTGCAGATACAGTTTTATTCAAATTTATCCTGATTAGGATTTGAAACACATTTCAAATTTATGGCTTGATGTCGTCTTTCAGTGCAGCAAAATTCAAGGCGATTATTTCCTCAAAATTACTTTTTTTTTAAAACGTTTATTTATTTTTGAGACAGAGAGAGACAGAGCATGAACGGGGGGGGGCGGTGCTCAGAGAGAGGGAGACACAGAATCTGAAACAGGCTCCAGGCTCTGAGCTGTCAGCACAGAGCCTGACTCGGGGCTCGAACTCACGGACCGCAAGATCATGACCTGAGCTGAAGTCAGATGCCCAACTGACTGAGCCACCCAGGCGCCCCTCAAAATTACTTTTGAACTGTTCTCTTTCTTCACCTTCTGGGACTACAAACATTTTCTTGCAATACCACACTTTTACAACTCCCTCCCCCCCCCCCCCATATTTTCCATCCTTTTGTCTCCAATGCTTTGGTCTGGGTATTTTCTTTTGACCTTTAGTTTCAGTAATCATGTCTTTGTGTCTGTTTCTGCTGTTAACCCATCTATTACAGGTTTAATTGTAGTGAATGCATTTCTCAGTTCTACAATTCTTATTTGATTCTTTTTTTTAGATAAAATTCTCTATCTCTTCATTTAATTTCTTTAACGTGTTAATGAGGTATTTTAAAGTACATGTCTAATAACTTACTATCTCTTTCTTCTATGGGTCTGTTTCTGTTTTATTTATCTTGGCTTGGGGCTTCATAGTCTTATTTTCTGAGCTGCCTAATCATGTTTGGTTGAATGCGGGCCATCAGTTGCAGAGATAAATTGAGCCTTTGGATGGTGCTTTTTGCATCCCTAGAGAATTGAGTTTTGCATCTGTCAGGCAGCTAGGGTATGGGTCAGCAACCTTAACCCAATCAGTGGTTAAGTTAATTCAAATCTGGAATGCAGTCTTTGTGAGCACTGATTTAATTTAGGTTTTTCTCTATTCCTGAAGTTAAAGCCTTTGTGGTCTGCAATAAAAATCTGGGTAGTTTAACATGGACTTTTCTTTTTGAACTCTAACTTTTGTCCCTCAGTATTATAAAAATATAAAAAGTTTTGCTCAGCCTTTTGGCTTCTTAAGTTGCCATTTTTGCTCAACTTCTTGGTATCTTAGTAGCCACTTGGGAATCCAAAACTGATGTAAGGGGAAAGCAGTACCGAATGTTGGCATTGACCCTCTAAATTTCCCTTCTTTTTGGGATCTTGGCCCCTTAGTTTTCACAGCTTTGGAGACTATCTAGTGTCTGTAAAGAAATGATATATATAGGTATACATGAACATATAGTTCATTTCTTGTTTTTCATCATGGAAAGAGTGGTCTGTAACAGGCTTGTCCATTGTTACGGAAAGAAGTAACTAATACATATAATTCTCATAAATTATATATATTTAAAATGGGTATAATAATACTGAAGATTATTATGAACGTCTAATTAGATCATAGTGGGAAAGCATTGAGCAAACTGGAAAGTTCTATGCAAACACAAAGCATTATTATTATTCTAACATAGAACCTAATCTCTCTGAAACCTGTAGCAATATGGCAGAGAAGTATTTGATAATTCTGTATTTATTTTTAAAATATGGATCCTCTTAAAGGGTCAGGGTCATCTAGTGAATATGCTGCTAAATGTAGAAATGGGAGTGCTATCAAAATAGGAAGTCTTATGCCAGGGAAGCTGAGAGATGTATTTCCCCAAGGCAACCCAAAGGTAGAAACCATCACTCAGTAGGAACTTAAACCATCCTGGTTGAGGGAGGTGGAATGCCATTCTGATAGATGTCCAAGATGCATGTTACTAATCTATTCTTTTCTGTCAGGTCTTCTTGTCGAGATTCTCAGTGAGGAATAGTGCCAGACTGTAATCCACTCAGCCAGTCATCCCATTCTCTCCACATTTGCTTAGGGATTTCACTGTAGGCAACCTTCCACTTATCTTTTTCTTTCTTTCTTTCCTACCTCATACTAGCCTTAACTTCTCTGTGAGCTCAAGCTTTACAGTACAGTAGGAATTTTCAAAGGCAAAAGATTGGGAGTTAGTATTGGCCTCATGCCAGGTACTATATATACTGTAAGTACAGTACCTCATAAAGTGAGAAGACATTTCCGGATAAATCTTACCTATTTCTAAAACAGATCTTATAAACAACTGCAATAAGCATTGTGTGTTAGCTCAGGTTGAGTTAATATATGTTCTTATATAAAGGGTTATAAGAATAGTTCAAATTAATTATTCAGAGTTATAAAGGACAATGATGAATAAAAGTCAATGGTAGTATAGAAGAAACAGAAATAGTACTTGAGAGTGAGTATGGGAAGTGGGTTCTAGTGTAAATGCATTATTTGTCATAAAAGGGAGAAAACAGATGTAGTTTTATAAGTCAAGAAATAGAGATAAAAGCATTTAATATAATGTAATAATGGGACTCCTTAGAAGAACTAATGCTAGAGATCACTGAGTGATTATCTCAGGGAAACGGGATGTTTGTATGCTAAGGGAATGGAGACTCTTTCTCTTAACTTGATGCCATTCTGCACTCTGATTTTCTCCTTTGCCAAGTAAAATCTTTCTTTTATAATAAAAATAGTTTTGTCTTTTTTTTTTTTTACAAGAGAACAAATCTACATCTTTATTTACTTTTCAGTAATTTAAACCCTGAGGGGTACAGCATCACACGGATTCTATGGCCAGTGGCTTAACAGGAAGGTTGCTTTGGAATTTGGCATGAACCATGCCACTGTCTCCCTGAGGATGAGTTAGTTTTCCCCAGATTACTCTGGTTTTATCTGATTTGCCACCAGGAGCCACTGCATTGTTCTTTGGTTTGTACACATAAGCACATCTCTTGCCTAGATAGAATTTGGTTTCATTTCAAGCATAAACACTTTCAATTTTAAGAACAGCTATGTCCTCTCTCTGGTTCTGGAGAGCCCACTTTTGGCCAGCAAAATGGCCTTGGACCACAGTCTTCCAGGCATATTTATCATTTTAGGAGTTCTGTTCCCAGTAGACATCCAAAGGCTCCAAGATGGTGGAAAGAGAAAGGCCTCTTTTATAATAAAAATAATTTTAAAAAGTAAGTGGATATATTAGACAAATGCATATAACATCAAATAAGTTTAGCAAGGTTAATAACAGAAATTAACATTTTAAAAATCAAAAAACTAAAGACAAGAAAGTGAATATATTCATAATTTCTTTGATTAAAGAGGATACCCAAATCAAATTTATAGTACTCTTCAGAAATGATCACTGTGTTACTGCATTAAAAGCTGTACTGTGTAGTTTATTCATTACAATACGGTATAAATATCCATTCTCCTATTAACAGGCATTTGGGTTGTTTTCAGTTTGGAGTTATTTCAAATCTTATTTATTTGCCCATGTCGTTATCATTGACAGTGTTCTTCACCCCTTTGTGTAAACGTATATTTCTACCTTGTGTGATCTTCATTTTGCCTGAAGGACTTCCTTTAACATTTTTTTAGTGGAAGGATCTGGTAGTCATCAGAGCCAAGCCTCCAGCTTTTGTATGTCCAAAAGTGTCTATATTTAACCTTCATTTTGGAGAGATGTTTGCATGAGGTATACAATGCTAATTGCTTTTAGTTAATTGCTTTTAGTACTTTAAAGATGTTTCTCAGTTGTCCTCTTATTTGCATTGCTTCCAATGAGAAATCTTCTAGACTTCTTATTTAGATTCCTCTGTATGTAACATGCATTTTTTTTTCCCTCTGACATCTTTTAAAGTATTCTGGTTTGAGCACTTTAATTATGATGTACGTTTGTATAGTTTTCTCTATGGATACTTTTGTAGTTCTATGAATATTCTTCTTTTAATGTTTATTTTTGAGAGAGAGAGAGACAGAGACAGACAGAGCATGATTAGGGGAGGGGTAGAGAAAGTGGGAGACAGAATCGGAAGCAGGCTCCACGCTCTGAGCTGTCAGCACAGAGCCCGATGTGGGGCTCAAACTCATGGACCGCAAGATCATGACCTGAGCCAAAGTCAGGCACTTAACTGACTGAGTCACCCACGTGTCCCCATATGAATATTCTTGAGCTTTGTTCAAGAAATTGTGCCGAAGATCTGTGTTTCTTAGATCTGTGGTTTTATAGTTTTCATAAAGTTTGGAAAATTCTTGGCCATTATTTTTTCAAATGTTTTTCTGTCCCCTCCATCATACTAATCCTTGAGGAATCTCATTATATACACATTTAGCTGCTTCAAAGTTTCTCAATATCCCTAATGCTCTATTCCTTTTATTGTTGTTGTTCTGTTGTTGTTGTTGTTGTTGTTGTTGTGTTGTTGTTGTTGTTGTTGTTTCATTTTGGTTAGTGTCTATTATAATATGTTTATGTTCACTAGCCATGTCTTTTGCAATGTCTAGCCTGCTTTTCATCCTGTCCAGTATATTATTCATATCAGACAGTAGTTTTCATCTTTAGAAGTTTAATTGGTGTCTTTTTAAAGGTGTTCTATGACTTAACATTTCAACATATGGAACTGAGTTGTAATAGTTGTTATTGTTGTTATCTGCTAACTCTACATCTTTGTCAGTTCCTGTTGATATCAGTTAATTCATTTTTTTCTTCATCATGGGTCACATTTTCCTGCTTCTTTCCATGCTTGGTAATTTTGTATTGGATTCCAGATATTGTGAAATTTACATTTTTGGATGCTGGATATTCTTGTATTCCTATTTGGGTCTTTTAATAATCTCTTCTATATCTCGACTTAACTTTTTGAACATAATAACTTTTAAAATGCTTTCATGTACTCATTCTAACATGTGCATCAATTTTCAGTCAGTTTTCTGATTGTTTTCTTTCCTCGTTATGGGTCACATATTGCTGCTTCTATAGATGCATGCTTGGTAATCTTTGATTGGATGCCAAACATAAATTTTGCCTTTTTGGGTGCTAGATAGTTTTGTATTCTTATAAACAGTCTTCAACTTTGTTCTGGGGTGTCATTCACTTACTTTTAATCAGTTAGTCATTTTGGGTCTTGTTTTTAAGATTTGTTAGGTGGAACCAGAACAGTATTTAATCTAGGACTGATTATTCCCCACTGCTGATTCAAGTCCCTTCTGGGTACTCAATACCTTGTGAAAATAAACTTTTCAATTCTGGCTAGTGGGAACAGGCACTATTTCTTGCCCTGTGCGAGTGCTGGGTGATCCTGATCCCTGGGGTAGTTCTTTCCTTGGCCTCATGTAGTTTTTCACACATTTGTGCTGATTGGTAGACTACTGATTCAAGGTGACCTCTGGTGATCTCTGGAGTTCCTTCTTGTGTAACTCTGTCCACGACAGGTAACCTACTTTGTCTCTCCTCCATTCAAGTAGTCCACCAGCCTCGGCCTATTTTTCCCCATTTTTCTTTACCACTTTCTGGGAACTCCCTCAAGGAAGTAAGTAAGTTGGGCCAATCATAGTGCTTACCTCATCTGTCTTCCATCTCTGCTCTAATGTCCAGTGTCATGACAAACACTGTTTCATACATTTTTTTCTTTTTTCCTTTTGGTTGTTTTAAGAAGGAGCGCAAGTCCAGTCTTTTTACTTCATCTTGGTCAGAAGTGGAAGAAATTTATTTTAAAGTGTTAATTTTAGAAAGGATGTTAAGAAAGATATCCTTAAATAATGAAATAGCAAAAGAGGTATGCGATCTTGCAACCAGATACTAAATCATTCCGGAATGAGTTTACTGCTGGACATTTACTTTTGTGAAGACGCAGACTTCATACAATTTTCAAGCTCTAAAAACATGATCTATAATTATTACAGTTCTGACAGTAGAAGTTTGAGTAATATATGGGCTTATTATTTGAGCACATAAGTATAAAAACTCTTATCACAACTTACTTTAAGGATCAAAATATCTGGATTTAAAAAAGAAGCCTGGTTATGCTCCAGGCATCTCATTCTAAACATCAATCTCTTTTAGAAATATTTCTTTTATAATTCCCTTTAACACATTGCCTTTGATTTATAATATCTGCTGATAATACTAGACATCCAAAACATTTATTAGTTTGACATTGCTTTAGGATATTTCAGGAGATTTTTAATATATATGAAATAGAAACTGATAATTTGAGGCACACTCTATTGCTTCTTATATGTATCTATAGTGGATCCAGTTTTGAACTTTAATAATGGGTTATTTTAATTTCATTGCAAAATTTGCACATTTTTTATGTGTTCTATGCAAAATATATGGTAAGATTGGGATAGATAAGACATCAACTAAAGTGGTAAATTATTCACCAATAATTATAGAAGAACTATAGTTTAAAATCACTTTGGTTTTAAACACTTCTGAGTTAGAACAAAAAACTAAAACAGATCCATAAATACAGAGAACAAAGTGAGGGTTGCTGGAGGGGAGGGGGATGGGAAGGAGGGCAAAATGGGTGTAGGGGAGAGGGAGATACAGGCTTTCAGTCGTAGAATGAAAAAGTCACAGGGATGAAAGGCACAGCATAGGGAATATAGTCAGTGGTATTACATAGTGTTGTCTGGTGACAGATAGTAGCTATACTTGTGAGCATAATGTATAAACTTGTCAAATCACTGTGTTGTACACCTGAAACTAATGTAATGTTGTGTGTCAACTCTACTTCAATAATAAGTAACTGATCAATCATCTAACTCACTAACTCACTCACTCACTACTTCTAAGTTAATATATGTAAAGTGCTTAGAATAGCACTTTAGTTTATTTAGCCTGGATTATAATGGGTTCAATACAGGTTAAGAATTAAATGATATCTTACTCTCTGAATTTTTTTATTTGAGATGTGTGTGATTGAGGCGCAACTGAAATAGTGATACTGGTTCTGTAGGTATCTGGATCTTTGTGCTGATGACACATTGCATTCCTTGACCACGAGTCAGTGTTTGGCTTAAGATGAAACCAAGGTGGGCCACATGCTAAGGTGGAGGTTTCTTAAGCTCCCATAGTCTTTGTTGATAATTTTTCATGTTAATTCCTGCCATGGTGGAGGTTTAACTCACTATGACACTGGATACTGAGCAAGGAAGAGTGAGACAGGAGGGAGGTGGGGGAGTTGGGGAGGGTGGGTGAAGGCCTGGAGTAGGTAGGGGCCAGGCTGGAGACCAAGGAAAGCTTATGCAGGAGAGGCAGGGAGCAGCACAGAATCTAGATGCATTCCTTTTGTGTTGACTTTGCCAGAGACTTCTCAGGGGAAATGCCTTCCCTGGAAATACATTTAGGAGACAGAGAACCAATAGAATTTTAAAGCTGGAATGAACCTTGAAGTCTGTCAGATAAAAGCAATTTAAACAGGCAAGAGGAGACTGCTGAGAATCAGAGTGAGAAAATTAGTACAAAAAGCTAGCAATTCAAGAACAGCCCCACTTATTGAGCTCATACTATGTGAAAGTTGCTTTGCTATATTTAGAAACTATAATTAAAGCATAGTATTTCTTTAAGTAATTCTCTATGTTTTTTTTTTAATGGGAAAGCAGATCATGTATGATTGGTGGTGCAGCCATTACTGACATGAATAATTTTCTATTTCATTTTAGATATCAGTATTTTCCAAAAATAGGAATCCGCCCCATAGCATTGTCAAAAAAGGAATCATTGAAAACTTATAACCTTTCTTTGATTTTTGGACAGCCATAGGCCTACAGATTGTTCTTTATACTGAACTTAATTATCTCTCTGCTACACTCATCTGTTGTAGTTCAGTTCTTTGGAATGAAACAGAATGAGCCTTATCCATTTTAGGTATTTGAAGACAGTTTTGCAATCCCAGTTCTCCTTCAAGTTTTCATCACTTGACATGGCCCCTTTCCCCTCACAATCCTGATTATCTTTCTAGATACAGAACCAATTGTCAAGGTCTATCTTGAGAATAGAGATAAAAAGAAATATAAAATGTGCTCACTACCATTATAGTACTTATGAAATATTGATTTTTTCCTCCCAGTGCCTGTCATGTATCTTTATGCCCAACAGGTATGACGGGCTAACAGCTACAAAAGGGGAATTTTAACAAATAAGATCAATTTAAGGGGTCTGGTGTGTTGTAAGTGGCCATAAAATTTTGGTTGCAGCATATGTTGTCCAGACATACACATCTCATTAGGAAAGGAAGGATGCCAATTAACTAGTTTATTCAAAAATTATTTTATTCATCCATTCAGCCTTGCAACATTTCTCAGAATACATTCTGGGGATCACTTTACTGAGAAAAGTTTTTGTGGTTATGTAAGCTCTGCATGCTGTGTGGCTTCTTTGAGGTTCTCTGCAATAAATTTTACATAAAGGATTCTGATCAATCCTGTAGCAAAAGAACCTCCTTTAACATTGTTTCAATCAGTTTTTCCAAACTTAATTTTGCTATGGGAAAATTTGTGTTTAACATTCATTGACTTCTTGTGGAACATATTTTGGAAAACACTGTCTTCAAACATTGAACCACAGAATTGACTGGACTTTTTATTCCAAACATGTCAGTGTAAGTATAACCATTTTCTTAAAAAAATTTTTTAAGTCTATTTTTTCTTTTTTTTGAGAGAGAGAGAGACAGAGACAGAGCTCAAGTTGGGGAGGGGCAGAGAGAGAGAGGGAGACACAGAATCCAAAGCAGGCTCTAGGCCGTCAGCACAGAGCCGGATGCGGGGCTCAAACTCACGAACCATGAGATCATGACCTGAACCAAAGTCAGACGCTTAACCGACTGAGCCAGCCAGGTACCCCTAGCCATTTTCATGAAAAATGGTTCTTGTAGGAAGACTGACTGACATCTGAACTTGACTCATTTCTACCGAAGGTTTATCACAAAACCCTATCTGAGGGGAGCTGAGTGTAGCATAAGAAACAGAGGAAACCAGCAAAGTATATTGGCATGTGATTTTGAGGGAAATTCATGAAAGAGCTAGAAGATGGAAACATCATAAAACTGGAAGGAACCGTGAGAAATTTTTGTCTCTATTCCATGGCTTCCTTTCCTTAACTAGGACAGTATTCATTAAACCATCATCCATCATGAATGTATTTGGATTAAGTCAGAGTATTTACAAATCACTAACTATAAGGTGATACAAATAGAGACAAACCCGTTGTGCCAAAGAGCTTACAATTTAACCACAGAGAAAAGCTATATATCCACAAAATAATCAGATAATGATATAAGGCAGTATGTAATTAGCTGTTGAGTTGAGTGGCTCAGATTATAAATACTCTGGAGTGGAGACAAGGAAGTTACCCCTGTGAATGGAGTTAGAGAAGGTTTTCTATTTTTTAAGAACTCCTCAAAAGGAGAGTTTAAATTTATCTTAGTAACCATTGTTGCAAGAGAATAACTGTCTCGAAGTTCTTTATGTTTAACAAGCGTATTTATTGCTGGAGTTCATACAAATTTCTCTTGGGCAGTCTTCACTAGGAATGGAGAAAGGACAGTTCCTAATATAATAGTATGATTACTGCTAGGAGAATATTTTCATGAAAAGATCATCATGATTCTTCTTTGTTACCAGAGGGTTTTACAAAACATTTAGATCAACAACTTATAGGTATGCAATTCAGTGACTTCAGAGAATAGTTGGGAAAAAACCAGAGGAGTTATGATAAGAAATAAATAAAAGAGGGGCATCTGGGTGGCTCAGTCAGTTAAGCGTCCGACTTCGGCCCAGGTCACGATCTCATGGCTGGTGAGTTCGAGCCCCGCGTCAGGCTCTGTGCTGATAGCTCAGAGCCTGGAGCCTGCTTTGGATTCTGTGTCTCCCTCTCTCTCTGCCCCTCCCTAGCTCATGCTAGCACTCTTTCTCTCTCTGTCAAAAATAAATAAACTTTAAAAAAAAAAAAAAGAAAGAAAAGAGAAGATAAAGTCTCACAAAGGCAATGTGATGCAAGCATCAGAAGGAAAAGAGTTAATAGGGAGTGTATATTTAAATAAGTGAAGACCAAAAAAGAAAAAAAAAAAAAGATACACACAGGAAGCAGGTCCATGGGATAAGTGGATGGCTGAGTTTAACATATGGAAACCAGACAGCAAGGATGGGTCAGAAGAGAGGAACAGCCACCTGGGGATAAATATAGCAGCAGATAAGAAGAAGTGGAAATATTGGATGGGGGGTTTACTTCCTATTTTGGAAAGATAGGGGAGAAAGAACACTCCATTTTAAGCAGTTTAAAAATTATATACTTCCCTCTTTTTCAAAAGGGTTATGTAATTTGTAAATGCTAGAGCAGACCTTTAAAAACACTGGCATCACTCTCCATGTTATTTTTAAGCACCTTTTCTTTCATTAAGCACAATTAAGCTATCAAGCGCTCTGTTTTAACTATGCGGAACACAGTTCCCACAGCCAGGAGCACAGTGTATCAGAAACATCATGAACAGTTCTGAACTTGCTCAAAATATAATTGGCCAATTTGGAGACATTGTTTTGCACAGTATGATGTGTCTCATACATTTTTCATATAGAGGCAATGCATTTTATGAGACACACAATAAGCATATGGAAATACATGCATTCTCAGGAGGTTGAGAGGAACGGAACAGGGGGATGGGAGAGAACTGAGCTGAGCTGAGTGAGATTTGTGAGCTCTGAAACTTGACAAGCTTGGAAAAAAAAAACTATTCTAGGCAGGCTTTCCACGGCACTTACAATGCTAATTATAACTGGTGCACTCCATTTTCTTCCTTGCTATAATTTCTTTACTGGTTTTAATTAAGTGCTTTTAATGTCTATTAGGAAGGTGGAGAAACAAGGAGGGTGAGAATTTGCTTACCAGACAAGTTTTGCATTGTTCTCACTCATTTCATGCCTTACCCAACCTGTGCCTCTGTTAATCTTTTACATGATTACCTACATTTCTGCTAATTGATGGCTTTTTATTCTCTTCTTTTGCTAATTCTACAAATTAAGGTTCTACTTAAATGTTGTCAAGTTCAATCAGTATCCTCTTTTTAGTAGTATTAGAGTAAATGGGTAATCATCTTTTGTTGATTGACATGTGGTAATATTAAAAATTACTGATGCAGCTTGAAAGTGTCTTTGTAAAGAATACTGAGGAACCACTGAAATGTGGTGGAAAAAGCCTCCAGTGGAGGCTGAGCTCATATTTGCATGGACAGACTTGGATCTGGGATGTAGAAGGAGCACAGGGCTCCATTCACTTCTGCTTCAGCTGAGTCAGCACTCACTGACCACAGTGTTCGGTACAAAGCACATTTGTAATAACTTCGGGATCACATTTGAAAATTTAAAGCTGAACATTCACATTATAGCATTTAATTTGTACAGGTCAGTTGTATTCAAAACGAAGGAATAAAATCCTTTTTATTCATTCACCTAATCACTGAATATATACTGGGTGCCTTCCAGTGTGTAAACCACAAGAATTAATGTAGAACTAGGTCTATGGAAGGAGCCCATCTCAAGAAGCTGACATTCTGATGGCGAGAGAGAATATGTAAGGAAATAAGAACTATTCAGAGATATCATTATTTATTTATTTTTTTTTTTGTCATTAAGCATGTATATGCTGACTACCGTGTCAGGACTTACAGTAGGGGATAAAAATATGAAGGTGGGGAGAACACAGTATTTGTTCCCAAAAGATTTGTTAACTGGGTTGGGGGCACAGACTTATAAATAAACAATTATAGCAATGTAGTCACTGTTATTATGTAATTATATGGAAGCATTTCTCAGCACCCTGAGAAAGAAGTACTGAATGCTACAAGGAATCAGGCATGGCATTCTAGAAGAAAACTGAGAGACTGTCTCAGTGTAGTTTGAAATCTCTACTCCAGTTATGTTTCAGTTTCTTGTTCTAGATTATGTGAGCAAATAATATCCTTTCCTTTTTTTTTTTTTTTTTTTTTTTTTTTGCTTAAGCAAGTTTAAGTTTGTTTTCTGTCACTTAAAGTCAAAATAATTCTGTAAAATTCAGAGCCAGGCAGAGCCTTGTATATATCACTGCAAAAGTGTTAAGTGAGACATTAAGAAGCTATCATAATAGGATACTTGTTTTGTCTTTTAACTAGAAAGTTTGCTTCATTTACATTTAAACTATCTTCTTGCACATTGTACAATTATCTTCCTTATTTGTGTGTTAGAATTTATCTCTGCTATCTTACTTTGTGTTTTCTATTTACCATATATCTCTTTTTTAATGTTTTATTTATTTTTGACAGAGAGAGAGAGAGACAGAGCATGAGCGGGGGAGGGTCAGAGAGAGAGGGAGACACAGAATCTGAAGCAGGCTCCAGGCTCTGAGCCATCAGCACAGAGCCCGATGCGGGACTCGAACTCACAGACCGTGAGATCATGACCTGAGCCGAAGTCGGACGCTCAACCAACTGAGCCACCCAGGCGCCCCTACCATATATCTCTTTTTTAAAAACAAATTTCTGCTTTTTTCCTGGATTCATAACATCTTCACCATTCCTTGTCTTTCTTTTACTTATTTGGAAGTTAAACATTCTATTTCTGTTCTTGTAGTTATTGTTACATTTTTAACATGAAGGCTAAGTAAAAAATCAGTCAGTATTTCTATCTTTCTTCTGCCAAATACAGTTACTTTAATGCTGTAATGTCCTTCACCATTCCCTTCCGTATCAAAATTGTTGTTTGACATTGTCCTCCCCCGCTATTATCACCACTGTTGTATTTATAACTATATTTTTGTGGGTTTACTAAAAATTTACAATTTTATTGCTTGCTAATTTATCTTTAACCTACTATTTTCTTTGCCTTACTTTCTTCATTTTGAAGTATCAGATTTTTCAGCTATCTGGAGTAGTAAAACCTCTCAGTCTTTGAGAAAATCTTTATTGTGACCTTGGATTTGAAGGATAGTTTGGTTTATGCAGGATTTGATGATGACACTTGGGCTTTTGCCTCACCTAGACTCATTCTCCACTCTTCTACATCCTTCCCGATGCCCAAGAGACTGAGATCTATATAGACTAAATTGATGTCTCCTTGGCTTCATATTGGATAAAACAATGGGAGACTGGCAGAAGAGAGATTGGAAGGAGGAGAAAAAGATGGGTATTATTTCCTTCTAGAAGTCCTCTGTGATGGGTTACTATAAGCTGACTGCTTCCCTTGACCAAAGGCCAACGCTACCATTAGGTGGCCTTCCCCACCAACTTTCTACAAGTTCTAGTAATTGCTCGTCCCTCTTATTTCTTCAGGTTTAAGAATATCATTTCTAGCTGCTGGTAAGCCTGTGCTACTACAGCATCCCTTGATGCTTTTTTCTAAACCCTACTCTTACTCATACTTTGTGTCTAGTCCCTCTATTGAATTCTCCTCAATTATTGAGTTGAATGAATCTTTTCTTCCTAGTTATAACAGTTGTTTTCCCCTTAACATAAAAAAAAAGCCTTTCCCATTACTTTCTGGCTTTTATTATGATTGGTGAGAGGTATGTTATCAGACTAACTATTGTTCTTTTTTGGGTTTCTGTCTTTGTCTTTGGTTGCTATTAAGACTTTTATCACATCATTGGTGTTTTGTGGTCTCTTTATCATGCGTGAGGGAGATTTTTTTATTTATGCCACTTGGTATGCTTTTTAAATTTGAGGATTGATGGCTTTTGCCAGTTCAAAAAGTTTCTTAGTTATTTCTTCAAATACTACCTCTCTTTTTGCGTATTCTCTCCTCTTGTAATTCCTATTAGATATACTCTGAATCTGTATTCTCCAGATAGATCTTACATTAACCTTTCTGTTCTATTTGCCATCTCTATGAAGAGAGATCTCTGCGCTAGTTTATGCATAATTTTCTCAGGGTCATATTCGAATTCACTAATTATTTCTTCAACTATGTTTAATATGCTGCTCCCCAGTTGAGTTCTTAATTTTAATGAATACTTGTATGATGTTATTGCTCCTTTTTAAGTTGCCATTTTTTTCATATTGCCCTTCACTGTTTTTCCCCCTTTTCTTACTCTTTTAATAGTTTTAAGGAAGTAGTTTTATACTCACTTCCAGCTTAGTTTATCTTATATTCTTGATAGTGTTAATTTCACTGTTACATTTTCTGATTCTCTCAGCAAACCACTTCCTCTTGTGTTTCAACTCATTTTTATCACATATTTATTTATCAGGGTATCATGTTCATGCTTTGAATGGTAGAAGGTTGCTGCAAAATAGTTTTGCCTTTGCTTCTGTTAGGTGCTCCAAGGGTTTCATTGATCCAGAAACACTCTTTATATTAAAATTTTTATCATTTTGCAGATTCTTGCAGGCTTTAGGTAACATAATACTGTATTCACACCTGTGTGTGCTAAAGGCCTGAGAGTTCAATTTCTCATGGGAGTCTTTATCTCCATAAAAGCTGAGCAGATATAATCTTTCTTGACACTTCCCCAAAGCTAGTGACAGTCTTTCTTTTCCTGAGTCCCAGTTAAACATTCTGTTTCCAGATTTTTACCTTGCCTGGCCTCAAAGCTGTAATTCCTATCACTGCTTGGATATTTGCTGCATGGCCAAATAGATCCAATATACCACCAGGCTATATTATCATTTCGGGTCATGAGCTTAATGTTCTGCCTTTGGATCTGGATTTGTTTCTGATAGATTTTCCTTTTTGTCTTTGGAGTTCATCTCTGTATTAAAATATTTTGTTATATTTTATTTTTTATTTCTATGTTTATAAAGGGAAGAATGTTCTCTCTTCTGTGTTCTGTTTGAAGTTCCTCCCATGGAAGAGTAGAAGGATGAAAATGCAGAAAGGCAGACCCAGGAACTTAAAGAGAAAGGAAAATTAGTCAGCAACCATGTACCACAAATCACCACTTGAACAGTGAAGGCTCATGAGATCAGAAGGTTGTTCCAGACAAAAGATGCTGCAAAGCCAAGAGTAGACCTTAGGGAACCAAAGGGAACTAGTTCCTGTGTCTCCTTCCTCCCCATTTCATTATCATAAGCTCCTTGCTTATTATAAATAAGAATGCTCCATTTTCTTCATGCACTTTGAAACCAATAGTGGAAGAAATGAAATGATCTTAGTGCTCTCAAGTCACTGTGGAGGTCCAGCCAAAATCAATGGGTGAGGATGCTTAGAGAGAACATGCCGGGTCAACTCCCATGCAACAGAAGTTTCACTAGTTTTATCTCTATCAGGGGCATGTGAAATATGCTAATGCATAGCATTCCATCAAGAAACACGAAGAACTCAAACTGCCACAAAACAAGACTGCCTAACATTAGAAACGCTAATTTTGTAATTGGGTCATTTTAATTTTATTCACTGATGTTAGACTCCAGCTATTGGTGGAGATACTACTGAGCACTTAGGTTAACATACACACACACACACACACACACACACTCCTCCCCCCCAGGAGACCTCCTCCTTCAACTCCCATGCCTGCTATGTTGTGGAGAATCTGTGTGACCCTGCAATGTAACAGCCATGCCCCTCCCTTTTCCATTTGGACTCCAAGCAACAGTAAGACTAGTTCATCAACTATTCATTTGTGGGGACTTTGCCATTCCTCTACTCAGCAGAAGACAATTTCCTCTGTGTTGCAACTCTATATTTGGCGAGAGGATAGGAGGGTTGGCACGACCAGAGCTGGCTACTAAAAGCAGGCACAGTAAAACCCCACAATGGTTTGCCTCTTTTTCAGTTTGGCACATCATGTTAGGAGCTGGAATAGAGAAACATTTGTAATAGATTGCAGTTGGGAGAAAGGGTGATGGTGCTTCTGTAGAAGTCCTGTGTTTCTTTTCCCCTCTTTCGGTGGAATAGCCATGAGCCTCACTTTGGTTTTTCATATTTTAAATTCAGCCTGTACTGAACTTGCCACAGAAATAGATCTGCACTGACACTCCCACACTCAAGCTGCCGGTGCTGCACACACAGGTTTTGACATTGCTTGAGCCAACCCAGAAACTAGAAAGTTGAAGTAGAATTAAAGAGGTTGTTCCATGAATAGGCACAGTTCCTGGTTGGAAAACCTGGATCATATTTTATTTCCATCTCTGACACTCTTATAAATCTTTAACATCAACACTATGCCTGTCACATAGTGATTGCCCACATTTACAAGGTCTCGCTAAAACAGGAATTACTTTATGACACAGGCATATTTTTTGCCTAAGTGAAAGGGTACAGTGGAAATTGTCCTCGCTTGGACAAGGTCTGCTGTAGATGCCTGATCCCTGGAAGTTAGAATGATGGAACCACTGGGTCAAGGCCAACTATCAGGGTGGGAGGTCAGCATCAGGGAGGGCTGGAGGGAGGTAACAGGAGGTCTTGGTGGATGGGTGGGACAGAACATCAAAGGTGGAGGTCTGGAAAGGCAGTCTGAGGTGTCAGAGACACTTGATGTGGGGTGGGGGAGGTGGGGCTCACTCTAGGGCTGAAAACCAGAGCAGCTCTTAAGTTCTTGGAGCAATGCTAGGTTGGAGTAGAAGGACGGAGAGACCCTGGAGACTAAAAATACCAGTTAGCATTTACTGAGCAACTGAGCCAGGCACTGGGCCAGCAATGTTCTGTACACCAATCACAGT